>NC_050577.1:141730081-143163711 GCF_011100635.1 Trichosurus vulpecula | reverse complement strand
CATCTTAAAATGACCTTCCTGCCTCCTAAATATCTTAACCTTGGGAAAACATTCTTGAAGTCCTGTGCTATTCAGGCTCTGATGTTAAGTAATATCTCCCATTTATGATTCTTTATAAATTAAAAATTTTAAAGATGATTTCATTCATATTTCTCCTCCTATTTTCTATGTTTAGTTCATCGTACTACCTTTCTTTCAAGCACTCAGGGACAAAACCTCAGTCTTTTATTCTTTTGCTCTCTTCCTCAACCCTATCATCTACTCGGTTGTCGGTTGTCAAATCTTGTTGTTTTATGTATGTAATATCCCTTAAATCTACTTAACTCCTTTTCAATACCACTGATACTTCCCCAGTTCAAGGTCCCTATTACCTCTCAAACTCGTCCATCATATTACAAGCTTAAGTGTTTTTTTAATTCCCAAATATCCCTACCCACTTTCCTATTCTATTCTTTACACAATTTCAAAAATCATCTTCCTAATGCATGGATAGGGCCATATGACTCCGTTACTAAAAGGAAAATTAATAGCAAAAACAACAGCAAAACTTCAGGAGCTCTCAGTCATCCATAGGAAAACTTTTGATTCACCAGCTTCTTAGAATTTGAGATCCTCCACAATCCAGTTCTAAACTACTTTTCTAACTTTATTTTACTGTGCAAAGTATCTATTACATAACAGGTGCTTGGTAAATGCTCCTCTACATTTGAAACTTGTTTTGACATATTCTGTATCATAGGTATCAAAGTTGCTATCTGCAGGGCAGAAGCATAGTGTAGACTGCACCAGATTGAAATGTAAATGGGAAATAATAATAAAATAATTAAAATACAATATGACATATATAATATTAATTTGTGGTTTTCTAACAGCAGGGAATCTGTTTATATTTGAGTCTGATACCACTGATCTATAGTATAGTCAAATTGGAGTATCCTCCAATCACAGGAGTATAGATCTAGAGATTAATGGGGTGTAAGTCAGGAGGATTTTTAGAGTTTTTAGAGATCTTTTTTAGAGTTTAATTTCTCAGGATCCAGGGCCATGGCAATGTCTAGTTTCCAGGTATTAGATAATAACTTCTAGAATAGCCCCAAGGATACTAGATAGTAATTCCTAGAATCATAGTGATAGACAGTCCTGCTGAGGCCGCACAGTAAGATAAGGGGTGACATAATATGATATTTACTATGTATGTGCAGAATGACAATATTGTTAAAGTTAACCTGTGAACTTAATGTTGGCAAGATACCTTCTTTGTCTGTTGCCCCATAAAGCAAGTGAGCACTAGTCATTGCCCATAATCCATAGTAGGACCCATGGGGGAACCCATTTGGGATTTGGATAATGCATAGAGGAATGCATGTACCTGCCTGAACCGGCCCCCTTTGAGGCCTGAGGGCATTTAGGGAAGTACACAAGCTGTGCCTGTCTCAATTGACCCCATCGAGATATAGGGGGAGTTGCTCCCCCTTCACTCCTGTCCCTGCAAGAAGGGTTGTTAGGGAATGCTGTGGAGTTAGTGCTCCCATTATCAGCAACCCTTTTGAGAAGACTAGACTAGAATAAAGTAAGATTATTAACCCCTCCTAAGCTATCTTCCTGTCATTCTTGTCTGACCAGATCAAGAGTGAACTTGTTAGAGGCTGAAGTCCAAAAACTCCAGTGCCTACTGTGTGTTATCTGTGAAACATGGGACTATAATCGTCTTCATTTTATAGATGAGGAAACTGAGGATCAGAGAGGTTAAGCATATTGTCCAGGCTCATATAGTTAGTAAGTCTGAGGTGGGATTCAGAACAATGCCTTATATGATGAATGACAGTTGAATTTAATTTCACTTTCATGAATGTCTCAATCAAAGTGAAATCCCAGATAGCACCATAGGTCTAGTTGAGCACAAGAGATATTCAAAAAAGACCTGGAAATGTGTCAGGTATAGTTCCAGGATTTTCATGACTTCCATTTTTTTTCTGTTAAAAAAGAAAAGAATTCAACAAAATCCTTGTTTCACTAGCAGAAAAAGAGTTGAAAGGAACTTCAAGGGTCCCCTCTACTTCCTTTCCCTGACTTCCTTTAGTCTAACCTATCTTTGGGAACATTGCTCTAAAGGTCTGTTTCCTAATTTTGTCTTCAAGAACTTCATAGTGGCTTTTAGCTATGAGTTGTTGGTGGAAAGATTCTTACTGAGCCCTATTCAACAGAAATACTTGTCACTTGCAACTCATCACATTAGACGTTTCAAGAGAAATAAAAGTCCAGCTTCTTACATTGTGGGGATCAGGAGTATGTATGTGTGTATTTGAGCCTTGGTGGGTGTAAATCAGGCTCACCATTTTATGTCTTTGCAACAGAAGCAACTCCATTGGTAATATTTCAATAAAAATCCATTCTCTCAGACAAAGAGAGTAATTGAGAAAATGAATGGGAAAGCAGGTCTACATTCCTTTCCACTTTACTTTTTGAAAGCCTGTCCTATTCAGTTACTTCTTTTCTTCACCAAAGAAAAAAAGAAATAATAGACTCTCCAAGTGCTTGGACACAGAAAAAAGAAATATATTGAAAAGAAAGACCATCATTATTTTGTAAGACAGTTGATTTTAGGGAACACTGAATTGTGGATTAATATCATTTGTTGAAATAATGAAGACTTCAGAGTCAAAGGAAAATCACAAATCATCATAGCAATATTCACAATAGTCAGAAATCTTTCTTATTCCTTGCCACTTATACACAGGTCATCATTTCATTGCTATCACTTTTCAAAAGTCTTTTTCAATCTTTTCATACCAGAAGATAATCTTTGGTACTAATTATATCTCTGTAGTTGTTGCATCTTCCTTTTCTCAGAACTTTGTCCCTTCTGCTTTTCACATTCTGCACAAAATTACCTTATTTGATACTGCTCTAAGCAACTCTTTTCCAGAAGTTTAAGCAGATGTAGTATGTGAAAGTATTAATTTACACAAAAGATGAGTTAGAGGGTGTCTGCCTTGCAGAAGGAATCCTTGCTTTACCCAAAGAATTTGCAAGTGTTCTTTTAAAAAGCCAAACTTCTTATTGCAAATAAAATGTAGTTTAACTAGCCAATAGGGGCGGCACACAACTGTCTGTATTTCTTGAGCTTGGGAGTTTTGATTTGCAGTGTGCTAGGCCAATCAGGTGTCCATGTTAAGTCCAGTAGCAATACTGTAAACCTTCTTGAAGGGGAGGAACCACCAGGCTACGTAAAGAGGAACAAACTCATGAAGTCTGGAAATGAAGCAGATCAGAGCTCCTATATTGACCTGTTTCTGCTTATAAAACTTTGATTGGATTTCTCAGATTGAATTAAAAATTCATGTAATGAAAAATTTTATCAATAAACAGAAATTTCAAGATATTTTGGAAGAAGAGGCAAAATATCTCCCAATTTGATGTATATGTGCATTGAAAGTGAAAGAGTCAAACTTTTATAGTCAGCAATACAGTCAGTTAGTCAGATAAGCTTTTACTATGTGTCAGGCATTGTGCTAAATAACTGGGATACAATGAAAGACAAAAGTAGTCCCTGCCAGTAAGGAGCTCAGAATTTGGATAATTAGCTTGGGATTTAATCAAACAAAACAAGTCCCAGTTGTAAAAGGTTCAAGTCTAAAAGTTATCAGGGGGGAAAAATGGGCCATTTCCTCTCCATTTCTACTTAGAAAACTTTGATCAGTTTTCTCAGATTGGGTTAAAATGTGAAGAGTGATAAACATTTAAATATGCCTTTTTAGGTTACATTATGGAGTGTTAGTATCAAAATAAAATAAGGATAACAGTGTTGAAAAACTCAATATGCCATCTAACTACAGATCTGTTAATATAGAAAGCTGTTACTGAGAATACTGAGGATTATTGATTAGAATAATTGAAGAATATCTCTCTCTCTCTCTCTCTCTCTCTTCCTCTCTCTCTGCTCTCTCTTTCTCTCTCTCTCTCTCTTCCTCTCCTCTCTCTCTCTCTCTCTCTCTCTCTCTCTCTCTCTCTCTCTCTCTTTCTCTCTCTCTCTCTCTCTCTCTCTCTCTCTTCCTCTCTCTCTCTCTCTCTTTCTCTTCCTCTCTCTCTCTCTCCCCCCCCTTTCTCTGTCTCACTGTTTCTCTTTGTCTCTGTCTCTCTCTGCTACTGTTTCTCTGTCTCACCCCTCCCCCCTTCGTGGTGGAAGATTTCATAACAAGCGCTTATGGAAGAATTTGGTTTGTGCTTGAACAGTTTGAGCTGTGACTTCGTTCATTTTTCTAAGGAGGAAAATAGGGAACATAATTATGTAGTGAAGATCTACTTGGGAAATTGTATGACTGATCTCATTGAAGGCTCATTCAATTGAGCAATCCTAGAGCCCTAGAGCCACCCACAGATGTCATACATGTTTTCTACCATCAACACAAGCTGCTTTGCCAGTACTCACTCTTGGTTCTCTCAGAAAATTAGTTGGAGGTAAAATCAATAGTACTTTCCCCCTAGGGTTTATCACTCATCACTCCACTGAAACGAAAATAACTTCCCTCATTATATTAAGCAATCTATTCTCTTCAATTTTGTGAATGATATATTCTCAGGAATGCAATACAATATAAATAATATTATGGAATTATGTACATAGTTTACATATGCATGTATGCATATGCATACAAAATCATAGTAAACATTATATAAAGCAATGGTAGTATTAAGATACTTAAGTGTCTCTATTAGGGAAAATCACACCTATATGTACTACAATGGCATCTATGGACTCCAAAGAGTTGAGATGATCTGATGGCAGGAAGTTTATTACAATAAGCTAACCATTGCCCAGGTGGTTCAAAATAATGAGGTGAGCACTTCTAGAAGGCATAGTGAATAATGGAGGGCAAGCCTGCCTGGAGATTGTTGGTAATGAGGAGATGAGGCACAGTTATTGAGTCAAACCAACCATTTCCTGACTTCACAGTCATTATCTAGGTACTAGATACTCTGTTAAAAATAAGCAGATGTTGAATTTTCACCTGAAAACAACTCCCTTCTCCAACCCCAACTCCCATAAAAAAAATTGTCTGCCCTTTTGACACAGAGAATTAAAAAAATCTCTAGTTAATAGTATTGGATCTGACTTGGACATGGCTAGAAATACTATTTTTGCTAATCCTCCAGTCTGTGAAGGTTTCCCCTTTTCCATATGTTCCCACCTTCATATTTGTCCTTTCAACTATTTCCACAGAGAATGTCAAAGGAGGCCCCAGAACCTGAGCATCTGAACTAAATTTTCCTTTTGAAGTTGAATGAATCAGTAAATGAAAAATACTTAAGCACTTATACTGCGCTGTTCCCAGAGATTCAGATAAAAAAAATCCCTACCCTTAAGGCACTTACATTCTAATAGGAGCTATAACATATGTAGGTTATTGGTATGCAGGAAGTGATGTTTTGCTTTAGAAAATTATGGAGAAGGTGAATGAGGCATAGAAGAAGGCATAAACCTATCCTTTCCAGGAGTAAGGAAAGATGTTTTGATTGTGGTCTGAGAACTAGAAAGCCAAAAAAAGGTGGAGGGGGGGCAGGGCAAAGGGTACATGCCTGGTGGCATGAAGCTATATAGTAATGGCTAGAAAGTGAAGTGAAACATGGTTGGAACCAGATCTGAAAGTAGAGAAATCTACATTTCATCTTCAGATTTTTTAAAGGCAAGAAAATTTTTAAAAATACTTATTCAGATTTCTCAATTACATTTGTCAAAGTAAGGTTAACTAATAACTTAAGGTGTATTACCTGAGGCAAGGAATAGGTTTTGTGGAATGCTCATATTAGGTGTAGTCTTTCATTACTCATCTTAGGTGTAGTTTAAATTGGACACAGAAGCAATGGCAAAATTTCCTGTATTTTTATCTATGGTATACAGGTGACAGAGAGTAATGCTATATACCTTGGAGGTATAATCACAGAACTATGAAATCTTATGTAATGCCAACCAAGTTGGGACTTTTTGTGTTTTTTTTTGTTTGAGTGCTTCTCAACATTAAGGCAATTGAGTGCCTTTGATTGAGTCTTGCCTTTGTTTCAATCAAGAGTCTTTGATTGAATTTGGAGGCTTTGATGACCTGCTTAAGTCAAAAAAGCCTAAGTGGAATGAATTTGAGTCACATGGTAGTGATGCCCTCTGACCCTGAAGAAGTATATATATACTGTGAGGTCAGCATTTTGTTGAGGCTCACTCACTGGAAGAATGTCATGTGATTTGACCAGATGAGACTCTGGGTAGCCATTGTTAAGAAGCCCCCCAGCTTTGAAATGCCAGATATTGGTGCATCTCTCTCTGGTAATTGTGTATTGTGATTTGAACAGAGACGGCTGTCTGTTGGTTTCTGTTGTTCTCTCTGCTCGTAATTCCTGTTTGTAATTTCTGTTTGTATTTACTCTGAAGTTCAGGGTGCTGATCTTTTCCTCTTGAACTAAGTGAACGATATATGTATGTTTAATTAAAGCGAGATTGTAAAGCCCTTAAAATTGCTTTCCTTAGAAAAGCAGATCAAAGAACACGTGCTACCAGTCCTCCTGTGTGCTGGTGTGTGGTCTTACACAGCCACAGTAGTGGCAAGTAGCATTGTGGTTACATCTTATCATTGGAGGGCATCTAGTCTGCATTCTCCCATGAAAGCTGGAATTCCATTTTCAACATATCAGAGAGGCAGTCATCTATCTGCCACTTAAAAGGTTTTCAGGGTTGGGGAGCTAGAATTCTTTTTCCTTCTTTGTGAAAATCAGAATATCACTTCTTTATCTTCATGTTATTACATTGGACACAATTCCTCAAGTTATAATTAAAACTGTTTTGATTCTATAAATTCGTTTCAACAAACATTTAGAAAATTTCAGTTGGATGCTGGGCATTATCACTTCTTTTGGCATATCGGGTATAATTTGGCAGGGTCCAGAGAATTGAACTTATTTAAAATAGATACTTAAAGTAGTATATTATTATGTTACGAGTAATAATGTTTATAACGATAGCTGCTGATATTTTATAGTTTTATAGGCTTCACTGCACTTTCATATATTATCACCTTGTTTTCTCTGAACAACCATAGCATTCCACTTTTTTTAAAATGAGAAAACAGGTTCAGAAATGTTAATAAGTGCCTAAGGCAACACTGCTATTGAATGCAGACACATCTGGAACTAGAAACCCAGGTTCTCTGACTCCCATTCTTTTCCACTGTTTCACTTTTATTTTCTCTCATTTTTTAACCAATACAATATCAAGGTTAATCTCCATGATGAGAAAATGGAAGAAAATGAGTTCAATTCTTCTAGAAATCTCAACCTAGACATTTTCTTGAGATTTTAAATTCAATATGTACAAAACAGAGGACATAATGTTTTGCCCTGAAACCTATTCCTCCTCCCAGCTTCCTTGTTTCTGTTTAGAGCACCATGATCTTTCCATTTACCCAAGTTTTCTACCTTAGAGACATCCTTGACTCTTTTCTCTCCCTCACCCCTCAGATCCTATCAGTTTTTAAGTCTTGTCAATTCTACCTCCTTAGCATCTGTTGTTTCTATCCCCTTCTCTTCACATACAAAGACTCTACATCAGGATTTTGTCATCTTTTGCCTGAATAAAGATTTTTAGGCTCATAATTATTCGTTATTTCAAGGTTTCCCTTATTTCTAAAAAAGAAATCTGAATATGTAGCTTCCATTACCAAGAATATTTAGTCAAGAAGGTCAAGGGAATCAATGACAAAAAATGCAAAGGTGGGTATACTAGACATGCCAGATCTAAAGCTATATTATTAAGTGGCAATCATTAAAACTATTTGGTACCAGCTAAGAAACAGAGTGGTGGATCAGTGTAATAGGTTAGGTACAGAGACACAGCATGAAATGCCTATAGTAATCTACTGTTTGATATGCTGGAAGACTCTGGCTTCTGGAATAAGAAATCACTATTTGACAAAAACTACTGGGAAAACTGAAAAACAGTATGGCAGAAACAAGCTATAGTCCAACATCTCACATCCTATACCAAGATAAGGTCAAAATGGGTATATAATTTAGACACAAAGGGTGATAACATAAGTAAAGTAGGAGAACAAGGAATAGTTTATCTGTCAGATTTATGAAGAACAGAAGAATTTGTGATGAAACATAAAATAGAGAACATTGTGAAGTACAAAATGGATAGTTTTAATTACATTAAATTAAAAGGTCTTTGCACAAACAAAATCAAAGCTACCAAGATGAGAAAGAAAGCAGAAAGCTGGGAAACAATTTTTACAGCCAGTGTCTCTGATAATGGCCTCATTTATAAAATACATAGAAAACTGACTCAAATTTGTAAGAATACATGTCATTCTCCAATTGCTAAATGGTCAAAGGATATAAACAGATAGTTTTCAAAAGGAGAAATTAAAGCTATCTATAGTTATATGAAAAAATGCTCTAAATCACTATTGATTAGAGAATGCAAATTAAATCAACTCTGAGGTACCATTTCATACCTCTCAGATTGGCTAACATGATAAAACAGGAAAATTATAAATGTTGGAGAAGATGTGGGAAAATTGGAACACTAATATCATTGTTGGTGGATTTGTGAACTGATGTAACCATTCTGGAGAACAATTTGGAACTATGTCAAAGGGCTATAAAACTATGCATACCCTTTGATGAAACAATACCACTACTAGATCTGTAACCCAAGGATATCATAAAAATTGGAAAAGGACCCACATGTATGAAAATATTGATAGCAGCTCTTTTGTGGTGGCAAAGAATTGGAAATTGTGGGGACGTCCATCAATTGAGGAATGGCTGAAAAAGTTGTGGTATATGAATTTAATTGAATAATATTGTGCTATAAGAAATGATGAGCAGGCATATTTCAGAAAAAACCTGGAAAGATTTACATGAACTGACGTTGAGCGAAGTGAGCAGAACTAAGAGAGCATTGTGCACCATAACGGCGACGTTGCGTGATGATCAGCTATGAAAGACTTAGCTCTTTTCAGCAATACAATGATGCAAGACAATTACAAAAGATTCGTTAGGGAAAATGCTGTCTACTTCAAGAGGGAAAAAAATTGAGTCTGAATACAGATTAAAGCATACTCTTCACTTTTATGTTTTGATTTTATTTTTTTCCTTTCTTGTGGTTTTTCCCTTTCATTCTGATTCTTCTTTTACAACATAGCCAGTGTAGAATTATATTTAACATGATTGTATATCTACAACTTATATCAGATTGCTTGCTGTCTTGGGGTAGAGGGAGAAAATGTGAAACTCAAAATCTTATAAAAATTAATGTTGAAAACTATCTTTACATATAATTGGAAAAATACTTTTAAGTGGGGAAAAAACAATGATCAAACCAAAAGAAGATTTAACTATTGCCTCTTTGATGAAATATGTCATTAGCAGTGCCATAATGTGGCATCTATGTATCTTAGCAGTTTTAGTTTCTATTATTCTCCTTCATACATTCTCCATTCGAATCAAAATGGACTGCTAGCTTTTTCCCTATTCATTATGTATAAATCTGCATTTATTGGTCTTTGAATAGGTGGTCTTTCATGTGTGTAATGCACTGCCTCTTCACTTCGTTGTTAAAATCCATAGTTCCTTTCGGAACACAATTCAGGTACTAGCTGGGCAGAACTCAAAACAATGGAGAGAAGTTATAGAGAGGCTGTAAAGAAAAATGTCCAAGCAATTTAAACTCTGTAAATGTGAAATGGGCCATACTGGAAATTAATGGTTTACCCATCATGGAAGACTTTCAAACAAACATGGAAAATCACTTTTCAGATATGGTATAAAAGGGACTGTTATATTTGATGTATCAAGTAGACTAAATGACCTCTGAGATATCTTACAGTGTGTAGATTTCTAACTCTGTCCTCTTAAGTCTGGTTGCTATTAGTACATTCTTCCACCTGGAATTGCTTTGCATATCTATATTTACATAGTGTATCAACATATAGGTGCATTTTTTAAAAAAATAACTAATATATTTTAAGCTGCTTGAGTGCAGGGATAGTTTCATTTTCATCCTTGAATACTCAGCCCTTATCACATGTGACTTTTACATAGTAGCTGCATAATATTTTTAATTGAATTCTGATAATAATGTTATCTGCTCTCAAGCAATGGGTTTATAAAAGGTGGCAATTTATTGACTATTTTCAATATGACAACTCCTTGGATATGGGGGTGTGAAAGATAGTGAGGAGTCAAGGATGATAACTAGGTTGCAATCCACAGTGACTGGGAGGATTGTGTTGCTTTCTACAATAACTTTCTAGAGTAAGGGGTTGTGGTTTAGGGAGAAAGATAATGAATTCAATTTTGAACATGTTGAGTTTAAGATATCTACTGGACATCCAGTTGGATATTTCTGAAAATTATTTGGAAATGTAAGATTGTAGGTCAGCACAGAGGTTAGGCTAAATAGGCAGATTTAAGAATCAGCATCAGTAGATGGTAATTAAATTCTTGGGCACTGATAAGAACACCAAGTGAAGTAGTATAGAGGGAGAAGAGAAAAGATCCCAGGACAGAATCCTTTGGGTCAGAGTTAGAAGATAAGATCTGGGTGATGATAAAGCAAAAAAAAAAGACTGGTTTGATAGGAGTGAAACCAGGTGGCATTTGTGTCCTGAAAGCCTGGAAAGAAAAGAGTATCAAGGAGAAAATTGTAGTTAAGTGTTAAAAGCTACAGAGAGGTTGAGAAGGCCTGGATGGGAGATCAAGCTGCTTGTAAGAGAGTCAATATATATGTTGAAGTCCCATACTCTGAAGGCAGGAGTTGGAGAAGAGAGAAAAATTATGAGTCAGGTAGCAAAATTGATGAAGAAGGAAGGTTTATGACCTGGAGTTCTGTTAATAGCAGTTTCTGGAGTTTTAATTGAGTGGTAGACAGGATTTGCATGAACCTTAAAATAGGCTTCAAATGGGGAGAAGTTTCTGAGTGATGGAGGTAGAGAGAGAACCTAAAAGTGACAATGGGGAGTGAGAAGTATTGCATTTTCCATGCCTTGACCTGTAAACCAAGGGGACAGAGTAAAGATTCAGCCAGAACTGAAGACAGTAGACTGGAAAGCTGTGCTATCATCAGGGAGGTTTCAGTAATCACTAGAGAATGGAAGAAGTGAGAGAAAAAGTTGTAGGATTTAGGGAAGTTTGTTGCCTATGGAATAGGCATTCTAGAGAGTGGAAGGGATAGGCAATATTTGGTCAGAAATATTAAGTAGAAGGGTTGAAAGAGATGGGAACAAGTATTTCAGTAGTGGGGGAAGGGAAATGGGATCTGATTTATGATTTAGAGATGTTCAACTCACTGGGATGTGTGACCTGTGACCAGGTGTGAAAATATCCACCATTGAGTCAAAGGCACCACTTTGCTTCTTAGAGGAGCTTGGAGAATAGGCTGAAGAAAAGTGTAGAATGAGATGGGAGGCTGCTGGTCAGATGGGAAGCCCTGTTTCAATACAACTCTTCCCTCTGAAGGCTAGAGATTGGGCAGGAAACTGCATAGCAGGAGGTAGCAGCCTCACTCCCCATTGACTCTCCTCCTGCTCTTACCTCAAGGGACAGGTGAATGGGAAATGAAAGGCCAAATCAGAGGCTATATAGCTCCTCTTTGCACTGGTTGTTTTTCATATTCCGGATGGGAGTTCAAGCTGATATAGGATGTGAAAGTTGCCTTGTGCTGGCACAGATGGAAGTCATTCTGCTGCCCCTGGCAGCCCTCCCTCTGGGAATAGTCAGAGCAGGAGATGGAAGGTATGCAGTCTGACGATGGTCTCACTCCTCTCACCGCTCAAAACTGTAGATCAGTTGGGCACAGCTGGAAGTGGAAGTCTACTGGCTCTGGAGGAAGTCATTTTGAAGTAAAACAGAGTGGCCTGGCCAGAAAATCCCAAGTCAGGAAACTTCGTGTTTCAAAAGAGTTTTTTACTTTCCCTATAACTCCTAGTTTTAGAGAGTTGCCTAGACTATTGAAATGATAAGGGACTTACTTATCCAGACTACCACAGCTAGTATGGGTCAATAGCAAAACTAGAGGCTAGGTTTTCTTAGCCCCAAGGAAGGTTCTCTATCCATTTCCCCATGGTACCTCTAAAAATGATAGTTTAACAACTGAAACATTGCTAGCTGTGGTCATGCCAGTTCATTTAATTAGCATCTTACACCTAATTTTATTCTATGCATTGTTTACAAATAAAGAAAAAAATATTCATTGTACATGCAAGCCTAGCTGTTTATTTTTTTTTAAATTCTTTAACTTAAAGTGCCTCAGGAATCATATTCACACGTCCCCCTGTTCTGTTACTATGCAGAAATAAAACACATGTTTACAAGCAAAACTATCTTAAATGCTAACATGAAGAAGAAACTTTAGGAAAACCTTTAGCCTTGGAAAAAAATAGTGAAAATAAAGTTGGTAAACTTCAAGAGTTTCAACAGGCTTACTTTGGGGACCCAGCTTTTCTACTGCCACTTCGTTGGCATTTTCTTTTGACACTTTTTGAGATGACACTCAGGTAATTTGCTCCTTTGCTGGATATAACTTGACAACTGCATTGTATTTTATGCTGGCCTTCTGTGAAAAGCTCTGTGTCCACTTCAATGACTGCAAAATGAATCAGCTCAACCCCTGGATATGAATGATTCATCTGATCATATCGCATAGCTGCTGACTGCATTGGCTCTCCATTCTCTAATATAATGATTTCTAAATCTTGAGGCCATATGTTCCCATGGGATAAGCACTGCATAAAGAACACAGATGCATGGAAGGATGGCATTTTAAAAAAGACAAAAACAGCAATAACAAAACAATACTGGCTTAGATTTAGTTTACAGCCAACATGTTATGTCTTTTAATACTGTGGCAAAGATAACAACAGTCAATAATCAAGTTGTTGTGTGTGTACACACACTATATTATATATACAGGTAGTAAATGTGTGGCAGTCAAAAGTCTTCAAAGGACAGAAGGCAGGCTTCCTGGTGCCATACAAAAATTTTCAGAAAAGAAGGAAAAGCCTCTGCATCCCCAAGTTAATGAGGAAACTAAGTGACATTCAGTTAAAATAACAACCCTATGCCAGTTTGAATTAGAACCTTTGTGGCTGGATCTAGCTTCTTGCTCTGAGTGATTCTGGGAGTCAGTAGTGTCTGCAGTGAGAGATCAGTGACCTTGTTTCAATAACAATTCTGCCTGAAGGTTATCTCCCAGCTTCAGAGGTTATTATTTATTGACTGATTGATTTTTTTCCCCTCCATCATGAATTGCTGCGGTGTTCGAGGACTAATTTAAAGAAAATTAAAAATATATAAATTAAGGAAAATAGTAAGTAGTACAAAATGTCCCCTGCTTTGAGTAGGCTTAAAAAGTAGCAAGCAGCTAGAGAGTTGTCCATCAGAGCTACTTTCAGAAAACTGAGCACAAAGGCAGGGCTATGCAATGCATGTAAATGCACAGATGTTAAGCTAAAAATCGGATATTTTTCTAGAGGGACAATTTCTGTTTCAACAGTAATGGAGGTTAGACAATTGCTAAACCAAACAGACATAGTTTGCATTGTGTCTGAAGGCCACCCAATCTGGACTCTGAAAGGGATGGGATAACAACAGCAAAATCTTTCCTTAAAGAGAGTTCTATTTTCTCATGTCTCTGAGCGCTACAATAACTTTGAAGCTCAAAGGTTGTAAGGCCCCATATTTAGAAAGTGTTTAGTTGGGAAAAATAACACCTGCAGCCCTTCAAAAGAATAGAAAAACATAGGGCTTAGTAGCTAGTTAAAGAGAATAGTTAAAATAGGAAGCTACATTTTAGATCTTCGGGGTAATTATCCTACCTGACCTGCTCTACATCCTCCATACATAGTAGATATATTTACAAAGTTCCGTATTTATGTGCTGGGATTTCTATCTTCTCTCATTGTCAACTGAGGATATACTTGGGGCCACTTTCCCTGGAAGTGATCTGTAATACTTGCCCCGGGTACAGAAATTCCTAGTTCTGGTCTGGTTCCAGATTGGCCATGAGTTTTCTAAAATGTGGTTCCCAGAAGTATGCAACAGAGTAAAATGAAACTATGAATCCCCTATTCTTTTCACTCTGCTCATGTTATAGCTTTTAAAAATTGCATTTGTTCAGCAGACAACAAAAGAAAACTTACAAAAGGAGGCAAAGAAAAGATGGACCACTCTGAACACAACCTGTAGTATTTGTTATATAGACTCTCTCGAAATGGAAATTTATTGTTGTATATTTTGGATCCTGTCATGTTCTGCTGTGTATACGGCAATGCTTTTTTGTCTTTTCTTATTTTGTATTTGTTTTAGTATTTAAATTTATATATTTCTTTTTTTCTTATTATATATTTAAGTTTTAGTATTTAAGTTTAAAATAAAATAATAATTTAAAAATTGCATTTGTTTTCTAGGCTCCCATATCATAATGTTTATATTGAGATTGAATTTAACTAAAACTCTTAGGTCTTTCCACATAATCTGATTTCTAACTACATGTCTCTAGAATTAGTAGTTGATTTTTCTGTAGACGTAAGTCTTTAGTCATTCCAACACAATATTTTATGATGGGTCCATCATTCTAGCTTGTTATTATCTTTTGCATCTGATTCTGTCAGCCAGTGTAGTAGGTTTATGTCATCTAAAATTTTGATAAGAAAATAAATTCATCTGTGTCTTATCTAAGACACTGATAAAAACATTGAACAACACAGGGCCCTGCAACTGTCTTACAGATCTTGTCTTTGAAGTTGACATCAATTACGTAAATTATTAGTCTCTCTAAAGTCATTTAGTCCCAATAAATGGTTCCTAATCTAAGTAATTATATTGTCATCTAGTCCACACCTCTCCATATTTTATACGTGAATATGTTTAGCTATTTCTGTCAAATTAAAATCTTAATAGTTTATATATGTATATGTATGCATATATAATATTTATATATGAATATATATATTCTATGTAATCTATTAGTCTGGTAAATATGAAGTAAATAAACAACATTAATCCACTTTTAATTGTTTCTGATATGCTCATAATGATCACAGTGATCACCCATTCTCTAATTATTCACAATCACAAAAAATGTCACCATGCCTCCATCACAGTCATCTCCCCATATATCTCTCCAGTCCAGACCAAACTCTGCCTTGTGACAAGAAAAAAAAAATTAAACAAGGAAAAATTTTGGAATAGAAACCTAGACTCTGATAGTACATATACTACTCGGTTTTATGAGTCCTATAGCTTTCTGACAAGAGATAGAAGAGGTTTGATTAGATGTCTCTTTTCTAATACCTTTGGTGGATTTTCCCATTATTCACTATTCATCTTTATTTTGGCTATTTCTTTTCACTTACGCACTTATAAGACAATGGATAGAGTCCTGACCCTGTAGTTAGTTAGGAAGACCTAAGTTCAAATCTAGTCTCAGACACTTACTATGTGACCCTAGACAAATCACTTGACTGCTATCTCAGTTTCTTCATCTGTAAAATAGAGATATTAATATCACCTCTCTCACAAGGCTGGGAAGATCACCTGAGAAAATATAAGAAATGTGCTTTCCAAAACTAAAAGATAGATATAGATGACACAGATATAGATATAGGCATAGATATAGATATGAAAATATATGGCATATGAAATAATTGAATATCATTATGGAGAGAGAAATAAGGAATGTGAGATTTCAGAGAAATGAAGGGAGAATCATATTAAATGTTAGAGTAAAATAAAGAATATATGTGTATATGTATATATGTATATGTAGATAGATGTATGTATGCAGATACATGCATGCTTATGTTTATATATACATGCATATATTTATATGCATATGCATCTTTATGGCACAGTTTCATATCCATATTTGGCATATTTTTATCTATAGGAATATATGTATGTATATGTGTATATATATATATATATATATATATATATATATATATATATATATATACTTTTTACAAATATAATGACAATGTGTTTTTGTGTGTATATACACCTATACATATATGTAACTGTGTGTGTCTGTGTGTGTGAGTGTCTCTGCAGTTTTTGCCTTTCTGATTACATGCCACTGAATATTACTGGGCCTCTCATTCATAATTTTTTAATGTCATATCTATTTCTCTCTTCAATTTCTACTTTGGCAATTATATCTGGGTAATTTTCTTCCTTTCCTATTTTCAGCTTAAAGCTTCCCAGATAAAATCAGCACGTTCCCAAATGTATTTTCCCAGTCCTCATTAGATGCATTATGTCCCTGGACAAAAGCACATGTTGTAAACTCTAATATAGAAATTCAAATATTTAGACATTATCTTTCAATAGCATCTCTCTTCTAAGACCCATACCTTCAATTTTCAGTGATAAAGAAAATATACCCAAATATGGCAATGTTCTTCAGTTTCCTGCCCATGAGATTCTTTCTAGGTACCTCCTGGAAGAAATGATTCATTCCCCTGTGTCTCTCAAGGAATGTATAATAGTCTTGTGGTTTGATTTCTAAAGGTTTTAATGATCCTGCTTTCCCTATGATGCCTCTTATTTTTATCTTTTAGATCAGTCATGTATTAGCAAAAGTGACATTTGTGGTATTGCTGCACAACAGGTTAAGTTTTTGAAGTTATTTTTGTTAACCTTTAGTTTCAAGTACTGTACGTAGTAATCTATTAATTAAAAAAAGTTGACTGCACCACTATCAGTAGGCCATACGTAAGTTCTTGTATCGATAGCACTGAACCTGCATTTCCTAGTCCATATATTAGGTACATGTAGCACATATTATAATGCAATGTAATTATGTTAAGATTTGATTCATACGTCTTTGGCCCTAAGAAATCCTACAGAGGTAAATATATGTGATATTTAAAATAGAAGTTATTATTAGTATTATTAATACTTTAATTTATTAATTTATACTTATTTGTTCATCATTCAATTGTTTGTTTACTTTTAATATGAAATATACAGAGAATTGTGTTTTGGAAGGAAGGGAAATAATTTTTTAAAAATAATTCAGCCTGACACTTTAATAAAATCATTATAGGGCTCCATGAGATTCAGACCTGATATAATCTTTAGGGCAAAAATTTGAACTTATGAGGTTTATTCTCAGTTCACTACGGGGGCAGTTATCTTAATGATAAATGTTAAGTGAACAAAGTTTAAATCTAAAGCCATGTCAAGATATTCTATGACCTCTTTTCTTTAGGTTGTTGCTCATCTAGAAAACAAAAAGACACTTAAATATACATATACGTGTATAGATTTGTATCATCCAAACCCACATTATCTGTTTTCTAAGACTGTTGCAATGGCCTACCCTACTGCATCTATACCACAAAGCGATCACAGAAAGAGGGAGCGGGAAATGAACTTTATGTACAGAATACTTACAATAGGTTCTTTTTTTTCTGATGGCACGAATCGAAAACTAATAAACTGCCTGTCAGATGGGAAGTGGCCAAAGAAAGTGTTTAAGAAATGTTGAAAGGGATAGTTTCAAAGCAACCTGGGAAGACTTCTAAGGGAATAATATAGAGTGAAGTGAAAAAAAATGGTTATACAATAACAGCAACAAAAATGATTATATAATAACAACAGTATAAAAATGAATAACTTTCAAAGACTTCCTGATAAATGAAATGAACCATTATTCCAGATTATGAAGAAAGCTACCCAACTCTTAATAGAGAGATAAGGACTAAATATGCATCACAAGACATACATTTTTAGACATTGTTGAAGTGGGAAATTGTTTTGTATAATTATGCAAAACAAAAATATTTGTTGTAATGGCTTTGTTTTTATTTTAAAAAACACTAATATGATGAATAAAATATTAGATGAACTACTTTTTAAGAAGAAAAGAAAACTCAATGACTAAATAGCAAATAATTTATAATGAATAAAGAGAAAATAAAAATAAATTACTAAATGCCATTATACTAAATGCCATGAACTGAAAATTAAAGCAAACTGGATTAATAGCTATGAAATATTAAATGACAAAGTTTACAAAGCACTAATTACCAAATATTAGAAAAATAAATTGAGCTAATCATAAATATTATTGTTTGTTTTTTGTCCTTTATTCTCAAAGACAACTTTTCCTAAGGTTGTGGGACAATAGTAAATTCCCAGACAAGACATTTATTTTATCAACAAAGAAATAATCATATCCATGTTACATAAACTATTTTGAAAATGAAAGAAATAAGGTACTTTGGTAAACTTTCTATGCTCCCACTACAGATGAAAAAGATAAAGCGGAATAGGCCTTGTCATGAATGTCTTAGCTTAAAACTATATGAATATTTTGGGGAAACCCTATACAGACCAATGCTATAGTAATAAATCAGCAAATCATTATTGAATTCATTACTGAATGTATGCCATAAATACAAGAATATTTCAGTATAAAAATGGTATAATAAGTAATTTAATAACAAAATCAGTGAAACTTATATGATCATATGGCTATGAAATTCTTCTACTAACAATCAACATTTCCCTTAAAAAGGAATTAAAAGATCCTTGATAAAATTAAAAATATAACTTTAAATCAAAATAATTGCATTATGTTTAAGAAAGAAAACCCTAACAGTTCACAATAAGACCAGCACTGAAGTAAGATGTCCACTGTCTCAGAGAGAGGAGAGGGGTGGAGCAGAAGAAAAAAAGAAAGAGGGAGTACAGAAGTGGGGAGGAAAGGGTGAGAGAGAGGGTAAATGCATGTATTAAGTACTGGTAATGTGCTAGGCTAATATGATACTAGAAATGTTAAGCACAGTAATAAGAAAAGAAGAAGAAATTAAGAGAATAAGTATTGGCAAAGAGGAAGGAAAATGATCTTTATGTATAGATGATATGATGTTTTACTTAGCTCAGGAGAGAAAATCCAAAAAATTAACTAAGACAATAAATAGCTTATGCAAGGGAATAAGATACAAAATAAATTCACAAATATAATTAGCATTTCTCCATGTTATTCACAAGAGAGAAGTGAAAGAATTAAAAGTGCCATTCAAAATTATACCTAAATGCAATAAATGGGAATTAGGATAAACCTATATAAGTTATTTAAATGCAACAACAAAATAATTTTACAGCAATAAAGTATAACTAAGTACTTGGATATTCATTATTACTGAATTGGCTTGCCAATATGCTAATAGTGATGATGTTACTCAAATTATTGTAGAGTTAAAATTATTTCAGATTAACAAGGTGGTGTTTTGTAGGATTAGATAAAATCATAACATCCATTTGAAGAAATAAAACTCAAAGCTAAAATAAGAGGGAAAGAGGTTACCAGATCCCAACTATAAGGCAGTAATTATCAAAATAACATGATATTGAATTAAAAAAAACATGTCCATTCATGCAACTGATTAAATAAGAAGATTAGAATTTAAGCTTCTTACAAGTAGGGATTATTTCATTCTTTATGTCCTTGAATCTTATAACCTAGCCAAGGGCCTGGCCTGTAGTTGTATTTAATGAATACAAGTTGATTGAATAATTAACATAAATGAGTATAGATCTTGAGCCAACTGTATTGCCTTATTTATTAGCATTGAACAGACTATGTAGCACTCACTGTATAAAGGGGAAGGGGAAGGCAATGGAAAAGAGAATATGCATTTATATAGTGCTTCCTAGAGAGTAAGATCCTAGAGATCATTTTATCTTCGATCCTTATAAAAACTCTGAATAATAGGTGCTGTTATCAGCCCCATTTTACAATTGAGAAAACTGAGGCAGACAGAAGTTCAGTAACTCAAGCAGATTTATCAGGCTCAGTGGCTCGAGTGCTGGGTGCTGGGAATAAATGCAAAGGAAAAAAATGAACCAAGGAACTTACATTATACTAACATTACACCCAAAGTGTAAACAAATAAAAGAAAATGTTAAGGTTCAGCAAGCATTAAAAACTAAGGGGATTGTGAAAGACTTCTCAGAGGAGATAACACCTTGGTGTCTTCATCTACTTAAAAAAGTAAAAGAGTTGGATTAGCTGACCATTAAAGTCCCTTCCAGCTCTAAATTCATGATACTGTGATACACTTTTTTTTAACCTTCAAACTTTATTATCTACAAAGTTCTGAATAATCAATTTGACTGTTTTTTTTATTCCTCAACCAACTTAATTTGAGTGTAGATCATTTGCATAAAGCAGCATGAAATAACTGGTTCAAACACCACACAATTTACAATGTCACAAAGCAGACAGATGACACCTTGTTATGAAATGTCCCACAAGAGATTAGTGCCCAATAAATGATTCCTCCTCCTCCTCCTCCTCTTCCTCCTTCTCCTCCTCCTTCCTCTTCCTCATTTGATTGTATTTCTATTCAAGTTCAATCATTAGAGTGCTAGACAGTAGTTTTTCCTTTTCTCATAGATTAAATTACCCCAGGAGTTTTTCAGGCTATTTTTCAAATTATATGGGAGTAGGGGTAATTGGTAAAAACATCACTAAAAGGAAAAACTAAGAAGCTTCCTGATAAGTACAAATGGCAAAGTGATACCATACAGTGGCAAGTTCTTGCTACCATAACTGACTGAGCTAGACGTTCAGCTCTTTCTTTAGAATTATGCTACAGGAATTTTCTTCCTTTCTTTTCTCTTCTTTCCTTTCTTTAATTCTTCCTTCCTTCCTTCCTTCCTTCCTTCATTCCTTCTTTCCTTCCTTTCTTCCTTCCTTCTTTCCTTCCTTCCTTCCTTCCCTTTTTCTTTCTTTCCACTTTTCTTTCTTCTACTATTATGCTACCCAGTTTATTAATTAATTACCTCATCAACTTATCAAATAACAATTTCAAAATAGTTTCTATGACACATTTGTTATGTGGCCATGGACAAATCACTTAACCTCTCTGTGTCTCTGTTTCCTCATCCATAAAATGAGGGAGTTGGAATGGATAGGTAATGCAATCTTAATTATGATTCAAGTGTACAGTGTCCAGAAAGTGAGAGATAACATCCTGCTATACAATTGTCATGAGTAAAATTCAGCACAGGTAGATTGTGGTAATATTGTCCAAGCAATGTAACATTTTATTAACAGACTGTCAACTTGAAAATAAAATAGGTTTGAAGCCTGCCTCAGTGAGCCAAAAGATTGCTAGTGAAAGATTCACTTGTAAAGTTTTTGAGGACCGCAGAACAAAGAAGAGAATAAGGTGTTGAAGAAATAATGGAGTTGGTTATAGAGTTGGTGAAATTATTGAGTTGAGGACAACATGATTGGTTACATGAGAAATAGCATATCTGATTGGGAACTGAGGATGAGGAGCTAACAATAACTCCTTTCTTTCCTCCTGTCACTAAGAAGTGTTTGTTGTCCAGAGCAACATTGTATACAGTAGCAGAAACATTGTACAATGACCAAATTTGTTAGATTTAGCTCTTCTCAGCAGTATGATGATTTGAGACAATTCCAAAAGACTCATGAGGGAAGATGCTATCCACATCCAGGGAAATAACTATGGAGTCTGAATGCAGATCGAAGCATACTATTTTCTTTTTTTTTTCCTTTCTAGTGTTTTTCCCTTTTGTTCTGATTCTTCTTTCACAATGTGACTAATGTGGAAATATGTTTAATATGATCGTACATGTACAGCCTATATCAGATTGTTTGCTGTCTGGGGGAGGGGGGGAAGGGGGAGGGAGGGAGGGCAAAAAAAATTGAAACTCATAGTCTTGTAAAAGTGAAAACTATCTGTACATGTAGTTGGAAAAAATACTATAAAAACAAAACAAGTCTTCATTGTTTGAATCTACCTGCAAGCTTAAAGATAGTGGGCCACATCTCTTTGGATAGCATACTAGACATCCTTGAAGGATAGTTTGGTGGTGTGAAAATCCAGACTCCCTGATGTCCTCCCATAGACAGCAGATTTCCTTGAGGAAATAATAGACTAGTGATTAACAGGAGAACTGGATTTCTAACCAACTCATTATAGGCCAGCTAAATTTCCACACTAAATCCAGAGACAATGAACTATGACTTAGGCAGTTATAGGACAAAATCAAATAACTGTACATAAGATCAATAAACATGATACAGAATCAATGTAATTTCTCACTCCTGTCTGATCAGATAATATCCAAAGTATCATTTTACTTTCTAGCTTTATGTTTTATGAAGGAAATTGGAAGAAGATGAGCAATATTTTGAGAATACTGGAGACCATATGTTGTAAGTACAGAATGAAGGAACGACAGATCTTTAGTCTAGGGGAAAGAAAATGAAGACCTAGATGAATTTAATCTTCAAATATTTGAATGGATTTCATGAGCAATAGAAATTGAACTTATTCCACTTGCCCCTAAAGGATAGATCAATGGGTGGAATTTCTTTTGAGGCAAAAGTAGAATGGAATATGTGTACATCAAAAAGTTGGAAAAGATATTAAGAATATTCCATTATATTTGCAATAGTATTATTTAACTTTAGAAAATATGTTAACAATAAGGAGTGAAAGCGAAAATTTTTTATTGACTCATTAATGTTGACATTAACTTGGAACAATTGCATATTTTTATTATACAATAATTTTGAAGAAACTGTTCTTATGTTGGGTGATATAGATGTGATTGTATGTGTGTGTGTGTATGTGTGTGTAACTATCTACAGGAAAAATAGGACATAATTCACAGAGGGAAGTCACTGGACTTAAGAGGGGTTAGGGAAGGCTTCCTGTAAAAAAATGAAATTTTAGCTGGAATTTAAAGGAAGCCAGAGAGGTCAGTAGTTGGAGCAGAGTATGGAAGGCATTACAGATATGGAAGACAGCCAGAAAAAGTTCTCAGAGAAAAGAGATAGAGTGTCTTATTGGTAGAACAGCCAGAAGGCCAATGTCACTGTATTGAAGAGTGACTGTTGGTTAGTAAGGTGTAGAGGAATAAAGTATGATGAAGGAGAGAGTAATTAACCATGTGAAAGGCTGCAGAGATATCAAGGAGAATGAAGATGAGAAAAGACCATTAGATTTGTCAGCTAAGGGAACATAGGGACTTTGGAGAGAGAAGTTTTGGTGGGGTGTAAAGTAATTAGCCAGATTATATGGCATTAAAAAGAAAATGAGAAGAGATAAAGTAAAGGCACTTATTTTAGTTGGCCTTTTGAAGACAATAGCTACAAAAGGAAGAATGGATATAGGAAGATAATTAGAAGGAATGGAATGATCAAGTAAAGTGTTTTGTCATTGCCATTGTTTGTTGTCATTTAAGCCAGTTATGAGGGAGGGATTCAAAATAAGTGAAAAGAGTGGGAATGACAAGAGGGGGCAATCTGTTGGAGAAGAAAGAATAAAATGAAATCATTTGTAAAAGTAAAAGTGTTAGCCTTAGTAAAGAGTAAGCACATTTTATCATGCAAGATGGGATGAATGAGGAGAAAATGGCAGAATGCATCTGAATAATAGGAGATGAGGAAGAGGGCAGAAGGAGCTTGAAGGTAATGACCTCTTTTTTTTTTTTGTAAAGTATGAGGTAAGGTTCTCAGTTAAGAGAGTGGGGGCAGGGGAACAGGACCCAAGGAAAGTTTGAGGAGGAATGGATAAGTTTGGAAGAACTGCTGTGAAGGGTATGACCAGGTGTGAGAACATTCATCATTGGGTACATGAATTACAGGTGCAGCAGGAGATGAGCGATCTGAAGTCAAAAGAAGGGTTGCTCTTTGGAATGGAGTTTTTCCACATCCCAGTTAAGAGATTGAGCTGGCCTTGTATAGATGTATTCTTCAGGTGGTAAGATAATTTTTGGTTTAATGTTCAATATTTACTTTACGTTGAGCTATTCATTTATCTAGCTGGAGGCTGCAGAATCAAGCTGAGACATCAAATTATGCCTCTATTTTTAATGGTTAGTTTGCAAATTCCACCTATAACTCAGGTGTTGGCTAACCAGTATCCAGTTTTAACCTGATAGAGATCTTCTGCTCCTACTATCTGTTCTTTGATGTGTAAATCATTTCTCCCCTCTTCTTCTGACTTCCTTAAAATTTCATTGTGCAGATCCTTTCTGTGTAAATAAAACCCAAGTAAGTTTGCTGAAACTGCTGCTTGGGACCCACTATTTGTTTTTTTTTTTTTAAGTAATGTCTGTGCTCTGAATATATAATAAGCCAGGTTTTCTGTGCTTCTTTGTGCATATATTGAGCAAGTTATGATTGGTTGAAGTAGCTACTAAGAAATCCTTGGACATATTTGTATCATAGATATTCATGTATTTTTTATTTATTCTCTTTATTTCTCTTTATTCATTTTTATTATATCATGTATTATATTATATTATATTTACATTTATTCTGTTTACATTCATTTTTATATGTGTCATTTTCATATCCCTTATTAGTAAGTAAACTCCTTCTGAATAAGGATTGTGCTATTAATTGTGTTTGTGGTCCCAGTGTCTACCACACTATTAGGCACTGCATAATAGGCACTCACTGTATGATTATTGATTGATTGGTGTTGCTAGTCACACATGGAATTGTATCAGAAGAGTAACCACTACCAACTCTTTGTACTTGGTGTTTTTCAGCTTGTATCCAAAACAGCAATCTGCAGGCCTCTGAAGGAATTCACTTAAATCAGTAGTTTGACGCTAACAGGAAACTAAATCTATCACTACAAACAGAAGTAAAATGGCAGAGTGATATTTTCAGACAATGACTCAAAGTAGCATCATGTGGGAATGAGAGAGAGAGAAAAAAAGATTGTAGAATTTTAGCAACTTCTGCTGAATGTGAGCTCTGTGTGGCGGAAAAACAATACTGCTCCCCCAAAAAGTGTTTTTCATGTTCTACACACATGACCCCTTTAAGATCAAGGAATCAAACAGATTCTCCAAACCTCAGGTCCCTTTTCCTCTTTACAATTGCTGATTTTTGGCCATAGAGGGACTTTTCACACTGGGATTTCCATTTAAATGATAGATCCAAACCAAAAATAAAAATGGGGAAGGGAAAAAAAAATACTGTTCCCTGGATATCCTCACCCAGTACATGTTTGGTAAAATGGAGGTGGGAAATAGGTCATTTGAGCTCCTCAAAATCTTTCTTGTTATTTCTCTTCTCTCTTCTTGAGGAAATCAATTGTTTCAACAGAATAACCATTACACTTGGAAAACACATGTAAATTAAATAAAACATAGCCATTTTCTTCCCTCCCCAGTTTCATCAAAGGACTTTGGGAAGAAAACAGATTCATGCCAAAGGCACTACTCTGTAAATTTTTGACACAGAGAAGATAATCAGAGCTCATTCCATCTGTATAAATATGATGGAATCTTAGCTCCATACATTAGAAGCTATCAATTCCAGCTCCCTCATTTTACAGATGGAGAGAGAAACTGAAGGAGAGAGAAGTTATATAATTTTTTCAAGGTCACACAACTATCGTTGAAAACAGTGTTTTTGTATTCATTTAGTATTTAATTACTCCCCACTGATGTGTAAAAACATTTTTAACATTTGTTTTTAAAACTTTGAGTTCTAATTGCTCTCCCTCCCTCCCTCCCCATGTCCCTCCTCACTGAGAAGGGAAGCAATTCCATGTAGGTTATGTATGTGTAATCATACAAAACATATCCATAACAGTCATGTTGTGAAAAAAAACATAGACAAAAAAATCTCAAGAAAAAAAATAAAAGTTGCTTCAATCTGTATTCAGACAGCATCAGTTCCTTTTATGGGGATAGAGAGCATTTTTCAACCTAAGTCCTTTGGAGTTATCATAGATCATTTTATTGCTGAGAATAACTAAGTCATACACAGCTAATCATCTTACAGTATTGCTGTTACTTTCTACCCATTACATTTCACTTTACATCAACTCACTTTAAGTCTTTCTAGTTTTTTCAGAGAGCATCTTCTTCATTTCTTATACTACAAGAGTATTCCATCATAATTACATACTACAACTTATTCAGCCATTCCCTAGTTGATGTGCATTCCCTCAATTTCTAATTCTTTGCCCCCAGAAAAGAGCGGCTATAAATATTTTTGTACAAAAAAGTCCTTTTCCTTTTGAAAATTTCTTTTGGGATACAGACATAGTAATGATATTGCTATGTCAAGGGGTACGCATGATTTTTATAGCCCTTTTGGCATAGTTTCAAATTGCTCTATAGAATGGTTTAATAAATTCCCAACTCCAACAATAGTACATTAATGTATTATTTGTCCCACATCCCCTCCAACATTTTTCATTTACCTTTTCTGTCCTATTATCTAATCTAATAGGTATGAGGTAGTACCTCAGAATTGTTCTAACTTGCATTTTTCCAATCAATAGTTAAAATATTTTTTTATATGGCTATAGATAGCTTTAATTACTTCACCTGAAAATTGATTATGTCTTTTGATCATTTATAAATTGTGGAATGGTTCTTATTTTCATAAATTTGACATAGTTCTCTATATGTTAGAGAAATGAGGCCTTTATCAGAGAACCTTGATTCAATTTTTTTTACAATTACTATTTCTACATGTATTTTTCTCCATCCTATTCCCCCTACCCCTGTTTTTATTCTCTCTCCTTTCACCCTGTTCCTCTTCAAAAGTGTTTTGCTCCTAATTACCCCTTCCCCCAATCTGCCCTCCCTTATAACACACACCCCTTTCTCTTATCCTCTTTCCCTTCTATTTTCTTTCAGGGTAAGATAGATTTCTATACCGCCTTGCCTGTGTATCTGATTTCCCAGTTACATGTAAAAACAATTTTTAACATTTGTTTTTAAAACTTTGAGTTACAAATTGTCTCTTTTCCTCCCCACCAACCCTCATTGAGAAGACAAGCAATTCAACATAGGCTATACATGTGTAGTCATGAAAACACTTCCATCATAGTCATGTTGTAAAAGACTAACTGTATTTCCCTTCATCCTATCCCACCCTCCCCACTTATTCTATTCTCTCCTTTCAGTCTGTCCCTCCTCAAAAGTGTTTGCTTCTGATTACTCTCTGCCCCAATCTGCCCTCCCTTCTGTCACCCCTGCACTCACATTTTCTTCCGCCTACTTTCCTATAGGGTAAGATAGATTTCCGTATCAGATTGAGTATGTATGTTATTTCCTCCTTAAGCCACTTCTGATGACAGTAAGGTTCACTCATTCCCTTTCACCACCCCCCACCTTCCACTCCACTGTAAAAAGCTTTTTCTTGCCTCTTTTATGTGAGATAACTTATTCCATTCTACCTCTCCCTTTCTCCTCCCAGGACATTTCTCTTTCACTCCTTAATTTTTTCCCCTCATGGATTACACTGTCTGCTAGGTAGGTAATTCAAGCTCTCTGATCCCTTAATGTAGAAGCTGCTAAATCTTGTGTTATCCTGATTGTGGTTTCACAATACTTGAATTGTTCCTGTTCTAGATGGCTTGCAATATATTCTCCTTGATCTGGGAACTCTGGAATTTGACTATAATATTCCTAGGAGTTTTCAATTTGGGATCTCTATTCAGGAGGTGATCAGTGGATTCTTTCCATTTCTATTTTACCCTTTGGTTCTAGAATATCAGGTCAGTTTTCCTTGATGACTTCCTGAAAGATGATCTCAAGGATCTTTTTCTTTTTTTATCATGACTTTTAGGTTGTCCAGTAATTTTAAAATTATCTCTTCTAGATGTATTTTCCAGATCAGTTGTTTTTCCAATGAGGTATTTCATATTGTCTTCTATTTTTTCATTCTTTTGATTTTGTTTTCTCATATAGTCATTTGCTTCCATTTGCTCCATTCTAACTTTTAATGAATTATTTGCATGAGTGAGCTTTTGGATCTCCTTTTCAATTTGGCCAGTTCTGCTTTTTAAGGCGTTCTTCTCTTCATTGGCATTTTGGACCTCTTTTGCCACTTGGCCTAGTCTATTTTTTAAGGTGTTATTTTCTTCACTATTTTTTATGTCTACTTCACAAGCTGTTGACTCATTTTTCATGATTTTCTTGCATCACTCTCATTTCTCCTTCCAATTTTCCCTCTACCTCTCTCATTGATTTTCAAAATCCTTTTTGAGCTCTTCCATGGCCTGAAACCAATTTATATTTTTTCTTGCAGGCTTTCGATATAGGAGCTTTTACTTTGCTATCTTCTTCTGAATGTGTATTTTGATCTTCCTTGTCGCCATAATGACTTTCTATATATAGTCAGAGGGTTTTTTCCAATTGTTTGATCATTTCTCCAGCCTGTTACTTGACTTTTATCTGTTTGTTAAAGTAGGGCTCTGATTCCACAGTGGAGGGTGCACTGTCCAAAGCTTCAGGGGTTTTGTGTAGCTGTTTTCAGACATACTTCTAGGGACCTCTAAGTTTTCAGGTCTTCCAAGGTGGTAAGATCTTAGCAGAGGTATTTACTTCTCTCCTGGCCTGTGCTCTGGTTTGTGAGTGACCACAGGTATTCTTTTCTGCCCTGGACTTGTGAGGAGGGTTCCCTCTCCCCTGCTTCCACAAGCTCTCCTATGCCAGTGCTCCTCCTCACCCTAGTGCTACTACCTAGGACTGTGCCCCAGAACCAAGTATGGGCAAAGAAACAGAGTACTGCTTCAGTGCTAGCAAAGAGAAACCTCTAATCCACTTCTTACCAATCTCCATCAGGAAATAGCCACTGTTGATGCCACTGCTGATTCAGTCATTCCCGAGGCCTTCTCCTGATTTGCTAGGGCTGGGGCTGTTCTGGGGGCTGGAGCTGGACTGCAGTCCTCTCTCACCCAGGTCCAACAGACCTTTTCTGCTGACCTTCTAAGTTGCCTTTGGTGTTTCTGGGTTGAGAAACCTGGAAACTGCCACAACTGCCAGCGATTCAGTCCCTTGAGGCCTGCTCACAGTTTCTTTGGGTCTTTCTCTGTCAGCACAGCCCACACTGGACTGTACTTCTCTCTTAGCCTAGTGCAACAGATTTTTCCTGCCCACCTTCCAGGTTGTCTTGGGTTGGAAATTTGTTTCATTCTGTCATTTTGTGAGGCCCGCTGCTCTAGAATTTGCGAAGAATAAGTTTTTGCAGGTATTTGGAAGAGTTTGGGCAAGAACTCAGGCAAGTCCCTGCCTTTACTGCACTCTGCTGGGAACAGAATTTGAAGTCAGATCTTCTTAGCTAAAAAGCCAGTTCTCTATTCACTAGAGGGGTGTCAAGCTGAAATAGAGACTGGGTCCACTAAACTGTACATAAGAATCCCTGCATGCTGCATATTCACATAGAAACCACATATTGGAGGCAGAGTCAAGAAGGCAGATAAGAGGCAAGGATTCTCCTGAGCTCTGCCCCAAACCCCTGCAAAATCCTTTAAATAATGCCCCCAAATAAATTCTACGGTGGCAGAAGCCCAAAAAGAACAGAGTGACACAATTTTCTAACCTAAGATAATTTGGAGGGCTAACAGGTAAGGTCTGTTGCACCAAGTTGGCAGTGGAGCACAATCCAGCAAAGGCTGTGCCAGTACATACTAGGCCTCAGAAAACCAGGAGTAGGCCCCAGGATGACTGAATCAGTGGCAGCAGTGACTGTTTCCTGACCTCTGAGACCACAGATGGTAAGGGGTTGGAACATCTTGTCAGAAGATTACTGTGCCTTGGCTGGTACTGTGGGCAGGTCTCTGTTACATTGCCCATACTTGGATCTGGGTCTTAGTCCCAGGGTGAGGAAAAGCTCTAGCACAGCAGAGGCTGTAGGGGAGCTAGGACCCAAGCCACACTTTTAGGGTAGAAAAGAGTGCTTGTGGTCAGTCACAGACCAATGTACAGCACAGGAAAGTAGTAAACACACCTCTCCCTAGATCATACCACCTTGGAAGAACCAAAAACATACAGGTCCCCAGAATTACCTCTGAAAACAGCTGCACAAAAAAACCTGAAGCTTGAGACAGTGCCCCCTACTATCCAGAAGCCAAGCTCCACATGAAGTTAAAAGTCAAGAAACAGGCTGGGAAATCAGGAAACAGCAGAAAAATATCGTGATTATAGAAAGTTACTATGGTGACAAGGAAGATCAAAACATAAACTCAGAAAAAGTCAACTAAGTCAAATTTCCTGTATCTAAAGCCTGAAAGAAAAATACAAATTGGCCCCATGGAAGAGCTCAAAAGGATTTTAAAAATCAAGTAAGATAGGTAGAGGAAAAGTTGTGAAGAGAAATGAGAGTGAGAGAAATGAGAACAGCATGAAAAAAATCAATAAAAGCACAAAAAAGAAAACCACATATTAGGGTTTCATTATCACCGTATTTTTATTTATTTCATTAAATATTTTCCAATTACAGTTTTGGACCACACTCAATAGTGTGGTGGACCACATGTGGACCACAAACCTCATCTGGTATGTCTTTACTACATCATCAGGCTGATGACAAAAATTTTTTGTTGTCTGGGACAGATTTTAGATACTCTTGGTAATTCAAAATATTTGTAAGGAAATTATCTGACAATTTTTCTCCTCTACTTCTATTCCCATTGTTTTCTTCTTTATTCTTTTCCTCATATTTAATCTCCCAAGTTTCCTCCCCAAGAAAAATCCTTTCTCTCTCTTGTAAATTGTAAAATTCATAAGCTCCAAAGATATTCTGCTGCTTCAAGTGAATCCTTCTGTTTCTACTGAATTTAGACCTTCAGTATACATTACTCTCTTAAATACTCCTTAATATCTATTAGTTTATCAGTACCTTTGATGATTTTGCCATATGACTGCTGAAGTTAAAGATTTGCCACACAAACATACATATGTATATACACATACATACACACACTCATCTATGCATATCATCACATTATAAATATAAATAATGTGAATATACATATATATATACATATGTATATATATTTATGTATTTGTATCTACACATATATGTACATTCTAATTTTATACCCTCTGCTAGATTGTGAATTCTTTAAGGGAATTTATTAATGTCTCCCATAGTGTCTAGGAGAGTGCATTGTGCATATTGATCTACCATCAGTAGTTTTTTTTTTTAATGATTCAACCAATGAAAGTCATAATGATGGTTAGTTGAATATAACCCATACCTATTATTCAAGAAATAATCCCCTATGCCCTCTGCCAATTTTATATAATTAATTCAGGATAAAATATCTTTGGAAACAATGTCAATAATTCAACTCTTTAGGAAGCACAATATTGAAGATAAGAGAGGGGATACCTTTAATCCAATAATTATTAAGTAAGCACCTATCTTATACAGACATTGCTTTAAGTGTCAGAAATACTAAGAAAAAAAGTCTCTGGCTTCAAGTATCCTAAAGTATATTGTCTCTTTAAAATTATATAACATTTAGGTGTGAAATGCTACATTTTATCCAGAGTAATTATAAATGGAAGACCCAATAGCATACATGATTTTCAGGCAGGATCTATTTAATAATGCAGGGTTGCAGTGGTTTCATCCTATTTTCGAGCAAGTTGTCACTTTACATATGGCTTATTGACAGGCAGTCAAAATTTGTTCTATTTATTTGCCCAAGTACACATGTGAATTCCTCAGCTGACAAACCCTTTCACCCATGGAACTGATTTATCATTTGTCATTAAAAGAAAAGTCCTGCAACAGAAAAGAATGGCTTCAGGCAACATTCTGATGAAGTATTTCCTCCAGTGAATGTGGACCTGAAATTACAATTAAATTTATAAAATGCAAATGAGCTTTTTTAGTGTTTTGACTGCCTTGACTGGTCAGTCAAGAAAAAATAGTCAAGGACATGAAAAAGCAGATTAGGATTTTCAATCTAATAATAGATTGATGGTGAGTAAGTCAGCTATCAAGTTTTGGTGTGATAACAGAGCCTACTACAATGTTACTCATGCCAATATCATTTGCAAATTTCCTAACCATGTCTTGAAATGAATGTTTGGAATCTCTCAGGTTTTATTTTTTATTACAAATTATCTAAAGATAGTTAAACCTAAGAGGGGAGAAAAGCGTCTTAGGGTAAATACTACACTTGTCTGGGTCACTAATGATTTGTGTCAACACAAACTTGGGGAATTTATTGAATTTGAGTGCAGAAATTTTTGTCATTTTTATAGTATATCTTAATGTTATTCCATTGCCTTAAAGACATATTTCAGGCATTCAATAAACACTTAGTCTCTGGCTGAATGCTTACTATATACTCTGACATTTAAATGTAAGGATCTTGACACACTTCCTTTAGAAAAAATTTTTGGAACTTCAGTCTTTTCTCCATGTTTTCATGACACCAATGCTGGTATTATATATATGTATGTATGTATATGTGTATATGTATACAAATACATATGCACACACGTTTCAAATGGAAAATTTTACTCAAATTATTTTTAACCAAACAATTGTGTTGATTATTTTATACCTAAAAATCAAAACTGTTTCCAAGCAAATATTTCATCATTTTTTTCTTTACAACATGATGCATAATTAATAGATAATTATTTGGTCATATTTGTATTAAATGAATCTTCCAAGTGCCCTAAAGTCACATGGACACCATCAAAGAGAAACAAAGTATTTAAATGCTTTTCCTCATTTTTATCACTTTTTAAACACATACACACACACAATATATGCAGACCTATCTAACCCTCCTATACTGATTGTCCTAAGAATACTTTTTCTTTCACATCTTTCTGTTTTCTACTTGAAAACATATTGCAGGAATTACTGAAAGTTTTAATTTAATAGTACCTGAGAAGTGCATAGATAGTATTCTGAAACAGTTTGTGTCCTATACTTTTTCAAGTTTAACTGTGTTACTCTGGAATCATATCAATAATCTTATAGACTCATCTTTATTGATGCATTTCATTTCAACATGGAAGACATTTTCTAACAAACACCTAAGCTAATCTGGCTCAAAATAGAGTCACCAAATGCAGTTACATGAGAATTAATAAAATAATTCTACTTATTAGACATGCAACATTTTGTTTGAAAATTTTATTTATTTTAACAGAAAAGCAGATATGTCTTAATTTTAATAATTATAAAAACTAAATGGGAGGTGCAGAGCCAAGATGGCAGAGTAGAAGCAGGGAACTGATTGAGCTCTCCCCCCCAACCCCTTGAAAATCTGTAAAAAATGACTCTAAACAAATTCTAGAGCAGCAGAAGCCACAAAATGAAAGAGTAAAACAGATTCCCAGCTGAAGACAATCTGGAAAGCTGAGAGAAAGGGTCTATCATGCCATGCTTGGGTGGAGCATAGCCCAGCGGGGTTGAGCCAATGGGCCTGGAGCAGGCCTCAGGGCACTGAATCACGGGCAGCTGCAGCAATTTCCAGACTTCTCAATCCACAAATGCCAAAGACATCTTTGAAGGTCAGTGGGAAAGCTGGCTCACCTGTGTGAGAGGGGAGCATGGTCCAGTCCCAGCCCTAGGCCCAGGGCAGCAGAAGCTTCTAGAGCTCTCAGTCTACAGATGATGGGAGAACTGAGCGGCTGAACTGAGTTGCAGTCCTGGGTTGCTGTCCTAGGTGACAGTCCTGGGAGGGCGAGGAGTTCTGCTCTGGTGGAGCTGGTGGCTGCTGTGGTATCTTTATTGTAAAAAGTGCATAAAAGCAGGAGTGGGTGTTCTGGAGCCAACTTGAATGGGCTAGTGAGACTTGATTGCTAAATTGACTGTTAGATTTTCAGCATTTACAGACACTACAAATCAGGTTTTGATTTGTCATTTTACTGAGTCTATAATTGAGAAAGTGTTGAGGAAAATGTTAATAGTACAGATTAATCTTCAAAGTGCATTTTGTACACATTTTAGAAGGAGAGAATAATTAGTTAACATTTTATCTGTGCACATTAGTATATGAACAAGTAACTTCTGTGGTGGTCTTTCTGTTTATGCTGATTATGAGCAGTACAAGTCATGACCAATGATCCCATGAAATGGTGTTTTTCATTGCCTTTGGATGAAGAAAAAAAAATAATGACACTTGTTATATTTTTGTTCCTCTAAGGAGAATATGTGATATATCTTTTCATATAGCAGAAAGCTTCTTATGGCTGTTAGTTAAATTTACAATGAATATTAATATTATTATGATTCAGTTATTCCAATGTCATTAAATAATCATCCCTTGTTTATGTTACCAACAATCAAATTAACAGTCACAATCAATAAAAATGCAGGGGGGGCATTTAGGAAGAGAGTAATATTTTGCATTCTTCTTGCATGGAATGTCATGTTCAATACATTCCTCACTTATTTGCTTAATTTACAGAGATGAATCTCTCTGTACCTCCTAGGCTTGAAAACTGAGTCATGGTCTATCACTAGATTCACACTTAAATCTTTTATCCTTGAAAGAAACTCTAAAATTTGCACTGGCATAACCTTCAAAAATTCCAGATTCCCTCCAAGGCACAATGAGCCATTAGGGTAAAATATGGAGGATAGTAAATTATGAGTGTTTAACGACATATTCTCTATGTTGCTATAATTCATCTTTAAACATTTTATTTGCTAAAGGATATTTGCAGATGATGAAGATGATGATGATGATGATTAGCATGTATATGTCACTTTAAGGTATATGACACTGTACAAATATCATTACAAATTTTCTCATTTTATTCATGAAACAATCTAGGGGTTAGGTGCTATTGTTATCCCTATTATAGATATGAAAAACTGATATAAGCAGATGTTAAGTGACTCAGCTAAGATCACATAGCAATTAAGGGTCTGATTTTTGATTTGAATTCTAGCCTTCCTGACTCCAAGTCCGGTATTCTACCCAGAAAACTAGATATGTTTAGGTATGCTGTTTTCATAAGCCAAATTTTAAAGTTGTATCTCTTATTAAATAATTTTTAAAATTTCCTACATTTTATCCCAATTAAATCATTAATATTCTTGTAACATTTAATTACATGCATTGTGTTTTTTAACTCTTCATTTAGAAGTCTTTCATGTCCTTTCTAAATGAAAAATCACATGTGACTACTGACAAAGCAAAAACAAAAACTAAGTTGTCCCAATTAATATGTCCAACCTCTAAAGCCTTCTGAAAATCATTACTCTGGCTTTTAATCAAGGCAACAAGTTGTTAAGTAGTACTACATTTTTTTTTTTATTTTTAGTTTACAACACTTGGTTCTACATAATTTTGAATTCCAGATTTTCTTCCCCCGCTCCCTCCCCAAGATGGCATGGAATCCCATATAACTTCCACATATAACTTCACATTGAATTAATTTGCACACTAGTCAAGTTATGGAGAAGAATTATGACTGTTGAAATGAATCATGAGAAAAGGAGAAACAGGACCAAAAAAAAAAAAACAACCCAAAAACAAAAGAGAGAAAAAGAAAAAAAGGGGGGGGGAGGGAAGGTTAGCATGAAGTGTGCCTCAATCTGCATTCATACTTCATAGTACTACGTTGTTAACATGATATAACTTCAACTTGAAGGTTACCACCATTAATATTGATTTTACTTTATACCATTTTTTGTCTTTTGCATATATAGTTTACTATACTATTATTTAATAGTTTATAACTATGTTAAGAAATTTTGCCATTTGAGTTCATATGCCTTTTTATAGTTTATTTTGGAGTTGAAGTTTAGAAGGAAACTAATAAATTTTTTAGTAGCAGTAGTCAAAAGAATTGTATGCTTCTCAGTTAGATTTGCTTTTAAGTAGATGAAATATCAGATGTTGTAACTGTTATGTATGTCACATTTTTTTGTATATATGTGCCTACATTAATAAAATTTAATTTAACAGATATATAATAACTTGATAATAATTTATATAATTATATCATATTACATAATTTTATGTTTGTATAACAATTGTATAATATAGAGTATGTTGTACATATATATAATCATATAATAATTATTTGTATCTGTAATATTGCATGTATTTTTGTGTGTGTAATATTCTTTCCTCTAAGAACTTGCCATTTCACAATTATAGATAGTGCCCCCCCCCAATAAAGAGGATCATTATCCTTTAGTATAATTTTCCTCATCTTCTGTATTTTCCTGTTTTTCCAGAGGCCACCTCTTGAAGTAACCTAGGCTTGATTTCTGGGTCATTGTTTCCTGCCCTAATTCTTTTCCAACACTGAGATTTGCTAGCAGCATTCTACCTCCATAGCTACAAGTTGATCTTCATTCACTATTCTGAGTTGTAATTGGTATTATCATCCTTCATCTCTTATACTCTTAAATGCATATTGTGTTTATTAAGGAGCTCTGACATAATATCTTCTGATTGGTGATCAGTAAAACATTCTTCCAGTCATTTTCCATTAACTGTTAAGTTCAAGCAATTATGACTAAAACTCTATAGTATCATTTACTAGAGAAGTATTAGAAAAAAAATAAGACAAAGAAAATACAAGAAGTATTGGAAAGGAAATAAGACAGGTTGAAGTCCTTGAGTTGCTTATGTCTTAACATATACACACAGACCAAAGCACGCATACACAAACGGATGTGTATATATACATATGTGTGTACATGTGCATGTATGTGTTAACATACATATATATGTATATGGTTTGCATACATACAGGTAAACAATACCCACATACATACAGTGTGTGTATGTATGTGTGTGTGGGTGTGGGTGTGGGTAGGTGGGTGGGTGGGTGGGTGTTCCTTGGCTTGGTCTCTTTATTCTGAATAGACTTAGCTTAATTTTCCCCAGAGTCTCAATTTTTTCTCTTTGTTAGTCTGTTGTTTTATTTTAAAAACAATAGCTCATTTATTCCTCAATTAATATATGGTCAAATGATATGAACAAATAGTTTTCTGTGAAGTAAATCCAAGGTATCAATTATCGTATACAATTCCAAATTGCTAATAAGCAGAAATGAAAATTAAAGTAAATTTTAGGATAGACCTCATAACCATCAGACTGTTAATTCTGAGACCCCCAAAATGACAAAGGTTGGAGGGGTAGTGAAGAAAACAGGTAAATTAGTGAGCTGCTACTGAACCCATAGATTAGTCTTGCCATCTTAGAAAATAATTTGGAAGTGTGACTAAAGTGTTACTAAACTTTTAATACTCTTTGTAATACCACTACTAGGTCTATTACTGAAATTGATCAAAGGAAGAGGCAAAGTAGTGATGTGTCCTCAATTATTTTTGTAGTCATTTCTTTGTTATAGTTGCAAAGAACTTGAAAATTTTTCCCAATGAATTGGGGCAAGACAATCTCAGTATCATCCTTGACTCTAATTCAGCCTGAAAATCAAATCTCTTGTGAAGTGTTGTCATTTTCCCTTCCCAGTTTCTCTCTGTTATGTTTTCTTCTCTCTAATCACACACGTGCCACAGTGGTGTAAGTCTTCATCACTTCATGCCTAAACTGCCACAGTAGCCTCCTGCTGGTCTCCTTGCCTCAAGTTTCTGCCCATTGTTCCAGTTGGCTGCAAAAAATATGATCTCTCTAAAATGCATGTCTCATTTGCTTTTTAAAATAGAGTGGCTCCCTATTACCTCCAGAATTAAACATCACATCTTGTTTGGCTTTTAAAGCCTTCACAATTTGGCCCTTCCCACTTTCCCATCTTCTTATTCTTCCTCCTCAGTGCTTCCCTCTCTAACACCACCTCTCTGCAATCTAGCAGCATCAGCTTTCTTACTATCGCTCCCACAAGATATTCCAATCTCCTTGTCCTGAGCTTTTCTTCCTTGATTCTACCCCCAGAATCTCCTGGTTTCCTCCAAATATCAGCTCAAATGATAACTTCAGCATAAGGCACTTCCACATTCCCATCAATGTTAGTGACTTCCTTCTAAAATTATCTCCAATTTCTCCTCTCTATATCTTCTGTGTACATAGTTGTATTCATTTTGTCTGGCCCATTAGAATATAAGCTCCCTCAGGACAAGCATGTTTTTGACCTTTTTATATTTGTATCCCCAAAGCCTGGCACTGTCTCTGGCAATACAATTCTAATGTGAAGGCATAGTATTGTACTACAAGTAATGCTAAAGGGAAATATACTATGAAGACTTGTATGTAGAGCAAAGTAATCAGAGCCAACATGATAATTTCTACATTAAGAAGATCATAAAAAACAAAAATGTTTATAATATTTAAGAACTTCATTTAATTCAATGACTAACCATTATTTGAGAATACCAATGGTGAAGCATTCATCCTATTCACCTCATGACGAAGCAGTACTCAATGAGATAAATATTCTTTGCATGTGGCCAATGTCTGTTTTTTTTAATTGCCTATGTTTATTTGTTACAATTTTCCCTTTTCTTCCAAGGGGGATAGAGAGTGGTGAAAGGATGACAAATAAATTGTTAATTGAAATATTTTTAAAAGAAACAATGCTAGCATAAATTAAACATTTTTTTGGTGATTAAGGATTTTTCACCTATTTTCTCTGCTACAACTAGTCCTAATCTGATTTCTTGAGTTGTCATAGACATAGAATGTCAGGCATTATATTGTCCCTTCCCTGTGGCATATTCTTCAATTTATCTCTACCACTTGCCAATATTATTTCATTTAACTTAGGGAGAAAGACTCTCTCTTCTAAACATAGAAGCTCCCTTGGACCCATATTCCAAGCTCTTTTTCTCTTCTTGGTTAATGTTTAATTTTTTTGGACACTTCTTAAAAGTATATCCCTGTGACCAAAGGTCACATATGGATCTCTCATCATCTGGAATGTTAAAATTGGAATGAACCTTAAAGATGATCTTAATCAAAGGGGTCAAGCAGAATCCACAATACTCCTGAGTGTGGCCTGAACCAGATAATAATGTGACTGGAAAATATTTAATGAAACAAATACAATAAACATAATTAATATTACATTTTAAAACTAAGTTAACATGCTACCTGTAAGGTCATTATGGATGGTAAGTGGCCTCTGTTTCTGTTTGCGCTTGTCAACATTGATCTTTATTTTACACAAGAAACTTGGGCACCTAGCACAGTTTATTGGCATTTCTTGAAGCAAATAGATTAACCACTAAATTCACATCCATTCCTTTTGGGTTCTAATTTTATCTACTTGTGTAAAATATGCTATATAGGTTTTCTAATGCATTGATTAAAAATATACAGTCTTAAGAGTCTTTTGAAATCACCATTTGCCTTCTCCCTAGAGTAAAAGTTAGTTTAGTATTCCACATATTCTTATCTAAATCCATCATTAAGTTAAGGGGTTGTCTACTCCAAGCCCGTGAAGACATCCCCTGGCAGAATGGGTCAAATGAAAGTAATTTATTCCAAAAGCAATAAAGGCAGATGAAGTGGAGAACTTAAAACTTGGTCAGACATCAAAGATACTATGTTTAGGAGCAGCTAGGTGGCACAGTGAGTAGAGCACCAGCCCTGGGGTCAGGAGGACCTAAGTTCAAATCTAGCCTTAGGCACTTGACACACTTATTAGCTGGGTGACCTTGGGCAAGTCTCTTAACCCCAATTGCCCTGCCTGTCCCCCTCCAAAAAAAAAGATACAAAGGTTATCCACTGTATCCAAGGCCATCACAGTCATCTTGATTTTTGTCTTGCCACTGGACTTAGATGACTCTGGAAGAGAGAGCCTTTCTTAAATCAGATTCGTGTGGAAGTCAACATGTTGCTCATTTTCTTCTTCAAAAAGAAAGATGAACAACAATAATAAAAATGCATACATGTATGTCCTTTTCCCTATAGACAACAACAGGGTCTACTTTTTGTTGAACAGAGAGCCAATGTTAATGGCCTTACCTTTTTAGAGTAATGTGTTTGCATTTTAATACTTTAATACTTTATCTCAAAAGAATGATGATAAAAGTGAGAATTTCAGCTATATGGAAAACCAGTGGGCCAGATTTGGGAGATAGAGGTGAGATAGATAGTGCTCCCAAACCACGCTATGTAGATGACTGTCTACTGCATCTATACCTAATATTGATTCGATGTTATTATAATCCTTGGAAGCTGAATTTTTTGCTGTAAGTATCTGTCATTGGAAAACAGCTTCTATGGCCACATGTGAAAATAGAGCTTCAAAGAACTCCATGGAGATTCCCTTGGACTTTTCAGTCTCAAGTAATTTTGTTTTTAATCTTGTCTATCCAGTTTCATCCAATGTGGGATGTCTAGCATACAGAAAATAGCTTTCATTTTTCCCAGTAGAAGCCAAGGTGGGTCTCCACTGAAGGATAGTAGAGATGTAATATTGTGGGATGGAAGGGATTCTCCTACCATTCCTTCCAGACAGACAAAAAGAAAAATTTAAAACTGGTTTAATATACCAGTATCACTTGATTTTGGTTGTTTCAGATGTTTGAGAGAAAAATGTGTCCTTTAAAATTAGTTCAGATCTATTTATTAAATAATGACTTAGAGGTGTGATGGTGTCTAATCAATAACTGGTAGCACTGATCGTAGCACCATGAACATGTGGCAGCTTATTACATAATAAATAAATATTCTAATTAACCTTATTCTACTTCCAAGATAATCTTATTTCAATTTCTTCTAAAATTTGTGCTTTGTAAAAATTGAGCCATATATCTGAAACAGTAAATATAGTTTGATATGCCATGTGTAATGAGGGGTTTAAAAACAGTCTGAGCATAATAACACAGTTGATCAAATGTACTCAGAAAAAAAAAATAGGAATAGACTGAGAGAGGCTGTGCTTTTATAAATAAGCAATGATATGAAAAGAAAAAAAAAACTGGATCTTGGAGTCCATGAGAAATAGGGTAAATAAGATATGAGTTTTGAATTTATCTTTTGCATTTTTGCATTGTAAGATTTATGTCCTGATGGTTTCATTTCCCCCCACCTTTGTTCCCTCCTGGTGGAGGAAGGATATGACTTGAATCTCCAAGGTAGTTGAAAATTTGAAGAGAGGATTGAATAATTTAATTTGACATTGCTTATTTGACAAAACTCAGTATTTTTTTTCTTAATTTAAATTTATTTATTTAACATATTTGGTTTTCAGCATTGATTTTCACAACAGTTTGAATTACAAATTTTCTTCCCATTTCTACCCTCCCCCTACTCCAAGATGGCATATATTCTGGTTGCCCTGCTCCCCAGTCAGCCCTCCCCTCTATCACCCCCCTCCCCTCTCATCCCCTTTTTCATTCCTTTCTTGTAGGGCAAGATAAATTTCTACGCCCCATTGCCTGTGTATCTTATTTTTTAGTTGCATGTAAAAACTTTTTTTTTTGAACATCTGATTTTAAAACTTTGAGTTCCAAATTCTCTCCCCTCTTCCCTTCCCACCCACCCTCCCTAAGAAGTCAAGCAATTCAACCTAGGCCACACATGTATCATTATGTATAACCCTTCCACAATACTCATGTTGTGAAAGGCTAACTACCTTTTGCTCCTTCCCAACCCATCCCGCTTTATTGAATTTTCTCCCTTGACCCTGTCCCCTTTCCAAAGTGTTTGTTTTAACTCAGTTTTTTTTAAAAAATGTTTTTGCAAAAAAAAAATTTAAAAATTTTAATTTTTAAAAATCTTAGAAAAGAACCAAGCACATGGAGAATTATAGAAAAAGTCCAAAGATATCTTTTGTAGGTACTTAAGTAATATATCAGAGACTGTGTTGTAAAATGTCACCTTTTAAAATGAAATACCTCTAGATTCCTTTATTGTGAAGTACATGCATTTATACATAACTATATACCCATATGAAATAACTAAGTAATAGGATAACTTATAGAAATATATAATAATAGCTTTTGATAGTATATACAGTGTTTTCACATATATTATTTACCTTAATCTCCACCCCAATTTTGTGAGGTAGGTAGAGCAAGTATTATAATTTCCATTTTAGAAATCAGGAAACTGAGTAAGAGAGATCATCTGTCTTATAGATGGAGTAGCAGAAGCTCATGAACCATCATTTTTGATGACAAGTCTACTGCTCTTCATTAATTTAGTTTGGAAAAATCTCTCTCTTGAAATTGTTATATGTGTGTGTGTGTATATATATATATATTCATATATTTATACATATATATTTTCACTTAATTGTACCTTTTCCTTCATCCACCCACTAAGATGTAAGCTTCTTGAGGTTAGGCACATTTCTTTTTATTTCAGGTACTTAGTAGGTGCTTAATAAGTGTTTGTTGAATAGAATTGGATGTGTTCACTGTATTTGGCCCTCCCCCATGCTTTTTAAAATCCATTTCCTGACTGTATGATAGATAACTCTTCAATTTCACAATTAATTTATGTATCTGAAGGACTGTACCATAGATAATACTGATCTTTGGACACTTTTTCAAATACAAGTGTAGTTCTTACTTATTAATAAAGACCTGTTGGAATCATCGTTATTTTAATGTTCTTTAGAATGTAGCAATTTATTCTTTATTACATGAAGCCTTACAATTCCCACTAAGCTATCTTCACTCACCCACCTCATGATTGTCATTTAATAGAAGGAAGGGGGAGAATACCTGGGGTTTCACTATAAAAATGCCTCTTAACTGGAAGATATTACCTACTGGTGTAATACATTGAAAAGCAAATTTTTAGAAAATCAGGGAAATGAGAATTCAAAGCAGTGTGATTTCTTTCTGCTCACTGTACTTTAATTCCTCTGCATGTTGTATATAGTTTTCAGTAGATTTAGAAGTATGAGACTGGAAGGCACCATTTCTTATTCAATAGTTTATACGTGTCTGACTCTTTGTGACCCTGGTAGACCATAGCACACCAGTACTGTCCATGGGGTTTTCTTGGCAAAGATAAAGAAGTGGTTTTGCATTTCCTTCTCCGGTGGATTAAGGCAAACAGAGGTTAAGTGACTTTCCCAGGGTCACACAGATAGTCTAAGGCTGTAGTTGTACTCAGGCCTTCCTGATTCCAGGACTAGTATTCTGTCTGCTGAGCAATCTAGCTGCCTCTGGAATGAATCACAGGGGCCATCTAATCCAATTTCTTCATTTTCCATATGAGCTACTGAGGTACAGAGCAGTTAAGTAGCTTGCTCAATGTACAACATGGTGTGGCCATCAAAAGTGAAGTCTAACCTCTGTCCTCTGATTTCAAATCCAGTGTTTTTTACCCTGTACCTTACTATTTCATGCCAAAGAAGCCATTAATACGCTCTCCAAAAGTTGAATCAACCTTACTTTTCCCAGCCTAGGGTACCAGGAGGCATTCATATCAGATGATTTTAGCTCTGTACTCCCTCTTCTGTATATTTCTTCTGGGTAACACTCAGAGGAATATAATGTCTACCGGCTTTGTCAAAAGACCACACTAGGCAGTTTAGTATAAAGGGCTTACTGGTCTCTAGCACCATTCTAGGTAGAAGAGTAACCCAAATAACTACTAGTGGTGGTGGTGGTGAGAGAAGCAATAGAAATAATGGCAACACGTGTGTGTGTGTGTGTGTGTGTGTGTGTGTGTGTGTGTGTGTGTTAGTTTTATACAGCTCTGCTGACATCAGGTTGAGTGATGGTCAATTCAAATGAAATGGAATACTAGAGACAAACTGCATTTCTATTCAATGAAAGTATAACATAAAGGGCTTTTTATTTTATTTTGTTTTAGTTTTGCTCAGCTGTGTGACTTCACTGAGAAGGCAAATTAATCTCACTTGAACATTCATATTTTAAAAATTTTGTTACAATTCATTTCTCTGCATAGACATGCCCTAATTGCAAAAGGACAACAACAAAAACAAAAACAAAAATCAGTCATTCATTGGCTTTAAGGTACAGTGAAACAGGAGGAGGTGGAATTCCAATTCTTTTTTGGAAGGTTTAATTTCATGCCACTGCTTCTGAGTGATTGAAAAACATTTTGAATGCCTTCTGTTTTAGGCGTCTGCATATGTCTGTTCACGAGAGTAGAAGCATATAAAAGAATGAAAGAAAGTAGCCATTCTTTTTTCCTCTAAGTTTATACCAAAGGCTTTTTTATATATCATCCCCACCATTATGATTGCCTATAAATTGATCATATCTGACATATTAATTGAAGCATGTACCTTCTAAAAAGAAAGTAAGATTGCTCATTGGGTTTCTTCCCCCATATGGATAAAAGAGCTACTGTTTTAAATTTGTCTTGTAAAAAGATATGGAGAGATGAGCATTTTTTCTATTGCATGTAACATGTTGCTATTTGTTCTATATCAAAATATCAAGAGGAATAGGGCTGGTTTTACAAGAGATGTTTTTTTTTTCCTAAACTGTACTAGAAGGGTAGGTAGATAGGTGGCTCAGTGGATAGAGCACTGGGCCTGGAGTCAGAAAGACCTGAATTCAAATCCAGCCTCTTACTAGCTGTGTGACTTTATGCAAGTCACTTAACCTCAGTTTGCCTAGGAGGAAGTTGGGTGGCTCAGGGGATAGAGCGCTGGGCTGGGAGTCAGAAACACCTGAGTGGAACATGACCTCAAAATCTTAATAGTTGTGTGACCTTGAATGGGTCATTTAACCCTGTTTGCCTTAATCTACTGGAGAAGGAAATGGCAAACTTCTTCAGTATCTTTACCAAGAAAACCCCGCAGAAAGTATGGTTCACAGTATGATGGAGAGTTAGACACAACTGAACAACAACAACTAGCAGGTTGAGTTCAATTTCTGTTTTGTTTCCCCCCCCTGCACTATTTGCTTAGAGAAGCCACATTGCATAGTAAACGAAGATCTGGCCTTGCTGTACCAAGGACCTGGATTCAAGTTCCACTTTATCTGTACTGTGCTGCATGACACTCCAAAGACTATAAGTTGTTGAGCACTTTTTGATTTACATGGACTGAATTAGACTGAATTAGATTGGGGTCCACTTAGGAAGAGTCCATTTAGATTTTTTATAGATTAATTAATTTATTTTTAATTTTCAACATTCATTTTCACAAGATTTTGAGCTACAGATTTTCTCCCCATTTCTCCCCTCATGCCAACTCCAAGATGGCATGCATTCTGATTAACCCTTTCCCCAGTCTACCTTCCCTTCTATTGCACCATCCCACCCCTTATCACCTTCCCCCTTACTTACTTGTAGGGCAACATAGATTTCTATACCCTATTGCCTGTATATCTTATTTTCCAGTTAAATGCAAAAAAACAAATGTTAGAAATTCCAAATTCTCTTCCTTCTTCTCTCCTCACACACTGTTACTGAGAAGGCAAGCAATTCAATATAGGTTATAAAAGTTTTGGGGCAGCTAGGTGGCACAGTGTGTAGAGTGCTGGCCCTGGAGTCAGGAGGACCTGACATCAAATCCAGCCTCAGACACTTGACACAGTTACTAGCTGTATGACCTTGGGCAAGTCACTTAACCCCAATAGCCTTGCTTTCCCCCCCTCCAAAAATATTTTTTATGCAAAACACTTCCATAATAGTCACATTGTGAAAGACTAACTATATTTCCCTCCATCCTATCCCATCCCCCATTTATTCTATTTTCTCCTTTGACCTTGTCCCTCTTCAAAAGTGTTTGTTTCTGACTACTCCCACCCCCAATCTGCCCCCTTCTAACACTCCTTTCCTTATGTCCTTCCCCCACTACTTTTCTGTAGGGTAAGATACCTAATTGAGTGTATATGTTATTACCTCCTTAAGACAAATCCTATTAGAGTAAGGTACACTCATTTCCTTTCACCTTCCCCCTCTTCCCTTCCATCATAATAGCTTTTTCTGGCATCTTTTATGTGAGATAATTTACCCCTTTCTGTCTATCCTTTTCTTCTTCTCCCAATATATTCCTCTTTCACCCCTTAATTTTATTTTTACATATCATCCCTTCACATTTAACTCACTCTGTGCCCTTTGTCTCTCTCTCTCTCTCTCTCTCTCTCTCTATATATATATATATATATATATATATATTCCCTTCAACTACCCTAATACTGAGAAAGATCTCATGAGTTCAAATATCTTCTTTTCATGTAGGAATAAAAACAGTTCAACTTTAATAAGTCCCTTCTGATTTCTCTTTCCTGTTTATCTTTTCACACTTCTCTTGATTCTTATATTCGAAAGTCAAATTTTCTATTTAATTCTGGTCTTTTCATCAAGAATGCTTGAAAGTCCTCTATTTCATTGAATATCCGTATTTCCTGCTGAAGCATTATATTCCATTTTGCTGGGTAGGTGATTCTTGGTAGAGGAGATGTGGCAAAAATGAGACATTCTACTCTTGATGGAATTGTGAAATGATTCAATCATTCTGTAGAGCAATTTGGAACTATGCCCAAAGGGCTATAAAACCATACATACTCTTGTACCTAGCAATACAGCTACTTGGTCTGTTCCCCAAAAGAGATTTTAAAAAAAGTAAAAAGAACCTATATGCACAAAAATATCCCTAGCAGCTATTTTTCCATTGTCAAAGAATTAGAAACTAAGTGGATGCCCACCAACTAGGGGAATGGTTGAACAAATTGTGTTTTTTGATTATGATGGAATACTATTTTGCTATGAGAAATGATGAGCAGGACCTTCTAGAAAATCCTGGAAAGACATACATGAGCTGATAGAAAGTTAAATGTACTGTGTACAGCATAATAGCAATATTGTGAGATGATCAACTGTGAATGATTTAGCTATTTTCTGCTATGCAATGGTCCATGATGACTCTCAAGGACTTGCAATGAAAAATGCTTTCCTTCCCCAGAGAAAGAACTGATGGTCATCTGAATACAGACTGTAGCATTCTTTTTTACTGTCTTTATTTTTCTTAGATTTTTTTGCTTGTTTTCTTTCACAACATGACTGTTATGGAAATGTTTTCCATCAATACCCATGCATAACCTATATTGAACTGCCTGTCTTTTCAATGAGGGAGTATGGGGAGGGAGGAAGAGAGAGAATTTGGAAGTCAAAGTTTTTAAAACAGATGTTAATAATTGTTTTTACATGTAACTGGGGAAAACAAAATAGTAAATAATAATGAAAAAAGAAATAATGAGCAGAGTGCTCTTGGAAAAACATAGAAAGGCTCTACATGAGTTGTTGCAAAGTGAAAGATACTGTATATAAAATAACAGCAATATTTTGTGATGATCAACTGTGAATGACTTAGCTCTTCTCAGAAATACGATGATCCAAGACAACTCTGAAAAACTTGTGTTAAAAATGCTTTGCATCCCCAGACAAAAAACTGATGGTATATGAATACAAATTGAAACATAATTGTTTTAACTTTATTTTTCCCAAGGGATTTTTTTGGTCTATTTTTTTTCTTTCACAGCATTATTGTTATGGATGTGTTATGCATGACTATATATATGTAACCCATATTAAATTGCTTGCCTTCTCAATAGAAGCGTGGAGAGGCAGAATGGGAGAGAATTTGGAACTCAAAGTTTTAAAAATGAATGTTAAAAATTTTCTACATGTAACTGGGGAAAGATAAAATGCTAAATAGGCAAACAAATAAATTAAACCTTAAAGAAAAGAAAACCTCAAAAAATGCTGAAATTCCTCTGTTTCATTAAATGTTCATTTTTTCCTTGAAAGATTATGCTCAATTTTGTGGCTAGGTGATTCTTGTTTGTATTCCTAACTTCTTTTCCCTCCAGAATATTATATCTGAAGCCTTCTGATCCTTTATGTAGAAGCTGCTAAATCTTGTGTTATCCTGACTGTAGCTCCACCATACTTGATTTTTTTTCTTTCTGGCTGCTTGTAATATTCTGTCCTTGACTTGGGAGCTCTGGAATTTGCCTATTATATTCCTGGTAGTTTTCATTTCTTTGAGGAGGTGATCAGTAGATTCTTTCCATTTCTGTTTTATCCTCTAGTTCTACGATATCAGGGCAGTTTTCCCTGATAATTTCTTGAAAGATGACTTGTAGGCTCTTTTTTTGATCATGGTTACAAGTAGTCTAATATTTTTAAAATTATGTCCCCTAGACCTATTTTCCTTGTCAGTTGTTTTTCCAATGAGATATTTCATGCTGTCTTCCATTTTTTCATTTTTTTTGATTTTGTTTTATTGTTTCTTTTTTTCCCTTCGATCTCTCTACTTTATTTTGAACATCCTTTTTGAGCTCTTTCATGGCCTGAGACCAATTCATATTTTACTTGGAGTCTTTGGATGTAGGAGCTTTGACTTTGTTTTCTTCTTCTGAATGTGTCTGATCTTCCTTGTCACCATAGTAACTTTTTGAGATCAGGATTTTTTCTTTTGTTTGCTTATTTTACCAGCCTATTATTTGACTTTTAACTCTTTGTTAAATTAGGGCTCTGCTTCCAGGGTGAAGGGTGCATTGTCCTAAGCTTCAGGGGTTTTGTGCAGGTATTTTCAGAGATGCTTCTAGGGACCTATAAATTTTCATCTCTTTCAAGATGGTAAATCTATTAAAAGCTCCTCTCCAGTCCTGTAGTCTGGTCTATGAGTGACCATATAAGCACTCTCTTCTGCTCTGAAACAAGGGTCCCTGCACCAGTGAGGCTGCAACCTCTCATGTACTAGTGCTGCTCCTTGCCCCATGGATTACCACCCAGAACTATGTCCTAAATCTGTGTATAGGCAAACCAACAGAGTCCTGCCTCCAGTGCCAGCAAAAGACCTCTGTAATATCCTTCTAATCAGTTGTTCCACTCTTTACCATCTGTGAGCTGACAGGTCCAGATGCAGCTGATTCTGCTGCTGATCCTGTGGCTCCCAAGATCTCCTCCCACTAGTGTCAGGTCTATGTTGGTGCAGCCAGCACCGGACTCTGCTCTACTCTTACATAGCTATGACAGTCTTTTTGATGACCTTCTAAGGTGTCTTTGGTTGGGAAATTATTTCACTACATCCTTTTATGGGTTCTGCTAATTCAGGATTTATTTTATGCCTTATTTAAATATTTTTAGAGGGCCTTTTGGGAGAGTTTATGCCTTTCTCTGCCATCTTTTCTCCACCTCTTAAAGGATTCTTAAGAACAGAAAATACCACAGTGTGTTGTAGAGAATAGGAAGAAATTAATTAATAGGAAGAGAGTAAAAAGTAAAGGGGCTTGGGAGTGAATGAAGGAGAACTCTTATGAGAAGCAGGAAATGAAGAAGTAAAAAAAAAAACACTAGTAGATAAGCTAGCCTGGGAGAAGAGAAAGGGTTTTTTTGTTGTTTTTGTCAGGAATTTGGAGCAAAGGTAGAGAGATTAGTCAAGGAGTTCTGAGGTGTGGAATAGAGAAGAAGGGGCAACTAAGTGGCACAATGGATAGATTACCTGGCCTGGAGTCAGGAAGATTGCTCTTTCTGAGTTCAAATCTGACTTCAGACACTTACTAGCTACATGATGCTCAGCAAGTCACTTAACCCTATTTGCCTTAGTTTCCTCAGATATAAAATGAGCTGGAAAATGAAATGGCAAACCACTTCCATATCTTTGCCAAGGGAACCTCAAGTAGGTTCACAAAGATCCAGAAACAACTGAAAAATGACTAAGCATCAATGGAAAAGAAGAGGAAACTAACCAGCTTCCTGAGTTCTCTATTTACTTCATAACAATGTGTGGCAAGGTCCACTAATGGGAAGGTGAGGAAAGAGTGGTTTTTTAAGGTTAAAACTATTGCCATTTACTTTGATACTACTACCTCTAGAAAACAGTGGATTCTATTTGATTTTCTGCAGAATTTTACTGTGTGTGTTGAGTACCTTGAATGCAAGGAATGTTGTATTTTTATTTGTAGCCCCCAGTGCTTAACACAGTGCTTTGCATATAGTAAACAGCTGGGTGCCACAGTGGATAGAGCTTAAAACCAGGAAGACCTGAGTTCAGATAAATCCACAGACACTTATTAGCAGTTTAACCTTGAGAAGTCACTTGACCTCTGCCTTGGTTTCCTCATCTGTAAAATGGAAATAATGAGAGAACCTTTCTCTAAGGGTTGTTGTTAAGATAAAATGAGATAATCTATACAGCACTTTGTAAACCTCAAATAACCATATTAGTGTTAATTATTATTATAAATTTAATTAAAAATGAAGTAGTAGTATTCATAAATTATCATTGTCATCTATTCATTCATTCATCCATCCATTAATATTCAAATATCCAGAAGAAAGTCTCCAGTGTACTGATTAGATCCTTCATGAATGATTTGTACCTGAGATAGGCATTTGGCTGGGGAGGGGAGGGGGAGAAGAAAGATGCAAGATAATGTATGGAAAGGTTGTAATCTTTACCAGTACATGACTAAATAATGACATCCTGGATCTATGGATTCCTAGCATGGTGTCTGGAACAAGGCTGATGCTTTATAATGTTTATTGATTAGAGCATTGTAGTATTTTGTTGTCAACACCCAAGAGAAAGCTTCTTTCAATGCAGTTTAATTGTCATTTTTAAACAAAATACAACTATAGGTAAATATCACTAAAGAATGCACTTACACCCTTTGTAACCTGATTCTTCCCATTTATTTCTTTTGATGCCCAAGTTTAGAGTAGTACCCTGACCTTTTTTTCCCAAGCTAAATTAGATTTTAAAGTAAAAGGCAAGAACATAAAACCAAATATCACCTCAAAGAATAGTTTGGCAGCATAAGCCTGGATTGCTAACATGAAATGCTCTATTTGAACTAGAAGAAATTTAGGTCATGTCATTCTTTTCCTCACTCATTTCCAGGGGCAGGTCACTAACTCCCAGACCTTAAGATAGAGTTTGCTCACTTACTTTGTCCAAAATGAAAACTCAAACCAGAGAGTCTGAGCTATGAAGTTGATCACACAAGTTGTTTGGAATTAGTTGAAAATTACCTCAAAACAATCTTCCACCCAAGCTCACAGCTCAGATACTTCTTTCTTTATGATGTTGACAAAACTCTAGATATTAGCTCATTCAATCCTATTAAATACTTAGAATACAAAGGATAATCCCTGAGTAATCAGGCATTTTTATTTAACTCCCTCAAACCCACCAAATCACCAGGTGGCAATGCAGTACAGTATATATAATTCAGCCACATATTAAGAAGAGTTACTGGAAAAGTAGCTTTGAAATGAGAATATCCCATTGTATAGATAGAATTTTTTTGGCCTGAGGTATTATTACCTCACAACAATAAAATAAAAGTGCATATGTTTCCACAAATTGATTTTCCCCTTTACTAATATCAAAATAAAAGTTTTCTCTATTTCCTAACTTGAACCAAACAATAAATTATAAGTTTTCATTTTGTCTTGTGTTTATAGAGCCACCCTTCAATGTTACAGTGAGAATATTTGGAAAAAGAACATTTTTGCTCCCTTATAGCAGTATTCATCAGCTGAATTATGAAAGTATTCCCCACAGCTTTCATAAACATAGATACTAAAAACCCCAAACTACTAAGACAAAAATCCTGACTTACTTTTCCTATCCTTAACTTCCTCAGCTGTCATTATGCAGTCTATGGAAAGTTAAAGGGGAAAATACCATTAGAGAATTGTTTGTGGTAGGGGAAAGAGTGGGAAACAAAAGTCACAGGGGAAGCAACACCAATAGGAATTTATTAAGTGTTTATTTTGTGCCAGACACTGTGCTAAGTGTTGGGAATAAAAAGAAAATTGAAATACAATCCCTGCTTTCACTTTCTAGTGTTGGAGAAAAGAGTCAAGCAACTATATATATAGAAGATATATAGGATAAATTGGAGCTAATCTCTGGGAAGGCACTAGCAGTAAGGGTGACCAGGAAAGCCTTCTTGGAGGTGGTAGGTATTTCAGTTGAGAACTGAAGGAAGTCTGGCATGCAAGAAGTTGAAGATAAGAAGGAAGAGCATTGTAGGCATGGATAACAGCCAGTGAAAATGTATAAAGTCAAGAGACACAGTATCTTGTGAGAGGAACAGTAAGGAAGTCAATTTTGTTGGATATTGAACATCAGACTATTGTAAGGAAGGAAAGTATAAGAAAACTGGAAAGGTCAGTTTGTATTTTTTTCAATCCAAAATATTAGAAATTTAGCTCCTTTCTGGGCTCAGCTCAAGTGCCACTATCTTTAAGAGTCCCTTTCTCATTCCATAGTTGTTAGTGTTTCTACAAAAATCATTTTGTATTTATTTTTCATATATAATTTATTGAGTTATCTGAGAAAATGTCATATTCCTTGAAGTTGAATTTATGATCTTTGAGTGTGGTCACTACTTAGCTTTTATCCCTCACACCTAATAAAATGTGTGGTACAGATCAGACTCTTACTAATTTTTGAGTAATTGCTTGATTAACTAGTAGCATGGTATGGCAGAAACACAAGCATAGCACACTCTCTATCTGTTGCAGTAAAATTTCCTTTTCCTTCCATTCTTGTCAGAAGCAAATTCCAGAGTTCTTTGTCTAAGATTTGGTTGGTCTCTCGGCTAACTCTTGTGCCTGTCTTCTTTCACAATGTTGTGATTTGCAAGGCATGAGACTTAAGATACTCAAACAAAATCTACTTGCCTTTTTAAACACCACTTTTTAAGTGGATTAAAACTCTCCTTCCTTCTGCTTCCCTGGATTCTAAGCTATGCAGTCACACTTAGAGGCTAAGGCTTAAGTTATCAAGCAGATATAAGCTAATAAGACATAAGGATTCAAAAGGACTGATGATAAAATCAAATTATCTGTTGAACTCTACACATCTCATTTCTCCTTACTGCTGCCTTCCAGAATCTTCCCTTCACTTTCCTATATGCTTGGTATTCTGGTCCCATTTCTGAGATGTGGCTATTTAAGAGCAAAGCAAAAGAGAAATCAGTACAAAAACACAAGGGCATATGATGAAATCCAATTGACTAATGAGATCTACACAGCTAATATCACCTTGATGCTACACACTATTAGATCATCTCTAATTCACTGGATGCTGGCTTACTACTGTTCAATACAAAACAGGTCTCCATTCTAAGTCAAAAGTACAGATGATACACTTAAAACAAGTTCCTTTACTTTCATAAAGCAATTAGTAGGTCACCTTCATAAGGTCAGGGAAGAGGAATCACAAAAATCATAGGAGAATAAGAAACACTGTAAGCTCAGGCAAGGTATGGGAAGATGAAACTTGCCTGAATTTCAAGAAGGTACTATGTGCTGCAAAAAAACAAAAACTTCAAATTTCTAGTGTTCAGAGCATGATTTCTAAAACTGTCTAACTTTAGGTTAGATACACTTACTATGTAATAAAGATAACCATTAAATGGTTGAGGACATTCAACCACTGCAATGCTACCAAAAAGAGAAATCTACTGTCTTTGGTAACCAAAATCATTAGTTCCTAATTTAACCCATATAAGCTCTTCACAATCAACAGCTTTAAAAAGACTATTGATACTTAGTATAACCTAATGAAGATTCTATTTGAATTGGATGTTGATTCATTAGCCCTTGAACTAGTGTCCCTGCCAAGAGTATGAAATATAATCACATTTACCAGATACGGTGTTTTATTCATTAACTACTTTGCTGTGGTATTGTTACCCTGTAATAGGTCATAATGTGTTTGTTTAATATTTTAATAGATTAAACAGAGGTCTAGAAAGGTTAAGTTATTTTCCCTAGCCCTGGATAAAGGTTGTTTTTTTTTTGTTACCTTTATTTTTCCTAGAATCTCCCAGTGAAGTCTTTTTCATGTATAAGGACAGTCAATATGGTAAAATTTTATACAATCTTTGTTTTTTGAAATGTCTATATATTTTCTGAAGACTTCTGTGCAAAAATTTGGGGAAATTTCAATTTTTGTTTTTAGATTAATTTTCTTTACATGTTATATGACCCTGGGCAGCTTACTTAACCTCTGTTTGCTTCAGCTATCATTTATAAAATAGGCTTAATAAAATCACCTACATCACATGATTATTGTGACGATCAAATAAATTCATATTTGTAAAGAACCTACCACATTGCTTGGAGCATTGTAGGCACTCTATAAATGCTGATCCCTTTCCCTTCTTTTCTTTTCATCTTCAACAGACATTGAAATAAATGCCAGAGTTTGAAAGTGATTGATAATTTTTTGTCTACATCTTACCAGTTTTCTGTCACTATCAACCCTCATCCTTTGACAGCATTTCTTTATGAATAAGTAATGACAGTGTTATTTATTTGTTTATGTATCTATTTGTTTGATTGCTTAGGTGGAGGTTATGTTTCCAGTTTCACCATGTGAGGGTGGAAAATCACTACTTGGATGGTCATTAGGAACCAATCTCTAACATGTATAGTCTTTGAGAGTTGTCTAGGTCCGTAAGAGACTAAATGCTTGTCCATGGTGACATTATTATTATTTCAGAAGAACTTAAACCCATATTTTTCTAACTACAAGGTCATTTCCTCTGTCCACTATGCAACACTGCCTCTGTCAATTCCTTCAGTTGGTATTCTTTTCCCTTTTCCCTTTCAACAAACAAAACAATATAATTGATTGAAGGAAATGGAAATATTACATCTAAATTAACATATTTCTTTCTTTTAACCCATGTATATGAATAGTGCAGGGGCTTCAAATAGTTAATGTTGTCATAAAACCATTTTTTTTTCAAGAAACTGCCTTAGATTGTTTTATATTTATAGAGGGATTGAAGAAGATTTGACATTTTTGTAATTATTTTAAAGGATTATTTTGGTACGTAGCCTAGTTAGAATAGAATGATTATTTTACATACATGATACTTATCCTAATAATGTTTGTTAACATGTCATGGCAGGTGGTGGTGTCTGTGAATGATTCTTAGTCGACTTCAGACTATAGTCATTTGGGCAAGTGTATAAAAAGGAGAACAGAGGTTGTATGTCTTGATTGAAGCTTAACTTTTGTAAAGAAAGGAAGGAAGCAAGGAAGGAAGAAAGGAAAGAAGAAAGCAAGCAGGAAAGGGAAAAAAAGAAAGAAGGAATAAAAATGAAAAGAAAGAAATGAAGGAAGGAAGAAAGAAGGAAGGAAGAAAGAACGAAGGAAGGAAGGAAGGAAGGAAGGAAGGAAGGAAGGAAGGAAGAAACACTTCCATGGAAGGTATTCTAGATATTGCAGTGGGAAAATTCTAAAGGGTTGCTTATGGAAATGTAAGTAGTTGTTAGACCATGAAAGAGGAGTTAGAGCTGATCTTTTCACCTGGGAAGATAAATGACTTTTCTTATTAGTGACAGGCTATGGCCATTAGTTCCAGTTACTGCAATTACCTGACACAAAGACAATGATGACAATACAACATCAAAATTGATGATGCCAAGGTATGGCATGAGCTTTTGAATAAACAGTGCCAGACAACTGACCTCCATCTGTCCACCGCTTAGTGATAAATATAGAATAAAAGTTGGATTGTGGTGGTCCCATAATAAAAGCAAGATAATTTGCTCAAAAGAGTTCATGCACAAATTATCTAGAATATATTAAACATTATGTAGGTATATGTTGCATAAATGATTTGATAAATATAATGAAAAATAATTGCTAGAATTTATGTAGCAATTTAAGTTTATGAAAGCACTTTATACATGTTTACTCACTTGGTCCTCTCAACAACCCTGTGACTTAGATGCTATTAATATTGCTATTTTACAAATGAGGAAACTGAGGCTGAGAGCTAAAGTTACTTTCCCAGGGTCACACAAAGAATAGGTATCTGAAGCAAGATTCAAACTCAGACCTTCCTGAATTTATGTCCAGTGCTCTATTCCCTGTGCTACTAAGCTGTGTGAAGGAGTCAATATGCTATTTCTTCTGAGTATAAGGGATTTGGATAAAGGATTATTAGATCACAAACACTAGGATAGAAATGGTTTTTCTGGCATAAAAGCTCCATTTTGTTCTCCTAAATTTTGATCTATGGGCATAGGGGAGGCCGAGGAGGTGAACATAAACATCAGAATTGAAATATCCCCTAGCAAGGGGGCAGAGCCAAGATGGCAGCTGGTAAGCAGGAACTAGTATGAGCTCCCTACTGAGTCCCTCCAAAATCTTATAAAAAATGGCTCTGAACCAATTCTAGAACGGCAGAACCCACAGAACAGCAGAGGGAAGCAGGGCTTCAGCCCAGGTCAGCCTGGATGGTCTCTGGGTAAGGTCTGGTGTTACAGGCTCCCGAAGCCTCGTAACTATGCTCGGGGTTCCCCCCAAGCCCCAGGCCTCTGCCTAAGCAAAGGACCTGATCTCGCAGACAATGTACGGGGCAGGAGCCGAAAAGATGGTGAAGGACTCCGTTTATTATTTCAGCAAGCAGCACATTTATACCTTTAGTGACGTAGGTACACTCTTTGGTTACGTGGGTGAAGGACAGGTGAAAAATCAATACACCTGGGTCCTAGGACCTCCCCGACTCCGCCTACTCTCCTCCCCTTCTCTTCCCGCGCTACCCAAAGCTCCCTGCGGGCAGGCGGTCCAGGTAAAGACCGGAAACTCCACGTGGTCAGGCAGCTGGAAGTTCCACATGCTCTGCCAGAGAGCCGGAAGTTCCACGTGGTCAGGCAGGTCAGGCAGGTTCGGGCACGGGCAAAGAGCTGGAATTGCCAGGGAGTTAACAAAGGTGAGACCCCTCCTCCTGGCTCCACCCACATCCCAAAGCCGAGTTCATCTCAGCAGGCCCCTGTGCCTGGAGGTCCAAGGAGGACAGGGCTTGGCTCCAACTTGGCCCGTAACAGTCTGGGAGCTGGGAACAGAGTGGAGCAGAGCCCAGCCTGAGTGGCGTGGAACATCCAGACCACAAGCTGTGAGGAGGGGGCCCTAGCGCCCTGAAACAGTGAGCTGCGGCAGGTACCAGGGCTTCTCAACCCACAAACACCAAAGACTGCGGAGAAGGTTAGTGGGAAAAGCTGCGGGAATGGAAGGAGTTCGCGGTTCGGCTTCCAGGCCCGGGGGCAGCGGAGGTGGGGCAGCTACAGTTGCTGCTGCTTCTGGCCCCAGGCCCACCTGGTGGGAGGAATTAAGTGGCGGATCAGAGCAGGAGTGCACAGCCTGCTGAAGATCTAAGCCCTGCCCGGGCTGGGGGTTCTTGGGGAAGGAGTAGTGTGGGTGACACAGAGTTGGCACCTCCCCCCCAAACGTGGAACATAGAACTCGTTAGTCTACAAGCAGTCATACCCCACTGAAAAACTCAAGGGTCAAGTTGGTTGGATGGGAATATGGCTAGGCAGCGAAAGCACACCCAGATTCAGTCTCAGACTTTGGATTCTTTCTTTGGTGACAAAGAAGACCAAAACATACAGCCTAAAGAAGACAACAAAGTCATAGAGCCTACAACAAAAGCCTCCAAGAAAAACACGAACTGGTCCCAGGCCATGGAAGAGCTCAAAAAGGATTTGGAAAAGCAAGTTAGAGAAGTAGAGGAAAAATTGGGAAGAGAAACGAGAAGGATGCGAGAAAACCATGAAAAACAAGACAATGACTTACTAAAGGAGACCCAAAAAATACTGAAAAATACACTGAAGAAAACAACACCTTAAAAAATAGATTAACTCAAATGGCAAAAGAGCTCCAAAAAGCCAATGAGGAGAAGAATGCCTTGAAAGGCAGAATTAGCCAAATGGAAAAGGAAGTCCAAAAGACCACTGAAGAAAATACGACTTTAAAAATTAGATTGGAGCAAGTGGAAGCTAGGGACTTTATGAGAAATCAGGATATTATAAAACAGAACCAAAGGAATGAAAAAATGGAAGACAATGTGAAATACTCATTAGAAAAACCACTGACCTGGAGAATAGATCCAGGAGAGATAATTTAAAAATTATTGGACTACCTGAAAGCCATGATCAAAAAAAGAGCCTAGATATCATCTTTCAAGAAATTATCAAGGAGAACTGCCCTGATATTCTAGAGCCACAGGGCAAAATAGAAATTGAAAGAATCCATTGATCGCCTTCTCAAATAGATCCCAAAAAGAAATCTCCTAGGAATATTGTCGCCAAATTCCAGAGTTCCCAGATCAAGGAGAAAATACTGCAAGCAGCCAGAAAGAAACAATTTGAGTATTGTGGAAACCCAATCAGAAAAACCCAAGATCTGGCAGCTTCTACATTAAGAGATCGAAGGGCTTGGAATGCAATATTCTGGAGGTCAATGGAGCTAGGATTAAAACCTAGAATCACCTACCCAGCAAAACTGAGTATCATGCTCCAAGGCAAAATATGGATTTTCAATAAAATAGAGGACTTTCAAGCTTTCTCAGTGAAAAGACCAGAACTGAATAGAAAATTTGACTTTCAAACACAAGAATCAAGAGAAGCATGAAAAGGTAATCAAGAAACAGAAATTGCAAGGGATTTACTAAAGTTGAGCTGTTTTGTTTACATTCCTACATGGAAAGATGACATGTATGATTCATGATACCTCAGTATTAGGGTAGCTGAAGGGAATATGCATATATATATATATATATATATATATGTTTATGTGTATACATATAAGTGAATGTGTATGTATGTATATATCTATGTGTATATGTATGTATGTGTATGTATGTGTATATATATATATGTGTATATATATATATATATATATATATATATACATATATGTAAAAGAGAGAGAGCAGACACAGGGTGAGTTGAAGATGAAGGGAAGATATCTAAAAGAAATAAAATGAAATTAACGAATGAGAGAGCAACATACTGAGAGAGGGAGATAGGGAGAGATAGAATGGGGTGGATTATCTTGCATAAAGATGGCAAGAGGAAGCAGTTCTGTGGGAGGAGGGGAGAGGGCAGGTCAGGGGGGGATGAGTGAACCTTGCTCTCATCAGATTTGGCCTGAGGAGGGAATACCATACATACTCAGTTGGGTATCTTACCCCACAGGAAAGAAGAGGGAGGAAGATTAAGAAAAAATAAAAGGCGGGGATGATGGAGGGGAGGGCAGATGGGGGTGGAGGTAATCAAAACAAATACTTTGGAAAGGGGATAGGGTCAAGGAAGAAAATTCAATAAAGCGGGATGGGTTGGGAAGGAGCAAAATGTAGTTAGTCTTTCACAACATGAGTATTGTGGAAGGGTTACACATAATGATACACATGTGGCCTAGCTTGAATTGCTCTACTTCTTAGGGAGGGTGGGTGCGAAGGGAAGAGGGGAGAGAATTTGGAACTCAAAGTTTTAAAAACAGATGTTCAAAAACAAAAACAAAAAAAGTTTTTGCATGCAACTAAAAAATAAGATACATGGGCAATTGGGTGTAGAAATTTATCTTGCCCTACAAGAAAGGAAGGGAAAAGGGGATGAGAGTGGAGGGGGTATGATAGAGGGCAGGGCTGACTGGGGAACAGGGCAACCAGAATATATGCCATCTTGGAGTGGGTGGGAGGGTAGAAATGGGGAGAAAATTTGTAATTCAAACTGTTGTGAAAATCAATGCTGAAAACTAAATATGTTAAATAAATAAATTTAAATTAAAAAAAAAAAAGAAATATCCCATAGCAGTATTTTCAATTATTTTTAAGGGCAATTACAAAGATTATATAGTTGTTTCACTAGGTGGCAGTATGTCTTAAAGTTCATTACCATCTCACCCTTCCTGCTAACTGGGAATGTGGCATGAATTAGGCAAAGACTGATTAAAGTATGGCCTACACAAACTAAAACATGTTTTAGTTTGTTTTTTGGATAATAATGTTTGTTTTTGAAGAAGATTGATAGAGTTAAACTGTGTGTTTGTTCATTTCTCCACACCTGTAGAATAGTAAGTATAGACAATGTAAGACAAATAAAACTATGAAGGAAAATCACTGATCTTAAGACTCTTTTGATATTTCAGTATATCTGGATTTTATCATTGGGTACTCCATTGATACAGCTCTCTACCCATTCACATACCCTATGTGATCCATGGTTTCCCAAGAATCCTTCATAACATATCTACCAACATGTTGAAAACTACTCTTGTTGTATTATCTCAGAGGAATCATTTTACTGATGGAGCTCTCCACCTGTTGTATTTGATTAGATACATGAATGATCTACTTTAATTTCCAGCCATAAATGTCTTCACTGATACTTGTTATGCCACAACTCTCAAGCTGTTCTTCATTGGTGACATTCCACAGCCTGCTATTGACTTTGGGGATATTTGTCATTTTTGTTGCTCTGAGATTGTGACATGTCATGATTACCAGCTATTTAACATCAGTGGGACATTAATGATGTTGAAGGCAAATACTTTTGTGGCACCAAATACTTTAGGATCTTTGGAACTGTTGTAATGTCTCCTAAATACAACCTAGCCTAATCTCTTAATGGGTAATTAGGTGGCAAAGCAGATAGAGTGCTAGGTTTTAAGTGAAGAAAACTCTTCATCCTGAATTAAAATCTGGCCTTAGTTGTATGACCCTGGGCAAGTCACTTAACCCTATTTGCCTCAGTTTCCTAATCTGTAAAATGATCTGGAGAAGAAAATGGCAAACCACTCCAGTATCTTTGCCAAAAAAACCCCAAAATGGGTTATGGAGAGTTGGACATGAATGAAATGAATGAACAATGAAATCTCCTAATATTCTGGTCTAGGGACATTTCATTGTCTATCTGCATTATTCTTTATTTCCCAGACCAAAAACCATGCCCTGGAGGCCTTAAGTTTAGTTTCTGGAACTTCCTTTCCTAGAGGCCTGCCCCCCCCCCCCATGCCCTAGACTTGTTTCATTCTACTCCTTAATCTGCTTCCTATAAGACTCTCCTTCCTCCCACTCTTGGTATGGAAACACGATCAGATGAAATCAGTTATTTCTCCTGGAAGTGATACGTCAAGCTATGGCTCCCAATGGCCCCACTTACCAACTTCAAAACAGAACCTTCTTTGATTACCACTCTTTGATCTGTGGTATATCTCTTATTAGAATACAAATTCTTAAAGCTATGAACATTATTTGTTATTGTATTTGTATTCCCATTACTTTACCCAATACTTGACGCATGATAAGAATTTAATAGATGCCTTTTCATTCATTCACTCATTCATTCATTATCCATCTAAGATAAATAATAATAAAATAAATAAATCAAATAATAAGATAAAAAATAAAGTGTGGGAGAGTTCAGGGGTGGGAAACTTGTGTGTGGCCCTCTAGGTCTTTGGACCAACCTTTTTGCTGAGTCCAAGTTTTACAGAAGAAATACTTTTATTAAGGTAATTGTAGACTAGTAGAGGTGAAATCAGGAGAAATCCTTATTCAAATTCCAGTTAAGACATTATCTATATTATGAAATTGAGTAAGTGCCTTAACTTCATGTAACTCCAGAATCTAAGGGTTGAAATGACCCCTGAAGGCCATGTAGTTCAACCATTGATTAGATAAAGGTGTGAAAAAGCATCCAGACTTAAACAAAGAATTCCACCCCATTTTGTATTTGTTAAGCTCTGATAATTAGAATATTTTCCTGACTTAAAACATAAGTTTGACTAATTTTTAAAATAGGAATAATTTTGTGTGTAGCTTCATTTGGGTTATTTTGATGGAGAAAAATGTGAGTTATACCCATATAGATGGATGGCTCCAATATTATAAATGTGTTTAATAATCTTTATAATATTCATTTTTATGTACTAAGTTTGATCAGTGTTGAAACTTAGAAAAATCATTCATTCATTGCTGAGAATTTAAGACGAGGCTTTTGCAGTGTTCTAGGGTTCAAGCTAAGAATATATTTTATGTAACATTAATGATAATATTTCTATGCCTTTTTATAAGTAGTCATTATATTCCTGGTTTTTACTATTCCTGATTTTGCATAGGTGTTGGGTGGTAATTAATAATAGAGTATCTCTTTTTGGCCTGGTAGGCTCTGTCTCTTAATGTCTTATTCCATAAGATAAACTTTTTACAAAACTGCTATCATGTATATCTCCTCCATTTTTTGAACTGCAGTATAAGACAACAAATTCATTTATCTTTATCAAATTTCATCTTATTTAAAAAAATCTATTCTCATTTGTCATGAACTTTTTGAATCCTAACTTAGAATCCCACTGTGTTACAAGCATCTGTAAGTTTTGTGTTATCTCTAAATTTGATAAGTATACAGTCTTCTGAATGACTTTGCCAAAGGATAAATAAAAATTTTAAACAATATGAAGTCAAGCATTGATTACTAGGGCATTCTATTAGATACCTCTTAAGCATTCTTAACTATTCCTTGGTTCTTTTCACTCAACCAATTCTGAATCCCTCTTGTTGTACTAGCTTGCATGTCCTTATGTTTTATATAAAGATAGCAAAAAAATTGTCAAAATGTAACTGTGCCCGAATTATTCTCCTGATCTGACAATCTAGTAACATAGTTGAAAAGGATCTAAATTTAGCCTTGGAGGTCTTGTTTTTAGAGAAGCTATACTGGATTTGTATATTCCTTACTTTTTGACCAAGTTTATCTTAAAAATTATATTCTAGACTTTTGCCAAAACTTACAGTCAAAGTCACTGGCCAATTTTGAGAATCCATTCTCATCCTTGTTTTTGAATATTGAAATTACAAGTGCCCTTCTTCAATCTTTTGGTAATTCTTCAAATCTCCACAATCTTTCAAAGGTAGAAATCTGTACCTCAACTATCACTTCTGCCAATTCTATATGGAATCTATCTTGGCAGCTGACTTAAACACACCAATAGCAGCTAAGTGCTTTCCTACTATCCCCCTATTTATCTTTGGGATCAATTTCATGTTAATAATTTTTATTCTGTTATTCTATTCCAAAGATAGTTTCCTTGGCAGAAAAAAAATTTGCAAAGTTTGGAAGAAGTCAAATAGCTTGAACATCTATAGGAGGGATTATATCCCTGTTTTGCTCTTTCTCTTTTCCCTAGTGAAGTTAAAAAATGAACACCACCCACCTACTCTTCAGGGGAAAATTCTTTTGTCATATTTCCTTTAGTTTTCATTGCCATTCACAACTCATTCTGACCTTTAGAGGGTCTGTTATAATTCTTGTGGCCCCCTATGCTTTTTTTATTCATTCACTGTTATTTGCTTTTGCTTTTTAAAAATTCTGTATCTTTCTTTTTAAAATCCTAATTGGGTAGTGAGTTATCTGTGTTCAAAAATAATGATCTTCTTTTACCTTTCTCATTATAATTGAGGAACAGAGAGGAAAAATACATTTCCCAAGATTACATATTCAATTAATGACAGATCTGGGACTATTACTGAGGCCTTCTGGTCCTGTAAGAAGCTGGAAGCCTTGAACATCCTCTTGTATGTTGCAGAGCCACTGCTATCGCATCAAACATATGCATATTCCATGTCCTAGCACTGCCAAGCTACTTCCTTCCCTAGGGATATGCAGTCCTAATTAGTGACTGTTCAAATAGCCCAATATATCTAGTGAGCTCCAGAATCTGTACTATACTTCTCCCCAGCCATGTTGCAGCCATGCTGCTCCATTCACATTATCCACCTTTTCTCCCTTGCTCTGGGAAAGTTAATTGATTCAACAACTGTTGCTTCTGTAAAGATTGTGCCTATCCACTGTTCTATGGCTCCGCTCACCCTGTTCTTACTTGCCAGATCAAAACATCCTAACAACTGGCTGACCAATCTGGAGAACAATTTGAAACTATGCCCAACGACCTATAAAACTGTACATACCTTTTGATCCAGCAATACCACTACTAGATCTGTATCCCAAAGAGATCATAAAAAAGGGAAAAGGATCCACATGTATAAAAAAATTCAGAGTAACTCTTTTTGTGGTGGCCAAGAATTAGAAATTGAGGGGATGTCCATCAATTGGGGAATGGCTAAACAAGTTGTAGTATATGAATGTAATGTAATACTATTGTGCTATAAGAAATGATGAGCAGGGCCATCTAGGGAGTGCAGCAAGTAGAGCACCAGTCCTGAAGTCAGGAGGACCTGAGTTCAAATCCAGCCTCAGAGACTTGACACACTTACTAGCTGTGTGACCTTGGGCAAGTCATTTAACACCAATTGCTCTGCCTTCCCCCCTCCAAAAAAAAAAAAAAAGAAATGATGAGCCAGCAGATTTCAGGAAAACCTGAAAAGACTTACACGAACTGATGCTGAGTGTAATGAGCAGATCTGGAAGAACATTATAAACAGTAACAACAACATTGTGCTATGATCAGCTTTTACAGATTTGACTCTTCTCAGAAATGCAATGATCTAAGACAATTCCAAGAGACTCATGATAGAAAACGCTATCTACATACAGAGAAAGAACTATGGAATCTGGATGCAGATCAAAGCATACTATTTTCTCTTCTTTTTTTTCTTTTTTATGGTGTTTTTTTTTCCTTTTGTTCTGATTCTCCTTTCCCGCTGTAACTAATGTGGAATATGTTAAATGTGATTATACATGTTTATATCAGGCTGCTTGCTGTCTTGGGGAGGGCAAAGAGAGAAAATTGGAACTCAAAGTCTTATAAAAAACGAATGTTGAAAACTATTTTTACATGTAATTGGAAAAAAATGCTATTAAGTGGGGGAAAAATCATCCTCACACCCTAGCCACTGCTCAGTTTTGAGTTGCATTCTATTAATTGCAACTAAGTGGTTTGAGGGAAGGGAAAGTATTTCCTTTGGATTTGTATCCCTGTCACTATGAACAGTGTCCCGCACTTAGTAAGTGCTTCTTTTATTTATTCTTTCAAAGTCATTAGAAACATTTTTTCTTAGGTATTATTGGTCAAATATTTTGTTACATTTGTGACTGAGAAAGAAATAATTTTATACTGATCCGTGTGCAGGTGCCGTAGTAAAAAGATTTCATATTTTCCCCCTGCACAATAAGGCCCACTCAAATTTCTCTCCTAGCTATATGGCAAACTCAGCATTCCACTTCAGCCACAGTAGTTGTGTACAAATTTTACCTCCTCCCTGGTACGTATTCACGTTTGCATCTTAGAAGGAGCTTCCTTCAAGAACGGATTCAAGGGACACTTTTTAAAGCAAGCCTTTCTTGATCCTCAAGAAATTAGTGTTCTTTTCCTTCTCATCTTATTTACTCACCTGTTTGCATATTTTAAACATATGCAAATATATTAAAGTAAAATCAAATTAAAACTGACATATATATATGTCGATGTGTGTCTGTGTCATCTTAGTCCTCTTCAACCAGCACTACTATACATCTATACGTACATGCATCCATATACACACAATACAGATAGATAAATAGATAGATAGACAGATTTTCTCTCTCTCCCCTCCCCTGTTTACATAAGGAAATATAATGTACGCTCTTGAGGGAAGGGACTATTTTTCTTTTTTTATTTCTTTGTAACCCTAGTCCCTACCAGAATGCCTTATATCATAGAAGGTACATGATTTAAAAAAAAAAAAGTTGAATTGACTGACCCACTGGTGATCTGCGAACAATCCAAAGACATTTTTGTGATTCAACCAAAAGGGATGTTAGAATATAGTTGAATGGCTGTTTGAGTTAATACTTATTTGTCCCCATGCCAGGATGAGCATTATCATTCTTCTAATGAATGCCATGTGTGGTAGCTTGAAGGCATACTGTATGCCAAGCAATTATTAAGCATGAACTATGTGCCAGACAATATGATAGGTGTTGAGGATACAAGGAAAGGTTAAAAAAACAACATCCCAAAAAACAAACAACAAACAAAAATCTGGTCCTTGCTCTTAAAACCCTTATAGCATAATGAGAAAGACAACATCCAAATATCTGTATACCAATAAGATTTATATAATTTCTCAGTTGCTAGCTTTTACAAAGATGAGATCTTAAATCAATCACTAATAAGTATCTTTAATGTACATTTATTTTGTTTTTATTTGAAAACTAAAATGATTATTCAGACAACAACAAAACCTTAACAATTACTTTTCCTGTAATGGTCACTTAAAAACATGTCGATATATGGTTATGAGTTTTGGGACCAAGCCAAACAATAACAGAGAAACACTTATATCATATAATGGTATAAATGTGCGAGACGATGGTGATGGTGGTGGTGGTAGTGGTGGTGCTGACCCCCTCAAAGACTACTACATTGTTCTACCATAAGGGAAACGGTTGGGTGGGGCAGCAATGGCAGGGCAAGATAGAACAAGATAGAACAGAACAAGATAGCTGTACAATGGGAATTTTGTGTGCCCTGAGACAACTGTGGTAGCTGTTACGGCTTTGCAGGAAACCTGGCTCACTAGTAAATCTGGATGTGGGAATGCTACTGTTTAGATTAATACTCTCATCAGCAACTATTCCTAAGAGACAAAGTAAAAATTTGTAAGGTTTAGGGTTGCAGGCTCATGTGAATGAAAATTATCATAATATCAGTTTAACAGTGAGGACCAAAATAGTGGTCCTCTCCCCTTCTCTAGTACCGAGAGATATAATGCCATCCATCAGAAATTCCAATATCCCACCTGATGGAAATGCTTACCAATAAAGCAGGCAAACTATGAAGTGTATATGAAATGAACTGAAAATATGAATTCAATCATTATGTTCTAGTCCTATGTCATAGCAAAACTGAAAACATATTTCCAATTATAAGTGATGGCTTCACACTGCTTTTTTTTCCCAATAAGACACTTAGATTTAAGTCACATGACAACTTATTACCGAGCACTGCAAGATAAGGGTAGGAAATAACTTCTCTAACCCAACATTGGGTGAAATAATAGGAGAAATTCAAGATTTAGTAAAATCTAAAGAGAAAAATTTAGAGGACCTAATGTCACTGAAAATTTCTATTTAACACAAACTTTAGCAATTCTCCTTGTTTTGAACATGGATGATATATACAATATTTATATTTCAAATGATTTTGAAGAAGCAATGGCCACACTTACAGTGGAGTTTCAGAAAATCCATTTTTAGTCAGATGATATGATTCTAACTTGTGTGCATCTTTAAAGTTATAAAAACTACTGCCACTTGCTATAACAATATAGACAAATGTATTATCACATGATGTTTGACAAAAAGTATGAAAAGATTTCAGGACCTAGGCACAATAGTGTTATGTTGCAGTCATTGTCACAGTAAGATAATCTTGTTTCTTCTTTCTCATGGTTCCTCCTATTGATTCCAATTCTTCTTTACAACATGACTAATATGAAAAATATGTTTAATATGAATGTATATGTAGAGCCTATATCAGGCTGCATGCCATCTTGGAAAGCGGGGAGAGGAGGGAAGGGGAGAGAATTTGGAATTCAACATCTTATGGAAATGAATGTCGAAAACTAAAAACAAATTAATTTTTAAAAAATTGAAAAAATTAAAAAGTTTTTGATTCTCTATTCCAAGTTGGTTCACTTTCTTTTTATAATTTTCTTATAAGAGTTACATAATCTGATGCTGAGTGAAGTGAGTAGAACCAGGAGAATCTTGTAAATAATAATAGTAACATTGTGTGATGATCAACTTTGATAGGTTTGGCTCTTCTTAGCAGGACAATGATTCAAGACAATTCCAAAAGACTCATGATGGAAGATGTTCTCCACATTCAGGGAAAGGACTGTGGAGTCTGAATGAAGATTGAAGCATACAATTTTCACTTTTTAAAAAAATATCTGCTTTTCACTTATATATATACATAAACGCATATATACATATACATACACATATACATATATATGCATATTCCCTTCAACTACCCTAATACTGAGGTCTCATGAATCATACTCATCATCTTTCCATGTAGGAATGTAAACAAAACAGTTCAACTTTAGTAAGTCCCTTGCAATTTCCGTTTCTTGATTACCTTTTCATGCTTCTCTTGATTCTTGTGTTTGAAAGAAAAATGAGTGTTGAAAACTATCTTTAGATGAAACTGAAAAAAATAAAAGGGACAGAGAGAGAGAGAGAGAGAGAGAGAGAGAGAGAGAGAGAGAGAGTGAAAGAGAAAATAGTACACTTAGATATGCATTGAGACTCCATAGTTCTTTCTCTGTATGTGGATAGCATTTTCCATCATGAGACTTTTGAAGTTGCATTAGATCCTTACATTGCTGAGAAGTGCTAAGTCTATCTAAGTTAGTCATTGCACAAAGTTGCTGTTACTATGTACAATGTTCTCCTGGTTCTGCTCATTTCACTCAGCATCAGTTCACATAAGTCTTTCCCTGTTTTTCTGTAGTCCGCTTGCTCATTATTTTTTATGGGAACAGTAGTATTCCATTGCATTCATATACCACAACTTGTTCAGCCGTTCCCCAATTGATGGACATCCTCTCAATTTCCAATTCTTTGCACACACAAAAAGTGCCACTATAAATATTTTTGGACATAGGTCCTTTTCCCATTTTTATATATAAATATAAAAAAAAATAATTACAAGATATTGACTTGTCCAAAGGTTGTCTCTTGTCCACTTCCCATCAAAAAAAAGATACAGGCAGAGGCAAAATGGCGGCTGGAAAGGAAGGACTTGCCTAAAGCTCTCCCCCAGGAGCCTCCAAACACCAATAAAAATGGCTATGAACAAATTCTAGAACAGCAGAACCCACGGAATAGCAGAGGGAAGAAAGGCTAAAGCCCACAACAGCCTGGATGGTTGCTGGGTAAAGTCTATTGCACCATGCTGGGAGCAGAGCAGAGCCCAGCGTGGCTGTGCCCAGACTGACCAGACTGGGAGCCAGACAGAACAGGCCCTAGCACCCTGAATCAGTGAGCTGTGGCAGTTTCCAGACTTTTCAACGAACAAACACCAAAGACAACAGAGAAGGTTAGTGGGAAAAAACTGTGGGGACTGAGTGAAAGGAGTTCGCAGGCAGCCACCATGCTGGGGGTGGCAGAGGTGGTGCAGCTCTGAGGCTGCTTACAGAGCTACAGCTGCAGTTATTTCTGACCCCAGGCCTACCTGGTTGGAGGAACGAAGTGGCAGATCAGAGCAGGAGTACAGAGCCTGCTAAGATCTAAATTGCAGTCCGGGTTGGTGGTTAGTGGGAGAGGAGGAGCATTGGTGTGGCAGAGCTTACTGTGTAGAAATAGCTCTGAAAACAACAGCACAGCCCCTCAAGCTTGGAACAAAGTACTCCCTACTCTGCAAGCAGTCATACCCCAACAAAGAGCTCAGGGGTCATGCAGTTGGCTGGGAACACGAACAGGCAGCAAAAATGCTCTCAGATTCAGACTCAGACTTTGGAATCTTTCTTTCGAGATAAAGAAGACCAAAACATATGGCCAGAAGAAGTCAACAAAGTCAAAGAGCCTACCAAGAAAAACATAAACTGGTCTCAGGCAATGGAAGAGCTCAAAAAGCTTTTGGAAAAGCAAGTTAGACAAGTAGAGGAAAAATTGGGAAGAGAAATTAGAATGATGTGAGAAAACCATGAAAAACAAGTCAATGACTTGCAAAAGGAGACCCAAAAAATACTGAAGAAAATAACACCTCAAAAAAATAGACTAACTCAAATAGCAAAAGAGCTCCAAAAAGCCAATAAGGAGAAGAATGCCTTGAAAGGCAGAAATAGCCAAATGGAAAAGGAGGTCCAAAAGACCACTGAAGAAAATACTACCTTAAAAATGAGATTCGAGAAAGTGGAAGCTAGTGACTTTATGAGAAATGAAGATAATATAAAACAGAACCAAAGGAATGAAAAAAATGGAAGACAACATGAACTATCGCATTGGAAAAACCACTGACCTGGAAAATAGATCCAGGAGAGATAATTTTAAAATTATTGGAGTACTTGACAGCCATGATCAAAAAAAGAGCCTAGCTATCATCTTTCAAGAAATTATCCAGGAAAACTGCCCTGATATTCTAGACCCAGAGGGTAAAATAGAAATTGAAAGAATCCACTGATTGCCTTCTGAAAAAGATCCCAAAAAGAAAACTCCTAGGAACATTGTCGCCAAATTCCAGGGTTCCCAGGTCAAGGAGAAAATACTGCAAGCAGCCAGAAAGAAACAATTTGAGTATTGTGGAAACACAATCAGGATAATACAAGATCTAGCAGCTTCTACATTAAGGGATTGAAGGGCTTGGAATATCATATTCCAGAGGTCAATGGAGCTAGAATTAAAACCAAGAATTACCTACCCAGAAAAACTGAGTATCATGCTCCAAGGCAAAATATGGATTTTCAATAAAATAGAGGACTTTCAGGCTTTCTCAGTGAAAAGACCAGAACTGAATAGAAAATTTGACTTTCAAACACAAGGATCAAGAGAAGCATGAGAAGCAAACAAGAAAGAGAAATCATAAGAGACTTACTAAAGTTAAACTGTTTTGTTTACATTGCTACATGGAAAGATGATGTGTATAATTCATGAGACCTCAGTATTAGGGTAGCTGAAGGGAATTTATATATATATATAGACAGAGGGCACAGGGTGAGTTGAATCTGAAGGGATGATATATAAAAAAAATAAAATCACATTAAGGGATGAGAGAGGAATATATTGAGAGATGGAGAAAGAGAGAGATAGAATGGGGAATAGAGATAGAAATTATCTCACATAAAATGGCAACAAAAAGCAGTTTGTTAGAAGGGAAGAGAGGGCAGGTGAGGGGGAATGAGTGAATCTTGCTCTTATAAGATTTGACCTGAGGAGGGAATAATATACATTCAATGGGGTATCTTACCCCACAGGAAAGAAGGAGGAAGGAGAGAAAAAGGGGGGATGATAGAAGGGAGGGCAGATAGGGGGAGAAGTTAATCAAAAGCAAACACTTTCATAAAGGGACAGGGTCAAGGGAGAAAATTGAATAAAGGGGGATAGGATAGGAAGGAGCAAAATATAGTTAGTCTTTTACAACATGAGTATTGTGGAAGGGTTTTGCATAATGATACACATGTGGTCTATGTTGAATTGCTTGCCTTCTTAGGGAGGGTAGGTGGGGAGGGAAGAAGGGAGAGAATTTGGAACTCAAAGTTTTAAAAGATGTTTAAAAATAAGTTTTTACATGCAACTAGGGAATAAGATATACAGGCAATGGGGCATAGAAATCTATCTTGCCCTACAAGAAAGTAAGGGAAAAGGGGATGGTGGGGAGTGGGGTGACAGAAGGGAGGACTGACTGGGGAACAGGGCAATGAAAATATATGCCATCTTGGAGTGGAGGGGAGTGTAGAAATGGGGAGAAAAATTGTAATTCAACTCTTGTGGAAATCAATGTTGAAAGCTAAAAATACTAAATAAATAAATAATAATTAAAAAGATACAAATCAGAGTATGGTGACTGATATTTATGTGAAGATTTTATATTTACTAAACACTTTACTTAAATTTCTTTATTTGGTCCTCATAATTCTTTTATGTAGTTGTCATTACTATCTTAATTTTATAGATGAGTATATAAACAGACTGAAAAATATATAATAAAAATCAGAAAAAATAATTTTTTCCTGTAGTTATTTACTCTAAAATGCTGTTGATGACGTATGAGTGTTAATAGTAAGGTATACAAATGGCAATTTCTGCATAAAATCTTTTTCTTTACACACTAAGTCTCTGTTTCTAGTATTTCTTCAGTCACCTTTTCAATTGTATTGGCAGACTGATAACAGGATAATAAAATAACTTTTTGAGTACTTGTGAAATACTGGGAAATGATGAGAAACTGAAGATTACACAAAAAAGAAGAAAACTCATAATTTCAACTATGGGGGGAGACTGACACTGCTGGATCTCATGAACTCATGAGTTCTGAGTTGTAATGGATGAAGGCAAATAAGTATTATCATTAGGTTAAGGATCTATATAGTGATCTAGATATAATGAAGGTCCATCAAGATTTCTGTGAAGCAGAGAACCATCCCTAGTTTAAAATGGAGCATGTCAAAACTCCTGTGCAGCTTACAGTGAGATTGGACCCATTAGTAGCACTAGTACTTCTAGTCCAGTTATAGGAAGAAAAAAGAAAGGAAGAAAGGAAGGAGGGAAGGAAGGAAAGGAGAAGGCCCAAAACACAGCAGGTGTTTGGAAAAAAAAATGGAGGAACATTTGGCTTCCATATAAATATACCATGAGGGATTCCTAAGAAACTGAAGGGAAGTTAAGTGACATGGAAATGTTAGTTTTTGACTTATGTCTAGACAAATAAAACTGAAGGATTGCTAAGAGGATTCAAGTGAAGATTATGGTCTTCATGAATAAAATATTGCTCCTGAGATAGCTTGACTATAGTTTGGAGTCAATATTGAAGGAAAATTCATATGCTCTTCAAACTACATTGGAAAAAAAAATGAAGTTTGAAGTATAAACAAAGCTGATGAGGTAGAAGTTTATAATTATATTTCTAACTTTTCAAATGACCTTTGGGATAATTTCAATTCCAATCAATTTGTTTAAACTCCTTGGAGCTCAGCTTTCTTTTTATAAATGTATGTATGTGTTGTTTTTAAGATAGAAAGTATTACCTATAAATGTAAATTATTAATTTTGGCAACCAACATTCTCTTGTTATTTTACTTTATCCTTTAACATTGAATAAAATGCCAACCTATGTCACCTTTTCCAAAGTTGTTACAGTTAATTGGTAGGCTTGGCAAGTCGAGAGACAGGGAACATTTAAGTGTTAATAGGTTGCAGTGGTATGTAGTGTACCTACTGTTTTGCAGTACCCAGAATTTTTCTTGCATGATTTTGTTTTTGAGGAAAGATGAGGCTTTAATTGTATGCTTAAGATGAAATCTGATGTCACAAGAAAATAAAAAATAAATGAGAAATATAGAAAGGTACAAGGGGAAAAGCATTAAAAACAAATGGGGAAATGTGGGAAGGAAAGGAGTTCTTATATGACTTATCTTTTTATAAATTTTATTAACTAATTAGGTACACATCCAAAAGACATAGGTTGTATTTTTTACTTGTATTCTATCCAATCCCAGTCTTGGGCTCCTCTACATTTTCCATTTAATTTATTTGAGAAGACAGAAAATCAACGTTTCCATTTTTTGATACTTTCCATTTATACCCATAAATTCAACTCAGGAATTTTAATTCTCTGTCAACAATACTACAGGAGAAGGAAAAGGAAAAACAATTTTAAATATTTTGCAAGTGAAAGAAGCTAACTACAAAATATTTACTGTGGCCATACTATTCACATCATGGCAGATACAGAATTTTCTACTACTTTTAATTTAGTGATCAATTGATTAAGTTGCTCTAAATAACTGGATTGATCTCCCCACTCCCTGTTAATCTCCAATATTCTTGATGTGGGCTGTGTTGACCTCAGGACATGGCATTAATGGAACAAAGCAAAGATCAATGACCCTAAACCTTGATAAAAATCCAAATATCTATGGATTAAATAGAAGATTAAAGGATAAGTAAAGATGTAGATGACTGGATTTAAGGTTTGAGTGGGCTATTTTAGCCTGAAAACCTTCAATAGATTACCTGAACATTCCAACCTGAGAAAGTGTTAGCATTCTGATTATCATCTCTATATGAAGTATCAGATCATAATGACCAAGGGATTAAGGTATATTGATTACCAACATCTTTTATTCCTATGTTCTAACTCTAAAGGTAAATCATTGGATGTTAAAAAGAGTAGCAGGAAAAGCGATGAGCTTAGAAACCCCAGAAGGATTGGAGAAGAAGGTACAGATAAAATAAAGAGAAAAAAATTGATGAAACATCTTCATGCAGTGTTTTGTGAAGAGGAAAGAAAGGCCATTATCTTGGGCTATAGATACATCCACATTCCCCATGTCAGAACTCAGCAGCTGACATATTCCCCAATTCTTATGCATTGCATTGAACCTACTTGTCTGGACAATCAGAAGAGCTCATTAGTGCTATTTTGGCAGTTATCTTAATGCCAGAGGCTAAGGAAAACCAAAAAAGAGTTGTCAGCCCTTTCCTTCTGCTGCTTTTGTTATACACCCTGAATTTTCTACAGCTGTCCGGTGTACATGTGGAATTATTGGTGAGAGTGCCATATTCACTTATATAATTTAGAACAGCTACAAATGTCTTCTCATCCTTTAAAACTGCTTTCTATATCTTTCCATAAATACACCATAGAGAATCTACACAAGATGCTGGAGGCCTTTTTCTTACCCCTACCACTTTTTTTGTTATATATTCTTCATTGTTTATTCTATGTAATTTGTTGTATATAAGTCATCATTGATGATATGCTACAACTTATTTATATTGAATAACATTTACGTTGTGCACTATTGCTTTTGCATGATGTGCCATTAAACAGTCTGAATTTAGAAATCAAAAGCAGGTAAACAGTAAGGTATTAAGTTGATAATGAAAGAAAGAGAGAGAGAAAGGAAGGAAGGAAGGAAGGAAGGAGGAGAAGGAGGAGAAAGGAAGGAGGAGAAGGAAGAAAGGAAGGAAGGAAGGAAGGAAGGAAGGAAGGAAGGAAGGAAGGAAGGAAGGAAGGAAGGAAGGAAGGAAGGAAGGAAAGAAGGAAGGAAGGAAGGAAGGAAGGAAGGGGAAAAGACAAAGGCAAGATGTTTTGCCAAAAGACAATGGGGAAAAAATTGGTGCTTAATAAGTAAGCTAGATTATGTAATACTCTCTTTTCCCACCTCACAAATTTAGATTTTAGGGGACGGAGCCAAGATGGCAGCATGAAGGCAGAGTCTTACCGGAGCTCTCTCACAAGGTCTGTCAGATTCCCATAAAAAAGTGAATTTGAACAGATTTGAGAGAGTCAGAAACAGCGAGCAGTCTGTGTGGGGCCAATTTCTGAGCCAGGAGAGTCTGAAAGGCTGAAGACATGAACCTGTAGGCTCGGAGAGTGCTCGGCTGCGGAGCTGCTCCAGACCAAGGTGGAAGCAGCCATCCAGAAAATCCACGTGGGAGACAGGCTGGGAGAAAGCTGGGCGCCCGAAACGGCGGAGATCCCCAGGACTCCCAACACAGGACGGCAGTCTGTGGGAGCGACGAGAGGCAGCTCAACGCCACTGGCCGGGAAAACACCAACTCCTGACGCTTGCAGCCCAGGAACTCGGCTTCTTGCACTTCCAGAAGAATCAATGGCCAGGTAAATGGCTCTAATCCCTGCCCCCCTCACCGAGAGAATTCCTCGGGGAAAAAAAAGAGAACTGAAACAGAGGAGAAAGTAGTGGGGCCTCACAGGACAAATAGTAGAAGCTCATTAGTCCCAGAGGGGCAGAGTCAACAGGGGTCAACACCAGGAGCCCGGATGTAATCTTGCTCCCCCAGGGGAAGTGCCAGTCATCAGCTCAAACAACAAACAGCTGAGACCATTGCTGAAAAGCAAGTGCTGGAGAGCACCCATAGGGAGTGAGATGCCAGGGAGCCAGACTCCTCCCCCACACCTCAGGAAACTGAAGGCTATAATTCTAGACTCACAACCCCCAGAATAAGAAAGCTGGGACAGAGAGCCCTGAGGCCCAAAGATAGATATTCATTGTAACGCCAGGAAAAGGCAAAACAACAAACATGAAGAAGAATACAAAAAAACCGAGGACAATAGATTCTTTTTATGGAGACAGGCAGGATCAAAATATCAATATGGAAGAGGACGGCAATGACATTATAGACATGTCTGATACCTCAAAAGGTAATATGAACTGGTCTCCAGCCCAAAAAGCATGGCTGGAAGAGCTAAAGGAGTATTTTAAAAACCAAATTAGGGAGCTAAAAGAAGACAAAATCAAGTCCCTAAAGAATAAGATTGGTGAAATGGCTATGGAGATACAGAATCTAAAGAGAGAAAATGACACCTTGAGAGGTAAAATCAACCAATTGGAGAAGGAGACTCAAAAGCAAAATGAAAACACTAACTCATTAAGAATTAGAGTTGAGCAAGTGGAAGCTAATGAATCTATAAGGCACCAGGAAGTAGTAAAGCAAAATGTTAAGAATGAAAAAATAGAAAAAAATGTGAAATACCTGATTGGGAAAAAAACTGACCACGAAAATAGATCCAGGAGAGACAATTTAAGAGTTATTGGTCTACTGGAAATCCATGATGAAAAAAGTAGCCTTCACAGTATCTTCGAAGAAATTATCAAAGACATCTCCCCAGAGGTCCTAGAACCAGAGGGCAAAATAGTCATTGAAAGAATTCACCGATCACCCCCTGAAAGAGATCCCAAACTGAAAACACCAAGAAATATTATAGCCAAATTTCAGAACTATAAACTCAAGGAGAAAATACTGCAAGCAGCCAAAAAGAAGCAATTCAAATATCGTGGAACTACAGTCAGGATCACGCAGGACCTCTCAGCTTCCACATTAAAAGACAGGAGAAATTGGAATATGATATTCTGAAGGGCAAAGGAGCTGGGACTACAACCAAGAATCAACTGCCCAGCAAAACTAAGCATACTTTTTCAGGCAAGGCGATGGACATTCAATGAAATAAGGGAATTTCAGACGTTCCTGATGAAAAGGCCAGAACTCAATGGAAAATTTGATCTCCAAATACAAAACTCAAGAGAGACATAAAAAGGTAACCAGGGGGAAAGACCCCACAAACGTTATTAACCAATAAGGGCAGGTTGTTTACATCTTTATGTGGGATTATATCATGTATATTATATATATATATATATATATATATATATATATATATATATATACATATATATACATATATATATATATATATATAAGTCAGTCTTGAGAATGGTACAGCTATTATGACAATTGAAAGGGATATACATAGGTTGTGAATGTCTGTATAAATTAACTGATGTAAACATATAAAATATAAGTAAGAGATATAAAGGGAGGGCTATGAGAGGAGCGGTAAGGAGGTAGTAGAAAAGGGTAAATTACACCAAATGAAGTGGCACAAAAACATATTATAGTAGAGGGAAAGAAGGGAGGGAGAAGAGCAGTATTTGTGCTTTACTCTCATCTGATCTAGTTCAAGAAGGGAATAACATACCCTGATAAGTTTAGAAATCTAACTTGTCCTACGGGAAGTAGGAGGGTAAGGGGGGAAAAAGGGAGGGGGGTGGTCAGAAGGGAGAGGAGTAGTAGCAAGTGGGAAATGGTAAGATAAGGGAGGGGAATAAAGAGGGAGGGTAAACTGAGGAAGGCGGCGGTCAAAAGCAAAACTTTGTTGAGGAGGGGAAGGGGAAAGGGAGAAATAAAAGCATAAACAGGGGGAAATAGGATGGAGAAAAAGACACAGATAGAAATCATAACTCTGAACGTGCAGGGGATGAACATTCTCACAAAACAGAAGCAGATAGCAGAATGGATTAAAAACCATAATCCTACAATATGCTGTTTACAAGAAACACATTTGAAACGGGGGGATACACGTAGGGTAAAGGTAAAAGGCTGGAGTAAAATATATTGTGCCTCAGCTAAAGTAAAAAAAGCAGGTGTAGCAATCCTACTCTCAGACAAAGCAAAAGTAAAGATAGATTTAATTAAAAGAGATAAGGAAGGACACTACATCCTGCTAAAAGGCACCATAAACAATGAAGCAATATCATTGCTTAACATATATGCACCAAGTCGTAAGGCATACACATTCTTAGAGGAGAGGTTAAGGGAGTTACAGGAAGAAATAGACAGCAAAACTATAATATTGGAAGACCTCCACCTCCCCCTTTCTGAACTTGATAAATCTAACCTCAAAATAAATAAGAAAAAAGTTAATGAGGTAAACAGAATTTTAGAAAAGGCACATATGATAGACCTCTGGAGAAAACTGAATGGGGATAAAAAGGAATATACTTTCTTCTCAAAAGTACATGGCACATACTCGAAAATTGACCATGTACTAGGGCATAAAAACCTCACAATCCAGTGCAGAAAAGCACAAGTAGTTGAAGCATCCTTTTCAGATCATGATGCAATCAGAATCATTTTTAATAAAGAACCATGGAAAAATAAGCTAAAAACTAATTGGAAACTAAATAATTTAATTCTAAAGAATGAGTAGGCCAAAGAACAAATCAGAGAAACAATCAATAACTTCATTCAAGAGAATGACAATAATGAAACAACATACCAAAACTTATGGGATGCAGTTCGTAGGGGAAGTTTTATATCCCTAAATGCCTACATAAATAAAATAGGGAAAAAGGAGATCAATGATCTGGGCATACAGCTGAAAAAGCTAGAAAAAGAGCAAATTGAAAACCCCCAATTAAATACCAAATTAGAAATACTGAAAATCAAAGGAGAGATTAATAAAACTCAAACCTAGAAAACTATTGAATTAATGAATAAAACAAAGAACTGGTTTTATGAAATAACCAATAAAATTGATAAACCTCTGGCCAATTTGATTAAAAAAGAGAAAGAAGAAAATCAAATTACCAGGATCAAAAATGAAAAGGGTGAGGTCACCTCTAATGAAGAGGAAATCAAAACAACAATTAGGAATTATTTTGCCCAACTGTATGCTCATAAATTTGACAACCTTAGAGATATGGATGAATATCTACAAAAACATAAACTGCCCAGGTTAACAGAAAAGGAAGTAAAATTTCTTAATAACCCAATCTCAGAAAAAGAAATTGAGCATGCCATCAATGAACTCTCTAGGAAAAAATCTCCAGGTCCAGATGGTTTTACATGTGAATTCTATCAAACATTTAAAGAACAACTAATTCCTATACTTTGTAGACTATTTGGGAAAATAGGTGAAGAAGGAATCCTACCAAATTCTTTTTATGACACAAATATGGTACTAATACCCAAACCAGGTAGAGTCAAAACAGAGAAAGAAAATTATAGACCAATTTCTCTAATGAATATTGATGCAAAATTTTTAAATAAAATGTTAGCAAAAAGATTGCAGCAACTCATCACGAGAATAATACACTATGACCAGGTAGGATTTATTCCAGGAATGCAAGGCTGGTTCAATATTAGGAAAACTATTAACATAATTCACCATATCAACAACAAAACTAGCAGAAACCATATGATCATCTCAATAGACACAGAAAAAGCCTTTGACAAAGTACAACACCCATTCCTATTAAAAACACTAGAAAGCATAGGAATAAGTAGAACCTTCCTTAAAATTATAAATACCATCTACCTAAAACCATCGATAAGCATTATCTGTAATGGGGATAAACTAGATGCATTCCCAATAAGATCAGGGGTGAAACAAGGATGTCCATTATCACCCCTATTATTCAATTTGCTACTAGAAACTTTAGCTGTAGCAATAAGAGGAGAAAAAGAAATTGAAGGAATTAGAATAGGAAAAGAAGAAACTAAATTGTCACTTTTTGCAGATGATATGATGATTTATTTAGAGAATCCTAGAGAATCAAGTAAAAAACTACTTGAAATAATAAACAACTTTAGCAAAGTTGCAGGATATAAAATAAACCCACATAAATCCTCACCATTCCTATACATTACTGACAAAGCCCAACAGCAAGAGATAGAAAGAGAAATTCCATTCAAAGTTAGTATAGACACTATAAAATATTTGGGAGTCTATTTGCCAAGACAAACCCAGGGCCTATTTGAACATAACTATGAAACACTTTTCAAGCGAATAAAGTCAGATCTGAATAAATGGAAAAATATCAGTTGCTCATGGTTAGGCTGAGCTAATATAATAAAAATGACAATTTTACCTAAATTAATCTATGTATTCAGTGCCATACCAATCAAACTACCAGAAAAACTATTTTACTGAGCTGGACAAAATAATAACAAAATTCATCTGGAAAAACAAGAGGTCTAGAATATCTAGGGTATTAATGAAAAGAAATGCTAGAGAAGGTGGCCTAGCCATACTAGATATTAAACTGTACTGCAGAGCAGCAGTCATCAAAACTGCCTGGTACTGGTTAAGAAACAGGGGTGTGGATCAGTGGAATAGGATAGGTACACAAGTAGGAGAAATCAACAAGTTTAGCAATCTACTCTTTGATAAACCCAAAGAGGCCAGCTTCTGGGCTAATAATTCACTATTTCACAAAAACTGTTGGGAAAATTGGAAAATGGTAGGGCAGAAACTGGGCATAGACCAATATCTCACACCGTATACCAAAATAAAGTCAAAATGGGTTCATGATTTAGGAGTAAAATCTGATACTCTAAGTAATTTGGGAAAGCAAGGAATAGTTTACTTATCAGATTTATGGAAAAGTAAAGAATTCATGACCAAACAAGAGATAGAGAGCATTACAAAATGCAAAATGGATAATTTTGATTATGTTAAATTGTAAGGTTTTGTACAAAAAAAAAAGCCAATGCAACAAGAATTAGGAGGGAAGCAGAAAATTGGGAGAAAATCTTTGCAACTAATTTCTCTGATAAAGGCCTCATTTCTAAAATATACAGGGAACTGAGCCAAATACATAGGAATACAAGCCATTCCCCAATTGAGAAATGGTTAAAGGATATGAACAGGCAGTTTTCAGAGGAAGAAATTAAAGCTATCTATAGGCATATGAAAAAATGCTCTGGATCACTACTGATTAGAGAAATGCAAATCAAAACAACTCTTAGATACCACATCTCTCCTGTCAGATTGGCTAAAATAACAAAACAGGAGGATGACAAATGCTGGAGAGGATGTGGGAAAATTGGAACATTGTTACATTGCTGGTGGAGTTGTGATCCAGCCATTTTGGAGAGCAATTTGGAACTATGCCCAAAGGGCTATAAACATGTTCATACCCTTTGACCCAGCAATACCACTTCTAGGGTTGTATTCCAAAGAAATCACACAAGTGGTAAAAGGACCCATATGTACAAGGATATTTATAGCGGCTCTTTTTGTGGTAGCCAAGAAATGGAAATCAAAGGGATGCCCATCAATTGGGGAATGGCTGAACAAGCTGTGGTATATGAAGGTGATGGAATACTATTGTGCCATAAGAAATGGGGAAGATACGGACTTCGTAACAATCTGGAAAAACCTACACGATATAATGCTGAGTGAGCGGAGCAGAGCCAGGAGAACATTGTACACAATCACAGAGATATGGATTCTGTGAGAACCAGCCCTTACATACTTCTCTCTTCTCAGCAACATAAGGTGCAAGGACAACTCCAGGGGACTCACGATGGAGAATGCTATCTTCATCCAGAGAAAAAACTGTGAAGTTTGAATGCAGATTGAGGCGCACTTCATGCTCACCTTTTTTCTTCTCTTTTGTTTTTGTTTTTGGGTTTTTTTTTTGGTTCTGTCTCTTCTTTCTCATGATTCACTCCATTGGTCATAATTCTTCTCCACAACTTGACTAGTGTATAAATTAACTCAACCCAAAGTTATACATGGTAGTTATATGACATTGCATGCCGTCTTGGGGAGGGAGGGGGAGGGAGGGGAGAAAATCTGGATCTCAAAATTATGTAGAACCATGTGTTGTAAACTAAAAATAAAAAAAATAAAAAAAATTTAGATTTTATTTATTTTTATATGAAAGGAAGAATGGATAGTGAGTTGGTCTCAGACTAAGGGAAAGTTCTAAGTTTTCAGACTAAAGTTCAAGTCTTGCCTCTGGCATACAGTCTATGTGACCCTGTACAAATCTATTCCTTAGCACCCCACAAAAATCTTTAAGACACACAAGCCTATATCTTTTCTTTTGGAGGGAGAAAGGCAGGGCAATTGGGAATAAGTGCCTTGCCCAAGGTCACACAGCTAGTAAGCATGTCAAGTCTCTGAGTCTGGATTTGAACTCAGGTCTTCTTGACTCCAGGGCCAGCGCTCTACTCACTGTGCCAACTACCTGTCCCATAAGCCCATATCTTAGTTAGTATTCATGTTAATGTATGCCTTTCTTGTATATGTATGCAATCTCAAGAGATAATCTCTTTAAGAACAGGAGAAAACTAGTAAGGTAACTAAGAGGCATATGTAAGGGATATTTTGATATTATCAGAATGAGAAGAGAATAATTGAGCTGGATCTAGGAATTAAGAAATAGATTGGGAATGGTATTGAGGAAGTAACAGGTTTCTGGGTGAATGGAAAAATAAATGATGGCATCCCAGGAGAACAAAATCTTCATGCCCAACTTCCTGTGATACAAAAATATTTCCCAACAGCCTAGTCTGCTCAATGTTTCTTTACTAACTGCTCCCTCATATCTCATCTGATTTTGTGCAGATGGCACAAATGATTTTCAGATGATATTCTGATGATTTGAGAAACAGAGTGCAATCTTTAACCATCACCCATATCCTTCAGAAATGATTAGTTATTTATGGGAAAATAAGCCAGAAGATTTGTTTTCTACTCAAGAATGAGTAGTATAGATAGTATTTATGATTAGGGTTAACTATTAGAAAGACAAAGCTGGAGACATTTTTCTAACTGAAAAGAATTACTTTTTAAGAGGACATAAGACTCTTTTTTGTGTAAATATATGAATCCTTAAGATTAAGCAGTCACATTTTTAAAAAAGTTCAGAGATCATCAAAAAGGAATGTTATGAATGTAGAATGGATGTCTAAAACTATGAAGTGTATATTAAAATAATAGTAATTAGCAGAGACAGTTAATAAGTTGTACGCTAACATATTCACAGTTATTCAAAATGTATTTTTAATGCTAAGAAAATGTGACATTATGTTCTGTAGAAAAATTTTCCATGTTTATTATAACAATACTCTAAAGCACTTTTCTGATTATATCTTGAGAGAAAAATCATGGCCTTAATAAAAAAATCTTCTACAACTATAATTGATCACCCAATAAGAAATGATAAATATCCTCATAGAGATATATTGGCTAAGATGCAGTGAAACAGGAAAGTCATTGTAGAATCCTATTGTGATATCTACTCATATGTATAACATACTTCCAAAACACACAGATCTATAATATTGTTAAGGAATAGAAAATATTACTTAGGAATATCTAGAATAAGGGTTCTTAAACATTCTGGTGACATGGATCCCCTTGAAAATGTGTTGAAGCCTATGGTCTTTTTGAAAGAAGAATTATTTAAATACATAAAATAAAATACATAGAATTACACAGGAAACAAATTACAATGAGACACAGTTATCAAATACAAATACACACTCACATATATACATATATATTTAATGAAATACAGGTTAAAAAAAACAAACTTGTTTAGACTTAGAAATTAGATGAAATATACAAGAGAAGAAATATACAAGAGAAAGAAAGCTCCCTCACATGAATTCACCCCTGTTGTTTCATAAAAGAAAATTGACTTGTCTTCTTCAGGAAGCTGGGGAAAAGTTATTAACATATGCAAAAATTCTTACTATATTTATTTTAAATGGACAAATCACTCTATGCTTTTGTTCATATGATAACAAATCTGCAGGAAAACCAAAATATTCAGGCAATTACAAATGTGTTTCAGTGCTTTAGAATATTTACTGTTTTAATAAACACCAGAGTTCAAACTGTATCATAACTTGAATCATACATGTCTTTATGTTGCAAAGCATGTAGAGATAATCTATTATATTGACAAGTCTTGTTTTCAAAAACAGGTAGACTTTTAATTAGAGATGCTTCCAGAAAAGCCAATTTTTAAAAATGGTTATCTGAAGGCCTAAACCTGGAATTTCGTTGTTCCAGGGGACCCTTGGTATCTAGACCCCTTTGTCCCATACAGATCAGTAATTCACCCATAATTTATAACCTAGAGAGTTGCCTGGAGCAGTGAGAGATTAATTGATTCAACCAATATTTGTTAGAGGATAGACTTCAAACTTGTCTTCTTGAATCCAAGAGTGGCCCACTATCCACTTATTACACTGTCACTTAGAAGACTTGATATCATTTATTAAATAACTCTACACTTGATTTTGAGGTCAGAAATTTTGTGCCTTATGTATCTTTCAAGATACTAAAATGCCTCACAAATTTCAAGTGGGAATAAATATCTGTTGACTCATAAAATGTTTGAGTCAGTGTGAAAACAGAAGGATTCAAATTAGAAAGGATTTCATTTTTGTTATCCTAAGGAGCTAAAAGAAATTATATTGCTGTAGTAGCTAGAAAGGCAAATAGAGGTAGAAAGACCTGAGGTTATGTCAGGACTCTTATACGTACTAGCTGTGTGACCACAAGTTGCTTCATCTCTCAGTGCTGCAGGAAGTATTCTAAGATTATGTTTCAAATAAGTTTCTAATCTATAGTGGCAGAAGGAATTTCCATGCTGGGAATTCATTAAACTGATGATTATCATAGTCCTATTAAAAAGTAAAAGGAAGAAAAGGGAAAAAAAGGAAAAAAATGAGATAAGAAAAGGTCAACCATAAACTGATAACATAAATACAATTATTACTTTAGCATTGTATTCCATTTATAATTATTTTCTGATTTAAAATAAATGGTAGGAGTTAAAATAATGTTATTGCTGACAAATTGAACATTCCTCTTCTTTACCTTTATCTATCTAGTATCACTTATTCCAGATGTGTCTTCATGTGGCAGGTAATACTCCTTTTATGTCTTATTTATATAGTACATATACCATCTGTTCACTGGACCATTTTCACAATCAAGAGCCATTATTAACCATGAATCAATTTGTCAGCAATCTGCCACAATTATGAGGGTAGCTGAAATGAATATAGCAAAATTAGTTGGTGAGGGTAAAAGAATTTACAGGTGGCAAATGGATAATAAAAAGAGAATAGTAGTTTTGTCGTCATTATTAAAACTATCTATGCTTAAACAATTGAAATATTTCTATCTCTAGAGAGTTTCAAGATTTGGATTATAATGATTTAGATAATTTAAATTACAAATGCTATATGTCTCTATGCATATATGTCATTTGCATATACCTAGTTATATAATAGTATAGTGATAGAATTGATTCTTACATTTTAAAAAAACATTGACATTTTGACAGTATGGTATCAAATATAAAGGAAAAATGTAGTAATAGTAATAGGGTAAAAAACTTGATTGAAGTCAAGTAGAAATATTTTTTCAATCCTTTAAATTTTCCAAGTGGAATTTACCTTATCTAACTGATCTTTATCTTCATATTTATTAAAATTTTATTATTTTAATTGTCATTCTTATGGCTTCTATGAATCATTGAGTTAAGGTACTATGAGAAAAAATACTTAATATACAGTGGCACAGTGGATAGAGCGCTGGGCCTGGAGGCAGGAAGACTCATCAGCTTGAGTTCAAATCCAGTCTCAGCCACTTACTGTATGACCCTGGGCAAGTTACTTAAGTGTTTGCCTCAGTTTCCTCATCAGTAAAATGAGCTGGAGAAGGAAATGGCAAACCATTCCGGTATCCTTGCTAAGAAAACCCCCAAAAATGGGTTCATAAAGAGTCAGACATGACTGAAAAATGACTAAACAAAATACATGTAAAACTATTGCCAATCTTAAAGCACTGTATAAATGTTAGCTCATCATTAAATCTCTTCAGTTTAGTAGTTTGAAATCCATCCATCTTTTCTCATGTCATGTGTTTCTTGCCCATCCCTTTTCATAAATCTTATATGAAAAATTTATGGGAAGTAGATGCAGTAAGTCATTTTTTATGTCCTGAATTCCAGAAGGATGTATTGTCCTACTATTCTACCTCATTTTCTAGTTAGACATGTCCATAATGATTGTACAAAAGTCATCACTGTTAATATTGCAGCCTATACAAAATGTCTTTTTAGTATCACCTGCTACTTTAATTTTCCTAATATCATGGAATTGCATAATTAATACCAATAGTATATCATCAAAAGGACATTAACATTAAAAAAGATGAATTTAGGAAGATGACCAAGTAGCTGAAATAAAAAGAGAGCAGGCTTCTCATCCCCTCTGCAATTCGTCTGAATGTATCTGTAAAACACAGCCAACCAAATCCTTATCAGGAAATCCAAGGGAAACAAGAACAACAGCAATGATAACAACACAGTGGATCCTTTTTCATCCTAGATCAGCATAGGGACACAAGGAGAGAGGTTTTCCAATGCTGAGTAATGGTGTCTAACCAGGAAGAGCTTTTCAGAGCATTGCATTACAGGATTAAGCTCTGGACCATGGCAAGAAGAGTGCTTAGCTCCAGCTAAACCTTTGTAAGAAGAAAAAGAGATGCAAACTGGTAGTTCTACGGCTCATTACCCAGTTCTCTGTCATATGTACTGGGCAAAGTGAGGGCAGTAAGATGCCTTGGGCAGCATTCCATGGTAAGGAGCAATCATTGGCAATAGACTGTATAACTATTAAAGAGGACATTCAAAAGAAAGCCACAACTATGTGACTCTGATCTCAGGAGCAAAGTTTCAGTTAAAGTCTTGATCCTACTTTCTGAAGCTTGCAATAGATAAACCAGGAAGAAATTCTAGACCATTGAGGAGCCTATAGTTCTGTCACTCAGAACCAGTAGAACTTTTAAACAGTGGTCTATTGGAACTCTAAATGGGGAGAGCCGATAGGCCTGTTACACAAAGCAAAACACTGGTCTCAAAGTTGCAGAACTCAGACCAGGAGCACTGAAATTAGTCTTTACCCTAGATCAAACCAGCTAGGGTGCACTGAAAGCTTTCATGTCTCCATCCTACATTGTTACTGACATCCTAGACTATAACACAATACTCAGTATCCAAGAGAGAATAACCAAGAATATCCTTGACCTTACAAGCAGAAGTGTTTAGAGCTAAGGTCTAACATAAAATCCAAAGACAGGAAGAAGCCTGGAAAAATTAGTAAACAAACAAAAAATAATTCAACCTGTTCAAAATAGAACTCATTATCTTGTTCCCCAAACCCATTCTTTTCCTAATTTTCCTATTTGTGTCAAAGATACTACCATCTTTTCCAAATTTACAATCCCCCTGTTATCCTTAACTCTTCTCTCCTTCACCCCATATGATAGTCAGTTGGCCATCTTGCTTTTCTCTACAGTATCTTTTGAATGTGCCCTCTTCCCTTCAGCTTCTTTCACTCATTCCCCCAAATACGATCAGTGGTCCCCTTCTGTCTTTTCTGCCTTTGTTAATTTCTCTTCTACATGCCTCTTTTTCTATTCCAACAATACAAACAACTTCGTAAATGTTTCCATCACCTCAAACCTGGACTTTTCAATAGCCTGTTAATAGATCTCTCAGTCTCAAGTCTCTCATTTCAATTCATCCTCCACTCAGTCAGCTCTCATATGATAGTCCTAAAACACAGTACTGACCATTTTGTCATCCTATTCAATAAACTCCAGTAGTTCCATATAATTTTCAGGATAAATATATAAAATCCTCTCTTTGGCTTTCAAATCCCTTCCCAACTTGGCCTCTTTCTGCAAAAGTTTTCTTATTCCTTATTGCCCTTCACCACCTCTGTGATACATAGAAACTGTAATCTTCATCGTTCACTCATATACAATACTTCATCTCCCACCTCTGAGCATTGTCTCTGCCTGTCCCCCATGCCAGGAACTTTCTCCCTTCTCATGTCTAATTCCAAGGCTCACCAGATTCCTTCAAAATTCAACTAAACTCCTACCTTTTGCAGGTTGCCTTTCCTGGGCATCCTTAATTTTAGTATCTTCACTCTGAGATTGCTCTTATTTTATTGTTTATATGTTGTTTGTTTACATTTGTTTTCATGTTGTCTCCTCCATTAGACTGTTAGTTCCTTCAGAAGGACAATTTTGTTGTTGTTCTTTGTTTGTTTTTGGTGGAGAGGAGGGTCTGTTTTGCTTTGTTTTAGTCTCACCTTTCTTTGTTTTCCTGGGGTTATCACAGTACTCAAAGTGTCTGGTAATTAGTAGGGACATACTAACTGATATTTGGCTGACTAGCCAGATATTTAAATTTAGGAATAATATGCAAAAACTTAATCAGTAATTCAATGGAAGCTGGTGAAGTTATCATTGAGCGATAGTATATAGTATATATGAGTGAGGAGAGAAAATAGAAGAGAATCCAGTACAGAGATTTCAGTTACACCCATCATAAATGGCCAAGATATGGATGATGAGCCAACAAAGAAGATTGAGAAGGAGCAGTTAGATGGATGGGAGGAGAATTAGGAAAGAGTACTTTTTCCCACGCCCAGGGAGGAGAGAATATTTGAAATGAAAGGGTGGTCATATTAAATACTGCAGAGAGGTCAAGAAAAATGAGAATTGAGTCAGATTTGGCACCCAAGAGATCATTTCAGATAAGTGATAAAATCATAAAACAGATTTCAAAGGGACAAAAAGTGGGAGAAGGAGAATTAGAGGCAGTAAGTAGAGATGGCAGCTTGGTTGAGAAAGGGAAGAAAGATAGAGGATTAAAACTTGGGATGCTAGAGTCTGGGTGAGGAATTTTGTCTTGTTAAGGATGGAGGAGATGGACATGTTTATTTATTTCATTTATTTATTTTAGTTTTCAGTACCAGATTCTCTACCTCCTCTTGCCACTCCCCCAGTCATTGGGAAGTCAAGAAACGTGATGCCCATCACACATATAAAGTCAAGCAAAGCATATTTTCTCATTATCCATGTTGCAAAAAAGCAATAAAAATAAAGAAAATGAAAAAAAAAAGAATGATTCAGTCTGTACTCTCTCTGAAAGTGAGTAGAATTTTTCATCATGAGTCCTTAGTAATTGTCAGGGATCAGAGTAGCTAAGTCTATTACTATTAACAATAGAATATTGCTATTACTGTGTACAATGTTCTCTTAGTGCTGCTTACTTCATTTTGCATTGGATAATATTTCTTCCTTCTTGTATTTTTTTTTCCTAAACAATCTCCATTGTTGTTTCTTACTGAGCAAAAGTATTCCATCACAATCATATGTCATAGTTTGTTCAGTCATTCAATAATTGATGATCATCCCCTCAATTTCTAAATCTTTACCACTACACACACACACACACACACGCGCGCGCACACACACACACACACACATACACACACACACACTCCTGCTATAAATAGATTTATAGGTATGATTCCTTTTCCTTTTTCTTTAGAATACAGATATAGTAGAAGTATTGCTGGGTCAGTAGGTATGCAGTTTTATAGGACTTTGGGCATAGTTCCAAATTGTTCTTCAGAATAGTTGAACTAGTTCACAATTTAACCAAAACAGCATTAATGTAACTATTTCTTCATATCCCAGCCAACATTTGTCATTTTCTTTTTCTCTGATGTCATTGAATTTTGGTGGTGTGAGGTGGTATCACAGAGTTATTTTAATGTGCATCCCTCTAATTACTTGTATTTTAGAACATTTTTTTCTTATGATTATTGATAGCTTTGATTTCTTCTCTGTGTCTTGGCAGCTAGACATCATTTTAAATTGTCTGAAGTTAAATGGAATTTTTCATGCTATGGCTTCATGTTGTGTATCATTGGCAATATATAGCAATGCTGATGGTTTGTGTGGGTTTGTTTTATATCCTGCAACTCTGCTAAAGTAGTTACTTGTGAGTAGTTTGAACTAATTATCTAGGGTTCTTTGTGCAATCCCTCTATCATTTTCAAAAAAAAAATGATAGTCTTGTTTCTTTATAATCTGTTTGTACTTTTTCAGTTTCTTTTTTTCTCATTGCCATAGCTAGCATTTCTAGTATGATATTGAATAATATTAGTGATAATAGACATCTTTGCTTCACTCCTGATCTTATTGGGAAGGCTTCATATTTATCTCTATTACATATAGTGCTTGCTCTTCATTTTAGATAGATATTACTTATTGTTTTAGGAAAAATTCCATTGATTCTTATGCTTCCTATTGTTTTTAATAGAAATGGATGTTATATTTTGGTGAAAGCTTTTTCACTATCAATTGATATAATCATATGGTTTTTGTTGTTTTTGTTATTTGTATGGTTAATTGTGCATAGTAGATGCTGCTCCCATGCCATATTTTAACTCTTCCTGTGTCTTTCTGTTTCAATATTGTCTTATAAACAAAATGTTGTTGGATTCTGTTAAGAAATTAATCATGATATTCTACTTTAAAGTATTAATCCTAAAATATATTTCTAATTTTTAAGCAATAATTCCTTGTTTTTGTCTTTGCATTTCAGCAACCAGGAATCCATGTATTTAAGCTTATTTCTCCCCCTTCTAATTCATTTTCTATATAGATGCCAAATTGATATTCCTAATGTGACTTTTTACAGCCTCTAGGATAGCATACATAGAAATTTCTCTACATTTAAAATACTTTACAATCTGGATCCAACTTATTGAAATTTATTTATTACTGAAATTGTTCTTCCCAGAACAATTTCAAATTTCTCCTTCTTACTTACTTAAACATTACAATTTTCCTGTACTCTATTCCACATACATATAACATTCCATCTCCTTCTCATGCATATTTTTCCATGGGCTCTTTTCTCACTACTTGAATATTGTTCCTCACTACCTCCACATTTAAGAATTGCCTTCACCTTTATGGCTTAGCTCTAGTGCCACCTCTTAAAGAAGTCATCTTATTCATCTAGTTGTTAATACCCCCTTGCTTCCTCAAGTTACTTTGCATTTATTATGTACATATTTTGTGCTTACCTATCTGTGTACATATTTTCCCCCCACTAAAGCAGGTATTATATCATTTTTCTTTTCTACCCCAGTGCCAGCCACATAGTAGATACATAATAAATTGATATTTCATGGAATTGACTTGGTTATTGAGCTGGTTTTTGGATATATCAGACTCATCATAGAATTTCTGTACTACCTTCTTCTCTTAAATGAATGTTTGCAAAAACTGATTTTATCTTCATCATGATCTACTTGCCTGTACTCTTCATGAGTCCAGTCAAGTGAGATTATCAGGTTCCCTATGAAATGATGCTTCCTATTCACCTTAGAATCAACATCACTTACTTCTGTATTCTGCCTTTCAGTATAATTCCTTTGATTCAAAGGGGAATCTTATAAGGAGGGCTTAACATTCTGGGACAAAGACAGGTCTTATATACATTAAAAAAAAAACCCACAAGTGGGCTGGACCATGACATAATGATTCTTATCCATGCCCATGGCAGGCTCATGTGTGAACAGTGTAGGTATTTCCTGGGTCCTGTGGGAACAGACTCCAGGTTAATTGTCTCGCAGACACAAACAGAACTAGAGTTAGTGTGGTGGGAATAGGAGTGCCATACCTAGGTCAGTTCACTTAAGAGTGTTACAAGAAACAGGGAGTGTGAGCATGTCAAGAGGCATAATGGATAGCTCTCAGGTCTATGGAAAGTAGGATTAGCTCCAACTAAATAGTGGTTAATTCATTTGAAAAATCTATCTGTCAGTGAATACCTGGTGCTGGTCAAAGCAAAACACTTTGCCAGAGGTTGAGATCATCCAGAGTGCAAAGAATTGTTGTTATGCCAAGCTCAGGGCACAGCCTGCTTTCTGAACCTTAGCTCTGGGAAACTGGGTGTCTACAAATATCTTGACAACACTTACCAAGGAATCAGTTTCCCTTGGAGAAAACCAGAGAGAGTAAACTCTAGAGATATCTATTCTTGCTTAAAATTATTTTCATATATTCTAATAATTTAAAAATAATTTCTTTTCTAAAGGATCAAGATGGAAAAATGTTGTCAGTAGCAGTCAGTTTGATTGACAGTTAAGGATCTCTTCCATGTAAATTGTCTTCATTGTTTCCTAAAGAAACCTTAGGTCAGCTCTGGGCACCACAGATTTGAAGGGGAGTTAACATGAGCAAAAATCTGGAGAGACCTATGCTTGTATTGGTACAAGTTCCCTTTGGTTATGTGCAGAGACATGTCTTAAGATAATGGAAATGCATAGCTGGTATCTACTTGACTATTATTTATCAGTTTAAAGTGCTAAGGGAATAAAGGGATGGAGTTGACTTAGAAATCATCCTTTCCATGAGCATGAGGCAAGCTAACTTAGCATATAGCTAATTAAAAGACAAGCACCTTAAAATTCATGCTTGAAAGATTAGTCAGATCAGCAGCTACAATCAGGGTTAAATTTGAATGTGAATATCTCTAAGCATTTCTGATATTAGAGAATTTAGAAACTGTAGACTCAAAGAGGAATTATTGATTGTATTCTGTGATATGCTAACAGAATGAAAGAAAAGACTCTGGGAAGTATTCAGAGATTATAAAATCCAACTCTGTCATTTTATTCCTAAACAAAAACAACAAACAAACAACTAAGGATCAGGAAAGAAAAATGATTTGCCCAAAATTCACACAGCAGGTTTGGTTAAGAACTGAGGCTTCAGGCCCTCCTTATATCTGATCTTGTGGTCTATCCACTACACTAAGCTCTCCAGGTGAGGAAACCTATTGTAAACTAAAAACACTTGATTTAGAGTTATAGCAATTAGGAGGAAATATAATTAAGATACAGGAAGCACTATACTATGGCATAGATTATTATTCTGCTTAATATTTCTCTGTGTTGCACAATTCTATCACAAATGTATGCCCCATGTTGTTAAATTGAATTTACATTTTATAGAACATAAAATTACTATTTGTTGAGTTTTATATTCATCTTACTTCTAAGTTTCTATTTCTATGGCTTACCTAGAATTAATTTCTGCTACCTAGTAAATAAAATACCATTTTTGAGGTAGAGTTTGTGAACTGCAAAGATGGAAATCTATATGGACCTCAAAGGTATTAGGGCCACTCTGGGTAGATTAAACCCATTGGAATGATAATATATGATCATAACAGAGAATTTAACAAAAAAATTAAAACAAAATTTCTTCCTGAAATACTTGCAAAAAAGGATTTTTGTTCAGTTACAGATTGTACTCTGTGGTCTCTGAGGTTCCCTCCAACTCTAAGATCTGTGATTCCCTGATATATTTCCATGCTCTGTAAAGACATAAAGAAAACCTGCCTGAGAGTAAGTCATTAGAATAGATGACTTCTTGTCTGTGGGTGTGAGGGCAAACTATGGGAAAGTGAAATGTGGGTAGGGGTAGTTGAGGAGCTCTTTCCAGGAACTTATGGAGATTATCACAGCAAAGCAGCATTATGAATGAGAACTAACCTTGTTTAATGGTGCTGGGGACTTAGCTGGAAGCAAGATGTAGACCTTGCATATGGCTGGGTACACACCTCAGTATTCTCTACTGCTGACAGCATGTCTCCACTAAGACAGATTCCTAAGTGGCTCCCTAAACCTCTTAGGAACCTGCATTAGGTTTAGGAACCTGAATTAGACAACAGCTGCTGGCTATAGCTGAATGATTATCCATTCAAATGGAACAGATTCAAGAAAGAATGTGAAGGGAGGCTTTTCTCTCTGCTGTGGCTCTGGAGGGTATGCTCTGGTGCCTTGTGAAGCCAGAAGGAGAGAATCAGGTTATAAAACTTTAAGATGCTGCTTAGATTTCATAATATCCTTCTGGGTAGACAGATTTAACAAAAAAAAAAAGAGTATACCACTGCGCAGCTACTGGGAGAAAAATCTTGCACCATTCTAGAAATAAATGTAAGAAGAATAAAAATTTCATTTATTCAGACTAGTTTATTCTTTCATATGACCTTTGTGCTTCTGGATGAATCAAGTTATCCTGTAAAGTTAGATAAGGAGCATGTGAGTATATGAGCATACTATGCATCACAATGGACCTGATCCACAGAAAATATTCAAGTAGGTGTTATATGATTTTTTTTCCGCTGGGCCTGGTTTGAAATGATTTAATTAAAATGAAAGATTGAACTGCTTCTGCATACAGCAGCATTTTGAGAAGTACACACTTCTGCCTGGTCAGCAATTAAATGTAGGTAAAGGAAAATAGTATTTCCTCCTTCCTGATCACATATTCGCAGATACATTTTACATTCAGTAAAATTATTTATCTGCTATAAAGAGGAAAAGATGAGGTTCATGTTAGCTATTTAGATTTTACAATTATTTTAATAGACATGCAAGCAAGTTTCTGAAATGCTGTAATAACATGTGTTCTCCTTCCCCCACTGAAAACCAAGCTTCAGTGGGGGTGGAAGGAAAGATATTATCCAGCAAGTCTATAATCAAGAATGGAGGCAGGAAACATGAAATATAATATGTAGTAAGCTATGAGTGCTGCTACTCATGGGATACTATTAAAAGATCTAGAGGATGTCCTCCAGTGATATTGGACAGATTTTAAAAAGAGGATATAGGTGAAAAACATGAAGAAGAATCACCCAAGGAAAGAAAGCAGGAGATGATTATGATCTTCACCAGTAGAGGAAATACTCCCCTTGATTAGAACAGTGCTTCTATTTAGTAGTTGGTAAAATCAGTGGTTAATGACTGTGGTCCATAGGGTTTGTGCTATGGTGAAGTTACTTAATGGTGCATTCTGCATTAAAGAGATACACAGTTGTATGACAAACATACTTTTCCCTGTGAGCAATAGACACATGCATATTTGAAGCATTATATGTTTATTTATGTAGGATTAGAAACCATAATGATCATATGTACAATTTTGTTGTTCTTTCAGTTATTAAATCACACACCTCGTCTGAGTGAGCACATGTTTAGGTAGTTTTTCAATTTGCCATCAAATTGTTTCCAAACCACCATACTGGTTCAATATTACAGTGCAAACCCATTTTAATATATAGTCAAAATCATGCACATACCTTCATTTTTGTTTTGTATACTGAACTAAAGTAACTTCCCCATTCACCTCTGTCATCCTGAAATACCTCATGAGAAGTATAAGCATGTGGTGAAGATGTTGCAAACATTTACTTTCTTATAGTACACGTCAGGCTGGTTGAAAGATCATGATTGCTGGGCAGTTACATACCAAACTATTTTTAAATTGTCAATGACAAGCACAAATATTTTGAAGAAACATAGTTTATCTTGCCCCCACTCCCTGCCAATGCAGTATTAAAGCTGTTTTTTAAACTTATTTTCTATTTATGTTACCTTATTTCTATTGGGCTGTTATTGAAGTGAACTGGTAGGCAACACTATTAAGTCATTAAGTAGGTTTTCTGTCAGATTGCAGCTGATGTGCAGTAGTGGAAGAAAATAAAGCCACATTTGGATAGATATTCTACTTACAACTATTAGCTTATATGTAAACATTTTTGAAAAGGAACAATATATGCAATTAAATATTAAGTACACTTATAGTTTCATATAACATATCATTAAACTTAAAAAGGTAATATTTTGTAACTAGCCATTCATTCTGGGGACTGATTCAATGGCTAAAAATGAAAGAGAATGAATTTCTGTCTCTCAGTAAAATAGCTTATAAAATTATCCTATCATTCCCACAATACGTTGTGTGAGCAAGCATTTTTACTCTGTCCTAAGTACAAAAATAACCTTAATTCAGGATCTGATTTGAGTGTTGGTTGTTTTTTTTTAACTGTTGAGTAAAAATATTGCAAACCTTTGTTCAAATAAAAAAGTCCAACTTTGAGATCAAGCGTATATATAATTATTTTATTATGTTAAAAATTTTCCAAATTGTAATTGATTTCACCTAAAATGTTATTTATGGTCAAGCAAATTTGTAAAATAAAGAAATTTTAATATGAATTCCATAAATGATAGTAAACATTTTGATTTCTTGATAGATTACTTCTTTAATACAAAATACCTCATATAAAACATCCACATTATTTATAATGTAATGTTTAAATATTAATAAATAAATGTAGAATTTTGACATAAGTACATATTGTAAACTTAACTTGGATCTTTGGGGAGGACAGTTATTGTAGTTTTTGTAAGAACTTAATGGACAAATTCAGATGAATATCATGAGCAGTATAGTAAATTTCCCTGGAGTTCACAATGCACTTTGTGTTATTTAGAGGGGTTCACAGAAAATAAGAATATTGTGAAACAATCCAATTGGGAAATCCATTACAATATTTAAATACATACATTTAGATACATATTCTAGGTCACAGGCCAGTGATGACTATGGGTCTCTTTTCAGAATGATGTTTTAAAATATATAAAATAAAACATGCAGGATCATATAGAAACCAATTACATAGAAATAATTTTCTTTTTTAGTTTAAGTTCACAGAATTCAGGTTAAAAATCTTGACTCTAGATCAATACACTAAAATTTCTCACTAATTCTGTACATATTCCAGTATTTGTCTACTAAGCTTTTGGGAAAAAAATGGGTTGGCATGTCTGTAGGGATTTCAATACTTGTGATTCCCCATTGTCTCCAAATAGAGCCTCTGTATTTGTGTGTATGTGATATTGCTCATGGGTGTAACAAACACAGATACAGATACACATAAACACCATGACATGGAGTAATGCTGAGCAAGAATATTCTGGGAAATTGGTGTAGTGTTAATGTGATCAAAGATCTTCCCCATCCATTCAATAGGCCTCAGGTGGGGCTAGTTGGGAAAGCTTGATTGTATCTTTGTTTGTAAGTAGGTCTAAAGCCTCTACTTACTAGGTACTTAACCTATTTGGGCATGAAGCCCTCAAGGCCCTAAGGGGAGTTGCTAAGACCAGAGCCAATGGTATGTGCATGGAGTTCTAGTCAATCTTTAATTCAGCTAATCAGAGACCTGAGTTCTAGCCAATCAGATGCCAACTAGGACTGTATATCAAGAGATCCCAGAACTGAGAACAGCAGAACTGAGACCAGCTGAATTGAGAAGGAGGACTGAGAGCTGATAGCAAGAAGACATTGAGGCAGCAGACATTGAGATAGAGCCAAGGTCGAGAGATACTGCAGAGCAGAGAGTGCAGAACAAGAGAATTGTGGAGATGAAAGAGCTGAGAATCTATAGTATCATGAGATTAGCGAACTGAGAATCCAGAGAATCCAGGAGACTGCAAGGACTCTAAGAACTGAAAGGTCTTTCAGAAATGTGGAGAGGATGCAGGCAAGCAAAAGTTAGGATTCATGAGTGATTGTTTAAGGGAAGGCCCTAGCAGGGGGGAAGGTTACAGGATGACTTGGTTCCTTGCCATAATACTGTGTTATACTTTCCTTGTTGCTACATTGTGATGGGCTTCCTGGTTTTGGAATATAATTACTGCTATATCTAATTGGAGTTCCTGGTCTTGGGATTTTATCCTCTGGGGTCTAAGTAAATGTTATACTTCCTCTGCCTTCTACCTAGATAATTTCTTATGCTTTGTGATTCCAAAACATTCAGGCATGTTCATGGTCATCCTTGAGGTCATGAATCTTACCTTACTGATCCAATTGGTTGGACATTTTGATTTACTAAGAGAATGACATATGTTTAAATAATATGCAAAATTGTCTGAAAAGGCTATGATACTTGGCCAATTACTGCATGTCTTTTTATATTATATTTTTATTTATTTTGCTTAATATTTACAAATTATATTTCCCTTCTTTTTTTAACTTAATGCCTATAATTTTACTTTTATTTTTCTCAAATTATAGGAAAAAATTATTTTAACAATTTTTTTTAAATTTTGAATTCCAAATTTTGTATTTCCCTCTCTGTTCCTCCCTGTCATAAATAAGTGAAGCAATTTAATATAGGCTATACATGTGCAGTCATGTTGAGAAAGAAAACACAGACCAAAAAAAAATCAAGAACAATCAAGTTTTTATTTTTAAAAGCATGCTTCAGTCTCCTTCAATTTTTTCTCTAGAGGTAGATAGAATTTTTCATCATAAATGCTTTGGAATTATCCTTGGTAATTGTGTTGCTGAGAATAGATAAGTCATTCACTGTTGTTGTTCTTTAAAGTCGTTCATTGTTCACCATAAAAAATTGCTATTACTGGATATACTGTTCTCGTGGTTCTGCTCACTTCATTTTGTATCAGCTCATGTAAACCTTTCTAGGTTTTTCTGAAAGCATTCTTCTCATTATTTCTGATAAGACAATAATATTCCATTACAATCACATAATACAACTAGTTCAGCCACTCTCCAATAGGGGTCCCTTCAATTTCCAACTCTTTGCCATCCCAAAATGAGCCGCCAGAAATGTTCTTTTGCAAATATGTCTTTTCCCTTTTATTTCTTTGGAATACAGACCTAGTAATGGCATTTTTGGATCAAAGGGTATGCACAGTTTTATAAACCATTGGGTAGATTTCCAAATTGTTCTCCAGAATAATTCAATAAATTTATAACTCCACAAATAATGCTTTAGAGTCCCAATTTTCCCATATTTCCTCCAATATTTATAATTTGTCTTTTCTGTCATATTAGCAAATCTGATAGGTATAAGGTAGCACCACAGAGTTGTTTTAATTTGCATTAGTCTAATCAGTACTGATTCAGAGCATTTTTTTATCTTTTTTTATTTAAATTTATTTATTTAACATATTTGGTTTTCAGCATTGATTTTCACAAGAGTTTGAATTAAAATTTTCTCCCCATTTCTACCCTCCCCCCCACTCCAAGATGTCATATATTCTGGTTGCCCTATTCCCCAGTCAGCCCACCCCTCTATCACCCCCCTCCCCTCTCATCCCCTTTTCCCTTCCTTTCTTGTAGGGCAAGATAAGTTTTTACGCCCCATTGCCTGTGTATTTTTTTAGTTGCATGCAAAAATTTTTTTTCTTTTTGAACATCTGTTTTTAAAACTTTGAGTTCCAAATTCTCTCCCCTCTTCTCTTCCCACCAACCCTCCCTAAGAAGTCGAGCAATTCAACCTAGGCCACACATGTATCATTATGTATAACCCTTCCACAATACTCATGTTGTGAAAGGCTAACTACATTTTGCTCCTTCCTGACCCATCCCGCTTTATTGAATTTTCTCCCTTGACCCTGTCCCCTTTCCAAAGTGTTTGTTTTGATTACCTCCACCCCCATCTGCCCTCCCCTCCATCATCCCCCCCTTTTATTTTTTTTTATCTTCCTCCCTCTTCTTTCCTGTGGGGTAAGATACCCAAGTGAGTATGTATGGTATTCCCTCCTCAGGCCAAATCTGATGAGAGCAAGGTTCACTCATTCCCCCCTCACCTGCCCTCTCCCCTCCTCCCACAGAACTGCTTCCTCTTGCCACCTTTATGCGAGATAATACACCCCATTCTATCTCTCCCTATCTCCCTCTCTCAGTATGTTGCTCTCTAATCCCTTAATTTAATTTTATTTCTTTTAGATATCTTCCCTTCATCTTCAATTCACCCTGTGTCTCCTCTCTCTCTTTTACATTTTCCATTCCATATATATATAAAAACACATACATATATAATACATACACATACATACATATACACATAGATATATACATACATGCACATTCACTTATATATATATATATATACATAAACATATATATTATATATATATATGCATATTCCCTTCAACCACCCTAATACTGAGGTCTCATGAATCATACACATCATCTTTCCATGTAGGAATGTAAACAAAACAGCTCAACTTTAGTAAGTCCCTTGCAGTTTCCGTTTCTTGATTACGTTTTCATGCTTCTCTTGATTCTTGTGTTTGAAAGTCAAATTTTCTATTCAGTTCTGGTCTTTTCACTGAGAAAGCTTGAAAGTCCTCTATTTTATTGAAAATCCATATTTTGCCTTGGAACATGATACTCAGTTTTGCTGGGTAGGTGATTCTAGGTTTTAATCCTAGCTCCATTGACCTCTGGAATATCGCATTCCAAGCCCTTCGATCTCTTAATGTAGAAGCTGCCAGATCTTGGATTATTCTGATTGGGTTTCCACAATACTCAAATTGTTTCTTTCTGGCTGCTTGCAGCATTTTCTCCTTGATCTGGGAGCTCTGGAATTTGGCGACAATATTCCTAGGAGATTTCTTTTTGGGATCTATTTGAGGAGGCGATTGATGGATTCTTTCAATTTCTATTTTGCCCTGTGGCTCTTAGAATATCAGGGCAGTTCTCCTTGATAATTTCTTGAAAGATGGTATCTAGACTTTTTTTGATCATGGCTTTCAGGTAGTCCAATAATTTTAAAATTATCTCTCCTTGATCTATTTCTCAGGTCAGTGGTTTTTCCAAGGAGATATTTCACATTATCTTCCATTTTTTCATTCCTTTGGTTCTGTTTTATAATATCCTGATTTCTCATAAAGTCACTAGCTTCCACTTGCTCCAATCTAATTTTTAAAGTCGTATTTTCTTCAGTGTTCTTTTGGACCTCCTTTTCCATTTGGCTAATTCTGCCTTTCAAGGCATTCTTCTCCTCATTGGCTTTTTGGAGCTCTTTTGCCATTTGAGTTAGTCTGTTTTTTAAGGTGTTGTTTTCTTCAGTGTATTTTTCAGTATTTTTTTTGGGTCTCCTTTTGCAAGTCATTGACTTGTTTTTCCATGGTTTTCTCGCCTCCTTCTCATTTCTCTTCCCAATTTTTCCTCTACTTCTCTAACTTGCTTTTCCAAATCCTTTTTGAGTTCTTCTATGGCCTGGGGCCAGTTCATGTTTTTCTTGGAGGCTTTTGTTGTAAGTTCTATGACTTTGTTGTCTTCTTTAGGCTGTATGTTTTGGTCTTCTTTGTCACCAAAGAAAGAATCCAAAGTCTGAGACTGAATCTGGGTGTGTTTTCGCTGCCTGGCCATATTCCCAACCAACTAACTTGACCCTTGAGTTTTTCAGTGGGGTATGACTGCTTGTAGACTAACGAGTTCCATGTTCCACGTTTGGGGGGGAGGTGCCAGCTCTGTCTCATCCGCACTACTCCTTCGCTAAGAACCCCCAGCCTGGGCAGGGCTTAGATCTTCAGCAGGCCATGCACTCCTGCTCTGATCCACCACTTAATTTCTCCCACCAGGTGGGCCTGGGGCCAGAAGCAGCAGCAACTGTAGCTGCCCCACCTCCGCTGCCCCCGGGGCTGGAAGCCGAACTGCGAACTCCTTCCACTCCTGCAGCTTTTCCCACTAACCTTCTCTGCAGTCTTTGGTGTTTGTGGGTTGAGAAGTCTCGTAACTGCTGCAGCTCACATATTCAGGGTGCTATGGGCCCCATCCGCCCGACTCCAAGTTTGGTTGTTCCACGCCGCTCAGGCTGAGCTCTGCTCCACTCCATTCCCAGCTCCCAGCTCCATGTGGAATAGACCTCACCCAGAGACCATCCAGTCTGTCCTGGGCTGGAGCCCCGCTTCCCTCTGCTGTTCTGTGGGTTCTGCCATTCTAGAATTGGTTCAGAGCCATTTTTTTATAGGTTTTTGGAGGGACTCGGTACAGAGTCCCTGCTCTAGTCCCTGCTTACCTGCTGCCATCTTGGCTCCGCCCCCCAGAGCATTTTTATATAAAGATTACTTTGATCTCTTCATATGAAAACTGCCTATTCATATCTTTTGACCATTTATCAATTTAGGAATAACTTGTATTCTTATACATTTGACTCAGTTCTCTATAGGTTTGGGAAATGAGACGTATACTAGAGAAACTTTCTGTGAAAAATGTTTTCAAAGTTATTGCACATTTCCCTCCATCCCATGTCCCCTCTGTTTATCCTCTCTCTCTTTTCTTTCTGTCACTCCCCAAATATGTTTGGCTTCTGACCACCACCTCCCATAATCTTCACTTCCTTATATCAGCTTTTCGTTCTCTCATCCACTTTCCCTGCTAATTCTCAGTATCCACCTGAGTGTGTATGTTTTTCTTTCTTTGAGCCAATTCTAACGAGAGTAAGTTTCAAATACTGTTTGCCACCCCGCCAATCTACTCCTGTCATAGTAAAAGCTCTTTCCTGCCTATTTTATGTGAGATAACTTACCCCAATCTACCTCTCCCATCCCCTTCTTCCACTGCATACTTCTTTCTCATAAAGTCATGAGCTGCCATTTGCTCAATTCTAATTTTTAAGGAATTATTTTCTTCAATGAGCTTTTGTATATCCATTTCCATTTGGCCAATTTTACTTTATATGAATTTTTTTACAGTGAATTTTTGTCCGTATTTTTTTTTCCATTTGGCCAATTCGGCTTTTTAAGGAATCCTTCTCCTCATTGCCTTTTTGTACCTCTTTTTGGCCTAGTCTGTTTTTAAGGCATTATTTTCTTCAGTATTTTTTGTGTCTTCTTTACCAAGCTGTTGACTCATTTTTCAAGAGTTGCATGCGTTACTCTCATTTCTCTTCCCAATTTTTCCTCTATCTCTTTTACTTGATTCTCAAGATCCTTTTTGAACTCTTCTATGGTCCAAGACCAATTCACATTTTTCTTGGAGGCTTTGGGTAAGGAACTTTGACTTTGTTATCTACTTCTAAGTGAGTATTTTGATCTTCCTTGTCACCATAGTAACTTTCTAACGTCACAATTTTTTTCTGTTGTTTGCTTATTTTCCAACTATTTTTTGACTTCTAACTCTTTGCTAAAGTGGGGAAAAATAAAATTATTTTTTAAAATGTTAATAGAATCATCAACTGCTCCTTTCTCATTCTGTTGATTTGTCATTGATGCCCCCGGTATATATGCAGATTATTCTTAGAATGTGGATAGGTGCTTGAGCTGAGTTAAAATCTGGACTGAGGCATTTCCTATCTTTGAATAAGTGAACAATCTATGAAAATTGTACTCAATATATCCATATAATTTTATGCCTCCTAGTCTCCTTGCAACAACTTTTCATTAATAAGCAGCGATGATTGATTTTTATGGTGGAATTAAAAAAATATTTCCCAGGAGCACTGCAACATGAACTGACCAAATGTCCCTTGAAATATTGTTTCTTGTCATGTTTGGAGATAATAAAATCAACCTCACTACATCCATTATTGGTTTCTCCTAGGAGAACGTATGAGCTACTCTTTCATTTAGGTTCAACTTCCCTTTATTCTCTGTTTTATATAGAGAGTCATTTATCTCTTGGCCTATGAAAGTGATCATGAATAGAAAATGTCAAGATTGATACATTTTAATTCTTCCACATATATTTTCTTCTCTTCATCCATGAATAAAGATATCACATCAAGAGAACCAACTACTATGTTAAAGTATATATTTGGTTTAAAAACTGGATAATTTTTAGTACCTTCTACCACTTTTTCTGCTACCATCATTGCAGAAGTAGAAGAGGGACTGAAGACTCAGGAACATTTTGTATTTGCCTTAGTGTCATGGTATTCCATGGCCAAAGAATTCATCACAGAGTGATGATGAATCTCTCTCTATTTAGCCAGGGTGCTCCTCAGAAAACAGACTTGTCTATTTCTGGGATGGTTCTTAAAGTTTTGTTAGCCTGGTAGAACCTACCCAGATTACATTCCACTGATGTAGTCTATGATAACTGAGAATAACAACCCCACCATGACAAGGCATCCCAACAGAATGAAGGATTTAATTATGTTGTGATCACAGGGGGGAACTGCCACTTAAAGACTATAAAGTAATGATGAGTTTTCAGAGTGATAGGAATTCATGGTGGTTTTTTTGGCAGGGGAAGACATCATTCCTAAAACATAATAATATAGGGAAAAAAAGCTTACCCAGAAAATTAAAAAAATAAGCTCAAAGTTAGATCACCTCTGAACTATATGTTCTTACCTCTTATCTAAGAGAAAATATAATATTAGAGTAGGCTATGATGTATTATACCTATTTATTACTGCCTATAAAAATTGAGACTAAAACATTCCCATTCTTTTGCTCTCCACTTAAACCCTAATCTGATTACTCATCACAGCATGGTAGATTTTGATTGCTATGTTAGCAGAGTCAGCAACCACTTAGCTGGGATATCTAAGTCAAAGTCTGTGCTCCTGGTGATGGATTATATATCTAGTGTCTGAGGAACAAGTGAATTGGACTTAGATAGACTCATCATCAGGTCGACTAAAGAGTCATGAATTTTTCAGGCCCAGCAATTCTCAGAGATCATCTATCAATTTGAGTGAGGTTTGTAATCTGCATTGGTGGAGGGAGCTTCCACAAAATAATATCCAAGCAAGTAATTCTCTCACATCATTTGAAAATAAAGCAGATAGAGAAAATTTAAAAAAATAGTTCACAAGTCAAATTGCACACATGCAAGCAGTTATCTATATAGAAAAGCTACATTTTCTGAAGCAAGTTTCATTTACTCAGACCACTAGAATTTTAGTTCATTCATTTATGCAACAAACATCTATCACCTACTATGTGAAAATAAAAATAATGCTTGGATCTAGGGATACAGAAATTCATTTCACATAATCTCTACACTCAATGAGGTTACAAACTGATGTAAACATAAGAGAATACAACACAAGATATGCTGTCACAGAGACAAAGAAAAAAAGCCAAATTTAAGTATTCTCTAAAAATATTTGAGAAAAGAGAGACAACTTACATGTGGAGGGAATCAGTGAAGACTTCATAAAGTGAGTGGCTTATGAGAGAGGGATATATAGAATTGCTCTCATGCCCCTGTGATGCCAATCAGTGATTAAAGATCTTTCCCACCCATTCAATAGGCCCCAGGTGGGGCTAGTTAAGGGAAGCTTGATTAGAGGTTTGTTTGTAGGCTGGCCTACACCCTTTACTTACTAGGTTCTAAGCCCCAGGCCTACACTCTTTTGCTGATTGGGCATGAAGCCCAATGAACCCAAAAAAGAGTATATATACCCAGAAAGTAGCCATAGAACTCAGAATCTGCAGAAAGCTCATAGACCAGCGAACTCCAGAACTCGGGGAGATGCAGAGAGATGATAGAGCTGCAGAGAGATCAGTGGAGAATGGAGACCAAGGAGCTACAGAGAAGAGAGAACTGAGAATCTATAGAATCAAGAGACTGGATAATGGAGAATCCAGAAGACTTCAAGGACTCTGAGAACTGCAAGGGGAGAGGATGCAGGCAGGCAGACAGTTAGGATTTGTGAGTATTTACAGGAAGGCCTTAGCAGGGGGTAAGATTACAGGCGACTTGGCTCCTTGTTGTTATACTGTGTTATAATTTTCTTGTTACATTGAGGTGGACTTAATGGTTTTGGAATACAATTACTGCTATGTGAAATCAGGGTTATTGGTTCTGCGATTTAATCCTCTGGTGTCTAAATAAATGTTATACTTCTCCTGCCTTCTGCCTAGAGAATCTCTTATACTTTGAGTTCCTGAACTATACAGGCATGTTTATGGTCATCTTCAAGGTCGTGAATCTTGTCTTAATGATACAGCCCCCAAATCACAAAGGTTAAAAATAAACATACATTAGGTAAAATCTTTATAGTGTTGGATATACTCAAGACAACCAGATGGAAAACTACTAGCCACATTTGGGGTTTAGTAGGCCTTCTGGATGGCATACGGTGTGTTATTTGTAATATTATTTAGAAAAGCTGTAATTAACAATTCTATTGCCTATTTACATGAGGGTGAGGAATAAAAGAAATTGAAAGGGCAATTTAAGAAGAAAACACCCCGAGGAAATGATAATCCCATCATTTAGGGCATAAATACCCAGAGGCAGCTGTTGAAATTCCTACCACCAGGAATATGGGCAGGAAAGGATAAGCCAGGGAGGAGCTAATCATCAGTGTACATAGACCTTGGGGGTTCCCTTCATCACGGTCAGTCTACAGAGATCAATTTTCCACACTCAGGTTCAGCCACAGGAGCAGAGATGCAGGTAGCCCTTTCTCTCAGAGAGTTTGGCCCATGACCTTGCAACAATCAGGAGAAGGCAAAAATGGATGTAAATACATCTTGAAAATGATCTGTGGCAGGACAGTTTCCAAGTCATGGTCATTCCCCTCAATAACAAAATACAAGGAAATACTAGTAGCTTTGGGCATCATTTACTGCCGAAAAAAGAAGAGGACCACGGAAACTATAGGGCAGTAGGTGTAATTGGCTCAGGGCTGGTCAGGGAACTGAAGTACTTAGGTCATTATGGGCAGGTCTGTAGTATGAGACTAGTGGAATACCACAAAACACAGTGCTGGAAACAGGAAGAAGATCCTACTTTGAATATTCAGTGGCCCTGCACTAAAACTGTTCCACTCCACTATAGATGTACTGTATTTCACCAAGCACAACTTAAGCTTTGAATAAAAATAAATAAATTAATGGAAATCTGAACACTTGAGAAGCACAGTGAGATTTTTGCTTTGGATCTATAGATTTTCCATGTTTAGATTCACCCTAAATATAAGTGGAGTTTTAAATGCTGTGGGAAAAAGGTGCTACCAAAATACAAAGTATTGATATTCAATCATTCTCAGAAAATGGCCAGAGAACTTTAATTAATCACACTGAACAGCTGAAGTCTTACTGGCAGTCCTATTTTGCATGTGGATATTTTAAAATATAGTTAAAAGTTATTTATATTAAGTTCCAAGCTGGAGACAAATGTACCATGTTATGAAGATGAGCTTATGCTTAAAGCTGCAATGGTTTTAGGGTATTGAATAAATGTTTGTGGAATTAATAGTATAGCGTCTTCTCTTCTGTCTATTGATGCTTCAAAAATTTTCTCCAGTATCCAAGAAAACAAAATCTCTGTTCAATTCAGATGTTAATAATTGTGTTAATGGAAGAAAATATTTTGGAGAACTGTTTAAACTCTAACTTTTTAGGTCAAGATCATCAAAAATGATAATCAAATTACATGCATGTATGGAGATCATACTGTGTGCTAGGCACTGAAAACAACAAAGACCAAAATGAAACTGTCCTTGTCCTCAAGGTCCTTACATTCTCTAAAGGGAGACATTTACATAAAATTTAAACAAAATAAATATGTAAACATAAATTTATATAAAATAAATGCATGGCCATTATAGAGGCAAGGCACCAATAACTTGGAAGCACATCATCATAATTTTAGTCTGCTTTTATGACAATAATATGTATTGTAACACCTTAAGGTTTGCAAAGCACTTTACGAATATTCATTTTATCCTTATCGCAGCTCTGGGAAGTGGATGCTATTATTTATCCCATTTATGAAAGAAGAAACTGAGGCAGACAGAGGTTAATTACTTTCCCAGGCATGTAGCTTGTAAGTTTCTGAGACCAGTTTCAAACTCAGATTTTATGAGCTCCAAGTCCAGCAATCTATCTTCATTCTAAGAATTATCTAAAGACAAAAGCTAAGGCCACCCTTTATACTCGAGTGTGTGAGAAGGGAGCAATCATTTAATCAATCAACAAGCAGTCTTTTAAGAATGATATTCTACAATAGTCTGCACCTTGACAAACATGCAATTAAAAGAATACAAAAATGAATGGAAATCTCCATTGTCTTATTACTTATTGAGTATTACAGAAAAAAAAAAAAACAATTTTATTCACTAATCAAAATGTTATCTTAAAGGCTCTTTTCCAACAAGGTATTTGAATGCACATGTGCAAAAGTCAGAAGATTCTTTGAAAGATATAGCAGGAGACATTTGTTTTGAAACTTGCTGATAGTTAATATCCAGTGAGTAGTAAAACAGGAAGACATGTTTGCTAAGGGTGTTTGTTAGCATTATGGAACATATCTAAAACAAAATTCAAGAGGAAGAGGAATTCCTTAGAGATGGTAAGGTCCCCAGGTGCTTGTATTTGTGGATTGTATTGTCTGCATTGCATCAAGATTTGTAAAGTGGTCCAGAAAGACTTGTTGGAGATACCCTTCCTCCTTGCCTTCTCTTCACCTCATTCTCTAACTTCTGTGCTGCCAGACCCCATCCTCGGCACCAGGGATATCCTTCTCACTTATCTTCTCTTCACATTCCTTCCTCAACCCCCAGGTCACCTAGGCTCCATGAAACAACTAAACAGGAAGAATGACATGGCTGCTCACACCACTTGTTTGGGCTGGGATGACCAGCTCTATTTCTATTGATGAGATGGAAGATCAGGAAGGCCTAAAACCTGTCCTATTTCTATACTCTCCAGAATCTGAATTTCTATCATTAGGTGGGCTGATGGACATTAACCCAGGGCCTTACCATGCGTCTCTCATTACACTCCTGGACTTCTCTGTATGTTCTGTCTTCCATACAGATGAACTACAAACTCCTTGAAAGTAGGGAATGTCTTTCTTTTTCTATTCATTTCCCTAGTGCTTAGCATGGTTGTGGCCAAATATTATGCACTTATGAAATAACTTTTTACTAATTATTCAATCCTCAGACTAGTGAAGAGCTTCCTACATGAGATATAAATTTTTCAAGAGAGCTCTATTTCTAGGACAAGTATTTTTAACATGTGTGTGTGTGTAATGGACACACTCAGAGTCTGGGGAAAACTTGTGGACCCCTGTTCAGAGAATGATGTTTTTACATAAGAGAAGGAAATCCTCAATTTCCTTAGTTAGCTATTAATGAAAATCAAGATTAATTTTCCCATCAAAATTCTCAGACTTTTTCCTAAAATCTACCAATTGATGGCTTGGGGATTAATTAACCCATGACCAAGATTCTTGGTCTAGGGAAGGGTACCCAGCATGGATGAATCCTTTATGAAGGAAAGGTTTGCCAGAAGACACTGATAAGAATGGGCAAGAATGGCTGGGATGCATTATGTACCAATTAAGGTCATATCTACAACCAGGAAGTCACATATACACAAACACACAAAAGGTTCCTTAAATAGGGCATTAGAGTTTGCAAAGTGGTTTTATTTTTATTACACATTTGGGAATGATATATTTCATCTCTAAATGTACTAAGATTTGAAAACATTGGAAAACATGGGTTTCTGCTGACCTCTACATGGTATGGATAATTAAAGAATATGCAAATTTTTCATCTAGATATCCCTCTCTTTCTCCAGATGACCTGAACATCTTTTCTTTTTTTTTCCAGACATACATTTCTCCAGTTACCTTTTTGTGTACTCTCTTCTGTGCAGTTCCTATGTATTGCAGTATGTCCTTCATACACTTTTCTGTTTCTGTTTTGGTGATTCTCACCTTTAATTCTTCAGACATTGTGGTATTTCATGAATTTAAACCCTAACCATTTTTTGAATAATAGGATAACATCATAATCACAAGTAACATTTACTTAGAGTTTTTTAAATTTTTGTAGGGAGCTTCATAGATGTCATGCCATTTTATCCTCAGAGCAATCCCAGTTTATTAAGAAGGTGCTACAATTATCTCTATTATCCAGATAAGGAAACTAAAGTTGAGAAAGGTGATGATTTGCCCAGGGTCACAAAGCTAGGGAGTGTCTGAAGCAGGATTTGAACTTTCATCTTCCTAATTCCAAGTCCTGCATTTTATCTATGGCATCACCTAGATGTCTATTGTTGGAAAAAAATAATAAATCTTTTCTTAAATGAAAAGTTGGAAGTCATTAAAACTATTATTTCTCAAGTTTATGAACTCTATCATCAATATGTTCTCAACTAGGTGGTCTTAATTTTAGTTGCCTTGACAGAGACTTAATTAGAGTAGTGAAGACCCAGGAAAAGGAAAATTCACTCATTGTCCATGGAATTCACACAACATTCCAAAGTTAAAAATTAACATATCCAACTATTATATCTGCTTGATGGAGAAAGATATTAAAAGTACCATTAAACTCATTTTACAAATTTGGGAATTAAGGCTCAGAGAGAGTAATCAATTTGCCCAAGATCACAAATTTAAGAAGTTCTGAAATCATGATTCAAATTCAAATCTCTTGAATTGAGGTCTGCAGAGACCCATGCTTTTTCAATTGTTCAAATCTTAGCATGTCTTGGGGATGTACTATATCATTCCCAAATGTCCAATCACTATAGGCTCCTGCCACTATACAACATTGCCCTCCCATAGGTTCAGGCTTTCAATTTTTTTTTTTTTGTGAGAGATAAGAAACCCTTTAAAAAAACCATACCAGAATTATGGGAATAAAATTGTTCTGCCTGGGACTAGGAAAAAATAAATTTGGTTTACTTATGCTAATTTATGTCAATGTTCTGAGAAAACAAAGGAACTTTGAAATATGTATATGGGCTCCATAGCACCCTAGTAGATTTGTGATAGCACAGGAGAACAATGGTGTGAAGAAACTTGAGGCTTTCACAAAAAAAATAATCTAGGGCAGAGAAAAGAAAGATTAAGTGAATCAAGATGTAGAGGAACCTGTTTTGAACCTAGGTTATATGCCAGGAAAGGAAAAAGTATAGTTCAGGGAAATTCTGCTGGCAAAATCCCAGGGAGTCATAAAAATCAGAGTTTAGGTGACTGATCTAAAAAAGAGAGGTATATTTCTTTTATCAGAATATCTATGAGAGAGACAGAATTTCACCAGGGACTCAGAAATGAAAACACAGTAATAAGAGTCATTGGAGATATCTGCAAAAGTTTAATTTACATGGAAATCTGTGTTGGACTAAAATAACTACTGAAATTGAAAAATCGTTAGATATTGGGAAGTGCCTTCTTCTGTTCAGATGTAAAGCAAGGAAATTGAAGATGCCCAAGTACGTTCATTTTCTTCCCCCTTCACCAAAAGACCTTCTCCCCATATCCTCACAAGTGAGAAAGGCAGATGTATGCATGGAATTCTTAATTAGACCTTAGAATATTTTTTTTCTCCATGGAAACAGTGTTTTATCCATAAAATAACAGGATCTCAGATTTGGAGGGGACTTCAGTGTTTCTCTAGTCCAATTCATTAAACCCCAATGCTTTCCAGGATACAATAGAAGTGATAATGATGATGATGATAACTGACAGAGGCTGCTTTAATATATTATCTCATTTGTTTCCTATACAAGTTCTATGAGATAAGTATGATTAGTTTCAATTTCATTTTACAAATGAAAAAAACTAACATTGAGAGAGGTTTAGTGACTTTGTCAACATCACCAAGCTTCTAAATGGGTGAGCCAGGATTGGAACCTAAGCCTTTCTGACAATGCATCTAGGGCTCTATCCACCAACACAAAAAAGCATTAGGTTTGAAACTACAATAACTATATGTCCATATGAAATATTGTAAAAGACATGATTAGAAAGGGAATCAGAGAAGAAAGAATTTAAAGACTGTGACCCATATCTTCAATGTCTGGTCAAGAACAATATACTGAGAGGTCAACTCACAGTCTTCATAGGGTCTTGCACAGTCTTTAAATGACAAAAACCTTTTTCTTGGGTGAAGGTGGTAGAATGTTGCCCTAATGAAAGCAGGATGTCTGTAGTTAGTTGTCTGAATAGTACTATGTGATATTTTGCTATATTTTATGATTGAAGTAGTCTTTCCTTTTTTCATCTGGTTATCACTCATTCAACAAAGATTTGTTAAATGACATCTATAGGCCAAGCATTATGTTAGACTTGAAGCTATAATGGGAAAAAAAAATAGCCTCTATCCTCTGGGAATTTATTTTTTATTATGACATATAAGAAGATTTTTTATAGTATATACAAAATATATGCAAAAAAATCATCTAGACATGTGCAGATAGGTATGTGCACAATGTATAAAAATAAGTATTGTGAAAATAGCATAAATTAAATCAATGGCAGGAAGTAGAATACTGGTGGAACATCAGAAAAATGTAGATGCCAAATAAAGTAATATTATACTGATATTTTGGCATTATGTTTATAGTCATAATACCGTGGTATTTTGCTAATAGATATTTAATAGCCCTGAAACTCCTATCTTGCTGCTTCAATGAATCTATGATCTCCTGAATAATATATATTTTCCCTCCATCAGAGCAGATGGTGACCCATCCATTCTTTCCCATTCTATATTTCCTTGTCCATATCCTATTCTAAATCCTCCATAGAGAATCTCCCCATTGTACTGGAATCTGCCTTCAAGGTTGTTTAATATTCCATGAGCACAAATTCACATTCTCACTTCCCATGTCTCATTCTGTACTATCTGGAGAATATGATTTTTTTAACAATACAGGTCATAAGTTGTTAAGGAATTACAGTCTCTTTATTCCTTTCTCTTTAAAAAAATATTTTATTCTGAACTTATGAAATAAAACAAGCATTTCCAGAACATAGTAGAATAGAAAAAAATGTGTGTATGTGTGAAACCATTCTAAATATACTGTATCAGTTTTTTCTCTGCATGCAAATAGCATCTTCCTTCATAAGTCCTTTGTAGTTAATTTGAGTATAGTCAAAACGAGTTAGTCAATCAAAGTTGTTCTTAAAATAATATTGTTGTTATTGTGGATAACATTCTCTTGGTTCTGTTCATTTTACTCATCATTATTTCATGCGAGCCTATCCATATTTTTCTAGGATCAGTGAGCTCATCATTTTCCTGCACATTAGTATACCATCACAATTATATACCACAACTTTTCAGCCATTCCCCAATTGAAGGGGCATCCCCACAATTTCCATTTCTTTGCCACTACAGAGAAAGCTGCTATAAATATATTAGAACATATAGGTTCTTTTCCTTTTTGCTAATCATATTGGGAAACAGACCAGTAGTGGTATTTCTGAATCAAAGCATATAGGCAGTTTAATAATTTGAGGGGCATAATTCTAGATTATTCTTCCAAATGTTAGATCAGTTTACAGTTCCACTAACAGTGGATTAGTGTCCCTGTTTTTCCACATTTGTCACTTTCCCCTTCAATTATTTTAACCAATCTAATAGGTGTAAAATGATATCTCAGGGTTGTTTTAATTTGCATTTCTCTAATTAATAATGATTTTAGAGCATTTTATATGAATATAAATTGTTTTGATTTCTTCACCTAAAATCATCCTGTTCATATCCTTTGACCACTTTGACTTGTATTCTTACAGATTTGACAGAGTTCTTTATATATTTTTGGTATGAGACTTTTATACAATAAACTGTCTATTAAATTTATTTGCCCAAATTTAATGTAATCAAAACTATCCATTTTATACTTCACACTGCTCTTTGTCTCTTTTTTATTCATAATGTGTTTGCCTATGCATAAGTCTGATAGGTAATATATCCCATGTTCTTTAAATTTTCCCTTTTTACATTTTTAGCTAGGTTGTTTTATTTTCTTTTTTTAAATTTATTTTTTTTTTATTTTTAGTTTACAACACTCAGTTCCATAAGTTTTTAAGTTCCAGATTTTCTCCCCCTCCCTCTTCTCTCCCCTCCTTCCCCCAAGACAGCATGTAATCTAATATAGGTTCTACATATACCTTCACATTAAACTTATTTACATAATAGTTAAGTTGTATAGAAGAATTATACCAATGGAATGAACCATGAGAAGGAAGAAACAAAACCAAAAAAGTAGGAAAAAAAGAGGGAGCAAATAGTTTGCCTCAATCCTCATTCAGACTCCATAACTCTTTCTACGGATGTGGATAGCTTTTTCCATCATGAGTCTTTTGGAGCTGTCTCAGAACCTTGTATTGCTGAGAAGAGCCAAGTCTATCAATGTTAGTCATCACAGATACCATGTGTCTGTTATTATGCATAATGTTCTCCTGGTTCTGCTCCCCTCACTCAGCATCAGATCATCTAAGTCTTTCCAGGTTGTTATAAAGTCTGTCTGCTCCTCATTTCTTATAGCACAATAGTATTCCATTACATTCATATACCACAACTTGTTTAGCCATTCTCCAATTGATGGGCATCCTCCACCGCAAAAAGAGCTTCTTTAAATATTTTGGTACATGTGGGTCTTTTCCCACTTGTATGATCTCTTTGGGATACATCCCTAGAATTGGTATTGCTGCATCCAAGGGTATGGATATTTTTATAGGCCTTTGGGCATTGTTCCAAATTGCTCTCTGCAGTGGTTGGATCAGTTCACAGATCCACCAACAATGTAACAGTGTTCCTATTTCCCCACATCTTCTCTAGCATTTATAATTTTCCCATTTTGTCATGTTACCCAACCTGACACTAGAGTTGTGGTACCTAAGATTTGTTTTGATTTGCATTTCTCTAATCAATTGTGATTTAGAGCATTTTCTGATATGACTATAGATAACTTTAATTTCTTCCTCAGAAAACTACCTGTTCATATCCTTTGACCATTTTTCAATTGGAGAGTGACTTGTATTTTTATATTCCTTAAATTTTCTTGTAATATCTCTTTTTACATCTAGGTCATATATGCTTTTTGATCTTATTTGGGTAAATGTATAAGAAACTTGTCTATGCCCATTTTCTGCTGTACTGCTTTTCAGTTTTCCCAACATTTTTTAACCAAATAATGAATTTTAATCCCCAAACCATAAGATTTTACATTTGTCAAATACAAGGTTACCATATTTATTGGCTCCTGTCAATTGTATGCCTACTCTGTTCTACTGATTTACCTTTCTGTTTCTTAGCCAGTACCAAATAGTTTGGGTAATTATTGCCTTAGAATATAGTTTAAGAACTGGTACTACTAAACCTCCTTCCTTTACAATTTCTTTTTTTATTTCCTTTGATATTCTTGACTTTATGTTCTTCCAAATAAATTTTGTTATTTTTTTCTAATTCAGTAAAACTATTGAATATATAAATTAGGCAAGATTCTAATTTTCATTATATTGGTCCTACCTATCCATGAAGAATTAATATTTCTCCAATTGTTTAATTCTGATTTTATTTGTATAAAAAGATTTTTAAAAATTATTTTCATATAGTACCTGGGTTTGTTTCGGCAGGTATACTCCCAGTTATTTCATACTGTCTAGAGTTATTTTAAATGGAATTGTATTTGCTATCTCTTCTTGCAGTTTTTTTTTTGGGGGGGGATAATGCTTATGATTTGTTATTTTGCTAAAATCATTAATTGTTTCAACTAACTTTTTAGTTGAGTCTTTTGGATTTTCCAAGTTTTTCATCGTAGTGTCTGCAAAAAGAGATCGTTTTATTATTTCATTCCTTATTCTGATATCTTCTATTTCTTTTTCTTCCTTAGTGTTATTGCTAGGATTTCCAATAGAATATTGAATAATATTGTGATAGCAGACATCCTTATTTCACACCTGATCTTACTGGGAATGCTACTAGTTTATCTCTATTGCACATAATGCTTGCAGATGGTTTCATATAAATGCTTTTTATAAATTAAAGAAAGAATCCAGTTATACCTATACTTTCAAAAGTCTTAATAGAAATGAGTGCTGTACTTTATCAAAAGCTTGTTCTGCATCTATTAATGTAATCATTTGATTTTTAAACTTTTATTATCAATATAAACAACTATATTAATAGTTTCCTTATGTCAAATCACCCCTACATTCCTGGTATAAGTCCTACTTGGTCATAATATATAACCTTTGTAATATCATTGTTGTAATCTTTTAGCTAGTATTTAATTTAGGATTTTTACATCCATATTCATTAATAAAACTGACCTATAATTTTCTTTTTTTTTGTTTTTTACTCTTCCTGGCTTAGGTATCAGTATCATATTTGTTTCATAGAAGTAGTTTGGTAAGATCTATTTGTTTGTCTATTATTTAAAATAATTTATTTAATATTGGAATTAGTTGATCTTTAAATATTTGAAATAATTTACTTATAAACCCATTTGGTCCTGGTGCTTTTTTCCCTCAGGAACCTCATTTATGGCCTGTTCAATTTATTTTTATAGTATTTTATTTTTCCCCCAGTTACATATCAAGAAAAATTTTAGCATTCATTTTTGCAAGGTTCTGAGTTCCAAATTTTTCTCCCTCCCTCACTTCCCCTCTTATGAAAATAGTAGGCAGTTTGATATAGTTTGTACATGTGCTATCATCTAAAAATATTTCCATATTAGTCACAGTTGTTAAAGAAGAAACAGATCAAGAAAAAAACATGAGAAGGAATAAAGCAAGTGGACAAAATGCCTCAATCTGTATTGAGAGCCCATCAGTTCTTTATCTGGATGTGGATAGTATTTTCCTTAGTGAGTCCTTTGTACTTGTCTTGGATCATTGTGTTGCTGAGAAAAACTGAGTCATTCATAGTTGTTCATCACATTATATTGCTGATACTGCATACAATGTTCTCCTGGTTCTACTCATTTCTAGGTTTTTCTTAAATTTGCCTGTTTACCATTTCTTATAGCCCATTGCATTCATATACCACAGCTTATTCAGCCATTCCCCAATTGATGGGCATCACCTCAATTTCCAACCTTTTGCCACCACAAAAAGGACTGCTATAAATATGTTTGTACATGTAGGTCCTTTTCCTTTTTTATGATCATTTTGGAATATAGACCTAATAGTGATATTGCACATCAAAAGGTACGCATAGTTTGGTTGCCCTTTGGACATAGTTCCAAATTGCTCTCCAGAATGGCTGAGTCAATTCACAAGAACACCAATAGTGCATTAATGTCCCAGTTTTTCCCACATGTTCTCCAGCACTTATCATTTTCCTTTTCTGTCCTATTACCCAATCATCACCTTTCTGACAACAACCATAATACTTTTTAATCTTTGTTTCTGTGATCCCTTATTAAATATATATATATATATATATGTATATATATATATTGTAATTGCATTATGATCTGAAAAGGATACTTTTAATATTTATGCTTTTAACTATAAAATATTTATAGCCTAATATATTATCAGTTTTTATAAAGGTACCATGAACCACAGAGAAAAATGTATATTCCTTTCTATTGCCATTCTTTTCTCTCTAGATATATATCATATCTAGCTTATCTAAGATTTAATTCAGCTTTTGATTTCTTTCTTATTTGTTTTTTGGTTAGATTTATCTAATTTTGAAAGGTGAAGATTAAAGTACCCCGCTATTATATAACTACTTCCTATCTCTACCTGTATGTCATTTAACTTCTAAAAACTTAAGTGTTATAATATATGGTGTATATAGGTTCACTATTTATATTACTTCATTGTCTGTGGTACCTTTTATCAAAATGCAATTATCGTGTTTATCTCTTTTAATTAAATCTATTTTAGCCTTAACTTTGTCTGAGATCATGATCACTACTACCTCTGCCTTTTTGGCATCAGCTGACACATCATAAATTCTACTCCAACCCTCCATTTTAACTATGTATCTCTCATTTTTAAATGTGTTTCTTGTAAACAACCTATTGTTGGATTCTAAATTTTCATCCATTTTGCTATCAATTTCTATTTTATGGGTGAGTGCATCCCATTCACATTCAATGTTATAATTATTATTTGTGATTTTCCTTCCATCTTATTTTGACTCACTATTGTCCTTCTCAGCCTCTCTTTTTCCCTTTTCCCAATTTTCCTATCCTTTCCTCTTACCCTCAGGTTCCTTTTTCTATCCAACCCTCTAGAATTCTTGCCTTATTTCTCTTCCACCCTCCTAAATCTTAATCTACACACCCTTCTACAAATTCTTCCCTCACCTTGTCTTCTGGTCATCTTATTTCTTTGTTAGGTGAAAGTTCTTATGGCCTAGTCTACTTTCCAGTGGAGCTTCCCCCAGTGCCTACTATTTGTTGATTCAGTGGAGTTGGCCCAGAGGTTTTTACACTTAGGCCAAACTTTAGAGGCCTGGACCCCTGGAAATCTTGTCTTTCCTGAGGTTTTCTCATATTCTCTCTGTCTGTGTCTATGTCTGTGTCTGTGTCTGTCTGTGTCTGTCTGTCTGTCTGTCTCTGCCTCTTTCTCTCTGTCTCTGTCTCTCTGTCTCTCTCTCTCTCTCTCTCTCATACAATATGTTCAACACAGGAATAAATACCTTTTTCCAAAAAGCATCTCATCCCAACTTTCTTATTACTACTATCTTCCTCCTCTCTCAGGTTCCAAACCTCTATGTGGTCACTGACTCCTCATTTTCACTATATATTTAATCTTTTAAAATCTTGTCATTTCTAATTTTCTACATGTCTAAAATACTTTCCCCTCTCTCTAATCATACAACCACTACCCTACTACAAATGCTCATCACCACTCCCCTGGTGAATCATAACAGCTCTCTAATTTGTCTTCCTGATTCAAATTTCTCTTTACTCCAATCTATCTTCCATGAAACTGCCAAAGTGTTAATTTTAAAGATCAGATCTGACTATTTTCCACATGGCCCCCATAACCTTGTATCTTCCAATTAGCCCCAGGATCAATACAAAGTCCTGTCTATTTAAAGTCCTTTACAAACCCATCCTTTTCATTTTTCTAAATATTTTACTCCCTTCTATATTCTGCATCCCACTTTTCAATCCAGGATTGCTTTTCCTCACACATGACATTCCATCTCCCTACTAAGATCTCCTACACTGTCTCCCATAACTATAGTTTTCTCTATCCTCACGTATGCTTCTTAGCTTTCCTGTATTCCTTCCAGACTCAGATCAAATCTCATCTTCTACTGGAGGCTTTGCTCAGGTGCCCCACTGCTAATGCTTCCTTCTGAAATTACATCTGATCTATTCTGTATTTTTCTTTAATGTACATAGGATTTTTTGTTTTGTTTTGTTTTTACATTTTGTCTTTACCATTAGCATGTTAAGTTCCTTGAAGTCAAGGACAGTTTTTAGACTTTCTGCTTATTCCTAGCACTTAGCATAGTTCTTGACACATAGTAAATTTTTAAAATGCTTCCTGATTTCTAATTCAGCTATAATTATTTCAATTCTTTGGGTTTATATGCTTTTTATGTCTAGAGTATATACCAATTTGGAGCTAATTGTGTGATCTAGTATAAGATGTTTACCTAAGCCTAATTTTTCTTGAACTTCTTTCCAAATTTCCTAAAAGTTTCTATGTATTATTTAGTTATTAACCCAGTAATTTTTATCCTTGTATGTGTTAAACAGTATGCCACTGTATTCAATTGTTTCAGTATGTTGCATCCCAAACTTATTCCACTGATTAATTTTTAAATTAAAAAAAATCAGCAGTCATGTCAAATCAAGAAGCATTTATTAAAAGTTTATTATATGCTGGGCAATGTGTTAAGTGCTGGGAATAAAAATAAAATTAAATTAAAAAAACAAGGTCATCTTCTGCCATCAAAGATCTTACATTCTAACCTGGAAGATAAGATGGAAAAAAAAACAGGTGAAAACTTAGGGGTGGAGGAAAACACCTGAAGAAGGGCATTATAGAGATAACTGGAGTGTTAGGAGTAAAGCTGGAAGGGAAAAATATAAGTGACCTCAGTATGTCTGAAAATGAGGTTCTGGGGAAGAAGCTCCATGGAAGGAGGGGGGAATATTATCTTCCAAAATGATAAGGTATTAGGGATAGTGATGTCTTGATGGGTGAGAAAGTTAATGGTAAATGGTGGAAAAGAGAATAGTCAGGAATGAAGTTGGGAAAGGAGACCTAATAGTTTCATAGGAACCAAACAACGTTACTGTTTATTATGTCAGAATTTTAATGCCAAGACCATCCCTTCTCTTTTTACTATTAGGAGACACCCTGTTTTCTAGAGCTTAAGGGCTAGCAAGCAACTTGTGCTCTGAGCTTGGCATAACAACAATCTTTTGCATTCACCCTCCAGGTGAACTCTGTTGCAATTAAATCACAGAACTGATGGTCCCTGAGCTCAGGCAAGCACCAATAGACCCAGACATGAAGGTCTGCTGTGAATGGGCCTTTTGTCACTAGGTAACCTTACCTCACTCCTGCTGTTATGCCTCACCACTGTTGATATAGCACTGTTTGATTCTTTGTCTAGCCACAACTATATTTGTATCTATATTTATCTACCTATCTGCATATCTCTGTGTACATTTATCTACATGTATGTATGTGTGTATGTATATGTGTGTATATTGTATATGTGTATATATATATGTATATATGTATGTATGTATGTATGTATGTATGTATAGAATATGAAAGTTTAGTCTCACTGCCTTGGGTCTCCTCCTAGAGGAGATCTGGCCACATGCGTCTAAGTTCTCTCCTCCAACAGAGTAAAGGAAACTTTTTGCTTGTGACCACTGTTAGCTCTTTGGTTTTGTTTTATTTTATTTTTCAGTTAAGTGTGGTTGTGATAACCTACAAAAGGTCTTCGGTATTTTTAGAGTTAATAGCAATTGTAAAACCTCTGTGACTCTTTGGTTGTTTGTTTTCAGAGTTGACAATGACTTTGTATTGTAGTTTGAAATCTGTTACTGTTAGGCACAGGTTTTTATTATTTCTCTTTAGATACATGATCTTTTTCCCCCTCTGTGTAAAGTTTTGCCTAGTTTATAAAGTAATTCTTTGGAAGTTTGATTGGTACTTATTTGAATCTGTAAAATGAATTTAGGTAGAATTGTCTTTTTTGTTATTTACACTGCCCAATAATTTGCCCAATTATGTCCTCAATAATAATTTTACTCTATTTGTCTAAAATGTTATGTAAAATAATTTAATGCTTCTTTGTGTCTTGGTAGGAGGATTCTGTGACAAGTGAGAGATGAATGACTAAGTAAACAAAGGTTTGATCTTCCAAGTATATTGATTTATTAAGCAGTGCATCTCAATTACCTAACAAAGAGGGTTCAGACCCCTTCATCAATTGGACCCAAATATAGAGGGAGACAGACTTTATACATTAAAAGCAATTAATCAAATAAGGCCAATGATTTAAAAGGAGGCAATACAACATTAGGTAATATGATTTCTAATTGGATGAAAGATTAGGAAATTTCCAAGTTGGGAGGGTGAGAACAAACAGTTGCAATTCCCTGAATTCAGAAAAGACATTGTTCCATTCCTGGAGTATCTGTAAACAATTAAAGAAACATGGAAGCAATAACCAATTGATCAGTATGGGGCCAGGTTTCAGATAAGACATAAGGGTTACTTGAGATGTACATTGTGAGAAAACTCCTTGTATCCATCTTTGGGTGTGACTGGGTTTTTGCTTAGTATAACCCAGATCCTTGGTTAGGAGTATCTAAACAGCAGGTAGAGGTGATCTGATTTTCTGGTCATGCAGGGTTAGGTTCAAACAATACAATAAAGTTCTCTTCCAATTAGTTTTCTCACAGGACAGAAGCTGGACTAGAATCACAATATGGTATCAGTGTGGTTCACTTGATTCCTATAATTAAACATTGGCTGTCCTAATCCCTTGAATTCCCTCAATGTTCTCCCTTTTGATTTGTGAGTGACTCCCTTGTCTATTCCCATCATAGAACACATATATAAACAAAATTCTAAAGTTTTTCATAAATTCATAATCATAATTGCATAACCCACTCTCAATGTCCATTTAATCAGGACATTTTTAGTCCTAAATGTCCAACATGGTCATCTGGAAATCTTCTATTGGGCATTCTGAAATAGGCTTCATTTTCAGGGCAGCTATGGAGGTGCTCTGCTTTTCCAGTTCAAAATCACTTGTAGAGACTCCTAGATTGAGGAAATTGAAGGGATTAAGACAAGTAGTTAATTGTGGGAATTAATTGAACTAAGCTCACTCTGTCTTGTGACTTGCTTCTAGAGCTAGCTCATGTCCAATTATTCAGTTACAGGTTTATTTAGAGTTACAGGTTTATTTTCCCTCTTCCAAAATGGAAAGTCTCTAATCTTTCATGCAATTGTTTTTAATGTATGAAAGTCTGTCTCCCCCTGTAACAGAGTCCATCCCTAAACTGAGAAAGGGCCCTGATCCCTCTTTGTTAGGCAATTGACATTCATTGTTTAGTAAATTGATATGCTTGGAAGATCAAACCTTTGTTTCCTCAGTCATTCATCTCTCAATCACCATGATCTTCCCATATTTTATTTATTCTGTAGTAATTTTGAATAGAATTTTTTCATATCTCAGCTAGATTTCATTAAAAAAGGAATACAGGCTGATTATTTTCTCAATTTGTTATATAGTCTGCTATTTTTGAAGTTCTTATTTTTTTCTAACTTTGAGTTGCTACAGTTTTTTCAAGAAAACTATTTTAGCATCTGCAAAAAGTAATAATTTTCTTCTTTACTAATGCTAAACCTCCCAATTATATTTTCTCATATTTTCCATGGTTAGTATTTCTAAAATTATGTTAAATAGTAGTAGTAAATAAAATAAAATACCTTTCCTTTACCCCTGATCTTACAATAGGTTGCTGTAGTGTTTTACCATTAAATAGAATGCTGGATTTTGGTTTTAGTAGGTACAGTTTAACATGTTAAGTAAAGGTCAACAATTTCTCTACTTTTTAGTACTAACATATAATAATGTCGCATTTTGTTTGAAATTTTTTATTCAAGATTAATATAAACATAGTTGTCATTTTGCAATTAATTTGGTCTATTATATTTATATTTTTAATGATGATGTTGATTCTTCACATAATATTGATACAACCCTTCATTTTTGGTGTAACTGTTATCCAATCATTAAGTTGGCCTTAAACTGTTTAATATATTCTCATAGCCTCATTTCTAATATAACATTTCATATTTCTGCATCAATATTCATTAGTGATGTTGGCCTATATTTTTCTTTTTTCTGATTGATGCTCCCTAGTTTAAGTAGATCTGTTTCATAGGAAGCATTGGGCAGCATTTCATCTTCCCATATTTTATATATGATTTATATAAAATTGTAATATTTATTTAATATTTTAAAAACTTAGTTATAAGTCCATCTGTTCCCTTTGTTTTCATTTGAAGTTTATTTATGGCTTATTCAAGTTTGTTTTCTGAGAATACATTATTTATATTTATTTGTTATTCAGATAATCTGGGTATTTTATATATTTGTAAATATTCATCGTTTCATTTATTCTAGGTTTTTCTGCCATGCAATGGGGAAAAATTGTTTCTAATAATTTCATTAGTTTCCTCTTTATTTGTTTGAGTTTTTTAATCTTATTAAAACAATTGACTTTTTTCTTTAAAAATCTGATTTCCTAATATTTTGCCTATTTTATTATTTTAGGCTCCTTGTAATGCCCATGTGTAAAATATATATCTACAGTGTCTTTCTTTGTAGCTCAAAACTCAGAAATAAGAGAGTTCCTATCTACTGGGTAATAACTAAAAAAATGTAATATATGGATGGAATGGCATATTACTGTCCCATGATGTTTCAACAATCTGGCTAGCAGCTTCTGTGGAGGTATAAGATTCACCCACAGCCAGCACCCAGAAAGCTGCCAACAGCACAGGTTCTTCTGATCTGCTTAATTAAGGAAAGCAAGGTGAAGGGGTTGCCAAGCTTACTTTTAATTCAGCATTCAAATATCATTCAGTTAGTCCAGGGGAAAAAGCCAGCCCCCTGAACTTCAAAACAAAATGCAAAAAGATTACAAACATCAACAGACTGTTGTCTGATTCAAATCCCAACACATAGTTACCAGAGTTCAACAAAGTTTCAACAATCAGGTTTACAAGCTGGAGGGCTCCTTAGCTACAGCTGCCTGGAGTCTCCTCATCAACACCATCTCCAGATCCCCACACAAATGGCTCTGTCCTCCCTTCTTATAGGGCTTCAGACATCATCAAACTTCATCTCAATCACCAGAGCTCAAGCTTTGGTGATTGGTTCTTGAGTTGGCCCCTCCCCTTAGGACCCTGGGAAGTTCACATCCACTTGGATTACGTTAACACCTAATGGGGTTTGGGCCTGGGGCTTAGCACCTAGTAAAGCTCCCTGAGATAAATTGAGTCACTCAAGAAAACAAAGGCCATTCTGGTTACACATGATTATAGGGGAATTTTCCATTTCAGAAGAAACTGGAAAGAATTCTATGAACTGATATGGAGTGAAGTGAGTAGAATTAGAACAAATTATGTGAAAGAAATACTACCAAAAATAAAGACATTTGAAAGATTTTAGACTTTTAGTCAGTGTAATGATAAAACATGAGTCTTGAGGACTGAAGATAAAATGGCACTAATCCCAAGAATGAGAAGCAATGCCCTCAAAATATAGAATGAGACATACATTTTTATATACAACCAATTTGTAAATCTACTTTGCTAAATGATTGATATTGTTTCAAAGGTTCCTTTTTTTATTATTTAACTGAGGGGTTTATTTAGAGAGAGATTATAAATGCTGGAAAGTAGATTTTTATGTGATTTTAAAATCTACTTTTACTTTTCAATTCAACAGGGATTTTTTAATTTAGTGTTTTAAATCTCTTCTTTTACTTCCAGATTTTTCTATTTTTTGCATGTGTGTATGTGTGTTTACTTATGATTTTGTTTGCTTGCTGTTGTTTTCAATGCCCAATTCACTGATTTATATTTTGCTGATGAAATTATTTAGAAATATATTTTCCTCTAACAACTGCTTTTGATTCATCACAAAATATTTGTCATATTTGTTTCATTGTTGTCTTTTTCTTTGGTGAAATAATACATTCCTTTTTATGATTTGTTCTTTGACAGATCTATTTTTATTAGTATTTAATCCTCATTACACTTTGAAAGATTTCATCAAGAATAATTTATTTATTATTTTATTTCATTGTGATTATTTAAGGATGTCCTTAACATTTCTCATTTTCTGCATTTGTTTATGAAATTTTTATGCCCTAGACCAGGGCTGTCCAACTTTAGGTTTTTATTGAAACAATAGACAATATATATTTATTTGCCATTTTAGTCAGAACTCGGCAGTAGCTCCACTTCATTTACTAAAGCATTTATGTAAATTTCTATGCTGGTAGGCAGGCCACATAAATCTCACTTCGGGCTGTATTTTGAATAGCCCTGCCCTTGATCATGGTCAGTTTCAGTAAAGGTACCATTTATGGCTGAAATATATGTATATTCCTTTGCATTCCCAGTTATTATTCAGCAGGGATCTATCTTTAATAACTTTTCCTAAATTTCCTCCAAGCCCTTAACTTCTTTCTTATCTTTTTTTTTAAATTTAATTCTAATGGGCATATCGAAGTCCTCAACTATTTCAGTTTTGTTTTCAATTTCTCCTTATACTTCAATTGATTTTCCTTTAAGTAATTATATGATAAGGTATTTTGTGTGTGTGTGTGTGTGTGTGTGTGTGTGTGTGTATGTATGTGTGTGTGTATGTGTGTGTAGTGCTACTAACATTTTGAAAATCTAAACTCTGAGCGTAATGTTGTTTCTCTGCTTGTATCTTTTAACCATGTCTATTTTTACATTGCTATTCCTTCTTTTTAGAATTCTCCTGAATCATAATAAATTCTACTCTACCATTTCATGTTAGCTCTGTTTGAATATTGTATTTGAGTGTGCATTTCTTGATTTAGTCCCTGTCACATTCATGAAAATGATTGTTAATTGTGCACTTTCCTTCATCCTACACTTTTATACCATCCCCACCCCTACTTGCTCTCGTTCTATACTCCTTTAACAGGAATCAAGTAGGTAAACAAAGGTAATATTGATTCAGTACACTTATAGGAACCCTGGATATTTTCATTGATCACTGTATGTCCCATGAATTTTGTTCTTTGAAGATCATAGTGTGCTGTAACCTGTAACATTTTACAGTGGAATCTTTTCCATCTTTGAATTAGGATGAGTGGCCTCTGAATTTACTTCCAGCCAGAGATTTTGTATTTTTCTGAATTGAAATGCACTTAATAAAGCATGCTTCTTTCCAATTTGTGGAGAAATGGGATATTACAGAGGTAGAATGTTGCATAAATTATTTGACATGGTCACTATATTGATCGATTTTGTATAACTGATTTTTCTGCGAGAGAGGAGTTAATTAATCTTCAGGGGGAGATAGCCAAAAATTTCTGATATAAAAACAAAAGGAATCAATAAAATATATTTTTTATAAAACTGGAAAGCCATCCATGAAGGGGTTTCACATAAGAAGATCCATCTTAGATCATTATTTGTAGGAATATTTTACACTAATTTAAAATATTAAAAAAACAACTATCAGACAACAACCTCACCTGTGGAAGTTATGAGATGAGTTTTAAGTGTATAGTTCCTAATAGTGCCATCACTACTTGCTCAAGAGAAGTACTTATAACAGCTAAAATGCAACAGAACCAGCAAGACTGATTTAGCTGACTTTAAAGATGTGGAGGTATGTAGGGATGTAGACAATTCTTAAGATTCTTTAACCACAGAGGCTGAACAGCAGGTTTTTTAGATCATTATAGGTGAACAAGCCTGGAGGTTAAAATCCTTACTAATCATTTCAATAAGATACTCACCTTTTAAAGACAATATTACATTCCTTATGTCAAATGCTGAGAAAGAATTAACATATATAACCAATAAGTACTCACTGAGCATCTACTGTGTGCTAAACATCAAAATACAAGGTCTGCATGTGTCCCCGATCTCAAACTTTTGACTGATTTATTGAAACAAAGCTAACACACAAAAAGTTTGAGTATTAATAAAGTGCTTAATGGCTTGATAAGTACAATAGTAGTTCAGACAAGCTAAGAAGTGGTATAGGCTGAAATAGTTGTTAAACTACCCTGTGGTATTACTAACCATTGACTGACCCTGCATATCAGTAGGTGGCAAGTGCTGTCATCAGTAGAATCTGGAACACACACCTCTAACAACTTTTTGTATTTATCAAGCCACCAGAGGACACTCTGGTGTAATCTCCAACCTCTCTGGATCCCTAAGAACTGGCTGCTTGCTTCTCTGCCCTTATCTCTATCCTTTTCTTTTGGTTGGCCACAGATGTCTCCTTAATCCAAGGGTTTAGTGTGGATTTATCCAATCAGACTTTTGGCTTAGAGCCTATTTGCGTAAGAGAACTCTACCCGATACCACATACCTAATGCATGCCTGTGGAAGTTATCTTGATAAAACATAGGTGTATACAGTTCTATAATCAAACTAATAGAAAGGAATAAAAACCATCTGCATTAAAGCCATTAGCAAATGTAACTCCTTTCATTCCAAGGATCCTCTTTGACTAGATAAAACACTCTCTTTTTTTTTCATTAGGCAAGCAAAAAATGCAAGGATTCCCAAACACTAGCATAGAGATCCAGCAGATATCTGCCCCTTCCCCTTTTCTATACATAGCCAAAGCTCCAAAAGAGTTGGTGACTATCCAGTGCCACTGACTCAGAAATTCAAGGCTCTTCAGTCTGTTTCTGTCTTTTGAAACAAATTCAACTTGGCTCTGATAGCAGTTTATACTGGGGCTTGATACCGTCCTCCTGGAGATACCATCTTTATGTCTGCTCTCAGCTCTGTCTCATATGCATTCATCACTTTCCCCTGAACCTGGCTTCTTCCCAAAGAATTCACAGTCTCTCTATTAAACTGGAAGGATCAGGTGTATTAATAGACACAAAATTTGCTTGTTTCTTCAAGACTTTCTTCATCCTAGTGTTTAAACACTTATAAAAAGAAAATTACTCCATGGTGTGCAACAGGCTGGCTCTGTTAAATCATTGTTTTGTTTGTGTCTCTCTCAACTTCATTGAAGTACACACACTCCCTCCCATACTGAGGATATCTGCCTGTGTAGTTCCCAAATGCCCCTTTTCTAAGTGTATGTCCTTCAGTTCTACTCTTTTGTGTTTCTCTTAGGTCAGGGTTTTTTTTTTATATTCCTCCTTGTAAGACCATGGCCTCAATCTAGTTCTTGGCCAAGCACCTTTCCCTAGCACCTGTATAGCAGGAAAAAGAGGGGAAGAGACAAAAAGCAAGGAATGTTAGAGGTTGAAGATTTATTAATTATTCTTATATTAATTAATGTCAATATATTATGATTAATATTAATTATTTATTAATCTCATTAAATCAGTGGGATTTAGTGGGGAAGAATAAAAGAAAAATATCAAAAAGATGGTGGAATGCAGACAGTAAACCCCGATGAACTATTCTGATATTCCCCTCCAAAGAACTCTAAAATAACTCCTAAAATCAAGTTTTCAAGCATCAGAGACAACAAAAGGCCAGAGTGAAACATTTTTTTCACCTAAGACATCTTAGGAGGTCAGCAGTAAATGTCTGTGCCAGTGAGGTGCGAACTGCCCTAGAGTGTGGCAGAAGCACTAGAGGTGATCCTTGAAGGAGACAGCAGCAGCAACAGCAGTTTCAGAAGCTGTCAGCTCAGAAATATTAAGGGAGTCAGTTAACTGGTGAGAAAGACATTATAGGGGGCTATTTGTTGGCACTGAGTGCAACTGCTGCTAATTGGTAACTGTATTACCTACATGCAGTTCTGGGTCATAGTTCTGGGGTAGAAATGAACACTTGCGATACATGATAAAGGAGCAGGGACCCTGGTGACAGTTCAAGAAACAAGAGGAGCACTAGTGCTTATAGCTGAAGAGGAGCAGTGGTCTTTCCTGGGCAAAGACCAAACCACAGGCTAAGGAAAAAATGACCACAACTCTCCCTGGATCACACAAACTTTGAAGCTCTAAAACTCATAGACTTCAAGAACTACCTCTGAAAACAGCTGCAGGCAAAAGCCTGGAGCTTAAAACAATACATTCTCACCAAGAGGTGAGCAGAATCCAATTTTAACATGAAGTTCAAAGTGAAAAAATAGATTGTAAAAATCAACGAACAAAACAAAACCAGAACTTGTGTATAAAAAGCTACTACAGTGGCAGGGAAGAACAAGATAAAAATTCAGAAGAAGACAAAAATGTTAAAACATCTTCAATCTAAGCCTTAAAATAATGCTAATTGGATCCAAGCCCAATTAGAATTCCTAGTAAGAGTACTAGTGGAAACATTAAAAAGAGACAGACAGTAAATTACCTTATAAGAGAGGCAAGGAAAAGCTTTTACAGTGGAGGGGAAGAGAGGAGAAGTGAGAGGGCATGAGTGAACCTTATTCTCATCAGAATTGGCTCAAAGGGAGAATAACATACACACTCAATTGGAGATAAAAATCTATCTTACCCTACAGGAAAGTAGGAGAGGAAGGGGACAAGAAAAGGGGAGTGGGGTGGATGAAAGACAGGAGGGCAGATTGGGGGAATAAGTAGTCAGAAGCAAAACACTTTTGAGGAGGAACAGGATGAAAGGAGAGAGAGAGAAGTAGAATGGAGGGAAATTAATATAGCAATAGTAACTGAAAAAAAATGAAGCAACTTTTTCTGATAAAGGCTTCATTTCTCTAACATATAGAGAGGTGAACCAAATTTATAAAAGCATGAGCCATTCCCCAATTGATAAATATTCAAAATATATGATGTTTTCAGATGAAGTAACCAAAGCTATCTATAACCATATGAAAAATGCTCTCACTATTGATTGGAGAAATACAAATCAAAACCATTCTGAGGTACTACCCCATACCTATGATTGGCTAATAGGACAGAAAAGGAAAATGGCAAATGGTGCAGGGGATGTGGGAAAAACTGCTCATTAATGCACTGCTGGTGGAGTTGTAAACTGATTCAACCATTCTGTAGAGCAATTTGGACCTATGCCCAAAGGGCTATGAAAGCATCCATACCCTTTGACCTAGCAATACCACTACTAGGTCCGTATCCCAAAGAGATAAAAAAATAAAAAGGAAAAGGGCTTATATGTACAAAAATATTAATAGCAGCTCTTTTCTAATGGCAATGACTTGGTAATTGAGGTGATGTCAATCAACTGGAGAATGGCTGAACAATTATTTGCATGTGATTACAATGGAATACTATTGTGCTATGGGAAATGAGTAGGATGCTTTCAGAAAGGCCTGGAGAGCTTGCATGAGATGATGAAAAGTGAAATGTATTGTGTATAAAGTAATAGCAATATTGTGGGATGATCAGCTTTGAATGACTTAGCTATTCTCAGAAATGCAATGATCCAAGACAATGCTGAAGGACTGAGTCAAATTTTTAAAAGCACAGGCCATTACCCAGCTGCTATCCATCCTCAGAGAAATCTGATGGTGCTGAATACAGATTGAAGCTTATTTTTTTCTACTTTCTTTTTTTTTTCTTTAGGTTCCCCTTCTCTTTGGTCAATGTTTTCTTTCGCATAACAATTATGGAAATGTTTTGCATTACTACACATGTATAACCTATTTTGAATTACTTGCCTTCTCAATGACAGGGTAATGGGGAGGAGGAAGGGAGAGAATTTGTAATTCAAAGTTTTTTCAAGTAAAAGTTGAATTTGTTTTGCATGTAATTGAGAATAATAAAATATTAAATATATTTTTTAAAAATAGATAAAAATATTTATGGCAGCTCTTTTAATGGTGTGAATGAATTGGAAATTGGGGTGTGGTCCATCAATTGGGGAGTGGCTGAATAAGTTGTGGTATATGATTGTGCTGAAATGGTATTTTGCTATAAGAATTAATGATCAAGATGTCCTCAGAAAAACATGGAAAGACTTACATGAACTGATGCAAAGTGAAGTGAGCAGAACAAGGAGAACATTGTACACATTGACAGCAATATTATATGATGATCTCCTATAAATAACTAAGTGATTCTCAGCTGCACAATGACCTAAGACAATTCTGTAGGACTTACAAAAGGTGCTGTTCATCTCCAAAGAAAGAACTGGTAGAGCCTGGATGTAGATACTTTTTCTTTACTTTCTTTTATTTCTTGGTTGTTGTTTTTGTTGTTTTGTTTTTGTCCATGTTTTCTTTCATAGAATGACTTACGTGGAAATGTGTTCTTCATGACTACATATGTATAACATATATTGCTTTGTTAATTGGGATGTGGTGGGGGGAATAATTTGGAACTTAAAATTCGAAAAACAAAAGAATGTTAAAGTTATTTTTACATGTAATTGGGAAAAAGATAATATTAAATAAAAAAAAAGAAACAGGCTGCACATGCAGATTCAGCGCTCTCCCCCCACAAGTAAGGTGCAAGATTTTATTCAATGCTCCTTTCCTGTGCAAACTGTTTGCCAGTTTGAAAATAAGCAAAAGAGGATAAATTTTTATTGGTTATTGATCATTGCTATGCCACTAGTTCCACTGCACCAAAGCAAGCTGCAAAGAGTACTAATTTTGTGTCCAGCAGGCATCAAGCCATTTTTGCTATAAGTCCATGTTTCAGGGCAAACTCTAGATCTATAAATGTTAGGAATTTCTCTTGCTTCCTCTCCATTTGTGTATACTTCTGGACTCTGTGATGCCAATCAGTGATTAAAGATCTTTACAACCCATTCAATAGGCCTTAGGTGGGGCAAGTTAAGGGAGGCTTGATTAAAGGTAGGCCTACACTCTTTACTTACTAAATACTAAGATCTAGGCCTACATCCTTTGCTGATTGGAGCCCTTGGCCCATAAAAAGAGTATATATACCCAGAAGGTAGTATATCAGTAAGGCAAGATTCATGACCTGAGGATGACCATGAACATGCCTGTATGGTTCAGAATTGCAAAGTATGAAAAACTCTCTAGGTAGGAGGCAGGAGAAGTATAACATTTATTTAGACACCAGAGGATCAAATCCCCAAACAAATAACCCCAATTTGACAAGGCGGTAATTATATTCCAAAACCAGTAAGTCCACCTCAATGTAATAACAAGAAAATTATAACACAGTATCACAGCAAGGAACCAAGTCATCCTGTAACCTTCCCCCATGCTGGGGCCTTCCCACAAATACTCAGGAATCCCAACTGTCTGCTTGCCTGCATTCTCTTCCCCCTCAGTTCTTTGGTCTCTGCAGCTCCCTGCTTTCCAGTCTCCACTCTGCACTCTCTCTGTAGCTCTGTTGACTCAGAGTTCTTACTTCTTATCCTTGGGCTGAATTCTGACCTTTCAGTGGCTACCTGTGGTGATAATGTGATTGAAGATCTTTCTCGCCCTTTCAGTAGGCCTCAGGTAGGGCCAGTTAAGAGAGGCAGGCCCATACCTTTGTGATGTGGTCCTAAACTATACAGGAATGTTCATGGTCATCTTCAAGGTCATGAATCTTGCCTTACTGATACAGACTCCTACCTATAAAAGATGATCTTGGGGGCAGTTAGGTGACACAGTGAGTAGAGAACTAGCCCTGGAGTCAGGAGGACCTGAGTTCAAATCCGACCTCAGACACTTGACACACTAGCTGCGTGACCTTTGGCAAGTCACTTAACTCCAATTGCCCTGCCTTCCACCCTCCAAAAAAAAAAGATGATCCTAGTGACATTTGATGCTTATTCCTGTGGACAAAGGTTCTTTGATGCTAATCTGTGAGGAAGGGAAAAAGAAGGGGAAAGAACCAAAGCAAGCTGAAACTTGAATGGGTTGATTGGGAAGGCCTACCTTCATTACCAAGTTGGTTAATAAGCATGCACCTGATATGATTTTTCTGAACTGCCTGTCTAAAATTATATAAAAGAAAAACTGATGGTGCAGGAGAGACAGCTGGTAGCTCTGTAGAGCTTAACTTTGTCTAGATGGAGGAAGATCTAGGTTCAAATACAGCCTCAAATACTAGCTGTGTGACCTTGGATAAGTCACTTAATCTCTATTTGCCTTGTTTTTCTTCACTATAAAATGGGGGTATTAAGAGTACCTACATCCCAGAGTTGTTGTAAGAATAAATGGAGTAATATTTGTAAAGCATTTAACACAATGAACAGAGATACTACAGAAATGTTTATTGTTTATTCATTTTTGTATATTCCACATGGGAAGTGAGCAGCTCCCTTATAATCATGGTCAAGTAGTCTCATTTGGTATGAATAGCAGTCTAGTGGAAGATTAAAACTGGGGCTGGCCAGATTTGGGAAGGTCTTGAATGATATAGGATAAGGTAAATGGATCTCATTCTATAAATCCCATTCAATAAAATAAACATATATTGGGTATAAGTCGTTCTGCACCTCACACAAATGCCGTCTTGTACTTCCATGCATTTGCATTAGCTATCCCCCACCCCCACCCCACCTCATGCCTGTAATGCTCACCCTATTTATCACTGCTTACTGTCTTTCTTTTTCTTCAAGCTCCAACTTCTCCAAAAAGGCTTCTCTGATCCTACATAGTAGTAGTGCCATACTTCCCAAATGACTTTGTATTTAATTTTTTGTATGTATTTTCTACGTATTTGTATGTATTTTCTTTTTATTTATGATTTATATATGCATATAATATATAAAATAACTTATGTATATAAATGGATGTATGCTTATTTGGAGGTATATTTGTATGTTTACATATTTCTTATCACTCCCATTAGGATGTAAGCTCTATAAAATAAGGTTTGTTTCACACTTTGTCTTTTTATCACCATGAACTAGTACACTTCTGGGCACAGTAGGCACTGAATGTTGATTGATCTAAGGACTTGTAAGCTTGGTGCTAGGCATATAAAAACAAACAAAAAATGATAAATCCATGTTAAACTAAGAAGGTAGGGTGTCAAATGTACAGAGATAAGTGCACACAAGGCAAGTTAATGAAATAGAAAGTTCTAAAAATTGAGCGTGTGATGTCTTCGATTAGGAAGTGACACGACTTAAATTTTCAAGGAAGTTAGGGATCCTAAGAGACAGAGGGTCAGTAGGACCTGCATACAAGGTAGGAAAGAACAACTCATGTAAAAGTACTACAGGGATTAAAAAGACAATGTTATATTCAGGGAACTGCCACGAGAGGAATTTGGCTGCCATTAGTGATTCATGACCTGGAGAATGATGTCATTAAGGTGAAATTGGTGTGATTGCAAAAGGGTTTAAAGTAAATAGAGGCTAGAGTCAGGAGGAATAGGACCTGCCTGTAACATCCCAAATATTACTTAGGTTTCAGGACCCTCTCTGAGTGACTATAGAGGGACTGAAAAAGTGAAAAGCACACACCTAAGAGAAATGTTGAAGACAAGACTTGGTCAAAGATTAGGTATAAAGGGGATGGGAAAAAGAAGAGTTGAAGATTGATAATTATAACTCCAAAGTTTCTGATATGAAGGAAATGGTGGAACCACTGACTGACATAGAACAGTACAGGGAAGAGAAAAGAAGTTTAGATCTAAAAGTGATTTTAAGAAGTAATGTAGTCCAATCCCTTTGATTTATAGGTGAGGAAACAGGTCTAGAGAGTTGATGAGACTAGCTAAAGTGTACATTGCTTCAAGTGTAGTATCCCTTATATTATGCCATACTTCCTTTTTGATATAATGTAAAAATATAGAAGCAATAGGTCCAAAATAAACCCATAGGTTGTAAGCCTCACTGGCAAAGAGTAAAATAAGTGGTTTTCAATTGATGAATTTCCTTTAGTACTATCATTTCTTATTTGTAAGTACTGAGGTGTCCCTCTAAGATCCCCTAGGGGTCAGTCCACTATCTCCAACAAAGCATGTAAAATGGCACATTCCATCCAGGGAATGCTCCTTGGAGTGAATTATTGATACTACTCAAGTGACTCTTGCTGTCTCTAACACTGCCTTTTCATCTTAAAGACAGTACAGAATTCCCAATTGTACAAGGGCACACTTTCTACCTACAGACATGAGCATATAGGTGAACTGCATGATTTCTTATCTCTAGTTATTGGACATTGTTTAAGACTATGTTTGAAAAAAAATAAAAAAAAATTCTTTTCACTAAACCTCCTCAGTCACAGCTACCTCTTTGTGCTTTGCTTATGGCAGAGAAGTCTTTGGGGATCAATATTTGAAAACTGAAAAGGTTAATCCAACCAAATTTATGTGTCTTTAAAAACTGTATCTGGAAATATAGCCTGTACTTTTTATTCTTTTTTTTTAAGAACAAGAGTTTTCCATTGAAGAATTGTATTTAATTGTAAAAACAGGATAGAATCTGTGTCCAACAATAGGAAAATGGCTAAATAAATTGTTGTGAATTTATGGAAAGGGATACTAAAATGTGATTTAAGTCCTACAGGTATGAAGAATGCAAAAGCAAATATGAAATTTTTAATGTAAAGTCAAAAGTGGGGAGGCAGAGTGAAGATGGTAAAGACAAGGGCTCTCCTGAGCTCTCTTCCAAACTCCTCCAAATACCCTTAATAATCACACTAAACAAATACTAGAGCAGCAGAACCCACAAAAAGACAGAGTGAAACAATTTTCCAGCCCAATACAACTTGGAAGGTCAGCAGGAAAAGTCTGTTTCACCAGGGTGAGAAAGGGGCACCATCCAGTGCAGGCTGCACCAGCTCAGACCAGGGCCCAGCAAACCAGAATCAGGAATTGTGGAGGACTGAATCAGTGGCAGCAGTGGTAATTTCCAGAACACTCAGCCCATAGATGCCAAAGACAACTTAGAAGGTCAGCAGGAAAAGTCTGTCCCACCTGGCTGAAAGTGGAGCACATTCCAGCCAAGCCATGCCAGCAAAGCCCTGGCTCCAGCAAATGAAGAGTAGGCCTTGGGAACCACTGAATCAGCATCAGTAGTGGCTGTTCCCAGAGCTCTCAGGCCACAGAAGGTAAGGGGTTGGAACAACTGGTCAGATGGAGATTATAAGGGTCTCTTTGTCAGCACTGAGGCAGGACTGTTTTGCTTTGCCCATACTCAGATCTTTCAAAGTTCGGGGTGGTAGTAACTGGGAAAGAAGGAACACTAGCATAACAAAGTTTGTAGCAATAGTGGAGCAGAGCCCCTCCTCACAATTCAAGGCAAGAAAAGAGTGCCTTTGATCACTCATAGACCAGAGTACAGGCTAGGAGAGCAGTAAACACCTGTCCTTAGATCCTTATTTTGCAGGAACCTAGAAGGATTTATTGAAACAGCTGTGCAAAACCCCTGAAGTTTGGGACAAGGTGCCCTCCTGGGTGCCCAGGAAGCAGAGCCCTACTTTAACAAAGAGTTAAAAGTCAAGGAATAGGCTGAGAAAATAAGGAAACAACAGGAAAAAAAATAATTCTGACCATAGAAAGTTACTATAGTGACAAGGAAGATCAAAACACATACTCAGAAGAAAATAATAAAGTCAAAGCTCCTACTTCCAAAGCCTCAAAGAAAAATATGAATTAGCCTCAGGGCATGGAAGAGATCAAAAAGGATTTTCAAAATCAAGTAAGAGAGTCAGAGGAGAAATTGGGAAAAGAAATGAGAGTGATGCAAGAAAATCATGAATAATGAGTCAATACTTGGTAAAGAGGGAAAAAAATACTCAAGAAAATAACATATTAAAAAACAAACTAGGTCAAATGGTAAAAGAGGTTTAAAAAGCCAATGAGGGGAAGAATGCCTGAAAAGCAGAACTGGACAGATGGAAAAAGAGCCATAAAAATGCATTGAAGACAAAAAAAAACTACTTAAAAGTAGAATTGGCCAAATGGAAAAGGAGGTCCAAAAGCTAACTCCAAAAAAAAAAAAAAGATATTCCTTAAAAAATAAATGGAGCAAATGGAATCTAATGACTATATGAGAAATCAAGAAATAATGGAAAAAGCAAAGAGAATGAAAAAAAATTAGAAGACAAAGTGAAATATCTCATTGGAAAAATAAATGAAATGGAAAATAGATCCAGAAGAGATAAATTAAAAATTATTGGACTACCTGAAAGTGATGAACAAAAAAAGATCTTGGACTGCATCTTTCAAGAAATTATTAAGGAAAACTGCTCTGATATTCTAGGGCCAGAGGGTAGATTAGGAATTGAAAGAATCCACTGATCACCTCTTGAAAGAAATCCCAAAATAAAAACTGCCAGGAATATTGGAGCAAAATTCCAGAGTTCCTAGGTCAAGGAGAACATATTACAAGCAGTCAGAAAGAAACAATTCAAGTATGGTGGAGCCACATTCAGGATAACAGAAGATTTAGCAGCTTCTACATTAAGGGATCAGAGGGCTTGGAATATGATATTCCAGAGGGCAAAGGAGCTGGGATTACAACCAAGAATCACCTACCCAGCAAAACTGAGTACAAATCTTCAGGGGAAAAAATAGACATTCAATGAGATACTGGGCTTTCGAGCATTCTTGATAAAAAGATTGGAGCCCAATAGAAAATTGGACTTTCGAATACAAGACTCAAGAGAAGCTTAAAAAGGTAAACAGGAAAGGGAAATCATAAAAGACTTAATAAGGTTAACCTGTTTACATTCCTAAATGGGAAGATGATACTTGTAGCTCATGAGAACTTTCTCATTATTGGGATAAATAGAAGTTGTATATATAGAGAAAGTGCACAGGTATGAGTTGAATATGAACGGATGATATATATATATATATATATATATTTCAGGAATGAGAGAGTAATGTGCTGTGAAAAAGCAAAAGGGTGAGGTAGATTGGGGTAAGTTATAAAAGAGGCAAGGAAAAGCTTTACAGTGGAGGAGAAGAGGGGAGAAGTGAGAGGGAGTGAGTGAACCTTACTCTCATCAGACTTGGCTCAAAGAGAGAATAACATACATGCTCAATTGGGGATAAAAAAAATCTATCATACGCCACAGGAAAGTAAGAGAGGAGGAGGACAAGAAAAGAGGGGGTGAAAGATGGGAGGGCAGATTGGGGTAAGGGGTAGTCAGAAGCAAAACACTTTTGCAGAGGGACAGGGTAAAAGCAGAGAGAGAATAGAATAAATGGGGGTGAAAAAGGATGGAGGGAAATTCATTTAGCAATAGTAATTGTGAAAAAATATTTGAAGAATGCTTCTCTGATAAAGGTCTCATTTCTCAAACATACAGAAAGATGGATCAAATTTATAAAAATTAAAGCCATTCTGTGACTCCTATATGATCAAAAGATATGAACAGAGGAGCCAAGGTGGTGGAGTAAATGGTAAATTGTTTCTCTGCCATATTCATCTCTGAACAAAAATAGAATAGCACACTGGAACAACTTCTGAAACAGTGGAACCAGTGGAAAGATCAGGTGGAGCAGTCGTTTAGTCTGGGAAACTTGAAGGATGACCAAGAAAGATCTATCTTACTTGTAGCCCAGGGCAGACAGGCATTATCCTTCAGGAGTCAGACCTCTACATGCTTCAGTGTAGCCCCGGGGAAATGCAGAAAAAACCCAACTGGCCTCAGAACACACTAGACACCACCAGTAGGATCCCAGCCCAGAAAATAGGTCAACTGACAGACCCCTACAGCCTCCAGCTGTCAGAACCTGAGACCCAGCCCACAAAAGCAGTGACCAGGCTCTTGGCCACCAGTGCAAAGATCCTGTGTTCCAGCAGGAAAGCTAAACTTTAAAAACCAGGAAATAGGCAAACAAAATAAGCAAGAAGCAAAAACAAACATGGACCATAGAAAGTTACTATGAGGATAGGGAATATCAAAGCACAAACTCAGAAGAGAACAACATTGTCAATATACATATATTTGAAAGCTCATAGGGAAATATGAATTGGTCTCAAGCCCAAAAAGCCTTCTTGGAAGAGCTCAAGAAGGATTTTAAAAGTCAAATAAGAGAAGTAAAAGAAAAACTGAGAAAAGAAATGAGAGATATGCAAAAAAGAGTATTGGTCAAATGGAAAAGGAAGTAAAAAAGGTAACTGAAGTAAATAATTCCTTAAAAATTAGAATTGGGCAAGTGGAAGCTAATAATTCTATGAGACATCAAGAATCAGTCAAACAAAATTAAAAGAATGAAAAAATAGAAGAAAATGTAAGTACCTCATTGGTATTTACCTGGAAAATAGATCCAGGAGAGATAATTTAAGAATTATTGGATAACCTGAAAGCCTGAATCCAAAAAACAGCCTGGACAACATATCTCAGGAAATCATCAAGGAAAAATGCCCTAATAACCTAGAACCAGAGGGTAAAATAGTCATTGAAAGGATACAACTCCTGAAAAAGATCCCAAAATGAAAACTCTAAGGAACATTGTAACCAAATCTCAGGATTATCAGGTCAAGGAGAAAATACTGCAAGTAGTCAGAAAGAAAAAAAATTAAATATCATAGAACTGCAGTCAGAATCACACAGGACTTAGCAGCTTCTACATTAAAGGGTCAGAAGGCTTGGAATATAATATTTTGGAAGGCAAAGGAGCTTGGATTACAACCAAAGATCAACTACCCATCAAAACTGAACATAATCTTTCAGGGGAAAACATGGATTTTCAATCAAAAAGGGGACTTTCAATCAGGGTTGATGAGAAGACCAGAACTGAAAAGAAAATTTGATCTTCAAACATAAGATTCAAGAGAAGCATAAAAAGGTAAAAAAGAAAGAAAAAAAAACAAGCAAGCAGGCTATTTGATAAGGTTAAACTCTTTACATCCCTATACAGGAAGATGATACTTGTAACTCTTGAGCACTGTATCTTTTCTATGGCATTTAGAAGTGGTATGCATAGAGAGATTATGTGCATATAAGTTAACTTTGATGTGATGATTTTAAAAATATTAATTAAGGTGTAAAATAAAAGATTGTCCTGGGAAAAGAGGAAAGGAGGAGGCAAAAAATGGTAAATTACATGACATGAAGAGGTACAAAGACCTATTACCATAGAAGAAAGAGGCTGGGGATGAGCATTGTTAGAACCTTACTCTCATTGGATTTGGCTCAAAGAGGGAATAACATATACATTCGGTTGGTTATAGAAATCTATCTTAGTCTATAGGAAAGTAGGAGGAGAAAGAGGAAAGAAAAGGGAGAAGATTGGTAGAAAGGAGGGCAAAATGAAGGGAAGAACTTGTAGGGGAAAGGAGAAAGAAAAGGGAGGGGGCTGATAGAAGGGAGGGCAGATTGAGGGAGGCTGTGGTCAGAAGCAAAACACTGGTGAGAGGTGAAAAGGTGAAAGGAGAGAGAAAACTATAAACTAGATGGGGTATAGGATGGAGAGAAAGATACAGTTAGTAATCATAAATGTGAATGTGAATGGGATGAACTTTCCCTAAAATGGAAGAGAATAGCAGAGTGGATTAAAAACCATAATCCTGCAATATGTTATTCATAAGAAATACATTTGAAGCAGAGATATATGGAGTAAATGTAAAAGGCTGGAGCAGAATATATTATGGCTTGGTTGAAGTTACGAAAAAGAGGGGTAGCAGTCCCAAGCTCAGCAAAGCAAAAGCAAAAAATAGATCTAATTAAAAGAGATAGGGAAGGAAACTACATCTTGCTAAAAGGTGCCATGGGCAATGAAATAATATTAATACTAAACATATATGTACCAAGTGGTATAGTATCCAAATTCTTAGTGGACCAAGCAAAACTCCTCCTCTCAGAACTAGATGAATCTAGCCACAAAATAAACAAGAAAGAAATTAAGGAGGTGAATAGAATTTTAGAAAAGTTAGACATGGTCGACCTATAGAAAAAACTGAATGAGGCTAAAAAGGAATGTATTTTTTTTTCTGAGCAGTACATGGCATACACAAAAGTTAACCATGTACTAGGGCATAAAAACCTCACAATACAATTCAAAAAGGCAGAAACATTAAAGGCATCCTTTTCAGATCATGATGCAATAAAATTGCATGAAATAAGGGGCCATGTTAAGATAGACTTAAAATTAATTGGAAAATAAATAATCAAATCCTAAATAATGAGTGGGTCAAACAACAAATCATAGAAACAAACAAAAACTTCATCAAAGAGAATTTCCATAGTGAGACAACATACCAAACATAAGGGATGCAGCCAAAGCAGTTCTTGGGGGAAATTTTATATCTCTAAATCCTTCCATGAATAAAATAGAGAAAGAGGAGACCGATGAATTGGGCAAGCAACTAAAAAAAAAAGCTAGAAAAAGAACAAATTAAAAATCCCCAATTCAATACCAAATTTAAAATTCTGAAATTCAAAAGAGATTAATAAAATTTAAAGTAAGAAAATTATCAAACTAATAAATAAAACTAAGAACTGATTTTATGAAAAAAACACCTATAAAATAGACAAATCTTTAGTGAATTTGATTTTCAAAAAAGAAAGAAGGAAACCAAATTACCACTGTCAAAATGAAAATGGTAAATTCACACTAATGAAGAGGAAATTAAAATTGCCTAGATTAACAGAAGGGGAAATAAAATACTTATATAACCCCATGTCAGAAAAAGAAATTGAACAAGGGAACTTCCGGGGACGGAGCCAAGGTGGCGGCTGGAAAGCAGTGAGCTCCCCACCAAGTCCCTCCAAAAACCTATAAAAAAATGGCTCTGAACCAATTCTAGAACTGCAGAACCCCAAAAACAGCAGAGGGAAGCAGGGCTCCAGCCCAGGACAGCCTGGATGGTCTCTGGGTGAGGTCTATCCCACACGGAGCTGGGAGCTGGGAGCTGGGAGAGGAGCAGAGTCCAGCGAGACCTGTTCGGACCAACCAGACCAGGAGCCAGGTGGAGCGGGACCTAGCCCCCTGAATCAGTGAGCTGCAGCAGTTTCCAGACTTCTCAACCCACAAACACCAAAGACTGCTGAGAAGGTTAGTGGGAAAAGCTGCGGGAGTGGAAAGACTTCACGGTTCGGCCACCACCTCTGGGGCAGCAGAGGTGGGGCAGCTACAGCTGTGGTTGCTTCCGGCCCCAGGCCCACCTGGTGGGAGGAATTAAGTGGCAGATCAGAGCAGGAGTGAAGAGCCTGCTGAAGATCTAAGTCCAGTCCAGGGTGGGGGTTCTTGGGGAAGGAGGATTAATGGTGTGGCAGAGCTGGCACATCCCCCCCAAACGTGGAACATAGAACTCTTTAGTCTACAAGCAGTCATATCCCGCTGAAAAACTCAAGGGTCAAGTTAGTTGGTTGGGAATATGACTAGGTAGTGAAAACACACCCAGATTCAGTCTCAGACTCTGCATTCTTTCTTTGCTGACAAAGAAGACCAAAACATACAGACAGAAGAAATTAATAAAGTCAAAGAGCCTACAACAGAAACCTCCAAGAAAAACATGAACTGGTCCCAGGCCATGGAAGAGCTCAAAACGGATTTGGAAAAGCAAGTTAGAGAAGTAGATGAAAAATTGGGAAGAGAAATGAGAAGGATGCGAGAAAACCATGAAAAACAAGTCAATGACTTGCTAAAGGAGACCCAAAAAAATACTGAAAAATACACTGAAGAAAACAATACCTTAAAAAACAGACTAACTCAAATGGCAAAAGAGCTCCAAAAAGGCAATAAGGAGAAGAATGCCTTGAAAGGCAGAATTAGCCAAATGGAAAAGGAGGTCCAATGGACCACTGAAGAAAATACTACCTTCAAAATTAGATTGGAGCAAGTGGAAGCTAGTGACCTTGTGCGAAATCAAGATATTATAAAACAGAACCAAAGGAATGAAAAAATGGAAGACAACGTGAAATATCTCATTGGAAAAACCACTGACCTGGAAAATAGATCCAGGAGAGATAATTTTAAAATTATTGGACTACCTGAAAGCCATGATCAAAAAAAGAGCCTAGATATCATCTTTCAAGAAATTATCAAGGAGAACTGCCCTGATATTCTAGAGCCACAGGGCAAAATAGAAATTGAAAGAATCCATCGATCGCCTCCTCAAATAGATCCCAAAAAGAAATCTCCCAGGAATATTGTCGCCAAATTCCAGAGCTCCCAGATCAAGGAGAAAATACTGCAAGCAGCCAGAAAGAAACAATTGGAGTATTGCGGAAACATAATCAGAATAACCCAAATCTGGCAGCTTCTACATTAAGAGATCGAAGGGCTTGGAATACGATATTCCGGAGGTCAGTGGAGCTAGGATTAAAACCTAGAATCACCTACCCAGCAAAACTGAGTATCATACTCCAAGGCAAAATATGGATTTTCAATAAAATAGAGGACTTTCAAGCTTTCTCAGTGAAAAGACCGGGGCTGAATAGAAAATTTGACTTTCAAAACACAAGAATCAAGAGAAGCATGAAAAGGTAAACAAGAAAGAGAAATCATAAGGGACTTACTAAAGTTGAACTGTTTTGTTTACATTCCTACATAGAAAGATGATGTGTATGATTCATGAGACCTCAATATCCTAGTAGATGAAAGGGGATAGGGCAGGTGAGGGGGGAATGAGTGAACCTTGCTCTCATCAGATTTGGCCTGAGAAGGGAATACCATACATACCCAATTGGGTATCTTACCCCACAGGAAAGAAGAGGGAGGAAGATAAAAAAGGGGGGGGGTTGATGGAGGGGAGGGCAGATGGGGGTGGAGGTAATCCAAAACAAACACTTTGGAAAGGGGACAGGGTCAAGGGAGAAAATTCAATAAAGGGGGATGGGTTGGGAAGGAACAAAATATAGTTAGTCTTTCACAACATGAGTATTGTGGAAGGGTTATACATAATGTTACACATGTGGCCTATGTTGAATTGCTTAACTTCTTAGGGAGGGTGGGTGAGAAGGGAAGAGGGGAGAGAATGTGGAACTCAAAGTTTTAAAAACAGATGTTCAAAAACAAAAAAAAAAAGTTTTTGCATGCAACTAAAAAATACACAGGCAATGGGGCATAGAAATTTATCTGGCCCTACAAGAAAGGAAGGGAAAAGGGGATGGGAGTGAAGTGGGATAATAGAGGAGAGGGCTGACTGGGGAACAGGGCAACCAGAATATATGCCGTCTTGGAGTGGGGGGGAGGGTAGAAATGGGGAGAAAATTTGTAATTCAAACTCTTGTGAAAATCAATGCTGAAAACTAAATATGTTAAATAAATAAATTTAAAAATAAAAAAAAGAAATTGAACAAGCCATCTGAACTCCCTAAGAAAAAATAGCCAGGACCAGGTGGATTTACAAGTGAATTCTACCAAACATATGAAAAAGGATCAATTCCAGGACTATATAAACTATTTGGAAAAATAGGCAAAGGAGGAGTCCTACGAAATTCTTTTCATGATACAAATATGGTGCTAGATTAGGAAGACCCAAAGCAGAGAAAGAAAATTCTTGACCAATTTCTCTAATGAATATATGTGTAAAATTTTTAAATAAAATATTAGCAAAGAGATTATAGAAACTTATCTCAAAGATAATACACTATGACAAGTTGGGATTTATACGAGGAATGTAGGACTGGTTCAATATTAGGAAAACTGTCAGCATAATTGGCAATATCAACAAGAAAATTAATGGAAATCATGAGATTATCTTAATAGATTCAGAAAAAGCTTTTGACAAAACACAGCACCCATTCCTATTAAAAACACGAGAGCATAGGAATAGAGTTTTCCTTAAAATGATAAGTAATATCTATCTAAAATTATCAGCAGGCATTATATATAATGGGGAAAACCTAGAAGCATTTCCAGTAAATGAGAGGTGAAACAAAGATGTCCATTAGCATCACTATTATTCAATATCATTGGCTTTATTTTCTTTATTCAATGTTAGCTTTGACAATAAGAGAAGAAAAAGAAAATAAAAGAATTAGGATAGGCAATGAAGAAACAAAGCTATCCCTCTTTGCAGATGTGATGGTATACTTAGAGAACCCTAGAGAATCAACTAAAAAACTACTTGAAATAATTAACCATGTTAGCAGAGTTACAGCATATAAAATAAAACCACATCAATCACCAACATTCCTATATATTGCTAACAAAGCCCAGCAGCAAGAGATAGAAAGAGAAATTTCATTTAAAGTTACTGTAGACAATATAAAATATTTGGGAGTCTATATGCCAAGACAGACCAGGAATTATATAAACACAATTACAAAACATTTTTCAGAGAAATAAAATTAGATCTAAATAATTGGAAAAATATTAATCGTTCATGGGTAGTCCAAGCTAATATTATAAAAATGACAATTCTGCCTAAATTAATTTACTTATTCAGTGCCATACCTAACTACTAAAAAAATTATTTTATGGAAGTAGAAAAAATAATAATATTCACCTGGAAGAACAAAAGGTCTAGAATATCAGGGGGATTAATGAAAAGACACACAAGGGAAGGTGGCCTAGCTCTACCAGATCTAAAGCTGTATTAATACATTAACAGCAACATTGTGAGATCACAACTTTGATAGACTTAGCTTTTCTCTTCAGTGCAATGATATAAGATAGTTCCAAAAGACTCAGGAGGGAAATTGCTAACCATATCCAGAGATAGAATTATGGAGTCTGAATGCAGATCGAAGCATAACAGCTTCTTTTTTTTCTTTCTTGTGGTTGTAACCTTTTGTTCTAATTCTTCTTTCACAATATGACTAATGTGGAAACATGTTTAATATGATTGTATATGTATAACTTATATCGGATTCCATGCCATCTTGGGGAGGGTGTAAAGAAAAGGAGGGAGGAAATTTGGAACTCAAATCTTATAAAATTAAATATTGAAGACTAAAAGTAAATTAATTAATTAATTTAAAAATAGATGTGAACTGTTTTCACCTGAAGTAATGAAAACCATGTAAAAATGCTCTAACTCACTATTGATTGGAGAAATGCAATTATAACAATTCTGAGATACTGCACTTATCTAATTCATTGGCTTACAGGAAAGAAAAGAAAAATGACAAATGTTGGAAGGGATATAGGAAAAGTGGGACATTAATGCAGTGTTGGTAGAGTTGTGAACTGATTCAACCATTCTATGGAGCAATTTGCAACTATTCTCAAAGGGCTATAAAACCTTATATACCCTTTAATGTAGCAATACCCTTCTAGGTTTGTAGCCCAAAAGAAACAAAAAAAGGACCTATGTGTAAATATATATCTATATCTATATCTATCTATCTATAGATAGATAGATAGATATCAACTCTTTTCTGGGGCCAAAGAATATGAAATTGAGAGGATGTCCTTCAATTAGGGAATGGCTGAACAAATTGTGCTATGTGATTATGATGGCATATTTGTGCTATAAGAAATGATGAACAGGACACTCTCAGAAAAACCTGGAAAGACTTACATAAACTGATGCAAAGTGGAATGTACTATGTATAGAGTAACAGCAATATTGTAAGATGATCATCTGTGAAGGAATTAGCTATTATCAGCAATGCAATGGTCCAGGACAACTCTGAGGGTCGTATGATCAAAAATGCTGTCCATCACCAGAGAAAGAACTGAGGGTATCTGAATACAGAATGAAGCATACTTTTTTTTTTTACTTTCTTTATTTTTCTTGAGTTTTTTGTCTACATTTTCTTTCACAACATTACTATAATGGAAATGTTTTGCATGACTTCACATGTATAATCTGTATCGAATTGCTTGCCTTCTCAGTGAGTGTGTATGGGGTTGTAGGAAGGGAGAAAATTTGGAAATCAAAGAAATTTTGTTAAATTTGTTAAAAGAAAATGTTAAAAATTGTTTTTACATGTAACTGGGGAAAATAAAATACTAAATAAAAGAAAAAATAAATAAAAATTAAAGGGCCACAAAATAAATATTAAAAGAAAAATTTTAAAAGAAGGAGAGGAATGTAGTACAGACTAACTACAGCAGCTTAAGAGGAAAAGTCAATAAGGTCTCCTCATCTGAATCAAATGTGACTTTCCCTCTTAGCAGGGCACTTGAATTTCAATATGCTGACCCCAGATGTTCCTTCGGCCTCTTCAGAACCTTTTTTTTTAACTCCTTGGTCTCTGCTCCCATGTGAAATTGGTCCTTTCCTAGCCATACCTGATAACTAGTCACCTCTTTCCCATACTTTGATGGTCTTATTTTTGATGAAATATAGCTCAAATCAATCTACTAGCTGATATATATATATATATATATATATATATGTGTATGTGTATATATATATATATATGTGTGTGTGTGTGTGTATGTATGTGTATACATGTGTATATATATACATATATATATATACATATGCACAAATACATACATATGTATACATATATTTATTTATTTCCCTTCCATTGAGATATGTTGCATCTGGGATCCCTAATGTAGTCTTGTTCACTATTTTCAGCATCTTAATGTTCAAGCAAAATAATTACCTATATTAAGCCCTGAATTATTTTTTCAAATGTATTTTTGAAATAAATTGGTCATTTCTGGAAATGCTTTTTATTCCCAAGACATTAAACCTTCTTTTGTATTTAAAAAAATAAGCAAAAATTCCTATATTGATGTACTGATCACATTAGGTAATTGTGGGGTCCCTTTTGGGGAAAAGCCATAAAACACAATAAGAAGTGAAAGCTATAACTTAAACTCTGTGAAAGGTGGAAACCTGGACACAGTGACATATTACAATCATAATTCAGACACTGAGTCATAACTCAGATAATAATAATAACAGCTATAACACGGACATAGTGTCCAGCACATGTGACCAGCACACAAACCTGAATTTGGGCATTTACCCAATAACATTGGCTTAATGCTTAAACTTGAAAATGAGCTCATTACTAAGCAGAAACCCCAAAATATCCACCAATCAGTAGCAATGTGCTTTATAGCTCCACCTCCCTTTATTTGATTTCTGTAAGTACCACTGGGTTTTCTTGGGGTCTATGTGGGGATCCAATCAGCAATCTGCCTGCTGCCCCAAACTGATGATTTATTAAACTATTGGCAGGGATCCATCATTCTGCCTCTGTCTAAGTATCCCAATTGATTAAACTACTATCTATAATCAACATGGATCACCCAGTCTCTTCCTTCAGTATAGAATTTGACCTTGAATATCCTGAGCATGGGGAATTCTGGACCTTACAGTAATGTATATATTATGCCCCAGTAATTCACTGCTTCACTCTCTTAAGTGGAAAAGTATATTTCTTTATCTATTATCTGGGAGCATTTAAAATATATATTAGCCAATTAGCCTTTCTTTTTAGTAAGGTTTTCATTTACATATATCCTCTCTCCCATCCAAGCTAGATAGAGTAAGTGAAATCATGTACTACATGTTGCACGTAGAACATGACTAAATTGATGGAGAGAACGCTAGCAGGATGTTGATGTAAGGGGCAGGGTTGATACAGAAACACATTGTTGTTCCAAACACCCTTTTAGGGACAAATAGATATAATCCTAGTCCTATATCCCCTCTTGAGCTATGCAGGTAAAAAGTAAACATAATCCATGCCCTTTACCATCTTCCCTTGAGGGACAAATACCAATCTCCTTTGGAGAGAAGTGAGCCAGATTTCAGAGATATCTATACTTGTCACTAGAGAGTTACATTTAGACAACTCATGAGGCTAAATGTATTTTATAAGGAACAGAAACATATCTTATATGCATTTTGTAGTTATTACAAACATTGTTTCACTTCTGTTTATTTAATTCTGAATCAGTTTTATATCATTTTCCATATTTTCAGAATTCCTCATAATTATCATTTCTTATTGCACAATAATAACCACTTATTATCATATAGCCCAGGAGAGAAACTAAGGAGACTGATTCCAGAAGAATAAAGTTAGCAGGTTAGGTCCAGACTCTACAGACTGTAGTTCTGTCTTGTACCAAGGAGTTGAAATAGATTTCCAGACTAGCCATGGAGAATAGACTGAGAAATAAAAGGAAGAATAGCTCCTTCTTCATCCTGCTATTCCATTTTCAAAAGGGACACATTCACCATCCTCTACTAAGGTTTTCCTTTGTTTTTTTTTTTTTTCCCACAATCCACCAGCTTCAGAAATATAGAAGATTGGATCTATTTGTGTAGAGACGAGAAAGAGGGGAAGCTGGAACAGTTCTATTTTCCAGGCATTTACCCCTCCTCTTTTTTAAAAAATTGTATTAAATCTCAAAAGCTTTACTTTCAGATTTGTGGTTCTTGCATGATGTATAAGTTCCTTTCACTTGTAAGGGTTTGGGGCATGATTTATTGTCCAAACAGCCCACAATGAACATTTGAAAAGGAATGAATTGTCTCAGAGCCAAATTTCTCAGGCAGGTTTCAGTGGAATTTTTGCTTGTTACACAAATGCTATATAAATATCTAATGTCATTATTTCCTCCTTGTTGTTATATTGCAAAGTTTTTGTGCTTTTTATTATTCTCAAATACTTTTCTTGCTTTTCCCCAAATCTTAGTTAAAGGCTGATTTCCCATCCTTAGAAATAGACAAATTTCCCCAATTTCTTCTCTTCCCATCATTCCCTTCTCTTGTTCCACCTATCAACAATTTTGGGAAGATAATTCACCTCTGATATATGTTATCTATATGAGTATGAGGTTTTTAATTCTTACACTACACCACATTAGATGGTTGCTCTGACAATATAATTTTTATAGATCCATACATCTTATGCTTCTACTTCCTAGGCAACATCCTGTTGCTTCTTGCCATGGTATCTCTTTGACTGCTTTTAGATCTGGTGTGGTATTTGATTATTCTACATGTTGAAGGACACGTGGCTTTGTTTCTAGTCCTATGCAATTCTCTCAGAATGAATTTTTCTGGTTACCCAATATTCCACGATTCAGGATTGTTTTCCTTAATAGTATTTTTCCAATTACATGTAAAAATAGTTTTCATCATTCATTTTGTAAAATCTTGAATTCCAAACTTTTCTCCCTCCCCCCCACCAAGAACAGCAAGCAATCTGATATAGGTTATAGGTATGCAATCATATTAAACATATTTCCACATTAGTCATGTTGCAAAAGAAGAACCAGAACAAAAGGGAAAAACTACAAGAAAGAAAAAAATGTGAAAATAATATTCTTCAATCCACATTCAGACTCTGTAGTTCTTTCTCTGGATGTGGTTAGCATTTTCCATCATGAGTCTTGGAATTGTCTTAGATCATTGTACTGCTGAGAAGTGCTAAGTCTGTCATAGTTGATCATTGCACAATGTTGCTCTTGCTCTGTACAATGTTCTCCTGGTTCTGATTACTTCACTCACCATCAGTTCATGTAAATCTTTCCAGATTTTTTGTAATCTGCCTGCTCATTGTTCCTCATAGAACAAAAGTATTCCATTATGTTCATATATGACAACTTGTTTAGCCATTCCCCAATTGATGGGCATTCCTTCAATTTCTAATTCTTTGTCACCACAAAAAGAGCTACTATAAATACTTTTATACATGTGAGTCCTGCCCCCTTTTTTGGATCTCTTTGAGATACAGATACAGTAGTGGTATTGCTAGATCAAACAGTATGAAAGTTTTATAGACCTTTGACATAGTTCCAAATTGCTCTCCAGAATGGTTAGATCAGTTCACAACTCCACCAACAATGCATTAGTGTTCCAATTTTCCCACATCATCTCCAAAATGTGTAATTTTCCTTCCCTGTCATATTAGCCAATCTGATAGGTGTAAGGTGGTACCTCAGAGTTGTTTCAATTTACATTTCTCTAATCAATAGTGATTTAGAGCATTTTTTTGTGTAACTATAGATGGCTTTGATTTCTTCTTTTGAAAACTGCCTGTTCATATCCTTTGACCATTTAGTAATTGGGGAATGACTTGTATTCTTACACATTTGACTTAGTTCTCTATATATTTGAGAAGTGAGGCCTTTATCAGAAACACTGACATTAAAATTGCTTCCTAGCTTTCTGCTTTCCTTCTAATCTGGGATGCATTGTTAACCTTGTTAATTTAATGTAATCAAAGTTATCCATTTTATATTTCATAATGTTCTCTATCTCTTGTTTGGTCATAAATTCTTCCCTTCTGCATAGATCTGAGAGGTAAATGTTCTTTGATCTCCCAATTTGCTCATGGTATCATACTTTATGTCTAAATCATATACCCATTTCACTTTATCTTGGTAGATGATATGAGATATTAGTCTATGCCTACTTTCTGCCATGGTATTTTCCAGTTTTCCCAGCAGTTTTTGTCAAATAGTGAATTCTCATTCCAGTAGCTGGAGTTTTGGGGTTTATCAAATGGTACATTAATATAGTCATTGACTACTGTGTCTTGTGTACCTAATCCATTAATCCACCTCTCTATTTTTTAGACAGTACCAAATAGTTTTGATGATTGCTGCTTTATAATACAGTTTTACATCTTATACAGCTATGAGATATCTCATAATAAGATATTTGTGAAGTGCTTCACAAACCACAAAGTCCTATTATTGTCATTATTAATTTATAGAGGTAGAAGACCCTAAGGGTCTATCTTTAAATGTCCTTAGGTTATAATTGAGGAAACTTAGCCACATGGACATTAAGTGACTAGCCTACAGTCACAGAGATAGTAAGTCATAAAAGACAAGATTTTTACTCAGGTGTTTTGGCTCCAGAACTAGTGCTCCTTCCATAGTACCATATGTCTGGCATTAGTATGAAGGATGAATTAGGAGGACGACAGGATAGAAATAAGAAGATAGATTTCCAGATGAGTGGTAATGTGCTTCTGTGAGTGTGGGGTCTGCTGAGGGTGGTAGAGAGCAGGGGACATTTAGGAGAGATATTCTAGAATTTGAATTGACAGAAATTGGTAACTGATTGGCTATGAGCAGTGAAGGAATAGTTTTGAAAATGCAATGCTGATGAATCATTGGTCAAATAAACCTAAAATAAACAAAAAAAGCTAAGGAACAATATTTTGGGATTGGGAATAATTTTTAGAACACAAAAGATAACTAGAGCAGTGAATATCCCAGAAAGGAATAGATTGTGGGGAGAAGAGGAAGAGAAAAGATGTAGGTATTAGAATTTTCCATAAGACCTAACAGAAAATAGCTGAGAGCTCATACTGTTTGCTTTGGGGAGTTGACAGGAATTTGCTGTTTGTAGGTCAAATGCACATGGATAAGTTATGTCAAATATCACAATAAAAGGTTAAGAAGGCCCCAGGAAAAGGCATAAATAAATCCTTGCTCAGGGACTAGCATTAATGGAAGCACCAGAATAATGAAAAGGCAAAATACAAGAATTTACCATCTGATATCTGACAAGAGGCTCCATTTACAGTGAGTAATCAGGAGGGGACACAGGACTTAAACATAACTTTCCTTTCCTTTATCCCAGACTTAAAGTAAGTGCCTTCAGCATCAATTCCATTCATGGACTGGAATGGGAAGCACTTTTCCCCACACAGCCCTTCTGCATTTCTCCTGAATAAGTATTAGTTCTGCTTTCTGTTAATGAATTTAATGGAATTTTGCATTTAAAAAAACATATATTTGATTTCATAGCTGTTGAATATTCTCAGTGAACTCCATCCATTAATAAGGACAAGCAATTCTTCTGCAATTTACTATCTTAAAGATCTTGAAGCACAGAGAGATTGAGATTATTTGACCAGGGTCATTCAACCAGCATGGGTTAGGTAGGACTTGAATCCTGAAACTTGACTCTGAAGCCAGCTTTCTATCTATTCCCTACACAAGTCTGCTATCACTACCAAGGGATGAAGTAGATGGATACCACTGATACAGAGAAATCATGAGGGGACTGTATCAATGATGCAAACACCATTGCCCTGATTCCTTGCTAGGATTGTGCTGAAGAGGGACAAAGGAATGAAACATCCATGAACTTCCTAGGTGCAGAGGCCTCCTTCACCATTTAACCTTTTGAGAAAGCTTATCAGGACCTCCTGGTCCTGGCAACGAACTGTGTTAAAGTGGAATAGAGAAAGATAAATTCAATTCAATTATATTTAACAAATATTTATTAGGAACTTACTATATTAATCACTTCTCAGTCTTTTGACTAAGACAATTTTTAATATCTGATATATGTTCTATCCTTTTATAAATGTTAGGGAAGCTTGGCGGTAGAGTGTATAGACGGCCAGGCCTGGTGTGAGGAAGACTCATTTCCCTGAGGTCAAATCCAGCCTCCAACACTTCTTAGCTGTGTGACCCTGGGCAAGTCATGTAACCCTGTTTGCCTCAGTTTTCTGATCTGTAAAATGATCTAAAGAAGTAAATGGCAAACCACACCAGTATCTTTGCAAAGAAAACCTCAAATAGCATCACAAAGAGTCAGACACAACTGAGCAACAACATGTTCAAAGCTCTATTCTAGATTCTAATAAATCAAAACAATCAAAAACAAAAATAAAATGGCTCTTTCCCTTAAGGAACTTACCTTCCAAGGGAAAGAAAACAAATATTCAGATAATGATGTGATTTGAGGTGAAAGATATCATTAAGTGGAGACACCAAGAAGAGCTTCAAAAAAGAAGGAAACATTTGACCTGAGCCTTTGAGGAAGATGAGTATTTTGAGAGGCAGAACTGAACCAGCAGTTCATTCTAAACATGGGATACAACTTTGGACAAATTCAGGAGTGGGAGATGGTATGTCAAATCCAGAGAACAGTTATCAGTCCAGCTATGCTTAGAGAGAGGACAAGAAGGGTAGTGGTATAAAAGTAGTCCGGAGAAGTAGCCTGAGCCAGATTGTAAAAGGATTCAGATGAATTTTTGGTAAGTTTTGCTTTTTGCTAGAGGCAGTATAGAATCACAAAAAGACAGCTCTTGAATAGATGAATGATATTATCAAAACTGTGTCTTAGGAAGATTGTTTTGGTAGCTGGTGGAGGACAGATCAGAGAGGGGAGAGACTGAGAGTAGGGCAGTGAGTAAGGATGATAGTTCAGGATAGATCATGAAGAAGACAGGTAACCATGAGAGTAGAGGGACGAAATAGTGCAAATATATGAGAGCCACTGGAGAAGCTGAATACACTATCCATTTAGAACTTGGAGGGATGTGAAGGACTTTGAGGTTGAACCCATTCATTTTACAAATGAAGAAACTGAGGCTGTGAGAGCATAAGAGACTTGCCCAAGGTCATAAAGAAAGTAAAAAGCAGAGGTGGGTTTTGAACCTCAGGCTTCTGACTCTAAATAGATTAATATTTCCTTTATACAAAACTGCACCTCAATATGTGGCAGTGGATTGGCTGCTGAAGGAAAGTAAGGGAGCGACAAGAATATGTGGCAACCATTTCTGTAACACTCTCATTTCCTTTTTCATCACTGCAATAATCCCTTGTGACAAATTGTCATGCAAGTATTATTATCATCATTTTTATAAATGAGGAAAAAGAAACTCATAGAGGTTAAGTGATCTCTCTAAGGTAGCACAGCCAATGAGTAGCAGAACTTAGATTTGATCTCAGCTCTCCAGTTTCCAGGGTCAGTTTTCATTTTACTCCATGCCTAATGGCATGAGTTAACTAACCTCTTAAAGACCAAGGTGACTTTGTATTGCCAAAAGTCTCCTTAAAATGCTAGCCAGCCTAATGGACACTCAATATATACTTGTTGAATTGATTTGAATAGAACAGCACAGAAGCTTTTCTCTGCTGATACTTATTAGTAGAGGACTTTCACAGTTAAGCTTTAAGTGCCTCTCCTCAAGAGTACCAAATTCATTTCAGAAGCATGAAATAGGAAATTTTTAATTTAATACCTTGCAAAATAAACAGTTGCACTATTTTGAAGCACATTTAGAGTTTGTCAAAGAACTTGAAAACATTTGTAACATGCTGACACCATTCCAAAAATATTTCCCTTATATTTTCAGTTCTATGCCTTTCATCCACATCTTTCTTTTATGTATCAATGATTCAAATATTAGTTTGAAAGCACTAGTAAGTCAAAGAAGAGCATAAGATATTTTTGAAAGCTTTCTTGCCCCATCATAACAAGAAATCAGGTTTTACAAAGCATGTGTAACCTTAACTATACTAATGTTTAGTTAATACAGTATAGTATATACTATATATATATATATATATATACATATATAATATAGTATAATAGAATCAAAATACCTAATTTCGCTTTCAGTTTTATAAGTACAAAATTTCTTTCCATGTGAGATGGTTTGCCTTTATCAAATCTGTAATATCGCAGAGAAGTTTACCCTTCATTTTAAGGATAACTAGAAGCACTTCTCTAGCACAAAGATTTTAACATGGTATCCCATTTTGGCAAAGAAAAAAAAGTTAGCTTTTGTTGTTGGTGGTGGTTTTTTTTTTTAAGAATACATCTGATACCATTTTAGCTCTCTCAAATAACTCATGATTTAACATGTCTAAGCTAAAATAGTGTAAATTGCATAGTTTCTGGTGTAATTCATTTTGCTCATGAGGCAGTTGGCATGTAAGGTAGCACATGCTGACCTTGGGCATAGGGAGACCTGGATTCAAATTCTAGTAAAGATAGCTACTGACATATGACACCAGACTAATCACTTGTCCTCTCTTAGCCTGTTTCCTTCTTTGTAAGATGGGGATAAAAATAACCATATCATTTACTTCACATGAGGGTTAAATGAGATAATGTGTTTAAAGAATTCTGTAAATCATAAAACCTGAAACAAAGGTAGGTTATTTATTAGTCTATCCATAGCTTAGGGATTCCATGGCAACACAAGTGCTGGTTAGGGTAGAGTCAGCTCATTAGCACCTTAAAAGACTGTTGTCTCAAGTGCAGAGGTTTCAATGTTAATTTTCATCTCATTGAAACTTGAAAGTGCCATATGGTATTCTGGTCTATGGCTGAGAATGCCTTTCTTTGCCTCCTGCTTGGCACCTTGTATTTGTGGCAAGGTGAATTCTGACCAATGTTTACATGATCTCCTGTTTACTTTCTTGCAACATCACTTGCAATCCAACTTTTTTCTTCAAGAAAGATATTTGTTTTGAAACTAAGATAACTAGCTATAGCTGAACCTGTTTTTTTTTTAACTTGGGCTGGGTCTTCTCTTGGTGGCTGGCTCACAAAAAGAATAATTCACTATTTGGATTGCTGTCCTTGCACAGAATTTATGCTGGGAAAATCTCACAATACAAATCATGCTTATGTTTCTGCAAATATGGGTAATAAGGTCCTTACCTTCCATAAAAGCTCCCAGGGTAACTTTTATTTCAATATACATAAAACGTAAGAGATTCAAAGGACTCAGAAGAGTCCATAAAGAGATGTATAACACATACAATAGCATACATGGTATCATAAAGAAATCAACTAAAAGGTTGTCATCTGTAATGATGTGCTGACATTCTTCTGAATTACTATCTTTCTCATAGAACATTAAAATGATTCATATTATTCCCTGTGATTTTGGCTCTGCTGTATATTTTGGACCTGCTATATGGGTAACCCATTTCCTATTACCAACATTGTCTAACTAACTCATTGTAATAGCACGAAATTTCCAAGTCTTGATTTCTTGCCTTTCCTGTCACATGACAGGGCTTTGCTCATGAAGCAGTCCCTAAGACCTTCTTTGTACAAGAAATCTCCTTTTCAGATAGAAAGGAACATGCTGCCAAGGAAATCAAAATTTTCTCTTTTCTACATCAGTGATGTGAAATTCAAAAAAAAAATCAAATCCATGTGGGCTGCATATTGACTTAGAAAACTAAAAGTTAACATTATGTATGCTATCTTAGATTTTAATTTATTTTGTTTGGCATTTCCCATTTCCATTATAATCTGGTTTAACAGCATTTTTGCAGGTCCCATGTTTCACTTGGACAGTGAGTTTTACTCCTCTACTGATAAGTTTAGGTTTAGAAATAGAGTTTACACATTGTCTCTTGGAATATTTGGATGAATACATTCCTGCTTCTACCATGTAATTCTGTAGGACCTTCATCATTGTTCCAACAACTACCATCTCTTGGAATGGCAAAGTCCATAATCATATTTCTTGTTTCTGATCTGTCTTAGGAATTGTTGAGTGAGCATATGCGCTTCTGTTCCAGAGGGAGGGAGACAATGTAATTGAATGATTAGTTTTTTACTTGGTAAGTCTAGAACACAATTCAACTCTATAGTATTCAGTTCTATTCTATGAATGAATGAAGGATTAAGGAAAGGGAAGAAAGAGTAGGATAAAAAATTCTACTATCTATTATAAGACAACATAAAGGGGCAACTTCTCTGACAAGATTCCATTCTCCCCAAGGTCTTAGGCAAACATTGAATTGTTGGGTAAGATCAATCAATGGCCACCTAGTCCTTGAAACCCAAACAGAAACTACTCCTTCTTCACAAAAGGGCTCCAGTTGGCATTCCCACACTCTCCATGGAAAGGTACCCAGCTGATTCTCTAAAGGGCCAATACTCTGTAGACTCATTACATGGTTTTTATAGTTCAAAATGATTTGCAACTCCCTGATCAGCCTCCTTCCCAGTGTTCTCCAGGTGAGGACTATGGCTTCATATTATAGGATAATGTAATCTCAGAAGAAAAATAATTGCTATAAAGGAGACAGATGAGTAATGCAGTGAGTAAGGGATGACACTTAGATATCCTGAGCATGCTCTAGCAATCTTCTTACTCTAGAAACTTTCCTGTCATATTGCAGTAGCCTTCTCATACTAGAAGATTCTGGTACCCTGATGTCCCTTCCATTAATTGGTCATTTCATCCTAGAAACTCCATTTAAAGAAGAGGCTCCAGGTCAATGATGTTCACTTCTCAATCACCTCTTCTGACTCTGTGATCTTCCTTCTCCACTTTTACCCCTCCTCATCCTATACTGACTTTTTAGCTTCCTTTTATGTGTTATTTTCCTCTATCACAGTAAAAGTTCCTTGAGAGTAGAATGTCTTTCTTTTTAATTGTTATTTCTTTCTTCAGTATTTAGCTCAATGCCCGGCACACATTTAGTAGATTCTTATTGTTTTGACTTTATTGAGCATTAAACAAAGCACTAACATGAATCCTAGGAGTTCCAATATCATATTGGATAGATTCTCTATGGAAAATAATGGAAAGATCTGGACGAGAATCATGAAGGATGATAGTGTTAACTCATGGAGGGGATACCTATGCCTATAAGACCACTGATCCAATTTAAAAAAAAAATTAAAGGATTGAAGGGCAGTAGACATCTCATTCCCATGACTGTATATTTGTCCAAACTATATTAGTGCACTTGTATGTATTTTTCCCTATTTTCAGATGGTGGATAGGATGAAAGAAAAGAATAGGAGACCTAGAGAAAAAAAACAAATTGAGTTGGATTGAGCTTTAAAAACCATTGCGTGCCATCTCTTCTAGCATACTTACTTTATAGATGAAGAAAATGACTACATTGATAATAAGTGAATAGGATCAGGATTTGAACCATCCTGCAATCTGATCACATACAGTTGTAGGTGATGTAAATTTTTAGCCTATTTAATGGGTCATTTATTTGTTTTGTATTTCACATGCTGAAAATAATCCAGCCCCCGTACCTTAACCTGTGAGGTCAATATTTATGTCACTAGGTTTATTACTTTATATAGAATGATGAAATATTGTACATTTAGCCTTTCTGAAAAGCCTTGTGAAAATCACCCCATCTTGATGGCCTAATCTTGATAGAAAATAATGCAATGGAAAGAGCGTGGGAATCCTAGGGACTCTATTCAAATCCTTACTCTACTATTTAGAACCTTGGTGACCTGGGGAATATCACTTAACCATCCTGGATTTCTTTTTCCTCAGTGGAAAAATAAGGCATTGGATTAAGTAGCCTCTAAGCTCTCTTTTCTTTCTCAATCTGTTGGTTTTATAACCCTTAATAGTCCAGTCTTCTCTCCATACTGCAATAAAACAGGTTTGGTGAAGGTCCAAGTTTATTTGAACATTACTAGAAAAGTGCCTGGCATATAACAAGGGCTTAATAAATGATTTTTGACTGATATCTTTAAATATTTTTAAAAGACCTTATATTTACATTGTACTTTATTGATGGATTTCCACTACCTCTTCTAATAAATCAGAGAGATGTTACAGTGTTGTTAGAAGAGAGGTACTCACAATGGAATGAAATCAGAGGTTATTGAAGTTTTGACCTATTTTGTTTATTATATAGCATAGCACCAATTATATTCATTTTCCCACTTGAGTTTCACAAAATCTTGTGAGCCAGGGCAGGTTTACTCACATTTTACAGATGCAAAAACCAAGACCCAGAGATCTTAAATAATTGGCTCAAGTCATGTGGCATAGTGAAAACCGGTATTTGTAATCTGGTTCAGTATTCTTCCTACCATACTACCAGTGTGATATACAAAATTTTCTACCCAGAGACAATGTCGTGTAACCCAGAAGGTGTATTCCTAAAGTGGGTATTTCAGGCCATGAAAGGATAGGGAGATCTCATGTAAAATGGAAGCTATTTGGGCCTTAGGTAAAGAGATTAAGGGTAGCTCTAGGGTTTATCCTCAAGTAGCTCTAGGCAGGGTTTGAAGAATTTGCCATGTGGAAATGAAAGGACATGAGTTAGGGATGGATTTTAAACAAGGAAATGCATTTTGTTTATGTTTCTGAAATGCCACCCTATAGCTTAGAGAGTACAATTTTAAAAGATTTTTTAAAAAATCCATGAAAAGCAGTTTTTCTCTCATAGGGGATTTATGGCATTTGTTTTCAGTTCTGAGATAAACTATTGGAAAACAAATCCTAAAATATCCAGGATTGTGGAGGCAAGAATGGAAGAGGGAAGATTACTCAAATATTGAATTTAAAGCTTCTTTTTTAAATGTAAAAGCAATTAACTCTAAAGCTTATTGTTCAAAGAAAAAAGAGTAAATATCTTATTTCAGATCAAATGTTAAGTTGAGTTTTACAGAGATATGGACATTTTAAGAAGCCAGTCCCAGACTGCAGTAATTTTGTAGTTAACATCTAGGTTGTGTTCTTATTTTTCAGTTATTTTTATAGGAATGTGTGTTGGCAATATGAAGGTGGGGCACAACACAATTACAAAGAACTTTGAAACAGGCAGTAAAAAGAGAGGTAACTGGAGGCCTGAAATTAACAACAGGCAGACCTGGATCCAAAACTCACTTTTATGCATTTATTAACTGTGTGACCATGGGCAAATTATAACCTCAATGGGTCTTGGTTTCTTCATCTGTAAAATTAAGGACCTCCTTGCCTTCTAATTTGTCTTTGGCATCTATGGGCTGAGAAATCTGAGAAATCTATGGGCTGAGGAATGTGTGTTGGCAATATGAAGGTGGGGCACAACACAATTACAAAGAACTTTGAAACAGGCAGTAAAAAGAGAGGTAACTGGAGGCCTGAAATTAACAACAGGCAGACCTGGATCCAAAACTCACTTTTATGCATTTATTAACTGTGTGACCATGGGCAAATTATAACCTCAATGGGTCTTGGTTTCTTCATCTGTAAAATTAAGGTCCTCCTTGCCTTCTAATTTGTCTTTGGCATCTATGGGCTGAGAAATCTGGAAACCATCCCTGTTGCCAGTGATTCAGTCATCCTGAGGCCTGCCCTGGGTTTGCTGGGGCCCAGTCTACACTGAGGTGGCCTGGGCTGGTCTGTGATCCTCTCTCATCCTGGTGCAACAGACCTTTCCTGCAGACCTTCCAAATTGTCTTGGGCTGGACATTTTGTTTCACTTCATCTTTCTGTGGGTTCTGCTGCTCTAGAATTTGTTTAGAATCATTTTTTGAAGGTATTTGGCAGGGTTTGGTGGAGAACTCAAACAAATCCCTGCCTTTACTCTGCCCTCTTGGTTCTGCCTCCAGGAGGCATATTTTAATCCTTTCAATTGCTACTGCCTTCTCTTCTAAGGGTACCTTTAATCTGCTTTCTATTTATATTGTAGATGGCAATTTTTGTATATGTTATCAATCAATAAACATTTATCAAATGGCTGTTATGTGCCAAGCACCACACTAAAGCACTAGGGATCCAAAGTGAGGCAAAATAAAGTCACTGGCTTCAAGGAGCTCACAGTCTAATGCTATTTCTCTCATTAGAAAACATTGACTATCCTGGTTTTTCCTTTCCCTAACTCTAGACTTCTGCATCAGGAAATGAATGTACCATGAGTGATTCGGTATAAAAATTTCAAAACAGAGAAGATAGTATTTCTGAGTTTCTCAAACCGAGAGTGAAATAAGAATGAAACTAAAAGTTTCTTAAAGGCAGGGACTGTTTTTGTTTTATTGTATGCCCAGTTTAACAAAATACCTAGAATATAGTAAGGGTATAAGGAAATGTTTGCCGATTGACTTCCTAAGTTCAGGAACTTTTCCCAGCTGTTTAGGTAGGAAAGGCAGTATAGTTCAGAAACAGGTTTGCCTGTTTTAATGCCCTTCATGACCACCCCATGTTTTGTCTACTCGCATCCCTACTCAGCCAATAGCTAGAATTTAGTGCATGATATTGTATGTCATGAGACTCGATCTATTCCATTTCACTTCAACGGTATTTGAAACTTCCCCAATGACTTTTTTTTCAGAGTTGGTAAGTTTATTGGCAAAGACCTAATCAAGTGTTGTTTTGTGTGTAATTCATTTTGGCCTTTAAAATAGCCTAATAATGAAATGGTTGGTCTAGTTCTTTCAGCCATTTTGACATATCAGCCGGGCAATTTACTATTTACTTTTATCTGTAATACTGGGCAAAAACAAAACAAAAAAACCCACCAAAACACATAAAACCCAAACCAGTATGCCATTTTGGGGACTGATGCAGTCTTTAAGCTTCACTAGAAAGAACCTAAGCAAACCACTACACATTAACATCAGTGGCAATCCAACAAGATTGTCCCAATCTGCCACCTTTCTAAGTGTAACTTCACAATGTATTTGTTAAGATGGTGTTAGACTAGCAGAAAAATGAAACAAAGTGGATAGAATTAAATTCTAAATCCCACCTTCATTATCATACTACTGACATCTTATAAAAATATGCATTTAAAGGAAAAACAGCATCCGCCTGAAGGAATCCTCATAAAGCTCCCAGCCCCAATAGTCTAACTTACTTATGGGCCCCACTGAACAGTAGGCATGATCTGATTTAACCACACAATCTGGCTTTAACCACACCACAGGCCCCAGACTCAGTATAGTGGCTGCCCCTACCTACCCACTGCCCTGCTACCCCTGACTCAATACCCCAACTTCCTTATATTTGCTTCACTGCCTCAACAGAGCAACAGGTTTGTCCATGAACTCATATTTCCCACAGAGCAGCAGGCATATCCATGTGATGGGATACCAGTCACTGCCTCTAGCTAGCCACTGCTCCCAGATCTATTCCTCATATTTCCCACAGAAACAGCAAGTATGTCAATGCACTCAACCACAAGCACCTCCATCTAGTTTCAGACAGCACCACAATAGTCGGCCAGTCAGAAAGCAGCACCACCAGGATGCCCAAGTAGGATATAAACCCCAAAACAATGGAAGGGATTTTCCCAAAGTAGGTACCTGTGCAGTAATATAAAAAAACCTGTCCTTTAGGTGACCTTATCACATAGAGGCTTATTATAATATCATTATCATATATACATACCTCCCCACATGGTTTTTTTTCTGTATGCATTATGGGTAATCACATGCACAATTCCACTGAGGCTAGGACCCCTCCCCTATTACCTAATCCCTTAACAAACCACTCTTGCCTTTTTAATATTCATCATTTCTGTTATGTAATTGCATCTTTATAAAAATCCATCTTGCTTTCACTAAAGTTGCTCGTTCCTCTTGGAACTTAGCCTGCTCCATGATAGGCATCAATCTCAATGAATGCCTATACTTGGATTAGAGCTGGTCTGACTCTAATTCTTTGAGACAGTTCCACATAACACACCATGAAACTGCAACAATGGTGACTAGCTCCTTCTTGGCCACCCTTTGTTCAGTATGTCTGAGCCCTGGGGTCAGAGGCCAAGATAGAGCCCTCTCCCCTCCATTGACTTTTTGGTGGGTATACCAGAACAGATGATGCCTAAAGATCATCCAACCTCTTGAAAGAGTCAGTGTTTAGACACTGTAGAGAACTCTTGGTAGCTTTAGCACTTATAGTGGCTGCTTTAAAGTCTCATAGCAGTTCCTGAAGGAGGCTCAGACTTTTCATTGCAATCAGTTAATGTAATTTCATTCACAAAGCCTGGCAGATTTACAGGTGGCAGGAATATAAGATTAATTATGCTACTCCATCTATGCCTTCAGATGTGACTGAGGCCTAAGTAATTCAATTCCCATCAGTAATTTGTTTCCTTTTGTCATTTCCCAACACCTGCCTTTCTCCTAATTCATCCTTCTACTTTATAAATTTTGGGCTCTTGAAATTGTGCAAAAAACTACCTTCTTTTTATATATTTGTGTTAGACTGGTAGCTTGAGGAACATTCATGACAGCCTTTCCATTTCCTTCAACCTAAAAACAACAGGTCTGTGGGAAGATGAGTGTAATATGGTCATGGGATTTTGGTCTGCTTTCCAGTTGCCTCCCAAAAAGCTTGGTCTTAGGGTTTCTTGGACCTTAGACATTCCTAGGAAAAGACCAGACCACAGAGTAGAAGAACAATGACTAATCAGAATGAAGTAACCAAAGCTGTCTATAGCCGTATGAAAAAAATGCTCTAACTCACTACTGATTGGGGAAAATGCAAATTAAAACAATTCTAACATACAACTCATACCTCTTAGGCTGGCTAGTAGGACAGAAAAAGCATAATAACAAATGTTGGAGGAGATGTAGGAAACCTGGAAAGACTTACATGAGCTGATGCAAAGTGAAACGTACTGTGTACAAAGTAACAGCAATATTGTAAGATAATCAGATGTGAATGACACATCTATTCTCAGCAATACAATAATCCAAGACAACTCTGAAGGGCTTATGATGAAAAATGCTGTCCACCCCCAGAGAAAGAACTGATGGTGTCTGAATACAGATTGAAACATACTTTTTTTTTTTACTTTATTTTTCTTCAGGCTTTTTTTGTCTGTGTTTTCTTTCACAACATGACTATTATGGTATCAGATTGCTTGCCTTCTCAATGAGGGAGGGGGTGGAGAGGGAGGAAGGAAGAGGATATGGAACTCAAAGATTTAAAAACAAATGTTAATATTGTTTTTACACATTACTGGGGAAAAATAAAATACTGAAAAAATGTAAAAAAGAGATTCCAAAATGAAAACTCCCAGAAATATAACCAAAGTCCAGGACTGTCGGTTTTAGGAGAAAATATTACAAGCAGGCAGAAAGACATAATTCAAATATTATGGAAATAGAATGGAAGAAAATATTCAGTTAGTATTCATAAGTGTAAATGATAATGGGTTGAACTCACCCATAAACCAGAAGCAGATAACAGAATGGATTAGAAGTCAGAATCCAACAATACGTTGTTTTTCAAGAAACACACTTGAAATAGAGAAACACACATGGAGAGTGTGTAGAATCTATTAATCTTTGATCTCAAAGTAAAAGCAATAATATCCCTAATTAAAAGAGGTAAACAGCATGACTACACCTTGCTAAAAGGCACCATAGAAAATGAAGTAATATCGATGCTAAACATATATGCATGAAATGGTAAAGCATCCAAAATCATAAAGGGGAAGTTTAATGATTTACAAGTGGAAATAGTAAAACAATACTAGTGGGCAACCTCATTGGTCCCCTACTAAAACTAGGTAAATCTAACCATAAAATAAATATGTAAGGAGTTAAGGAGATTAATCGAATTTTTTTTTTAAATTAGATAGAATAGACTGCTAGAAAAGTTAGATGAGGATAGAAAAGAGTATACCTATGTGTCAGGTTTATATGGCACCTTCACAAAAATTGACCACGTATAAGAGCCTAAAAACCACACACAAAAACTCAGTAATATGAGATGAATGATTTTCATACCATAATGCAATAAAAATTATCCTTTAACAAAAGGTCTTGGAAAAATAGATTAAAATTAATTGGAAACTAAATAATCTAACCCTTAAGAATGAATGGGTTAAAGACCAAATCATGGAAATAATAATTTCATTACAAAGAATGACAACAGTGAGCCTAAATATTAAAATTTGTGGGATTCAGGCAAAGTAATATTTAGGGTTAATTGAATATTTCTAAACACTTACATAAATGAAATAAAGAAAGAGAAGATCAATGAAGTGGGCATTAAACAAAAATAAATAAATAAATAACTAGAAAAAGAGCAAATTTTAAATTCCTAATTAAATATCAAAATGGAAATCCTGAAAATCAAAGGTGAAATTAATAAAATTCAAACCGAGAAAACTATTGAACTAATAAATAAAATTTTGAGCTGATTTTATGAAAGTAAACAGTAAAATAAAGCATTGATTAATTTGATTAAAAACAGAAGAAAACCAAATTTCTATTATCAAAAATGAAAAGAGTCAATGCAGCACCAACAAAAATGAAATTAGAGCCATTATTATGTGTTGTTTTTCCCAATTATATGCCAATAAATCTGACACACTAAGCAAAATGGATGAATATTTACAAAAAATACAAATGGTCCATATTAACTGGTGATGGAATAAAATATGTAACCCTATCTTAGGAAAAGAAATTGAGCAAGCTATCAATGAGTTCCCTAAGAAAAAAATCCTCAGGACCAGATGGCTTCACATATAAATACTACTAAATGTTTAAGGAACAATTAGTCCTGAACTTACATAAACTTTTTTGGGGAACAAATAGGTAAAGAAGGAGTTTGATTAACATAAAACCCTGAGACAGATTTTCTGGGTAATTAATAATCAATTAATTAATCAGGCTAGCTAGAAATCAATAAATTGATGGTCAGTTATTTCTCTCACAAACTAAAGAGAACCAGTGGAGACAATGAATACCTTTGTAAAAGATGATGTCCCTGACAAGTGAAAATGAACCCTGATTGGTGGACATTTAATGACGAGGTAGGCTAGAAGTCTTCAGCTACTCATGCTAAGAATATGGCTTGGTAGTGAGATTCAGCTGCCTCAAATGCTCTGAACAAGGGAAGCCATCTCCATCCAGACCACTCTGGATGGTTTCTTCTTCATGAGTTTGGTCACCCTAAACTTTAATAGAGGAGTACAAGGACAAGGCATCTTTTCCTCAGGGTAAGAACTCCACTAGATTGGATTCTGCTTACACTCTAAATAGAAATAAGGTCTCCTGATAGGGTGGGTTCCCACCAAAATTCAAGAGCATGTTTCTTCAAGGGTTAGGACAACTTTATTAGTCAGTCATGTCCTTCACAGACAGATTTTTACAGATTTTTTTTTTTTACAAAAACTGGCTTTACTTTTATTTACAGGGCATCCCTAAAATCTAGACACATAGGAAAAAATGCATATTTTGAAATATTTGGAATATTGACAGACCTTAGCCCGCTTGACTTCTTTTTCTGGGGTATGCTAAAGGAGAAGGTAGACTTAGTGAAAATCACAGATGCAACATACTTGATTGAACAAATAAAGAGTGAATGTGATAAAATTGATGGCAATGTGGAGTTACTACATCAAGTTCACGTGAACCTTGGAAAGCACATCAACCTTTCCATCACAAATGATGGAAATCATACTGAAGATGTTATTTGTTAATATTCCAATTAAATAAAATGTTGCTGAAAGTTTCATTTATTTCTTGAAAATGTGCATTTTTGCCTATGTGTCCAGATTTTAGGAACACCCTGTATTATCTTTAAAAAAAAAAACTATTTTTAAAAGTGATTTTTTGAAACTTTCAGATGCAGATATGAAATCCTCACTCCTATGACAATGCACAAAGGGTCAAAGAATAGTTCAAGAAGCTACCACACTTCTCTTTGGATAGAATTCATGTATCTCTGTATGTCCTGTTCTCACATATTGCATTTCATACCTCCTGTTTCCATATACAAAAAACCATAGTTGAAACCATTATATATTTACAAATCATAGCTCTTAGTACAGATATTACACCACAAAGACAATGATAAACTATGAGGTCAATTATCAAATGTTTCTTAAAAGTGCAATCTTAAAATTTTTCACAGATGCAGTTCTTTTTTAAAAAAAATATTTTCAGGAAGCACTGACACGGCAAAGAATAGCTAAAATTAGTTTTTATTAACTGCTCAAAGTTGTTCAATGTCCTTTTGCAAATAAAAGGCTACAAAACATTGATTAAAATTGTCTAGGAGGGTCAGCTATTCAATGACTGCAGAGTTTTCACTATGATACTTCTCAAGAAGGCACGAAGACAGTGTCTTCTACGCTGTAATTCTAGTCTGCACCTGTTTGTCTATGGCTATAATAGATCACACAGCCACAAATTCGCTTACTGAGAACATTTGGAAAGCAGTGTCCTTCCTAGTAGAGGTTTGGTTTCTCATCATCAGTGCTCCAGACAAGACTCTCTGTCACTTACCAGCTCTATCAAATTAGGCCTCAAAAGGCTTGTTGAGAAGCAAACATAACCTAATACCATGATGCTTTAATGCATGTTCCATCTTCTTTGAGGAGTTCTAACAATCCTTTATTGTTACGGGCTGAGTTAGAGCTGAGCCCTGCTCTCCTCAGACCTCCAGGCCCAGGGGCCTGCTGAGATAAACTCAGGGCTTTGGGATGTGGGTGGAGCCAGGAGGAGGGGTCTCGCCTTTGTTGCCTCCCTAGCGATTCCAGGTCGGACCTGCCTGACCACGTGGAACTTCTGGCTCTCTGGCAGAGCATGTGGAACTTCCGGCTGCCTGACCACGTGGAGTTTCCGGTCTTTGCCTGGACTGCCTGCCCGCAGGGAGCTTTGGGTAGTGTGGGAGGAGAGGGGGAGGAGAGTAGGTGGAGTCAGGGCGGTCCTAGGGCCCAGGTGTATTAGCTTTACCTGTCTTTCACCCACGTAACCAAAGAGTGTACCTACGTCACTAAAGGTATAAATGTGCTGCTTGCTGAAATAATAAATGGAGTCATTCACCATCTTGTTCGGCTCCCGCCCCGTACATTGTCCGGAGATCAGGCCCTTTGCTTAGGCAGAGGCCTGGGGCTTGGGGGGAACCCTGAGCATAGTTACGAGGCTTCGGAAGCCCGTGACACTTTATAGCAGGGCTGTCCAAAATGAGGCCCATGGGTTGCACGCAGCCTACAAACATAGAAATTTACAAAAATGCTTTAGTAAACTAAGCAGAGCTACCACAAAGCTCTCACTAAAATGGCAACTCAAAATATATTGTCTATTGTTTTAATAAAAACCCAAGGTTGGACAGCCCTGCTTTATAACCACCATCTCATTAAGCCTCACAACATCTTTCAGGTATTTATAGTATGTGGCAAGTATCACTACCCTACAATCATAATAACCAATACTCATTTGGGAATGATGGTTCCTACTTCCCATGCCAAGAAAAAACTTTGTGTAGCTTTTTTTTTAAGCAGCTCCTTTTATCACTATTTATAGAAAAGCAGACCCTCCCTCCCACTGCAGCCCCCACCACTCTTTAAATTTCAAAGCTCAGACCTGTTGGATGCCAGCTTGATTCAGAGCTGGGATAGCAACACTTACAATACTTGGCTTTCTAGTCTGCATACTTCTTTGACCATAATATTAATGTTGATAATTGGATTAAAGTATAGGGCACAGTAAAATAAACAGTTGCAAATAAACTGAGGAATAATAGGCCAGAAAAGGGCCACAAGAAGTCCCTGCATTGATACTTTCCAAAAATGGCTCCACATGATGTGAGGAGCAGTTTTCAATTTATTCCTAGCCAATCCCAGGCAAATTCAGCGATCCATTCATATGGAAAGAAAGAATATTTAATAGGGAATTCTATCCACTGCTTCCAAATGGGCTCTTTAAAGTCAAGAAACATTGTGATGATACTCTCTTTTTCTTACACAGGGCATATTGTATGGATGAAAGGTAAGAAGGTTTCTGCATAATCAAACGAGTACAGACACAACATACTGAGTCTTGGGGAGCTCTTCAGGGCATACAACATGACTTCCCTCGGTTGATGGCCTGCCATTAAGTCTTTCAGATAAAAATGTTTCTCTGTAAAGAGAAGCCCACGGGCCCAGTTTCTCTAGTCAAAAGGTGACTTCTTTAGCACTTCATTTTACAAAGATTTTTGAATGAGTAGGTGATGCTCTGATTCTCTGCTGTTCCAGTGATATACAAGTAGAACCACTGCAACACCGGTAAAAGCTGTCAGTACTCCAGAAAAAAGTCCCCCTCTTCTTTGAGGATTTGCTCACCTTGCATTTGGAGCTATAGAAATCTGATCACTCCTGTATTTATGAAAGGCTGCAAGACTATGGACTATATCACTGTTCTGCTGAATGTCTTCTAAACTCACTTTGATGGCATCTTTGAGCAGAATATTTACTTTAGGAAAACCTCATTTCTTTTAGCACTTTGGACATTCTGTTTTCTTTGAAGACACCCATCATAGAGCCAGGAAATGTAAGAGAAACTGTGTACATACTTCAAGGAGGTGGGATTCACCAGGATGTCGTAACAGCAGTGACAAGAAAATTCACTAACAGAAATTTGACAACTAATATCAGAGATTGTCTCTTCTTCAGTGTTTATCATGTTGGGTTCAATTAGCTGTATGCTTTTCATCTTTCTCTAGATCATTCCATACTCAGAAGACATCTATTTCACTCTTACAATCTGCAAGGCATAATTAAATCATATGTACCTGGAGCCAGCCCCATGCAGACCCAAGCACCCCCTGGCCCATGGAGGCACTGCCAACCTCAACCCCCAACCATAGCAACTGAGTGACTTTATTTTTAAATAAAGGAGAAATGTTTGGATCCCGAACTGATAACTGGTTATTAAAATAATAGTAAAACAATTTATCTCAGAAATACTATCAAATTCAAAGGAATTGATTATGACAGAAATAGGGTTTTGATTCCTAAACCAGGGAGAGCAAAACAGGGAAAATAAACTATAGACAAGTTCTCTTAATGAATATCTATGCAAAATTTAAATTAAAACTAACAAGGAAATTACAGATATATATATATATATATATATATATATATACACACACACATATCAAAAAGATCATACATTGTGACAAGGGGAGATCTATATTAAGAATGAAGGATTGGTTCAATATGGGGAAAATTATCAGCATAATTGAAAACCATATCAATAACAAAAAAAGCAAAAATCTATCAGCATCTTCCTAGATATGGAAAAAGCCTTTGACAAAATATAATACTCATTCTTATTAATAACTCTTGAAATCCTAGGGGAGGAATGATGTTTCCTTTAAAATGATAAATCTGTATAAAACCATCAAAAACCATTAATTGTAATGGGGATAGAAGCCTTCCCAATAAGATCAGGGGTAAAGAAGGAAGAATGTCTATTATCATAGCTATTATTTAATATTGCAGTATAAATATTAGTTATAGCAATAAGAGGAGAAAAAGAAATTGAAGGAATTACAATAGGCAATGAGGAAACAAAACAATCACTCTTTGCAGATGATATGATGGTATATTTAGAGAAAATTTAAAAAAAAAACTAGTTGAAATAATTAATAACTTTAGCAAAGTTTCAGGATATGGAATAAATACATATAAATAACCAATATTTCTATTAATATTGCCAGCAAAATTGAGCACAAAGAGATAGAAAGAGAAATTCCAATGCTTGGGAGTCTACTTGTCAAAATAAAGCCATGAATTAAAGGAACACAATTGCACAACATTTTTCACACAAATAAAGATATGAAAAAGTGGAGAAATATTCATTGTTTATGAGCCAATATATGAAAAATGTTTGAATTTATTTATTCAGTGCCATACCAATCAAACCACCAAAAATTATTTTATCAGACTAGAAAAAAATAATAACAAAATTTATCTGGAAGAACAAAGTGTCAAGAATGTCAAGGAAATCAATGAAAAGAAAAAGTGAAGGAAGGTAACCCAGCAGTTCCAGGTTTTAAAAGTATATTACGAAGAAATGGTATACATCAAAACCATGTGGTACTGGCTAAGAAACAGAGTGGTGGATCAGTATAATAGTTTATGTATACAATATACAGCAGTTAAGGATCACACTTATTTAGTATTTTATGGGTCCCTATGGTGCTAATGTGATCAAGGATCTTTCCCACCCACTTAATAGGCCTCAGATAGAGAAAGTTAAGGGAAGCTTGATTAGGAGAAGCCTGTTTGTAGAAAGACCTATTTGCTAAGTAGGTTCTAGGCCCCAGGTCTATACCATTTTGCTAAATAAGTGATTAGCCCCAGGACTACACAGGGTATATATACCCTGTGGGTAGCCATTAAGCTCAGACTAGAGAGCTCCAGAGAGAGACTAGAGAGCTACAAAGAGTGGAGATGAGAGAGCTACAAGAAGAAGACAGAGTATCGAGAGAGCTGCAAGAGATGGAGACCTTGAAGAGTCACAGAGACAGAGAGACAGAGAGAGAACAGGAAGGCCTCTAAGAACTTCAAGGGCTTTCAGAACTGCAGGAGGAGAGGACTCAGGCAAGCAGACAGAAGTCCTGAGTGATTGTTTTTGGAAAGGCACTAGCAGAAGGGAAGTTTACAGGATGGCTTGGCTATTGCTGTGATATGGTATTTTAATGTCCTTGCTATTACATTGAGGTGGACTTACTGGTTTTGGAATACAATTACTGCTATGTCGAATTGGGGTTATTGGTTCTGGGATCTGATCCTCTGGTGTCTGAATAAATGTTTTACTTCTTCTGCCTTCTATATAGAGACACTCTTATACTTTGGAATTCAGAACTATATAGGCATATTCATGGTCACCACAATATTATGAATCTTGCCTTACTAATACAGCCCCTAAAATCCAAACTCTTGGGGTAAGAACTCACTATTTGACAGAAATTACCAGGAAAATTGGATAATAGTTTGACAGAAACTGGGCATAGACATACATCTCATATACCAAGATAAGGTTAAAATGATTTAGACATAGTAATATTACTAGCAAATTATAGAAGCATGGCAAATTTTAGCTGTCAGATCTATGGATAAAGGAAGAATTTATGCCCAAACAAGAGCTAGAAAAGATCATGGGAAATAAAATAGATAATTTAGATCACAATAATTTTTAAAAGAATTTTGCACAAACAAAACCAATGCAGACAAGATTAGAAGGAAAGCAGGAAACTTGGGGAAAATTACAGCAAGTTTCTCTGATAAAGGTCACATTTCTCTAATGTATAGGAAATTTAGTCAATTTTATTAGTCATGCCCCAGTTGATAAATGGTCAAAGGATATAAAGAGGCAGATTTTAGAAGAGGAATCAAAGGCAACAGTTATATGAGCAATGCTCTAACCTAAATCACAATTGAATAGAGAAATGCAAATTAAAACGGCTTTAAAGTATCACCTCACACCTATCAGATTGACTGATATGAAAGAAAATTAAAATGATAAATGTTGGAGGAGATATGGAAAAATTGGGACAGGACACTAAAGCATTGTTGTTGGAATTATGAACTGATCCAACCATTCTGGAAAGCAATTTAGAACTATAATCAAAGGGTTATAAAACTGTGCATACCTGGGGGGTAGAGCCAAGATGGCAGCTGGAAAGCAGGGATTTGCTTAAGCTCTCCCCCATATCACTCCAAACACCTGTAAAAAATGTCTCTGAACAAATTCCAGAGCTGCAGAACCCACAAAACAGCAGACGGAAGCAAGTCTCCATCCCAGGATGGATCAGAGTACAGCCCAGTGTGGGACACACTGGGACAGACCAGACCAGGAGGTAGCCTGGAGCAGGCCTTAGGGCCATGAATCATTGAGCTGTGGCAGTTACCAGACTTTTCAACCCACAAACACCAAAGACCACTGAGCAAGTTAGTGGGAAAACTGCTAGATCAGGTTAGAAAGTGGTCCGGGCCCAGCCCTGGGGGTGGCAGAAGTGGTGCGGTGGTGCTGCTTCCAGAGCTCCAGTGTGAGCTGCTTCCAGAGTCCCTGACTCACATGCTGGGAGGAATCAAGTGCCAGATCAGAGTGGGAGTGCCATGCTTGCTTTGCCCTGCTTGGATCTGGGTTGCAATCCTTGTTGGCGGCACTTGGAGGAGGAGGACTGATGCTGTGGCAGAGCTTGTGGTGACAGTGGAGGAGAAGTAGCTCTGAAAACAGTAGTGCAGCCCCTAAAGCTTGGGACAATGCACTTTCTACTCTACAAGCAGTCATACACTGACAAAAAGCTCAAAGGTCAAGTAGTTGGCTGGGAACATGGACAGGCATTGAAAAAGGACGCAGACTCAGACTCAGACTCAGACTGAGACTCAAGAATCTGTTTTTGGTGACAAAGAGGCTCAAAACGTACAGCCAGAAGAAGTCAACAAAGTCAAAGAGCCTACAACAAAAGCCTCCAAGAAAAATATGAATTGGTCTCAGGCCATGGAAGAGCTCAAAAAACATTTGGAAAAGAAAGTAAGAGAAGTAGAGGAAAAATTGGTGAGAGAAATGAGGGACATGCAAGAAAACCATGAAAAACAAGTCAATGACTTCCTAAAGGAGACCCAAAAAGATACCTAAGAAAATAACACCTTAAAAAAGAGACTAATCCAAATGGCAAAAGAGCTCCAAAAAGCCAATGGGGAAAAGAATGCCTTGAAAGGCAGAATTAGCCAAATAGAAAAGGAGGTCCAAAAGACCACTGAGGAAAATACCAACCTTAAAAATTAGATTGGAGCAAATGGAAGCTAGTGACTTCATGAGAAATCAAGATATTATAAGACAGAACCAAAGGAATGAAAATAAAAGGAAGACAATGTACAATATCCCGCTGGAAAAACCACTGACCTGGAGAATGGATCCAGGAGAGATCACTTAAAAATTATTGGACTACCCAAAAGCCATGATCAAAAAAAGAGTCTACACATCATCTTTCAAGAAATTATCAAGGAAAACTGCCCTGATATTCTAGAGCCAGAGGGTAAAATAGAAATTGAAAGAATCCACCGATCGCCTCTTGAAAAAGATCCCAAAAAGAAAACTCCTAGGAATATTGTCACCCAATTCCAGAGTTCCCAGGTCAAGGAGAAAATAATGCAAGCAGCCAGAAAGAAACAATTTCAGTACTGTGGAAACATAGTCAGGATAATACAAGATCTGGCAGCTTCTACATCAAGGGATTGAAGGGCTTGGAATATAATATTCCAGTGATGAAAGAAGCTAGGATTAAAACCAAGAATCACCTACTCAGCAAAACTGAGCATAATGCTCCAAGGTAAAATATGGATTTTCAATAAAGTAGAGGACTTTCAAGTTTTCTCAGTGAAAAGACCAGACCTGAATAGAAAATTTGACTTTCAAACACAAGAATCAAGAGAAGCATGAAAAGGTAATCAAGAAAGAGAAATCATAAGGGACTTACTAAAGTTGAGCTATTTTGCTTACATTCCTACATGGAAAGATGATGTGTGTAATTCATGAGACCTTTCTCAGTACTAGGGTAGTTGAAGGGAATATACATATATGTAGACAGAGAACACAGGGTGAGTTGAATATGAAGGGCTGGTATCTAAAAAAAAAATCAAATTAAGGGATGACAGAGGAATATATTGAGAGAGGGAGAAAGTGGGAGATAGAATGGGGTAAATTATCTCACATAAAAGTGGCAAGAAAAAGCAGTTCTTTTGGAAAGGAACAGGGGACAGGGGAGGGAATGAGTGAATTTTGCTCTCAAAGGATTTGACTTGAGGAGGGAATAACATACACACGCAATTGGGTATCTTACCCCACAGGAAAGTAGGGGGAAGGGGATAAAAAAGGGGGGATGATAGAAGGGAGGGAAGATAGGTGAAGGAGGTAATCAAAAGCAAACACTTTTTAAAAGGGACAGGGTCAAGGGGGAAAATAGTCTTTTACAACATAAGTGTTGTGGAAGTGTTTTACATAATGATACATGTGTGGCCTATGTTGAGTTGCTTGCCTTCTTAGGGAGAGTGGGGAGGGGAAAGGAAGAGGGGAGAGAATTTGAACCTCAAAGTTTTAAAATCAGATGCTCAAAATAAAAAGTTGTTTTTGCTTGTAACTGAGAAATAAGATACATAGGGAATGGGGCATAGAAATCTATCTTGCCCTACAAGAACGTAAGGGGAAAGGGGATGGGGTAGTGGGGTGGAGTGGGGAGACAGAAGGGAAAGCTGACTGGGGAATGGGGCAATCTAAATATATTCCATCTTGGAGTGGGGGGTGGGTAGAAATCGGGAGAAAAGTTGTAACTCAAAATCCTGTGGAAATCAATGTTGAAAACTAAAATATTAAATAAATAATAAAATAATTAAAAAAAAAACTCTGCATAACCTTTGAACCAGCACAACTTCTACTATAGCTCTGTCCCCAAAAAGATTAAAGGAAAAGGTAAAAAAGCACATACCTCTGTGTGTGTGTGTGTGTGTGTGTGTGTGTGTGTGTGTGTGTGTGTATACATCTATATATATTACAGCTATTTTTTATGACAAAGAATTTGAAATTGAGGAGATGTCAGTTACTCAGTGTAGTGGCTGAAGAAGTTGTGGTGTATGATTTTAATGGAATACTGTTGTACTATTAAAAACCATGATGAACGGAATGGTGTCAGAAAAATCTGGGAAGATTTGGATAAACTTATTGAAAGTGAAGCCAGCAGAATCAGGAGAATATTATGCACTATAACAGCAATATCATGTGATGATCAACTATGAATGACTTAGCTATTCTGATCAATATAATAAACCAAGATAATTTTGAAGGACTTCTGATGAAAACTCTTATCCCTTTCAAGAAAGAGACCTGATGAAATCTGACCGAATATTTAAGTGTAACTTTTTCACTTTTTTGTTGTGGTTTAGTCATTTGAGACATGAGTAATGTAGAAATACAGTTTGCAGGATTTTACTCTATAGTTAATATTATATTTCTTGCCTTCTAAATGTGTGGAAGAGGCACAAGAAGGAGGGAAAGAATTCAAAACTCCAAAGTAAAAAAAATGTTAAAAATAAATACATATTTTTAAAAAAAGATTGAAGAGGGCAAAAAAAAGAATAACAATGGCATCAGTGGGGAGAAAAGTATGATTAAGGTGACCTAGCAATACCAGATTTCAAACTATATTACAAAGGAGTAATCAAAAAATCTGGCACTGGTTAGGAAGTAGAGTTATGGGTTGTGATATTGCGTATTGACACGACATGGGTCCTCACCATCTCAAAACCTCTCTGACCCCCTGCTGGGGTCTTCCCAAAAACAAACTCACAGCACACCTAAGTCAGCCTGTTCACTTCTAACTATCATGAGGGTGGCCATTAGTGGCCATAACTGCTCGCTCTCTCTCTCTCTCTCTCTCTCTCTCTCCATTTCCTGTGACATAACTTCCTTTTCCTGTCAGGAAGCTCCTCCCACCACATGTGACTTAGGCTTCCTGAGACATAAGTAGGTCACATAGCCTATTAATGGGTAGGAAAGATGTTCAAATTTAAATTGCTACTACAACAGGAGATAGAGAATATTATGAAATGCAAAATGGATAATTTCAATTACAGTAAATTGAAAAATTATTGCACAAACCAAGCCAATGAAACCAAGATTAGTAGGGAAGCAGAAATCTGGGAAACAATTTTTATAGCTAGTGTCTCTGATAAAGGTCTTATTTCTAAACTATATGTAGAATTGAGTCAAATTTATAAGAATATAAGGCATTTCCCAATTGATAAGTGGTCAAAGGATATGAATGGGCAGTTTTCAGAAGAAGAAATCAAAGCTATCTACAGTCATATGAAAAAATGCTCTAAATCACTATTGACTAGAGAAATACAAATCAAAGCAAGTCTTGGGTACCTTATCACACACATCAGATTGGCTAACATGACAAAACAGGAAAATGATAAATGTTGGAGATGTGGGAAAATTGGAACTCTAATGCATCGTCGGTGGAGTTATTAACTGATCCAACCATTCTGGAGAGCAATTTGGAACAAAGGCATAAAGTTCTGCATACCTTTTAACCCAGCAATACCACTTCTAGGTCTGTATGCCAAAGAGATCATAAAAATGGGAAAAGGACACACATAATAAAAAAAAATATATTTATAGCAGCACTTTTTGTAGTGACAAAGAATTGAAAATTGAGAGGATGCCCATTAATTGGTGAATGGCTGAACAACCTGAGGTATATAAATGTAATGGAGTACTATTGTTCCATAAGAAATGATGAGCAAGCAAGCTTCAGAAAAACCTGGATGATCTGTGAAATGAGCAGAACCAGGAGAACATTGTACATAGTAACAGCCACTTTGTGCAATGATTAACATTGATGTACTAAGCTCCTCTCAGCAATGCAAGGATCTAAGACAACTCCAAAAGACTCATGATTGAAAATGCTATCCACATCCAGAAGAAGAAGTATGGAGTCTCAATGCAGATCGAAGCATACTATTCTCTCTCTCTCTCTCTCTTTCTCTCTCTCTCTCTCTCTCTCTCTCTCTGTCTCTCTTTCTCTCTTGTTTTTTTTTCTTTCTTGGTTCTAATTCTTCTTTACATCATGACTAATGCAAAAGTATGCTTAAAATGAATGCATATGTAGAGCCTATATCAGACTGCACACTGTCTTGGGGAGGGAGGAAGGAAAGTAGAGGGAGAAAATTTAGAACTCAAAATCTTATGGAAGTAATATTGAAAACTATAAATTAATGCATTTATTAAAAAGATTTTTAATTTATTTTTTTTAAAAAATTGATTCTCTATTTGAAGTTGGTTCCCTTTTATCATAATTTTCTTGATTTTCTTGGATTGATCTTAATTTTTTCTAATTTTTCCTCAATTACTCTGATTTTTAAAGTCCTTTTTAATTTCTTCTAAGAATTCTTATGCTTGGGAAGATTTGACAATTCTCACTTGTAAAGGGAGTGGCTTTTTTTTTTTAGTTCCATTATCTTCCTCTGAATATGAACGCAGACCTTCTCTATCCTTATAGTAGCTATCTATGGTTGGGTTCTGTGTGGGATAAAACACCCTCACCAATTAAAAAAAATTAATTTTTAATAAGGAGCCATCCCAGGGTGGGAACAGAAATAAAATTGTATTCGATTCTCACAAGAATAGGGAGTCCTCTGCCAGAACAGAGCTAGCAAAGGAGGCAAAGGCACAAGGAACAAAGCACCAATAATTATACCTAATGCAAGAGAATTCCCACCCACCTCTGACCCTTCTCACCATTGGCTGGGAGGCGGGCTTACAATCTGAGCACGAAAAACTAGACAAAGAACTAGGAAATCAAGGCACAGAAATTCCAATTCCCATTCCCCTAGTTAACGATTACAACTGAGGTGACATCTATAAATCTAAAGAAGGACAATAAGATAAGGGGAGGGGAAGACCCTCCACATTCTTTTACAGTAAAGGAAAGCAGGTCACAGTGACCCTATTGTTACCTGGTAAATCTTTAAACCAGAACCAGAAGAAAGAACAAAAAGTTTCAGGAAAAAAAGGAAACTTTACCAGAGGCTGAGAAATCAGACTCTCACAGCCTCAGAATTTTTTCATTTCCCTATTTACCCTATTTCTTAATTTTTAAACATTTCTAAGTATAGACATGAATAGATATAGATATATATTTATACATATATGTTCCCTGCCAAGTCTTCACATTTTATTTTCTCACTACCTCACACAGGTTCTTTCATCTTTGTTTACTCATTTTATTTACTTATTTGCTTGTTTGTTTGTTTTTAGCAACTGCTAGTGTAATTGAGTTCTAGTCCCAAGGTATGGGGAATGATGCCCCAGGCCTCAGGCCCTTCTTACTGTTATTTTCTGATATCTGACTTGGGCTCAATCTTGGACTCTTCTTTCGACTTCTAAACCACAGCTAGGGCCCCCAAATGAAGAGGTTTAAGGAAAATGATGACGGTAATGAATCATAGGTTTCTAGGGGTGTTTAAGACCCCAAAATACCTGCACGCCGGGTCCTGCCGAAAGAATTCGACTCAAGCCGTCTCAGCCAAGGGAAAAGACAAAGTTTGTTAGGGATTCACCATAATGGGTTGTCTTAAAAAATCCCCCCCTTTGTGACACCTGTTTTCACAAGCCGGTCAGATTCAATCTACTTGAATCTGAGCACCTTCATGGAAGCAAGATGGAGATCAGATACACAAAGATTATAGGAGGGATTGAGAGGTGGTCTGGAGTGACTAGAGGAGGGTTTGAGGAAGGGTTTGAGGAAGGAGGAGTCTAAGGAGGATGAGATGAGGTCAGAGTCCAGGAACCAAGAGAATGGGATTAAGGGTTGGAAGTAGTTGAAGGCTTGGGTATTGATAGTATCAAGGGTGGGAAGTAGCTGGACAATAAAGGGCAAGGCTAAGTAGAGATTTGGGCCTAATGATAATGTGAGGCTTATGGCCTTAGGGGAAGGCCAGATCTAGTTGGAAGATTCAAGGAGAGTTTAAGAGGGCTCCCAGAGACTGTATTCCAGATTCAAGGGGTTCCCAGAGACTTTGCCCTCATCACAACCACACTGTCCTGCAACTTATCTTGCTCCTTGCAGTCCCTCTGGTGTCCGCAAACTGCAGCTATCCTCTCTGCTCTGGAACTGAAACTAGGGACTCTGGTCTCCTGTAAGTGCCCACAGCCAGCATAGTCCCTGCTCCTCTGCCACTGCACTCACTAGATGTGTGCTAGTTCCTTCTCCCTCCCCATCCTTCCCCCCAGCAGCAGCCCAGGACAACTCTGGTCAGCACTACTGTGCTTGGCATCCCTTGATAGTGGAAGGTCCTTCAATCTTCTTGACACAGCCCCACACTGTCCATGACATGAAAGTTTCTAAGGCTGAGGCAGCCTCCCAACCCTGGTTGCCCCCAGGGCTCCTTGTTCCCTGATTCTGCAGAATTGGGCAGGAGGTATTTGCACTTCACTAAGGATGAACCTCCACCACTGGAGGAAGGGTCTTCTCAAGTTTTTCTTAGGGAAAACAACTGCTTTACCAAGACTTTTCTTTTTTTGTTGCTCTACCTTCCCTCTGAGGTAATGTTCTGTTTTTTCTTGTGGAAAAAATTTGAAGGGCCAAAAGTTTTCTGACCTACTCTGTTGTCTCAAAATCTTCTCAGAAGCTCATAGATTGGACCACAATAGGTCCCTTCCGGAGCTCCACTTAATGGCTGTATTTTGGACCCTCTGCCCTCAGGGCTAAGAGTGAATGTCTATGGTCACTGTTTCTCTTTGGAACAGCAATGCTGAGGGTCTTCCCCTCCCAGCTTGTTTTTTTTTTTCCTTTTTTCTAATTAAAGGGGCCATCCCTTGATTCACTTCTTAAAGAGGCCTATTCACTGAATGGGTGTTACCTCACTCTAAGTGAGTACCTGAAAAGGCCTGAGCCTAAAAGGGCCAGGGTCTCCCTTTACATCCTGGGTCATCTCCAGTCCTCCTGTTGAATATCAGGTCACTGGATCCAGATGCCTCTGGAGGAGAAAGTGAGGCTGGTGACCTTGAGCCCTCCCTCACTCAGATCCAAGTCAACTGCAAGTCATGTCATCCTCTCCCTGATGCCATGGTCCTCTTTGAAAATGAAGGACAAATACAACAACAACAACAGTCATCCAAAGTGATTCCAGTGGACTCAGGATTAAAAATGCTCTTGACTTTCAGAGAGATGACTGACAAACTCTAAGTGAAAATTGAAGTATAATATTTTTACTTTGTTGCTTTTTTCAACATGGCTAATATGGAAATATTTTTGTATGATTTCACATGTATAATTTGATATATTTCTTGCCTTCTCAATGTATGATGGAAGGGCTGGTGACAAGAAGAGAATCTGAAATTCAAAATTTTTAAAAAGTTTAAAATAAATAATCTTTTAAAACATAAAAAGAGAGGGATAAAAGGTAAAATAGATACAGAAAAGAACAGAGATGGATGGACACAGAGAGACACGAAGATAGAGACAAAGAGTTAGAGAGATAGAGAGAAATAGAGACAGAGAAGAGAATTAATTTATAGAAGATAAAAGAAGCAAAATTCATAAGTGGAACAAACTGGAGAACAGAATTAATGGGTTGGAAAATTAGAAGACTTAGAGGCTGGCCTAAGACCTAGGGAACCCAGTTTAGTTTCAAGATCCTCTGAGTTGTTGATGCCTTTCCCTTCTTGGAATAGCAGAAGAGATAGATTTTAATCTGATCACTGGAACTGTTTCTTTGAGGGTTTGGATTAGGTACAGAACAACTAGTGTTTGGAGGTCACAGCTTTTGGGAAGGTGTAGCAACAATCTGCTAGCAGCTACTGTGGCTGTGTGAAAAAAACAACAAGCAGCACACAGAAGGCCGCTAACACGTGTTCTTTGATCAGCTTTTCTAAGGAAAGCAACTTTAAGGGGTTAACAGTCTCAGTGTAATTAACGTACTTAATCTTGGACTCAATCTTGGACTCTTCTCTCTACTTCTAAACCACAGCTAGAGCGCCCAGCCACACTGTCCTGCAACTTATCTTACTCCTTGTAGTCCCTCTGGTGGCTGCAAACTGCAGCTAACCTCTCTGCCCTGGAACTGAAACTAGGGACTCTGGTCTCCTGCAAGTGCCCATACTCAATCATTTAGTTCAGGGGGAAAAGATCAGCCTCCTGAACTTCAAGGCGAATACAAACAGAACTTACAAACATAACAGACAGACCTCATCTGATTCAAATCACAATTCATAGTTACCAGAGAATCACCAACATCTATCTCGGTTACAAAGCCGGGAGCCAGTTACAGCTTGCCCAGAGTCTCAACACTCCTTCCATGAGTGTGCTTCCAAAAGCCAAACACCAAGCTCCCCTCAATTATATCCCATTCGGAGAGCTGAGGGCTCTGACCTCACCCAGGCTGCGTGTGTGAAAGTTCCCCATCCCTGGTATCACATCCTATGCAAGTCAATAACTCCTGATTGTCTTAGTGCAGAGAAATAGCTGAGGAATACTTCAAGACAAAGACAACAAAAGGTTTCCCACCAATTTAAACTCCATTGAAACCTTTAATATCTTTGGCTATGTTCCTTTTAGTGGTGATTTAATCACTGTATATATTTATTGTATGATGAAATTTCATTGAAAGACATCAAGGAAGATAGATTCTTTTACAATAGAAATGCTGTCGAAACCAAAAACCTAATTAAATAACTGTTTATGTAGTAAATCCTAAGGTTGAAACAAGCACTGCAACCCACAAAAAAGGGAGGAACAAGGAAAGAGAAGCAGCTAGCAGACAAATCAAATTGGTGCAGCCTTTACACTGCTCTGGGTACAGGCCATAACCACTGGAATTGAGTTTTTCTGTTTCTTTTTGTTTTTGAGTGGGGAAGGCAAGGCAGTTGGAGTTAAGTGACTTGCCCAAGGTCACACAGCTAGTGTGTCAAGTGTCTGAGGCCGGATTTGAACTCAGGTCCTCCTGACTCCAACGTTGGTGCTCTACTCACTGTGCCACCTAGCTGCCCCTGGCGTTGAGTTTTTGATTAATGGTCCTGAGTTCTTATTATATACGTGATCAGACCTTGATGCTTGTGTTACTGCTTTTCTCTTCTGTTAAATGGGTCTAAGAAACTCTACCTTCAGTGGGAATAAAGTAAGATCATATTTAAAAGGGCTCTGTAAACTGTGTGTTTTTATTTGATTATTGTCATATAATGGTGCACTTTTCTTCAAAAAAAGGAGGAAGATGATGAATCTCTTACAATGAGGTACAAAATCAAGACATAAAATATGGAGACATAATTCACTTGTATTTTTTCTTATTAAATCAGCATATTGTTTTCATTCCTGAAAGTATGGTAACAAAATCAGAGGATTGATTGACAGGAAAAATTGCTAAATTGCTGATACAGTTTCATGTGATGGTACAATTAATATAGACTCAATTGCAGTCTGATAACATGCCTCTGTTAGGATGCAGAATATAGCTTCACAAAAGGCTTTCATTTTTCAAAAAAAAAAAAAAAACCTCTCCTTTTAGAGAAACTCTGACAGTTCACGAAGCAGTAGTAAGGATAATATTCTATAAAAAAGAATAAAACATTTATGAATATAGGAACAGAGTATATCATGCATGTAGCAGGTATATAATAAATGTTTGTTGAGGTGAATTTGTTTCTATTTCAAGGATTTTTATTTTGTCAATTCAGGTCATTTTTGACACTAATCTTAATCCCAATCTCCTTCATGCCAGAATAGTAGATGGTCAATGAATCAAATAACCAATAAATAATAAAAGAAAAAATTCCATTACCCATTAACAATGTTCTGATGATGAGCCTGATTTTCAAAATTATGCCATCTTCTCCTTGAACCTATATCTGTTTCTAGAACCATGCTGAAAGTCTGTTCTGCTAGTTAGCCAAATCAATAAGAATTTATTAATCACCTACTATGAGATAGTCACTGCATTTGGGATACAAAGAAAGGCAAATACAATCCCTGCTTTCAAGGAGCTCAAAATCTAGTGGAAGAGAAAACAGAAGCAATTATTTACTAAGAAAACGTGTGTGTGTGTGTGTGTGTGTGTACATAATGTACAGGGTATTTCTAAAGTCTGGACACATAGGCAAAAATGTATAGTTTCAATAAATGAAATGAATGAAATTTTCAACATCATTTTATTTAATTGGAATATTAACAGATAACATCTTCAATATGATTTCCATCATTTGTGATGCAAAGGTTGATGAGCTTTCCAAGATTCACATGAACTTGATGCGATAACTCCACATTGCCATCAAATTTAGCACATTCACTCTTTATGCATTGAATCAAGTGTGTTGCATCTGTGATTTTCATTGAGTACACCTTCTCCTTTAGCATACCCCAGAAAAAGAAGTCAAGGGGGCTAAAGTCTGTTAATATTCCAAATATTTCAAAATATGCATTTTGCCTATGTGTCCAGACATTATGGACATCCTGTATATGTGTGTGTGTGTCTATACTATACATAATTTCAAAAAAGAAGACAGTAGAATTGTCTAGATAGAGGGGGATTAAGAAAGACTTCTTGGAGAATGTGTGATTTTAGCTGAAACTTTAAGGAAAATGAGGAGGTGGCAATGATACCATAATTCCAAGGAAATTAGACCATCAGCAAAAATGGAGAATCAAGAAACAGTCTTTTGAGAGGACTAGCCATGTGGAAAGGGGTAAGGAGACTGAAAAGGTAATAGGGAGTTATGTTCTGAAGGGCTTTAAAAGCCAAATATAGGATTTTTTTTACTTGATTCTTGAAACAATAGTGAGTTCATTGAACATAAGAGAAAAATGGTCAGAGATGCACTTTATGCACCACAATTCTGCAGCTGAGTGGAAAACAGATTGAAGTAAAAAGAGATGTGTGGTAGGAAAATGCAGCAGCAGACTATTAAAATAGTCCAGGATTGAGGGTTATGAGGACCTGCACTAGGGTGATGGTAGCATCAGAAAAGAGAAAGTCACTTATAGGAGAGATATTATGTAAATAGAATAGATTGGACTTAGCGACTAAATGAATATTGTGGGGGGGAGGTGAGAGAGAATGAGGAGACAAGCATGGAAATTAGATTGGGAGCCTGGGTGACTGGGAGCATGGTGGTGCCTTTAACAGCATTAGGGACATTTAGAAGAGGGGAGGGCTTTTGGGGAGGGTGTATAATGAGTTCATTTTTGGATATGTTGAGTTTAAGAGTTCTACAGAGATATGCAATTCAAGATGACAAATAGACATTTGGAGACATAAGACTGGAGGCCAGAATAAAAGGTTAATACTGAGAATTATCTTCATAAAGATGAGAGCTAATGAAGGAAAAGAACCAGGAGAGAACAGTGTTACAAAAACCTAGAGAAAAGAGAACATCAATAAGAGGATGATTAACAGTGTCACATGCTGCAGAGAGGTCAAGAAGGATGAGGATTGTGAAAAGATCATTTTATTTGGCAATTAAGAGATCATTGGTTATTTTACAGAGCAAAGGTTCAGTTGAATGCTGAGGCTGGAAGTCATTTTTTTTAACCGAAAAGCCATATTTTACTGAACAAAGATGCCATTCTGTGAGAGCTCCCTCTTCCCTCCCCCTTACATCACATCATCCCAATACCTTCTGCCACTTTTCCCTCCTTCACCCTTGTCACATGAAGAAATAGCTTTTCTCTTTTCTATGGCAATTCCTTTTAAGAGCATAAGTGATCCCATTCCATCCCATCTTCTCTAGCAAATTGCCTCTTTTATCATTCCTCCTCCATTACTTATCTTCAATCATTTCCTCTTTACTGGCTTCTTCCTACTGCCTACAAATATGCATGGTGTTCATCATCCTCAAGGATCCTGGCTTAATTGATTCATGCCCTCTGGGTAGTGCACGCTCAGGGCCTGGCACACAGGAGATAACAAATACTTACTGACTTACTGATGGACAGAATGTGGAGGGATAAAAAGAGAATGAGAGGAAAGAAGCAGAGGCATTAAGTGTACATCAACTTCTCCAGGAGTTTAGCAATGAAAGGGGGAAGAGATACAGAACAAGGGTTAGTGCAGCTGGACAGACGTAGTAATGGGAGTGACAGATTTTTGAGGATATGATGGTGTAACGTCAATGGGATAGAAAGATCTTCCCAGCCATTAATAGACCTATATGACCTGCTTTGAGCTCTGGCCTTGCTCACAGAGCCACCTAGTCATGGAGCTTGCTTAAGGGAGGCTTGCTTGCAGGAAGACTTTCACACCTTTTGCTAATTTCTAATTAGGCACTGAGTCATGAGGGTTGTGATGCCTTCTGGCTCTGAGAAATGTATATATACTCTGACCTGGTATTTTGCTTTGGGGGCTCATTTATGAGAAGAACATTTTTATTTCCTGGTTGAGACTCTGAGTGGCCATATGTTCAGACCCCCACACCCCACCCCCTCCCCCTGACTGCTCAGATGTAAAGGCTCTCTCGATCCAGTGGTGTATGTAAAGTGTATAGCAATATTGCTTTGGTTCAGGCAGCTAAGAGCCCTGTCTGTTGGTCTTCATGCTAATTTCTCTGCTTGTATTTTCTCTGATTGTACTTTCTCTGATGCTCAGGGTGCTGACCCTTCCCCTGAACTAGGGAAGATAATTAAAAGTAGGATTGTTTACCCCTTTCTGAGCAGTCTTTCCTGGAAAAGCACATTAAAGAATCGTTGCTAGCAGGTCATCCTGGCTATGCTAGGGTGCTCGCTCTTACAGACAGATATGGACGTGTTTGTAATCAGTGGGGAAACAATCAATAAACTGTGAAAATGTCGTGAATTTGTGCTTTATTAAAATAGCCTTTGAGATGGCCTGATCACCTCTGTAGCACATGAAAATACCAGAAAAAGATATCATTGAAGATGAATTGAAGTCACAAGAAAATCTTATCTTTCTTTTGTGTAAATTATATAATTATATCAAACTTTCATGTTTTTAGCTCTTTGTTGCTATGAAATCAATAATTTTGGGGCCTAGTGGCATTTCAAACCAGTTTAATAGGCCTTTTCCTTTTAATTTATTCAATTCATCGCATATATTGTTTTTCAGTCATTTCAGTTGTTTTTGAAGATTTGTGACCCCATTTGGGATTTTCTCAGCAAAGATAGTGGAGTGGTTTGCAATTTCCATCTCCAGATCATTTTATAGATGAGGAAACTGAGGCAAAGAGGGTTAAGTGGCTTACCCAAGGTAACACAGGTAGGAAGTATCTGAGGCCAGAACTGAACTCATGAAGATGAGTCTTCCTGACCTCAAGCCGTGCACTTGATCCACTGCACCACAAAGCTACCTCAATACATTGCATACTTAATCTGATTAATTTTTCTTGTTGGAATTCTTTTTACACCTCCTCCCCAATTGTATGTCTATGCACGCATGTGTGTATGTATGTATTTATACTGGGGTTCATCAAAGATAATGATAGCATGGGTTCTCTGTTAAACTTTTAAAGTTTAAAATTTTATATTGGATAATTTGGTTTTTAACTATCATAGAATATGTTCCTATCAGGTCAGGGCCTACAATCCTGTTTACCTGGGGCTTTTAAATAGACAAATCACAAAAATATGAATTCAAGAGGGGTTCTTAATCTCTTTAAGAAAATACTGTTAAAAAAAGGAGGCAGCTAGGTGAAGAAGTGAGTAGAGCACCAGCCCTGGAGTCAGGAGGACCTGAGTTCAAATCCAACTTCAGACACTTGACATACTTACCAGCTGTGTGACCTTGGGCAACTCACTTAACCCCCATTGCCCTGCCTTCCCCCCTCAAAAAATATTTTTAAGTCTCTTACAGAAAAAAATATATATGTATGTATATGTGTATATATATATATATATATGTATATGTACATATATATAATATACACACACAATGGCTATGAAAAATATAAAATATATCTATTCATAACTTCTCCTAAAACTTCCTATTTGTCTAGTCCAAATTACTAAAATTATTTTGTTAAACTTTAAGTTTTGATTTTTATTTTTTAATGAAAGAGACATGTTTTCTGTAAAAAAGTAGTTTATACTAAAAACATTTTAGAAACAGAATATACCTTTACTTGAAGTACTAAATAAGAACATCCCATGCATGTAAAGCACTTTAAAGTCTATAAGTTCCTAATAAATCACTTCATTTTGAACCTCACTAAAAACAAACAAATTCAAAACAGAACAGGACAAAAAAATATGAAGTAGATGAGGATGAGAATAGCATTCTCTTCTTTCAAGAGATGAAACTAAGGCTAAGGTCACACACAAGAAAGTGGAATAAGTGAGAATCTAAACAAGGTCTTCTAACTATATGTAGGATCATATCTAGTCTATTATGCTTCTTTTCTATCGAAAACAATCAGTGAGCATAAACACAACCTCCATGAGGCAGAGTTGGGCAGGCAACGCAATCCTTAATATAGGAGCATAGAATTTAGAGCTAGAAGACATTTTAGAGGTCATCTCATCCTAACTGCATACTTTAAAAATGACAAAACTGGGGGCGGAGCCAAGATGGCAGCTGGTAAGCAGGGACTAGAGTGAGCTCCATACCCGAGTCCCTCCAAAAACCTATAAAAAATGGCTCTGAAACAATTCTAGAACGGCAGAACCCACAGAACATCAGAGGGAAGCAGGGCTCCAGCCCAGGACAGCCTGGATGGTCTCTGGGTGAGGTCTATTCCACACGGAGCTGGGAGCTGGGAGCTGGGAACGGAGTGGCACAGAGCCCAGCCTGAGCGGCGTGGACCATCCAGACCAGAAGCTGGGCGGAGGGGGCCCTAGCGCCCTGAATACATGAGCTGTGGCAGTTACCAGACCCCTTGACTCACAAACACCAAAAACTGCGGAGAAGGTTAGTGGGAAAAGCTGTGGGAGTGGAAGGAGTTCCTGGTTCAGCTTCCAGCCCTGGGGGCAGCAGAGGTGGGGCAGCTACAACTGTTGTTACTTCCGGCTCCAGGCCCACCTGGTGGGAGGAATTAAGTGGTGGATCAGAGCAGGAGTGCAACAGCCTGCTGAAGATCTAAGCCCAGTCTGGACTGGGGGTTCTCGGGGAAGGAGTAGTGCGGGTCTGACAGAGCTGGCACCTCCACCCCAAACGTGGAACATAGAACTCGTTAGTCTATAAGCAGTCATACCCCACTGAAAAACTCAAGGGTCAAGTTAGTTGGTTGGGAATATGGCCAGGCAGCGAAAACATGCCCAGATTCAGTCTCAGACTTTGGATTCTTTCTTTGGTGAAAAAGAAGACCAAAACATACAGCCTAAAGAAGACAACAAAGTCATAGAGCCTACACCAACAGCCTCCAAGAAAAACATGAACTGGCCCCAGGCCATAGAAGAACTCTAAAAGGATTTGGGAAAGCAAGTTAGAGAAGTAGAGGAAAAATTGGGAAGAGAAATGAGAAGGATGCAAGAAAACCATGAAAAACAAGTCAATGACTTGCTAAAGGAAACCCAAAAAAATACTGAAAAATACACTGAAGAAAACAACACCTTAAAAAACAGACTAACTCAAATGGCAAAAGAGCTCCAAAAAGCCAATGAGGAGAAGAATGCCTTGAAAGGCAGAATTAGCCAAATGGAAAAGGAGGTCCAAAAGACCACTGCAGAAAATACGCCTTTAAAAATTAGATTGGAGCAAGTGGAAGCTAGTGACTTGATGAGAAATCAGGATATTATAAAACAGAACCAAAGGAATGAAAAAATGGAAGACAATGTGAAATATCTCCTTGGAAAAACCACTGAACTGGAAAATAGATCCAGGAGAGATAATTTAAAAATTATTGGACTACCTGAAAGCCATGACCAAAAAAAGAGCCTAGATACCATCTTTCAAGAAATTATCAAGGAGAACGGCCCTGATATTCTAGAGCCACAGGGCAAAATAGAAATTGAAAGAATCCATCGATCACCTCCTCAAATAGATCCCAAAAAGAAATCTCCTAGGAATATTGTTGCCAAATTCCAGAGCTCCCAGATCAAGGAGAAAATACTGCAAGCAGCCAGAAAGAAACAATTTGAGTATTTTGGAAACCCAATCAGAATAACCCAAGATCTGGCAGCTTCTACATTAAGAGATCGAAGGGCTTGGAATGCGATATTCCGGAGGTCAATGGAGCTAGGATTAAAACCTAGAATCACCTACCCAGCAAAATTGAGTATCATGTTCCAAGGCAAAATATGGATTTTTAATAAAATAGAGGACTTTCAAGCTTTCTCAGTGAAAAGCCCAGAACTGAATAGAAAATTTGACTTTCAAACACAAGAATCAAGAGAAGCATGAAAACGTAATCAAGAAACGGAAATTGCAAGGGACTTACTAAAGTTGAACTGTTTTGTTTACATTCCTACATGGAAAGATGATGTGTATGATTCATGAGACCTCAGTATTAGGGTAGTTGAAGGGAATATGCATATATATATATATATATATATATATATATATATATATATATATGTTTATGTATATATATAAGTGAATGTGTATGTATGTATATATCTATGTGTATATGTATGTATGTGTATGTATGTGTATACATATATATGTGTGTGTTTTTATATATATATATATATTTATGTATATATATGTAAAAGAGAGAGAGCAGACACAGGGTGAGTTGAAGATGAAGGGAAGATATCTAAAAGAAATAAAATGAAATTAAGGGATGAGAGAGCAACATACTGAGAGAGGGAGATAGGGAGAGATAGAATGGGGTGGATTATCTCACATAAAGGTGGCAAGAGGAAGCAGTTCTGTGGGAGGAGGGGAGAGGGCAGGTGAGGGGGGAATGAGTGAACCTTGCTCTCATCAGATTTGGCCTGAGGGGGAATACCATACATACTCACTTGGGTATCTTACCCCACAGGAAAGAAGAGGGAGGAAGATAAAAAAAAATAAAAGGGGGGGGGGATGATGGAGGGGAGGGCAGATGGGGGCGGAGGTAATCAAAACAAACACTTTGGAAAGGGGACAGGGTCAAGGGAGAAAATTCAATAAAGCGGGATGGGTTGGGAAGGAGCAAAATGTAGTTAGTCTTTCACAACATGAGTATTGTGGAAGGGTTATACATAATGATACATGTGTGGCTTAGGTTGAATTGCTCGACTTCTTAGGGAGGGTAGGTGGGAAGGGAAGAGCGGAGAGAATTTGGAACTCAAAGTTTTAAAATCAGATGTTCAAAAACAAAAAAAGTTTTTGCATGCAACTAAAAAATAAGACACAGGCAATGGGGCATAGAAATAGGGAAGGGAAAAGGGGATGAGAGGGGAGGGGGGTGATAGAGGGGAGGGCTGACTGGAGAACAGGGCAACCAGAATATAAGCCATCTTGGAGTGGGGGGGAGGGTAGAAATGGGGAGAAAATTTGTAATTCAAACTGTTGTGAAAATCAATGCTGAAAACCAAATATGTTAAATAAATAAATTTAAATTAAAAAAAAATAAAAATAACAAAAAAATAAAAATGACAAAACTCAGTGCCAGACAGTTCAAGTATATTTCCAAGGTCATCGAGGTGGCAAAGCTGGAATTTGATCTTGTTTTTCTGACTATAATGTGCAACAGAGTTTGTGTTTTGCATAGATTTTTCCTTGACTGGCCATAGGGCTACAGTTAGATTGTTATACTATTGAATTTCAGGTTATGTCCATAAGAATCCACATTGTATTAGAACTGACATTAACTGTGACCAGTTCACAGTCATTTACCTCCACTGTGGAGTTGAACTAGTTCACGCATGCTGTCTTCTCCCTCTAAATCTTATGATCTTATGACCTAAAATTTATAAAACTTATAAAACTTCTTTGTTGTAACTGAATGAACTGAAATTTGGAATTATTCTTCTGACTCTAATTCACCCCACGGGTAAAGCCCTCATCTATTGTTCCCTTGACTTCCTTTCCTCTGGTGCAGGCTATAGCAGATGCATAAATGAGTCTCCATCAAAGCCTAGAAATTGCATTAACATCCAGTCATTTCTGAAATTGATAGATAAGTAGACATATGTATAAGTCTATGCATATATCTACATGTGTGAATATATATGTGTATATGTACACACACATATGTGTATATATATATATATATATATATATATATATATATATATATATATATATCACTTTTAGGCTTACAAAGAACTTTACATATGGTATCACATTAGATCTCCTAGCAACATTGTAAAGTTGGTTTAATATCATATTATATATTATGTGATAATAAATGAACTAAAACACCAGGAAACCAGCACCAGATTAAACAAAGAATGAGCTCTGAATGGACTGGGAAGATCCTAAGTCAGAATTTTAAAATAACAGTGAAAATCACTAGATTTTCCAGGACTTCAGAGATGTAAATAATGCTATGTATATCTATATCCATATCTATCTATTAATCTCTAAATAGATTAGAGATAGGGACATAAATATAGATGACATAGATAAAATGCAGATGTAAAGAAACATCCCTATACTATACAGGTCTTAGGACTGTGGTGTAGATGAGATCATGAACCATTGTGGTAATTTGAAAGAGCATTAGAGTAAGAACAAAGACACTGGAGTTCTATGAATCTGCATGTCCTCAGAGCCTTGCCTATCATCTTTGTGACATGTCAATAAACATATTTCCTTATTTGTAAAATGAGGATATTAATATTAATCTTGAAGTTTTTACAGTGTCATTTGTGTATACATAAACAGCTTTTAGATACAAAAATGCTTTGTAAAGTGTTATGCATATGGAAGGTATTAAAAACACCCTCTGATGAAGTCCTTCTGAAACTGCTAGTGAAGACTGGCCTACTTTATGCTGAATCTACATTACAGAATAGCTCATAAGAAGATTTATAAGATTATGAAGACTTCATATCTAGAAGTGTGTATCAGTTTTCTTTTTAGGCAATGTTAAATCTTCATATCAATTAAAGATTGGTAATTATCACTAAAGGATCTTTATTTATTTATTTATTGGGTAAACAATGCATCTTTTTAAAAACAGTACTTTTTTCTGGAGATAGAAGGGACCTTCTATACTGTAGATTCATGAATGCCTGCTTATCTGTTTTCATTAGAGGTTAAATAATAGTTTCAAAAAATAGCTCCCCTGAACCCCATCCAGTCTAACTAATTAATACTTTGATTTAATGAACATTTATCTATGTCAACAAATATTACTTTGTTGGATAATTACAAAATTATTTGTGAAGAAATAAAATATAATTTTTTCATTGTTCAGGTTTTGCAATAGCTTTGTATCAGGTTTTCCCTAAGGCAGTTTGACATGTTTTTCTTTCTTTCCTTCTTTCTTTCTTTCTTTCTTTCTTTCTTTCTTTCTTTCTTTCTTTCTTTCTTTCTTTCTTTCTTTTTGGGGGGGTGACAAGTTGAAAGGAAAAAGTCACTATTATTACTTCATTTATTGTAATGTGACACAAGGCATTTCTTTGGTACCAATGAATTCACTCTAATAATTGTGGTCTGTGATAGTCACTTCCTGTCCGTCATTTAACTGTCATTTTCATTTTAAGATAGGTTGCCTTAAGAGACAACTGCCTTCTACCTTCATCTTTCTTATGCATTTTTCCCCTTGCTTATATGGCCTTGAATTTTAATTATAAAATATTCCAGCTAAGTCAGTGAATTGCTAACATCCTCATCATTTCTCTGTGCTGGCTGGAACATGACATAGCTTAATCTGTACTACTTTTTAGGGGCTTGAAACCTACAGCTTCTGAGATGAAAAAAAAAACCCACAACTACATAAACCCCAAAAGAACACTAGAGATTTAATGAAGGAGTAAGAGGTCAACTGCCTGTTGATATTATGCAAGGAATATAAATAAGGGCCCAAAATGTTGAATATATCATACTGTTATTGAAATATGCCTTTTTCTTATTTTAGAAAGGATGAGGCTAGAGGCAGGTGACTGCTATTCACCTAGAAAATTGGATGTGGGCAGGGGGCAAAAGGCTAGCAGCTTCATTTTCATTTCTCATTCCCTTGGATACAAAGGTCAAAACCCTAAGCTCTAACTTGTACTGGGCTAGTATATAGAATAGGACAACTGAGAGGCTGCTGTCACATAAAGACTAAAACAGAAACCACACACGTGGAGTTATTTAGTATGCATATTAAGATGGTGAATTCATTATTGACATTTTCCTCTCTCAGTCATCATGATGGTCAATCTCTGAGAAATCAATGAAGCCCCAAGTGGCTAATTTAATATTACTCTCTTCACAAATATCTTACAACTAGTTCTTACTCCCCTGCCCTTTTATTTTGTATACAATTATATGTGCATCAGTTGCTGCCTCCAATAGAATGTAGGCTCCTTGAAGGCAGAGACTTTTGTTTTTGTCTTTGTCTTGCCAGTAACTAGCACCAAGTGCCAGGTAGAGAGTAAGAATTAAATAATGGTGACTTTTTAAGTGATTGATTGATTGCTCAGTGATTCATTTGAAGACTTTAATCAATCAATGTAACTCTAGAAAGTTTTGATTTTTAAAGTTAGAAATATTAGAGAATCATAGCTGGTGGTAATCAAAATTACTGGAAGAGAATGATGAGTGCAATAATATCAACAATAAATAGAGCCAAAAGTTTCTAACTATAAGTTTCCCGTGGTATAATCTGTATAACCTATGCGTCAGCACCTAGAGGCGACAGGTTTGTAGGGTCCCTACAAGTCTCATTACTTAAAAATGAAAAACTGTCAAAAATGACTGTTGTCGTCCACATAGTTCAAAGACATTGCTGAAGAAGCAATAGGAGAACAAAAGAAGATTAGCAAAGAAACTAGGCAATCAGTTTGGAAAGGGTGAAATACAGGAAATCATATTCAGGAAGAAAAAAATGCCTTTAGTTGCTATAGTCAGGTTTTTTTTTTCCTATTTGAAGGAATTGTAATTGTCCTTTTTCGTAGGCCTAGTATCATAGGGTTGACCTTTTGTCATTGGTTGAGCACTAAATGACATGCAAAGAAGTATGTGGGGTGTATGGTTATGTGTGTGGCATGGGGGTTAGAGGAGGAAAAGATAATTATTTTCCCTGCCCTCATGAAACTTAGTACAAATATAATATGCATATAAAAATTTAAAATATATAATTAATAATAATAAAATAATAATAACTAGCATTTATAGAGAACTTTAAAATTTGAAAAGCTAAACTTCACTCATTTTATTCTCAAAAAAATCAGGTGAAAAAATTAAATTGGTTATATATCTTTTTTATTGGTCCTATTTATAATTAATTGATTTTATCCTACAACTTCATGTCATGGTGCTTTGCCTCTGAACTTAGGTCATAAAGTTAGCTGTCTGGTAATGAGTTCAGTCTAGAAATCCAGTTCTCCGGCTACTCACTGTTCTATTCTTGCCTCAAGGAAATCTGTTATCCTTGGGCAATGTGGGTGGACAGCAGTTTGATCTAGTATCTTTACACCACCAAGTTATCCTTCAAGCATATCTGGATTGCTATCCAAGAAAGTGTGCTCCACTATGTCTAACCTTCAGGTGGATTCGAACGATAAATATTTCTTAGTCACAGGGAGGAAGGAGGGGGTTGTCGATAGCCCCTCATTGCCAATTTCCAACCAATTGTGTTGTTCCCTACATTTCAACTCTATAACCAATCAAAAATTGTTTCCTGCCTACAAAATCCTATTCTTTGATTTGTACTCTCCAAAAACTAAAAAGGGGAACTGCATTTCTACCTCGGGGTCTTTTGTCTAACTGAGGCAGTCATTAAACCTACTTTATTATTGGGTTTGTGCCATGCTTATAAACTGTCATCTTAGAATACGTGCCTCATTCTACCTTGATTGAATTTCACTTGTGAATTTCACTTGGTGAAATTCACTTGTACCATCGATAAGAGCTATTATTATCTCCATTTTACAAGTGAAGAAACTGAGGCTGGAGTACATATAAAGACACCAAGTGTTTTAGAGTTTAGACAAATAAATATTTCAAACTGGGGGTAATCTATAAAGACTTTATGAAATGATGTGAGAACCAACTAAAAAGAAACAGGAAATGACTAACAACTTTAGAAAAGTTGCAGGATGTAAAATAAACACACATAAATAATCAGCATTTCTATAAACTACCAACAAAACTCAGCAGAAAGAGATATAAGAGAAATTCTATTTAAAATAACCAGGAGTCAAGCTGCCAAGACAAATCCAGAGATTATGTGAAAACAATTACAAAAACACTTTTCACACCATTAAGAATGGATCTAATCTGGAGAAATATTAATTGCTCATGGGTAGGCCAAGCCAAAATAATATAATTAACAATATTTCCCAAATCTCTTTAATTATTCAGTTATAGACCATTCAAATTACCAAAGAATTATTTTATGCAGCTAGAAAAAAATAATAATGATATCCCTGTGGAAGAAAAAAGTCAAGGATAACAATGAAATAACAAGGGAATCAATGGGAAAAAAATGTGAAGGAAGGCAGCTTAGCAGTTCCAGACGTTAAAACATATTACAAAGTGGTACTCTTTAAAACAGCTGGCTAAGAAATGGACAGGTGGATGAGTGGGTACACAATAAACAGTAGAAAATGGCTAAAGTAATATAGTGTTGTATAAACCCAAACATCAGAGCTTTGTAGGTAAGAGCTACCATTTGACAAAAAATGGTAGTAAAACAATTAGACATGAACTAGGCATAGATCAGTATCTGACACTGTATACTATGTATGATAAGGTCAAAATGGATAAGTGATTTAGACATAAAGGGTGATATTGTAAGTAAATTACAAGATCAAGGGGAAATTTAGTTGTCAGATCTATGGAAAAGGGAAGAGATTATGATAAAACAAGAAAGGATCCCCATAGGAAATAAAATGAATAATTTCAATTATATAAAATTAAATTTTTTTTAATAAATAAAACTAACACAGTTAAGATTAGAAGGAAAACAGGAAACTCAGAAAAATTACAGCAAATTTCTCTGATAAAGGCTTCATTTCTCAAATATATAGGAAACTGAGGCAAATTTATAAAAGTAAGAGCCATTTCTCACTTGATAAATAGTCAAATGATATAATCAGGTAGTTTTCAGAGGAAGAAATCCAAACTATCAATAGTCACATAAAAATTCTCTAAATCACTATTGATAAGAGAAATGGAAGTGAGACCAACTCTGATGTACCACCTCCCACCTAGGAGATTGGCTAACAAGACAGAAAAAGAAAATGACAAATGCTGGAGGGGATGTGGAAAAATTGGGACACTAATGCACTGTTGGTGTATTTGTGAACTAGTTCAGCCACTCTGGAGAACAATTTGGAACCATATCCAAAGGATTACACAACTTTGCATATCCTTTGACCCAGAAATGCCACCACTAGGTCTGTATCCCAAGGACATCAAAGTAAAGAGAAAAGACCTATTTGTACAAAAATATTTATAGCAGCTTTTTGTTATGGCATTTGAAATAATTTTCATAACATGTGAGTGCTATAAATAATGACAAAGACACTTGTACATTATTGTTGTAGCTACGATTTGGTTCAACCATTCTGAGAACTACTTTGAATTTTTCTTTTGAGAAAAGTGAATATATTTGACCTATAGATATCTCAAACTCAACATAGCCAAAGCTGAATTCATTTTCTTTGCCCCCAAAACCTCCCCTCTTTCTAAGTTTCTTATCATTTTTGAGGGTACTGCCAATATTTCAGTAATCCAGACAACCTAAGTGTCATCCATGAATCCTCATTCTCTCTCACCCTCTACCCCATATCCATTTTGTTGAAAAATATTTACCTTATTTTATCTTTATGATATCTCTTACATATGTCCTCTTTCCTCTGATGTTTCCACCATGCTGGTGCAGGCCCAATATCTCATGCTTGGACAATTGCAATATATTCTTGGTTAGGCTCCTTGCCACATATCTCTCCCTACTCTAAAATATCATCTACTCAAATGAGCTGTCAAAGTGACTTCTCTAAAGACAAGGCCTGACCACATAAGTACTCCTCCAAAAAAAATAAATAAAGCAAACCAAGTGAAGCAGCATGGCTATGGATACAAAGACAAAAATAATAGTAATTTTCTTCAAGTTAATATTATAACAAGGGGAAGAACAGATGAACAGAAGATTTTGTATAAATTGTATCCAAAATAAAAACTAAATAATTGTAGACGGTGAAGAGGAAGGGCATGAATCATTCTGGTAACCAGGAAAGTCTTCTTGTGGGAGTTAGCACTTGAGCTAAACCACGAAGAGAAGGATGGATGCTGAGTTGAACTTAGTAGAGCATTCCAACCATGAAAATCAAACAAACAAAAAATGGCTTGTACAAAGGTTCGGGAGCAAAGGCTGAAATGTTCTATATAAGAAATGGCAAGTAGTATAGTCTAACTGGACTATAGAATTAGTGAGAGGGAAGTAGACTGAGAGGTGTCTTGAAAGACCAGTTGAAACAAGACTATCCTAGACATGATCAGGAATTACTGAAGCTTTTTGAGTATGACTGTTTGGTCAAAGATGTGCAGTTGTTTGGAGAATGGAATGGAATGGGGGCAGACTAGTGTAATAACAGTTAGACCAAATAATACATTCTTGCAATAATATAGGCAAGAGGTCATGAGGGCCTGCACCAGGGTAGTTTGGATAAGAATGGAGAGAAGGAGATTAGTTGCCAGATACTGAAGTAGAATTGACAGGATTTAGCAAGTGATTAGAAATGGAAAATTAATAATCTGGAGCAAGTTCAGAAGGGAACAAATAGGGGAGACTCAAACCATATTTAATTATTGAAATTAATTAATTATTGAAATATCTAGGTATTTTTCCACCTGAAAAATATTAATAATTAATTATTGAATTAATTCATAATTAATTATTGAAATATCTAGGTATGTTTCAACCTGAAAAAGATAGGAGAAAAATGACACCTGTCATCAAGTAGCTGAAGGAAAAATGGGTTTTGACTTCTTCTTAGGCCCAGAGATAGTATCCAAGATCCATGTGTGAAAGTTGCTGTGAAGGAGATTTTGTTCAATGTGGAAAAACACTTCCTACCAATTGAATTCGTCCTAAGGCTGGTAGTGCTCATTTGGATGGTAGTGGGCTCTTGAGTAAGTAATATACTTTTATATTTTCCTTTGTATCCTAAGAGCTTAGAATAGTGCCTGACACATAGTAAGTACTTAATCAATGTTTATTGACTGACTGAAGATTTTCTAGCTCCATGATCATCACTTGTTTATTTTTCCTTTCCTTTTCCTTTCTCTCTCTCTCTCTCTCTCTCCCTCTGTCTCTCTCTCTCTCTCTCTCTCTCTCTCTCTTTCTTTCTTTCTTTCTTCCTTCCTTTTTTTATTTCTTTTCTTTCTTTCTTTCTTTCTTTCTTTCTTTCTTTCTTTCTGTCTTTCTTTCTTTCTTTCTTTGTTGCTTCCTTCCTTTTTTCTTTTTTTTCTTTTCTTTCTTTCTTTCTTTCTTTCTTTCTTTCTTTCTTTCTTTCTTTCTTTCTTTCTTTCTTTCTTACTTTCTTTCTTTCTTTCTTCCTTTTTTTCAGGCAATAGGGATTAAGTTGCCCCAGGTCTCATAGGCTAAATCTGAACTCAGGTCCTCCTGACTCCATGGCGAGTGTTCTATCCACCACACAACCTAGCTTCCCTTCCATGACCACTTGTGAATGCTGTGGTTGAGAAGATTCCTGTTCAGGTATGAGTTAGAATTTCCAATTCAGAAATTCTGCAATTTCATGAACTACTTAGTCCAAAATTTTCATATGGCAGATGAAGAAAATGAGGTAGTACAGAGAAGTATGGCAATTTGCCCAAAGTCCTGGCACCAGTTATTGGAAAATTCAATCTCATTGTATTGCCGTTATTGTTCAGTCATTTCAGTCACATCCAATGCTTCATGACTCCATCTGGCAAAGATAATGCAGTGGTTTTCCATTTCCTTCTCCAGCTCATTTTACAAATGAGAAACTGAGGCAAACAAGGTTAAATGACATGCCCAGGGTCATGCAAATATTAAGTGTCTAAGGACATTTTGAACTCAGGTCTCCCTGACTGCAGCCCTGGCTCTCTATCCACTAAGCCACCTAGCTGCCCAGATTCATTCTCCTGTGTGTCTAATGTTCATTCTACTATTCTATGGTGCCTCATGAATACCAGTCTCTGCCTCACACTTAAATAGCTGTATTTCTGTAAGTAATGTGATAAAGATCTATAGACTAAAGGACAAATCAATGATATCTTCTTAGGAAATCAGGAGGTTTAATCTTCAAATGGCTCCTTCCTGTGTCTTGCCAAAACAGTACTGGCAGAGGGTAAAACTAAAGGATTTAATTATGGGTAAAAGCAGCCTCTGATCCACCGAAATTCCAACAGAAAAGAGGCCCAATAACTTTAACAACTAGATTGAAGGTGACAAGGCTTGGGAATTGGGGGTGGGGCAATTTCTTGATTAGTCTATTCCAACTGAGGGATAAATCACAAACATTTTTGAGTACAACGGAGGGATTGTTAATGAACCCCTGGCCACTCTGAGACAAAAACATGAAATAAAAGATTACATTTCAGCAACTCTTGATTCTCCTTTCTGCTCCATTCCTCCTCCCTCACCTAGGCACCTATCACCCCTAATTCAAACCCCTGAGTACTAACTCCTCTTCAAAAGAGCAAATCCCTAAAAACAACCATTTCAGCAATAGTAGGGAAGACAGAAGGGATTCCCAGCTGTGATGCAGGGCAAGTAACGTAACCCCTATTGCTTAAGTTTCCTCCTTTCTAAATGAGATGGACATTTTCTCTAGTTGTCCCCTATACCTGGAATGGTCTCCCTTTTCTTCTCTTCCTCCTGGCCTCCCAGGCTTCCTGTAAGTGCCAGTTAAAATCCCACCTTCTACAGGAAGCTTTTCCCAATACTTCTTAATTCTCAGCCCTTCATTCTTTAGTTATTTCCTACTTATCCTATGCATAGATTTTTACTCTCCACAATTAAATTGTTAGCTCCATCAGGACCTGAGGAATCGTTTGCCGTTTTGTATTCTTAGGGCTTGGCACATTTCCTGAAACAAAGTAAATACTTAATAAATCCATATTGATTAATTGATTGACATTTGAGTCACCTAGATAAAATTTAGGGTCAATCAAAGCTGAAAATCAGTTTATTATCTGGAGAAAATATAGATCACATGGACCCCTTCAAACCAGACCATATAAAGAGCTGTTTCCTGGGCCAACATAAAAAACTCGACCTAAGTTCAGGTGACGACAAGTAAGGTGGTAGGAGAAAATGATTTATTTTATTTGTAGTTCCAGTTACTTTAGTTTTACATGTTAAGTCCCTTGTAGGTTTTACTTTGATGTTTAGACTGACTTTATATATAGTAGTCTATGTCACTGATTGGGGCTCAAACTACCTATGTATTTTTATAAGAAATAGTCAATTTAATTATGTATTCACAACAGGTAATCTGAGGAAGCAATCTTAACCATGTTGTTTTCCTGCAATGCTTGCTAGAATGATGGTAATGGAGGATATGCTATATTTAGTTGAGGATCTCCAAAAAAGGGTTTCTAAAATGATGTGATAACTAATATTTTTAAGTAGAACTGTAATGCTAGGAGTATGCTGATTACAGAATTGGATAGAAAGCATGATTAATTAGAAGGTAATTTTAATTTGAAATTTGGAACTTTGGACTCTGACCATAGATTTGAGTCTCCAGTAGGCCTGTGTGATCTGGGTGATCAAAGACAAGCCACTTAACCTACTTGGGTCTCAATTTCTTCGTCTATAAAATGAGAGGGTTGAGTTCAATCACATCTAAATTTTCTTTAAGCTCTATATCCTGGGACTCTATTCTGTCTTAGAAGAATTATCATGGCAAACATGTTTTCCCACTTCCTCACTATTACACACACAACAAGGAGAAAATTTGTAAGAATTGATAAATATTATCACTTTGTGACCATTTACAGGGGCCAAGGACATGATATTGTGTTAAATATTTTGAAAGTAGATCATGGAGATATGTGATTAGATTTGTTCTGTTTATTGCCACGGAGGGGAACTAGTAACCAATATAATATATACATATATACATTTATGCATGTTTTATATATTTTATATATATATACACATATATACATTTATGCATGTTTATACATTTATGCACAGAGGGGAACTAGTAACCAATATAATATATACATATATACATTTATGCATGCATATATGTGTGTATGTATGTGTGTATGTATGTAAATCAATTTGTGTCCTCAATATAAGTAACTCCTTTCACAAATGCAAATTTTAAGATCTCAACCTGTCTATGATTTGGAAGTTGACTGAAGGACAGAGAGATTAAATGTTATAGGAGGTATTCAAGTTGGGACCTGAAAAACCCAACTAACCTACCACCAGTTTATACTCTATACCAAAGTTGTCAAACACACAGACTATGGACTGAGAGCCTCTTACACCCCTTAACACTGCTCAGTGTAGCAAGAAACAGATTAAAATATAGCTGGGAAATATTTAACAAAAAAATAAAATGCAATACAGAAAAACATAGATAATACTAATGTGTGGTTTTCTAAATATATATGTAATTTTCAGGGATCTCCATGAGTGGATTAGAGGTCACGATTTCTATTTGAGTTTGACACCATTGCTGTGTTGCCACTTTAGGAGCAAGGTAGGAGCAATGGGTAGAAATTGCAAAGAGACAGATTTTGACTAAAGGTAAGTAAAAAATGCAGATTAATTAGATTAATTAGTGGAATGAGTTTTCCCAAGAAATTCTGATTTCTCCATTATAGATGGTGCTCAAACAAAGATTTGACATTCACATGTTGAGGATGTTGCAGAGAGAGTTGCTCCTGGAGTACAGATTTGACTTAAATAACCAATAACAAGCAGTTATTAAATACTTACTATTGACTAGATACTTTGTCAGGTGTTGGAGATATTAAAACACAAAATGAAATAATCCTTTTTCTCAAGGAGCTTATATGTAATACTTGGAAGCAATATACACATGTGTATGTAAGTATATGTATATGTATGTATATACACATATGTATACATGGAATAAATGCAAAATAAGTACAAGATAATTAGATACAAAGTCTTGAGAGAGGGCAGTGGTAGTTAGGGGATTCAAAAAGGTTTTTAGGTAGATGTTAATGCTTGAACCAAGAGTCTTTTTTGTTGTCATTACTTATTCTTATTCTGATCTAAAATATCCAGAAATGAACATTTATTTATATATACCCAACAGACACAAAAAATCATGTAGTTTATAACATCATGACTCAGTTTAATCTTACTTCCTTTGAAAATAGATATACATTAATTCTCTACTTTACTTTCAGAAATCTTCTGATCATCAGTTTACTTGTGAACTTTGTTCTCTTTTTTGAAAATTTAAAAATATTTCAATGTCTCTTTTTTACATTACCATAGCTAATCCTTTTAGTCTTTCTTACCCCTTTCCCTCATTAAAATGAGAGCAGGGAAAAAAGCACCAAATAACATAAAATCATAGTCAAGAATTCAAGTACACACTGAGGACATGTCCCCAAAATCCCTCAGGAATTGGGTAACAGACATCATCACAGAGCCTCAAAAGATGTGGTTGGCCAATACTTTTAACAGAAATTTTGAGGATTTCTTTACAATTATAACACATATATGTGTATATGTACACACATATATGTACACATACTACATGTGCATGAATACGTGTGTGTGTGTGTGTGTGTGTCACTAACTACCCTGGTGCCCATTTCCTGAAGACCAGGCATGTTGCATCTCACCTATCCCCTAGTAGCCTTATGAAGGTTGAGATGTCTAGGTTCTCTGCAAATATATTGAGATCCTGTTGATGGTGGTCTCTCAATTGTAGTTATGCAATTAGAAATTATTTGTTAAATGTCTACTATGTTCTGGGTATTATCAAATGATATAGATACAAAAAATAGGCAAAAGACAGTGCCAGCCCTCGAGAAGCTCAAGATCTAATGAGAAAAACGACATGTAAATAACTATGTAAAACAAGCCACATGTATGATAAATACAAAGTAAACATTAGAAGGCAAACACTTCAGATACACACACATACATGCAATAGGTAGATATGCCTTTTCCCACCAAATATATACATACACACAAATATACATCCACATGTCTACACACACATATATGTGTATGTGTATGTATGGATGTATGATCACAACAATAAATGGTCAAAACAATTTAAAAATTCTTGGGACTATTTTGCTGCCAAGTAGATAGACATGATGGATGAGTTCTGGAGTTTTATAAGCTCCTGAGAAATGAGGAACAAAGAAAAAGTCTCTATAAAGATAACTTTTATTTCCTTTTCTGTTCTCAACCACTGGTGCTGAACCTATCCACTAATTAGCTGTGTGGCCAATTTGAGATGTGAGCTAAAGTGCTAATACTTCCTCTAGGCTATGGGACAAAGGCCTTCTTTGGAATTTACACTTAGTCTTGACACTAGAAGAAAACAACGGAGGCCTGTGCTTTGGTGGAAGGGTATAATTATGAAGATTATTTATTGAATACCAATGCTAGAATAAGTTCTGCACTGTGCATAGAGGCTATTTCCTGCGCATACAACATAGACATAGTTTTTTAAGGATTCTGATGTCCTCCATAATTTACCTAACTGTTGATTCTGTTAAGTATGACAGAAGCAGTGTGTCATACTGGCTAGAGAGAAGACCATAGTCAAGAAGCCTTGCCTTTAGTCTCACATAACAGATTGGCTGGGTAACCTTAGGTAAATTACACAGTAACTGGAAACTTTCTTAGACTCTAAATTGCCTAACAATTGTTCATCTGCATTGATAGATGGTGGATGCTCCCTGTGTTTTCCTTATAACAATTAAATCATAGGCCAAGAATGTAAATCTCATTATTGACATCTCTACTCAACACTAGTTAGATTTATGACAGTGTCTTCCTCTACTTTGGAAAGGAAAGAGGGAATCTGTTATTTTCCCCCCAGCTTCTTCTCACAGCCCACAGGAGAGATAGTGAGCACAAAGCATGGGTTTGGGTGGGAGCAAAGAGCCTCATCAAAATAACCAAATATGGCCATGAAAATCATGTCATGTGCTATACCTCAATGGATATAGAAGAGAATCTGGTCAGCAGGATGCAAAACATATATGTAAAGGAGACCATGCCAGAAATGAATAACTTCACTCCCATACTGACTTTCATGACTGCCTGACTTAGCTCCTTATGACCCTAGAACAATCCTCTGCCATGTCTGACTCTTTCTCTAGTGAGTTTCTCCCAGGGATGTCCCTTTTGGGAATAGAACCAGGCCAAACCTGCTTCATCCCTCTCCTAGCTCTGCTTCTGCTTTTCTAGACATGTCTCCATGCCCTATTCTCTACTAGCCCCATCCTCTTTTTTATCTCCATTTTCTATGTCGTCTTCCCCATTGCAATGTAAGCCCCTTAGGGGAATGGATTGTCTCTCGTATGGCTTTTATTCTATCCTCAGTGTTTTATATAAAATAATTACTTAATAAATGCTTGTTACATGCCTACCAGCCTAGGAGAACAGAGTGAGAACTGCTAAAAGGAAGGATATCGGGCATATATCAAAAGCAGAAGTTTCAGTTGTGCAGGGAGGACCATGATGTTACATGCCCAGTCCATACTTAGACTCTAATGTTTAGCACACCTATTACTTAACACCAGCCCAATATCTCACGAATGTCATTTCAGCAATAGTTAAGCACTAAGTTCAGATACTGACTCTAATACTAATTATCTGTGCAAAAAAAAGCTAATCATTTAACTTAGAGATTAAGCACCTCTTTCTCTTCATCTATAAAATGAGAAAACCAGTACTTGCCTTACTTACTTCAGAGTATGGTTGACAAGAAAGCATTCTGTAAACCTTAAAGAGCTATACAAATATAAGCTATTATCACTGTTCTCCTAAACAGTGTCTAATGTTATTGTGTCTTCATGAATAAGGAACACATATATTTCATGAGACAATTATAGAAGATAGATATAAACACCAATTTTCGAGTCCAAGTACCTGAAGTTAGTGAAAAAACTATGCCCTTTAATCAGAGTAGAAAAATTAAAGGCATATTTCATGATAATCAAATGCCAACAGATTTAAAATGTCATATACTTCTTGTTTCAAAATAGCAAGGAATAAAAAATGACACATTTTCAGACATGTTGCATTTTCTCCAATTTTTATCTTATTTTTGATATTTTATTCATTCAATAGAATATGTATGTTTTTTTCCCTATTAAGGACTAGTATTTTTTTATTTAATAAGTATAGAGCAAAGGTTCTTACCTTTTTGTGTGTCATACATGTCTTTGGCAGTCTGATGGAGCCTCTGGAATTTTTCTCAGAATAATATTTTTAAATTCATAAAATAAAATATGTAAGATGAAAAGGAAACCGATTATATTGAATGGTATATATAATATGTATGTATGTATGTATGTTTGCATGTCTGTATATCCCATAGATAGACACCTATATTTATCTTTACATATTTTATATATTATATGCATAAACACGCATATGTACACTCAGAGATACATAACACACACGTGTGCATATATGTATATATATGTATATATTATATATAATATATATGTATATATAATATGTATTATATATATATATACATATATATACACTTGTGTGTACACACATACATATGCATATAAATGGGTTATGGTGGAATTTGTATTCTCTACCTGTTGACCAGTATCAAAAGTAGGCCTCCATAATCCCTGAGCCCAGCCTTCCCATGTGACTTCCAGTAAAGATCTCTAGAAAACTATTTTTCCCTAATTCAAATTATCACCCCAAACACTTTGCCTGTTTCTCATCTTATTAGGGAAACTAGCGCTGATTTGTCTCACCGATAAGCCATTGAATATTTTATGATTTTGTACCAGCTAACTATTCCACTATTCATTGCTTAAGGTTTCTCCTCAGCTTAGTTGATTCTGGAATTCAGCTTGGCAAAGAGAAAAAAGTAGGTCAAATAAATAATAATTATTAATAATTAATCTCCTCACACCCATAAATGAAGGGTATTAGTAAGTCGTAGTAACACAACTCATAATTTTTGTTATTACCACTATCCCTTTAACTTTCAAAGTCCTTTCCACTATCTTATATGACTAGACTCCATGGTTTGCCAGTCTAATTCTATCTTCATTTTGTGCTATCCTTGCTATTCAGATAATGTTAACTTATTTACTTAGTACTTTATAGTTAACAAAGTACTTCACAAATATTATATAATTTGTTCTATATAAATGCCTCAAGTATTTGTCCTTGATTTTTCTTTTGGCAGGGCAATTGGGGTTACATGACTTTCCCAAGGTCACACAGCTAATGCATGCGTGTCCTTGATTTTTCAAATGAGTAAACTGAGCCTTAGATAATTTAAATGACTTGCCTATGGTCACAGCTACTAAATGAAGAGCTGGAACTATGAAGTCCAGACTTCTGACTCTAAATGGAATATATTTGCATTACAAAGACTATGACATTCAATCAGAAAGTAAAACATAAAATCTAAATGAGTTCTTGGGTTTGTTTTAGCATTAGCAATAGGATTTTCCTATTCTTACTCTGAAATCCATGTTATTTCTTCTGCTTCACATGCATTTGTAAACTTCCTTCTTGGCTGGAGTGTGGAATCCATGACTCCTGGAACAGAGGGGTATCAAATCCATAACACTAGCCCCATCAACAACCATGCTCTAACGACTGCATTTAGCAACTGTCATTCTGTCTCCAAACGATCCAATACTTTAATTCCCCCCTTATCATTTACCTGGCCAACATCAGCTTTCTTCTTTTCTTAACCTACCAACATTTTTAACTTCTCCCAATTCATCAGCAAAAACATTGACCTTATGATAAGATGTTGTTGTTGTTGTTTTAAGTTTCACCTAGCTTCCAAATTGGTTCTCTGCTTAGACTCCTATCACTTAGAGGGGAAAAACAAATCAAAACTGGAAGTCACTGCAGGAATTTGTTAAATGCTTATTATAAGCCAACAACTTTAATGAATGCTTGGGGAACAAAAAAAAAGGCAAAAACATAGTCTCTTCTCTCTAGGAGCGCACACTACTAATTGGGAAGATGACATGAAAACCACTAATATGGTTTTCTTGAAAGAGTTCTCGATGTACATTTCATTTTTTAACATTTGTTTTTCATGTTTGAAAATGTATTCATGAACTTTTTTTCTCACTTTAAGGAAACAAATGCCCTCAGTTGCTGAGACCTTGTAATTTTCTGTGGGAATAGGCCTGAGAAAACAAATGTAAAAATATCTTGCCACTTCCACAGAAATGTTGAGAACGTAAGTGAGGTAATGTCTTTGAAATGAGATGAATTCTTTCTCTGGGGAAGACAGAAAAGGGGACGGGGAAAAAAGACACAATAAATCCAATTATGTAAAATCTTCCTAGTTTTTACACTATGGTGGAAAAAGATGTGAGATGAATTTGGTTAGTCTGACTGGTAATGGATTGGACCTGTGTGTACCTGACCTACCTTTTTGAATGGATGTACTTCACTGAGTCTAAATGAAGGGGTGTCAATGATCAGAACTGACCCAGTATTTTGCCTTAATCCAATTTTATCACAGCTATATAGGCAGTGGTAACATTAAGGCTTGGAAATATAGATGTGGCTTTCTTTAAGAAAAATGAAGAAATGACCATAAATTTAAAGTGTAAAAATTAGAAGATTTATGTTTTGCTTTATGAAAAAGATTTTATCTTTTTAAAAATTTATTTATGTTATTTTTGCTGAGAAAAGGTTTCCCAAATATATAGCTTTAGTAAAGTGTCCCTCTAAGTTACTGAAGTAGGGATATGGATAGAGATACTGGAGTAGGGGACTTGAAGTTAAGAAACCCTGACAAATAAATATGACCCAGAAATGAAGATCAAACCATTCTGAAATGATTATATAATTCAGCTGGAAAATAGAATTATTTTTTGGAAACAAAAAAGTTTAACTTTTTTAAAGAACATAGTGTTGGTATCTGAAGTGATATAAATGAATACTTAGAGGAATAATCTTAACCCATACTGAAAAGAAAGAAAGAAACAAACAAACAAAGAAACAAAGAAAGAAAAAGAAAAAGGAAGGAAGGAAAGAACAAAGAAAGAAAGGGAAAAACACAAACAACATTTAAAAAAACAACTATTATATAATGAAGTCTCATTCGAAAGTATTAGTGTTATAGATTTTCTTATGTGCTTAGTGAATAATTTAGAACAATGAAATCTTTCCTCACATATTGCTGACTTTACTTCTTATCTTGAGATCATCTGCTTTGTAACCAATGTTATTTCTTTTGCTATCCATAATATTTTAGGAAAAGTAAGCCTTCAAAGTCCATGATATACTTGCAAAAGAATAGCCATTTAACTGTAATCTTTTTAACATTTCAAGAATGCACAGTTTACGTCCCTGGAGGTCTACCATTTCACCACTGATGCAAATCATGACTGATCCATCCAAATAGCTTAAAAAGTTGCTTAGTAGTACTAATGTATGTTTTAGTATTTAACACAGAATTTGAAAATAATAAAAATGCATTAATAAAAATCTTAAAATTCCAACATTATAATAATTCATATATACCTCCACTTGGTTTCATTTTGAAACCTCTCTTTCATGGCAAATGTAGCAAGAGGTGCAGGGGGCAAGCAGGAGGAGATATGAGGTCCATAAGGTATAGTCTAGTAAGTTTCAGATAAGGAGAGGACCTGGGAATAGTCAAGAGCCTAAGGTGGAAGTAGCCTGTATGGGGAGCCAGGTGGGAAGATGCAAGTTATTCAAGGATGAGATAGAGAAATGCTGAGTGGAACAAAAAGTTCTTTAGTCAGTCAGTAACCAAAAATAGTCACCTGATGGCCAATCCTCCAGTGATAAATACTCATGAAATTAGCTAGGTTAGTCCTGGGGACAAGAAACATGCAGTCTGTGAACTAGCCCATGATAACTACATAAATAGACAAACCAAAAACTAGAAATCCTTGATGAAAGAAAATACAAATGGAGGCAACATTTATCCAATGTATTACAAAATGGGAAGAGTTTCTGAAAAAAAAACAACAAAAAACAGAATTGTGCATCTGAACTGAATTTAAGCAAAAATCATCTAAATATGAACCCTAATGAATCAGCATATTCAATTTTGTTTCACAAGTCACTATAATCACAGTATTTTTAAAAGAAAATGCCCCAAGCTATTAAAGTGACTAAATGATATTTATTAAGTTATCCTGTAGTTTATTTTTCCTCCTGGAAATTATAGCATATTATGAAATCTTTTCTCAATAGAATGTAAATATCTCTCTAGCTAAGGCAGTTTCGTAACTGGCAGGAAAAGCAGATTAATGTTTTTGGTTTGTTTTTGTTTTTCTAGAAAAAAGCTAAGGTATTCATAGAAAAAGGAGAAAGCGTGTCAATTTCCCTTACTAGGCTCCAAGTTCTATAAGAGGAAGGGCTATGTCTAAAGCAGACTTTTTGTGTCTCACAGCAAACCTAGGTGTTATAAACACATATCCTTTCATATACTTGTGGGCCACTTAATAATTCGGTACTTACATGGACCTGCCCTATCCCAGTAGACTAGACGCTATTAAATTTCTTTGGCAGAGAGATGGTAACATTTATGGAATATTTTGCCACCATTCTTCAATTACTGAAAATAACATGTACCCTCTGCAATCTGAGAAGTCCTCCCTTTTTTCCCATCTTTTCACTTCTTTGAATTAAGTGATTCTTTATATGTATGGAGCCAAATCCTACACATGGATATAAGATGAGTAGATCGTTTGAAAAAGTGACTTGTAGATATAAATTTTAAAGTGATATATTTAACATTCTGGTGAATCTTCATTTTGAAGAGGAAAAGAAAAAGAGAGAAAAAAAAGAGGAACCTCCGGTGTCCTTGATTGAAGAAGCACTCTGCCATGCATTTGACAGTGTACAGTAGATAAATAGTATAAGGTGCTAAGAGAGATAAAGCACTTACTGTATAAGAATACTTTTCTATTCTTCTGCTGCCAAAGACTCATCCCAAGCAAGCCAAGGGAAGAACAGTAATAACAACACATAAAGTGTATTTCAACAAATTAATTTGGACCTTACTGATTTGGAGAATGTGATCATTTGGACATTATGCATGGCTTGCATTAAATATACAATTTGGAATAACTGGTAAAAGCTGAGAAGTGAATGCTTATGATCAATTCCTATGCAATACAGGAATATTGTGAACTTTTTTCTCATTAACTTACCTCATTTTATTTAGTAGTACCAATTGATGTCTTAGTATTTAACACAGTATTTGAAAATAATATAAATGCATTAATAGAAATCTTGAAATTCCAGCGTTGTAACAATTCATATATACTTTCTTCACCTCCCCTTGGTTTTATTTTGAAACCTCTCTTTCATGACAAATTAAGCAGGAGGTACGGGGGAAAGCAGGAGGAGATGTGAGGTCCAGAAGGTATGGACTAGTAAGTTTCAGATAAGGAGAGGACCTGGAAATAGTCAAGAGCCTAAGGTGGAAGTAGCCTATATGAGGAGCCAGGTGGGAAGATGCAAGTTATTCAAGGATGAGCTAGAGAAATGCTTAGTGGGAAAAAATATCCTTCAGTCAGTCAATAAGCATGTACTATCTGTCAAGCAGTATTCTAAGCACATATCTCAGACAACTGGTTGTTATCCTGCATTCTGTAAGAGAGACAATGAAAGGGGATGCAAAGGTAGGCAAAATCATCATCATCGTCATCATCATTATCATCATCATCATCATTATCATTATCCATGCTCTCAAGGAGCTCTCAGTCTTCCAGTCTGGCTCTGACCTCGATCCTGATTTTACAACAACTCCATTATCAAAGAATATGTGTTGAAGGGTTATGGAGATCATCTATGGTCCAGTCAGAGATTTCCGATATCAATGACATAGTTAGGGAGGAAAACCACCTGAAAGAACCCTTTTCCTTACTGACAGGTCATTGTCACTTCCCTGCTCAATTTACTCCAGTGGTTCATTTGTATCTTTAAGATAGGATGCAAAGACCTTGTCTTTGTATTCAAAGCCCTTCAAGACTATCTCCAAAATATCTTTCTACAATTATTATGAATCACTCTCTTTGGAATTTTCTAAAGTTAAGCCAAAATATCCCTCTTAATTTTCCTTAATAATTTCTTGGTGATGAGGTTTTGAGAAGAACAGTGCAATGAAGACTTCCTACATTCCAGTAGTAATAGTTGGTGGTTAGATTTGAGTCTAAGCAACTAAACCATGTTCTTGAAACTCTTGGGTTTGGCAGATCCCAATAGCTTGGTTTAGAGATGCCTGAGTCTGAGAGAAATGATAGTTGCCTAGCTTGAGTGACTGTGATTTTACTATACTTGGCTTATGTTACTGTTGTTTTTTATATTTGTGAGTAAAGTAATGTATACATTTAAATCATGTCTCTGATTTATTCTATTATGCCGTGTCTCTGTATGAAATCATCATCATCCACAATAAAAAGCATAACAATAATAATGAAAGCTAACTTTATAATGCACTTTAAGGTTTTTAAAACATTGATTGGTTTTTTTTTGTTGTTTTTTGTTTTTCAAGGGAAAATAGAAAGTTTATTAGGGATTCACTATAATGGGTTGTCTTAAGAAATCCCACCCTTTGTGATGCCTATTTTCACAAGTGGGCCAGATTCAATCTACTGAGCTATATTGAATCTGAGCTGAGCTATATTGCATCTGAGCACCTTCATGGAGGCAAGATGAGACTTATAATCAGAAAGATTGTGGGAGGGATTGAGGGGTGGTTTGGGGTGACTAGAGGTTTAGGGAGGGTCTTGAGGAGGAGACCAAGGAGGAGTTTCATGGGATGAGGTCAGACTCCGGGGACTAGGTTGAGGTAACCAAGAGAATGGGATTAAGAGTGGGAAGTAGCTGGACAATAAAGGGCAAGGCTAGGTAGAGATTTGGGCCTAATGATAATGTAAGTTTATAGCCTCAGGCCAAGGCCCGATCAAGTGGGAAGATTCAAGGAGAGTTCAAGGGAGTTCCCAGAGACTGTGCCTTCATCATTCCCCCCTCAAACAAATAGAACCCACTGAAGCTCAGTAGTGAAGGAAAGAGTGTAATATGTCCTTGGGAGTAGAACTAAATATTAAAAGAGTCAAACTGGATTAATCCATATGTACCACACTCCTAGATAGATATAAATGCTATTTTATCCCCAAAATGGGTGGATTTAAGGCACTGAGGTTTTCAGCCCTCTTAAAAGCATAGAAAGTTTTCACAGAGTATCTTCTGTTCTTGGCTATACTGAGATGAGAGTAGGACTGTCAGCCTCTGGGCATCAGTAAATACAGTCATGCAACTGGTGAGAAATTTCCTCTGGTCATAAAAATGAAGTTTGAGATTTATAGGGCATTTTGCTGTTGTTTTTGTTGTTTGTTTTCACTGAATTGTGACTCATGAAACTTGAATAGGTAGCTTTAGGTAAGTCATTGAATATTCTGGTAATATGTTTCCTCAATGGAAAAATGAAATGATTGGACAGAATGATATTTAGGGTCTTGTATAGTTTTACTATACTGATTCTATGAACAATAGCAAATAAACATTAGATAATCTCATAAATTACACTCTCCATTTATTCTAGATAAATGCAATCTTTGTCCAATAGGCCTAAACACTAAAATTTGGATTATGAATAGAATCAATGATATGCAAATGAAGTAGCATTTTTAATGATGCATCCAATTATCGCCATATCATTTGGATGTCACTTGGCTTTTCTATTCTGGGTCTGGTGGATTTATATGGGCCCTCGCATGGATGAATTTCTAGGTTCAAATTCTCCCTATCACCTCATCCTAAGTACTATTATGTACTAAAATAATTTTGTGTGACTATTCTTTTTATAAATACTCTAATTCCAAAATTGGAGAAGTCCTAAGCCAGATCTGCAGAGGATTAAGTTATACCTTACTTTTATCTCCTAATTTTCTCTAATGCTAGAGTCATTGGCTTTCTCTGTTGACTCGAGCTCTCCTTTTTTTCTATCAGTATGGTAAATTATAATACCCTAGAGAACAGGGTCTTTTGGAATTTCTTCCCGACCAGAAATAATAAATGTCATGAAATATGTGGGAGTTTATTTAAAGATTTCCATGGTTGTTGGCAATTTGGGTAGCTCAGTATGTTTATAAATTGAATGCCTGCTCTTAATTGCCATGATTGATAGAGAATAGTTATAATATGATTATTAAAATTTTGAGTATAGTACATTTTAATATGCAATGTTTTTTTAAAAAGGTCTAATAAGAAGTTCTGAGAAGTTATATATTTTACCTTTTTTCTTTTTTATGTGCAAGCTGTTCATTTTAATATGTAATTTTGTTTCCATCCTCAGAAAATGAAATTCTTCACCAAGAAATATTGCAATCATTAATCTAATACAGTTAAAACTGATTCCTCTCAAAAGCTACACAGTTAATAAACATGACATATAATTAAAATTAATTAATCAGGTTTAACATAGATGCCCTCCAATAAAGAACTTCTTTAAGACTTCATATTGTATAGAAATATCCCTGGATTCTTCAAGGTTATGCCAGCATGGGTGTCTGTATTATCAAGCACCCTAGCACACCCAGGATGGCCTGCTAGTACAGGTTCTTTGATCTGCTTCTCTAAAGGAAAGACAGTTTGAAAGGGGTCAACAATCTTATTTTAATTAAAGATATATAAGTAAAGAAGGTAAAGGTCATTCACTATTTCGGGGGAAAGATCAGCACCCTGAAAATGGAGAAAATACAAGCAGAGAAGTAAAGAAGGTCATTCACTAGTTCAGGGGAAAGGGCAGCATCATGAACATGGAGAAAATACAAGCAGAGAAGTAAAGAAGGCCATTCACTAGTTCAGGGGAAAGGTTAGCATCCTGAATTTGGAGAAAATATAAGCAGAGAGAAATTAGCACAGAGATCTAATAGATAGGGCTCCAACTATCTAAACAAAGTAATAGATGCATAATCACCAGACAGGGAGCCCCAACATTTAGGTTCACAAAGCTGGGGGAGCTCTTTGACAATGGCTACCTAGAGTTTCATCTAGCCAAATCACAAAGACCTCAGGCGATCATTCTTTCTATGAGTGCTCCCCAAAGAAAAATCTCACCTCATAACATATATACACTTTGGCTAGTAGTCTCAGAATCAGAAGGCATCACAACCCTTGTGACTCAGTGCCTAATTAGCTTAGTACCTAAAGGTGTGATAGCTTTCCTGCAAACAAGCCTCCCAGAAAGCAAGCTTTACCTTAGGCAGGTTGCAAGTTCCTCCCCCAATGAGCTCCATGTGACTCAGTATGTATCACAGCTGTGAAGTGGGCCAGAGCTCAAAGCAGCAAGACATCTGTAGTTGAAAACCTGTAGGACTTTGGAACAGGGCCCCTGTTCCAAGGGAAAAAGGGAATACATGTGGTCACATAGGCCTGTTAATGGACAGGGAAGATCTTATATTCCATTAACCTTATAGTCTCCTACCAAATGGAAAAGCATCCAAGTATAGACCCAGAGATAAACCATGGATATGTCATCTGAGGATCAGCTTCACTCTGTTTAGGAGACTCATGATAAAATTGGTCAGCAAGCTGGGAACACACACACACACACACACACACACACACACAAACATACACACGCCCTTATAGGAGTTAAATCTTTGTCAAAGGACAAAATGCTCATGAAATCATGGATATTTTGAAGTATGAAAGTAGTAATGTAGATGCTAAATCCCAGTTGATTTAATTATATTAGTCAGTTACGAAGCTGTGTATTATTAATAAGAGTTCAATAGTGCATCTCCAGCCATTCATTTCTTGGGAGGAAAAACCTTAGTTTCATTTAGTCATTGCATGAAGGACATTGAGATAGCCTGACTGGTGGTTTTTCATCCCTCTTGAAATTATTTTACATATGCTTAAGATCATAGATAATAATCTAGAAAATACCTTACTACTCCAGTAAACATTTTAATAGAATTTATAACATATGAATGTACACTTTGGGGCAAAATATAGTTTGAAAAGTCATTAAATTATTTGCATGTAATTATTTTAGAATCAGGATGATAAAGCTCATCCTTGAGTATAATTTTGTTCAATGCCTTCAATTTTCCAATGAGAAAACATAAGACCAGAACATTCAATGATTTTCCTAAAGTCACCTATGATGGTTTTCTAATTCGGTATTCTTAAAATGTTGAGTTCTATGTGGGAAAACAACCAAAGCAAAAGATGTCACATAAGCAAAATAGGTAGCAGAGATGGATTTCAAAATCAATTTCTTTGCTTCCAAATTCAGTACTTTTTCCATTGCATGTTGATTCTCTTATCCCTTGATTATCTTTAATTGATTAGGGGTTATATGGAAGTAAAACTAAAAAGAAATAGTTGCATTGAATGCTAGTCTGGATGCTAGTATTGGTGAGAAAGGGTTAAGAGAACGAAAGAGACATTTCACCAAATAATGGTAGAAATATCAACAGGAGCAAAAGGGATGAGGTCACTTAGGATTAGATACTATGATGATCACAGAAGCTCAAACAACAACTCAGGAGATCAATGGGGTGGGCGTGTATATATTCCCAGAGTGTTACAGCCAGTAATCATAGTTTTGTTTGTTTTCTTTTTACATCTTCCATAGTATCTAGCACAGGTGCAGGCATGGGCAAAATACAATCAGTTCATAAGTCTTTATTGAGAAATGCTAGTCTTGGTTGGTGCCTCAATCACAAAGTTATGTATCTCATGGCCTCTTTCTCCCTACTTCCCCTCATGCTCATGTTCTTTAGCACTGGCAAAAAACTCTGCTCTCTGTTGTCCAAAGGGAATTAGAAAAAAAATAAAAGCATTCATCTCCTCATGTGCATGGTGAAGGAAGAAATAACTTGAGGGTTGTGTGTATCCACAGAAATAATCAAATTGAGAAGAAAAACACTGTTTACTGTACTGCCTGCAGACTTAGCAAGTAAACTTAAATGGTCTGCAGACTTTTATTAAGTACCATCTAATGTCACAACACACTTTGTTTTTTTTTTTTTTTTCACCCTAGGAAATAGAATATTTCTTCATTACCACAAAGACTAGGATTGCTTTAATATAACGATAAATGGTGAAATTAAAAAAAAGTCAAATAAGTAACCCTGGCTTGAGTTATCACACTTTATTATTTATTTGAAGAGATAAAAAGTAGCAGGAAAATGCCACATTTTAGATTATATGACTGATTTTTGTTATTTCCTTGTTAATTGCAAATATTCTGTATTATATTACCCTGAGTTGTTTTTCCACCCAAGTAGATTACAATACCTCTCATGTCTTGGTGCAAGTAGCATAATGAAAAGAATGCTAGTTTGGGAGTCAGGAAGAGTTTAGTTTAAATTCCTCCTCAAACATTTACTAACCGTGTAACCTAGAAGTCACTTAACATCTCTAGTGTCAATTTTCTTATCTATAAAAGGATGGAGTTGGACAAAATATGCTCTAAGATACCTTCAATCTCTAAATCTATCATTATATTTTCATTCAGTGTAATCTTGTCAATGTTTATCACATAAGGATAGACAATTAAACTGCAGGCATTGTCTAATTCTTTTGTACTTTGTCCATCTCATATCTGTCATTCTTGTTAGCGGGCCAGCTTACTTCCTGATTAAGTTGTACACATCTTTGATAACATCTCAAATCTACCTCTTTCATCAAAGCTGCTAGTGGTCACCTGCTATAGCCTCTTAAAACCAATCATGTGTCTTGTGCTTACCTCTGCTTAGAACTACAATGCATATTTCCATCTTTGGGGCATACATTGTGTTTGTTAATCAGGTGATTAATGAACTGTCCCTTTAGTTGTGTTTTCTACACATAGACGATGTTTTCTTAGCAGATCCTACCTAGACCAATCTATGCTAGAGAGGTGAAGCCCTTTGTTTTCAAAAGGAGGCCTGAAATTTAATAATGTTAACATAATAACACATCATCTGCCTATCCTTAAAAAAATGCTTCAATGAAGATATAATTCAAATTTTCACAAATTCATTGATTCAAAAAATATTTATTGAATATGCATTTTCTGCATAATACTTTGCTAAGTATTAAGGGATACACAAGCTATAAAATCTATGAGACTTCCATACTATAAGAGAAAGCCTGAGGGGGTTCATTATAAGGTCTTTCTCTTTCAAAAGTTTAAACTCTAGTTCAAAAGGCAAGAAATGTGCATATTGATTACAATTGAATTGAGCAATTAGGAACCAATGCTTGGGAGTTTTTGAGAGACAGTTAAAATTTGTGTTTCACATAGTAAGAGGTTTAGAAAAGAGACAGCTTGGTAAAACAGAAAGAGCACTCCTTTCAGAGTAGCAGATCAGAGTTTTAATAATGCTTTTGACACTATCTGTGTGACTTATAGTAAAAGGCTTAATTTAATCTCTCTGGGCCTCAGTTTCCTCACCTGTAAAATGTTGAGATTGAAGAGACCTTTGAGGCTCTTTCCATCTTTCAATCAATCATCTATATGGTGGAACTTAAATTACCCCCTGAAGGACTGATAAAGTTTAGGGAAGAAGGTAGAAGGAGGAAACAGAAATTCTAGATAGAAAGCAATGCTTTGGAGTTAAATATTTGGCTGATATATTTAGGAGATAGTGAACCAACCAGTCTAATTAGAAAAAAGCTCACATTGGGAAGTTGTGGAGTAAAGGCCACGCAGCTAATGTGGGGCTCATGTAGGGTTTAGAATGGTAGACTAAGTAGTATTAGCATTATCTTGTAAGTGATGGGAATGAAAAGATCTCCCGTAAGTTAATACATCAGTACATATATCTTGGAGAGACATTGGAGATATCTTTGCAATAAACTGAGAAAATAAATTGGGAGCAAAATTATATACAAAGAGGGAGCAGGCAAGATCACATGGCAAGTTGAATGATGCTTTCAATGGTCTAAAATTTCTTACTTTCACAAAATATTTTAACAACCTTTCCCAGTGATTTTATGTGGCTTTGAATCCTAGAACTCAATGATCTCAGAAGAATAAGAAATCCAAATTCCTCAATAGGGCATTTGAGATTAAAGTAAGCAGACTTTAGTACACTATTAATAATGATTTGCACATGGAGATTTGGCATAAAAGATATTATTGAGGTTATGAGGTAGGCTAGTCACATAACAAGAATGAGGGATAGACTGCTGCACTTTATGCATACAAAATATTAGAAGAATCAGAGGATGGTCTCTAGTGTGTTGGGCAAATGTTTTATGGGAGGCATAGAGAAAAATCACTCAACCTGAGAAGGCATCTATAGGTTATGATCTGCACTGTAGGAGAGAATATCCATATTCATAATATTAAAAGTCAACTGAAGTTTTATATTCAGTTCAATAACACTTATAGAGGGCCTACTATGAGCATGGAATGATGATAGTCACTAAGAATTGATGCTACAAAGGCAAAAACAATCTATTTTCTCAAGATTCTTATATATTCTACTGGAGGAGAGAAGAGTCAATTTAATGACTGCACTGAAATAATTTTTTGAAGAGCTCTTACTCTGTGTAATGATAGCAAGTGATTAATTGCCCCATTCATGGATTCTCATTTCCTGGTGACTGAAAATATTCATTCTATTAAATTATATTTGAAAAAATTATCTTATTTATTAAAAATATCTTAATTAAGATTTAATCTATCGTAATTCATCAATGTCCCTAGACATAAGACAGAATTTGAATTAATGTTATGTTCCTATGAAAGGATACTTTCAATGTGCTAGTACAATATATTCTCACTATAACTTACTGCTTTGTTTGTATGGAGAAGTTTGGTACTTAAAAGGGGAAAAAGAATATTTTAAGTAAAAAAAATTGATTTGATCAATTGTCATGTTATTTTAAGATATTGCTACTGTTGTAGATGATAATTTTGAATCACAAGAAGAGTAAGAAATTGACTGTGTAAAGAAAAACCAAAAGTGCTAACATTAAACAATTAAGACAAATAAAGTTCAATATAATAAACAATATAAAGTAATATAAACATTGGTTTCATTTAGGAGCAGTTTGGGACAGAAAATGAACAGTATTATAAACATAAAAAATTAAATCTCTTTGTGAATAATATGAAATGATGTGCTTGTGTGAGAACTCTTTGATAGCATAATAGTCATAGAAAAAACAACTTTATTTAAAGTTAAAACATGAGTATAAAATCATATTTCATATATATGAAATAGGTAGAAGGATCATGCAGAACACTTTAAAGATGCAGAACATTATGATCCTTCATCTCATTTGCATATAGATTTTATGACTAAGAAGAGTAAAACTAAAAACAGATGAGAAATGATATAACCCTTCAAAGAGAAAAACATGATTTTTAAAAGGCTGCTTATTTCATGGGAAAATTTTTGCAAGTTGATACCCTATAAGTAAAATGTGAATCAGTACAAAAAGGTTATAGGAAGTTATAGGAATCCAAGAGAGACAGCTGTTATAACAATCTAGAAATAAGAAAAATCTATGGCAAAAAATAAAAAGATATCAGAGGGTTGCAAAAGCTGAGGGGCTAGAGTGAGAGGCAGCTAAATGTACTTTTCAGAAGGTTTCAGTTAAGTGATTGGTGGAAAAGAGAATAAATTTCATTAGTCAAGAGATTCAGTGACAACTGTTGCCCTTCAATGTCTCTCAGAGTTGGAGAAAAGTGAAGCTTCCCATAAGTGCCTGTTGTTCTTTGTTATTAGCTTTGATTTGAAAGGAAAAAGCACAGTTGACAGTACAGATGCTTTGTATCCTAATGAGCTGGCTAGGTTTGGTTTACTTTGCTAAAAGTAAACTGTGTGTCTGTGATCTCTCTTATGACTGACCAAAACAACACCTGAATGAACAAGTAACTGGCTGAATTGGTCTATATAGCTCAGAGATAAACAATCTGATAAACTTTGTAATTTTCTAGCATAAAGGGAACTGCTCTTCACATTTCTGGGCAGAATTCTTTTAAGGATGATTATAAATTGAAAGAGTCTGTTAATGCTAAACTCTACCATAGTGGGGAAAAAACAAAACAAAACATTTTCTCAGGTAAAGAGCAGTGAGGGGGGCTGCTGGGAGGAGAGCCAAGAAGGTAGAATAGAGAAAGTATTCAGCTAAGCCCTCCCAATATTCTCCTCCAAATAAATTTAAAATATCACCTGAAATCAAACTCTGGAGTGATAAAACAAACAAAAGGTCAAAGTAAGGCATTCTCCCTGCCCAAGACAACTTAGAAATATGGAAAGAGAGACCTGGGACATGGAGGTGGAGGCTGGCCTGGGGTCCACATAAAAGAAATAGCAGTGCTGGGACTAGATGATGGTGAACAAAGCAGCCACAGCCACAGTTTTGGGAACTTCCAAGCTAGAGGAGGTAAGGGGATCAGGCACCTGGTCAGAAAGGGACTACAGAGGACGTCTGTGTTACTGCTAGACACAGGATCAGATGCAGTTCGGCAGCTGCATTTTTTATACGCACTTCTGGGTCATAGTTCAATGACAAGGAGGAGCATTTTTGGTGAAGAGCAAGTGGAAGCCATAAGTGGCAGTATCACATTTAGTCCCAATGGATCAGTGACCCTGCTAAGCAGGATCAATTGCAATCCCAGGTATCAGGGACCCTTCTTGGGTAAGGACCAGAATATAGATCATGAGAGCAATGACTATACCTTTCCCCAAATTTACCACCTGATAAACACCAAAACTTCTAAACACCTAGAAATATCTCTGAAAACAGTTGTGGGAAAAAGCTTGAAGTTCAAGAGAGTGCCCTTCCACTGCCAAGGCTGGAAACTGAGACCAGCATTAATATAAAGTCCTAAATCAAGAAATAGTATGGAAAAATGAGCAAACAACAACAAAAGAAACTGGCTATAAAACTACTATCATGAGAGGGAAGTTTGAGACTCAAACTCAGAAGAAAACAATGAAGTCAAAACAGGTGCAAGCATAGCCTGAGAGAAAAATGTGAATCAGACACAAACCCAACAAGAATTTCTGAAAGAGCTTTAAAAAATTTGATTTTCAAACTCAAATATAAATGGTAGAGAAAAAAAAAACATTGAGGAAATAAATGAGAGGAAGAAAATTATTTTTAAAAAATAACAGCTTGGTAAAAGAAGCACAAAAAATACTGATGAAAATAACACCTTAAAACAGAATTGATGAAATGGAAAGAGAAGAACAAATAAACTGATGAAAATAACTCCTCATAAAGCAAAATTTTCCATATGGTAAAAGAGGTACAAAAGGTCACTAAAGAGAATAATTTTTTTTTAAAAATGGATTAGGGCAACTAGAAGCTTATGACTCCACAAGAAATCAAGAAACAATAAAACAAAATCAAAAGATTAAAAAGAAGAAAGTGTGAAATATCTCATTGGAAAAACAACTGGCCTGGAAAATAGATCAAAGAGAAATAGTTTAATAATTATTGGATTACTTGACAGTTGGAATCAAAGAAAGAGCCTAGATATCATGTTAATAAAATTATCAAGAAAAACTGCCCCCATATTCTCAAATCAGAGAATACATGAATAAATACCTGAAAGATATCTCAAAATGAAAATTAAAATTTCCCTGCTTATCTCCCTCAATTAGGTCTATTTCTTTTGCATTTGTGTTAAGATCATTTTGGATAACCCTGCTTTTTTTTTTTAAACCTCAGCTGAAGCATAATATATTCCACTCTGGACTTTTATTTTTACTCTGTGTGCCTCTCTGTTTCAAGTGTGTATCATGTAAACAATATATTGATCCATTTGCAATCTGCTTCTATGGGTGAGTTCATCTCATTCATGTCCACAATTGTTATTACTAAGTATTTATTTCCCTCCATCCTATTTTTCCTCTCTCTCTCTCTCTCTCTCTCTCTCTCTCTCTCTCTCTCTCTCTCTCCACTGCTCCTCCTCAAAAGCCTGTTTTACTTGTGACTACTACCTTTCTTAATCTGTCCTCCCTTTTATCAGCACCCCATTTTCTAATCCTAATCTAAATCTAAAGCAATCTAATCTAAAGCAACATAGCTTTCTATACCCAACTGAGTATGTATGGTAATCCTTTTTTGAGCTCATTTTAATGAGTGTAAGTTTCAAGTATTGCTCATTATCCCTCCTGTTTTTTTTCAAATTATTTAACATTTTTATTTAAAGTTTTAAGTTCCAAATTCAGTCCTTCCCTCTGTCCCTCCTCTCTCCCATCCCTGAGATGGTAAGCAATCAAATACAGATTATACACATGCAATTATGTAAAACATTTCTATATTAGTCTTTTTATACAAGAAGATGAATAAAAGAAAAAAATCAAAGTGAAAATCATCATTCTTCAGTCTGTATTCAGTCAGTATCAGTTCTTTCTCTGGACGCCTACCGTATGTTTCATCATTAGCTCTTTGGGAGTATCTTGGATCATTGTGTTACTCACAATACCTAAGTCATTAGCAGTTTTTCATCAAACAATATTGCTGTTATTATGTACAACAGTCTCATGGTTCTATTTGCTTCACTTGGCATCAGTTCATGCAAGTCTTTAGAGGTTTTTCTGAAATCATCCTGCCTGTTTTTTCTTATAGCACAATAATATTCTTATAGCACAATGATACATCACAGCTTGTTTAGCCATTCCCCAATTGATGGACATCCCTTTGATTTCTAATTTTTAGCCACCGCAAAAGTTGCTGCTATAAATATTTTTGTACAAATAGGTCCTCTCCCCTTTCTTTTGGATGTCTTTGGGTTATAGGCCTAGCAGTGCTATTGCTAGATCAAAGGATATGCACAGTTTTATAGCTCTTTGGGCATAGCTCCAAATTGCTGTCCAGAATGGTTGGATCAGTATACAACTTCAAAAAAAGTATATTAGTGTCGCTAGCCACCCTGATAGATGTGAGGTGGTACCTCAGAGTTGTTTTAATTTGCATTCCCCTGACCAATGGTAATTTATAGCAATTTTTTTTCATATTACTACAAATAGCTTTGATTTTTTGTCTAAAAACCACCTATTCTTAACCTTTGATCATTTATCAATGGGGAATGATTTGTATTTTTATAAATTTGACTCAGTTCTCTATATATTTGAGAAATGAGGCATTTATCAGAGATAGCTGTTGCAAAATCCCCCCCACCCCGCCCCGTTTTCTGCTTTCCTTATAATTTTAGTTGGTTTTGTTTGTGCAAAAATGTTTAATTTTGTATAATCAAAATTATCTATTTTGCATTTTATAATGCTGTCTAGATCTTTATTAGTCTTAAATTCTTCTCTTTTCCATAAATCTTACAAGCTATTCTATGCTTTCTTAATTTGCTTAGGTATTACTCTTTATGTGCAAATCATTTGCACATTTTGACCTTATCTTGGTATATCATGTGAGATGTTGGTTTATATCTAGTTTCTACTGTACCATTTTCCAGTTTTCACAGCAGTTTTTGGCAAATAATGCTTTTCTGTTCCAAAAGCTTGGATCTTTGGTTTTATCATGTACTAGATTACTATAGTCATTTACTATAACTTAATTTGTACCTACCACTGATCCACCACACCTATTTTTAGCCAGTAGCAGGTTGTTTGATAATTACATCTTTATAGTATCATTTGAGATATGGTGCAGCTAGACCATTTTTCTTTTGCATTTTTTTCATTGATTCTCTTGATATCCTTGAGAACTTTTGTTCTTCTAGATGAATTTTGTTATTATTTTTTCTAGGTTGATAAAGTAATTTTTTTTGAAAGTTTAATTGGTATGGCACTGAATTTAGATAGAATTGTCATTTTTGTTGTATCAGCTTGGCACAGCCATGAGCAATTAACATTTTTCCAATTGTTTAGATCTGACTGGACAATTATGCTTATACTTTTCCTAATATTGAACCAGCCTTGCATTCCTGGTATAAATCCCATCTGGTCATACTGTATGATCCTTGTGATATATTGCTGTAAGCTCTTTATTAATATTTTATTTAAAATATTTGCATCAATATTCACTATGGAAATTGGTCTATAATTTTCTTTCTCTGTTTTGACTTTCTTGGTTTGGGTATTGGTACCATATTTGTATCATAAAAGGAATTTGGTAGGACTCCTTCTGGAATTTGGCTGTGATGTTCCTGGAAGTTTTCATTTTGGCATCTCTTTCAGGTGGTGATGATTAAATTCTTTCAATTTTTATTTTGCCTTCTGGTTCTAATACATCAGGACAATTTTCTTTGATAATTTCTTGGAAGATGCTGTCCAGACTTTTCTTTTTCCTTTTCTCTTTTTTGATCATTGCTTTCAGGTAGTCCAACACTTCTTATAATATCTCTCCTAAATCTATTTTCTAGGTCAGTTGTTTTTCCAATGAGTGAGACATTTCACATATTCTTCTTTTTCATCTTTTTTGATATTGTTTCCATATCTTGATGTCTCATAGAGTCATTAGTTTCCTCTTGTTTAATTCTAATTTTAAAGGAATTATTTTCTTCAGTGAGCTTTTGTACTTCCTTTTAGCCAATTTTATTTTCTAGGGAGTTACTTACCTCATTAAATTTTTGTATATCTTTTCCCATGCTATTGACTCTTTTTTTCATGATTCTCTTGCATTATTCTCATTTCTTTTCCCAATTTTCTTCTATTTCTTTAATTTGCTTTTTAAAATCTTTTTTAAGCTCTTCTAGGAATTCTTTTCAGGCCTGAGACGAAATTAAATTTTTCCTTAAGGCTTCACATGTAGCCACTTTGATGCTATTGCCCTCTTCTAAATTTATGACTTGATCCAACCTATCACCAGATTATCTTTCTGTCATCAAGCTCTTTTTTTGGTTTTGGTTTTGTTTTTTGTTCATTTTTTTCTGCCTTTTTTGTCAGTCAGTGTTCTCATGTGAGAGTTGGACTCTGGTCTTGCACTTTCCCAAGCTTTTTGTGCAGGAGCTCTGGGTCTTGTTTTTCACTGTGGTTCAGGGCTTAACTCCTTGATTGCTCTGGAGGGTAAGCTTCCCTTCTGGCTTGTACTAGAGAGGTGGGGTTTCCCTATTGGCCACCCCTGGGTGTGGGGTTTACCTGGGAGCTGGCTCCAGGGGTAAGGCCTTGCTGCTGGGTTGCTATAGAAAGAGAGTCTCTCCGGTGGCTTGCCCTGGAGGAGGGATCTTGTTGCTAGTCTGCCTGAGGCATGGGGCTGTGCTGCTGGGTTGCTTTGGAAATAGGGTCTCTCTGCTGGTAAACCCCAGGGCTGGGCTTCACTACTGATCAGAAATGGGGTCAAGATTTTGTTGGTGGCTTGCGCTAGGGGTAAGGTCACTTATATGGGACCTTACTGGGTTACACAGACTGTTCACTTGCCTAGGTAGGCTGCTGGCCTGCAGGAGGGTGGGGCCTTACTGCTGGATTGCCCCAGGCTTGGATCTTTGCTGCAGGCCCCCTGCTGTGAGGCTGGCTGCTGCTTCTGATCTTGGACCTAGCTTTCCTCCCACCCTAGTGAGATAGATCTTATCTCCCTGGCTGGTAAGCTGCTTCTTTGCTCTTATAGCAATTCTGAAGTGGTATTATAATTGTTTGGAGGGGAATTTGGGAGGACTTCAGAGGGTTCCTTCCTCATTCTTCTGTCTTCACACCAGAAGTCCCCCAATCACTGTTAAAGATCTTCCTTTTGAGTCTCTTTCATGTGAGATAATTTTTCCTCATTCTACCTCTGCCTTACCCCTTCTCCCAGGGCAACCTTCTTTCTAAAACTATAATTTAATTTAATTTTTTTTTAATCATCCCATCATAGTCAGCTTACATCCATGCCCTTTGTCTATATCTATATCTATGTCTATATCTATATCTATATATCTATATATCTATATATATATATATATATATTTACACATATATATGTATATGTATTCCTAACTCTACCAATAGTGATATAGTTCTTAGGAGTTACATGTATCATCTTCCCATATAGAAATGTAAACATTTTAACTTTGTTGAATCCCTTATGATTTCTCTTTCATCTTTACCTTTTATACTTCTCTTGAGTGTTGTATTTGAAAGTGAAATTTTCTATTCAATTCTGGTCTTTTCATCAGAAATGCTTGAAAGTCCTCTATTTTATTAAATATCCATTCCCCATCCCAAAGGATTATACTAAATTTTGCCGGGTAGGTTATTCTTGAACTAGTGTCTCTGATATGAAACTTGCTGAGCCCTTTTCAGGGTTATTTATTCATCTTTGGGGTTCACCTGCTACACAGCTTTCACATGGGGTTCCAGGAAACTGTAGCATGTACCAAGCCTCAACCCAATAAAACTGTCTCATCAGAAGGGTTAAACCAAGTTGAAAGTAACTAATAGGCCTCAAATCTGTCAGTGAGTTAAAAGGATGTGTACCCCAAGCCTGTGAAGACTTCCCCTGTGGAATAGGCAGATGAGAAAAATTCATTACAGTAGCCATGAAGATGGCAAAAGTATGTGCTGTGGAATGTTTAGAGCTTGGTCAGACATCAAAGAAACCAAGGTCATTCACTGCATTCTAGGCTTTTGCTACTCATCTTGCCTTTTGCCTTTCACTGGACTTTGATGACTCAGGAAGACAGAGTGAGGCTAATAACTTCATATTGTATTTGGAGATACTTACTCACCCACACTACTATTTTGTTTTGTTGTTATACTTAATGGTATTTTTCCCAATTACATGTAAAGATCCTTTTCAACGTTCATTTTTGGCAAGATTTTGAGTTCTAAATTTTTCTCCCTCCGTACCCTCCCTCCCTCTTCCTCAAGATAGCAAGCAATTTCATATCGGTTATAAATGTATAGTCATGTTAAACATATTTCCGTATTAGTCATATTGTGAAAGAAGAGTTAGAATTAAAGGGAAAAAATCACAAGAAAAAAAGTGAAAAATAGTATGTTTTGATCTGAATTCAAACTCCATAATTCTTTATCTGGATGTCGATAGCATTTTCCATCATAAGTTCTTTGGAACTGTCTTAGATCATTGTATCGCTGAGAAAAGTCAAGACTATAATAGTTGATTATCACACAATATTGCTGTTATTGTATACGATGTTCTCCTGATTTTGCTCATTTCACTCAGCATCAGTTTATGTAAGTCTTTCCAGGTTTTTCTGAAGTCTGCCTGCTCATCATTTCTTATAGCACCATAATATTCCATTACATTCACATACCACAACTTGTTCAGCCATTCCCCAATTAATATCACCTACATTATTGTTATACTGCATTGCTTTTTGTTTTTCAATTTCTACATTTTTACTATAAGTTAAAATGAGAAAAAAATCAGAAAATTATTTAATACATGTTTATTTTATTTACTTTATGATAATTTTGTAATGATACTACAGGGCAGGATCATAGTGTTATATATACAATCTTACCATATTTCATAAAAAATATCCTTGAGTAATATTTGGGGGGCTTGAGGTATCATATTTAATTTGTATTATCTATATTAAATGTAGTTCATATAAATCATAATTTAATCAAAATACAACCTTTAACAATAAGAGTTATTTTGATGGGTTTCCTTATGATGCCTTTCTTCATTTCCCAAAGGAATCAATTTATTATTTCTTTATTAGAAACATTTCTGCAGATAACATCTTTAAACATACATTTGACTGTTCATTTTTCCCCAATCTGTTCACTTACTTTTCTTTCTATGAGTCTGAGTTTATATTTCCCACAGTAAGGCAAAATGCTTTTATTTGTGGAAGAATATTACACTTAAGAATGACTGTGCTGTTTACAGAACATATGTTTTCTTGAAATGTTACTATATCTTTATAAAATGTTACATTAATTTATAAAGCAAATGTGCAAATATCTGAAACACCCAAAAATGTGTTCCTGATATTCTGTTTATTCATTTCATTGGTTTATTTATATGAAGCTGTGGTGACATTTGCAAACCAGCTGTAGTGATAACAGGTGCACATACCCCCTAGATATCCCAAGGATATATTCCTGCTAAGTGGTAGTCTAATCACCCAAGCTCCAGAGCAGACTAAATTTAAATCAGATGTTAATTGCCTCCAGAGTTTAGCTGATCTCTGCATTTAATTATCTTCCAGAAAGTCAAGTGGAAAGATGATCTTTGACATTTACAATAAGAAGAATTAAATAGGATTCCTATGTGTGTGTGTGTGTGTGTGTGTGTGTGTGTGTGTGTGTGTGTGTACATCTATATACACACACCCATATGTATATATATATATATACATATACATATGTATATATATATATGTGCGTGTGTGTGTGTGTAGAGATAGACATAGTTATACACACACGTATATCTTTCTCATTTATTTACCTATTTCTAATTAATAACAATATCCTTACAATTCCTCTTCAGTTCCTAAAACTGATTGTGCTCAAGCCATTCCTTAACCCAGAATATTCTGTATCTCTCTCTTTCTGCCCCAACCTATACCCATCAGACTTGTAGTCATCCTTCCAATACCAAATCAATGGGAAAATTATTCATAAAGTCTTCAGTTATGATCCCAGATAGAAAAGACTTTGTTCAGAATATCTAAAGCACTGTGTTTGTACCTTACAAAGAGGAAGGTATGGTGAAAAGTTATTTTCAAGGGTTTTTGAGTCCAAGTGTTTAGATTCAAAACCTAGTTCCATTGCTTCCAACTCTATGACTTTTAGCCAGTCCTTAATTCTTGTCCTTAATCTCTTTACCTGTAAAATGAGAGGAGTAGATGACCTCTATTTTCCCAGCAAATCCAGATTCTATATAGTTATTTTTACATATATCTCCTTTTTCATTCTAGTCCTAAATAACATGATGCCATATAGCCCTTGTTACAAATTGACTCCTGCTGGATTCTTTTTAAATGAAAAGATCTTGCCCCTCCTGCTAAATTGTAAACTTGTTAAGAGCCGAGGTGGGTCATAAATATTTGTTATCTCCAAGAATAACCTAGAACAGTGTTAGTAGGTGCCTTGGGAATACCTATTAACTAAATAAATCACTTAATGGATGAATGACTGTAGTATCAACTAAGGTAGGACTTTCTTACTGTTTTAAAATGATTAAATGTCTTTGATTGAGCCTTACTATGTGAAAAGCCCCAGGCCCAAAACCCTGTCTACTAGTTGCTTAAGCCTGGGGGCATGAAGCCCCCAAGGTCCCAAGGGGAGTTGCTAAGACCAATAGTAGGAGCCTGAGTTCTTGTCACTCACATGAGGTTTGATGATGGCTAAAGAGTGTATAAAAAACAAGAACAGAGCTATTTGCTGGAGTCTCTCACTCCTGGAGGCATGAGACTCTGGGCAGCCAACTTAAGAGCCTCCCGGCTGAACTCAAATATTGATGGTTTCTTAGTAACTATGAATTGTATTTGTCTGTTTATGAATGTATGTTTGTAATTTGTTTGCATTTGCTCTGAAATTCAGGGTGCTGGCTTTTTCCCCTGAACTAAGTGAATGATATTTGTATTTTTGATTAAACTGAGATGGTTAAACCCTTAACATTACTTTCCTTAGTAAAGCAGATCAAAAGAAACTATGTTGGCAGCTTTCTATGTGCTGGTTGTTGGTGGGTCTTACACCCCTACAGCAGCTGCTTGCAGATTGTTGCTATGATGACTTTTGGTCATTCAATGACATATGGTCCTGTTTGAGAACAAAGGACAAACACAATCTGAGAGTAGTCCAAGCTGCCTGAATTGGTAACTCAGCTTGTCCTCTCTCTCTCTCTCTCCCTCTCTGCCATAGTAAAACCTATTAACTAAATAAAAACAATGGATGAATGACTGTTAAATATATATAAGGCAAGGGTTTTCTAATTATATCATATATTTTTATGAATTACCCAGTTCAATGCATTATACAGAGTAGGCCCTTAAGAAAAAAGAAATCTAGCCCTTAAACCAGATCTGCACAACTTAATAGTAGGTAGAGGCCAAAATTAAAATAGGTTAAACTTCTTCAGGCAGCAGATAGGATTTTAGCAGCTCACTTTCTAAGTAAAGGTAAGTAGAGACAGACAGGTGATGGTTGGTTGCTGCAGGTAAAGTAACAAACAGGAGAGAGTGCACAGTGGCAGGCTGCCCAAAATCCTTTGTCCTTAAACCCAAATCACTCTGTCTCTTATCTTAATCCCTCAAACAAACTCAGACCTTTTAAAGACCTTAGTTTAAAAAGGCCAAGGTCTCCCACTACATACAGGGCTATCTGTAGTCATCCTGATCTATATCTGGCTATTGGACCCAGATGGCTCTGGAGGAGAAAGTGAGGTTGGTGACTTTGTACAGCTCTCCCTCACTTAAATCCATTCACTTGCATGTCATAGTGTCACCTCCCTGTTGTCAGGGTCCTCTTCTAGAACAAAGGACAATGAACAATAGATAGGCACTTGCTACATGTCTTCAGTTGAATCTTCTGAACTGGAAAGGTTAACTACCCTTTTTCTCATAATTTTCTCTAACCATAAGCAATAAGATTGTTTAGAGACTCATTTAGAGATGTTGAATTTCTATGTTCAATCATTTAAAAAATGAAAATCAGTCATGACAATGTAATGTTCTGTTGTACCAACTTATCTGAAAGTCTAGTAAATTGTTTGTTCCTAAAAGAATGGGATTTATACTATCTTAACTTTAAGTAAATATCCAGTGCTAAGTAGCTTCTCAGTAAATACAGTTATGTATGAAGAATGATATGCAAAATAATGCATTCAGTTTCATTTGCTTGCAAAATATTCAGGTTTTGAAAACTTTATCTTTGTGACTTTGAAAAGTACAGTAAGGGAGTAAAATTACTGCAGAATACACAGTTGGTGGAGCACAGATTTAGATCTGGAAGAGACCTCAGAAGTCATCTAGTCCAAGTAATTCATTTCACATTTTGCCTTTCTCCCTCCTTCCCTCACTCCCTCCTTTCCTTCCTTCCTTCCTTTCTTCCATCCTTCCTTCTTTCTTCCCTCCCTCCCCTGCCATCTCTGTCTCTGTCTCTGTCTTTGTTTCTCTCTCTTTCTCTTTCTCTGTTTCTATCTCTGTCTCTCTCTGTCTTTCTCTGTTTCTCTCTCTCTCTCTCTCTCTCTCTCTCTCTCTCTCTCTGTCTCTCTCTCTATCTCTTTCTCTCTCTCTTTTTCCCCTCCCCCCCTTCTAGCAGAATGGTCTAGTACATGTTTGCATAGATGCTCCCTGATCAATACAATATCAATCAAATTTAGTTATTTATTCTTAACATTCTTTTTTTTTAAATTTTGAGTTCCAAATAATCTCCCTCAATGTTTTTGTTGTTGCTGTTGTGCAACTTTTCAACCATATCCCACTCTTTGTGATCCCTTTTTGGGTTTTCTTGGCAGAGATACTAGAGTTCTTTGCCATTTCCTTTTCCAGATCATTTTACATGTGAGGAAACTGAGGCCAACAGGGTTTAGTGACTTGCTTAGGGTCACACAGCTTGTAAGTGTCTGAGGTCAGATCTGAACTGAGAGTCTTTCTTTTTCTTAAATCATTATTTATATAATATTTTTAGTTTTCAGCTTTAATTTTCACAAGAGTTTGAATTACAAATTTTCTCCCCATTTCTACCCTCCCCCCCACTTCAAGATGACATATATTCCAATTGCCCCATTCCCCAGTCAGCCCTCCCTTCTGTCACCCCCCAGCCCCCCCATCCCCTTTTCCCTTACCTTCTTGTAGGGCCAGTTAGATGTTTATGACCCATTGCCTGTATATCTTATTTCCTAGTTGCATGCAAAAACTTTTTTTGAACATCTTCTTTTAAAACTTTGAGTTCCAAATTCTCTCCCCTCTTCCCTCCCCACCTACCCTCCCTAAGAAGGCAAGCAATTCAACATAGACCACGTGTGTATCATTATGCAAAACCCTTCCACAATACTCATGTTGTGAAAGACTAACTATATTTTGCTCTTTCTTATCCTATCCCCCTTTATCTAATTTTCTCCCTTTACCCTGTTCCTTTTCAAAAGTGTTTGCTTTTCATTACCTCCTCCCCCTATCTGCCCTCCCTTCTATCATCACCCCTTTTTAATCTCCTTCCTCCTTCTTTCCTGTGGGGTAAGATACCCAATTGAGTGTGTACATTATTCCCTCCTCAGGTCAAATCTGTTGCGAGCAAGATTCATTCATTCCCCCTCACCTGCCCCTTCTTCCCTTCCTACAGAACTGCTTTTTCTTGCCACTTTTATGTGAGATAATTTACCCCATTCTATCTCTCTCTTTCTCCCTCTCTCAATATGTTCCTTTCTCATCCCTTAATTTGATTTTATTTTTTAGATATCATCCCTTCATATTCAACTCACCCTGTGCCATATATATATATATATATATATATATATATATATATATATATATATATATATATATATATATATATATATATATATATATATATATATATATATATATGTATATATTCCCTTCAGCTATCCTAATACTGAGGTCTCATGAATCATACACATCATCTTTCCATGTAGGAATGTAAACAAAACAGTTCAACTTTAGTAAGTCCCTTGCGATTTCTCTTTCTTGTTTACCTTTTCATGCTTCTCTTGATTCTTGTGTTTGAAAGTCAAATTTTCTATTCAGCTCTGGTCTTTTCACTGACAAAGCTTGAAAGTCCTCTATTTCATTGAAAATCCACATTTTGCCTTGGAGCATGATACTCAGTTTTTTTTGGGTAGGTGATTCTTAGTTTTAATCCTAGCTCCATTGACCTCCGGAATATCGTATTCCAAGCCCTTCGATCTCTCAATGTAGAAGCTGCTAGATCTTGGATTATTCTGATTGGGTTTCCACAATACTCAAATTGTTTCTTTCTGGCTGCTTGCAGTATTTTCTCCTTAATCTGGGAGCTCTGGAATTTGATGATAAAATTCCTAGGAGTTTTCTTTTTGGGATCTTTTTCAGGAGACAATCAGTAGATTCTTTCAATTTCTATTTTACCCTCTGCCTCTAGAATATCAGGGCAGTTCTTGATAATTTCTTGAAAGATTGTATCTAGGCTCTTTTTTTGATTCTGCTTTTCAGGTAGTCCAATAATTTTAAAATTATCTCTCCTGGATCTATTTTCCAGGTCAGTGGTTTTTCCAATGAGATATTTCACATTGTCTTCCACTTTTTCATTCCTTTGGTTCTGTTTTATAATAATATCTTGATTTCTCATAAAGTGACTAGCTTCCACTTGCTTCCATCTCATTTTTAAGGTGGTATTTTCTTCAGAGCTCCTTTTACATTTGGCTAATTCTGCCTTTCAAGGCATTCTTCTCCTCATTGACTTTTTAGAGCTCTTTTGCCATTTGAGTTAGTCTATTTTTTAAGGTTTTGTTCTCTTCAGCATTCTTTTGGGTCTTCTTTAGCCAGTCATTGACTTGTTTTTCATGGTTTTTTTTTGTCACTCTTATTTTTCTTCCCAATTTTTCCTCTACTTCTCTAAGTTGCTTTTCCAAATCCTTTTTGAGCTCTTCCATGGCCTGAGACCAGTTCATGTTTTTCTTGGAGGCTTTTGATGTAGGCTCTTTGACTTTGTTGACTTCTTCTGGCTGTACGTTTTGGTCTTCTTTGTCACCAAGAAAAGATTCCAAAGTCTGAATCTGAGTCCGTTTTCTCTGCCTGTTCATGTTCCCAGCCAACTACTTGACCCTTGAGTTTTTCGTTGGGGTATGACTGCTTGTAGAGTAGAGAGTACTTTGTTCTATGCTTGAGGAGATGCACTGTTTTTTTCAGAGCTATTTCTACACAGCAAGCAATGCCACACTAGCGCTCCTCCACCCCCAAGAACTGTCAGCCCCAGACTGGACTCAGATCTTAAGCATGCTCTGCACTCCTGCTCTGATCTGCCACTTAATTCCTCCCACCAAGTGGGCCTGGGGCTGGAAGCAGCTGCAGCTGTAGCTCTGTTAGCAGCCTTGGAGCTGCATCACCTCTGTTGCCTCCGGGGTGGTGGCCAAACCACGAACTCCTTTCACTCTATTCCTGGAGCTTTTCCCACTAACCTTCTCTGTTGTCTTTGATGTTTGTGGGTTGAGAAGTCTGGTAACTGCCGCAGCTCACTGATTCAGGGTGTTAGGGCCTGTTCTGCCTGGCTCCCAGTGTGGTTGGTCTGGGGCAGCCCACACTGGGCTCTGCTCTGCCCCACTCCCAGCTCAGTGACTTTACCCCATGACCATCCAGGCTGTCCTAGGCTGGACCCCTGCTTCCCTCTGCTATTTCATTGGTTCTGCAGTTCTAGAATTTGTTCAGAGCCATTTTTTATGGGTGTTTGGAGGGTCTTGGGGGAGAGCCCTAGGCAAGTCCCTGCTTTCCAGCCACAATCTTGCCTCCACCCCGAACTCAGAGTCTTTCTGACACCAGGCTCAGCATTCTATTAACAGTGCCAACTAGCTGTACCTCCATGCTCCCCTTCCCCAACCCATTGAGAAGGCAAGCATTGTGACATCAAGAATAAATGTAAAGTCATGAAAACCATATTTTCCTATTAGCCATGTAGCCAAAAAGATATAAAAAACCAGCAAAAAGCAAGGAAAACAAAGAAAACAAAATATGCTTCAATCTGCATTCAGAATTCATCAGTTCTATCACTGGAGGTGTATAGCATTTTTTTTGCCATGGATCCTTTGGAATTATTTTGCATCATTGCCCTAATCAGGGTAGCTATGTCTTTAACAGTTGATCATCATTACAATATTGCTGTTACTATATACATTATTTTCCTGGTTCTACTCATTTCTCTTTGCTTTAGTTCATTTAAGTCTTCACAGGTTTTTTTTCCAGATCTCCCTACTTCTCATTTCTTATAGCATAATAGTATTCTATCACAATCATATACATCAACTTGTTCAGTTATTTTCCAGTTGATGGACATCCCATTGATTCCATAATCTTTGCTACATCAAAAAGAACTGATAAAAATATTTTATATAAAAATGTCCTTTTCCTTTCACTTTCATAAACTCTTTGGAACACAGACCTAGAAGTGGTATTGCTGGATCAAAGGATATGTACAGTTTTATAGCCCTTTGGTCATAGTTCCAAATTGTCCTCCAGAATAGTTGGACCAGTTCTCATGTCAAATTTCCATGATAAATTTCTGTTATTTCCTTAAGTCCTCTTCTCCTTATGTCTTATGTCGGAATGAACTCCCATAGTATCGTACCTCTTCCTCCCTCCAAATGCTCTCCTCCAAATTTCCTGTATTTTTTTCACATTGATAGATGTTTTTAATATGATAATATTAAGTATGTATTAATTTAGCATATTGATATACTTAATCACACCCCTTGCCCATCAGAATGTAACTTTCTTGAAGATTAAGATTGTTTCATTCTTTATAATTGTGTTCCTGGGGCCTAGCAAAATGCTTGGCACATAGTAGGCCCTCAATAAATGTTTGTTGATAAATATATTTTTAGGCAATGCTTCATTTGTTTTTGTTTATCCAATGATGTTGCAAAACTGAGAGGATGGCACAGTTAGAATCCAAGAAGACTTAGACAGTTTTGAATACCAGAGTAAATTAAGATAGAATATAAATCAACATCACAAGATGCATGGGAGGAACGATTAGCTATCTGAATATCTGGAATAATGTTTAAGGGTTTATGTAGTCTTCAGGTTAATATGTGGCACTGTTACCTTACCTACTGCTTTCCCCTCAGGACCTCTGGTCCTTGCCATCCAAAATATCATTGCATCTTAAGTATTACTTAACCTTTCCATTTGTATTACAGCTAAATCATCTTTTATATGTTTTCCTCAATTAGAACTTAGGAACAGGGCCTATTTCCCCTTATCTACTTGTATCCCCATGTCTTCACATATTACTAAATGTTTAGTAAGGGCTTAATGAATACTTTTTCATTTCATTTGATTCATTAACTCATATTAACAAAACCTCATTATTCATCATCAGTTAGTCACCATTTATCATTGCCCTTAATATTAGCATTATAAGTGGTCATTGGGGCAGTTAGGTGTCACAGTAGATAGAGTGCAGGGCCTGCAGTCAGAAAGATCTATCTTTCTGAGTTCAAATCTGGCCTCAGATACTCACTACTTGTGTGATGCTGGGCATACCACTATACTCTATTTGGTTCCATTTCCTTATCTGTAAAATGAGCTGAAGAAGAAAATGGCAAACCACTCTCATATCTTTGCCAAGGAAACCCCAAATGGGGTCGTGAAGAGTCAGATGTGACTGAATATGACTGAACAATAAATGTTAATAGTAAATTTTATTTAAAGACTCTCTTCAATGACTCATAATCATATGGAGTTTATCCTTCATGATTGAAGGTTATCCCAGGAGAATCACATTCTGAAATACACTAGAAAACTGGAGGAATTTGGTAGATTTCTCAAAAGATATTATGTATTTAATGGAAAAAAAGATGGATTAGATTCAACATGCCTGAGCTCAAATCCTGGTTTTGCCATTTGATACTTCTGTGATCTTGGGGAAGTTGTTGAAGTCTCTAAGTTTGTTATGATCCAGTGCCTGGTAATGTCTGCTGTCCAAGATCAGAATTGGCAAGCCCAGAGAGATTAATACTCTTTGAAAAATGATGGATTTTTTTTCAGTCAAAGCCACTCTTCAAGCATCTCCTAAATAATTGTGACCTGATGAAATGAATTCTTATGCTTACAAAATAACAGAAAACAAATGACGGTAGCTAGCATCTATATAGCATTTTAAGGTTTACAAAATGCATTGTATATGTTATTTCATTTGATTATCATAGAAATTCTTTGAGGTAGATGTGATTATTTATCCACATTTTATAAGATGGAGAAACTGAGGCTGAAAACTTGTTACCCTCCCTGAGTCACACAGTACTTTACGTCTGATGGAGGATTTGAACTTGGGTCTTCTTGATTGCAAGGCCAGCACAAGTCCCACAACAACATTTAATCATGAGAGTATATCAATTGTGAGGTTAAAAATGTATATTCATCTATCATATTTACTCATCTACATAGCAAATTAGAAATACAGTCTTAAACATTTTTATTTCTAGGTGGGGACCACACAGCAGTGATAGCCTACAAGTCTATATCAAACCAAGAAATTTTCCTCTCAGATTTTTGACTACATGTTGACAAATTATCCAATAAGAAGTTTTTTTTTTACTTTTTAAGTAATATGTTTTAATGGAAAGACCACTGAATCTTTAGTTTAAAAAATGGTCTGTGTTTGAATTCTAACTGTACTATTTCCTACCAGTATGTCTTTAAGCCAGCCATTTAACATCTAATCTGTTACATTATATAATTGGACTAGACGATCGCTAAAGCTATGGATGTGATGGATCTAGCTCCTGCTAACTTTGAGAGTTAATTGCTAAATTTCCAGTGTGAACATTTGCAGCTTGGAAATCAGCAAAAGTAATACCAGAAATTTTTTTGGTTGATTTATAGACTACAGGAAGAGATAAAGAAAATATTAATAATTCAGATTAAATTTCATTTTGTTTTTCCCTCTAATTTGATATTTATATTTCCCAATTACATGTAAAAATAATTTTAACATTTTCTTTTCCAAATTTTGAGTTTCAAATTCTCTCGCTCCCTTCCCTTACCCCTTCATTTAAAGGCAAGAAACTTGACATAGGTTATACTTGTGTAGTCATGCAATGTACTTTTCCATGTAAGTCATTCTGTGAAAGAAAACATAGAAAAAAAACAAAAAAAATGAAGTAAAGAAAAAAGTATATTCGATCTGCTTTCAGACTTCACCAGTTCTTTCTCCAGAGATGGACAGCGCCTTTCACCATTAAGTCTTTCAGAATCATCTTGGAGCTAAATTATTCACAGTAGATCATCACACAATATTGCTGTTACTGTGTAAAATGTTCTCCTGGTTGTGCTCATTTCAATTTGCATCAATTAATGTAAGTCTTTCCAGGTTTTTCTGCAAGCATGCTGCTCATTATTTATTGTAGCATGATAATATTCCATCATAATCATATACAACAGCTTGTTCAACCATTCCCCAATTGATGGACATCCCCTCAATTTCCAATTCTTTGCCATCATTAAAAGAGCTGCTATAAATATTTTTTGTACATATTAGTTCTTTTCCTTTTCTTTTTTATCCCTTTGGGATACAGACCTAGTAGTGGCATTGCTAAGTCAAAGGTTATGCATGGTTTTATAACCCTTTGGCATAGTTCCAAATTGCTCTCCAGAATGGTTGAATGAGTATACAAATTCATCAACAATGCATTACTGTTTTAATTTTCCCACATCCCCTTCAACATTTGTCATTTTCCCTTTGTGTCATTTTAGGCAATCTGATGTGGTGGTAGCTCAGAGTTGTTTTAATTACATTTGTCTAATCAATAGTAATTTCAAACATTTTTTCATATAACTATAGATACCTTTGATTACTCTATCTGAAAATTGCCTGTTCCTGTCCTTTGACCATTTATCAGTTGAGGAATAGCTCTTATTTCTATAAATTTGACTCAGTTTTCTAGGTATTTGAGAAATGAGGTCCTAGAGAAATTTTATATAATTTTTTCACAATAATGATTATGAGCTACGTATTTCCCTCCATCCTATTTTTCACCTGTTTATCCTACTCTTGTCTCTTTTTTCACTATGTCCATTCTAAAAATGTTTGGCTTCTGACTTTTTCCTCTCTCAAACCACCCTCCCTTTTATTAGCTACCCCTCTTCTTTTATGTCCTTCCCCTATCACTTTACTGCATAGTAAGATATGTTTCTATGCCCAACTGAGCGTACAAGTTCTTCCTTTTTTGAGCCAATTCTGATGAGAGTGAGGTTCAAGTGCTCCCCTCAAACTTCCTGCATCATCTCCTCCACTGTAAAATCTCTTTTGGGCCTCTTTTATGTGAACTAATTTATCCCATTCTACCTCTCCTTTTTCCCTTCTCCCAGTGCTTTTTTTTCTTTCGCACCCCTTATTTTATTTTTGTAGATAACCATCCCATCATATTCAACTCATACCTATGCTTCCTGCCTATATATACTCTTTGTAAATGCCCTAATAATAAGAAAGTTTTAGGAGTTACAAATATCATTTTTCAATATATGAATATAAGCAGTCTTACCTTGTGGAATCACTTATGATTTCTCTTTCCTATTTATCTTTTCATACTTCTTTTGAGTCTTGTATTTGAAAGTGAAATTTTCTATTCAGCTGTGGTCTTTTCATTAGGAATTCATGAAAGTCCTCTATTTCATTGAATATACATTTTCTCCTGGATTATACTCATTTTTGCTGAACAGGTGATTCTTGATTGTAATCCTAGATTTTTGCCCTCTGGAATAACACATTCCAGGTCCCGGGATCCTTTAATGTTGAAACTGCTAAATCACGTGTCATCTTGACTGTAGCTACATTGTATTTGAATTGTTTCTTTTTTCATCGCTTGCAACATTTTCTTCTTGACTTGGGAGTTCAGAGATTTGGCTATAATATTCCTAAGAGTTTTCATTTGGTGAATCTCTTTCAAGAGTTAAATGGCAAGATCTTTCTATTCCTATTTTATCCTCTGGTTGTAGAATATCAGGGTAAATTTTCCTCGATCATTTTTTGAAAGATGATTTTTAGACTCTTTTATGACCATGGCTTTCCGGTAGTCCAATAACTCTTAAATTATCTCTCCTGGATCTATTTTTCAGATGAGTTATTTTCCAATGAGATATATGACAATTTCTTTTGTTTTTCACTCTTTTGGTTATGTTTTATTGTATCTTGATGTCTTAGAAAGCCATTACCTTCCATTTGCTCAATTCTACTTTTTAAGGAATTATTTTCTTAAGTGAAATTTCTACCTCTTTTTCCATTTGGCCAATTCTGCTTTTCAAAGCTTTCTTCCCTTCATTGAATTCCTGTGATGCTTCTACCTTTGGCCTATTCTGTTTTTTAAGGTGTTGTTTTCTTCAGTATTTTTTTGCCTCCTTTACTGAATTGTTGACTCCTTTTTTCCTTATATCACTCTCATTTCTCCTCCCAATTTTTCATCTACTTCTCTTACTTGATTTTTAAAATTCCTTTTAAGCTCTTCCATGGCCTGTGGCCAACACTTTGAGGCTTTGGATGTAGGACTTTTGACTGTTATTTTCTTCCGAGTGTGTGTTTTAATCTTCCTTGTCACCATAGTAATTTTCTGTAGTCAGGATGTTTTTCTGCTGTTTGCTCATTTTTCAAACCATTTTCTTGACTCTCAGCTCTATGCTTATATGGGGTTCTTATTCATTGTTGGCGGAATTATGAACTGATCCAACCATTTTGGAAAGCAATCTGGAAATTAACTGAAAGTGTTATTAAACTATCTATACTTTTGACCCAGCAATACCACTACTTGAACTGTTTCTGGAGATAATTAGGGGGGAAGACAAAAATGACCTATATGCTCTAAAATGTTTATAGCAGCTTTTTTTTGTGCTGGCAAAGAACTGGAAATTGCAGAGCTGCCCATCAACTGGAGAATGGATGAACAAGTTGTGGTATATAATTGTGATGGAATATAAGAAATAATAAGCTCAATGATTTTAGAAAAAAAATGGAAAGACTTGAATGAAATAATAAAGAGTGAAATGAGCAGAACCAAGAGGATATTGTATACTATAAGAAGAATATTGTTTGAAGAAAGACTTTGAATGAAAATGTTATTTTTAATATTATAAATGCCCAAAATAACTATGAGGGGCATATGAAGAAAGATGCTATTTGCATCTAGTGGTAACCATCTCTAGGGTGGGGGTAGGGGAGGAAATAAAAGAAAAAAAATGCATGATAATTTCTTTGTCTATTTGAAAGGAATAGCAAGCTGTGCATAGTAGATTCATAGTTTCATGTACAATCATCTTTTCTATTATACTATGTTATAAATATGCTTATTTTATTCCATAAATTAAAGTAAAATTTAATAAGGTAAAAGATTAACTGGGGCTCTGCTCCCAGAGTGGAGTGGGCACTGTCCCTAGCTTCAGGTTTTTTTTTTGTGTGTGTGTACAGCTGTTTTCAGTGATAATTCTGGGGACCTGTAAGTTTTTGAATTTTCCAAGTTGCTATGATCTAGGGAGAGGTGTATTTACTACTCTTTAGTACTGTGCACTGATCTGTGAGTGACCACAAGCACTCTTTTCCACCCTAGATCTGTGACCAGGGTCTCAGCTTCCCTGAGGTAGCACTGTCTGGTGTACCAGTACTCCTCCTCGACCTGCAACTGAGACCCGGGAATGAGACCCAGGACTGGGTGATCCAAATATGGGCATAACAACAGAGTCCTGCCCTGGTGACAACAAAGGTACTCCTTAATCTCCTTCTGACCAGTTGTCTGACCCCCTTACTATCTGTGGGCTGAGATGTGAGGAAACCACCACTGACACCACTGATTCAGTATTCCCTAAGTACGGGGTCTGGTCCGTGCTGATAGGGCCTGCACCAGATTACACTGTACTCTCACTCTGGTGCAATAGACCTTTTCTGGTCACCTATACTGTCTTGGGCTGGAAAGTGAATTCACTTTGTCCTTTTGTGAGTTCTGCTGCTATAGAATTTGCTTTAAGGCTTTATTTAAAGGCATTTGGTGAGGTTTGGGGAAGAACTCAGGGAAGTCCTTGACTTTTTGCCACCATCTTGGATCCACTTATCCAGATTAAATTTTAATGTACTATATGCATTTTTTCCAGAGACCTGGCTGTTAAAACATTTATTAACCAATCACTGGCTAAAGCCTTCCCCATGAAACCCTAATTACAAATAACTACCTTGCTGTATTTTTGTATCCTATTACTTGCTTCATGTTATAGGCGAAGCTCTGCATTTCAAAGTAAACTGCTGTCTAGATAGTGTAGTACCCAAATACAGTGTCTACATGCCTTTATGAGAGCATTTCCCATCCACCATGCACTCCTTCCTTTAACTTTCTCCTCTTACAATCTTTGGTATACTTTAGGATTCAGCTCAGGGGCCATTTCCTTAAATTAAAAAAAAAAAAAAAAGATTTTCCTCTTTCATCCCTTTGTTGGCACTTTTTCTCATCAGAATATTTTTATTTGCTTATCTTTGTGTAATGTAATCTTCTGGGTGAAAAGGGGTGTTTCATTTTTTGACTTGCCACAGACAGCACCTAGCACATTGCTTTACTTCTAATAGGAACTTAATCAATTTGTGTTGAATTGGATGGATTTGAATGGAATTGAATTCATCCATAAACTGAGGATGTCAGATGATATATTTTTAACAGGTTTGATCAGTGTCTGAATGCCAGAGAGATTTTAGGTTCATAGTAAGATCAGAAATTTAAATTTGGAAAGAAAATTGTCGGATTCCTGGATCTATAAAGTGTTATCATTAGAGAGAGAAAAAAATTAATGTTGAGTATGAAAATCAACCATGCCATTACAGAACAAATCATTTTTTGCCACTTTCAGAGACAAAACAGTTTCATATTTTTGACATCTAGTATGTAAAGTCATACTTTCTTTTTTTTCACACTTTCATTTATCTTAAACATCCACCTCAAATTTCAAAGGCAGCTGCCTAAATCTAGCATATTGGAATTTGGTAAATAACATTCATAATTTCATGCAGTTGGATCTCTTCCTGTTTCTGGGTTTACATTTTTAAAATTTTTTTCTTTTCATTTCATATTTTATTTTTCCCTAGTTAAAAGTTAAAAACAATTTTGAACACTCATTTTTAAAACTTTGAGCTCCAAATTCTCTCCCTTCCTCCCACCCCATATCCTTCATTGAGAAGAGAAGAAATTCGATATAGGTTATACATGTATAGCAATGCAAAACATTTTATAATAGTCGTGTTGTGAAAGAAAACACAAAATAAAAACTCAAGAAAAATAAAGTAAAAAAATATGTTTAATCTGTATTCAGACACCATCAGTTCTTTCTGTGGAGATGGATAGTATTTTTCATTTATTTATTGATTGATTGATTGATTGATTTATTGGATCATTGTATTGCTGAGAATAGCTAAGTCATTCATAGGTCATCATCATACAATATTACTGCTGCTTTGTACACAGTGAAATTCACTTTGCATAAGCTCATGTAAGTCTCTACCCCCCACACACACTTAATAGTATTTTTTTCCAATTACATGTGAAGATAGTTTTCAGCATTCACTTTTGTAAGATTTTGAGTTCCAAATTTTATTTCTCCCTCCCCTCAACCCTCCTCAAGATGGCAAGCAATCTTATATAGGCTATATATGTCCAATTATTTTAGAAACATTTCCATATTAGTCATGTTATGTGAAAGAAGAATCAGGAAAGAAAAGAAAAAAAAAAGAGAAAGAAGAGAAAGAAGAGAAAATAGTATGCTTTGATCTGCATTCAGATTCCATAGTTCTTCCTCTGAATGTAGGTAGCAGTTTCCATCTTAAATCTTTTGGAATTGTCATAAATCATTGTATTGCTGATAAGAGCCAAGTCCATCAAAATTGATCATACATAAATTTTGCTATTATTGTGTACTCTGTTCTCCTGGTTCTATTCACTTCATTCAGCATCAGTTCACATAAGTCTTTCCAGGTTTTTCTGAAATCTGCCTGCTCATTGTTTCTTATAGCACAACAGTATTCCATTACATTCATGTACCACAACTTATTCAGCCATTCCCCAATTAATGGGCATCCTCTTAATTTCCAAATCTTGGCCACCACAAAAATAGCTGCTATAAATATTTTTGAACAGGTGGCTCCTTGTCCATTTTTATGGTCTCTTTGGGATACAGACCTAGTGGTAGTATTGCTGTATCAAAGGTTATGCAGAATTTTACAGCTCTTTGAGCATAGTTCCAAATTGCTTTCCAGAATGGTTGGATCAGTTCACAACTCCAACAACAATGTTTTGGTGTTCCAATGGTCCCATATGATCTCCAATATACATCATTTTCCTTTTTTATCATATTAGCCAATTGGATAGGTGTGAGGTGGTACCTCAGAGTTGTTTTAATTTGCATTTCTCTAATCAATATTGATTTACAACTTTTTTTTATATGACTCTAGTTTCAATTTCTTCATCTCAGAACTACCTTGAACTACCTGTTAATATCTTTTCACAATTTATCAATTGGGGAATGATTTGTCTTCTTGTAAATTTCATTCAGTTCTCTATATATTTGAGATATGAGGCCTTTATCAGAGACACTTGAAGTAAAAATTGTTTCCCAGCTTTCTGCTTCTCTTCTAATCTTGGTTGCATTGGCTTTGTGCAACAACTTTTTAATTTTATGTAATCAAAATTATCTATTTTGCATTTCATAATGTTTTCTGTCTCTTGTTTGGTTATAAATTCTTCCCTTCTCCATAGATTTGACAGCTAAACTAATTTGCTCTCCTAATTTGCTCTCCTAATTTGTTTATAGTATCATCCTTTATGTCTAAATCATGGTATACCTTGTAATATGCTTGTGTATGCCTAGTTTCTGCCATAGTATTTTCTAGTTTTCCCAGCAGGTTTTTTTTTCATCAAATAGTGACTTCTTATCCCAGAAACTGGAGTCTTTGGGTTTATCAAACAGTAAATTATTATAGTCATTGAATGCAGTGTCTTATGTACTTAACCTATTCCACTGATCCACTATTCTGTTTCTTAGCCAGTACAAAATGGTTTTGACAATTGCTGCTTTATAATACACTTTTAGAACTGGCATGGTTAGGCTATCTTCCCTTACATATTTTTTTCACTAATTTCCTTGATATTTATTTAATTTTGTTTTTGAGGGAAACTGGGGAGAGCTCAGGCAACTTCCTAGCTTTTCTCCACCATTTCGGATCTGTTTCTGAGCTCATGTAAGTGTTACCAGGTTTTTCTGAGAGCATCTTGCTCATCATTTCTTATGACATAAGAGTATTCCATCATAATCACATGCCATAAATGTTTCAGCCATTCCCCAATTAATGGGCTTCCCTCAATTTTCAAATCTTTGCCATCAGAAAAGAGCTGCTATAAATATTTTTGGACATATAGGTCCTTTACCTTTTTTTTCTCATTTGGGATACAGGCCTAGTAATGGTATTGTTAGGTCAAAGGGTATGAATGGTTTTATAGTCCTTTAGGCATAGTTCCAAATTGCTCTACAGAATGATTGAATCAGTTCACAACTATGCCAACAGTTCATTAATGTCTCATTTTTTCCCCACATCCCCTCCAATATTGATCATTTTCCTTTACTGTCCTATTAGCCAATCTAATACATATGAGATAGTACTTCAGAATTCTTTTAATTTCCATTTCTAAAATCAATAGTGAAGCTGTTTTCAGAGCTACTTTTAGGGACCTGTAAGTTTTGGTTTTCCAAGGTGGTATGATCTAAGGAGAGCTGTATTTATGACTCTCCTGCCTTGTGCTCTGCTCTGTGAGTGACCACAAGCACTCTTTTCTGCCCTGAAACTGTGATGAGAGTCCCTGCTCCACTGTAGTCCCAAGCTCACCCCAGGGACTTCCACCTAGGACTGTGACCCAGGTCTGAGTGTGGGCAAAGCAACAAAGTCCTGCCTCAGTGCTAGCAAAGAAACCCCTATAATTTCCCTCTGACCAGTTATTTGACCCCCTTGCCATCTGTGGGCTGAGAGCTCCAGAAGTAGCTTCTGCTGCTGCTGATTCAGTAGCTCCCAAGGCCTAGTCCTGGTTTGCTATGGCCAAGGAAGTTCTACCGTATGCTCTACTCTCACCCAGGTGTCACAGACCTTTCCTGATGATCTTCGAAGTTGTCTTTGGATTCTGTAAGCTGAGAGGTCTAGAAACCACCTTTGTTGCCATTGATTTAATTCCCCCAGGTCTGCTTCTGGCTTGCTGGGGCCAGGTCTGTGCTGCCACACTCTGTGCTCAGCTGCCCTCCTCTCTTACTCTGTTACAACAGACCGTTCCTGCCAACCTTCTAAGTTGTCTTGGGCTGGAAAATTGTTTCGCTCCATCTTTTTGTGGGTTCTGTTGCTCTAGGATTTGTTTAGAGTTATTATTTAAAGGTATTTTGAGGGGTTTGGGGGAGAACTCAGATGAGTCCCTGCCTTTACTCTGCCGTCTTGGCTCTGCCTCTCTCACCCCCGCACCCCTGTTCCCAGGTTTTCATTTAACCGCATTTCGTGTTGTTTGCTTTTTACAGTGAATACAAAACAAAAGTTTCGGTTTTTAAATTGTCCTGCATGATTCCCATTCCTTCCAAGATAAGAGACTGGTGGAGATTGCTTTCTCATTCCCTGAGGTATAAAAATTAAATATTCAAAGATTGAAGGTGGCATAATTCCAGGTAAAAAGAGAACATTTTATTCTGTTATGAATTTCTACCTAGTCAAATTCAAAGCTCCCATTTACAATAAACCACATAAAAAAGATCAGTAAACCTCATTATGAACAACAGATCTGAATTGTAATTGATGCAAATAGATCTGTGCTTAGCAGAGAAGAGAAAGCTACTTTTATCGCTTTTTTTTTGAGAGGGGGGAGTTAGAAGTGTCCAAACCTTTTATTTCAAATCTATAACAAGTTCTCATCTGGAAATTACTTGGAACAATGCAAAGTGTTGATTCTTTCATAATTTATAATGTTAGAGAGATATTAGAGCTTAAATGAGGAAGCTGTGGTCAGAGCTAATATGTGTCAGAGATAAGATTTGAACCCAAGTCCTTCTAACTCTAAGGTGGGTCCTCTATCTACTGAACTTCTCCAGCTTGCTTCTTACCACTAAATACAACACAGTTAAATTCCCATTTACATATGATAAAAAATTCATTGTGGAAAAGTTCATGTTAAAATGCATCCAGTTACCAATAATACTAGTTTCAAGTTTTCATTTTCTATTACAGAATAATGGTCTTTGAAGGGTTTTTTCCTCCCTTTTTATTCCCTTAATCACACAGCTTCTGAATAAAAAGAGCTCAAATGTAATTGAAGACTAGAAATACCACACTTTTTTTCCTCTTTAAACTCTCATATCATAAAACAGGAAAACCAATTTAAACTAGATTTAGAAAATAAAAAGTTGCTCTTTGCCTAGTTTAATCCCAGAGAATTTTATATCAGAACAATAAATCCCTGAAAATGTAGGCTCACAATAGAACCTTGTTAAATATTTAATCATAAGGAGTAGGACCATAACCATAAGCAGCTTTCCTTACTCTTATTTATTTCAACAGTAGCTATTATTCTTTTATGGAATAAAGTAAATGATGATGCACAATCGCTCATATACACACATATGTACTTAAAAATGCCTCTCCTCCTGCGTTAGGTTATACAGAACTAGGATAGCTCTTATAATAGTTCACTTCAATTGATGGCAACAAGAAAGGCTTTTTTCCCAAGGGAGAAAGACAGACATTATATGAAGGCAGCAACAGAATGGTAAAAGAATTGTCCTGTGGCTTTTCATGAGACTATTCAGAAACATAAATTTTACATGCTAGAGTAATGGATAGGTACAGCCAATTTTGTACAATATACTGCAAATACCAATCGGTTACTCAAAATTGTCTGCATAATTCTATAAATGACAATAGAAAGAAAAATAACTTCATTTTATAATAGTATTTTTTTACCCAATTACATATGAAGAAAAGTTTTAGCATTCATTTTGACAACATTAGTTTTAAATTTTTCTTCCTCTGTCCCTCCCTCCCATCCCCTCTTCAGATATAGATTATGCATGTGTAATAATGTAAAAATATTTTCATCTTAGTCACATTTGAGAAAAAGAAACAGATCAAAGGGGAAAAAACATGAGAAAGAATAAAATAAGTGAAAAAAATGCTTCCATCTCTATTGGGTCCATCAGTTCTTCATTTGGATATGGATAGCATCTCCTTCATGAATCCTTTGTACTTGTCTTGGATCATTGTGTTGCTGAGAAGAGATGAGTCATTAATAGTTGACCACTACATAATGTTACTGATATTATGTACAATGTTTTCTTTGTTCTGCTCATTTCATTTTGCATCAATTTGTATAAGTCCTTCTAGTTGTTCTTGTTGAAATCTACTTGTTCATCATTTTTTATGGCACAATAGTTTTCCATTATATTCATATGCCACAGCCATTCCCCAATGATGGACATCTCTTCAATTTCCAATATTTTGCCACAACAAAACAGCTGCTATAAATATTTGGGATACAGATCTAGTAAGTGGAATTACTGCATCAAAGGGTATGCACAGTTTGATTGTCCTTTGGGCATAGTGCTAAATTGCTCTCCAGAATGGTTGGATCAGTATACAACTTCACCAATAGTGCATTAGTGTCCCAATTTTCCTACATCCTCTCCAACATTTATCATTTTCCTTTTTTGTCATATTAGCCAATCTGATTGTTATGAGGTTGTATCTCCAAGTTGTTTCAATTTGCATTTCTCTAACCAAAAGTGTTTTAGAGTTCTTCTCCATCTGCCTAAAGATAGCTTTGATTTCTTCATCTGAAAACTGCCTATTCATTTCTTTTGACTATTTATCAATTGGGGAATGAATTGTATTCTTATAAATTTGACTCATTTTTCCACTTATTTGAGAAATGAGACAGAAGCACTGTCTGTAAAGATTGTTTCCCAGATTTCTGCTTTCTTTATAATCTTGGTGGCATTGGTTTTGTTTGTACAAAAACTTTTTAATTTAATATAATAAAAATTATCTGTTTTACATTTTGTAATGTTCTCTATCTCTTCTTTGCTCATGAATTCTTCTCCTCTCCATAGATTTGACAAGTAGACTGTTCCTTGCCTTTCTAATGTACTTAAGGTGGCACCTTTTATGTCTAAATCATGCACCCATTCTGATCTTATCTTGGTAGGTGGTGCAAGATGTTGAACTATACCTACTTTGCATCCTATTGTGTTCCAATTTCCCAGCAGTTTTTGTAAAATAGTTCTTATTGCAAAAGCCAGGGTGCTTTAAACACTAGGCTTATGAAACACTGGGTTACTATGGTCATTGACTATTGTCTGTTGTGTACTTAATCTATTCCACTGATCCACTATTCTATTTCTAAGCCATTCCAGATAGTTTTGATGATTACTACTTTATAATATAGTGAGAGATTTGGTATTGCTAGGTGTTTCAACAATCTGGCTGGCAGCTTCTGTGGGGGTATAAGATTCACCCACAGCCAGCACCGAGAAAGCTGCCAACAACACAGGTTCTTTTGATCTGCTTAATTAAGGAAAGCAAGGTGAAGGGGTTGACGAGCTTACTTTTAATTCAGCATTCAAATATCATTCAGTTAGCTCAGGGGAAAAATACAGCACCCTGAACTTCAAAACAAAATGCAAACAAATTTCAAACATCAACAGACTTTGTCTGATTCAATCCCAACACATAGTTATCAGAGTTCAACAAAGTTTCAACATCCGGGTTTACAAGCTGGAGGGCTCCTTAGTTACAGCTGCCCGGAGTCTGCTCATCAACACCATCTCCAGAGCCCCGCACAAATGGCTCTGTCTTCCTTTCTTATAGGGCTTCAGACATCGTCAAACATCATCTGAATCACCAGAGCTCAGGCTCTGGTGATTGGTTCTTGAGTTGGCCCCTCCCCTTAGGACCCTGGGAGTTTCACATCCACATGGATTACATTAACACCTAATGGGGTTTGGGCCTGGGGCTTAGTACCTAGTAAAGCTCACTGAGATAAATTGAGTCACTCAAAGAAAACAAAGGCCATTCTGGTTACACTAGGCCACCTTCCTTTGTATTTTTTTCATTTATTCCCTAGATAGTCTTGGCCTTTTGTTCTCTCAGATGAATTTTGTTATTATTTTTCCTAGCTGTATCAAGTAATTTTTGATAGTTTGATTGCTACTTAAATGTGTTTAGGCAGGATTGTCATTTTTATTGTATTGGCTCAGCCTACCCATGAGCAATTGATATTTTTCCAAATGTTCAGATCTGACTTTATTTGTGTAAAAAGTGTTTTGTATTTGTGTTCATATAGTTCTTTGGTTTGTCTTGGCCAGTAGACTTCTAAGTATTTTATATTGTGTACAGTTATTTTTAATGGAATTGAATTTCTCTTTCTCTCTGTTTTTGCTTGGCTTTATTGGTTATATTAAGAAATGGTCATGATTTATGTTGGTTCATTTTATATCCTACAACTTGACTAAAGTTATTAATTGTTTCAAGTAGTTTTTTTTTACGTCGGTTCTTTAAGAATCTTTAAGTATACCATCGTATGATATGCGAAAAGTGATAGTTTTTCTTTTCGTTTTCCCTCACTACTTATTCTAATACCTTCAATTTCTTTTTCTTCTCCTATTGCTATAGCTAACATTTCTAGTACAATACTGAATATGAATAGTATTGATGATAATGAGCACCTTTGCTTCACCCCTGATCTTATTGGGAAGGCTTCTACTTATTTCTATTACAGATAATGCTTGCTGATGGTTTTAGATAGATACTGCTTATCATTTTAAGGAATGCTCCCTTTATTCCTATGCTCTCTAGTGTTTTTAGTAGGAATTGGTGCTATATTTTGTCAAAAGATTTTTCAGCATCTATTGAGACAATCATATGATTTCTGTTAGTTTTGTTATTGATGTGGTCAAATATGTTGATGTTTCCTAATATTGAGCCAACCCTGCATTCCTAGTATAGATCTCAGTGGTCATAGTGTATCATACTTGTGATATATTGCTGTAATTGCCTTGCTAGTATTTTGTTCAAAAGTTTTGAATTGATATTCATTATGGAAATTGGTCTATAATTTCCTTTCTCTGTTTTAGTTCTTCCTGGTTTATGCAACAGCACCATATTTGTGTCATAAAAGGAGTTTAGTAAGACATCTTCTTTGCCTGTTTTTCCAAATAGTTTATATAGTATTTGAATTAATTGTTCTTTGAATGTTTGGTAGAATTCACTTGTGAATCCATCTAGCCCTGGGATTTTCTCCTATGGAGTTCATTAATGGCTTGTTCAATTTCTTTTTCTAAGATGGGATCATTTCAGCATTCTATTTCCTGATCCATTGATCTAGGTCATCTATACTTTTGTAAATATTCATCAATTTCACTCAGATTGTCAGATTTATTGGCATATAATTGGGCAAAATATTTTCTAATGATTGCTTAAATTTCTTCTTCATTGGTGATGATTTTATCTTTTAATTTTTGGTACTGGCTATTTGGCCTTCTTTCTTTTTTTAAAATCAAATTAACAAATGACTTATATATCATTTTGGTTTTTCCATAAAACCAACTCCTGGATTTACTTATTAAGTCAATAGTTGCTTTTTCCCCCTTTCAGTCTTATTAATCTCAACTTTGATTTTCAGGATTTCCAATTTGATGTTCAATAGAGGATTTTTAATTTGTTCCTTTTCTATTTTTCTTAGCTGCATGCCCAATTCATTGATGTTTTCTTTTTCCATTTAGTTGTTATAAGAATTTAGTGAAATAAATTTTCCCCTAACCACTGCTTTGGCTGTATCCCATACATTTTGGTATGCTGTCTCATGGTTGTCATTCTCTTTAATGAAATTACTGATAGTTTCTATGATTCATTATTTGACCAACTTATTTTTAGGATTAGATTATTTAGTTTCCAATTAATTTTTAATCTATATTTGCATTGCCCTTTGTTGAATGTCATTTTTATTGCATTGTGATCCAAAATAATGTATTTAATATTTTTTGCCTTTTTAATATTTGATTTTGAGGTTTTTATGTCCTATTAAATGGTCAGTTTTTGTGTAGGTGCTATGCACTGCTGAGAAAAATGTGTATTTTTTCTGTTCCCATGAAGTTTTCCCCAGAAGTCTGTCACATCTAACTTTTCTAATATTCTATTTACCTCCTTAGTTTCCTTCTTTATTTTTTGGTTGGAATTATTGAGTTCTGAGAGGACCCCCACCAGTATAGTTTTGTTTAGTATAGTATAGTTTTGCTGTCTATTTCTTTCTGTAACTCACTTAACTTCTCCTTTAAGAATTTGGATGCTAGAATGTTGGGGAAAAAAGAATTTGGATGCTATATCATTTGGCGCATATATGTTTAGTCTTGATATTGATTCATTTTCTATGACAGGGTTTCTTAAACTTTTTCCACTCGTGACCCCTTCAACACATCTTAAAATTGTGACTGGATGGGGTTGTAACCCACAGTTTAAGAAGTGCTGGTATATGATACATTTTAGCAAGATGTAGTATCCTTTCTTATCTTTTTAAACTAGTTTTTTTTTTGCTTTTACTTTATCTGAGATCAAGATTTACACTGCTACTTTTTCTTTTACTTCAGCTGAAGCATAATAGTTTCTGCACCAGCCCCTTACCTTTACTCTGTATGTGTCTCTCTGCTTCAGGTGTGTTTCTTGTAAACAACATATTGTAAGATTCTGGTTTTTGATCCACTCTGCTATCCACTTACATTTTATGGGAGAGTTCATCCCATTCAATTTCATAGTTGTGAGGATTACCTGTGTATTTGCCTCCATCATATTCTTCCTCCTGTTTGTCCCCTCTCCTTTCACCCTTTCCTTCCTCACCAGTGTTTTACTTCTGTCTGCCACCTCTCCTGATCTGCTCTCCCTTCTATCAGTCCCCACACCGCCTTTACTTGATCTCTTCCCCTCCTACTTCCCTGTTGGGTAAGATAGATTTCTATATTCAACCAAGTGTGTCTATTTTTCACTCTTTGTGTATGTGTATATCTGTAAACTTGTTTAATTTCCTGTTTAGGCTTGAATAAGGGGAAAATTTTCCAAGTATAACCCAAAATAGAGAGAATGAGAAAATTTATATGATGACTAAAGGCCTAATAGATAACCAAATAGATTCAAAACTGGAAAGCATAACAACTACCTATCTTTCATTAAGTAGAGAGAGACTAGACCTCTTGTTTCATTAGTATAGCAAAATCCAAGGAGTTTGAAGGGGAAGGAGAGATACTCTCTCTACCAAAGCACATTATATAATACTCTTATTGCTCTTTAGTGGTGAGAGTTGGTTGTTCTTTTACTGTGGATCATCTGTTACTATTCCTAATGTACTGTAGGTTCATGTTTCACTCATGTACATTTACACCATCATCTTGGCCTTGATCTAGCCTGTTCTCATAATGAATTTGTGAGAGATTAAGAAAACAGACCTATGAATTAATAGTTGTTGGTGTCTTCTCATGTCTAATCTAATCATTGAATAAAGTATTGTTTGCATACTAATTGACCATTGATTAAATCAGAAAATTATCCATTGAGCAGTGCCATGGAAATGCAAATGAGTTCATACTATATTTAAAATATATAAATATCTATTTAAGATGAAGACAAAAATTGATATCCTAAACCCAAGACTATATAAGAATTACTTAAAATAGGATACTTGGTGAGAGGCTATTCATTTTTATATGATTAAGGATGTTGAGGACACATTAAAAAACAGCAATAACTGAGCTCAGGTGGTATTTAGATAAGCCAGATGGAAACAGGCTATGATTGGGAATCCAGAAAGTTCCACAAGGCCAGACAAAGATTTCTGGTTTGAGTTTAAAAATAAGGCCAAAATTTCTTTTTTAAATGTATGGATAAGCATGCAAAAATACAAGTATTGTGCAGCTATTAAAATGGTAATAGTTATAAAATTTTAGTCTGAAGGTAGGCCCAAAACTTGGATATGTGGGCAGGAGGAGAATGATTAGGTACAACATGGCTATGATCAGAAAAAGTACAAATAAAATCCCAGATCCAGGGTCTTAAATTCTAGAAGGGTTGGAGCAAGAAATTGGCAGAAGTTGGGACAAACTTCAAGTAATCAGCAGTTATGCGGGAAGAGTAAGTAGTCAGCATTGGAAAGTTCTCACATATGTCTTAATAAACCAGTCATGAGGAAATGAGGAACCTAGACACTGGCAATGAAGTTAAACTTAAAGAAATCAGTGACTAAAAAGCTTGATTCAAATAACACATTCGGTTCCTGAGGAACTTGGAATTAAGAAAGAACCATTCCTGGGTAACTGAATCACAAGGTAGTGGAATAGTATCAAAGTTAATTTGATACTAATACAGTAAACTATTGCTCCCTTATATAGAGTGAGTGTTCATGTCAGAATCTGTTTTGTGTGTGTGTGTGTGTGTGTGTGTGTGTGTGTGTGTGTGTGTGTTGGGAGGTTTTGTTTGTTTGTTTGTTTGTTGTTACAGTAGGAAGCCATTGAAGTTTATTGAGTTCAGGAGTAGTAAGGTCAGACCTGTCAATTAGGAAAATTACCACTAGATTTATTGAATAGGGAAAGAAAGTTGTTTTTTTTTAAGTAAAACAAAATGGAAAATCTGTATTTTTAAGAAAAAATTATTCATCTTTTTAATTAACCAAAATTTTCTCCTACAATTCTTTCCTTCCTTACCCAAAAACATATTTGAAACTGCACTCTTGAATCTCTGGACTTTCTAGAACATGGCTTAGAAAACTTTTCACGTGGAAGCTAATCTCTTCCTGCACTTCACAGATGGAAATACCTCTGCCACGGTGTCTTTTCTCTCTCACAGGTTGGTCTCATGCCTCTGGATTTTCTCTACCATGCACCCTTTCCAGGTATTAATGCCTTTCATTCCCCTTTCACCTTTCCAGCTTACTTTTATGAGTTGTCTTTTACAATTAGAATGTAAGCTTCTTGAGGGTAGGGCCTGTCTTTCTTTCTGCCTGTATTTCTATTCCCACTGCTTAGCACAATGCCTGGCATGCAGGCTTAATAAACATATATGTCCTTAATAAATGATTGTTGAAACTTTGAGTTCCAAATTCTCTCCCCTCTTCCCTTCCCACCCACCCTCCTTAAGAAGTTGAACAATTCAACCTAGGCCACACATGTATCATTATGTATAACCCTTCCACAATAGGCAATGGGGTGTAGAAATTTATCTCGCCCTACAAGAAAGGAAGGGAAAAGGGGATGAGAGGGGAGGGGGGTGACAGAGGGGAGGGCTGACTGGGTAACAGGGCAACCAGAGTATATGCCATCTTGGAGTGGGGGGGGAGGGTAGAAATGGGGAGAAAATTTGTAATCCAAACTGTTGTGAAAATCAACGTTGAAAACCAAATATGTTAAATAAATAAATTTAAATTAAAAAAAATAAATGATTGTTGATTTGTTGACCATACAATATAACCCAGATTTTTTAAAGGAAAAAGAATATAAAGACAAAGAAAAAATAAATAAAACATACACTTTAAAAATCAGAAAATATATGCAATATGCTATATCTATTGACTCACCACTTCTGTAGTAGAGTAGATGAAAAGATCTTTTTTTCTCTCTTCTTTCAGGCCGTGTTCTTTACAATTTTGCAAAAATCATTTTTAATTATTTTTGACTGCGTTCTTTACATTCACTTATACATGTAGCATTTTCTTAGCTTTGCTTATATCCTTTGCAACAGTTCACATTAATTTTGTATGCTTCTTTCTAGTCAGCATAGTCATTTTTTCTTAAAACATGAAATTTTCCACTCTATTTATATACTACATTTTGTTTGGCCTTTCCCTAACCAATGGGCATTCATTTAATTTCTGATTCTTTGCTATCACAAAAAAGTGTTCCAATAAACATTTCAGTGTATATGGATTTTGTTTTTGTTTTTGTTTTTTATCATTGACTTCCTTGGGATATATTCCTACTAGTGGAAAATTTGGATCAATATGTATAGACATCTATACATTTAATTTTCATGATTTCAAATAGCTTTTCAAAATATTTTATGTTAGTTTAAAAATCAATCAACAATGCATCAGTGTCTCTCTCTTTCCACGATGCCTATGAATTTGAATATTCCTATCTTGTGTCATTTTTGGCAATTGGCTGCCTATGTGGTAATACCTCAAGACTGGTTTTACTTGTATTTCTCTTTATAGGAATTTGGACCATTCTTTCATGTGGCGATTAATAGTTTGCAACTTTTTTTTGGTTTTTGTTGGTGTTTTTGGACAGTTTGTTAATATCTTTTGACCATCAGGGAATTATATTTGCTTATAACTTTCTGTTCATTTTCTATTATATCTTGGGTACTAAACACTTACCTGAAATTTGATATATTTTCCTCATTCAACCCCTTCCCTTTTTCTTCTAGGATATGACAGCAATAACAACAATTATTATTATTACTGTTGGTTTTATTAAATCATTAAGCTAATGTCTCCTTATTTAGGATAAGACTTGATTCCACAGTTTAGACTGGGGTCAAACCTACAGACAGGTGTTAAATGGAACCAGTTGCCAGTGCTATCATAATGAGAGTGCGATGCCAAGTAGACACAGCCATTGAGTTTGATTCATTCTAACTGAATTTCTTGCTCTATCCAACTACCTCATGTCAACCAAAAAGGTCACTGTAGTTTCTTCATATTGGTAGACTGAGATTAAGGAATGAATAGCTTGTGAATTTCATATTCAGTACATATATATATATATATACATACATACATATGCACATACACATACATACATACACACACACACACACACACACACACACACACATATATAAATCTATGACAAGGAAGTACTTCCTGTAGTTGATGGGGATTTGCATGAAAGAGTAAGGCTCTCAGGAGCTCATTTCCATACACAAGGTAACAGAGATTTTGATAGTAATTAAAGACTTAAAAATGCATATATTGTGATGTTTTATTTGTAATAAAGGAAACATTTTAAATGTTATATTAGCTAATATCTATGACTATTTTTTCAAGAAATTAAATGGATTGACAAATCAATAGCTAAGCATAAAAGACAAAATGCTTTCCATGTTGAAAATTAATTGGGGACTGACTTAAGTATAAAATTATAAGTCCTTTTTTTGGAAATCCACATTATGACTATTATTTTATATGAAAACAACTGCAAAATATAAAGTCTACTTAAAACAAAAATAAATGTGGATTACTCCAGATCTAGAAACACAGTCACTACTTTTCTATAATCTGCCTTAAAAGCAATAATACTTAAATCTCAGTATCATCGTGGATTATAAGATCATAGATTTACCACAAGAAGGCATCACCAAGGTTATCTACTCTAACACCATTATTTTTCACAAAAGAAAAACAAAGTCTGCAGGAGTTAACTGACTAGGCCATGATGACCTTGGCAGTAGGTACCATTGAGTTGTTATTTGAAGCCACTGCATCAAATTGGGTCTTTGATTATTGGTAATTCACCATTGCCATATTTAGAGTTGTCGGGAACCTCAGAGACCATCTGCTTTACCAACAATTAAATATGTTTCCCCACCGCCGCATATCCCCAAAGTGACTATTCTTTGCCTATCCTTTCTTTGAAGACCTCCAATACAGGTGAAGATACCTTCTGAGGTATTTCCTGAGGAGAACACCCAATTTTCATAGAACTGTAGTTGTCCAGGATTTCTTTTTCCATTATATCAAACATAAATTTGATCCTTTGCAAAACTATCCATTTCCCCTATAGAACCAAGCCAAAAAAATCTCTATTCCAAAACACAAGCTTCCAAATAGTATCTATCATATATTCTCCAAATCTTCTCTTTTCTGGTAGAAATACCCACCATTGCTTTATCCAATTATCTCATGACATGAACTTGAAATTCTGCATTACCCTTATTATTGTCCATTAAACACAAAACATTTTTGCTTATAAAATTTATTCTTGTTAGATTAAGTTCAATATTTTATCTTGTTGAGATTTTTTAAATTTTCTGACTCTGTAATCCAATGTTAGATATCTCTGACAACTTTAAATTATTGTTATAATTAAATATTTTATTATAATTGAATATTATAATCATCTTATATGTGCTATTTTATTAATAATAATCTTAAATAATTGAGGGTCAAGAAATTCTCTGTTAAGAAAGTTATTTTTCAAGTTCACTCTTGGGACCAATCATCTAACTAGCCACAAATATACCTAAATGTAATAATAGTTAATCTCTATCTCACCTTTTTCCCTTTAGAATGATCTGACATATTTCATGGAATGCCTTGCTCAACCTAGAAAGATTATATCTACAGCATTTCCCTAATCTGCTAGCTTTATGATCCTGTCAGAAAAGGAAATGCAGTTAGTTGGACATGAACTCTTCTCAATGAAGCCAAGCTGACACTTTGAGATCTTCACTTTCTCTTCATATATGAACTAATAATTAATTTCATAGCATGTCCCATAATTTTCCAAAACAAATTAATACATATTTTTAAAAGGCAGGTACTCTGCTAGATACTGGGATACAAAGACAAAAATTAAATAGTCTCTGTCCTCAATAAACTGACAATTGACCTGAGAGAGGTGCCATGTATAGTTATAGGAATGAACGAGAGAGAGAGAGTGAGAGAAAGAGAAGTGTAGTCTCTTTGGGTCAGGATATAAATAATCATTTAACAAAGAATGTTAAATGGGATGTCAAACTACTATAAAACAGTAAGGATTAGAATAATGAGAAATTGACAGGTATTTATTAAACACTAACTAAATGTTATTGTGTGCCACCTAGGCAGCTAGGTTGGCAGAGTGGCTATAGTGTTGGTCCTGGAATCAGAAAGACTCATCTTCCTGAGTTCATCTCTGGTCTCAGATACTTGCAGCTGTGTGTCCCTGGGAAAACCATTTAATCCTGTTTGCCTCAGTTTCCTTATCTATAAAATGAGCTGGAGAAGAAAATGGCAAACCACTCCAGCATTTTTGCCAAGAAAATTCCAAATGGGGTCACCAAGAATTGGACATAACTGAAAAATGACTGAATTGAACAGATGTGCCAGGCACTAAGGTAAGATTTGGGAAGGTGGATACAAGCAAAAATATACAGTTATTCCTTTCAAGGAGACACTACATTCTAATCAAGAAGAAAATGCCTAAAAGAAATCTAAAAGTAAAAGTTGGAGAAGAAGAAAGTATTTACACAAAGGCATGATGGAGAAGTACAATAGAGCACAGTCTGGTGAGAAATGAAGAGATGATTGTGTTGGCCACCTTCCTTAGATGGAGGTTCTGTGGTAAATTTTGCTGTTTTATTTTTCTGGAAAAGTGGAAGGTTTATAGAATAGATGACAGTCAGTTTAGGTAGATTAGTGCTAGTTGAATGATTGGATCAAAGAATGATTTGGGCGGTATTCTCTAGCATATTGCTCCTGTGTTGTGTTTGATTCTAGGCTACTTAACATTATCATCGATGACTTGAATAATTATAGATATTGATATATGCATGTACATACACGCATGCATATTCATATCACACACATATACGTGCATATGTGTGTAAGGATTATATTCACAGCTAACCAAAACTAATCAATAACAACAATAACAAAACATTTTTGCTGTCTTTCTTGTGTGTATCTTTTACTTCCCTTCCCCCCGATGCCTATATAGCTTTGAAGGGGAACTACTTAACCAGTGGAAAACATTTTCCCTAACTATACAACCATTCCAGTTAGGAGGAATAACTACATTTATTTTAATTCTAATCAATCAGTAAACATTTCCTTAACTATAGAATTTCCTGCCTACCCAAATAGAGACAAATCTAATCAAAATTATGAAATAGGAAATTTTTTTAATATTCCATTTTTCATTTGAAATTTCCCTTTCAATAGAACTCCATTTCCTTCCCCAGCCTCCCTTCACCTCTCTCCTACTTTGGAAGTAAGTGTTCTTTTATTGATCCTGTCAGCAAAGGGAACCCTACTATGCCTCCCTTCTTGGAATTATCAAATATCAAACACTGATTAAAAACCTATTGTGTATCCAGGTATTGTGCTAGGCACTGGCAATACAATTATACAAAAGTTAAACAGTTTCTGCTCTCAAGGATGTTACAGTTTCTCTGAAGAGACAACATGTACATATAATTAGTAGATATATATTCAAAATATAGAATATAATATATAACAATATATAATATAATAATATATAATGTAAGGTCATTTAAGTAGAGATATATTGACAGGGTGATCAGATATAGCCTCATGTAGCATAAAGCATTTGAACCAAACTTTGAAGGAGTCTAAAAGCTATAGGTGAGGAAGGCATGCATTCGAGGCTTAGAGAATGGGCTCTGCAAAGGCAGAAAGAAAAGAGAAATAATGCTATTGATAAGGAATAGCAAGATCAGTCTGGCTAGATTAAAAAAATATTTGAAGGGGAATGAAATTTAACAATTCTAGAAAGATAGATAGCCAAGCTACAAAAGGCTTTAAAAGTACAAAAATAGATTTGTATGAATGAAATAATGAAAAAAAGGAAACTGCATTTATTAAGATCTTACTATGTGCCAGAACTGTGCTAAATACCAGAGAGACAGAGACAGAAAGACAGAGACAGGGAAAGAGAGACACGAAGAAACAAAGAGACAGAGAGAAACAGAAAGAAAATGTGTGTATGCATATACATACATACATACATACATCCTACATATGTATATGTTGTATATTTGCATGCATGCATACATATATACATACAAATTTCTGTCTATACTTGCACATATATGTATATCTGTACTTTCACATATATGTGGATATGGATATGTGTATATACACATATAGACATATATGTACTCATAAATCTAGACATTCGTACACATATGTACACACATACATACATACATATATAGTGTGTATGTATGTGGGGGGGGATGCTGACTAGGGAAAGGGTTTTTTTCAGATGTAACACTAGGTGACAGGTGGTGAGACAACCTCTTTACTTAAATAGATGTAATATGAAACTGAGGCATAATTTTGTGTCTACAGTCCAGCCAGTAGATATAGTGGGCTAATTAGGCCTAGTTTGTATATATTCAATAGCTAATCAATAGTGTTGGGCCTTAGGGCAGGACCTACAAATATAAGTGAATAGTTTCTTCAGGGCCTGGCAGTCAGATTATGAAGAGGTCCAGGTTTCAAGTATAAGGCTGAAGGTGGTACCAAGCAAGTAGTGATAGATGGTTAGATGGCCTGAGTGGAAGGCTGAAGAAAGTATGAAGGTGAAGCATCATCCAGAAGTAACAAGAAGCCAATGGAGGTCAATGGACAGAGAGTAATGATGTCAGACATGCTTTGGGAATGTTATTTTGGCTGCTGTTTGGAAGATGTGTAAATCAAGAGATGAGTTATGGAAGTCAGTCGGGACTCTATTGCAATCATCCAAGTGATAGCTGATAGAATTTGCATTATGATAGCTGGAAAAAAAGAGAAGGGATGTGGAAGTCTTTTTTTCTAGGTTGCTCTTCTCTTTCAAATTTAGTTATGCTATGACTAATGTTGGAAATTGAAGATGCTGTAGTAGACACAAGATACATAGATTTTTGGTTTTCGGAGATGGTGACATTGAGCTGTCCTCAAATCATGCTATGCAGGCAGCTGTCAAGACAAAGAGACAACAACACACACAGAGATGAATACCTGGTACCTGAGGTGTCCCTACTGAAATAGTCAGACTATACTCATTCTGGAAATATTCATGTTCTATTGCTGAATCTGCTGCTGTGTCTTTCCTAAAATGTTTTCTGTCTCCTTTTTATCTTTAGCTCTGGGCACAGTCTGCCTTAGCCCATCCTGCAATTATTTCATGCTATGTGATTGATTGTTTCCTGAACATCCTTAGTTTCTGTAATTTTCAGACTCTTCTGATGTAAATTGCCACATCCAAAATATTATACATTTGAAGATTACATTATTCTTTCTTGTCCTGAATTACACATAATAGTCATTTCCGATTAAAGAGATACTTTTCAGCCTCTGCCTGCAGGTGCCTTATGTCTTTGGTTTTTCTCCAGGTGGAGATGAGGAAATCTCCCTAAAAAGTATGGGTTCAAAGTAGGGGAGGAAAAAAAATAAATGAAACAGTCTTTAAACAAGTCAAGGATTAAAGAATAACACCCTGGTCACAGTTCATGTTGCCTGTTATTGGTAAAAAGACATCCCAAATTCTATTAGTTCCAATCTGATTTGTTCTCATCCAGTCTTATTACTAAAAGTCTGCTAACCTCACATTCCTTGAGTGATTAACATCACCTAACTTTCAAAGTTGTAAAACAAAGCAATGATGGAAATTTTATTCTTCACTGTAATCTGCTGCTCAGTGCAATATTAGAGTGTCAAATATTTATTCAGTATTTTAGCATAGACAAAAGCTGGTGGGCAAAGAAAACATATCTGTTAGTTGGTAAATTCAGGAAATGATTGATTTCATTCTCCTTCTCATGCTTCATTTTCAGAGAAAGGAAGAGAGAAATTCATCCCTCCTTTATGATCCTCAACATGTGAGCTTGTTTGCCTGCCTAAGCAGAGGATTAGTGAGATTTCCATGTGGTTATGTCTCCAGGTGCCTACTGTGGTGTGGTGTACAAGATCAATATTTAGAGTCAAAGGATGTAAGTTCAGATCCTATTATCTGTCACTAACTTCCTGAGTTGCCTTGGACAAGTCACCTACCCTCTCCAGGCCCAAGTCTCTTTGCCCATAAAAAGAGAGAATTGTCTTTAAGTCTGTGATTTTATGGTGGAGCAAGAGGGTCATTCTGATAAACTTATTTTGAGGAGGTTTCTTTATATGACTCAACAGGACATCATAGGACAAAGTTTCAAAAGTTTATGGGTGAGAAATAACAATGGTTTAATTCAGAGCTTGCTTTTGAGTCAGGAATGTGTAGATTCAAGTGCTGCTTCTGATACTTGCTATTTGAGTGACACTATATAAGTCATTTAACCCCTTCATGCAGGAGGTATTATAGCCTTAAAACTGTAAATAACAGATGACATGTTTCAGTAGAGAGAGTCTCCTTTCACACCAAGAATTCCCTTCTTACTACTGATGAAATCACTGGGTAAGTCCAATGTGCGGGGAAAAAAGACAAATCTTCACTGATTGAGAAAAAAGATAAAGACATATGTACTGATTTTTTTGTTTAATAAAGTGGGCAATATAATCCAATTGGGGATGCTGATTTGCACTTGGAATGTAGTGACCTAGGTATCAGTTTTGGTTGTATCATTTATGAAGAGTAATGTCCCTGGGAGACAAGCCCTGACAAGTCTTCTTGATCTCACAGAACTCATTTCCTAAACTCTAAAATGGGTGGAAGGATACCTTAGATTTATTGTAAGGAAACCACCGTCCTGTACATTGCAAGAAGTTACATAAATGTGGGGTTTTATTCTCATAGAAAAACCTTATTATGACATGTTCTTAAAGAAATGGAGGGGTTGTTATGTTTTAGAGAATATGATTTAATGCACATGGCGTGAAAATCTTTCAGATGACCCATATGAAGGAAGTATTCTACTGTACTGTTTAATGAGACCATAAAATGAGTGGGGCAGAGTTATAAATTTGGAAGAGGATTCGGCAGCCATGTAGTCAAGTCCAGCCCAGGGCCAGAGAGACATGTTGACTTACCTCGGATCGGAAGCAATATAGTCATTTAAGCCATATGTCCTGTTAGATGCTAATCTTGATGTTAACTACACCACCACAAAAAGACATTGCACTTGCATTCTACAGTAACACATTTAATATAATTCTGTTAACCTCACTGAATTTAAAAATAACTGAATTAGAAGTTAATTTGCATATAGAGCAAATATGTTTGTCTATAGATGTGTTTGATTTCCTGGATTTGATAAAAAATGAAGAAGGATTTCAGAGACTTTACCTTGGTCATGCCTAAGCAATATGAATATTTCTAATTATATTCATAATTTGGTTACAAGAAACCCTTGTCTCACTGCACATACCCTGGAGAAGAGAAAGTATCTTTATCTTATATATGAGATAGGACATCAAATAGATCAATTACGTAGATTAAAACTAGCTTTTAGCAAAGGATAGGACTAGACCTGGGACTTCTTTGCTACAGGGAGCTCTCCATTAAGAAAGCCCATTCTATCAATTAAGGAGGCACTTTATTTGTAGCTAATCAGTTTAGAGAGTTGCCTAGAGCACTGAGAGATTAAACGATCTTACCCATGATCGCATAGTCACTTTGTGTCAGACATGGGATTTTAACCCAGGTCTTCTTGGCTCAGAGGGCAGCTCTCTAATTCTGTATTAGATCAAGTGGTCCTATGGTTGAGGAGTTTTTTTGTTGAATTTGTTTCTTAATTCATGATTTTCTATACCCTAACAGTTTGTCAATCATATCATGTCAGATTAAAGTAGAAAACTGAGGAATTAATAATGCTTTTAAAACTATTACCCAAAGATAATCTTACCTAAAATATATTGAGGTTTACCATGGTTTTCAGTAAACATGTTGATATTTCTAAATGACAATTATTCCACTGACATAGGTATTCACTTTACTAAAAAGATCGCAAGTACTCCATATCTTCTTATCCTATATGATCCTTATCTGTCAATGGAACATGAGTTTCATGAAAACATATTTTCTTTTTCACTTTTGCTTTCATACCCTCCATTGTAGGTACTAAGTATATGCTTAATTGCTTATTGATTATATTGTCTCATAAATGTTCCATAAATGATCTCCACAAAGAAGTGGATACCTTTGTTTTAGTCTCTTAATATATCAGGAATACCAAAATATCACTATGATTTTCCACTGTCTCAATCTTGTTATGTGAACAATCCAATTCATACTTCATACATATCCTTCATACTAATACATACCCTTGATAACTAATATATTATCTTATGCTCTTTCATCAAACATCATTATTAGTAATAGAGCTAGGTCCCAATGAGTGTGATTAATAAATCCTGTGAAATGGCCATATGTATTTTAAATAACATGATTCAAAGTTACAATTATATGAAAAAGGTCATCGGTTCCAACCCAATGAGAATATGTAATGCAAATTTGAATAACATACGTACTTACTGGGATTGTTATTCACACTCAGAAGGACCTAGTTGCTACTTAACTTTACTATAGGGACATTAGATGGACCTGTGATTTCATTATTATAGCTTAATTCTGAATAATGATGTTACTTCTACCAATGCACATCAGCTCCCTCTTCTGCAACTTATAGTTTTTAAAAGTTACTTCTAACACCTCCATAATTATAGTTTGCCAGAGTTGTCTACCGCACTGAGAGTGACTTGTCCAGTGTCATGCAGCCAGTACATTTCAGGGATGAGACTTGAATCTGGGCCTTCTTTTCTTCAAAGATAATTCTCAAGCTATTCCTTTGCCTCTCTATAAATATTATTTTTTCTCTTTAGTTTGTTTTTTTTTAATTTTCTGAAATCATGACGTTCTATAATTCAAGTCCATCTGGTCTTACCACAAGAACCTTGATGTGGAAAGGAGAGGCTTTGGTGGCATTTAATCCATTTGAGATTCTTGTTTTCCAAATTGGATCAAGTCCAATCTCTTCCACCTCTATTAAGGAATCAGCTTATTCTGTAGTTGAATTCACTGTCAGTTAACACTCAGAGAAAATGAATGTTCTACCAAGAAGGTCTAAATAAAGTAATTATGTATAAATGACCCTGAAATCTGTTTTAGACAAATCATTTTTTTATCTTGAGAATCATAGAATAAAATGAGATCAGTGTAAAGTATGCTGGATTTGGAGTAGGAAAACTTGGGTTTAAATTCTATCTCTGCCACTTGAAAACCTAGGACACCTTGACCATCTTGTTTAATATCAGGAGGTCTCATTTTCCTGATCTGTAGAATGAGGGGGTTGGATCAGGTAGAATCTAATGTTAATTTCAGCTTTAATATGATGTCATGACTTTTGAAATGGTAAGGACAATGATAATATGAAGATAGAATGTCTGGTTTAGCACAGAGATTGAAAATGAAAAAATACTAGGTGGTCAATGGCAACGTGTCTGATACTTAATGATAATATTTTCCCCTGGGTCTTCTATGTCCCCTTCCCCACTAATCCCTTATCTTTGGACTTTTCATGTACAAACTTTGTGCTAATTTAAATCTGTATCTTGAGTGTGCTATTACTATTAAGTTTAATATTAGATTCCCACTGTGTGCTCTTTTCATGAAGAATAAGAGATTTTCTTTCCTGTTGTTTTCTCACAGTTCACTTCATTAGCCCTCCATGGAAACCTAACACCTAAGACACACACACACACACACACACACACACACACACGCACACACACACATGCATATACACACACGAGTGTCAGTTTTTATTCATTTGAAGTTGTTTTCATATTACACCTACCACAACAAAAAAGTTTTGGTTTGCAATAACGAGGAATTAGAAATATTGAATTATTTCAGAGATCACTTTGTGCAATGCATCTTTACAGGATCTAGACAAAATGGTGGAAATTTCCCATTTAACCTTTTTAACACTATATGTTTTGTGTCAGTACATAGAATATGTATAAATTGGAAAGATTTCTCCTCCTAATCAATCTAAGATATTGTTATATACCATTCCCATAATCCCGTGAACTGTGTAATGGATTAATTGTGGGGAAAGTACTCTGCTTAGACTATTAATTAATGAAAAAGCATATTCTGCTTAATTTGCATAACTTTCTAAAAGCTGAAATATGCCAATTGAGATATTGTTTCAATTATTAGATGTAGTGAACCAAGGTACAGTGCATTTTAGAAGGAATTAAGCCAGACCACTGACTATTTTAATTCAGTTTAGTCCTAATATAGGAATAATAAAGCATTATAAATGACATTAAAATAATCACAAAGCATATATCATATATATATATATATATATACACACAGTGTGTGTATATAATTCAAATACATATATACATATGTGTATAGTACACATAGCTATATATATATATATACAGGTATATATACACATGCATACATATACGTAGCTATGTATATCTGGAGAAACAGAAAGAGACAAAGAGATAGAGGCAGAGACAAAAGCAGAGAGAGAGAGAGAGAGAGAGAGCACAAAAGCTGGCTTTACAGTTTGCTTTTGGACTGTCTTCAGTCCCACCTCTAACATATTAGGCAAGTCTGCAATTTCTCAATGCCTTAGTCAAGTCTTTATTAATGTCAGTTGTAGAGAATATAATGATCTACACTGTTGGAAGGTGTCTCCTTACTGGGATAAACCTCTACCAGTGAAATCCCCAATTTTGTCTGCCATCTCCCCCATTATAGATATCCTATATGTGTGTGTGTGTATGTATTTTGCCTCCAAATTCTTTATGTATATGCATGCATTTATAGATAGTTCATGCACACTGATTTGTACACACACACATATGCACACGCACACACATGCACACACACGTGCGCACACACACACACACACACACACACACACACACACAGCCCAATCCTTCAAATGGGTCTGTGAACACACAGATTTGAAATTTTCTCTCCAAAGATGCACACCACAATTGCTCCATTCCTGGCAGATTTCCAGAGCAACTCTTGGTCATCTTCTCCCGTAAGTTTAACCCTTGATGCTCTCCCCAATCATTCTGGAGACATTCTTTCCTTTTCCCAGACATTTCCAGGGTACTAGTGGAATATTTTGTCTTTCTACTTGTCAACCTTTCTTCTCTTCCTATCACATAATTCTTTGATATCTTCTCCTGCTCTTCAAATTATCTGAAACCAAGTAAAATGGTCACATTTATTGACTTACACAATTAACTTTAAAACAGTTACATATTTAAAAGGTTATTGTGCAATATAATCTTTTGCTGAAATCATATGTTGAACCTGTTTGGACAATGACTTAACAAGATTTTGGCATATATTCTTCATTCTTTATTATGAAAGTGTATCACATTAGATATTAAGTTTATCTTTGGAAAATAGTCATTGGTTTTCAAGTCGAGACTTGATTACAGCCCAAGCATGAGTTAGCTACTCTTTTTTGCATTTTACTTACTACTTAGTATGTATTTATTATTTTCCTTCCCCCTTTCCTCCAACCTGATTTAACAATATGAAAGAAGGCCCCTTACAGCAAGTGTGCCTAGACTAGCAATGCAAATTCATAAATTGGACATTTCTAAAAAGCATCTCTCATTCTACATTTTAATCGCATCATATTTCTGGGAAAAGAGAGGCAAAATATTTTGTCCACTAACATCATGTGATCAAAGTTATAAAGTCTCTAAAAAATTTTTAGTAATGGTTTCATTGTATAAGTTGTTCTACTTCTGTTCTTTTCAGTCTGTATCAGTTCATATATGGCATTGAAGATGCCATTGAAACTGTCCATTTCATCTTATCTTATGACCCAACAATATTGCATTTTATCCACATATCATAAATTGTTTAGCCATCCCCCAATATAGGATACTCCTTTGTTTTCCAGTGTTGTGGCTATTATGAAACAGTTCTTCTAAAACATAGTTGTAACTTTTGTTTCTTGAATGAATAGCATTCGTAGTGATATTTCTGCATTAAAGTATATGGACAGATTGGTGTGTTTTGGGGAAAATTGCAAGTTACTTTCCAGAATGGCTACATTAATTCTCAGATTCCCCCAACAGGATATTTGTATGCTGGCAATCCTGTAGAACTGCTGACATTTGTAATTTTGTGTTTTTGTTATATTCACCAACCTGAATATTATGAGGTAAAACTTCAGAGTTGATTTAATTTGAATTTCTCTAATTACAAGTTATTTGGAATATTTTTATATTATTGTTGAAAACTTGTATCTTTTCCTTTGGAAATTTCCTATTAGAATTTATATTATTTTTCTTTGTAAAATTCTTTCTGTGACATATGGCATTGTGCAAGGTCAATCCTATCTTTGAATGAGATTTTCTATAATTCTGGAACATTTTTCATCTCAGCAAATGAGTACTCTTTTTTTCAAAATTCATACTTCTTTCAGTGAGGACAAGACTTCCAGGCCAACTAGAAATCTTTGTAAAAATCACCTAAACATTTTTGGATGCATGTTTTGTGGTATGATGTAGATGATCAAGCTCACCTAGACTTCTGGTGTGTGTGTGTGTGTTGGTATAGTCTTGAATTAAAAAGTGAATATCATCAGTTATTCTTTCTCAGTCTTCAGTTATTGTAATCTATTGACCATGCCGATACGTGCCCTGCCTCACTTCATATCAATAATCAGCAGTTTTTGTTTTGTTTTTGCTTTATTTTGTTTATAATGGGTTTCTTTGCTGTTCTTTTTACAGTAAGATTCATCTGCTGCTTTCTAGAGGAATCAGTTAATAAACCTTGCAGTTTCCAGGCCCTTTTGAAAATCTTTCCTTGTCTTTTTTAAAGGTTTTTTTTACAGGGGGAGGGCAGGGCAATTGGGGTTAAGTGACTTGCCCAAGGTCACACAGCTACTAAGTGTATCAAGTGTCTGAGGCTGGATTTGAACTCTGGTCCTCCTGACTCCATGACTGGTGCTCTACTCATTGCACCACCTACCTGCCCCATATCTTTGATTATTTTTTAAGGATTAATTAGTCTGTTTCAATGTAACAACCTGTCAGATCTTGATATTCTATTGTGCTGCGTGTGTGTGTGTGTGTGTGTGTGTGTGTGTGTGTGTGCTTTTGACTGAAATTTATTTGCAATTTGGTGAGACAGATCCTGTACTTTAATGATCTTTCTAATGTTTGACTTCCCTGTATCACCAGCTACCATAACTCTAGTGGTCATGGTAGTATGCTCTTTAAAAGATGCAACTTCTCACATTGCCTTGGAGTAGTATCCATTTTTAAAACCACAGAATTTAAAAGGGAACAATGAAACATGTATCTGACACGAAATACAGCTCTCATCTATCAGTCATCTGACAGAGAAATAGCTGCACGTGGGGAATGCAAGTGGACCTGGTTTCATCTCATCAAGGTCAAGTGTTCTAAGTCCATCTATTGGCAGTAAAAAACACCTCCCACAATCACACACACACATACTCACTGCTGTCAAAAAATGTGATGATACCATAAGTACTACTTATTTCAAGTTATTTACCAACTACTGTACTGAGAAAATATCCTGAGGCACTGAGATGTTGTGACTTGCTCAGGGTCACCCAATCAATGTGTGTCAGAGGGAGAAAGTAAACAATTCTTTCACTCTCTAAGTAGTTCAGTTTACCATTACTTTGTTCTCTCTCTCTCTCTCTCTCTCTCTCTCTCTCTCTCTCTCTCTCTCTCTCTATCTCTCTCTCTCTCTCTCTCTCACACACACACACACACACACACACACACACACTCACAAATAGTGTTTGTCTTACATGGCAGCCTCCTTACCTGTGGGTCTTCAGAAAACTGCCCAAGGATTTAGACACTTTATTATCATAATCTGAGAATCCTTTCAAACATATATCTTGAGCAAACACCAATGTGATGACTTTTAATAGCTAGCCACAAGACGTATAGTTCAAAGCAGATTAATTTAGAAAACTATCATGATAATATCTAAATAAAAAAGAATAATAATAATAAAAATCCTTGAGCACATTCATCGACACATTTGGTGGGAAGAGTACATATACATCATGATAAAGTTTGGGGATTATGTGATGAACACATGCGACCAGGGCACCAAGAAGAATGAACCCATATATAAATATATACATGCTTATGCATGTATATGCATATTTTTTCTAGCTACAAACAATACATTTTTGGCCTTTATTTCTTATTGAATTACTCTTTGTTCATTGTTTTGTGGATAAAATTCTAAAAGTAAAATAGCTGAAAAATCAAATAACAAATCCACCAACTGATTTGCTTATATGATGTCAAACAACTAATTGAGAAGGGTTGTGTTTTCTTTTTTCAGTGAATTACCTTTTTCCACTATTCTATAACAAGGCTTTAGTGGTAGTAAAATGGAGTCTCCGTGCTGTCACTGGTAGCATCAAAAACAGGAATCTTAACCTGTTATCATGTCCATTACTGACGAATAAGTGGTGTAGTGCCAAAGATTGGATTTTCCATTAAAGTCTCATTGTTGGCTTTATTTTCTTTTGTATTGTTTTACAAGTAGCCTGACAGGACCTATGTATTCTGCTTGCTTTAGAAGCAGTTTATTATTTTTCTTCTGTTTTGGGTTAGTAATTTTCAATAGCAAAGTGAGCCAAAGCTAATTATTCAATGAATAGTTTCAGTTTTCGATAAGGACAGCCAAAAATCTAATCTTTCACAAGTTCATCATATAAGGGCTATGGAGTCACTGTGGTATAAAGAAAGGAGTCTTAGACTGAAATTCAGACAATGCAGATTCCAATCTTGACTGCCAACTATTATGACTGTTTGGACAAGATACTTAGCATGTCAATATTCTTCATTTTCCCTATATCTGAAATGAACATGATAATGTGGCCTCTGCTGATCCTATTTTCCAGAGTGGTTGTGAGAATTACATAAGAAAATGTAAGGTTCTTTTAACAATAAAGCACAATAAGATATAAGTTCTTCAGGTTTCTTTATTACAGCTGAGGCTACCTACTAGTCATCCAAATTCATAAGGTGGGATTTATTCTTGATTTTTTGCCTTTGCTCAGCTCCTCAATTTTATTTTTGGGATCTTCTTCTTTCTCCTTTCTTCCACTAAGTCTAGGCATTCATTCTCCCCAAACTGTCCCATCTTCCCTTCTTTCTCTAAACTCTCTCCCACAGTGATCCCATCAGATTATGGGATCAATTATTATTTCTATTGCAGATAACTGCAATAGAAACATAATTGTCCAGGTGTAATTAATGCATAATTATCCAGAACTAATATTTCTCCTGAACCCCAATCTCACATTATTAACTACCTGTTGTAAATCTCCACCCTCTTTTTTGGTATTTCAGACATGCCAAAATTGGAACCTGTTATAATTTCTCCTAAATCCGGTCAACCTACAAACTTCTCTGTTTCTGTTAAGGGTAACATTATATTTGCTAATGTACAATATATAGTTGTAGCCATCACCATCAGCTATAAACAGTCATACACACACACACACACACACACATTTCCTAAGTATTTTTATAGCATTTACTTTTGTTTTCATATGTATACGCTCAGCTGTTAGCACAAAAATGATTGTTGAATTAAATCGAACTGAAGTTATTATTTGTGGGCAACTATGCAGATCAAAAAAAAATTGTTATTTGCCATGCAAAGGTGGTCTGAGGCACCCTTAGTTTCTGTCACAGCTAAGCACATATCTATTCCTTTCTAATCATGGAATAATATAACAACCTGAGGACATGTTTACAAACAAGCCTTATCATTTGCATAGGGATAGTGAGTAGCTCCTTATATGGTATATTTTAGGAGGTTGTGACTCCACCCCTCTTAAAATATTTCTCTTAAATTGGCTTGTCTTATATGAAATTTCAACGAGTATTGTCATTTGTTTGGGTTAGGACAGTATTTCTCAGAAGACCATTATTATCAAGGAAAGGTAACACACTAAGCTATGAGCTCGATTAATGATTAAAAAGAGAAGAGTGGATCTAAATAGCTGTAAATGTCAGCATTTGCTTGTTATTATCTGTTGAGGCAATTAGGAGGTACAGTATAGAAATGCTGTATTAACTTCTCCTGACGTGCAACTAGTGTCTTCTCAAAAAACTCTATCAAGTGAAAGAGGAAGCTTATGCTTAGCCTTAGTTCTGCTGATTACACTGTTGGAGAATGAGTGTTAAGGCCCTGACATTGCTGAATCTAGCCCCAGGAGCTTTACTAATCAACCAAAAAGAAATTATAAACACTTACTATGTGCCATTCACTGTGGTACGCTTTTAGGATCCAAATTAAAAAAAAAAAACAACGAAGCAATTCTTGCTCTCAAGGAGCTTACTTTCCATCATGATCAGTACTCTAAAATTGATCAATAGGGACTTGGAAATGATTAAGCCTGGAATTCAATCTTACCAGTGTAGACCAAGACATCAGTGGTATCTATCATGTTATTGCTTTATCTGTGAGTTGTGTCAAGAAGGAGTGACTTAACGAATTCTACCTTGTGTGTTTTGAGAGAGGCCCCCTTCTTCTTGTGAATTGTGGAAATCAACCTGATGCAAGCCCTTGTTCATTTGAAGTCATCTTGGAAATAGCTTATGATATTAGTTTTAACTGGTTTAGCAAAGAGAATGATATCTGAATGATTTCAAAGGAAGCTTTCTTTCCTGCAGAGTCCAGCACTGTAGAAGTACAAAGGAAAGTATATTGGCTTCAGATTCTAAGAACTTGGGTTTAGATTCTGACTTGACCATTTGCTATCTGTATGGCTACAGAGGAAAAAAACTCACCTGATTTTACAGAGGTCCCTCCTCTGTGAATTGAAGAGTTTGAAGGAATTGTTCTCCAAAGTCCATTCCTACTGTAAATTTTTGAACTTTTGGTATCATGGAAAGAATACTGGCTTAGAAATCAGAGGACTAACATTCAAATCCTTGTTTCTTAGCCTGTGTGACCTTGGGCAAGTTATTTCCCCTCTACAACCCTCAGTTCCCTCTTTTTAAATTTTTTTAAGCCATCTGGGTTAAGTGACTTACCTAGGGTCACACAGCTTATAAATATCTATGGCTGGATTTGAACTAAGGTCCTCCTGATTCCAGCATCAATGCTTTACTTCCTGCATCAGCCAGCTGCCCCAGTTTCAACTTTTGTAAAATGAAGAAGTAGAATAAAATGACCTCCAAAGTCCTTTGAAGCTCTGAATTTTATAATACATTTGTAATGAGGTCAGGCTTATAATGAAGAGAAACTTTTCCTCTTTCACAGTTTTGCCTGGAGTTGACTCAGCAAAAGTGAGCTAGCATCTCAGATATTGATGTTGATGTTTTGTAAGGGGGATTGTACAGGGGATATCTACTAACCTATAAGTAACACATTACTTCTGTACAGATCAATGGCAAAAATTCATAGCAGCATGCCTCTCTCAAGTAATTGTTTTAAATTTGCTTTTTTCTCTTCTTCTACCGTTTATCCTCAGAAATGAGTCAGTTCAGGTCTTTGCTAAAGTAAATGGTCATCTTTCGTTTTCTGAGAATTGACTTCTAGACCTTCTTTTTAAAAGGTGAAACCTATTTCCTGGAAAGAGAATAAATAGCAACTTTTTCCACAGTGGAAAGACATTGAGGGAAACAGTCAATCAATCAACAAGAATTGATTTAGCTTTTGCTATGTGTCAGGCACTATGCTAAGCACTGATGACAAAGTAGAAAGAATGCAATGCCTCTATTTTCAAGGACCTTAATTTCTCATTGAAGAGAGAAAGAACAAATACATATAAAACTGTATGCAGCATAACGTTCAAATAAGCATAGACACATAAGCCAAAAAGCATGTGTATAAAACATACATGCAAACATGCATATATGTGTGTGTGTGTATATATATATATTCATATTAGCAAATTAGTACTAGTAAAAAAGTTAAAAGATAGTTTGGAAAAAAAGGAAAATAAACTTAAAGGGTAGTTTGAGAGGGAAGAAGTCTTCATGCAGGGGATTGTGCCTGGCCTTATTTACTTCCTTTAATTCTTGCAGGGATCTAAGATTTGGTACATGTGGAAACTCCCTCCATCAACTAAAACTCAAATACATCCATAACTTTATAATTTGCTGTGACCTTAGTCAGCTGGTGGCCATCCCCTTGCTGATTAGCCTCTCTGGACTTATTGGGTTTAGTTCCTGGACAGCAGATATGTATTCCATTCCCTTCTCCAAGCTAAAAAAGTGGTGGAACCTACTAGAGCTGGAACTTCACTAGAATAGCCCAGGGGCTTGTGATAGAATCAGAGTTAAATCTGGAAGGGATTGTGAAAGACATTCGTTCAGTCCAACCTGCTAATTTTACAGATGAGGAAACTGAGGCCCAAAGAAGTTAAGTGATAATGCCCAGAATCACAGAGTTAGTAAATGTCTGAGGTAGATTTTGAATCCAGCTTTACCTGATTCTGTGCCATGCGTCTATTGATGACATAGCATAAGAGGATTTTGGCAAAGAGCAGAATTAAGTGATAAAAAGAAATAGCATTTCTTCTTTCATGGAAGGCATTTTTGGGAACTCCTTTTAGCAGTCTATTGAGAGATTAAATACTTAAATACTGCATAGGAGCTCATTTATTATGACTTCACCTTTAACTCATGACATGTTCTTAGTAATATGTGACATTTTCAAAATACTTGAATTACACTTATAATATTGAGGTGCAATAAGACTGCAAATTGTGCTTCAAGCCTTTCTTCCCTCAAAATAACAATAGAATTGCACTGGTCATTAATATTAGGTTCTCATTTGAAATCTAATTTAACAGCAAATTTAATTACAAGAATGACTGACTGAGGACTGTTTTACTGCCAAACTTTTTTGTAGACATTCTTTCTGAATTATAGAGCTACTGGAGCCTTTCATTTATTGTTTTTCAGTATTTAAAATGTCTGAGCATAGTCAATTATTCAGTAGACATTTATTAAACACTTACTATGTCATACAATATGTGAAGAGCTGGGGACGAAAAGAAAAGCAAGAAGTCCCTGCCCTCAAGGAGTACATAATCTAATGAGATTATAAAGAATTTATAAAGTGGGGATGGGGAGAGTACCTAGTACAGCAGGAACATAATAAAGCCAATGGTAAATGATGATATAGCTACCCAGAGTACCCTCCTTAAATGGAGTATCTGGGAACTCTCTGATATCTAGCCTTCCCCCTCTCCAATCAGTGGCCTTAAGGGGATGGGACTGAGTAAGCATGAGCATTAAAGTTGACATCATCTTGCAGCATGATGAGTTATGATATTAGATTTACCAACTTCATTGAGTGCCTAGACTAGATTTTAAGGATTTACACAGTATTTTATCGTTACAAAACACTTTCCCATATGAGTTCACACTTAATGCCCTTTACAACTCTCTGAGGTGACACAGGTATAATTATCCCTTTTTCTATAGAAGAGACAACCGAGACCCCATAAACAGTAAAGCTGTTTGCCCTTGGAAATAAGACAGAAGGGAGAAGAGCAGTTCATTACCAAGAAAGCATTTAAATCCCTTCGTCATTTGGTTCTTTTCTTACATTTCCAGTCTACTTACACCACAAACAGTCTACAATCCAGCTACAATGGCTAACATTTTGTTCCTTGAACATAGCCTCTATATCTTGACTCCTGTCATCATACTGGTTTTCCCCCATCCCTAGAATAATTTATCATTTCTCCTCAGTCTCTTAGTCTCCATGACTCCCTTTAATCTTACCTTCTGCAGGTCTTCCCTAGTCTTCTCAATCCATTAATTTCCTGAGTTTTCAGATTAGCTTCATCTACTCTCTACATATTTCATATGTACTTAGGTATATATCCATGTAAGTTATTTGAATGTATTCTTATGGAATGGAGAGGCCATTTTGTTGGTGTCATTGTCATTGTTTTTAGTTTTTCCTTCTATTTGCAGAACTTATGGCAAATACGTAATAAGAAGTTAAAGAATACGCCAGGATGACATGCGTAGTAAATGACTGAGATGGCATTTGAACTTGGTTTTTCCTGACTCCAAATCCAGTTCCCTATCCTATTCACTTCACTAGATTGATTTCTTTGAGTATTTTGGTGTCAGTTTGGGACCATTGCTGAGTCTTTTATTAGCTATATAATGGTATCTCAGATTTGATTATCTTTACTATCTTTTCCGTACATTAGATGTTGAATGGTCAGAACAAAGTAGTCATTATGATAACTGAACTAATGAAGCTCACCTTGTTATTTCAATCATTAAGAGAAATGCAAATTAGAGTATACCTGTTCTCACTTCATTAGTTTCATCTACACCCACATACTACAGGGATGACTATGTGAGTTTCTATGGTTTAGGAGAGGGTTAGGTAGGCTAGTAGGGTAATCACCAACTCAGTTTATGGCAAAAAATTTGGGCTTAGTGATCTTGATATTTCAACCAGACATATTCTGACCTTAATTCTTGGGATTAGTGCTCTGCTTCTCCTTGTCTCTTGGCATAGGCTGTAGACAATTGGACCAAGCACAAAAAAAATGACATCATAAGTGGACCAAAGTCCAAAAAGACCTAGTGAGAGCTCTAAGATCCTTCCCTGCCCACTTTACCCCTAAGAGAACAATGAAAGAAAAAAATCTACTACTTTGACATGTTCTATTTAAACTCTTGTGCATGCCATTCAAGGCTCCACCCACACAATCCTGCTCTAACCTACTTGTCTATCAGTATTTGTAATACTCTATGTTCTAGCCAAATGGTGCTACCTTGTATTTTATCCTTTCATCCTGCCTTCTCCCATCTCCATGCCTTTTGTTTCATCATCTTACACATTTGGAATAGACTTTCCAGTTGTCCTATACTTTTCTTCCTCTTTAAACCCCCAATTTTCTTCAAGGCCAAATCCTCATACCACTTCCTCCATGAAGTCTTCACTGAGTAGAAAGTGAGCTCTCCCATCTCCAATTCCTCATAGCACTTTACTTGACTCCTTTGATCCCATCATATCATATTTATATGTATATATGCTACATCCCTCCTTTCTACCCCCAAAAGACTATTAACCAATAAAGGAACATAGTGGGGCAGGTTATCCTTCTAGAACTAGAACAACCACAAAGGCCATTGAGTCTAACCCTTCATTTTTCAGATCAGAAAACTAAGGCCAAATAAGGTTGAAAAAAATTATTTGACTAAGGTCACCCAGATATGAATTATCAGAGACAAGATTTGAACCCAGGTTTTCTGACTTCAGAGACAGTACTGTTTCCATAATAACACATCTGTGAGAACTGAAACAACTTGTTTTTAATCATTCAGTCTCTAACACAAATGCATTACATAGAAAAGGTATTTAATAGGTATTTGTTAAATTTAATGGAACTGAATTCAGAGGAGACATATATACAAGGTTATAGGTTTAGTATTGACTGGACTTTGCTAAGTACACTGAGCAGAAGAAGTTGTGTAAAGTGGAAAGAAAACTGGATCTGGAACTAGGGAAACAGCAGTTAAATTGAGTCTTTATCATTTACTTCCCATATGATCTCATATATGTTATTTAATTTCTCTTAGTCTCTCAACTTCTGTTTCCTAATCTATAAAAATAGAATAGGTTGGATTGGATCAGGGGTTTTTAATCTTTTTTGTCTCAGAATACCTTAGTTGAAGCCACTGGGACCCTTCTCTAAATAATACTTTTAAATGGATTAAATAAGATACACAGTATTAAAAAAGAAAGCAGAGATTACTGAGAATAACACTTTCTCTCCCTCTAAGTTCACTGGTCCCAGGTGAAAAACCCCTGAAATAAGTGATCTCTAAGGTCTCTTACAGCTCTAAATCTATAAACTTGTTTTTGGTGGGAGAGCAAGGCTAGGAAATTTCTCCCAGTACATAAGATGTATCATTATTAACATTGAATAAACATTAGATTCACTTATTTATGAAATGTCTTCTTAAAAGTCGACAACATCCCTAAATGAGCTGAAAACTGATAGAAAACTCTGAGAGAGAGAGAGAGAGAGAGAGAGAGAGAGAGAGAAAGAGCAACAGCAGCATATTCACCTGAGATAGCTGTCCAAAGGAATAATGTAGGGATTGTCAGAGCTGGTCTTTATTTAACAATGTAATCATCTGGATTCAGAAATAAATGAAAATTAATTACATTTGCATATGAGATTAAATACAGCAGGAAAATTTACACAAGACAGGCAATATCACTAATCAGGGAGAGGTATTGAGGGGCCATTTTGCAAGAAGTGTCATTTTTCCTAGATTCCCTGATTGCCTACATCACTAGGAATTTGTTTTTCCATGGGACTTTTACTCAGAGAGCAATCTAATCTCTAGTGCCCATATCTTGTTAATCTTCTTAGTAATAATAGCTGACATTTATATAGTATGTTAAAAGTGCTTTATTTACTTATCATACTTCTGTGAATTAAATGCTGTGGGTATTTTCATCCCCATTTTGCTGATAAGAACTTGGGAATTCAGTGAATTGCTGGCATCTGAGGTTGAATATAACCCATGCTCATGAATCCACATCTTCCCTAACTTTTTTCTCTCCACTGAGGCACTATCGTTCCTTCCATGATGGAAGTTCTTGACCAAGAAATCATTCGTGATTTTTCATTTTCTCTCACAATCCATGCTCAATCATTTGCCAAGTATTACTGATTCCAAGTCATCAGCATTGCTCATGCCAGTCCCCTTCATTCTATTGACTCCATAATCATGCTAATCAAGGCCCTTGTCAACTCTTGCCTGGACTGTGTTGAAATAACCTGCTGGACAGTCTTCCTGGCTCCAGGCATTCTCTTCTCTGTTCCATTCTTCACATAGATATCAAATTGATATTGCCAGAGCATGGTCTTAACCCTGTATTTCCTCTCCTACAGAAGCTTTGTAGTTGCCTATGAGTTTGCCTTTTTATTGCTCTTACGATTAAAAATAAGCTCCTTTGTCACACTTAAAACCTTTTACATCCCAGGTCCTGCTTCTTTTTCTGGGTTGCTTGAACATCATTCTCCTTTATGTATCTTATACTTTAAACAAACTAGTGTATTTTCTGTTCCCTGTCATTGACATTGAATGTTGTACTTCTACACCCTTTCATAGACTGACCCTCATACTTGGAATGCTCTCCACTTCTGAGTTTGGGAATCCCTAACTCTCTTCCAGATTCTGCTAAAGCTTCAACTCCTTCCTTCCTGGTTTCTTGAAGAAGAAATAGTAGCATCCCCATCTTCTGTTTTAATTGACAGGTTGGGTCCCTGAAGGGTAGCTACTACTTTCAGATACCATGGTAAAGAGTTAATTGAAAACATTCTCTGAAGGATCTTGTTCACTCCTTCTCCCAAATACACACAGCATCATTTGGAGGAGTAAGCATAAATTTAGACTGTAATAGTGGTGAGCAATACTGTAAGAAATATGGCAAGGTCTAGCTTACAACACCTGCTCTATAATTCCTTCTCTCTATGTAGAGATTTCATGTAGAACCTTTGTTGTTGTTGTTCTTTGTCCTTCATTCTCAAAGATGACCGGTGACATCATGAGAGTGATTTCTTGGCTTGAACGTGAACTGTTTATAAGTGAGGCAGAGTTGCACAAAGTTGTCAGCCTAACTCAGTCCTCCAGAGTCATAGAAGTCCAATGGCAAGGCAAAGGCCAAGACAGTTCAGTGGTCATTTGTGCCTATTAGTTAAGGAATTTTATTTAAGGGTCCTTGTAAAATAACACTGAAAGCTGATAGGATGGGTCTGAACTTTGTAACATAGTCTAGCTGCTATCATGGCTTCCCCCCCGCCATGGAGATCTATGAATTTTTCATTTATTTTGTTTTCTGTGCTCAGAAATTCTAGTCAATTTTCCTGCATTATTTCCTGAATTATGTTAAGGTAAACAAACAAACAAATGAATGAATGAATAAACAAACAAACAAACAAATAATGAGAAAGCGAAGGAGAAAAAACTCAACCATAGATAACTACTGTGGTAATAGAGAAGATCTGGGTTCATATTCAGAGGAAGATAATGGAGCTAAAAAAAGTAGGTCCTTTTTCAATGAGAAACATCAAATGATCCCAAACACCAAAATATTTCTTAGAAGACCTTAAAAGGACTTTAAAAATCAATTAAGAGAGATTGAGGAAAAATTATAAAAAATAAGGGCAATCTAAGAAAATAAAAAAAATTATGAAAAGAAAATCAGCCAACTTGAAATAGAGAATCAGAAACTGAAGAAGGAAAATAATTCCTTGAAAATAGAATTGGGCAAAGGAAAGCTAATGAACTCCTAAGACACAAAGAAATAATAAAGTTGAAAGAATAAAAAAAATAGAAGAAAATGTGAAACATCTCATCAGAAAGATGACAGATCTGGAGAATAGATCAAGGAGAAATAAGATATTTGGACTGCCTGAAAATTATAATAAAAAAGAATCTTGATACGATATTACAAGAAATTATCAAGGAAAACTGCCCTAAAGTTCTAGATCAAAAAGGCAAAGCAGAAATAGAAAAAAATCTACCAATTGCCACCTGAAAGAGATCCTAGGAGGAAAAGTTATAGGAATATCAGAGCCAAGTTTCAAAGCTCCTGGGTTAAGGAGAAAATATTTGAAGCAACAAGAAAAATAAAAGCAATTTAAATATTGTGGAGCTACAATAAGGATTACACATGACTCAACTGCTATTAAATTAAAGGACTGTAGGTCTTAGAATACTATATTTCATAGAGTAAAAGACCTGGGGTTATGACAAAGGATAACTTACTCAGCAATGTTAAGTATAACCCTGAATGGAAAAAAGGATATTTAATGAACCAAAAGACTTTTGAGTGTTTATGACAAAAACAATAGAACTTAAGGGAAATTTTAACATATAAGATCTAGAAGAACATTTACTTCCATAAGATTTTGCATTTTAAATTTTCTTCCCCTCCTTCTCCTCACCCCTCCCCAAGACAGGGTGAAGTGTGATATAGGCTCTACTTACACATTCATATTAAACATATTTTCACATTAGTCATGATGTAAAGAAGAATTGGAACTAATGGGAGCAATTGTGGTGTTTCCTCTTAGTGAATTGATTCTCTCAGTTTCCTCCATGTTCCTAATATTTTTAATTTCTAAACCCTATCCCTCCTGCTCTCCTTCTCTGACAAAATGAGAACAATTCTCATAAATTCATTCACCCTATATCTGTCCTCTCTTTCCATCTAGATTGAAAGCCCCTGAAAGGCAAGGACTCTAACTGTTTATATTTCTTCTTATCTTTTTATGTCAAACACAGTCTTGTGTAAGAAACCACAATGAAAGAATAAAGGTCCAAGCTGGTTTGTGTATTCCAGTGAATTGGAGTTGGGTTTATTGCAGGGAGGTTGAAAATGACCCTAGAGCCCTGAAACAAATGGAACTAGAAGATCGACTTCTTCTCCAAGAAATTTGAAAGACTGACATAGTGTCCTAGAAATGTGAATTTCTTCCTTTATTCAAACCATTCATTCATTCAACAAACATTTATTAAGTACCTACCATGCAGCAAACACCACACCATACCATACAATACAAGGAAAAGAAAATGGTACATTCCTCAAGGAGCTTGCATTTAATTTTTGGGAAAAAAATATTCTCAACACTCATTCATGATTGGTTTTGCAATTTCTGGAGTAGAGAAAGAATTAGTATTTGCTAAGACATTTGCTTTACTTTCTCTTCAGGGCTGAACTTTCAGAATGAGGATAGTAAAAGATATTGGATATGATCACCTATAGGTGGTGCCCTGTTAATTCTAAACAATTGTTCTATTCAGTCAGAGAATTGGGTAATTCAGTTCATAAAAAGAAAATCAGTCCAACTTGTCAGTCCAATAATCCCATGTATCTAAATCTATTAATAGCCTATAAGAAAATGATAGCATCTTTTAAAATCTCAATAAATGCCTTATCAATTTACTTCCCACCTCCAAAAAAAAAAAAGGAAAATCTGAACTCCGGGTTAACACTGGGAATTCTTAGACTTTGGCAAACAATTTAAACATCTGTGATTCAGCTTTCTCCTCTGTAAAAATAAGAAGTTTTACTAGGTAACAAATAAAGGCCCATTTAGCTATAAGTGATTTGATCCTATGAAAAGAGGGCAATGTAGCATAGTAGATAGATGGGCAGCCTTAGAGTTTGGAAAACCTCTGTTCAAGTATTGCATCTGATACATCACGGTTGGCGCTTATCACCGCAGAAAAAGCATCAAAACTTTCAGGGCTCCAGGCTCTAATATTCTAAATTACCAATATGTTGTATTTGTTTGAAAATTTACTATAATAGGATGTATCAGTTTAGAAATTCACAAATCCGTCTCCTCCATCTCCTAAAAAGAGATCTGATGAAGTGCAACATAGAAAGTAGTTACCCTTCTTGGTCTTTGTATAAAAGATAAGACAAAATTCACTAGAATGGAATTGATTTTTCTTCTGAAGTATTAATGATAAGTTTTTTGCATGAAAAATTGGTGCAGTCAGTAGTTTGGTCGACAATTTTGACAAACTATTACAGTAATTCCAAACACCAAACACCAAAAAGGCATTGTTCAAAGCTGATGTCTTCAGTCACCTAGGCAAAACACGGTCTTCTTTGCATATCAAATTTGTTTTGTTTTGTTTTTTGTTTTTTTTTGGGGGGGGGCAGGGCAATTGGGATTAAGTGACTTGCCCAAGGTCACACAGCTAGTACATGTGACAAGTGTCTGAGGCTGGATTTGAACTCAGGTCCTCCTGACTCCAGGGCCAGTGCTCTACTGACTGTGCCACCTAGCTGCCCCTTTGCATATCAAATTTAAGCGATTTCATGGAATTCTTGATTAGTTTTACTTAATTTTAGCAAATGAATATTTGTGTGTTCATGTTATTGGAGTAATGCATTTTTATTAAAAAGCACAGAGGACTTTTAAGATTCAGAGCTAGAACTGAGTTCTCAGTGCTAAAGTTGTTAATATGAAGTTGTTAATCTTCCCAAAGTTGTTCATTAGGAACAAATCTGTCTCTGTGTAGTTAGTCTGGAGATAGTGGCCTTAACTTCACAATGCCTTCCTTAGCTGTACTTTGGGCTTCCCTTAATTCTTATAATTCACATGTTGTGAAACATTTTCCATCTTACATTAGTTTAACACTTTATGTCTCACATATAACGTTTTTTTTCTTGTTCTGGAGAAATATAGTGATTAAGAATAATCGAAGCACTCAAATGACATTTTCGGTGGCACTGTGTTGTAATCAGGGGTGTGTCAGAGTCAGCCCAAACCAATCCAGAGAACTGATTGTTAAATTTTCAGTGCAAATCTTCACACCTCGGAAATTGTCAAACACTAAAAATAAAGACATTGCCTAGACTTAAGATGAAGAAGAAAATAATAATGCAGACTAAACATAAAAATGTGTCATGTATACACACATATATACATATATGCATACATGTACACACACATATATACACATACATAGAGAAATGTGTATATATATATACACACACATATGTATATTTTACGCATATATTCGTTGATTTTTTCTGGAGTGCCAATTAGGCATTCATCAGAACACCACTGGTTATAGTGAATAGAGTCATGCATTTGAAGTCAGAATGACTTAGGTTTGTATTCTGTTTTTGACATTTACTGATTTTAAGACCCTGAGAAAGACATTTTTTCCCTTTCCACCTTAGATTTCTCATCTTGTAAAATAAGGATTTTAAACTTGATTGCTTCTAATATCTCTTCCACTTTTCTATCCCTCTTCATTTCTGTCCTCTGTGATTCCTACCAATTTATGCTGTTTAGACATTGCCTTTGCCAATAAATTAGGAGCTTCTGGAGAGCTCTTTTGACTTTCTCAGTACTTATCACAAAATAAAGGCATAGTAAGCTCATAGTGTAGTTAGCAAATGAACATAATTAGCATATAGTGAGCTTTTAATAAATACTTTATTGGATTGACTTGGCTTGACTGTCATCCTTCAGTTGTCAGCGTTAAATATCCTCAAACCTTTGAGCGGTGGGAAGTAGGGTATATAGGTGGGAAATAGCCATACATGTCACCACTGGGGCTGTTCTACCATGGATGAGAAATGGATGTTTTCCTAAAATGACTGCTTCCTCCGAGCACTGGGCCATCAGGACTTGAGAGCATCAAAGGAAGCATTTGGGATATGGTGCATATTCATGACTTTTGTATTTGTTTTAGTTTTCAGAATTCATCCCTTTGCTAGTCTCCTGAACAGAATTTGCTATTGCTTTGCCAATGGGAGAGGCTAATTTGCATAAGGTTTGGTTTCCCATAAGGTCCTACTACCAGACTGAAGACATCTGAATATATTAGTGTAGGGATTGTTCACCATAGCTATTGTTTACACTATGATTTAAGTTAATTAAAGTTATAATTCTGGAAGGATGTATGCAAACCCAAGTAAAGAGATCAGAGTTACAAGCCTGATGCTATTTGATCAAGCACCACATCATAAACTTTATGAAAATAAAAAAATGGTAACCTCTGCTAATATTTATACTGGAAAGCTTTCTATAAACTCATTCTTCCTGCTCTTTATGAGAGAATTCATGAGCCATGACACTTTTTAGAGATTAAAAAAATCCAACAAGCTTAAAACATATTTATCACAACAAAATTAAATTATACTAGCATGTACTTGAAGTCAAATTGTTGTATTTGACAAATTCCTTAACATTATAATACCAAATATTAAAAATAAGTCATCCATTACACTATATCCCCATTTTACCTAAAAGCTAATCATGAATGTACCTCTTTGACTTTTTCTTAAAGATAAAATAATCCTTACTTAGTTTATTTGTCATAATATACAAGCATCTGCACTTTTTTCTCCAGCAATATTCTTTCCTAATCAGTCTTTTTTTTTGGCCTTCATTTCCAAGAGAAGTCTCAGTGTGATTTGGAATTTGGTAGAGCTAGCCTGAAACTCTGCTTATTGAAAATGCTTCTTTCCTTAACATGCCAAAAGTTGGCATTTTAGGCAGAACCATTTCTCTCTTTTCATTACAGATCTATGGATTAATAAAATGTGGGGGACAGGGATTGTACGCAAGTTATGAAAAGAAAATGGGTTTTTTGAGTAAAGAGAACATTTTCAGTTGTGATGGCTTTATGAGATACCATCCATTCCAATGACTCTCATAAGAGTAGGTGCACAAGCATGGCTCAGACAGTTCAGATAAGATCCACAAGTGAATAACTAATTTTTAAGAAAGTGCAGCTTATATTACTTGCACAGTAAACCTAGTTATTGCCAGCAGGATGAGGCAATTTCTTTGCCATTTTATTAATCTCCCTTCCCATTTTCTTATCTTTTCAAACCCATGTAAACAAATGAAAGGCATTTCAGGACCAGATTGCAGCACATACTTTCTAGTTCATTATTTTACTCAGCAGTCTTTTGATCATTCTTCAGGAGAAGTTCTGACTCTGCGTAGCTTTGGGCAATTAATAAAGTTCATTCCTGATGAAGTTACATAGCAAAATAAGTAAAGTAGCTTCTTTTGAGATGCTTAATTGAAAATAATTTTCATTACCAAAGTAGTCACAGACCCAGTTTTGGAGTCCCCACTCAATTGTTGCTGATTTAATATAAGCTCAGTTTATCAAACCTTTAAAATGGAAGAAAAAATCATAATAAAATAGATTTAAAATCTGAAGAGACCTGAAAAACCCATCTAGTCCTGTTCTCTTATTTTACAGATTTCCCTTTGACAACATTCCCAGTATAATTTTATGGATATTTTTTCATTTCATTGAAATTTCTCCCAGGATCACTCCTTTCCCTTCCCAGAAAGCTATCTCATAAAGCAAATGTGCTGTCTTTTAAGGGGGGAAAAAGAAAAGGAAAAGGGTGAAATCATCAAATATTCCTTTTATAATTTTGTTAGGCATGTCGCAATTAGAATTATCACAATGCTCTGAAAATATTGTGCTTGTTCAATCATTCAACTCTTTACAACGTTTTCTTTGCAAAGGTACTGAAGTGGTGATTCATCATATCATACCCAGTGGTAGATTGTCTTAAGGGGTGTTTACCTAGTTCCATTTGGGTTAACTCAAACTTATTTAGAGTAACAATGTGATGCATCTGTGATGCATCTGAAAGAGTGCTGTATTTGAAGTGAGAAGTCTTATGCTCAAATCCAGCCTACCCACATCTAAATTTAAATAACTTTCTTGACTTTTCTGGGTTTTGTTAAAATGAGGGGGTTAGACTAGCTGACCTCTAATGGTACTTCTAGCCCTAAATCTATGATATAGATTCCTTTGAGTTCATATAAAAAGGAAAAATAATTCATATTATATATTATTTTCCTCACAACTCTGAGAGCTTCAGAGTGTAGATGCTATTATCCAATTTTATAAATAAATTAAGTTTCAGACAGAAAAGGAACTCATTTCAAATAATAAGGTTATAAATTTCAAGCTGAAAGGGACCTTGAAAAACATCTAGCTGGGGCAGCTAGGTGGTGCAGTGAGTAGAGCACCAGCCCTCAAGTCAGGAGGACATGAGTTCAAATCCGACCTCAGACACTTACTAGCTGTATGACCTTGGGCAAGTCACTTAACCCCAATTGCCCTGCCTTTCCACCTCCCAAAAAAAAAAAACAAAGAAAAACATCTAGCCCATATCCTCTAGTTTAGAGATGAGGAAGTTTAAAGGCCTCTTCTAAGTGCATGCAAGTATTAAAGGAAGAGTCAGTTCCTCTGAATTCCCCACCCAGGGCTCTGTCTTGGTTAACAGAAGTAATGGGAGAGAAGTGAACACTTGGCTGCCCTTAATGAATTCAAATCACTTGTTCCAGATCCAACATATCCTTGAGTCCTGAAAGAAATGACAGATGTGATCCCTAAACAACTTTAAGGGATACCTAAAAGATTTTGGATAATAAGAGTCATGCTGCAGGCTTGAGCTCAGTAGTATTGAACACCTTCTTACCTTCAAGCTGGCAGTCTTTCCTAAGTACCACATAAACAGGAGATAATATCCAACTCCATACATAACCTAATCCCTCCCAACTATAATCCAGTTTCACCCTAGTAGTATCATTAGCCTCTGGAAGTCCAAGTTCTAAAAGACTACTAGTCTAGAATGTCAGGTATTGTCTAGCCTTGTGAGATAGGAATTTAATCCTAAATGCAAGACAAACTCAAGCAGCAGATTGTTTTTTCTATTTTAATTTTGTCCACCCACATTCTCTACAACAATCACTGGGATTTTACAAGTGTCTACCCTCCAAAAGAAAAATAACAACAACAAGAGGTCACCTGTCTCAAATAGATCAGAAGTCCAATTATATGCTAACCATGGCCCTAATGGAGTCACTTAATTAAGGCATAGTGCCTTTCTGAAACGTTATTTATTTTTGACATTTTAAAATTTTGAATTCCAAATTCTCTCCTTTCAACCCATTGTGAACACAAGAAAGTTATTATCAATTACGTATGTGAAATCATGCAAAACATATTTCCATATCTATCATTTTGCAAAAAAGCAAGAAAAATTAAGAAAATATGCTACCACCCACATTCTCACTCCATCAGTTCTTTCTCTGGGGGTGAATAGGATTTTTCATTGGAAGTCCTTTGAATTTGTGTTAGATCATTGTACCAATCAGAATATCTAAAGCATTCACATTTGATCATTGTGGAATACCATTGTTACTGTGTACAATGGTCTTTTGCCACTAATAACTTCACTTTGTATTAGTTCATATGTCTTCTGAGGTTTTTCTGAAACCATTCACTTGTCATTTTTTTCTTTTTAAATATTTTTAAATTAAATGTAAAAATAATTTTAAGCATCCACTTTTCCAAATGTGTAATTCTATATTCTCTCACTCCCTTGCCTCTCCCATCATTGAAAAGGCTAGCAGTTTGTTGTGGGTTATACATGTGCAGTCATGAAAAGCATATTTCTATTTTAGTTGTGAAAGAAAATGCAGATAAAAAAAGAAAAAGAAAGAAAGTTTAAAAGAAAAAGTATGCTTTCATCTGTATCCAGGCTCCGTAAGTTCTTTCTTTGGAGATGGATAGGATTTTTCATCATAAGTTCTTCAGAATTATCTTACATCATTGTGTTGCTGAGAATAAATAACTCATAGCTCATTGTAGCACAATATTGCTGTTACTGTGTATAATGTTCTCTTGGTTCTACTTAACTTCACTTTGCATCAGTTCATATAAATCTTCCCAGGTTTTCCTGAAAGAAATTCTGTGCATCATTTGTTATAGCACAATAGAATTCCACCACCATTATATGTCACTACTTATTCAGCCATTCCCCAAATGATAGGCATCTCCTCAGTATCCAGTCCTTTGCTACCACAAAAAGAAATGCTATAAATTATTTTGTACATGTAAGTCTTTTTTCTTTTTTATAATCTCTTAGGGATACAGACCTAGTAGTGGTATTTCTAGGTTAAATGGTATCCACAGTTTTATAACCCTTTGAGAATAGTTCCAAGTTGCTCTTCAGAACTGTTGGCTTACAACTCCACCAAGGGTATATTAGTATACCATTTTTTTTCTGCATTCCTTCCAACATTTGCTGTTTTCTTTTTCTGTCATATTAGCCTATTAGATAGATTTGAGATAGTACTTCAGAGTTCTTTTAATTTGAATTGCTCTAGTCAACAGTTATTTAGAGCCTTTTTATATGACTACGTAGGCCTTTCATTTCTTCTTCCCAAAAAATGCCTGGTCATATCCTTTGACCATTTATCAATTGGGGAATGATTTACAGTCTTATAAATTTAACTCAGTTCCCTATATATTTGAGAAATGAAGCCTTTATCATCAAAACTTGCTGTAATTATTTTCTTCCATTTTCCTATTTTCTTCTAATCTTGGCTGTTCTGGTTTAGTTTGGGCAAAACCTTTTTAATTTAATGCAATAAAAACTATCCATTTTATACTTTGTGATCCTCTCTATTGTTTGGTCATAAATTCTTCCCTTGTCCATATTTTTTCCATGCTCCCCTCATATGCTTCTAATATAACCTCTTATGTCTAAATCTTGTATCCATTTTAACCTTATTTAGATAAACAGTGTAAGATGTTGGTCTATAACTAGTTTCTGCCAAGCTACTTTCCAGCTTTCCCAGTAATTCTTGTTAAATAGTGAGGTCATGACCCAAAAGCTTGGATCTTTGCATTTATCAAACAGTAGATTACTGTGGTCATTTAATACTGGGTCTTGTATACCTAATCTGTTACTCTGCTCCATCATTCTCTTTCTTAGCCAGTACCAGATTGTTTGAAGAATATTGTTTTGTAATACAGTTTGAGATCTAATACCAATAAGTCACCTTACTTCATATTTTTTCATTGATTCCTTTGATATTCTTAACCTTTTGTTCTTCCAACTTTATAAAGTCTAACTTTATAAATTAAATTTTAGTAGTTTGCTTGGTGTGGCACAGTCAGTGTCTTTACATAAAAGCTTAACTGCATTACTCTGAGAAGCGCTAATATTCAATAATGAATGAACCAAATGTGATATTGAAGGTTATTGTCAAGGGAAAGTCAAACAAAAATTTAAAGAAAATTATCCTATTCTTGGATGTGTGGTATATGTATATAATTGAACTTAAAATTAGATTTTTTTGTCCTCTCACCAAGTGTACTTTAATGTTTTAACTTTGTTCTGACTTAAAATTACATTAAACTGTTCATAGTTGATTTCCCTTTAGGCAGTAAAGAATCATACACTTGACTTAAACAGAGAGGGGAAATATGAATAATTGACATGACTGGTATTTTTTGATACAAAAGAGAAAAATAAGAACTTAGTTAATGTTAAAAAATCAGGTGTCCAAGAAACTTATTCCATCAATAAGCTCCTTCAATCATTTCTAAATCTAAAATCAGTTTATGTAGGGAGGCAAAGGAAGGGGAAGGAAACAAGCATATAATAGGGCCTACTATAGTCCAGGCACTATGGTAAGAACATTTTTAGATATTATCTCATTTGATTCTCTTAACAACCTTGTGAGCTTGGTGTTATTATAATGTCCATTTTATATTTGAGGAAATTGAGACAGATGAGACTTGAGTAATTTGTCCAGAATCATATAACAATTAAATGTCTCAGACAAGATTTGAACTCAGATATCCTCAACTCCAGACCAGCACTTTGTCCGCTGGACCACTTAGCAAACTACATGTTTCAAATACTAATTACGTTATTTAGCATCTATCATGTCATTAGTACGTGCTTTTTGTTGTTGCTGTTACAAAGGACTTTTCAATAAGGAGAGGCTATATTGGGATATTATTGTACCAAAGGAAGATATTAACAAAATTGTTTTAAGGAATTAAAAAAATAAGACAAATAGCCACATGATTTAGTACAGAAAAGTAGGAACACTAATATGTCAATGTGTCTAGATAATTTTTTTTTTAAAAAATTCAGGCACGAATTACATAATGGCACTTAAACCATTATTCTCATTGTTTATCCATCCATCCCTATATCCACAAATAATTCCACTATTCTGAATAAGTAAAATGATGCAGTTAAAGAATAGTTTTTGATGTGGTTGGTGTAATGAGCGATATGCGATGGCAGATGCTGGCTTTAGCTAATACAATGAAAACTGGCCCAAATGATTGCTCATGTAGAAAAGATTAAGTGGGCGCACCCATATTCAACATATTTAAACACCTAGGACAATCAGATAGTTGGGAAGATTCAATAAAATAAAGTATTCAAAGTTATCTTTCATTATTCAAAGCAAAGAATGGTTTGTTGAACTTATAGATTTTCAACCTGCTTCTATTCCTATGTAATTGGTTCCCCAAAATTATGACTAATAGAGGACATATTCTGAAAGGTTCTACAAATCTGGGAAGATTTTTTGTTTGTTTTGTTTTGTTTTGTTTTTTGTATAGTTAAAGCAACATATTGTTTGCTACTTAAGGAAGAAAATAGGTAAATGAGTGGTTCATCATCCTGTCACTAAGCCCTGAAATATTTCCCCATGGTGATCAATGAAATAGATAAAAATATAAAGTGGTCCTCTGTCCTACATATTCCCTTTCATTTACATAGTGAAAGAGAGTGATAGAAAGTGGGGAAATTGCACTAAGATTCACATATATTTAGAACATTTGCAAATATTAAATTAACTGTGAATATGTTTAATTTGAGATGGCTTCTGGAAAATAAGTTGCCATATTCTTGGATAAAGTGAATAACATCCAATTCAGTGTTCTTGCTACAAATGAAACCAGAAAACAGTAAGAGGTTATAGTTTAATGGAAAGATAACTCACATGATCTGAGAGAGGCAAATAAAGGACTTCAAAGGTTATACTTCATTATCTGCCTGAAAGGCACAGTCATCTCTCAGGTAGGCATTGCAACTTTTGCTGTGCCTCCTTTTACAGATGAGGAAATTATGAATTAGCTTACTGTTTCAACAATCTGGCTAGGAGCTACTGTGGGGGTGAAAAGCCAACATGAGCCCAACAGAAAGAAAGCTGCCAGCATAGGTTCTTTTGATCTGCTTTACTAAGGAAAGCAACATTAAGGGGTTAACAATTCAGCATACAAATACCATTCACTTAGTTCAGGGGAAAAAGCCAGCACCCTGAACTTCAGACCAAATACAAACAAATTACAAACATCAACAGACAGACCAAATACAATTCATAGTTACCAACATCTAAGTTCAGCCCAGGAGCTCATAACAAGGGCTGGCCCAGAGTCACGTGCACACCATGGCTGTGGGTAAGAGCTCCAAAAAAATAGAAAGCCAACCCCTGGTTTTATATCTTTTTCAGGGTCAAGGGTGAGTCACACATGCGACTCACCCACATGACCTGAAATCATCATAAAGAGGCGACTTAAACCCATGTGGTCTAAAAGCTTCTGATGTTCCAAACATACCACTCAAACCCATGTAAACCAGGTCCTCCTCTGAGGCAAGGAGGTCACCAAGGACTCCCAATCTAATCAAAGAAACAAAGCCAAACTCTTCAAGGGCAGTTGGTTGAACTGAGTGCTAAGAGCCCATTTTGATTGCCAGCACACTCACAAGTCAAGCTTTTTTTAGTGAGATCACCAGCTACCCCAAATGTTTAGCCTAACTGTCCACAAAGTAAATTCCAAGTGGATAATGTAATCACTCATGTCTGTTGTGCTATTTCCTTCAGTACATATATCTTAAGCAGACTATAGATAAAAGAAAAACATGGCCCACAGTTACTAAGATGATAAGAGAGAGCTCAATTTGATTTTTGAGAAATTTTTCAGTAATTTCAGTGATTCAAAGTTACTTCTTGAGAACAAATTAAATAATGAAATAACCTTTTGTTTAAAACTCTGATATTGTTCTTGTGATACAATATAGGCATAACTCAGGAAACTCTAGAATCCCTAGTGTTCAATCAAAATTGTTTCTGATCCAAAAGGAATCAAAAAGATTATGACACACATATGTTGCATGTGGCATGTTATAAATGATGATTAATGCATCAAAAATAATGTAAAATATATTATCCACAGGTCTATATTTAGGAAAGGAAGAAGAAGAGATAGACTGAGTTCTACCAGTATCTACATAATGTCAAAAGCAAAAGACATTTTAGGTAAACCGCCTATTGGAGAATTATACGAGGACATGGGCAAGAGCAATTTAGAAGGAGAAGAAATGAATGTGTTGTGGACTCCACTTATGGAAGAAGTAGGCACACCTAAAATGCTATGGAGACTTACCAGTATTTAGCTACGTGCCAACATCAGCAACAGAGGATAAAGTTGAATAAAAATAAAGTCTCATGAAAAATATAATGATATCTTCCAAAACAAGTGAACATACAACTTGACAGGTAATGACTTCAAAGAGAAGGCACAATAAAGGATGGCTAAATATATGCTTGAAATGATGTTTTGATATTAAGAAATGAAAGAGACCACATTGAAGTTTACTCAGAAAACTCATGCCTTTAGATCAGAAATATGTTACTCTAGAAGGGAGTTGAATATCACTGGATGAATAATGTGAAAAGTACAAAAGGAAAAAGGCATTAATTCTGTTTATTGCCATTTCTTTGAGAGATTTTTACCAAATAAAACAATTCAAAGAATAAGACAAAAAGACTTCAGAATCCACATGAGCCAGTACTTTCTTTGTTGAGTAAAGAAACATAGAAACCAAAGGCAAAAAATAGTTTAGAATGCAAGTTCATTCATAAATATTATAGAGAAGGGTGACAAGATAATGAATAGTATCACCTCAATAAACAATGAAATGTAGTAGAGAATCCAGTGAGCTTGCAGTATTCTTAACATGAGAACCAACTAAACCAAATATTTCCAAAAGCATTATACGTGAAATTAAGGATGCAATGGAACAGATTTGTCTGAATTTTTATAACAATCTACTTTCATTATCAATCACAGTGGAACTACCCCATTTGAACATGAACTATGGTTGGATAGGCACCAAAGGGACTGATGTATTTTATGAAGAAGTATGTTATGTAAGATGAATTTGGAACAAACAGCCTAACCTGACCGAGTACATGCAAAATTAAAACCTGCTGGAAGCAATATAAACATTAAAAGCATTTTGAATTCTATTGTCAATATATCTTAATGAGGGGATTGACTCCAAAAGAATGGGAAAGATCACAATATTATTCACAAACACAGTTGACTATAAAGACAGCAGCAACTACTAACATATTTCTTATCTCTTCATCTTTATAAAGTCTTTAAGGATATGATCTCTATATACTTCAAGATAATGAATAAGTGAGGAGAGAGAGCCAGCCTTTACAGACCATTTCCAGAGGATACTACATCTTCACTTTCACACAATTTACTCAGAGGCATAAAAAATATAATATCTCACTGTTTTTATTGCTTTTTTAATCATAAAAAAGATGATTGGGTAAACATGTATTAAATGTATTTATTTTTAAAAAACCCTTTATGCATAGGTTAAGATAATACTGGTTACTGCACGGATATAACCAAATAGCAAATTTTGTGTGAAATCTTTCTAAAACTATATAATTGAAGCTAGGAATATAAATGTTTTCTTGAAAAAAGTTTGATAACATAATGGAGGATATCCTAGACAAATCCCAAACTGAAATGGGATTCCTTACTGAATGAAATTTTCCTGATACTGCCATTTCAATTGACATGATGGTGATTCCATTGAGTGCCAGAATACTATAGCCTCTATTCAATGATATCCTTGGTAGCACAAATAGGTTTGGCCTAACAATCATACTAAAAAAATTATTTAAAATCTATCTATCTATCATCTATCTATCTATCTGTATGTATGTATGTGTATATATATATATGTAATTTTTCTGACATAATTGTAATGGGAGGGGGGCGGAGCCAAGATGGCGGCTGGTAAGCACGGACTAGAGTGAGCTCCGTACCCGAGTCCCTCCAAAAACCTATAAAAATGGCTCTGAACCAATTCTAGAACGGCAGAACCCACAGAACAGCAGAGGGAAGCAGGGCTCCAGCCCAGGACAGCCTGGATGGTCTCTGGGTGAGGTCTATACCACACGGAGCTGGGAGCTGGGAACGGAGTGGAGCAGAGCCCAGCCTGAGGGGCGTGGACGATCCAGACCAGAAGCCAGGCGGAGGGGGCCCTAGCGCCCTGAATATGTGAGCTGCGGCAGTTACCAGACCCCTCGACCCACAAACACCAAAGACTGCGGAGAAGGTTAGTGGGAAAAGCTGCGGGAGTGGAAGGAGTTCGCGGTTCGGCTTCCAGCCCCGGGGGCAGCGGAGGTGGGGCAGCTACAGCTGTTGTTACTTCCAGCTCCAGGCCCACCTGGTGGGAGGAATTAAGTGGCGGATCAGAGCAGGAGTGCACAGCCTGCTGAAGATCTAAGTCCAGTCTGGACTGGGGGTCCTTGGGGAAGGAGGAGTGCGGCTCTGACAGAGCTGGCACCTCTCCCCCAAACGTAGAACATAGAACTCGTTAGTCTACAAGCAGTCATACCCCACTGAAAAACTCAAGGGTCAAGTTAGTTGGTTGGGAATATGGCCAGGCAGCGAAAACGCGCCCAGATTCAGTCTCAGACTTTGGATTCTTTCTTTGGTGACAAAGAAGACCAAAACATACAGCCTAAAGAAGACAACAAAGTCATAGAGCCTACAACCAAAGCCTCCAAGAAAAACATGAACTGGCCCCAGGCCATAGAAGAACTCAAAAAGGGGTTGGAAAAGCAAGTTAGAGAAGTAGAGGAAAAATTGGGAAGAGAAATGAGAAGGATGCAAGAAAACCATGAAAAACAAGTCAATGACTTGCTAAAGGAAACCCAAAAAAATACTGAAAAATACACTGAAGAAAACAACACCTTAAAAAACAGACTAACTCAAATGGCAAAAGAGCTCCAAAAAGCCAATGAGGAGAAGAATGCCTTGAAAGGCAGAATTAGCCAAATGGAAAAGGAGGTCCAAAAGACCACTGAAGAAAATACTACTTTAAAAATTAGATTGGAGCAAGTGGAAGCTAGTGACTTTATGAGAAATCAGGATATTATAAAACAGAACCAGAGGAATGAAAAAATGGAAGACAATGTGAAATATCTCCTTGGAAAAACCACTGACCTGGAAAATAGATCCAGGAGAGATAATTTAAAAAGTATTGGACTACCTGAAAGCCATGATCAAAAAAAGAGCCTAGATGCCATCTTTCAGGAAATTATCAAGGAGAACTGCCCTGATATTCTAGAGCCACAGGGCAAAATAGAAATTGAAAGAATCCATCGATCGCCTCCTCAAATAGATCCCAAAAAGAAATCTCCTAGGAATATTGTTGCCAAATTCCAGAGCTCCCAGATCAAGGAGAAAATCCTGCAAGCAGCCATAAAGAAACAATTTGAGTATTGTGGAAACCCAATCAGAATAACCCAAGATCTGGCAGCTTCTACATTAAGAGATCGAAGGGCTTGGAATGCGATATTCCGGAGGTCAATGGAGCTAGGATTAAAACCTAGAATCACCTACCCAGCAAAACTGAGTATCATGTTCCAAGGCAAAATATGGATTTTCAAGAAAATAGAGGACTTTCAAGCTTTCTCAGTGAAAAGCCCAGAACTGAATAGAAAATTTGACTTTCAAACACAAGAATCAAGAGAAGCATGAAAAGGTAATCAAGAAACGGAAATTGCAAGGGACTTACTAAAGTTGAACTGTTTTGTTTACATTCCTACATGGAAAGATGATGAGTATGATTCATGAGACCTCAGTATTAGGGTAGTTGAAGGGAATATGCATATATATATATATATATATATATATATATATATATATATATATATATATATATATATATATATATGTATATATATATATATGTGTGTATATATATATGTATATATATATATGTTTATGTATATATATAAGTGAATGTGTATGTATGTATGTATCTATGTGTATATGTATGTATGTGTATATATATATATATATATATATATATATATATATATATGTAAAAGAGAGAGAGCAGACACAGGGTGAGTTGAAGATGAAGGGAAGATACCTAAAAGAAATAAAATGAAATTAAGGGATGAGAGAGTAACATACTGAGAGAGGGAGATAGGGAGAGATAGAATGGGGTGGATTATCTCCCATAAAGGTGGCAAGAGGAAGCAGTTCTATGGGAGGAGGGGAGAGGGCAGGTGAGGGGGGAATGAGTGAACCTTGCTCTCATCAGATTTGGCCTGAGGGGGAATACCATACATACTCAGTTGGATATCTTACCCCACAGGAAAGAAGAAGGAGGAAGATAAAAAAAATAAAATAAAAGGCGGGGGGATGATGGAGGGGAGGGCAGATGGGGGTGGAGGTAATCAAAACAAACACTTTAGAAAGGGGACAGGGTCAAGGGAGAAAGTTCAATAAAGCGGGATGGGTTGGGAAGGAGCAAAATGTAGTTAGCCTTTCACAACATGAGTATTGTGGAAGGATTATACATAATAATACATGTGTGGCCTAGGTTGAATTGCTCAACTTCTTAGGGAGGGTGGTTGGGAAGGGAAGAGGGAAGAGAATTTGGAACTCAAAGTTTTAAAATCAGATGTTCAAAAACAAAAATAGTTTTTGTATGCAACTAAAAAATAAGATACACAGGCAATGGGGCGTAGAAATTTATCTTGCCCTACAAGAAAGGAAGGGAAAAGGGGATGAGAGGGGAGGGGGGTGATAGAGGGGAGGGCTGACTGGGGAACAGGGCAACCAGAATATAAGCCATCTTGGAGTGGGGGGGAGGGTAGAAATGGGGAGAAAATTTGTAATTCAAAATGTTGTGAAAATCAATGCTGAAAACCAAATATGTTAAATAAATAAATTGCATTAAAAAAAAATAATTGTAATGGGAGGGACATTGTCTTAGTTAATTATTGCATATATCATGGTCTGATCCAGCAAATGAACATTGATCAGACCTCTAAATTGAAAAGAAGGAGGTCAGGTTGGATCATATTTGGAAAACTGTGTAATACTTTTAATCATTTCAAAATGGAAAAACCTACCTTACTTACAGTTATGTTCTCCTAGTGACACTATATGACTTTATCACAAAAGAATCAAAATTAGGTGTTTGTTTTGCTTTTGAGAATTCCTAATTATAACTTAGGATAAGAACTAAAGAGGATAAAAAGACATGTGGCTGGGGCACAATTTCTCTGATGGAAGTTATATCTTCATGGATGAAATATTGGATTGATTAGAGTATTGAAGTAACTGATATTATTTAACCTAAAACCACCAAAGTCCATAGGGCCATAGCGGTAAATATCCTTACTCAAAGACAGATATTGGGGAGAAAATAAAAATCCATGATTACGAGGTAGTTCAACATTGAGAAAGAAGCCCCTGAGTCAAGTGGTAAAATAAAGATGATTTGCACAGAGTAGGAAATTGAGGAGCTAAATCTCTCACTATATATGTCTTCCATTGGTTTACTTGTCACTGAGTCAGGTAAAAGAAAGACACCACAGACATATATGGTCATAGGTTGTATAATCAACAGCCTGATGAAAAGGACAAATTGCAATCAATTCATGTTCAGTCATTATTGATCTATATGACAATTATTCATATATTTGGAAGCCTGCAAAGGCTAAATATTATCCTTTCACTAAGTCATCCAATATTGTTATTAGTGGAAAATTTGAGCCTATGCCTCATAACAAATTAAAATCTAGCAAGTTCATTAGTTATTTGGATGTTTCTTCCGGTGTGTTTCATTATAATTGGCCATTTATGTGCCTAGAATGTTAAGTGTAGCTACTATTTTTGATCCTGCTCCTGGTCATATGGAACTTTATATAGTTTACAGGCAAACTCTTTTAATAAGCCATTAGCGATCCACCTCATTATTATAAAATTCAATGATCTTTTCTAGCTCTTATCTCTGACTTTTCTGCTCCCTTCAATACTGTTGACCATAGCCTCAGTTTTCAAATCCTTCTTACAGTATCTTTTTTCTACATCACAGTATTCATGTAGTTCTCCCCAAATATTTAAATTGCTACTTTTCTATCTCCAGAACTAGCTCAGTTTTCTTCTTTTGATCCAGAGAAGATAACATTACTCAGGCTTTTGTTCTTCTCTCTGAAAACTGAGGATTACAGAGATATTCAGTTTCAAGGAATCTCAGAGACTCCAAATAGATAGATGACAAAAATAAATCTCTTCTAAATATTTCCAACCAGTGGTCACCAAGTACTCACTCAACAATGCATTTCCTTATGTATAGTGACCCAAAAAGGAAGCAAATAATAAGAGGAGCCCCGATTTGAATAAGGGATGTCTTGATATGCAGTTAAATATGTTATCCTTGACCTTTATAACCTCATAATTGTACCTATACTTTCCTTTGCCAATGATGGAATTTAGAATTCATATTTTTCTTGGAGACTTTGGATGTAGGAGCTTTGACTGTGCCAACTTCTTCTGTTTTTAGATTTTGATCTTCCTTGTCACCAAAGTAAGATTCTATAGTCTGATTTTTCCCCTCTGTTTGCTCATTTTCCCAGCCAATTACTTGAATTTTTAGCTCTTTGTTAAGGTGGGACTCTGCTTCCAGAGTGGAGAGTGCACTGTCCCAAGCTTCAGGGGTTTTGTGCAGCTGTTTTCAGAAATATTTCTAGGAACCTGTACATGGATCTTCCATGTTTGTATGGTCAAAGGAGAGGTATTTACTCCTCCCCTAGTCTGTTCTGTGGTCTGTGAGTGACCACAAGCACTCTTTTCTCCCTTTCAAGTGTGAGGAGGCTCTGCCATGCCAGTGCTTCTCCTTTTCCCAGGACCGCCACCCAGGGTTGCCACACAGATCCAAGCAAGGGCAAAGTATTTACTGTGCCTGTAAATACATCCCTGCAATCCCTCTCTGATCAGCCACTCAATTTCCTTACTATCTGTGGGCTTAGAGCTCTAGAAGCAGCTGCTGCTGCTGCAACCACCACCCTGGGGTTGGGGCTGGGGCCTGACCACACTCCTCTCTCAACTAGGTCTGACAGACCTTTCCTACAGACCTCCTAAGTTGTCTTTGGCGTTTGTGGGTTTAGAAGTCTGGAAACAACCACAGCTGTCAGTGATTGAGTCTCCTAAGGCCTTCTCTGAATTTGCTGGGGCCCGGTTCTGTGCCGGCGTGGCCCACACTGCACTGGTCTCCTCTGTGAGACTGGTGCAACAGACCTTTCCTGTCAACCTTCCAGGTTGTCTCGGGCTAGAAATTTGTTTTAGTCTGTCACTTTGTGGGTTCTGCTGCTCTAAAATTTGTTTAGAGTCATTTTTACAGGTATTTGGAGGGGTTCTTGGGGAGAGCTCAAGCAAATCCCTGCTTTCACTCCACCATCTTGGCTCTGCCCCTTCTCTATTTCTTTAATTACACATCAATTTGACTTTGTACCACAGTTATTTGTATTTTTACCCACTGGTATCCTGATAAATCTTTAATAAACAGCTTTCCAGAAAAAAAAAATGTGCATGTGCATGACATATTTTTAAGTTTAATCTGCATTATTAACATTTTCTTCATATTTTTGTTTACTCAAGACAATCAACAAAATAGTAAATAAAACCCTAGCTTGTAGAATTTGACAATTTCTAAGATTTAAACGCTTATACTGAAAATTTTTTCACTTATGCAAACCAGTATAATATGATTGGACTACAATCCTGCTTTTAAAACTTCTACTAGAATAAAATCTCAAGAAGTGAGAAAAGAAAATATTCCAAACTTAAGGCATGATGTCAACAATGATAGGGAGACAGGGATGTATAGTGTTTATTTAGAGGATAAAGCTCACAATTTTGTTAAAGGTATATTTTAAGTTAAGGAGAGTACACTATAATAGGTCTGGAAAGACAGCTTAGAGTCAAAATGTTGAGAGCTGTGAATATCAAGCTTAGTTTGGGTTGTTGTTGGGTTTTTGTTGTTATTGTTTGGAGGTTGTGGGGGGCGATGGAGAACTATTGAAAGTTTTGTTTTTTTTAAGGCAAAATGACTTGTTCCTCCTTGTGGAAACCACTTAACACATTTCTAATACATTTGTAGTAAGTGGTTTATGAAATAAACTATTGTTTAAACCAGTGAAGGGTTATTGTTATTCAATTATTAAATTAAGGAATCTGATTTCAAAGATTCTGGTAATAGACAGTGTCTAGTTGGTGCTTTCATGTGTTTTCTGATTTGTCTGACTTTTACCACAGTAATGACTTCCCACTTTAATTAGGAACATTAAAATATCACACTCTAAGTTTTAGGTTCTTAGGCTTGCTGAGAACACGCACTACCCAATCTAATTAGATTTATTCTACAGTTTGTTCTCAACCCTATGCAAATGCTTACTATGGTTATTCCCATGAAGATTGAAGAGAATTGGATAAACTGCTTATTTTATTTGCATAGGCAAAAAGCCTAGATTCTGTTTATGCAATTAAGAATATCAGTAGCTTAGTAATAAATTGTGACTGCTCTCATTCCATTGAAGTTTTTTTAGAAAATGCATTGCTCCTTAGGGTTTTGCAAGCCCCATTACCAAATCAGTGTGCTTCCACTGACCTCTAAAAAATATGAACAATTAGCAAGGACAACTAAAGTAATATGAAGAGAAGCAACTGGATCTGGCATAATACATATGGGGTGGAAAGGATTTATGCTGGGTAGAGGTCACATAACAATTTAAAAGCCCTCAGATAGCATTGGTAGGAAGCTAGGTAGCACAGTGGATAGAGCACAGGGCCCAGTGTCAGAGAGACTCATCTTCCTGAGTTCAAATATGACATCAGATACAACCTGTGTAACCATGGGAAAGTCACTTAACACTATTTGCCTCAGTTTCCTAACCTGTAAAATTAGCTGGAGATGGAAATGGCAAACTGTTCTAGTATTTTTCTAAGAAAACCCCAAAGGGATTCAGAAAGTGCTGGACATAACTGTAAAGCAACTAAACAACAAAAACAAGTGTTACTGATTCCTAAAATGCTTAAAAGAAGGAATCATTCAAAAGAACAAAATCATTTCCTCTCTTCCAAATAAATGTGTCAAAAAAAATCAAATGCTTTTGTATATGGTTCATGGTAGTATGGTGATTGGGTCTAAGCTCAGAAAACATCAGAATCTCCCCAAAGGGATTTTTAAAAAAAAAAGATCAGCATTTTTGGAGAATGTTTAAAAAGTTTATTTCCTCCTTTCTTTGTAGAGATAGAGATGCTGGGTTACGATATGCATATATTGTTAGACACAAGTGATATGTTTCTTGGTTTTATTCCATTTTTTCTAATTATTTTTAAAGTGGATGGCTTTTTTGGTAGGGATTTGGTAGTTAGAGATATTTGGAAATAAAAGTCATATAACAAAATCTATCAATAAATATACATTAAAATCAGTCCAATAAACCACAGATGAAAAACCGAGTGGATTTAAAAATTGTCAGTCTACATTTTGTCATACTGTTATATGGGAAGTCCATAGAGTTGATCCACTGGCGTCACGAATAAGTATTACAAATGGACATTAAGCTTGGTCCAGAAATGAACAGGTTAAGATAGGAGACCAACCCACTAGAACTGGGTAGCATGTTCAGTGTTCCTAAGTTATTTCTTAGCATAAAGGCCCATCTTTTCAAGATTTCTCTTCTATTAGTGAGATTGAAGGGATACAAATCATAGGAAATTGCCATTTCAAAAGAATAAAAATCACTGGTGGCCTGTTGCTTGTAAGTAGGCTTCAACATATTACCAACAATGATGCATCAATAAGAATAGCATACAAACTAGAACATGCCAAAATCTGGCCTCAGACACTAGCTGTGTGACTTTAGACATGTCACTTAATTTATGTTTGCATCAATTTCCTCATATGTAAAAGGAGGATAATTCTACCTATGTCTCAGAATCATTGTGAGGATCAGATAAGGTAGTAGTTATATAACATTGAGCACGGTGCCTGGCACATAGTAGATGTTATATATGCTAGCTATAATTATTAGCTGTTATTGCTTGTTTAACTGGAAAAGATTTAGTGAATCAATTAGTGAATATGAGAGATACCAAATGGATTGGTCAATTGTTTGGAAAATATCTATAAAATATTAAAAAGTTAGAAGAAGCTTTCTAACACATTGAATAGCTCTTCTATAGAGGATTTATGGTGAGCTCTCACACAGGCTGTGAACGTGTAAATAGCCTATGATCTGTGCCAGTGGAGGAAGTGAACATAAGAAGAGGTTAGGGAGCTAGGAGGTGCACCAATGGAGCTTTATGACTTAACAACTAACTAGGAGATATAGAGAATATAAAATCCCTTAATATTCATTTTGTATTGATTCCCTCCCCCCTCAGAGAATTTGAGTTGATAGAATAAAATGGAATCTTCAAGTCTCTAAAAGGTGAATACATGTATTCCTTGAGATGATATAAGACTTTATTGACATTAAAAAGGTATGAAACAAAGTGACCCAAGGTATTGATCAAGGCAAGTAAAGCCTGAGAAATACACAAACCAAGGAAACATTTTCTATTGATGAGAGCATTCTCCAAGCATACCTTTTTTCGGATGATATCATACTTTCGATATGGGTGCCGATGGGATTTTGACATACTGGAATGATGGACTGAATCTAACGATATAAAATTTAATTGAGATGACTTTAAAATCTTACACTTGAATTAAAAGATAATCAATTTCTCAGGATGGGGCAAATGCAGAAAACAACAAATATGTATCCAAAAATACTTCTTTAAAAAAAATCTATTTGTTAAACTACAAGTTAGAAGTGAGTCAGTGCTGTGTTGTTGCAGGGGAAAACACTAATGAAATCTTAGGCAGCATTAATGATAATATAATTTATAGCACTGAGGTCCTTGATCAATTGGTCATTCAAACAACAAACATTTATTAAGTACAGTGCCAGGTGCAAGGGAATACAAGCAGGAGTGAGATGCGGCCAGCTCATACCAGGTTGGGAAAACTGGTTGCTAAATGTTGTGTGAATATTTGCATCTCTGAAATCTACAAATGAAGGCTTGGTTTATTGCTTTGTTCATTGTCCAGGCTTAAGATTATGATATAAAAAGGTTTATAATGTAGATGAAACTTAAAACATTTTTTCAGAGAGCTGGTTGTTAAATATTCACCAGCATACTTCTGAATATAAGACAAAAATGAACCAGTTCTTGCCCTCAAGAAGGTCACATTTTATCATAGGATAACATGTACCTGAATAAGCATATAAAACATGTAAAAAATAAATCCAAGGTATCTTTGGAAAGGTGAGGGCACTAGCAACTAGGGATCAAGAAAAAACAATCCTTTTGTGCTGAGCTCTTATTATATTCCATAATATATGTGCACAGATATATAATTGATTTTTTGCTCCCATAAGTCACTTTCTGCTTAATCAGTGAACAATTATTGATCGAGTACCTACTGTGTGTTAGGCAGGGGGTTAGTGCCCTGCTTAAAAGAAAAGAATAAAACAATAAATTATAAAGTCCTAATGAGTTTAAATTTTTAATGGGGAAGGCAGAAAGAACATAGAAAACAAAACAAAAATAAATTTATTAAGTGCAAATATATAAAGTAATCACATACATGCTAGTTTGGAAGGCAGGGATAGCAGTTATGTGTATCAGGAAAGGTTTCATGAAGAAGATGTTACATAAGCTTCATCTTAAAGGGAGGAAATCTATGCGATGAAAGTAAGGAGGGAGCACATTCCACACATGGGGGACAGCCAATACAAAGATATGGAGATGTAGTGCTACGATAGAGAAATTAACATAGAGATATATAGAAAATACAGAGAAATAAATGGAATATGTAGAGAATATAGAGAAATAAAATAGAGAAAAGGACAGTTTTGCTGGATCTCAGAATGTGGGATGGGGTGTATTGTCTAATGAAACTGGTAAGATAGGTTGGGGAGAGTTTGTATAGGGATTTAAAAATTAAACGGAGGTGTTTAAGAACTTGAATGTCTTCCCATTCCCTCCTTGGTCAAGTCCAAACTTATCATTCTGACATTAAAATACATCAACTGACCCTATATCCCAATCACATCTTAATTTCCCCCAGGAGGCTGATATTTTTCCCCTGATTACCATCCATAGCATCTTTTCTCTGTCTCTGTCTCTCTCTGTCTCTCCTTATTTCTTCCTCCCTTTTCCCCTCCATCACTTCCTTCCTGCCTCCCTCCTTGCTTCCTTCCTCCCTCCTTGCTTCCTTCCTTCCTTCTTTGCTTCCACCCTTGTTTTCTTTCTTTCTTTTGTCCTTTCTTCTTTCCTTTTCAATCTTTTTCTTCCTTCTTTCATGAATTTGAGACAGCTTGTAAAATTCTCCTAATTATTTTTGAAAAAAACTTTCATTTGAATTTTCAATGACAAGTGAAGATATTCTCCTGTATAAATAAGGATGTAAGAAAAGAAACTAAGAATAAGGAATATTCAAAGTGAAAACAACAAAAAATCCTGAGATTATAAATAATTATGTATGTGCTTATAAACATATATTATTTAACAATTGTTTATCCCATTCCAAAAGATTTGTATATTTATCTAAAAAAGGAGAACCCACACGGTTCTTGTTTTCTTGATTTTTCTCCCCCCTTTTTAGTGAATGCATAAGAAAGATTTCTTGTACTTATTTTGTTGTTAAATACGTATGTAACCACCTAGTGCAAAAAGTGGGCTAGCTACAAAGCCCCTGGGATTTGTAGTTCTTCTTGGTTTGGGAAGAGAAAAAACTAATGTGAGATCATCCCTTGAAGTATGGATAGCAGGAGGTTTGACTGGTAAGACAATCTGAGGCTGCTTAAGGACAAATGAAGAGAGAAGGGTGGATGATGACAGCAGAGCAAAAGTGAAAGCCAGTTACCAGGACACTGGTTGTTCCTTTCATTCTTTTACAATTCTGAGAGGTGACCTTTGTATAAACAAGCAGAGAATTGTGTGCCTATTGAGGGTTTTTGTAAGGTGCTCAGAGAGAAAACCTTACAGGATGAAAGGGCAGTCTCTTTAACAGCCCTGACTTACTTCTATTTAATTTCATTTTAATTGTAATAGCAGACTGCATTTGCTGGACTTTTTATTATTAATTCATCAATGCCTGTCCCTGATCTCGTCCTTAAGTTTATCTGTTTTCCTTTTATGATGAGGGTGTGGGTGAACAATGAAAGCCACTGAAGAGTAAAGGGGTCTTTCTTAGAACATGACTGGAAGCTAAGACCCCAGTCCATTGTCAAGAGTTCTGCTCTGTAACTGGAAATAAAGGCACAAGCCATTTCATAAGAGCATAGTGGCTATAAATCAAGGCTTTTTGCATAAATTCATTTTCTTAGATGCCAGCCAAGATTATATATATATAGTCAGTGGCCATATTGTTGTTTTGGTGTTGAATTTGATAACTATGAGAGTCACAAGGTGTATGAGATTTTAGGAAGAAAGTAACATGAGAGAAAGCATATAATACTAAATAATGAAGATTCCTAACACATCTGTCTTTAACTTTGGAATGAAGTATTTCAACTTAATTTTGATAAGTGTAATAGCTTATTCCTATTAGAAGATAGTGTGTACTGAATACACAAGAATGCAAGTGTGGAAGTATCTAATGGAATTGAGTCCTGCAATATTAAATTAAACTTAATGATTGACTTGAATATAATTTAATAATGTTCCCCCCAATAACTAATAATACAATCATACAGGTCAATAATCTAATAAGGTTAGAAAAGTAGGCAAGCCCATTTTGTGTCATAAATTAAAGATACCATAAATCTTAATGAAGTTCTAATTTATTGAATCTTTAGTTGAAAGATGGTACAAGGAAATTTTTGCCACACATGTTTATGTGGCAAATTAGTGCAACAGAGCAGCAGTAGCTAGGACATTTGTCATGCAGAAGAAAGAGAAGTTCAAAATGATCATGCCACAGAAAAACAACACCACATAGATCTATGTCTATATCTGTATCTCTGTCTCTATCATATATCTATATACATCTAGATCTCTGTGTGTGTGTATATATATATGTATATATACACATATATGTGCATATATACATATATCTATATATACATATGCATATATACAAAAATTACATATAAACAAAACCTTATATATACATACATTCCATGTATGTACATGTATGAATGTCCATTTGTGTGCATGTATGTATATATTATATATGTAGATGGATAAATAGATACTCATATTCTGAGTGGAGGAATGATGTATCAAAGAAAAATATTGATCTTTTTAGGAAGACCTCAGAAGTAGACCCCCTTTGTGTGAGTTTGGAGGCTCAGGGCAATGAATATCATGTAAATTTTATCATTCATATTTCTTGGCATCAGTGTTAAAACGCTTTTAAATGGAAAATACAATCATTTTTTTCAAACTCTGATTAGGGATATAATACTCAGCAATGTCTAACACCTGGCTTCTTGATAACAAGTGTATTATTTCAAATGCCAGATGGACCAATTAAAATATACTTTGAGATGAGGCAAAAATCTTGTATTGCAGGTAGCTTTTTGTTATCCAAATGAAAATTTGCACTACAAAAATTCTGAAATAGCTGAGTAGAAGTTAATGGAAAGCTTTTCTTTGTTCTGGGGAAAGAAATAAGAAGGCTAAACAGTATCTCTTTTGTTCTAACAGCTTGCCATTCTGCCAATGTTTTCATTTGCCATGTTCTTCCCCACCCCCCCAACATAGATTCCTGCCAAAGAGATTTCTAGTGCCATATAGACAATGGGTCCCCAGAGCAAAGCAAGAATCACAGCCTCTTCATTTATACTGGAGGAAAGTAAAAATAATTAAACCTGATTCTTTTTTTGAGATTGGGAGGGTTGGGGAAGGGTAAAAATGAATGAGTGCATTTCAAAACTTCTGAAAATACATTACAAGAATAGACATTCTAAAATCTCTCATAATTACACATGTAAACCATTTCATCTGATTTCCCTATATGTCTTTGGTTCCCACAGAGAACATCTACATATAGTAATCGATTCCAAAAATTCAAAATTACTCACTGGCCATAAGTCCTGATATTTAATCCCTTAGCTAATTTATTTTAAAACAATCCTTCCTTTCAATTTCTATCTTTATCTCTGTGAGTGGTCCTAGATTTTTCCTTTAACTGTATAACCTGATCAGAGAGACATAGCAATTCATTTGGTATCAAATTCAGCCCCTGCAGCAAATTCATTCCTAGAAGAAGCTAGATGGAACAGTCAATGGAGCTTTGGACCTGGAGTCAGGAAGATCAGATTTCAAATCCTGCCTCATACCCTTAAAAGCTTTATAAACCCATGCAAGTCTCAGCCTCTGTCTTCCTCAGTATCCTTCAGTATAAAATGGGGAATGATAACAGCACCTATCTAATAGGATTGTAGTGAGAATCAAATGAGGTAATATTGGTAAGTCTTTAGCCCAGAACCTGGGACATAATGGACACTATTTAAATGATTATTCCCTTTCTTTTTTCCCTTCAAGGATGTAGCAAATTAGGGCACCACTCCTAGGCTCCGAGTTTTTTAGGAGCCTCGCTTGGTGGCAACTAGTGGTTGGTCATTGATTCCAGTAGCCATTGGCAAAGGAGAAGGCAGTAGCTCTAAAAGGTGTTGCTAAATAACTCATAACTATCTAGTGACACCACCAAGCATCATTCAAGGCAAAGCAGGTGAGACTGCCCTTCCACCTATAACTCTCAGGCTGAACATGCTTTGTTTCTTCATTTTCCCTTCAAAGATGCCAATGGTGTCTGTCTTTTTATACAACTCAATTCAAAAAATATCTCTCGAACACCTACTGTGTCAGGTGATGCTCTATAATATAAAGAACCTTGTATTGGAATCAGATATATCTGGGATTATATGACTTTGCCAGTTTTAGGTATGCCACCTTGGACAAGTCATTTCTTCTCTCTGGGCCTCAGATTCTCAATTCATAAAAGTTCTTCCATTCATTTCTCCCTCTGTTACTTATTGCCTGTGGATCCTTGGACTCATCTTTACACATCACTGAGACTCAATTTCCTCATGTGTAAAATGAGGGCATTTGACTATATGGGTTATAAACTTACTCCCAGCTCTAAGTCTATGTATTAAGGTCCCATTATTTCTTTACTTACTCAATAAACATACACTATAACCATGCCATGTGTTGAGGACTGTGTTAGGTTATGGATGTGTGGCAGAGTGAAGTAAGATATGGTCAAGGATCTCTGCCTTCATAGAACCGATTTCCTAAAAATTGTAGCAAACAAATACAGATAACAATAAAAGGATTTATGTATAAAACAGGAAGGTAATACCAATTTGAGGAAATCAAGAAGACTTTATTTGGTCTGGGATTTAAAAGTTTATCTGACTTTGAGAAGGGAAGATAATGTAGGAGCCAGAGAGAAGGCTGGAAGAGGCAAGAAAGAGGGGATACTAGACATCACTCTTTCTCTGGGACCTTCCTGGATCCTGGCTTTCTCCCTGTGATGTTACATGGTACTTGTTTTCCAAGTGTAGCATACTTGTGATCAAAATTGTATTAATCTGAATAAGTCATTTAGGTTCTACAAAAGTATTAAACTCCTCAGGGGTAGAGACACTTTCTTTTCAAATCTATATCTTTAGACCTATAGCTATATGTCACTACTCTACACATTTTGGGTAGTTATTAAATATTTGTTATATGTATTGTGTTGTGCTGTGTTGCATTAGATTTCATTTTATTGTATTTTATTTTTGCTAATCCTTAGTCTATTTACATTCCTTCCCCCCAATCCCACTTCCTCATACTATCCACTGTCTGCTTGAACTACCCTAGCCTAGAAGGAAAAGCTGTAAAGAGGTATCTTTCCCTATTTCTTCAGTCTTCAGGGTTTGGTGATCCATTTAGAAGAGTAGCCATCAAATATTTACCCTTTTCACTTTCTTAGAGAGTTGTTTGATGATGAGTACAAGGAAGTGGAACAACTTTTATTGCCATTAAAATATGAAATGCTGAAAAGAAAGAAAGAGGGCAGAGCCAAGATAGAGGCTGGAAAGCAGGGACTAGCGTGAGCTCCCTGAGCCCCTCCAAAAACCTGTAAAAAATGGCTCTGAAGCAATTCTAGAACTGCAGAACCCACAAAAGAGCAAAGGGAAGGAGGCCTCCAACCAAAGACAGCCTGGATGCTCTCTGAGTGAGGTCTATCCCTCACGGAGCTGAGAGCTGAGGGGAGCTGAGCGGAGCAGAGCCCAGCATGGGCGGCGCAGACCAACCAGACCAGGAGCCAGGTGGAGTGGGCCCTAGCGCCCTGAATCAGTGAGCTGCAGCAGTTACCAGACTTCTCAACCCACAAACACCAAAGACAACAGAGAAGATTAGTGGGAAAAGCTGCAGGAGGAGAAGGAGCTCACAGTTTGGCCACCGCCCCCATGGGCAGTGGAAGTGGGGCAGCTATAGAACTACAGCTGCAGTTACTTCCAGCTCCATGCCCACCTGGTGGGAGGAATTAAGTGGCAGATCAGAGCAGGAGTTCGCAGCCTGCTGAAGATCTAAGTCCATTCCGGGTTGGGGGTTCTTGGGGAAGGATGAGTGCCAGTGTGGCAGAGCTGGCACAACCCCCCAGGTGTGGAACATAGTTCTCTTAACTCTACAAGCAGTCATACCCCACTGAAAAACTCAAGTTAGTTGGCTGGGAATATGTCCAGGCAGAGAAAACACACCCAGATTCAGTCTCAGACTTTGGATTCTTTCTTTGGTGACAAAGAAGACCAAAACATACAGCCTAAAGAAGTCAACAAAGTACAAGAGCCTACGACAAAAGCCTCCAAGAAAAATATGAACTGGTCTCAGGCCATGGAAGAGCTCAAAAAGGATTTGGAAAGGCAAGTTAGATAAGTAGAGGAAAAATTGGGAAGAGAAATGAGAAGGATGCGAGAAAACCATGAAAAATAAGTCAATGACTTGCTAAAGGACACCCAAAAAAAATACTGAAAAATATACTGAAGAAAGCAACACCTTAAAAAATGGACTAACTCAAATGGCAAAAGAGCTCCAAAAAGCCAATGAGGAGAAGAATACCTTGAAAGGCAGAATTAGCCAAATGGAAAAGGTGGTTCAAAAGACCACTGAAGAAAATACTACCTTAAAAATTAGACTGGAGCAAGTGGAAGCTAGTGACTTGATGAGAAATCAAGATATTATAAAACAGAACCAAAGGAATGAAAAAGTGGAAGACAATGTGAACTATCTCATTGGAAACACCACTGACCTGGAAAATAGATCCAGGAGAGATAATTTAAAAATTATTGGACTACCTGAAAGCCATGATCAAAAAAAGAGCCTAGATATCATCTTTCAAGAAATTATCAAGGAGAACTGCCCTGATATTCTAGAGCCACAGGGCAAAATAGAAATTGAAAGAATCCACCAATTGCCTCCTCAAATAGATCCCAAAAATAAATTTCCTAGGAATATTGTCACCAAATTCCAGAGCTCCCAGATCAAGGAGAAAATACAGCAAGCAGCCAGAAAGAAACAATTTGAGTAATCAGAATAACCGAAGATCTACATTAAGAGATCGAAGGGCTTGGAATTTGATATTCTGGAGGTCAGTGGAGCTAGAATTAAAACCAAGAATCACCTACCCAGCAAAACTGAGTATCATGCTCCAAGGCAAAATATGGATTTTCAATAAAATAGAGGACTTTCAAGCTTTCTCAGTGAAAAGACCAGAGCTGAATGGAAAATTTGACTTTCAGATGCAGGAATCATGAGAAGCATGAAAAGGTGAATTCTCTACACCTCTTTCACGACCACCTCATGTGGCATGAAGCCGAGGCCCTTCTTCCTTCGCCATCTCGGCTGCCTTCCTTTGGAGAGCCTCCAACTTGTCAATGTTGTTATTAAAACATTCCCAGAACTGAACACACATCTTCAGATGGGATGTTCCGGTGGCAGAGGACAGTGAGAACACCACCAGCAGCCAGGACCCAGGCATTGGAGCCACACTAAATCAATTCTCAAGATCCTGAGTGTTAAATTTTCAGAAATCTGTGAATGCTACAAAAAAAATATATGAAATGCTGATATACCCACTTTAACCACAGGTATAGATATATTTGTGAAGTGGTATAGGATATTCATTTAAATTGGGCACAGCACCTTCTTCCCTGGATAGTGCAAGGCCCCTACATATAGATTTTTATTTCTTGACTTACATTTTAGTAGTTTCAGTATAGATCACCACACAGCTTCTTGTATTTGCTATACTTTCCAATATTACAGTTTAATGTGATATTTGCTATCTTTAGACTAGTGATCCGGAAGGGGTTGTCACATCACTGTCCTTAGCTTTTCATTAACACATTAACAAACTATTTTGGGGGTGAATTATTTCATTCTCTAAGCTCATCCTTACTTATTGATTCTTTTTAGTTTTTATTTCAGAAGTTGATATTTGTTCATCTCATCTTCAAATTCCAGGGTTGTATCCTTAATGGGACTTCTGAACCTCCTAGTCACAGACTGACCAGATGTGGGCATAAACAGAAATCAGACAGAAAGGTGAACAGAGAGGAGGGGAGCTTGCACATTCAACTGGTGTCAATAGTCCCAAGAGCAGGTACATTGTTTTATTTAAGAGGATGTCAAAATGATATGCAATTTCCTATAGATAATGACAATAAGTAGAAAATACCTTCAGAATTATTCTATTAACAGCATAACTTCCTTGCTTCTAGAATCATACATATGAGGATTAACCTTATTTTTTTCCTCAAAGACATTTCAAAGTAGAGTAGAAAGTTATCCTCTTCTACAGAGTTCAGCTGTACAAGTCAAAACTAACTTGTAAATTAATAGTAGTAATTACAATATGATTAAACTAGCAAACATTTATGGATGTTTTCAGGTTTGCAAAGCACTTAATATGTGTTATATCATTTGATCCTTGCAGTAAGTCTGAAATAGGCTATTATTAGCACCAATTTGCAATTGAGAAACCTGAGGCTGTAAGTGGTTATGACTTGCCTAGTGTCACAGGGCTAGTTGTATGAGCCATAGCTTCTTCATCTGTAAAAACAGGTAGTGAGGGGTGGCGGTTATGGGGGGTGGGAATAGATTAGAAGATCTCTAATCTTGCTCCAGACTTAAATTCTATGATGACCAGAGAGGTTAAGTAACTCGCCTAAGAAAACATCCTTTTATTTCAAGGAGCAGTCCTGACATTCAAATTCAGATCTTGTGACTATAATTCAAGTGTTTGTTTTTTTTTTCCCATTATGGAATGTGAGGGAGAAAAGGATAATAAGATTCAGGAAGTAGATTGGTTGGATTGAGCTAAGCTATGGAATTTTTATTTCATCCTTAGCAGTAGAAAAATATTTTTTAAATCTCAGAAGTAATCTTTTGAAAGCTATGTTTTAGCAATGTTAGTCTGGTAACAATATAGGCAATATATTAGAAGGTAGAAGCATTAGAATCTGGGTACCTATTAGGTGGCTACTGAAGCAAAAAAAATCATTAGTTCTCAGTAACTAATTGGATTTGGAGACATGGGGAAGGAAAGAGTCAAGGATGACTGTAAACTTTGGTGTTTGGGTGATAGACTGGTATTGATATTATATTGGTGTTACAATTATTATATTACTGTCATAATATTGCTATTATAGATAATAATTTTGAACATTAAGGGCTTGTGTCTATAAAGCACCCTACTGTTTACAAGTATTTTATATACATTATCTCATTGAACCTTCTGAAATACTCAGGAAAGTGCGTAGTACAAACATTATTCTTCTCTTACATATTTTTAAAAATTAGGATCTGCCTGACTCTTCTACTTGCCACAGAAGAAGGACTCTCATGTAAAAGAATGAATTGGTAGTTCAGATTATTTCCATATAGTCTGTACCTAATCACTGGTGACAGACTGTTACCCACCTCCTGATAGAGCAGTTAGGGACTCAATTAAAAATACATTCCTTCACTTCTTCCCTACTTGAATGCTTTCCCCTATTTAGAGACATGTGGAGGGCCCTAGCTGGAGGTAGAACCAAGAAATTACTCTTCCTTTGCCCATGATACTAAAAATTAAATATTTATCTCCAAATTTGTCCTTCCTTCTAACATCGCAACATCTCAGTTTCCATTAATAACTCCAGCCTTCCTCCATTTAGTCATTTTCGAAATTCCAAAAGTCTATTCTGACTCCTCATTTTCCTTCCACCCAAATACCATCATGAAATCCTACTGTTTCATTTTAAATCCATTAATATCACTGATACCAGACTTTTCTTTTTAGTTACAGATACAGTAGAATTCCACTTCATTTGTCAGAGATAGTCCTAGTAGGGACAAGTAGCAGCTTAGATAGGCTCCATTGAGAATACAACCACAGTGAAGTCACAGAGGTTAAGTATCTTACCCAAAGTCGCTCAGAGAGTAAGTGGCATCTTGAACTTGAATGATGGCCTTCTGATGCCAAACCCAATCCTTATTCTACTGTGTTGGAAATTGTTTACTTGTGCTAAGGGGGAAGAATGAGATCAGTTTTAAGTATATTGAGTTCGAGATAGTAGTATATCATTCATCCAGAAATACCTAGCAAAGTGTTTTAAATGTAAACTTGCAGCTTAGTGCTAGAGTTCTTGAGTTATGCAGTTTGAGGAATCTTACACATAGGAGCTGTAAGTGAAATCATAAGAGTATATGGAATCCCTGAAAGTCCTTTGCCCTCTTCTCAACTTTGAGTCTCTCTCTAGTGTCCCAGCATATCAGTCTTTGTTATGGCTTCACTTGCTTCCCTACTCAGTCTCTGGGTGTTACTGGGTGTCAGTGCTTTTTTACTTGATAACATCCCAGAATCCCTCTCTTCTCTGATCTTCCACTGTATCTGTCTCACTCTATTCCAGCTATGGATAACACTATAATCTTCTGTCTCTTCTTCCACTCCCTTACTAGTTAGGCTCACTGGTTAAAGTCACAAAACCTGTAATGATTAGGCCAAGTATAGCTTTGCATTATATAGCTTCAGTAGGGCCCCCACTACTACTCAGTGATCCATTCTATTTACCCCTTATAGATATCATATTTAATTCCCCACAGCAATGATTTTCTTTTATCTTCTCCATAACGTCTTCCCACCACTTAAGTTCTAGTCCTCTTTTCTCTTTCTACCCTCTCCCCACGGTTTTAACTATTGCCTTTAGCTAGATGACATTCAAATTATATCTCCATCCCTGATCTCTCTCCAGAGTTTGACAGATATTCACAATTGCCTGTTTGATATCTCTACCTAGCTGCTATGCCACCTCAAAAAAAAAGCTTCAAATTTAATTAATCACCTTTACCCCCAAACCTGTCCCTCCTTCTAACATCTCAAATTCCATTAAGAGTATTAGCTTTCCTCCATTTAATCAAGTCCTATTTTAAATCCATTAATATCAGTGACATGAGCCTTTTCTTTTCAGTTGCTAATAAAGCAGACCTCCATTTTAAATGTTAGAGATAGACCAAGTAGGGACACATAGGAACTAGAGATAGGCTGCTTTGAGAATACAACCACACTGAGAATGCAAGGAAGAGACCAGCATCATTATATTCACCTACTGTCAATGATGTGACAACTACCATCTCTCCTTAGATTTATTCCTGGTCTTTGCTATATTTCTTTCCTAAGTCTAGTAATGTTGAAACCTTATCTACTTAAGAGCACATCACTCCCCTACTTTCTAACCTCTATGGCTTATTATTTTATCCTCACCCACACTACTCTCTCAATGTACCTCTATACTTCTGCCCGACCCTTCCACTGAACCCTCTGAAATTCCCACCCTGAAATAACAAACGTCCCTTCATTTTAGTCCTCTTCCTCTCATACTAGTTTCATCTTCTGACACTTAGAGGGATCTCTCCTCTCCTAAATAACATTGTTTCTTTCACTGGCTATTCTTCATAATCCCGATTGCACCTTCTCTCATATCCCTCCAACATACTGGTTCTAGAGAGGGAGTAAAAGTATTATTCTCTCACCATTGTTGCTTCGAGACTCCTCCTTTGCTGTCATCATTCATTATCTTCTCACCCACCAAAGTTTAATCTAATCAAATTTATTATTCAATCCACATCCTCACAGCTATTGTTTATCAGCACTCAGAACATACTGAGTTCAGTGCTTGGGTGCCTGGCTCCATACTCTTGCTCTTCACCTGACCATCTTGCCTATTCTTATACCAGTGAACATCACCGTGCATGCAGTCCTCCAGTAGCTAATGCTACCACTAAAATATTTATATTATATATGTTTCTGTAATGTTATATTTTTATTTTTGTAGGCTTAGCACCCAGCCCAATGCTTGGAACATTATGGGCATCTAATGAATGTTTATTATTCAGTTCCTATTGCCAACACTCTGGTCCATTTTTGTCATTACCTCTTACCTGGGCTATTGCCATTACTTCCCTCCCTTGTCCATTTCCTACCCCCTCCTCACAATATCCAGTGTGCAAAAAAAAAACTGCTAGAACAATCCTCCTGGTGATTAATTGTAAGCTTGTTTAAAAATCTCTTATGGGGTATTCTAGGAAAACAGGCACATTTTTGGTGGAGCTGAAAATGAGGTTGACTATTTTGTAAAACAATTCAGAATTGGGCATGAAAAGTCACTAACCCATTTATACTTTTTACCTAGCAATCTTAATATAAGATATAGGCCCCAAGGAGGTTGAAATAAATAATAGGGGAAAAAATTGCTATATATATATATATATATATATATATATATATATATATATATATATATAAATGCTATATATATATATAAATGCTATATGTATATATGTGTGTGTGTATATATATGTATATATGTATATGTATATGTATGTATATATATATATATATATATATATATATATATATATATATATATATATGCTCCTAGGAACACTTTAGGAGGTAACAAAAACTAAAAACAAAGTGGGTGTCCATCTGTCAGGGTATGACTGAAAATCCAGAATACATGAATGTCATGAATATTATTGTATAGGAAAAAAAGGGAAAAAAATGAGGAATTAATAGAAACAGTTATAAGAATTAACAGAGTGAAACAAGTAGGACCAGAAGAATGATGTGGCCAATGACTATCACAATGTAAATGAAAAAATCACTAAAGGGAAAGCAAACTCTGAGTAATTGAAAAACCAGTAATAGTCCCAGAGAAAACACATAATTAAACATACTATGCCTTAGGCAACTCTCTACGTTCTTGAGTTGAAAAGTAGGTACTGGTCTCCATGGGTAGAGGGACTACTTTGATTACTGATGCATTGTCCTGAGAGTTCCCAATGGAATCACAGATTCAGTCCATATAGGATACAATAATCGTATTCTTTCCAACAACAAGGGTGCTTCCTGGCAAACCATAATATTACTGAATTAAATGAATCCTATTAAGTGCTGACTATGTGGCAGGCCTATCCTAGGTTCTGTGGTAACAAAAATGAAAGTCTCTAAACTCAGATAGCTTGTATAAAACCCAGGGGAAACAATATGAAGACAGATAAATAAATACACATACATAAAAATAAGTACAAGTCATTTCAGCATAGAGGGAGGTTTAAAAAGTAGGAGAGACATCAGGAAAGGCCTCTTGAAGGAACAAATATTTTATCTGAGCTTTGAAGGGCTATAGAGCTTATAAGAAGTAGATGTAAGGGGGGAGAAAATTCCAGGGAAAGAAGAAAGCCTACATAAAGGCAGAGTAACAGGATATGGAGTGTCACCTATAAGAAAGAGTCAGTAATCCACATTATTTCCAGAATGGCTAGACCATTACACTGGTTGGAAATGTTACCCACACCCTGAAAGAGGGACTCAATAACGTGAGGAACTCAATAATGCAGATTGAGACACATATTTTTGGACATGGCCAATGTAGGAATTTGTTTTGTTTATGTATATTTGTTACAAGGATTTCATATTTCTTCATATTTGTTTTCCACCCCCTCCAGTAGAGAGAAAATAAATGTTTATTGATTTTTTAATCTAAATTTAAATGGAAGAAAGAGTATGTAGGCTGTTTTGGCTAGAACATCGATTGCATGAGGTTAAGTAGTGAGAAATCAGTCTGGAAAGATAAGTTGGAGCCAGAATGTTTTAAAATTACAATATGAAAAGTCTGCATTTTATCCTAAAGGCAAGAGAGTCCACTTAGGCATTTTTGCAGGTGGGTAACACGATCAGGACTGTTCTTTAAGAATATGAGTTTGCTATCCAACCATTCTGGAGAACAATTTGGAACTCTGCCCAAAAGGCTTTACAAATGTGCATACCCTTTGATCCAGCAATACCACTAATGGGTCTTTATCCCCAAAAGATCATAAAATAGGGAAAAGGACTCACAGGTGCAAAAATACTTATAGCAACTCTCTGTGTAGTGGCAAAAAATTGGAAATTGAGGGGATGCCTATCAATTGGGGAATGGCTGAACTAGTTGTGGTATATGAATGTAATGGAATACTATTGTGCTATAAGAAATGATAAGCTTGCAGATTTCAGAAAAACCTGTAAAGACTTACATGAACTGACACTGAGTGAAGTGAGTAAAACCAGGAGAACGTTGTATATAGCAACAGCAGCATTGTATGATGATCAACTATGAAAAACTTAGCTCTTCTCAGCAATACAATGATAGAGGACAATTCCAAAAGACTCACGACAGAAAATGCTATCCATAAACAGAGAAAGAACTATGGAATTTGAATGCAGATCAAAACATACTGTTTTCACCTTTTTAATTTTTTTTCTTTCTCATGTTTTTTTTTCTCTTTTGTTATGATTCTTCTCTTACAACATGACTAAAGTGTAAATATGTTTAACATGATTGTACATGTATAACCTATGTCAGATAGCTTGCTGTCTTTGGGGAGGGAAGAGAGGAAGAAGGGAGGGAGAAAAATTTGGAACACAAATTCTTACAAAAATGAATGTTGAAAACTGTCTTTACATATAATTGGAAAAAAATAAAATACTATTAAGAACAAAGGAAAGAACATCAGTTTGTGTGGAGGATGGGTTTGAGTCAATATGGAAACGATTTAGGAGACCCTTACAATAATCTAGGAATATAAAAAAGTGATAAAGGCCTGAACTATTGAGGTAGCTTTGTGAGGAGAGAGAAGGGGTCAGATAATCAGGAGTTAGCACTGATAAAACTTGGCAATTGATTAGATGTGAGAGATGAGTGAGGATGAAGAGTAAAGGAAGACTCCAAGGCTGAAGCTGGATAGCTAAAGAAATGCTGTAGACAGACATAGCAAATTTAGGAAGAAGAGATTGTGGGGCAAGATAATGAGTTATATTTTGGGAATGTGAAATTTAACACCCCTTTGGTATATATAGGATCAAATATCCATAAGGCATCTGTTGGGACTGGAGTTCATTAGAGGGAGAAGGACTCGATACATAGATTTGGGTCATCTTCATGGAGATGATAACTGAACCCCTGGGGGCTGGTAAGATCACTAAGACAGATTGCAGATAAATTTTGAAAATGAATATCTAGGACAGAGCTCTGGAGAATACCTAGACATAGGATGAAAAAGGATAAATAATGATCCAGAAAAAAAAAGCCTGAGGAGTGGTCATTGAAATAGGAAAAGACCTAGGAGACAGCAATGTCACAAAATTTCAGGGAGGAGAAATTATACAGGATGAAGGTATAATCAAAAATATCAAACATTGTAGAGACATTAAAAATGATGAAGACTATGAAAAGGTTTTTCAATTCAGAAATTAATCTTTTTGGTAACATTCAAAGACCCATTGTTTGTTGAATGATGGAGTCGAAAATCAGATTGTAAGGGGTTACAAAGTGAATGGCATTTGAAGAAATAGCAGCAATGTGTGTAGATAACGTTCTAAGATTTTTTTCTGACAAAAAAGAGGAGCTTTATAGAATATCTTAAGGAAAAGGGGACAGGATCAGGTGAAATTTTGTTTTTGTTTTTAAAAGGAGAAAATGTGATTATGTTTCCACACAGAAGAAAAGGAGCCAGGAGACAAAGGGATACTGAAGATTAGAAAGAGAGAAGGGTTGACCAATGAGATAAACACCCAGAGGAGACAGAAGGATAAGGCATCAAGGGCACTAGTAGAGGAATTGGCCTTGGGAAAGAGGATTGTTGGAGGGCAGCTAGGTGGCACGCTGAATATCGCACTGGCCCTGGAGTCAGGAGGACCTAAGCTCAAGTATGCCCTCAGACACTTGACAATTATGAGCAAGGAACTTAGCCTGAGCAAGTAACTTAACCCTGATTGCCTTACCAAAAGCAAACAAAAAAAAAGTGGATTGTCTCTTCCTCAGAGATTGGGGCACAAAAAGGAGAGAACCAGCAGATAATGTTTATAAGATAATAGGATCATCAGTTTAGAATTCTTGGAGGCCTTGATCGTGATGTAATCCATACAGCTCATTTTAGAGATTAGGAAACTGAGGCCAATATGGATTAAATGTCATACCAAGGCCACACGGATAGTAAGCAGAAAACATATGATTTGAATTTGTATCTTTTGATTCTAAATCTTCAGAGAGTTTGAAGTTTTGAATTGAGGAGACAAGAGAAGGGATGACAGGTGGTTCTGATTTTCTCAGTAAAGTATGAGGTGTTGTTCCCTGTTTAGGAAGTGGTATAGGGGTTGTATAGGTCACTTCAAGATAGAAGAGAAACTTTAGAACAGAAGCCATGATGAGCGTGATGAGGGAATCGATTAGGGAAAAGTAAAAAGACTGTTATACAGTAGTGAGGGCCCAATTAATATGAGCTATGTGAATGTGAAGACAAATCATTAGTCAGTAGAGACCAATTGAAAGAACAGCGGACCTTGAATTTGAGAGGCCTATGTTGAAATCCTGACTGTATTACTTAATAAATATAAAACATTCAGAAGTCTTTACTCATTTACTTTTATACTTAGTGCTCAAAGTATTTTTAATTTAATTGAATCATTAGCTTGTGTTTTGACTATAACTTAGCACAAGACAACTTTAAAAAGCATCCTGAAAATACAGTCCTTTGTTTATTTTTAAAATTCAATTTATTCTTACATTTAATTAAAATGAAAGAGAGAGATCTTTGGGGAAACTGCATTAGGTGCTATAGCTTTAACAAAAGGATAATTCTTTTTTTAATTCAATGACATGGAATTATTTTCTACTGATGTGATTCTGTTTTTAAATTGAAGAACATCTGAACAGTAGGTTTGTGAAAGGGTGTTAAAGGCCTTCTGGCTGTTTCTTTCATCAACTTTTTTTTCAGTTCATAACTCATATCTAGCAGGCAGGCTATAACATGACCAGAAGTTTGAAAAATAAATGATTGCAGCTGTCAGTGCCTCCTGCCTGGATTCCTGACTCCCCTTGTGAGAATTTGGGCTATGTTATGTTTTCCAGTAGCAAACCATTTCAAAAGAAGACATGATGGATCTTTCATGTAAATTAATTTCTACAGCTGTAACTTTCACACCTACCCAGAGGCTTTTCATTGTGCTTTTGCATTTTATCAAGAACACACCATTTAAAAAATAGTCATTTAAATATATTTTTAAAAATAGGGTGCAATTTTTATTGAAGCCAGATTGCAGGTAATGACTGGCTCTGCATATTGAAAAACAACTAATAAGCCATGCCCCATTTGAATTTCTACTGGTGGATTATTAAACATCCCTGATAAGCTTTGTCTATGTTGTTCATAATGCAGCCCACCTTATGGTTGTTTTTACTCCTGTCACAATTCATTCCCTTCTCGGGTCCTACTCCTCCACTTGAGGCAGCTTGCCTGAGGAAATTTTTTAAAATCTGATCCAGTCCTTCCATACTCTTAAATTATGTGATTCTTTGATGTGTTTGAAGGATTATTTATTTTAGACACTTGTGCTTTCTAGGCATATGCTTATCTAAATTTTTATCTTCTAAGACTGCTTAGGAAACAAAGGCCCAGAAATTCTTCAGTATTTCCCAAGATACTTTACTTTGTAAAAAAAAAGAAAAAACAGACAAAATTATTACCTTTCATTTTGGCTATGTGATTATTCCCTTTGTCATTCTCAACATTTAGTCAGTGGCAGCTTCCCTCAGGGGAAAAATATGTTCTTCTGTTCACTAATAGAGAAACGGCAAGTCAGCTTTTCACTTTTGCCATTTCAAAAAGTTGGGAATTTTTCCAAAGGATAAGACAACATTTGACTGTTCTTATTGACTTCTTGGAACAACTGGCAGATATTGTTCACAGTGATATTTGAACAATCATAGAGAATGGGTAACTATAAGATAAGATACACAAAATGTGTCCTTATTTTGAAAATTTATTTGTGTGAAATCTATAAACTATTGTCCTGGAGACGCAAGTTCTATTTCTGGTAATAATCTAAAGGAATGGTTTGTCTAACTGTGATCACAATGAATTAGTGTGGGTTCAACAAGACTAGTTCAGGCCAGATTATCTTTACTTACTTTCTTAAAAGTTTTACTCTGATGATTAAATCAGGGGAATACAATAAGAAAAGTATGTCTGGACTTCATCAAAGTATTTGATAAAGTCTCCCATGTTATTCTTGTGAACAAGATGGAGAAATGTGGGTGGGATGAGGGCATAATTTGGGTATTGAAATTGTGTTTAATGAATCAGTCTGAAGTGTAGTAAGTATTGCAGTGATATCAACTCATAAGGATGTCTCTAAGGTAATACCATGGGAATCTGCTCTTGACCCTTTATTATTCAAAAATTGTATTGATGACCTGAGTTAAGATACAGACATCAATCATGCTAATCAAATGTACAGATGACACACAGTTTAAAGAGTTAGGTAACCTTTTGGATGACAAGGTAAGGAACTAAAAATCTTTAAGTAGGCCAATTATCTTTGGGTCCATTTCAATAATAGGTAAATTAGAGGAAATACAGGGTGTCCCTAAAGTCTGTACACATAGGAAATCTCATTAACATTTCATTTACCATATCACTGAAGATTGTGTTGTTCAGCGACTTTTTCTGGGTAATGTTAAAGGAGAAGGTGTACTCAATGAAAATGACAGATGCAACACACTTGATTGAATGCATAAAGAGTGAATGTGCTAAAATTGATGGCAGTGTGGAGTTATAGCATCGAATTCACATGGATCTTGCAAAGCGCATCAACCTTTGCATCACAAATGATGGAAATCATATTGAAGATGCTATTTGTTAATATTCCAATTAAATAAAATATTGTTGAAAATTTCATTCATTTCATTTCTTGAAAATACGCATTTTTGCTTATGTGTCCAGACTTTAGGAACACCCTGTACATTCAGCACAATTAAAGTGAATAAGTATAATAATAACTCACATTTATGTGGAGCCTTAAGATTTTCATCACTAAGTGACCATGAAACCCATGGAAACCCATGAAACAAACAAAAAATATAAAATAGTCTTTAGTTTTATGTGACTCTCTTCTACTTTAGAAGTGACTGCCAGAGTGGCAGAAAAAGGGAGCAGATCATGCTAAGAAACACATACCTTTTAAACAATCTATAAATTTTTACTTACATATTTATATACTAAATGTAAGCCCTGTCTCAAATTTAAAATGAGTGGCAGTCATAGTATTAGAAAATAAATAAATCATTACATTATCATCATTAATAAAACCATATGAAAGAATAAAGTTTGTAGTTACATGTAGAGGTGGATAACAAATTTTCTTTGGAGAAAAAATAAATATATTTCAGAGTGGGTTTTTATCATATACTGAAAAGTGCAAGAAACATACTTTCATGGGATATGTGGCAATCTAGTATTGTAGTGCTCAAATTCAAGATCTCCGAGAAAAAATTGCTTATATAACAATATCTATTGCTGGTGAAAAGAGGTGGGAAAATTATATGAAGATCTTGGTAAGACTGTAATTTAAATCAGCATTTACTCTTCTACCTGAGAGTTCAATGTGAAGATGAGAATAGATAGTGTAATGAGACATATTTTGGAAAACATGGAACAGGAGAAGTACCACATGCCCCAAATTGGCAAATTACACAAAAGATGCAGATCTATTTGTTACAAATATTTGCTTTGAGAAAAGAATTAGGAGGTGCTGGTCATGGTAAACACGTAATTAAATATCACAAAAAGAAAATTGATGATATTTTAATAGACAGAAAATGACTTGTTACTGCCATAATCATTATTCTTGAATCATGTATGCAGTCAGAATGCCATCTTTTAAATTTGAAATTAGTATAAAACCATAAGAGTAAAAATGAGAAGATATTACATGAAATTAAAACAGTACTATCTTGACTTATTTAAATAAATGATTGATGACAAAAATGGAATATAAGTGGAAGAAAATAGACAGAACATTTTATAAAGAAGATTAAATGATATAGATTAATGATTATAACAAGGAGACAAAATAAACCTAAAAAAACTTATTCAATAGATACTTGATTTGTTTGCCAAGTGGAAAGATATGGCTATCAAGAGCAATACAATCTAAGAATCTAAACTTATTTGGAAAATATTTTGAAGAAGAATGGATGATAAAAGTACATATCAAGTGCTTACTATATTATAATCACTTAATATGTTGTTGAATTAATGTATTAATTGCTAGAGAATCAAAGAGAAACACAAGACAATCTCTGTTCTTTAAGAGTTCATGTTATAACAAGGGGAGATGACACAAATCAGGTTTCAGATTTAAGTCCTATGTAAAGGCCCCATATTCATTAAGGTATAGTAGCAAAATAGACAGTAATGCATCTTCTTTAATGAGTGTCACTTCATTCATACAACCATAGCTATTTCTCATGTTAAACCATTTAATAATGCCAAGGATTTTGGTGGAAAGAACTTTTTGAAAATGGTTTAAAGTTATATGAAATATTACCTCATAAAACAGAGAGAAACAGATCAGAATGAAATTAGTTTAAAGGAAATGTGGCAATAGTCTTAACCAAGCAAAACGATTCCAAGGGCATTTAAGAATTAAAATGGAAAAAGGGATAACAAACAGAAGAATGATAGAAATGATTGTAATGCCAATGCAATACCCACAGCAGCTCTGGCTGCTATGAATATGCCGGTGTAGTTCTAAATCGCAAAATATAACAGATTCGCTGCATGAAAGACTAAACCAAAACATTTATTCAGACACCAGAAAGCCAAATCCATCATAGCAACAAAAAAATCTATAACATTATCAATGCAGGGGGCACCACCATCCCCAAGCCTTCTCTTTGTTAGGGCCTCCCCATGAACAAGGGCAGAATCACTTCCTCTCTCACTCATGCTAGCCGTTCTTCCTGTGCCTGCCTCACTCTCCAAGCTACAACTCCCACCATCTCTCTGCCAGCTCTGACTCACTCCAACTCCTTGCTCTACCCCTTCCTGCTCCACCAATTGGGCCAGCTCCTCCCACTCCAAGCACCATATGACTCAGACTCATGTGACTCGGGCAGGTCACATGGGCTTATTAATGTATGGGAAAGATCTTCCCATTGCATTAACAATACAATGATCCATGATGATTTTTATAAGAAAACTTTTTTTTTTTGCCATCAAGAACAACAAGGACAGCATAATAGGGTCTAATGTTAGTCTGGGCTATACATATAGAGGAAATAGAAGTGGAACTAAGGAAAATGCTAACTAAAGAAAAAGAGCTGAATTATACAACGTGTACATAGAGAAAATCCAAGTGGAGGTGATGAAAATTCGAGGGCATGGCTGAATAAATTCACAATGTGCAAGATATCTAAGAAGGGAAAGGTGCCAAATCCATGGAAAAATTGATATTTCACCTTTTTCATACCACAAAGGCTGCTGCAAACACAATCAAGCAATTATATTAATTTTTAAAAATCTCCTATTTATCCAAATTACTAAAGATTTCTTGAAAGCTCTAACAATAGAGATAATCCTCACCAACCATTAATATTTGAGAAGTTATACAGGGAGTTGTATGCTTACCAACAGTGTTTTCCACCCTCCTGAAGAGGATCAAATGCAACAACACAATATACAGAAACTCTCAGATAAGATATTTGGTTGCTGAAACAAGTTCATCTGAATTCTCCTCACAAGAAAAAATAAGTGGGTAAAGACTTTTTCCTACACTATGATATATATTTTGAGGTTATTTAGAATGTACTCACATGTGTAGACACATTTCCATATGTATCTATCTGTGCACATGTTTATGTATGTATGTATCTATGTATACACATATGATAATAAAAATGAATGTTGGAATTAGCCTATTATGAGACAGGAGCTATTATCCACTTGAGCTATTGGGTTGTTATATCTTCCCTGTCCTGTACTCATGAGTTTTTCAACTGAAATTTAACATGGTATATTAAAAACATCCCATAGATCCAGGTTTAAAATGACACAAAGATCAAGAAAAAAATGCTTTCAAGAAATTGCAAATCTCCCTTATGATTGCAATTGCCTCACAAAAAGAGAAACCATCCATTTAATACAAACAATCTACCAGTGTTGTATGACTGTGAGTCATGGAACACTATGGTCTCTGAAGCATTTTGCAATAGTATTAGTAACAGAGCATTGCAGAGGTGGTGGAAATGAGCAGGCTGCCACATTGTAGATAAAGAATTTAGAAGAAGAACCAGAATAAGGGATATCATTGTAGAAGTGTGTAATCAAACAGTAAGATGGTCTAGACATATGGATGTAATGAGTGTTAATCCATGGAAAAAACTGCGTATACCACTGAAATCTTTATCATGTCAGGAGAAAACAAGGCAAGCATTTAATGCTTTGAGTGAATGGCCGATGGTCAACATACAACAATAATTGCATTGTATATACAAAAATAGATATTTTCTTCCACATCATTGGATAGAACATTTATATGAACAAATCAGGTATTTGAGTTTAAGGCTTTCAACGTGATTCCCTTGCAAAGACCATGAGACAGATATTGCAATTATTGTTATTATTTCATTTTACGGAAATGGGAACTGATTCAAAAACTTTAAATGGCTTGACTGAATCAACTGTTAGCTAGTGAAAAGTAAGTGAGATATAAACCAGCATCTGGCATTCTTTTAACTATACCATGCTATATGAGTGAAAAAAAATCAATTATTGAAATGCATTTAGAATAAGCATGGCTAGTCAATAGCTCAGGAGAAAAACAAGGAAATTTTAGTTTTTTGCAAGTGCAATTTGAGTCAAGAGTGTGTCACAGCAGGCAAAATCTATCACAATCTTAATTGAAAGAGGCACATAGTGCAAAACAGAAAAGGTGATGGACCCTTTATTTCCTGACCTTGTATTCTTCCCTCGTTAGACAACAATGGTGTTTACTCTGGAGATACACATTTTAGAAAAAATCATTGACAAAATAAAGAACCTCCAGTGGGGGTAGACAGCATGGGGTTGAACAATAGTCTACGGGGATTATTTGAAAGGATTCGAAACATTTAACACAGAGAAAAAAAGATTTGGAGGTTGACAAAACTGTCTTCAAATATTTGAAAATCTGTTATACAGAAGAGGAATTTAATTTGCTGTTCTCAACACAGGAAGTCAGAAGTGGGATATGGTGGAATCTGAAGACTAAAGGTGAGCAATTAGATGTGTATAATGGAGTACTATCCAAAATGGGGGCTAGTCCTTTGAAAAAATGTATCTTGATCTACCTGGTGCCAACTCATGTGGGTTCTTGGGGAGCTTCCTTCTAGAAAAGCAGAATGAGGGTGGGGGAGAATGAAGATTGAGTTAGAGGGGAAGAGCAGAGAGGAGACAGGAAGTTACCCAAGCTCTTCCCAGTTACCCTCAGAAACAAAATTAAATCAAGCCTCTAAAAGAATTCTGGAGTGACAGAATCCACAGAAAGGCAGAGTGTATCTCTCAAGGAGTTAGAATATACTTAGACAGACGGTGTGGGCATAAGTTAACATTGATGTGATGATAAAAATATATAAGGGGGTGAAAAAAAGAATTGTACTGTGAAGAGGAAAGGAGGAGACAGAATGGAGTAAATTATCACATGATGAAACATGAAAGACTTATTACAGTAGAGGGAAAGAAAGAAGCAAGTGAGCATTATTGGAATCTTATTCTCTTCAAATTTGGCTCAGAAGGAATAACATACACACTAAGTTGGCTATACAAACTAATTTTACCCTGTAAAGGAGTTAGAGGAGAAGGGGAAAAGAAAAAGTGGGGGGTGATAAAAGGAAGGGCAGATTGAGGGAGCCAGTGGCAAGAAACAAAACACTCATGAGGAGTGACAGGATGAAAGGAGATAGAAAGAGAGAAAAAAAAGTATAAACAGGGGAACAATAGAATGGAGGGAAATACACAGTAATCATAACTGTGAATGTGAATGGGATGAACTCTCTCATAAAAAAGAAGCAAATAGCAGAGCAGATTAAAAACCAGAATCCTACAATATGTTGTTTACAAGAAACACATTTGAAGCACAGGTATACACACTGGGTAAAGGTAAAAGGTGGGAGCAGAATATATTATGCTTCAGTTGAAGGGGAAAAAAGCAGGGGTAGCAAACCAAATGTCAGACAAAGCAAAAACAAAAAATAGACCTAATTAAAAGAGACAAGGAAGGAAACTGCATCTTGCTAAAAGTTACCATAGACATTGAAGTAATATCAATGCTAAACATATATGCACCAAGTGTATAGCATCCAAATTCTGTGAGAAGTTAAATGAATTACAGGAAGAAATATATAGCAAAAATATACTAGTGGGGGACCTCAACCTCCCTTTTGCCAAACTAGATAAATCTAACCACAAAATAAACCAGAAAGAAGTTAAGGGGGTGAATAGAATTTTAGAAAAGTTAGGTATGATAGACCTCTGGAGAAAATTGAATGGGGATAGAAAGGAATATACCTTTTTCTCAGTGGTACATAGCATCTACACAAATTAATGTGTAAAATTGAAAGTAAAAAAACAAATATTGAACTAATAAATAAAAGTAATAGCTGGTTTTTTTTGGAAAAAACAATAAAATAGATACATTTTGGTTAATTTGCTTAAAAAAAGAAAATAGGAAATCAAATTACCAGTATCAAAGAATGAAATAGGTGAATTCACCACCAACGAAGAAAAATCAAAGCAATAATTAAGAGCTATTTTGGCCAACTGTAAACCAATAAATCTGACAATCTAAGTGAAATGGATAAATATTTACAAAATATGAATTGCCCAGATTAACAGAAGAGGAAATAAAATACTGAAATAACCCCATTTTAGAAAAAAAAATAATTTGAACAAGCTATCAATGAACCCCTAAGGAAAAAAAAAATCCTATGGCCAGATGGATTTACAAATGAATTCTATCAAACATTTAAAGAACAATTAATTCCACTACTATTTAAACTATTTGGAAAAATAAGTGGAGGAGTCTTAGCAATTTTTTTCATGATACAAATATGGTGCTGATAGCTAAATCAGGAAGAGCAAAACAGAGAAAGAAAATTATAGGCAAATTTCCCTAGTGAATATTGATGCAAAAAATTAATAAACTATTAGAAAAGAGATTATAGCATTTTATCTCCAGGATAATATACTATGAGCAGGTGGATCTATACCAGGAATACTGGGCTGTTTAGGAAATGTTAGGAAAAGTGTCAGCATAGTTGATCATATCAATAACAAAACCAATAGAAATCATATGATTATCTCAACAGATGCAGAAAAAGTTTTTGACAAAATACAATACCCATTTCTGTTAAAAAATATTAAAAAAAACAGTAGAGAGCATAAGAATAAATGGAGCTTTTCTTAAAATGATGATCAGTATCTATGTAAAACCATTAACCAGCATTATCTATAATGGTGATAAGCTAGAAGCCTTCCCAGTAAGATCAGGTTAAAACAAGGATGCCCATTATCACCACTATTATTTAATGTTGTACAAGAAATGTTAGCTATAGGAATAAGAGAAGAAAAAGAAATTGAAGAAATTAGAACAGGTAATGAGGAAACAAAATTATCACTCTTTGCAGATGATATGATGGTATAATTAGAGAATCCTAAAAAATCAACTAAAAAGCTATTTGAAATAATTAACAACTTCATCAAAGTAACAAGATATAAAATAAACCCACATAAATCATTACCATTTCTATGTAACACTAACAAAGTGGAGAAGCAAGACATAAAAAGAGAAATTCCATTCAAAGTTACTGTAGACAATAAAAAAACAAATCCAGGAACTATATGAACCAATTACAAAACTTTTCTCACAATTAAAGCGAGATCTAAACAATTGGAAAAATATCCATTCCTAAGGGGTAAGCTAAGTTATTATAATAAAAATGACAACTCTAGCCAAATTAATTCACTTATTAAAGTGTCATACCAATAAAAATGCCAAAAAAATATTTCATAAAGCTAGAAAAATAATAACAAAAAGTCAAGAATATCAAGGAAATTAATGAAAATAAATGCAAAGGAAGGTGGCGGGTCTATATCATATCTAAAACTATATTTTAAAGCAGCAATCATCAAAACTATTTGCTACTGGTTAAGAAATAGAGTAAGTAGAATAAGTAGAATAAATTAGGTTTGCAAGACACAGTAGTCAATGACTATAGTAATCTACTGTTTGATAAACCCAAAGAGTCCAGCTTCTGGCATAAGAACTCACTATTTGACAAAAATACCTGGGAAAACTGGAAAATAATATGGCAGAAACTAGGCATAGACCAACAATTCATACTCTATACCCAGATAAGGTCAAAATGGGTACGTGATTCAAACATAAAGGGTGATACCATAAGCAAATTAGGAAAGCAAAAAGTAGTTTACCTGTCAGATCTTTGGAGAAGGGAAGAATTTATGACTAAACAAGAGAAAGAGAACATTATGAAATGCAAAATGATAATTTTAATAATATTAAATTTAAAAGGATTTAGCAAAAACAAATTTAATGCCACCAAGATTACAGAATGGTGGGAAATAATTTTTACAGCCAGAGTCTCTGATAATTGCCTTATTTATAAAATATATAGATTACTGAGTCAAACTTATAAGAAGACAAGTCATTCCCCAACTGATAAATGGTCAAAGGATATGAGCAGGTAGTATTCAGATAAAGAAATTAAAGCTATCTATGGTCATATGAAAAAAAATGCTTTTAAAATTGATTAGATAAATGCAAATAAAACAACTCTGAGGTACCACCTCACACATGTCAGACTGACTAATATAACAGAGAAAGAAAATGATAAATATGGGGGAAATTGTAGGAAAATTGGAACACTAATGTTGGTGAAATTATGAACTGATCCAACCACCCTGGAAAGCATTTTGAAAGTATGCCCAAAAGGCAATCTACATGGGCATACCCTTTGATCCAGCAGTACCACTACCAGGTCTATATTCTAAAGATGTCATTAAAAAAGGGAAAAGGACTGACATATACAGAAATATTTATAGCAGCTCTTTTAGTGGTGGCAAAGAATTGGAAACTGAGGAGATTTTCATCAATTGGGGAATGACTAAACAAGTTGTAGCATATAAATGTGATGGAATACTATTGTGTTATAAGGAATGATGAGCAGGTAGGTTTCAGAAAAATCTGGGAAGACTTACATGAACTGATGCTGAGTGAAGCAAGCATAACCAGGAAAACATTGTATATAATAACAGAAACATTGTGCAATGATCAACTAACTGTCATTGACTTAGCTCTTCTCAGCAAAACAATGATCCAAGACAATGCCTAAAGATTTATGATGGAAAATGCTATCCACATCCCAAGAAAAAGCTATAGAGTATAAATGCAGATCAAAGCATACTTTTTGTGGCTTTTCCCTTTTATTCTGTTTCTTGTTTCACAGCATGACTAATGTGAAATATGTTTACACAATTGCACAGGTATAACATATATCAGATTGTTTGACATCTTGGGGAGGGAGGATGATACAGGGGAGAGAAAAAAAATATGGAACTAAAAATTGTATATAAAAAAACAATGTTGAAAACTATCTTTACATGTAATTAGGAAAAAAATATTTCCAAAGAAAATAAGAAAAGAAAAGCAGAATGAAGAACTCTGTCCTTCACTTTTGATTATGTGCAGGTATTCTGTGACTGCCACATGATTACAGAAAGTCTTTTAATTGGCTTCTGAGCAAGAAGGGAATGGGCATACACAAGGCACGAATAGGCTAAATCCCTCCTTTCCTATCTGACACAAAATATGAAGATGAATCTCTCAGCTCCAAAGTATGTAGCTGCCCATACACCCACCAGGCCAGCCCATAAAAATGTGGTTTTCTAAATAAGTCTGTGTCTAGAAACGGGCATATGTTGTTTGTGTCCCTTTCCAATGGTAAAAGAACTTTTGAGTTCCCGAAAGATTAGAGGAATGGAGTTCCAGTAGCTGAGCCCAAGGAGTCAGATCCAACATATCATCTGTTTGACCCAGCTCAGTAATGGATCAATCTGGCATCTCAGGTGCTGTAACTTGTGTGCAAGGAAGCAACTCATCTTTTAGCTATGACACATCTAGAACTGCATTTAGTGGGAAGGAGAAGAATGTTTGTAGCTATCTTTTTTAAGTTTGAGCCTATTCTCCCCAGGGATCAAGGTGTAAAGAAGATGAACCCCAATTTCATAGGATGCTTTTACACTTTTGTTCTTGCTATATCTTTTCAGTAAATATCTCCTTGTATAAGCTTATTGTTGTTAGCTGGTGCCAAAGGCATTGAGGAAATTTCAAGGGGTCAGATATCATTGGTGTCTCATCATAATGCATAAGAACCACATGCATTAAGAATGAGTGCTTGAAGAGATTGTATTAGAAAGGGATCGCAAACACTTGGAGGTCACTCTTAAAGAATGAGATGTAGCCATCCAAATCCTGAGAATATAAGTTGCCAATATGAGAAGGAGTTGGAATAAGGATTCCTAGAGCCTTAGCAGATATCTGGGCAGAACAGTTCTTATGAAGACTCTAGGAAGTGAACTACCTATTCGTTAGGCCCCAGTATACATGAATTTTCATATGCAGCTGAAAAAAAAAAGGACTTCATGTGGAAAATGTGGGGTGGGTTAATGGGCAATGACAGGTATGAAAAAAAATAGCATCAATGAAGCTTTTTAAAAGTTCCACAGAAAGAAGAAAGAAAAAATGCTAAATGGTTATCATTTGTGCAGTTCTGAAAGAAATGGGGAATTTAAAGATGAAGAACTGGGAATGCAACATAGGTAAGGGTCAAAACTAAGGCAGAACCAAAGAGATGGTAAAAGATGCTACAAGTGAAGTCAGTTATATTTTGGGGTATGCGACTGGACTTATGCTGCAGTAAAATATATAATATTCTTCTTTGTAGAAAGACATTAATGCTGATTACCTGGAAATCAGAACTCTGGCAATCTCAGCCTTCTGTAACACAGATGATGATGGTGGAGGTTCAGAAGGGAAGCTCCTCTGAACATATTAAATAGCTGTTGCACTATTAAAAAGTCAATGTGTTTTAGTTTTAGGAAAAATCTTTAAGTTCTTACTCAGAACCTAATGAATCTTATTTAACATAGTACTAAGGTGATTTTAGATATCTTGGTTATCTCTTTCCCTGGAATAGATTAGAAGCAGAAAAAAAATAGAGGTGAAAACTGGGTAGAGTTTTGAAAGGAAATACATTATAAAAATATGTATTTATGATGCTGATTCTAAGTAACCAAGAAAAAACTAAATTATATTGCTCTCACAATGTAAGAGTTTATGTTATACATGGTAGAATGAATTCTACAATCATAGATCGATGGATTTAGGGAGAAATACATTAGAAGTCATTTATTCCAACGCCTTCATCTTACATTTAAGGAACCTGAGTTCCAAGGAGTTTACATGTTTTCCCAGTGCCTCACAGGAAATATGTTTTCAAAAGTCAGGATTTGAACCAAGGTCATCTATCTCCAAGTATAGTGTTTTCTTTAAAATATTTCTTGTACTAAGGAATGTTTCAGTAAACATAGGATAGGTTAATTTAAATTATCTAGAAAACTGACTTAATTGGAACATTTTATCACTCAAAAACACCAACAAATGAATTTATACATTAAAAACCATAATTTGGTGCCAAAATTAATTTGTTTCGGTGAAAAACAAACAACAAAAACAATAACATATATTGGCCTCATTTTCATCATTTTTTGCCTCCTCCTTGCAAGAAAAGTACCAGACCAGATTATCCTTAGAATGATTAGAATTAAAACTAAGAAATGTCTTGTTAGCCTTATGATGGAAAAGGAATCCAAAGCAATTATCAACAATGGTCTGTTCAACCTCAGGGTCATTCTCTCTGCTTTGCATGAATTAATAGGAGTTATTCAAAATCATTAGATGCTGCTAAAAGGGAGATCATTATTCACTTCCTTTTTTTGGAAGAAAGGCAGGTGTCTGTGACAGTATATGCATTAATATGTGATATCAAATGAAAAATGCACAAATGAAAAAAGTTAATTAAAGACCTGAAAAACACATGTAGCAGGCATCTCTCATTTTGGGACAGAGATTAAAGACCTACACTTACTAGCTCATGTAAGTCATTAGCTTAGATAAGAATCACAGGCACGCAGTAATTTTATGAGCAGAACAGAGAAAGACACTTCTAAAGTACCTTTAAGCATCACCAGCATCATCTAGACATAATTTCCCAGCTAAGAATAAGATAGAGTTGATGCATTTTCATGCTCTAATGTGTTTTTCTGTTGGCAACATAATTCTCTAATAAAAATTGTTGATGCAGGTCAGTCACATCCAGAAGTACCGGCTAGTCCTCCCAAACCATTTATCAAAAACAACCTAGGTCTGTAGTTTTTTTTTTCTTTTTCCTCTTTGATATTATCAAGCAGCATATTATGATATGACCAGATGTTAATCTAATTACCTAACACTACTTGTATCCTCAGTGGAAAGATGCCCTTGACTCCAAAGGAGCCTCTTGATGCCCCTGACCTGGAATTAACTGTGTCCAAAGAAATTATTGAGTTAACAGCTTTGAATGTATTCAGTTCAGCAATAGATAGATAGATAGATAATATGTGAAATCAAAGATCCATCCATTTGGACTGAATGGATAAATTGTCTGACTGATTTAAATGGTATGGGAGTAAAGGCAGGGATCCTTTGAAGTCCAGCACACTATACAAAACACATCTCTTTCACAGCTCTTTCATTCTTTCCAGTTTTTCCCTCATTATTCATTTTTTTCTTCCTTGTAATCTGAACCATTCCCCATTAATGCCTTCCTAGTCTTGATGGTTTAATTAGCTTTCTTAATAGAACATCTACTCTTTTTTTAAAAGAATGGTTTTGTAGATAGTAAAGAGTAGCCACTGAAAACACGATGTTAAAACAAAATCACTAGGATGTATACACGTTAACCTTAGATTTTGTGAAATGAAAAGCTAACAAGAAGGATAACTCAATGTGGAAGATAAAACGAATGGACTTGTGATCTCCCAATGTGTCTTGGTATATCTGACTTAATTCAATCAATATATTCCTAAAAGGTTGTTTGTAAATTGAATTATAAATTAAACATGCTAAGGGAACTGTCTTTTTCATGGAAGTCTAGAGTCAATGCTTTTATGATTGGAAAAGGAAAACACTTTTGTAAAGAAAACAATCATGGCCTAGTTTCTATGATTTCCATATTTAGATGTCTATATATTGTTTGTTTTTTTTTATTTGAACAGAAAACTTCTGGGTTTAAGAAATACTACAGATACAAAAAAGTAATATCAAGCTCTGAGTGTAGTGCTAGACCTGGATTCAGGAACAGTTGGATTCAAAATGGACTTCTGATTCTTACAGGCTATGTTACTTTCAGCAAATCATAATTTCAATTTCATTTCTTCTGGTTTCAGTTTCCTAATCTGTGAATTGGGGATAAAAGTAAACATCTGTGTTCAGTCAGTCAATCAGCATTAATAAGCACGTGCTATGTACCAAATATTTGTATTTATTCCCAGGGTTTAGTATGGCTCCCAGTACATAATGGATACTTAAATGCCATATTTATTTTGGTTGTGAGTTCCAAGAGAAGCAGAGGGAGACAGAGATAGAGAGAGACAGACAGACAGACAGACGGACAGACAGACAGACAGAAAGAGAAGGGGGGGCGGGAGAGAGAGAGAATGACAGAGATTTCTGAATTTCATATGAGATAATACATGAAAAGTGATTTCCAGACTTTAGAGCACTATTCAGGGGCCATAGTTTACTGACCTTGGCATTATATGAATACCAGTAATTAGTATTAAATAATAACACTTGACTACACTGCCAGGAAGCACAATTAGGTAGTAACATATGGTTAGTACATCAGGGAGAAGTGGAGATAAGAGGAAGAGGGACTTTGAAACAGGAGTATCTCTTTGGTAAGAGGAGGTAATAGGTGCCAAGCAAAGTGAAGTGTTATTAGGGTTCCAGAATAGCTAGATCATTGCCTTGAGGCTAATATTGACAATATCTATCCCACCTCTAACTTGGTACAGGCTCACTGTCCTTTTCTTACTATAAACTCCACATTCAATTCTACAGCCCACACTTCTACTTCTAGTGGTCCTCATGTATCTTGTCATCTGAAACCTTGTCCATTCTTGCCATCTAATACTGATCCCTTTTCCCTTTTTCTATATTTCTATGGAATTTCCTGCCCTTTTAAAAAAATAATGCTGCTTAATAAAAGGTAGTGTGACACAGTGGTTACCTGGCTGGCATCAGGAAGAAAAAAAATAACTTCAGGCACACTCTAATTGTGGGACTCTGGTAAAGTCATTTGATATCTCACTGTCACCAGGAAACTCTCTAATACTATAAGTCATAGTTGTAGAAGACAGTGAATGGCATTTGTATACCAGAAGTGCTTCATCAAGGATGAAATCTCATATCACAACTTTGCACACCCTTCCTCCTCTCCAAAAAAAGAGGAGCAGCTTAGAGTTTTAAGCTGAGTCATTTTTTAAAAGAAGTTATTGTGTGTATTTTGTTAGAAATGCATGGTACTAGAAATACTTCTGTATTCATTTGTATTGGTTGTTTCAACTTTAAAATACAACTTTGCCCTCTGGGATGCTTTGTCAGTGTGCAGATATAGATAAACATTAATTAAAGTACACCATGTAAAACAACAGACATTAAAATGGCATCATGGTACCCAAGCTATAGGCTAGCATTAAGTGAATTAAAAGATTCTTCTGTAAATTAACTTTGAGAGTCATAGATCCAAATTAACCAGTAGCTGGGCCTTCACTTTCACTCTGACAAATTTTGCCACAATAAGTAAAAAGCTTGATTCTTGGAGTGTATGATAAAATGTAATTCCAGGGCAAAAAAATTAATACCTTTTAATAAATAATTGTTGTAGTGCCCATGACAGAGAAATTAAAGACATGCTAAAACTTACCAGAATGTGCCAGTGGCTCCCAAGAGATATCTGTCTGGCTTAATATATAGTATTAATTTCCTACTCAGCCTGCATTTCAATGTTGGCAAATGTGTCATTATTGGAATGGTGAATTTATTTTTTGTTTCATGTTTTGATTTTCTTTTTATAACAAGGCATCCCTGTTAAGAAGAGAAGGAAAGAAAATCTGCTGCTTCAATTCCTGCCAGATATCAGAAATTAAGGTATAGTTGATACAAATGAAGCACAAATCCAATTGTATAAGACTAAATGCATTTACTTGAGTGGTCCTCTCTAGAGCTTTACAACCCTATCTTTTGAACAGGAAACTGAAAGGAAACTTCCTACATTCGGTGTATGTCCTCTGATTTATTTTCCCAGCAGCCTTAGAATTGGACTCATCCATTGTGAAGCTGTGGAAAGAACAATGTTCTCTGGAAGCAAAGGAATCCAGCTACTATGGACACTTACAATCTATATTATCTTGAACATAACACTTACACTCTGTGGGATTCCATCCTCTTAACTGTACAATGAAGGGCTTAGACTAGAAAACCTCTAAAGGCCCTTCAGCTATAAAATTCAGAACTTATGGTCCTTATTTTTGAACCCCTCGTCACCCCTGGGATACACTTTTGAGATGACTGACTAACATCAGCTGTGTGGTCTGTAACGATGTGGATGTGGGAGAAGAAGGCAGGGAGGAAACTAGTTTCACTTATTAACAGGGTCCATGACCAAAAATAGACTGGTGTGTTGGAGAGTTCACCGGATTTTCAAGAGCTCAGTTCAAATCTCTCCATCAACCTATTTGTTTATGGGTAGTGGACTTAGCTTTTGATCCACATTTACTATTCATCTGTTAAAACTAGAGTGTTGGATTACATGATTTCTTAGTCTTTCTTGGTCTTCAACCTATGAAATCAGTGTGCGTGTATAACCACACACATGTATAGTATATACATATATGTACAAATAAATATGTGTGTTTGTATGTAGGTATAGTTATACAGGATATTTCAAAACTCTCAATGCAGTTTTACTCTCTAATGACTTAAAAGAACATTAAATCTTTAGCAATATCTGGGGCAGTGAGATAGAGAGACAGAGAGAGAGAGAGAGAAGAGAAAGGAGAGAAATTAGGTAGTCACCTTCATGATTTTACAAATGAACTGATATGAATATATTTAGGGAATTAACAGCCTGTAAAACAAGTCTTGGATTCTGAGGAGGTGTGAGAAAAAGGATCCAAGAGAACAGTGTTTCCAGTACAGAATTTTTGCAACCAGGGTACATATAATAGAGAGTATCTCATGAAACAGCAAGAAGCCAACCCTTGGAAGGAGAGAGGGAGAGAGAAGGAAGGGCAGCAGGATGGGGAAGAGCTCGACTCAGGATGCCATCTGGTAGCTTCCTACTATACACACATATACACGTACATACATATATACACATACACACACATACATATATACATGTGTGTGTGATATAGCTATGTAGGTGCTAATTGATGTTCATTTTTGTTATTGGAGGGCTACAAAAGATTTTTCCCTCTAAATTCAATTCCCTGGTTTAAAGCCCTTATGATTCTGTCTTAGTTGCAGTCTTCTCATAATTTAGTACTAATCTTCTTATCTCTACCACTTTCTTAATGACAAGAAATGGTAAATGGATATATAAGCTTAGCAAGGCCAAGGGATATATCTACCTTTCAAAAAATTCACTCCTTAGCTCTCTGCTTGTTAATGTATATTATTTTTTTCTATTTTTTCATTTAAGTAAACCACTGCAAATTTAATTTTAAAATGCTATATTCAGTCAGTGGAACTTTTCTCAATGTGTCTTTTTGGCAGAGCAAATGAACTAAAACAGTGAGCATATGCACATCAGTTCATTTGGCAGACTCTGCTTATAGACTAGCTTCCAGGTATTAACACAAACAGAGTTGATGTGGGCATCATACTGGTGACATTGTGATATAATGCAGCATAACATTATGCTGTAATGCTGCATGGCTGATGTAAAATGAATTTATAAGCTTAATACTGTGAAATTAATATTATTTCCAAAATGTTTTCACCCAAAGGTGGTTCAATCAAAAGTAACACAAAAACATGTTTAGGGGCAGGATCTAATCAGTGCTTTTGCACACCACTTAAAAACATAATTTGAAGCTTGGCTGATAAGTCCCAGGTGTCCAAAAAGACTGCTGCCATTTCTGGGCAAAGAGCATCCCTGAATAAATAACTTCTAGCCCAGGAACTATCTACCAATGATGACACCAACTGGAACATTGTGAGATGATTCTAGGCCAATAATGGACAAAAATGAGAAGTATGATCCCTCCCACCTGATAAGGCAGCAAGGAGAAGAGGAAATAAAACTTGGTTTGGAGTCAGAGGATGGGTACTGATTCCTGGCTCAGCTCCATATATTTTCCATGACCTCCCCTTCTTTGGGGGGCTAGAGAAAACTGTTTCTAAAGTTTCTTCTAATGCTGAATCTTATGATCCTAATGACATCTTTAATTAACCTACTTTCTTCTCTCTCAGCCCCATTGTTCAGGGGGAGATTCTTAACCTCTTTTGTGTCATGGACTGCCTTGGCATTCTGGCAAATTCTATGGACTACTTTTCAAAACTTAAAAAAAAAATAAGATACATAAGATAAATAATTATATTAAAATAAAATTAACTTTTTTTTTTCTTTTTGGTTTATGGACCCTAGGTTTATACTCCTGCCTTAAGGGCTACTCTCCTCCTGTCACCATTATTTTTTGCCTCTGCATGCTAAAGAATATTTTATTTCTGTTGAAATGCTAACTGATTGGTGCATTGTGAATCTTAGGGTAATTGCACTTAAAAGGGGGGAGATTTGATTTCATCAAGACTTTGGGTGGAATAACAGACTTTTTTAACCAGATGTATAAATCAATAGGGATAAATCCACTCCATTCAGTCTTCTAACAAAAAAATTTCCCCCTGTCACTCTGGTCATTATCTCTGACTCTTAAGGGATTAGAAGCCACTTGTCCTTATTACTCCTAAGAAAAATAAAATTTTTCTCAGCTTAGTAATGAAAGGGCTTATGAACTAGTCTTCAACTTACCTCACCAACATCATTTCACAAAATTCTCCTTCACAAATTGTGTGTAAATTAAACTGGCTTGCTGGCCTCCACACCCAAAATTCCACTTTTTCCACCTCTATGCTATGCATGGGTTATTCTGTATTCATGGAATGTACCCTCCCTTCACTGACACCAGATCTATAGATTCCTTCAAGGGACGTTTCCAGTGCCATCTCCCTTGAGAAATTTGTTCCTGATGACAGAATTTGTCATGACTCTCTTCTTCAGATTTTCTTTTGTTTATTTGCTTATATTATATCCCAGGGTAGAATATAAGTTCCTTGCTAGCAGAAGACAGTCCCTTGCAAAGACCATGTATTTCATAAATGATTATTGAATCAAATTGAATGGGGTCATTTAGAGTCAGACACAAATGAATGACTGAAGAACAACAACAAAGACTAATAATAACTTTTTAAATCTATTTGTCCAAGTCAGAACAAAAGGCAGAATTAGATTTAATCTCTTTGGATTGATTTGTTGCATTTTTTATGGTTTTCCTATATATATATATATATATATATATATATATACACATATATATATATGCATATATGTGTGTGTGTCTGTATGTTTATATGTTGTGATGAGTGGTGTAAGGTGTGTTCAGGGAAAACTAGTACTTCTGGGGTGAAGGCTTTCAAGCCCTCGTTAGGGCTGTTTTCCATCTTTAGTATTCACCTGATCAACCCAACTCTTGCTTGTGGCTCCAGGAAGCTGTAGCAGGCACAATGGTCACATCCTGGTAAACTATTCCTGCTAAGTTTTATAAGGCCAGGGGTCCACTGCTCATACAAAGGCTGACCAAAATTTTCTGGGTTATATGGCAAGAGGAGATTATCCCCTAGGATTTTAAGGGCACCTCCATTGTCCATCTTTATAAAGGTAAATGAAATAGATTGTCCTGTGGATATCACAGTGGGGGTCGGTCTCTCTCCCTCTCCCTCTCCCTCTCTCCCTCTCTCTCCCTCTCTCTCCCTCTCTCTTCCTCTCTCTCCCTCCCTCCCAGCCTCCCTCTATCCCCCCCCCCTCTCTTTCTCTCATATTGCTGAAGAATCTTGCCAGAATCTTCCTTAATAGTCTGATCCTTCATATGAAAGATGGTCATCTACCTAAGAAGTGGTGTGGCTTCAGAAAGGGCAAAGAAATAGTTGATTGTTTGCCGCCTTACAACTCCTTACAACTTGGTTACCCACAGAAGTTTGTCACTATTCATGATGGCATGCTTGTCCACGTTCTGGATAATGGATGATGCTCATGTGCTTTCCCAGTCACGAATGGAGTGAAGTAAGGCTGCATGCTCACTCTATGCTTTTTAGCATGACGTTTTCAACAATGTTGTCAGATGCCATCATTGAGGATGAACAGAGAATCAGGGTCAGCTACTGCACATGGTAAATTCAATTACAAGTCAAGACTAAAGTGAAGGGAGAATTCGTGCATGATGTTTTGTTCACAGATGAGTGTGCATTCAATGCAACCTCTGAAGCTGAGATACAAAAAAGTGTGGTTTGATTCTCCTCTGCTTGCGCTAATTTTGACCCAACAATTAACACTAGGAAAACAAAGGTTTTCTGTCAGCCAATACCACACCATCCATAGAACTATCAGTTACAGTTAATGGAGAAAATTTTGAACACTATGAATAAGGATGCTTACCATGATGGTATAATTTCCAGGGATGTACACATAGATGGTGAGGTTGACGCACATATTGCCAGCAGTGTTCAAGAGGTGCTGAATGAAAGTGTGGGAAAGAAAAGGTATCAAATTACCTGCCAAAATGAACAGTACAATGGCACTACAGAACCATTGTACTGATCACATTGTTGTACGCCTGTGAAACCTGGACAGTCTACCAGTGCTTTGGCATGAAATTGAATTGCTTCCATTTGAATTGTCTTAGAAAGATTCTGAAGATCACCTGGCAAGATAAGGTGCCTGACACTGAGGTCTTTTCTTGATGTAAATTGCCAAGCATTCATACTCTATGCAGAGTCCAACAACAAGATCTGGCCATGTTATTCAAATGCCAAATGGATATTTGCCTAAAAGACTATTTTGTGGAGAACTCATGTGTAGAAGGTGCTTACGTGGTGGTTAGAAATAGCAAAACAAGGACACTCTCAAGGTCTCTCTAAAGAACTTTGGAATTGATTGGGTGACATGGGAGATGTTGGCAAAAGATTGCCCATCATGGCATTCCCACGTTAAAGAAGACACTGTGCTCAATGAGCAAAGCAGAATTTCAGTAGCTCAAAAGAAATATGAGAAGTACAAATTTAGATATATCTCCACTCCAAATATCCATATGGACTATTTGTGCTTGACATGTAGTAGAACATTCTGAGCTTGTATTGGTCTAATCAGCCATAGTTGGACACACTGTTCCTTGACTTGAACATAGTGTTGTCATTTTGGCCCTTTTCAAGAATAAAGGACAACAACCAAACAACCAATGTTCTGAAGGAGTGTGACCCAAACATTCCATCACCCAAATTGCTTTCATCAAGAACATATAATTGAATAATTCATATAATCACCAAGCATCTTTGAACAATATGAAAACAGCAAATCTTAAATAGTATTTTATTTTTCCAATCACATGTATATATATATATACATATAATTTGCAATTACATATAAAGACAGTTTTTAAGTTTCATGTTTTATATAAAATTTTGAGTTCCACATTTTCTTCCTCCTTCCCCTCCTCCTTCCCTAAGAGGGTAAACAATTTGATATGGGTATATATGTGCAATCATGTGAAACCTATATCCATATTGGTCGTGTTGTCAAAGAAGAAACAACAAAAGGGGGAAAAATACATGAAAAATATAAAGTGAAAATAGAATGCTTTGATCTATGTTCAGACTACATCAGTTCTTTCTCAGGATATGGATAGCATTTTCCATCATGAGTCTTTTGAACCTGTCTTGGATCACTGTATTGCTGAGAAGAGCTAAATCAATCATAGTTGATCATCATACAAGGTTTTTGATAATATGTACTTTGTACTCTTGGTTCTGCTCACTTCACTTTGCATTTGCACAGTAAGTGTTTCCGGGTTTGTTTGTTTGTTTGTTTGTTTGTTTTTTTTTTTCTGAAATCCACCAGCTTGTCATTTCTTGTAGCACAATAGCATTCCATTATATTCATGTGCCATAAGTTCCCCAATTGATGGACAACTCCTCAATTTCCAATTCTTTGTCACCAAGAAATGAGCTGCTTTAAATATTTTTGTATGTGGAGTCCTTTGGTTCTTTTTCTTTCCTTTTTGGTGATCTCTTGGGTAGTAGTATTGCTTGATATAAGGGTATGCACAGTTTGATTGCCTTTGGGCTTACATTAACATTAATTTACATTAACATTTTTAATACTAGTGCTGAAAAGTTATTTTCTGAAGTTTTAAACTTCAGAATAATAATAAACAATTAGCAATAATAAAGAGAATAACAGTCCAAATGCCTCGGTGCTGTTCATTAATTTGTATGAATTCCCTTGATGCATGTCTTGAACATCATGCAAGCTGTCCTTCCTACATCAGGATGACAAAATAAATTATATCTTCTAAGAGAGACCAGTGGCATCTTGTTGATTTCAGGAGGGCAAGGCAGAATTGTAACAAGTGGTCATTCCAGTCTCTGCTCAATTGTTATTCCATTAATTATTTCTCAATTTCAATATATTTTAATTTTTCAGCAAAATAGTCAATAAAATTAGTTTAAAATAAATCATGTTTGTGTGTGTGTGTGTGTGTGTGTGTGTGTGTGTGTGTTGGGCACATATTTGGTTATAAAACCCCTGAGATGAGGGGCTGTGCTTTTATGCCTTTTGCATTATGTCACAAAACCAAGTTAATATTTTTTAGTCTGGGCTCAAATAACTTACTACCTGTGAGACCCTAAAGAGATCAGTTAGCCTCTCTGAGCCCCTATTCCTTCATCTCTAAAATGAATAGAATAGTAGGACTTGTACCACCTGCTTCAGAGGGTGTTTTCAGGAACAGTTTTATGAACCTTAATGTGCTATATACATACTGGTATTTCCCTCACTTACTAATCCCAGGACTTGACTGCATTTCCATTTTCTGATACCACTGTCCTTTCTTTATTCCTAATTTCCCCTAACCCTGAACTTATTGGGAAGTAGATGAAGGTTTCCAAGTTTTTTCCTACCCTGATACTTTTCCTACCCTGATACCTGATACCCTGTATATACATATATATATATATATATATATATATATATACACACACACACACACACACACACACAGAACATTCTTGGGTTACTACAGAGAAATTTACAAGTATTTCAAATAATAAAGAGAAAAAATATAAAAGTTGATTGGTCTCAGCAATATAACCTTGTTGTTGTGTTTGTCCTTCATTTTCGAAGAGGACCGTGACATCAGGGAAATGATGACATGACTTGTAGTTGACTTTGATTTGAGTGAGGGATGGTAGTTCAATGTCGCCAGCTTCATCTTCTCCTCTGGAGCCATCTGGGTCCAGTGACCTGATATTCACCAGGATCACTGGAGATGGCCCAGAATGCATTGGAAGACCCTGGCCCTTTTAGGCTAAGGTCTTTCCAGGTTCTCACTTTGAGTGAGGTAACATAGGCCGCTTTAAGAAGTTAATCAAGGGATGGCCCCTTTAATCACAACTCAAAATGAAGCAAAAAAAACCAACAACAAAAAAAAATCAAGCCAGGAAGGGAAGATCCTCAGGGTTCCTGGTCAAATGAGAAATAGTTACTATTTAATATTTACATTCACTCTGTGATAAGAGGGCAAGGACCTGTTGTCCAATCTATGAGCTCCAGAATGAATTGGGTTTAAGGCTTGGTTTTTGAGAAAGTAATCTAGCTAGTAAACCGAAGTTAAGGTGGCAGCCTGCAGCCATCGAAATGCACCTTCCTTTGGGCAGAGCAGGGAGGTGGGAGGAAGAATGACTGGATTTTACTTAACTCCTCTCTGTTCACTGAATCACTCCTCATTCTCCACCACAATTTTGGTTTTACTCCCTGTGATGAGCTGGCCTCATTTGAATGCTACCTCAAATTTCTGGGGTATTAGCCTGAGATGGATTTCTTTTAGTAAGATTTCTGACTTTTTAAAAAAGTAATTCTGATCTTTAGCAGTTCCTGGCATATATTAAGTGCTTAATAAATGCTTATTTACTGAGTGACTCCTCAAATTTATCTCTGTGTAGTTGCTCTTGTTTGTGGAATGCACTTCTTAAACCCCCAAATTATTTCTAAGGATTTCCTTTTGTTCTGAAATGACCTGACAGCTGCCACTCTTACTGAAGATCCTGAAAGTTTCTCCTGACCTTGTTTAAATGAATTCTTATTAAACATCAAAAACAAATATATAAATGCAATTTATTAAATTTTATTACATAAAATTATTGAATAAAAATTATTAAGCAATACTATATGCCAAGTAATATGCTAAGCACTAGGCGATTTATTTTTAAAGAGATACATGCCCCACCTTCGAGAAGGTTATATCCTAATAGGCAGATACAACACATACAGAGAGTGGAAGTGAGGGTGGGAAGAATATTTTGGACTTCAAATTTAGAGATGTTTTAAATATATCCAAAAAGAAGTTAACTCCTTGACCTTGCCTTTAGCAAACATGGTTTATTTGAATGGATGGGGAAGTGGAATCAATCTGAAAGTTTCAGAGGAGTAAAAAAAGAGTGGCCTGGGTTCAATATGAAGCATATCTGGGGCCAGCCGTATGTAATAAGTCAAGTGGGTTCTAAAGTAGTAAATAGCATATATTTACATGTTGTTAGTAAAATGCTATCAATTTACTTAGTAATAAAAATATGAAATTCACTTCTCTGTTGCCTTCTGAACTCTTCCCCCATGTTTTTGATTTTTCTTTATTTTGAAGCTATTGGTATTAGTTTACATATTCGTAGTCTATGCTTCATTGTCCTGATGCTTATTTCTTATCACTATATCTCTTCCTATAATATTTATTTATTTCATCATTTTGTTATTTTGATATAATTATATTCCACTACGTTCACATGGGGAACAGTTTCAGAAGAAAAGGAGTGAATTTTAAGCAATGGACTCAATTTGTAAAACATTATAAAATGGTGAGCTAACATGGGTCCTAAACACCAATCTAAATTCTGAGCAAACAGCCAATGGCTTCTTAGTAATCTTTAATGGGACATCCCACTGTTATCTCAAACTGACCGTGTTCAAAACAGACATTTTCGAAAAACAAAACAAATAAAAATGAGCCTTGTTTTTTTGTTCCCCAGTCTTTAAAACCATGCCTCCAACAAAATTCCATTTTACTGTATTGGGTAGCAGTTGTAGTTTCTCTTTTAATTAAATGTATTTTTGCTTTATCAGAACCACAATTGTTATCCCTGACTTTTATACTTAAGCTGCAGCATACATTATTCTTCTCCATGTCTTTATATTTATCCTATGTGTGTCTTTCTATTTTAAGTGTGTCTCTTGTAAACAACATATTATTGAATTCTGGATTCTACTCCATTCTACTGTCTGTTTTTCTTTTATGGGTGATCTCATCCCATTCACATCCACAGTTATCATTACTGACTGTGTGTTTCCCTCCATACAATTTTCTTCTGTTTACCCTTCTCTCTCTCTCTCTCTCTCTCTCTCTCTCTCTCTCTCTCTCCACTGCCTCCCTCTCTCTTAATACCTTTCCCTCTTGTCTTAGCCCCTTCCCTTCTTACTTCCTTGTTGGGCAAGATAGATTTCTATATCCAGCTGAGTATGTGCGTATATGTGTGTGTGTGTGTATGTGTGTGTGTGTGTGTGTGTGTATCCCCTTTCTTTGAACCATTTCAAATGAAAGTGAGGTTCAAGCATTGCCCACCCCACCTCCCATTTTACTATCCACTGTAAGACTCTTTTTTGTGTGCATCTTTTATGTTAGATAATTTTCCCCATTCTGTCTCTCCTTTCCCCCTTCACTCAGTACATCCCTCTTTCTCAACTCTTCATTTATTTTAGATCATCCCAACATAATCAACTTACATCCGTAGCTTCTTTCTATGTCGACTCCTTCTAGCTGCCCTCATAATGATAAAATTCATAGAAATCACATGTAAAATCTTCCTATATAGGAATGTGAACAATTTAACTTTATTGAGTCCCTCATGATTTCTTTTTCATGTTTAGTTTTTTATAATTTTCCTGAGTATTGTGTCTGAATATCAAAATTTCTATTCAGCTCTGATCTTTTCATCAGGTATTCGTAAAAGTCCTCTACTTCATTAAATAGCCATTTTCCTCCAGATGAATTCCATCCAGTTTTGCTGGGTAGTTTATTTTTGGTGGTAATTATAGATCCTTTACTTTTTGGAATATCATATTACAAGCCCTCATGCTCCTTTACCATGCAAGCTGCTAAATCTTGTATGATCCTGATGGTGGGTCCGCAATATTCACATTGTTCTGGATGACTGTATTATTTTCTCCTTCACCAGAGAACTCTGGAATTTGGCTGGAATCTCGGAGTTTTCAATTGGGGATTTCTTTCAGGAGGTGATCAGTAGATTCTTTGAATTTCTATTTTACCCTCTGGATCTAACATATCAGGGCAGTTTTGTTTATAATTTCTTGAGATATGATTTCTAGGCTCATTTTTTGCCCCTGACTTTCAGGTAATTCAGCATTTCTTAAAATAGCTCCTGCAGATCTGTTTTCCAGGTCAGTTGTTTAACCAGCGAAATATTTCACATTTTCTTTTTTTATTCTTTGAACTGTTTTATTGTGTCTTGTTATGGCATATAGTCATTAAGTTCCACTTCCCCAATTTTAATTTATGAGGAATTATTTTGTTAAGTGGACTTTAGTACCTCTTTTTACATTTGATCAATTTTGTCTTTTTTTATTAATTATTTATTTTTAGTTTACCACACATGGTTCTACATAATTTTGAGTTCCAGATTTTCTCCCCTCCCTCCCCCCTCCTTCCCCAAGACGGCCTGGAATCTCATATAACTACCATGTATAACTTTGCATTGAATTAATTTAGACACTAGTCAAGTTGTGGAGAAGAATTATGACCAATGGAATGAATCATGAGAAAGAAGAAACAGAACCAAAAAAAAAAACCCAAAAACAAAAACAAAAGAGAAGCAAAATAGGGGAGCATGTAATGCGCCTCAATCTGTATTCAAACTTCACAGTTCTTTCTCTGGATGAAGATAGCATTCTACATCATGAGTCCCCTGGAGGTATCCTTGGCACCTTACGTTGCTGAGAAGAGCGAAGTATGTCAGGGTTGGTCCTCACAGAGTCCATATATCTGTGGTTGTGTACAATGTTCTCCTGGCTCTGCTCCCCTCACTCAGCATTATGTCATGCAGGTTTTTCCAGGTTGTTACAAAGTCCATATCATCCCTATTTCTTATGGCACAATAGTATTCCATTACCTTCACATACCACAGCTTGTTCAGCCATTCCCCAATTGATGGGCATCCCTTTGATTTCCAATTCCTGGCCACCACAAAAAGAGCCGCTATAAACATCCTTGTACATATGGGTCCTTTTCCCGCCTGTGTGATTTCTTTGGGATACAACCCTAGAAGTGGTAATGCTGGGTCAAAGGGTATGAACATTTTTATAGCCCTTTGGGCATAGTTCCAAATTGCTCTCCAAAATGGCTGGATTAGCTCACAACTCCACCAGCAATGTAACAATGTTCCAATTTCCCCATATCCTTTCCAGCATTTATCATTTTCCTGTTTTGTTATTTTAGCCAATCTGACAGGAGAGATGTGGTATCTAAGAGTTGTTTTGATTTGCATTTCTCTAATCAGTAGTGATCCAGAGCATTTCTTCTTTAAGGAGTTTTTTTTTTTTCTTCAGTGAATTTTTCTATCTCTTTTTCCATTTTACTTATTTTGCTTTTTAAGGAGTTCTTTTCTTCAATGAATTTTTCTGCCTCTTTTACCATTAGGTCAATTTGGTTTGTTAAGATGTTATTTTCTTCAGTATTCTTTTGTGCTCCTTTTGCCAAGCTGTTAATTCTCTTTCATAATTTCCTTGCATTATTAATTATTTTCACAATTTTTTTCCTCTACTACATTTATCTCTTTAACTCTTCCAGGAATTCTTATTTTATATGCTTCCAAATTACATTTTCTTTGAGGCTTTGAATGTAGCTGTTTTCATGTTATTATCTTCTTCTGAATTTCTGTCTAAGACCTTGTGGACAAGGTCTTCACTACCTCCATAGCACCTTTTCATGCTCAAGTTATTTTTCTTGTTTGCTCACTTTTTCCAGTCTATTTTTTTGACTTTTGACTTTATGTAAAGTTGGACTCTTCTCACCTTTAGCTGAGGAGGCAACATCCTAAGCTTTTGGCTTTTTTATACTGCTGTGTTCAAAGCTTGTTCTTGGTATCTGTAAGTTTTCATTATTTCCAAGGTGGTATGATCATGGGAAAGGTGTGGTCACTGCTGTCCTAGTCTGTCCTCAGGAAAGGCCCCAATTCCTCTGTACCCACAAGCTTTAGTGTCTCTCTCTGTCCTAGAACTGTGACCAGGTCCCCCTTACTCCTATAATTGCAAACGGTAGAGGTCCTATCTTCCTCAGAACTGGAGTCAGGGCCCCTCCTTCCTTTTGAGGGACCTCAATCACTCCTCTCTACCCAGGAACTGTGACTCAAAGTGGTATATTGTGAATACAGTTGCCAATCAGCACCAGCTGCACTCCATGCCATTAAAGCATTCTCCATAATTTCTTTCTGACCAGTTGACTGACTCTTTTGCTGTTTCTGGACTGCAGTTCCTGAAGGTTCTGCTGTTGTCAGAGCTGCTTGAAAGTACACTACTGGTGCTGCCACCTTGTGTGTGCTCCAGGTCTTGCTATACAATGCCCCATCTGCATGTCACAGACCTTCCCTGCCAAACCCCTAATTTGTTATGTGCTGGAAAAATGTTTCACTCTAACCCTTTATTAGCTTTGCCACTATAGAATTCAATTTGAGGCATTATTTTAAAGTTGTTTGGAGGGGATTTTTGGGAGAGTTTGGCTATAATTCTTCCTCTACTCTGTCATCTTCACTCTGCCACACAGATAATATTTTAAAGAAAAAGAGGAAGAAGAGGAAAAAATCAATAAAATTAATCAATAAGTTAGAAAAGCCTAAAAATATATTCAGTGGCCCACACTTGTGGGTCTTACTTGATATTTACAATCAAAGGGGGACAGCTAGGTGGCTCAATGAGTAGAGTACTGGCCCTGGAGTCAGGAGGACCTGAGTTCAAATCCAGCCTCAGACACTTGACACATGTACTAGCTGTGTGACCTTGGGCAAGTCACTTAACCCCAATTGCCCTGACAAAACACAAACAAAAAAAAAACAAACCAAAAATAATCAAAGGATTTTTAGACAATGTTCTCTCTGTCATAACATCTTTACAGGAGTCTTAGATGATTTCAACAAATGTATTAAACACATATAAGGTAAGGGTTATTTTTACCAGATCAAATATGTAATTTTTTTGGTAGTCTGCAAAAAAATAAGCGCAGAGAAATCTAGCGTTCTCTTACCTTTCAGTAAATTTTATAACTTACTATAAAGATGCGCTCTGCTATGGGATTTTGTTTCCAGAAGCCTTGTAATTTCTTTCTCATATCTTTATCAAAGATACCCTTGATATATGTATAAAATATTCTCATAAAGACTTTGTAGAGATTAGAACAAATGGTATAGTAGGGACAAAGACTGGACTTCAAATTTCATAAATACAGGGAATTCCTGGGAGAGAAAACTTCCTTCCAAAGATGTAAGCCATCACTTTCTTTACAACTTTTAATCTTAGAGTTTCCTAGAGAACTGAGAAGTTAGTTGACTTGGTTTGGAACATTCAGCTAGTACCTGTAAGAAGCAAGACATGAATCTAGATCTTCCTTATTTCCAGGCCATTTCTCTGTCCTCTCCATTCTGCTACTTCTCATGGCTTGGTAGGTATTAATATTTCCTCAGCTCTCTCTCTCTCTCTACCACCCATCAACCATTCATTATTAGGACCATACAAAACATTCACCATACTCCCATCTTCTACATGTCTTAGTTACATGTCTCAAAGGCCTCAAAATTCTGTTGTACCCTTTCTGAATATTTGACCTAGTCCGGTTGTTCTTCCTATCTTTGCTTTCTTTACATCCACTTCTTCTTTCTCAAGAGCACATTGGAAACTGCAATGCTAGTCCAAATATGGTGGCTCCCCTGTCATTAATAGAAAAAATAGAGTTATGGAAACCTTGACAGATCCTTTCCCTTTTTGTGGGTTTGTTGTTCTTTCAGTTTCAGCCTTAAGTACTCTCAGGATGATATGGTTTAATTGAGTCTGTAAACATGTTTTTCCCTCCCCTGCTTCTTACTGCTTTATGAGGCAATACTACCTATAATCTTCCACAAACATCCTCTGCAAGATTTTGCAAATAAGTATATTATCTAAACTAGTGGTACTCTTGCCTGCCACATCTTTCTACTTGGCAAATGCACATATAATATTAAATAATTGTGGAATTGAAATTAATTTAATGGAGCCACTATTCTTGAACACCCACTATGTGTAAGATAGTCTGCAGGTTATTTACTTGAATATTGAACAGTGTAGCTCCATCACTTGTCTATAACTGAAAATATGCCAATAGCAGTTGTATGATGACCAACAGTTTCAAAAGGTTCACCTCTTTTGACTCAGTAATAAGATAGAAGACTTTCTGATATCATCAGCTCTGTCTATTATTTGTCAAATAAAATATGGAGAGTTAGTGCATAGCTTTCTAGCTCTGGTGCCCTTCCATATCATTGGGCCTCATGACTTCTTAGGCCAAATCAACAAGCAATTGCAAATTGTTATTATGTGCCAGGGACACTCCTAAGTGATAGTACATTGGTCATACAAAGAAAAAAAAAAACACAAAATAGTTCTTATTCTCAAGAAGTTAACAGTCTAAAGAGAGAAGGAAAAAGAGAAGAAAGAGGAGAAGAAGAAAAAGGAGAAGCAAGAGGAGGAGGAATGAATAACAAAGGAAAAAATAAAATTGGTTATATTTTAATGATAGAAAATTAGTTTTCCCATTGTTAAGCCATTTTGAATAAGCATTCTGTAGCTACTCGGACCTGACTTTTTAGGCCAAGGATTAATACTAATTCAAAGCAAGAGAAATGAAAAAGAGGAAAAAAAAATATGACATACAATTAAAACTTCTCCATCTTGACCCATCTAAATATTTTTATTATAAAATTAAAACTTGAATAGAAGAAATAACATAGAAATAAATTACACTAATTTCACAAAATTTCAATGATATAAATCAGTTTCTATAACAAAGAGACCAAAGTATCTAAAATGTCTTTATTCTTCATGCACTTTTCTTTCTTGCCAAGTGAAAAAGATATAACAGCTGAGGACCACAGAACTAATTGAAATCATAAGCGCATTTTTCCACCAGGTATGTATTTCCATCACTTTAGAATCTCTTTATATTGTAGTGCATCACCTGCTCTGTACTTTATAATCACTGCGATTCTTGTATCACTGAGAAATGTTGAAGATCTCAGAGCCAACATGTGTCAAACATGGGATTTGAAATCATTTCTTCCTGGTTCCTAGGTTTGTTTTTTTTATATACCATACCACACTGCCTCTCCTGTGCTATTATACTGGCTGCATCTAGCCCAAGAACATTGTGGAGCTTTCAAACTGGGTCTGTATCATTGAAAATAATTTAGCCATTCAAGAAAACAACTGGATAGATAATTCTTTTGGTTCAAATTGTAAGGTGTAATTAGAATGATGACCAGTAGAGTTCATCTATCAAAATATAGGAGTTGGTTAGGAGGTTCAGTGGATAGAGCGCCTGGCCTGGAATCAGGAATACTCATCTTGCTGAGTTCAAATTTGGCCTCAGGCACTTACTAGTTATGTGACCCTGAGCAAGTCACTTAAACCTGTTTGCCTCAGTTCCTCATCTATAAAATGAGCTGGAGAAGGAAATGGCAAACCACTTCAGAATCTTTGTTAAGAAAACTCCAAATGAGGTCATGAAAAGTCAGACATGACTAATCTACCAAATGATGACAAAACACAATATACAATATGGATTGACACTGCAAGTGAACAATAAGTTGTACCCAGAAATAATAGAAAAAGAAAAGCATGATGGGTTGTCTTAAGAAAATCCAAAACTTCTTTAATGACCTCAAATGAACTGGAGAAACAAAGGTCCAGTTTTTGTTGCCAATATTCTGCTGGTTTTCTTTAATGCATACTAGTCATAGAATACTATGTTCTCCAGTGAAATAAAAATGCTCATTCCAAGAAAGTTAGATTGTCAGTATAGATTATTCACTCATATCCCCACAACATTAAGAGAAAGGATGGACAATCTTCATGTTTTGTGGATCATTTTTGAAGAGCTTAAGTGAGGATTCAGACAGCAAATCACAGGCTAGACAGGAATGGATGAGTTTGGAGAAAAAAGGTCGCAGAAATGAGATTTAAGATTTAAATGAGATCCATTTAAGCAACTTTAATATATTTTATGATCAATTGAAAGTATTAAATGGCAAAAAAAACCCAGCAAAATAAACAACAATAATCTTTGAAGTTAAATCTACAGTATGTTGCTAAAGTCTGGACACATAGGCAAAAATGCATATTTCTAAGAAATAAAATGAATGAAATTTTCAAAAACATTTTATTTAATTGGAATATTAACAAATAACATCTTCAATATGATTTCCATCATTTGTGATGCAAATGTTGATGCGCTTTGCAAGATTCACTTGAACTCAATGCAATAAACTCCACATTGCTGTCAATTTTAGCACATTCACTCTTTATGCATTCGATCAAGTGTGTTGCATCTGTGATTTTCATTGAGTATACCTTCTCTTTTAGCATATCCCAGAAAAAGAAGTCAAGAGGGCTAAGGTCTGTTAATATTCCAAATATTTCAAAATATGCATTTTTACCTATGTGTCCAGACTTCAGGGACACCCTGTACTGTCTTCTTCCTTTGGCTTAGTGGCTTAGAGATATTTTCCCCAAGGGCACAGGCAAAGTATTTATTAATAGAACTTGGTATTGAATTTCTTACCCTTCCAATGTTACTCCTTTGGAGAAAGTATATTAGATCAACACCACAGGAATACCCCAGGGGACCTTTATTATTGTTACCTCTCAGCACCTTCTACTTGAAAAGCAATGTCTTCAGCCATTTGAAGTAAGGCTAGGGTATCAGTGCAGTAGCAATAAATATAATAGTACCTTTGTGCCGCAGAAGAATTAATGAGCCTCTCTAAGTGTATAAACTATTATCAGGGAGCAACCAACACTGAAGGGTATAAATCCCAACATAAACCAAATCTCACTTAATATTGGAACTCTAAACTTCTCTTTTTTTTCTTTTTGTCTCAACCCCCTCTACTACCATCTCACATTTACACCATTCTGATTACCCAGATACATCCTATGGTAAAGAATTCTTACTAAAAAAATCTGACATCAACAGATTTTTCCTTTTAATTTTTATTTGAATAAGAAAGCTGTACAGCAGCTGTGAAGTTACTGATAATGAATGTTGGGAAATAGGATTACTGAAGTGAGTTAAATCCTTCTGCCTTTCATTTTATGTGATATAATATTCCAGTTTCATGTGCTGAATAAGCAGACAGGCAGAAACAAGTATCTGAGGTATGTTCATTGCCTTTATTACACGATACCATATTTTTCATGAGTGCTTCATGTAAATAAATGTAAGGGAAAATGGAAGGAAGGAAGGAAGGAAGGAAGGAAGGAAGGAAGGAAGGAAGGAAGGAAGGAAGGAAGGAAGGAAGGAAGGGAGAGAGAGGGAAGAAGAAAAAGAAAGAGGGAGGGAGGAGAGAGAAGGAGAAGGAATGACAGAGGAAGGAAAATGTAACCCAGAGTTCCACTCTCCTTATCATGGATCCACTAACTACTTTCCCAATAGCTTTTGTTTGGGGACAATCTGCTCTGCCATTACTCCTCAAGGTCCCTGGGGCTTTATCATCTACCCTGCTACTTTGCCTGCTCACTCCAAGTCCTGCCTTGCTTTTCCATCTGCCCTGAAGCTGCACCCCCTTTCATTTGTTGTCTTTCCTAATTAGAATATCAGGGACTTGAGAGCAGGGAGTGTACAAACTTTCTATATTTATCCCACTCACTTAGCCCATCACATGACATTTTGTAAACACTTAAATGCTTTTCCATTAAATTAAAGTACATTTCCTAAAACCAGAGAAATCCTAGTAAATGTTCAACAACTGGCTTCATGGGGTGGGGTGGGGGTGGAAGTTTACTGGAGGCACTTTTGGTTTAATTAAATTATTAACATTTTATCCATCACTTTCTTAATTTTAGGCAATTAACAAAACAACAAATCAAGCCCTGATTTGTAGCCCTGATTTGCTAGTTTTACAAGTATACTGCTCCCAATGAAATTTGAAAAATACCCTGAGATGAGGGGTTTCAAGTGGGCTCCAACATACCCATGCTGAAAACCCTAGCCAAAAAACAAAACCAAACCTTTGAAACTGAGTTGTTTCCTTGTGTACATGGATGTTTTTAAAGAGTGGACTATAAGTAAAATTTTGTGAGTTAGAATATGGCCCCCAAAATAACTACTGTTATAATAGACTTAAGGCAATTAGATAATCAAATACTTGGATGAGACTCTTCCTGAAATGGAAATGGTGCAAAAGAGTCTTCTACTTAAAGTTACTTAAATCAATTTAATTTGGGGGAATGGAAGAAGAGGGGTATTTAGGAATTCATCTGCTGAGAGTCAAGCAGAAGGAAGAAAATGCTTCTTAAAACTTTCACTTTAAAATATCTGTATACTTTGGCTTGAAGTCAGAAATAAAGCCAAAAATTAATGGGCATACTTTGAGGTATTAGTAAGTTAAGCTCTCTCTGCAGGAATACAAGTTTACTGAACCTGCAAGGTTTTATGGAAAAATGAAGTCAGGCTGAGAGGCAGGCAAGGCTTTTCCCAAGGCCCAAAATATGTCTAGTCGAAACTACAGAAACTTTATATCTGAAATGACACATGAGAAATCATATCACAAATCCACATGTCTTTTTTCTAAGTGAGAAAAAAGGATATTAGGCAAGACTGCCACTTCCCCTGAACACACTATTTATTTACAATGCATGCTTTTGGGTTATCATCTCATAACCTGATACAGGAAGTCAGTGGTGCCAAGTTTAGGATTTGTACTGATTTAAAGGAATTATTGTAAAAACATTTGCAGACCCTTTAAGAGGATCAGTGTAGCAATACGTATGCAGTAGTGGTAACTTGTGTTTATTTTTTTTAAATCATTCCTGTTCATAATGAAAGTAATTTTTTTCCCTGCCTCTACCTGTACTATTGGCATTACTCACAAAGGAGGAATTTCAAAACAGCTCAACCAGAGACCAATCAACTGACAGCAAGTGATAGATTTACTGAGAATTCAGTAAGTTGGACAAAAAGGAACATGACATGAACCTTCAGGTTTATATTATTTTCCCCATATTGCTTATGCCCATTTTCCAACTTATATTTCACTTGCATATCTTTGATGAAAATTAGTTCCTATTTATATGAATTTATAAACAAACTGAATTTTAAAAAGAAGAGAGGAAAAATATAATAATATATGTCTCATCAATCTTAAGCCTTAACATTTATTTTTGGGAATATTACAAATTTGGGAATATTGCAGAGAACTTTCAAAAAAAAAGATGAATTCTAACTTCGTAGGAGTTATCTCAGATGAGTTAATACTCAATGAATTAGAGATCATTTACAGTGATGTAATACAGATGAAAACATTTTACTTGTTATACTCAAAGTAAAAATGGAAATGGCTAGTGACATATCACTCAAAGAGTATGTACCTTATATTGAAAGGGAAAAAAGGGGTTAGGAGATAGTGATATGTAAGAAAGCACAAACAAATTTGTTGAATTTATATTGCCAAATATTAAATGAAAGAAATTTCCAAACATTACTGTACACCTCACATTTCAATTAGTTGCACATTATATTACTGTATCTTACTACGGCCTTTTTTCCTTCTGACCTTGCATACTACTTTGTGCCCCCTTCTAATCTTTAGAATAGAATAATCAGTACTATAATTGTTGAATGGTGATTGTGTAAAATTATATATGTTTCTATGAATCTGTTTTACCCCCCTTGATAAAATGTAAGCTGCGTGCTAGCTGGGAAACATGTCTTAAATTGAGCTTGCCCAGTGAATTCATGGCTTAATTGAATAACAGTAATTTGGATGAAATTACTAATTGCATATCAATAATTAAATTGCTTGATTTTTTTTATTCTTCTTGTTCCATTGATGAAATTTATTTATTCAACTTTAACTTATCTATAATCTACTATTGAATGGAATGTTCTATAAACATATTAAAGTCAACTTGACCAAAGTATAATCTTACCCAAAACTCAAACTACATTTTTAAATGTTCCTATTACTTTCAATAGTATCACAATCCTCCCAGTCACCCGGGCGCATTACTGAGGTGTTATTCCCAATTCCATTCTCATTCACCCCCCATATCCAATGAGTTGCCAAGGCCTATAGAATTTAACTTCCTAACATCTTTTATATATGTGCCTTGTTCTTTCTCCTCCTGGCACTGCCACCAACCTAGTGTAGGTCCTTATCCCTTCATGCCATACTGCAATATCTGATGAGTTAGGGTCCCTGTCACAGGTGTCTCCACACTCCAGTCCAACCTATTCCTAACTATCAAAGAGATCTTCCTAAAGAGCAAATTTGACCATGTTACCCATCCTACTAATCAACATATTCCAGTAGTTTTCTATCACTTTTAGGATCAAATATAAATTAGTTTATTTGACATCCAAAATCCCTCTCCCTCCACTATTTGTTTACTTTGCACCTCCCCTTCCTACCATATGCTGCAATCCAGTGACACTGGAATCCTGATTCTTCCCTAAATAAGATACTTCTCCTTGCTCTGGGCATTTCTCTTTCTGTCTCCAATACCTAGAATACTCTCCCTCTGCATTTCTACCTACAGTCCTTCCTAGCTTCCTTTAAATCCAATCTAAAATTCTACCTTCTTTAGAAAGATTTTCTTGATCCCCCTCATTCTAGTGTCTTCCCTTCATTGATTATTTCCAATTTATCCATACATAACTTGTTTGTATATAGTTATTTGCATGTTATCTTGCTCATTGGATTATAAGTTCTTGGAAAGCTGAGACTATCTTACCTTCTTTTTGTATCCCCAGCACTTAGTGCAGTGCCCAACACATAACAAAGGTTCAACAAACATTTAATGAATGATCAAAATAATAATGGAGATATTGGATGTGTTACTAGGTCTAATACATCTTCCTTTCTCTCTCTCTTCCCATCAAAATTGGCTTACAGAAAAGGAAACCAAATACCACAAATAAACATAGCCCTAGTTTTATGTGGTCTCACCTTCATCCAAATAACTGGTACATGCAAAAAACTTTAAATTCTATTCAAGGGACATAAACCTTTTAAGATGACATTTCCTCCTTTTGTTTGCTACCTGAGACTTTATTTGGGTTTCCTTTGAGTTTGTATCTTACATTCTTATTAGTGCTCTGCACTGATCTTGTCTGGTTAACGTTTAAAAAATCAGAGTAATAAGCAATTCTCCAAATGGCATATTTTTCCAGAAGACATAAATAAAACCCTAACAGGAGCCTCTATGTAAGAACTACCAAATGAGATACTGGTGAACACTGAAAATGTACACTTAACTCAGACAAATGTTTTTTCAGTAGCAAAAGTATGATTACACTAAAACCATCTTTTGAGAAGTGTTTATTTGATCCAGACTAATGATGTATTGGGAAACTAGGTGGCACAATGGATAGAGTGCTGAGCCTGGAGTCAGGAAGACACATATTCCTGAATTCAATTATGGCCTCAGACACTTACTAGCTTTTTGACCCTGGGGAAATCACTTAACCCTGTCTGCCTCAGTGTCTTCATCTGTAAAATGAGTTATAGAATGAAATAGCAAACTACTCCAGTATCTTTGCTAAGAAGACCCCAAATGGAGTCATAAAGAGTCAGATACACCTGAAAACTGAACATCAAAAATAATTTATTAGGGTGGACAAATCCTAGCATGGGAACTTCCCTGATCAATGCAAATCAGTAACTCATAGTCATAGCAAATTGCCTGAGATAATAAGAGAATGTAAACTTACCAATGGTCAAAAAGCTTTAAGAGAGGACTTGAGCCAGTGTCTTCACTATTCACAGGCTGGCCATATATCCACTATTGCATGCTGTCCCTCTAATTATCATAGGTTTATGAATTCAGAGTTAGAAGGGACCTCAGAAATCATCTTATCCTAGGCCCCTATATCATAAATGAGGCAGTTTTGGAAGTGACAGTGAAGCCCAGAGCTCTTACTTAAATCCACATCCTCCAGCTCAAAATTCAATGCTCTTCCTAATATATAATGCTGCCTCTCATAATTAGTATTGAATTCGACAGGAAACTCAGAAAACTGATGAAAAGTGACAGTTATGTATCCATAAGGATTTGACTGTATAAACAGCATTCCCAGCCAAAGTATAGGAAATGAACATTGAACTAAAAGGAATTAACCTGAAAATCTCAATTCCTCTTCATGAACTATAGTCTGAGACTCATTATTCTTTGAAAGGGATAAAATCATGTTGTAGAGATGCATGTCTGTTGATGAATCTGATCATATTATCTAGTGGTTTTTAATGTAAGGAGATGAAATCAGTAGTGCATAATCCAATAAAATGATAAAAAACATAACCAAGCCCTCCCTAGAGATGCTTTGGACACTGCCTGCTTCATGTCACACTAACAATCCCCTGGGAAATGAATCAAGAACCAAACAAGCAAACTCCTGCAAGAGAATTATAAACTGGGTACAATCTAGTCGATTATCCTGATTTCACTGTGACAAAGCTGGCAATGGATTTTCATTAGAATTTACAAAAGAACCGCAGAGGTTACAAACAGTTCACAGCTATAATGTTCTCTCATTACCCAATTTCTTCTTTTTTTTTTATCTTTAACCATATTCATTTAGCATTCAGTTAAAAGACACAGCAGGGTTCTCTTGAACCTGCCACCAATGATTTATAATGCTCATTTTCTATTCATTTGTTTATAGATCAAACACAGAGTAAAAGGTACAACAATATTGAATGCATTTAATAAAACACACATACACACACCAAGTATTTAAACTTTGCATTGTGCTAGGTTAGACAGTTTAGAAGGAAGACAATAATTACACTTGGGCAATTGCTTTCATCATGGATAAATGCTGCCTCTAGAATCAATATGACTATTTAGTGCAAGGTTGTAGTTGTCTGGTAAGAGATATCCAGAGATGGGATTTTTAATAGCATTATGTGTCAGGGGCATATATATACATACATGCAGAGACAGAAGAATTGATAATTATGACTTCTGTCAATGGGATGAGGTGCTATTATTAATAATCATAATCACTTAATCTTATTTTTTATCAATAAAATTAATAACATTTAACAGGTGTCATTTTATTAATATTCATACTCTCCAAACTATGTGGAATGAAAAGCTTTTGAAAGATAGAGATGTGGCAGAAGAAATCAGAACCATGTGGGAAAAGGATGAGTATATATCACCCTTGTCACCCTGTCTGAAGATGCTTTCAGGATATCTATTGAAGATAAACATATCCCAGTAATTTTATTCGATTTTAAAGCATTCATTTGATCCGCTTGTATGGTGCAACAGCAAGCACCCTGGCACACCCAGGATCTACTTTTGAAGGAAAGATAGCTTTTAAAGGGGTTAACAATCTTCTTTCAATTACATTCAATAGTTAAGGGGAGAGGTCAATACCCTGAACATGGAGAAAATACAAGCAGAGAAAATACAAGGAGAGAAATTAGCACAAAGATAAACAGACAGGGCTCTGACTTCCTGAACAATGTAGTGCAACCACCTACATATACCACTGGATTGGGGAAGCACAGATCCATCTGAGCAGTGCGGAGGCTCTAAACAAATGGCTACTCAGAGTCCTGTCCAGGAAATTAAAAGGTCCTTCTCATAAGCAAACCCCCAAAGCAAAATACCAACCTCAGAATATATATACACTTCTCAAAACCAGAAGGCATTACTAACTAGCTTAATACCAAAAGGTGTGAAAGCCTTCCTACAAGCAAGCCTCCCCTAAGCAAGCTTCCCTTTAGGCAAGTTCCTCCCTCAAAGGGCTCTATGTGACTCAGGATATATCACAGCTGTGATTGATACATGTGGTCACATAGGCCTATAAATGGACAGGGAAGAGCTTCCTATTCCATTAACATTACATATGATAGTCCACAGAACATAATACATCCAAACTGAAATATCAAGATAGTGAGTAGTCCTAGAGCTATTTCTATATGAAATTGTGAGTTATCATGTATGCACATGAAACAAACTCCAATCTATGCAAGGTACTGGAGTCAAACCTGATTAGTCCTGATAGCTAATTTACATTCTGTGGAGAGGTAGAGGAAGGAGTAAGGCCATGGTGCTGAAGACACAAAATAAAAAGTGTAGGTAAAGTAATATGACTGGTTTCTAACAAACATATGTAGAACTTTTTCTTTTGAAAATTTGCAGTAGTAGCAAATATTTATTATATTGCCATACGTTTAAATTTCTTAAAGGAACAAATTAATTCACAGTAATGTTTAATGGATACCATTGGGAAATGAGACTAGGTGAGGTCATTTGCGGCACAAAATAGGGTATATTTGAGTCTGACAACCATGCCAAGTACAACAATGTGTTGATTAATGACAGCAGCAGTAGAATAAGTGTTTGACTTTTAATAATAGCTACTTTGAAGATGATAAGACTGGCCGGGATTTTTTTTTCAGTTTCACTATAGCTGTTTAAACACATATACATACACATAATACATTCACACATCTCATGATTTTAGGGTCACATCCTCATGAACGAAGCTATCATGTGATGGTAGACTTAATTAGGGCCTACCACAGGACCAAAAAAATTGCAAAGTGAAACAAAGTCAACAATTTAAATTGTGGTAAAAGAGGATGTGGCAGAGAGAAAACAGATGGGGAAAATTCACAAAATTGCCAATTTCAAGTCATCTAAAGAACCAAAACAAAAAACTCTTACCTTCAAAGCTTTTCAAAGGCAATAATTCAAAGAGAACCTGGTACCTCACAAATTTCATATTTTTTGTGTGTGTTATAAGTAAGACTAGTGGGAGCATTGCTATTTAGAATGAGATAAAACAAGATACCTTCAGCAGCTTGAAATATCCACCTATACAGTAAATTCAGGAGAATTCTGGCTATTCTAGTTATACACAGCTTATTTCACTGTGGTATTTAGTTTGATATAATTTTATCAGAATGCAAGCCTTGATTTTATCCCCAGGTTCCAGTGGGATTCATAGCCCCTTTATGGGCAAGTCATATTTGTTTTATTATTGTCATGCATTTGAAAAACAAGGAAAGTGTTTCAAATGGAAACTACCAACAGAATAAGATTATGAGAAAGAATATTGCATACATATTTTGTGTGTGTCACTGTGAATTCTAAAGCTTTAGAGAGGAATGCTCTAGAATTAATTTGAAAAGAAAGTGAATCCTTCAGGAAAAAAAAAATCATACCATTTCCATTTATCCTAAAGCAAAATGTACAACAGGTGAATGAGCAAAGTAAATAAAACTTTACAATTTTTGTGTTCTAAAGCTGTCCAGTGGTAGAGAAATCATATTTGGATAATATTATCATAAAAACTATATTTTGCTTCATGAAAAGTGAACACACAGCACACAACAACATAGCTAGCCGGGCAAGGAACTGCCAGATTCCCTCCTATGACATTGCTCGTTAAATTTCACCCCAATCCATTTTGCATGGTCTCTCAACCATTTAATGTGCAAACCATTCACATTTGCTGGCCTGGTGCATTTCAATTATGTCCCTCAGCTTTGTCTGCTACTTACCTCGCTTCAGGGTGAGTGGCCAACTTATTGATTGAGCAAGATGGAAAAGGCCTCTGTGTGTGTGTGTGTGTGTGTGTGTGTGTGTGTGTGTGTACACATCTTTCTTTTCATCTTATATCCTCTCATCTCAGCTCATTTCATTTGCTCTCATTACTTCTCATCATCTCGCTTCCCTACTTCACTCTTCTCTTCCTTACCCTTCCTTACCCTCCTCTTCTCTGTCTCTCTTTATTACTATCTCTTTGTCTCTTTTTCTTTGTGTCTAACTCTTTATGTCTGTCTCTGTTGATCTCTTTATTTTTATGTGTTCCATGGCTCTATATCTGTATCTCTCCCTCTGCTTTTGTGTTCTCTCTCTCTCTCTGTCTGTCTCTCTGTCTCTGTCTCTGTTTCTGTCTCTCTCTCTGTCTCTCTGTCTCTGTCTCTCTGTCTCTCTGTCTCTCTGTCTCTGTCTCTCTCTCTCTGTCTCTGTCTCTGTCTCTCTCTCTGTCTCTCTCTCCCCTCTTCTGTCTCCTCTCTCTCTCTCTCTATATATATATATATATATATATATATATATATGCCCCCTCCCTACTTCCCTCTCTCTCTGTCTTGCTCTCTATCTGTCTCTATCTCTGTCTCTTTAGATAAACAGATATTGTCTATTTCTTTAGTATTTCCTAGGGATCTGTCTATTTTCAAAGGAAGACCTGCAATTCCACAATCCACATGTACTCAATTGATTGTCATTCTGGCTCTTAATTTACTGCTCCAGTCTCTTTCAAAGAAATTCAGGCTAAGTGATCTAAGTACTTAAGACATCTCTTCATGTTCTTAGGGAGTCTTCTAGGTCTATATGAAAGGAGGTACAGCAAACAGATGTGAGAAGTTCCATGATGAGTTTGATGTGCTTATCCAGAGGGGAACTTTGCTTAGAATCTTTGATTTTCCTCACCACTCTTCAAAGAAGTATCAAGAGGACAGAAGACAACATCTACTTAAGTCTCACTTATAGGCTGCACCAATATTAATTGACGTTTCCTAGAGGACATGTTCCAGGGACTGGGATGCCACTAATATTAATTGGTTTACTTGGACTCTCCAGAGGATGGATGGAATCTTGTTAGAAGAGCTGTCTCTTTGACTTGACTTGGCCTGTAAAAGGTCCCTTCACTAAGGAAATGGGGCTTATTTTTTTACCTTTCCTATCAATCTTTCCTGAGGGTATGTGCATGTGTGCATTTCCTGCTTCCATCTCCCCAAAGAGCAATTAATGGCTGTATAAAGATAGAAGCACTTGGGATAGTTTCTGGCTGAGGGCAGCCCCTAAGGCACCATGATCATGAAGTTTTTCCTGTTTTATCTGATCATGGCAACAGGCTTTGGCAGAAACCAAAAACTTTCTAGCAAGTGTCTCAAAGTGTAGCTGGCCATATCTCCCTACCTAAGTTCTGGATTTCTGCTTCTCGAGTCTCCTGGCATGTTTGAGGAATACATGTGTGATAATCATCAGTAGTATGCTGACAACTGTATAGAAATAGCGAATTATGTCCCTCAAGAAATATATAGACACAAAGCATCTTATCTATAAGTTTTCAAAATAATATCAGTAGGCCTAAAAACTCTTGGCAAGGGACCTTTTGTTTAATTTGGCCAGTAGATTTCAAGTAAATGGCAGAAGAGCCAAGGTAATAAGATCTATATGTGGATGATAGTCTTCTCCATAAGTAACATGATCTAGAACCATGGCATATCAACAGACGCATCTGAGATAACATTCAATCATTTATGGGTATGGCCAAAGCTGGAATCTGGTCATTTTACATTGATATAGTAGCTTATTCAAATTCTTGACAGTGAAAGGAATTTCGTTTTGCATATGAATTCAATCCCATGTCTCTCATTGATCTTATCCCCATATTTCAGCCCTCAAAACTATTTTACATTAATGGATGTTGGTGAAAGCCAAGTGAACAACCTCAATTAGAGCTTATACTGGAGAGCAAAGATATTTTATTTAAAGCCTTGTTGTATATCTCAGAAGCACAAATACAAGATGATCTTTCAGAGTTCGCATGTTATAGAATATTAAATCTTTGAAGAGCAAATAATAATTTAAATTAAATTTGTATCTTAAAGTGTCGATTGTCTTAAAAAATGCAGGCATTACTACTTATAGCTTTACTTCATTGTCGTGAATTAGGGAAAAGGGCAAATTAAGTTAATACATGATTTTTTGTCTTGAAAGATATTTTTGAAATCTGTCACCATTTTATGTGAATTTAAGCTATTTTGTGTTTAAAATAGTTATTTTGGGAAAGCATCTGACATTCCTAAATATTTTTCAAAAGTCTGTCCAATATCTTTAATTTAGTGGTGCTCTATTTCTGTAGTTTATATATATATATGATATAGATATATATTATATATATAATATACATATAATATATATATAGATATATATTATATATATAATATACATATATATATATATACTGATATGTAAGCATGTGTGGATGTATATATGTATGTATTGTATACTTACACATATATGTGTGTATGTGTATATATATATATTTTATACATATATGTGGCACATTGATTTTTTTATGATTTCAAGAGAACTATTAAAGAATAACCATTTTGTTTTTAAAAGAGGTTTTAAAATCCTAATGTCTGACTCAAGTATCTTACCTTGTCTAACAAATTAACTGGGCCTTTATACTTACCTTAAATATTATATTAAGAAAAAAAATAACTTGAAAATTTTCAAAAATCATTTACGGGGTTTTAAAAAAAAAGAATCTAGGAGCTTTGTATGCTTACATAGCCAGCCTAAGCACACAAGTCCTACCTTCTGTCTTCTCTACCCCCTCCCCCATTCTCTGCAATATGAAAAACAGAAATCTCAGAGTAAACTTCCCCAGCCAAAACTGGGATAGTGGTAAAGTATCCAAGAAAAATATTTTAGAAGGAGGTTCATAAAGAATGGTTCTGAACTTCTGCATCCAAGTGAGAGGAGAGGATATTTCCTGAGCAGAATGATCCTTGAATCTTACATTCTCACCAGTAAATTGAGACAGCTTAGGAAAGCATATGATTCAAAGTTTCCCTCTATAATAACACCAAATTCAAGAATTTGGAGATCAAGCTTTTGGTCCTTAAAGGAGAATTCCCCGAGTAACGCACCTCTTAGAGAATGAAGAGGATCACACTGGTGCTTAGAGGAACAACCAGCATTTAGAGACAAGGTGTGGGAAACAAGGATTTAAAACATTAACATTACCATCGCTAATGCTCTACCCCACCTGCCCAGTTGAGCTATTTAGAAAACGCAGTTATGATGGGAATGAAGTTACATAGAAGCATCAGAATATATTTTCCCTCAGAGCTGAGTCTAAACTATATGCCTAAGATTGCAGAAAAAATTTCTAATGAAGAGATTCACTACAAGGTCAAGGTATTGACCTGTTAGCAAGTAAAAGTTTCATTCCTTTCTTAAGGAGGTCCTAACTGAAGAGTACTGAGTCTGATACGGTCCAAGAGTCTCTGGAAAGGAAAGACTTATTGGGGAGGGAACATAATTATTTTGTTTTTTAATGTACTAATGTGAATTCCTTTATGTATTTACTATATGTGTTTATGGGCTCCATGAGTTCTTTTCTTCCTCTGCATTTTCAGTGAGTAAAATAAAAACTCTGTGCCCAATATTTTATATCAATAATTGTTCCATACTCCCAAATCTGTGAACCAAGGTAAGATGAATGTGGCCAAACAGGAGATGTAAAGATTAAACATAGACATCTTAGGTGTCAGTGAACACAAATGGATAGGAACAGGCACATTTAATTCAGGTGATCATTACATATACTATTATGGGCAAGCATCCCTTAGAAAAAACAGAGTAGCCCTCATAGTCAATAAAAGGGTGAGAAAAGCATTGCTGGGGAATAATCTCAAAAAAGACAAAATGATGTCTGATAGAGTTCAAGGTAAACCATTCAACATCACAATAATACAAGACTATACTTGAACCACTAAGACCAAAGAGCTAAAGTTGATCAGCTCGATGAATACTTACAACCTCTTCTAGAAATAATAACCAAAAACAGTCACATTCATCACAAAAGATTGGAATGCTAAAGTAGGAAATCAAAAGATAATTGGAATAACAGGCAAGTTTGGCCTTGGAGTAAAAAATGAAGTAGGGCAGAGGCCAATAGAGTTTTGTCAGGATAACTTGCTGGTCCTAGCAAACACTATTTTTCAACAACTAAAAAGGTGATTCTACACATGGACATCACCAGATGGACAATATCAAAATCAGATTGATTATATACTTTGCTGCCAAAAGTAGAGGTGCTCTATAAAGTCAGTTAAAACAAGAAAGACCTGGAGATTACCGTGGCTTAGATCATGAAGTTCTTTTTACAAAATTCAGACTTAAATTGAAGAAAGTAGGGAAAGCCATCAAACGGTAGAACTATGGCCTAATTAACATTCCTTATGAAGTGGAATGATATATGAATTCAAGAGCAGACCTGATAAAGTGCCTGAAGAACTGTAGACAGAGATTCACAATATTGTACAGGAGACAACACCAAAAAAAAAAAAATTCCAAAGGGGAAAAAAAAAAAACCAAGATCAAGAAAGCAAAATGGCTTTCTGATGAGGCTTGACAAATATCTGAGGAAAGAAGAAAATTAAAAGATAAAGGAGAAAGGGATAATAGGAAGGAGAAATATGGTTGTCATAAATAAACAATTCAAAGAAATAAAAGAAAATGACAGAATGAGAGAGACAAAAGATCTCTTCAAGAAAATTGGAGATATCAAGAGAATGTTTCATGCAAAAAAGGACATGAAAAATACAAAAATGATAGGGACTGAACAGAAGTAGGAGAGATTAAGAAGAGGTGGTGAGAATAAACATAAGAACTATACAAAAAAGATTTTAAATCATCAATAGCTATGATGATATGGTTACTGATTTACAGCTAGATATCCTGGGACATAGAGTCAAGTGGGACATAGAAAGCACTGCTAACAATGAGATTAGTAGGGATGATGGAATTCCAGCTGAATTATTTAAAATCCTAAAAGGTGATACTGTTAAACTGCTCCACTCTGTAGAGAATAACTAAGTTAAATTTATGAGAATACAAGTTATTCCCCAATTGGGAAACTGTCAAAGGATATAAATAGGCAGTTTTCAGAAGTCAAAGCTAATTTTCATAATAGACAAAAAAATGTTGTAAAGCACTACTAATTAGAGAATGCAAATTAAAATAACTCTGAGGTATTGCCTCATACCTCGCAATTTGGCTAATATGACAAAAAAGGAAAATAACAAACATTGGAGGCAATGTGGGAAATTTGGGATCCTAATACACTGTTGGTGGAGTTGCAAACTGATCTAACCATCCTGGAGAATGATTTTGAACTACAGCCAAAAGGTTATAAAACTGTGCATACTCTTTGACCCAGCAATGCCACTGTATCCTAGTGATAAAAAAGATAAAGGACCTATATATACAAAAAATAGTTATAGCAACTCTTTATTTTTGTGATAGCAAAGAATTAGAAATTGAGGGAATGCCCATCAGCTGAAGTACAGCTGAAAAAGTTGTGGCATATGATTGAGATGGAATATTATTGTGCTATAATAAATGACAGGCAAAATGCTTTTAGAGGAACCTGAAAGGACTTACATGAACTGATACAAAATGAAGTGAGAAGAACTGAGAACATTGTACACAGTAACAGCACTATTTTGAAATGATCAACTGCAAGTGACTTAGTTATTCTCAGCAATATAATGATCGAAGGTAATTCAGAAGAACTTATGATGAAAAATGATACCCATCTCGAGAAAAAGAATTGATAGAATCTGAATGCAGATCACAGCATATCTTTTTAAATGTTACTTTTCTTGGATTTATTTGTTTTTCTTTCACAACATGACTAACATATAAATATATTTTGCATGATCGTACAAATTGCTCTATCAAATTGCTTGCCTTCTCAATAAGGAAGGGCAGGAGGAAGCGAGTGAAGGAACAAGAAAATTTGAAACTCAAAATTAAAAAAACAATCTAAAAATTGTTTTTACATGTGATTGGAAGAAAATATCAAACCCATGGGGGAAAATATAGTGCCACACTCAATATGCCAGTAAATCTGGAAAACTCAACAGTGGCCATGGGATTGGAAAAGATCAATTTACATCTCAATCCTAAAAAAGGACAGTGCCAAAGAATATTCAAATTACTGAACAACTGTACCCAATTTTCATGTCAGCAAGGTTATGCTTAAAATTATAAAAGCTAGGTTTCAACTATATATGAACCAAGATACCAGAAGAGCCAGCCGGTTTTTGAAGAGGCAGAGGAAATGGAAACTAAATTGCCGACATTTGCTGGATTATGGACAAAGCATGGAAGTTCTACAAAAAAAAAAAAATACTTCTGCTTTATTGACTAAACTAAAGCTTTTGACTGGGTGGATCACCACAAAATGTGGCAAGTCCTCAAAGCAATGGGAATACCAGATTGTCTTATTTGTCTCCTGAGGAAGCTGTATTTGGGCTAAGAAGCAACAGTTCTAACTAGATATGAAACAATTGATAGGTCTAACTAAGATTGGAAAAGGAGTATGATAAGGCTGTATATGGTCATCTTATTTATTTAACTAATATACAGAGTACATCATGTGAAATGCCAGGCTGAATGAATCAAAAGCTAGAATTAAGGCTGCTGGGAGAAAGAGCATCAATCTCAGATATGCAGCCAATATAACTCTTAGCAGAAAGCAAATATGAATTAAGAAACCTCTTGATCAGGGTGAAAGAGGAGAGAGGGGAAAAAGCATACTTGAAGTTTAACATCAACAAAACTAAGATCTTGTCAACTAGTCTCATCACTTCCTGGAAAAGAGAGGGAGAAGAAATGGAAGCAATGCCAAAGTTTGTATTCTGGGGCTCAAATATCACTTGTAGACAGTAACCGCAGCCATGAAATTAAAAGATTCTTGCTCCTTGGAAGAAAAGCTATGGAAAATCTGGATGGCATACTAAAAAATACATCTTACCAACAAAGGTCCATATTTTCAGTTAGGTTTTTTATCCCCAGTAGCAAATTATGGCTCTGAGAGTTGAATCATAAGGAAAGCCAAGCACTGCAGAATTGACGTTTTTGAATTGTGGTGCTGTAGAAGACTTTTGAGAGTCTCTTGGGCATCAAGGAGGTCAAATCTGTCAATACTTAAAGAAAGCAACTCAGGATATTCGCTGGAAGGTCAAATAGTGAAACAGAAGCTTAAATACTTTGGACACATAATGAGAAGGCAGGACTCATTGGGACAAAAAAAAACTTGATGTCAGGAAAGATTGAAGACAAAAGGAAAAGTGGACAGCAGAGGAAGAGATGGATAGATGGAAGCAACAAACATGAGATTGGACAGACTTTTCAAGATAGTGAAGGATAGAAGGGCCTGGTATGCTATGGTCCATGGTGTCACAAAGAGTCAGACCTGACTGAATGACTGAACAAATACCCAATTTTGATTTGTTATTTTTTAATGTTAGTTTGCAAGCGAGGGCAAATATTACCCACATTTAAAGAAATCTAAGCAAAAACTACTCATAAGCAAACTATCAATCTATTTTTTCTCCAATTAAGTTAAAGTTGGACCACATCTCTTCCATGTAGAGCTTGTGAAACACTTGGCTCAGAGTCTCAACTATAAGACTGTGATAAAGTAAGTCAAAAATCTTATAAACCATAATGTTTTTTTTTTAAGGATTGTCTTGTTTTGTGCATACTGAATTGCTAAGTAGTTTTGTTGTTATTGGCATTTATATGCTAGGAGATACATAGATTGTTGAAAGCATAGGTATAGAGCAAATGGGGAAAAAAAGTCCCTGAAAGTTGAGGGACCTCATTGATCACATAGTATAACTACTTGCATAGTGTCAAATAATATAAATAACCTATTGAAAAAAAAACAAAAACAATTTCTGGGGAAACTAGAAAGCAATCTGGCAGAAATTTGGCTCAAACCAATACCTTATGCCACTCTTCATGGTACATTTTAAAAGGATATGTAACCTTAACATTACAGGTTATGCTATTTCAAAAAAAAGTGGTGCAGCTAGATGGCACAGTGGATAGAGTGGCTGGCCTGAAGTCAGAAAGGCTCATATTACTGAGTTCACATCTGGCCTCAGACGCTTAGTAACTGTGTAACCTTGGGAAAGTCACTTAACCCTGTTTGCCTCAGTTGCCCATCTGTAAAATGAGTTGGAGAAGGAAATGACAAACTATTCCATTATCTTTGCCAAGAAATCTCCAAAAGGGATAAAGAGTCAGACGTGATTGAAACAAATGAACAACAAATTAAAAAAAAATGAAGATGAACATATACTTTTCACAGCTATGGATAGGAGATGGAGACCATGGCTTTCTATCCATTATGCCATGAAATCTACATACACAGACATATTCCTTTATAAAAGCTCCCCACTTAAATAATCAGAAAACATTGTGGAACAAAGAAAGACATGACTTTTTGAATGAATTAGAAAGTAGCTAATAAAACATTAACACTACCAATTGGCTTAACAGCTGAGTAAATTACAGTAGATCAGCAAGTTGTTTTTGTTTTTACATAATGATAGATAATTACAGATATTGATCTGTAATCATCTTATCAATCAATATCTTATATCTATGCCTATCTATATTGAAATATGTATGTCTGTGTTTATATAGAAAAAGCTTTTAAACCTAATAACTATAGCTATATTTATCCATATATGCATATTTCTATCTATCCATCTATGAAATTAATAACAAACTCTGCTAACACTTTTGGACTTATATATTAATTTTTAAATAAATGTCATTGAAAAAAGATACCTTACAACTTTGCCTCTTATTTAAAGAGCCTTGAGATATTTATAATAAGTGGGCAAAAGATTCAAAAAGATTATTTGTTAGAAATTTTTTATGTTATAATTTGAGCTTTGCAAAATTTTGAGTTCATATTTAAAGAATATTATTATTGACTTCCTAAAGCCCCTTGATATCTGTGTGCTGAAATACACACATTCTGTAACTTAGGAGATTTTTTTAAAGTCATGAGGGCTAAAATCACACAAGTCTTTTTCATCTCCTATTTAAAATATTCCCAGGCTTCTAGAACTCACATATGCCCAGTCTTCTGTAACTCACCATATGTCTGTCTTATTCAGCTCTCTGAAACTGGCAGCATGCCAGAAAAATATGGAAAAGTTCTAATTAGAATGTGTACGCATATACAAACAAAATATCTCTGCATATATATATATATACATATATGTACATATATGTGTGTATGCATATTTCACCACAAAGCCTCGAATTAAATAACGGTATTGTTATTCAGATTATAATATTTTTAAACTATTGCTCAAATAATCAAGTACTATGTAATACTCACGATGCAAAATACAACAGATACAAGATCTGGACCTGTAATTTCAGTGGTGTAAGGTGCAGATGAAGAAACTTTCTCTATCAATGAACCTTTAACTTTGATAATTACCTAGAGGACTCTGAATGACCTGGACTTATCCAGGATCAATTAGTCAATATGTATCAAAGGTGGAACTTGAATCCAGTTCTTCCAGAGTTCAATGCCATCCTTTAGCAGTTACATTAAAAAAAGCCTCACAATTTCTCTCCATTTGGACTTAAGTAACGTAATATTTCTTGAGATTTAGACTCAATTTATTTAACTGGCCACCAAATTTAGGAAATTAAATCATGTGTTCCTCAACACCTATAAATTTGATTTCTGTAGCAATAGTTATAAATTGTTATGTATATAACCTATTTTCTCCCACTTTCATTTTCCACTCCACCTTTAAAATATTGTATAATGCTACACAGAGTACTCAAGTTCTCTAAAATGGAATTTTGACCAATTTACAGCCTTTACATAGCTATCCCTATAAAACAAAAAAAAATTGTTGAAACAAAAAATGGAAACAAACAGAAACTAATGGGTACACCCTGAATTGTTTTTAGATATGGTTGTCAACCTTCTATACTTGTTCCCTACCAAATTGTATCTTTTGCCAGGATATAGAACACTTTTTTAAAAAAATAGGCATGGAGGGGGTATTAACCTTTGAATAATTGGATTTAAGTCCAAATGCTTTGAGGACTACAGAGAAGGTGATTTTTAATTCCTAGAACACAGTTCAAATTTTCAGTCACCGTAATGAATTAAACTGATGTGATATCTTGGCTTAATACAGGTTAATCATAACTTCAAAGGCATGGTCTCCAAGAGAAAGGGAATATTTGTGGAGGGGGCAGTTAGGAAGATAGGCATAAAAGATCAATACTTAAAAATTCAAGTCTGTGCTTCTGTTAGATCTTTCTGTCCTACACTTCCCACCACACACCTCATCCCTCAGCACCAAAGGCCACTGCTTCCTCATATGTGCATTTTAGCCATATAATCTTCTCCTTCAAAATGTTACCTGCAGATGGGCTTGGGTAGTTAAGTTAAGCAAGGCTCCAGCGAGAACTATAAAGCATGACCCGCTCTTTATGCTCTGCTATTTAGCAGGATTATTGTTATTTATCAGCTCTGAGACAGCCAGTCCTTTTCCCTTTAAGACATAACCATAAACATCAGAGCCATTCTCTTGATGGCCCTCCCAATGCCAAAATCTCTTTAGTTCCTTATGGCTGTCAGTCCTACTAAGGTTTTGAAATATGTCTCATCCATTTAGATGCTGTCCATAGAGCATACTAGTTGCATATTTGCTGAGTGCACCTAACCACACCTGTGATCCATCATTTATAAATTTTTACAGCAGGATTGTTCACCTAGTAAAATAGCTCTAAGCCCAATAATAAAAAATACAATAAACACAAGTCATGGTTCCAGAATGGATGAAGAAAACCCCTTTCTCTCTCCCCCCCTCCAAGGAGCCTAATGTTTTCCACCTAATTTCCCACTTATTATATCACTTTTGACTCTTTGCTTCTTTTCCTCCTCCACTCATAATTGTCTGATATTTACTGATTCTAAATTGGATCCTAGGTGAAAATATAGGATTAGACATCATTCTTTCTCAATAGGCTTCAAATATAAACTTCCTAGATTTCTGTTCTTCTCATTCCAATGAAGGTGAAAATCCTGACCTAAATCAAATATTTAAAAGGCATGCAAATGCATAAAATTAACTATGATTATAGAAAAACTTTCCTGCATAAAAATTTAAAATGAATACAAAAATCTTGTTTATTTTTACAAAAGAAGCACCCATCCAGATTTTTCCCCAATACCTTGAATTTACTTTTTTAGACAAATACTAAAACTTAAATACATAAGAAAAGAAAAAAAGAAACATTATAAACTTAAATATAAAATAAGAAAAGAAGAAAAAAAACATGTCATGTGCACAGCAGAAACTAAGACAGGTTTTAAAATATATAGCTATAATTTATCATTTCAAGAAAGCCAATATATTAAATACTGAGTGTTAAGTTGAAAGCCATCCATTTTTTCTTTGCTTCCTTGTAGTTTTTCTTTTGTTCTTTGCTGTACACTTTTTAGCTTGTTCTTTTACCCCCCTCCCCACTCCCTGGCCACCACCCCAAGGCTGCAATTAAGCATGGATATATTTATATCTAGGTATTGATATATACATTTGTGTATACAAATATACACATATGTACATAACACACACACATACACGTATATATATATATATATATATATATATATATATATATATATATATATATATATATATGAAAAGATATACTTTCCCTGAGATTCTACTCCTAATCTTGTTTTTATGTTTGTGCATATCTTTTTTCCTATTTCTCCTACCTCCTCTACATTACTTCTACCTGCTACCTTGCCCTCTTATTACTTAACTTACCCCCACTCCAGCAATCCCTCCCTTATTCTAAATCTAAACACCCTTCTATACCCTCCTTTTAATTTGTTTCCTCACCCTCCCCTCTAAAGATCCCTCCTTTATCCTCTCCCCCCTCCCTACCCCCTTAGAGTTTTATTTTTTTTTAATTTAGAAGGCTTTTATACTCTTCTAGATATATATGCATTATCTCCTCTTAAATGCATTCCTGATGAAAGTAGGTTTCCAGAACTAACAGTCCCCTCCCCCATCTAGTTCCTCTGTATTGGTTCTTCTTCTTGCACCTCATTTGTATGGGATAATTATGCTTTTAGCAGTTCTTGAACAGTTTTACTTATTAAACTCATATCATACTCAGGTCTACCACAATCTTTCTTATAAGCTACTTACTTATTAGCAACAATCTTAGACATAAATTTTACATTTTTCATACATGAAAGGTATTCTGTCTTTATTAAGTCCCTTGTAATTGGTCATTGGTACGTACCCTAGATTTCTCTTGGCTCTTGTATGTTAAATCTTCTATTGAGTTCAGGTTTGCTTTTTTTTTAACAGTCCTGAAAGTTTGACAGCTGATCAAACATCCTTTTTTTCCACTCACAATTATGCTTAGCTTTGCTGGGTGTATTTTCAGGTGGAGGCCCAGTTCTTTTGCTCTCAGATATATAGCATTCCAAGACCTGTGATCTTTTAGTGTCACTCGTAATATTTTGTCCTTGATATGGGGGTTTCAGAATTTTAACTATAATATTCCTATGAGTTTTCCTTGTAAGACCTCTTTCAGGTGGTCATCGGTGGGTTTTTTCTACTTCTACTTCTCCCTTGTGTTCTAATGCTTCAGAACAATTTCCTTCAATTATTTCTTGTATTATTATATTAAGATTCTTTTTTTGATCAGAACTTTCAGGTAGTCCTATTATTCTTACGTTTTCTTTCCTTGATCTGTTCTTTAACTCCGTTGTTTTTCTTATGAGATGTTTCACATTCTATTCTATTTTTTTTTCATTTTTATATGTATGTGTATATGTATATATACATACATATACACATATATGTGTGTGTGTGTGTGTATATATATATATGTATATATATATATATATATAAAGATATATTTAAATTTCTTCATCTCTTATAACTTCAATGGCTTCCCCTTGCCAAATTCTGATTTTCAAGGAGTCATTTTCTTCCCTAAGATTCTGGAACTCCTTTTCTAATTGGTTGACTTTCTTGTCATAATCTTCTTGTTTGTCTTGTATTATTCTTATTTTTCTTTTTAATTTTTACTCAATCTCTCTCATTTGATTTTTAAAGTCTTTTTTACAATTCCTCAATGAATTTTTTTGGGCAGGTGACAATTTGACATTACTCTTTGGGATAGAAGAGGGTTTCTTTGCTTCAGTATCCTCCTCTGAAGAGGAACCTCATCTGCTCTATTCCTATAGTAACTCTATATAGTTGGACTCTTTCTCCTTTGCCTGTGCATTTTTTTATAATTGTTTAATTTTTATAATTACCTCTAGTCCTGGGGGATGGGGGATGGTGCCTCTGGCCTCTGATACTCTTCAGTTCTCCCCTCTGACCTTGAACTCAAACCAAGAACTCCAGCCTCTTGTAAGTGCCCATAGTCAGCAGGTCCCTGCCCCACTGCTTCTGCACTCACCAGGCCTGTGCTGGTTCCTTCTTGCCTCAGCTGCTCTCTGCAGCACAGCTGGGTCTGGAGCTCCTTGTCAGCAGAGATTCCCTAGATATTCCCCAGGTCAGACACCCAACTCCTCTCACTGTCTCCAGGGTAAAAGTTCCTGTGGTTGAATCTGAGGCACCCTTCCAACTCAGCTAACCTCAGGGCTTGCCACTTGTTTTTAAAGAGGACACTAGCCTGGAGGTGCTTACTCTTCAATTGGAGGAAATCTAGTCCTGGGATTTTTCTTCAGGTCTTGTCCAGTTGTCCCAATAGGACTCCTGTTCTGCCCCTACTCTTATTTGTTCTCAAGGTTCTATGTTCATATGGAGGGGGTTATTTTATCTCTTTTATGGAGAAAAATCTTGAGAGCTTGAAATTTTCTACCTATTCCACCATCCTCCCAGAATCCTCTCTTCAAATTTATTTTTAAAATATATTTTCTTGCAAAATAAAAGTATTCACCAAAAATACTGAAGCTGGAAAATACATCTCACAAATTTTAAATGGGTCCTTCATTTGTTTGTTTTTGAATGGTTAAAGAAAAGAAAAAAGAAAGAAAAAAGCACCCACATGCACATGCATTTTGTTTAATTTTGGTTCAAATTTAAAGCATTTGTTTTTTCACAATATAAAGAAACTGAATATAGGTATAAATAGCCATTTTTAAAAGCACATTTAAAATCTTTATTTCAATTAAATTAATATATTTGAATCTAAGTCACACCCAGTGTGGTGTTAATGTGATTAAAGATCTTCCCAGTTGATCCATCCCCTTAATTGGCCTCAGGTAGAGCTAGTTAAGGAAAGCTTGACTAGCTTTGACTTGGCTTATTTGTAGGAAGGCCCACACCCATTTGCTAATTAAGTCACAAGAGCTTTGAAGTCCCTTTTGCTACTTAGATCACTAAAGTTGTGAAGCCCTTGGGTCCTAAAAAGGGTATATATACTCTGGAAGCCATTCAGCTCTTAGAATTACACGGGCTCTCAGAACTGCAAGCTCTCGGAACTAAGGGAAGAGAGGACACAGGCAAGCAGACAGCTAGGATTTGTGAGTGAGTATTTACTGGAAGGCCCCATCAGAGGAGAAGGTTATGAGATGGATTGACTCCTTGCTTTGATACTGTGTTTTACATTCCTTGTTGTTATGATTGGTTTTGGGAGTTGGTTGCTGCTTGGATAGGCTGGACTTATTGGTTATGGGATCTGGTCTTCTGGTGTCTGAATAAATGTTTTACTTCTTCTGCCTTCTATATGGAGAGTCTCTTACATTCTGCGATACAGGCATATTCATGGTCACCATCGATATTGTGACACTTGTCTTACTGATACACTCAGTTATCCTCTACTTCATCCAAACCCTACATGGAGTCAACACTTCCAGATGCTCATTGTAGTCATGATTACAAATAAATTCTCCCATAATGGAAATTACAATATATATCAATACATGTTGTTCTCTCTCTCTCTCTCTCTCTCTGTCCCCCCCCCCCCTCTCTCTCTCTCTCTCTCTCTCTCTCTCTCTCTCTTTCTCTCTCTCTCTTTAATGAGAATGATTTTTGGTTTGTTTTGCTTATTAGCAAAAAGAAACTACCATATACCACTCACATCACTAAATATATAAAAAGATGAAAAATACATTTTCACATTATGATGATAGCTATGTTGAATATAATATTAAAGAAGTGAACATTTTGTTGACTTTCTGTGTGACTTCTATTAAATCATCCCAATTTCTCTTGCTTGCAGTAGTACTCACTGAATGAATAAATAAATACTTGCTTTGAAAGGTAAAGTATGATCTCTTTCTATTGATAAAGTGTTTTGAAATTCTTTTTTTGTATGAAGTGTACAAAGCAACCTTTTGAAGATTCTATAGTGGGGTGGTATATACATACTATTGAACCTCAAAAATGGTGGTATCAGTTGTAGGAAGTACTTGGTGAATATATCTGTTATTGAGCCTGTATTTATGTTTTCTTTAAAGAAATGACTTTACATAAAAATTTGCCTTATTGAACTCCACTCAACGCTGTAACATTGACCTGCATGCTGCCCCTCAGAAAATCATTCATGCCTGATATTTTCCAGTAAGTAAATGTATTAAAATGCATTAAAAGCAAAGAATTCTAGAAAGATTAATAATAGTAATGAAATAGGAGCTATATGCATTTCAAAAGAACAGGAAGTTTTTCCCACATGCAGGTTAAAACAGATAACAAAGAACGTAGTGACACTGGAAATGTACCTTTTTTTTTTTCAAGAAAGTGCTGTTGGAAGTTAAAAATAGAAGATAATAGAAGAATAGGCAGAAAGAGCCCTGGTTTTAGAGTCAGAGGACTTGAGTTCAGATCATAGCTGTATTGCCTGAATGGTTTTGAACAAGTACCTTTACTTATCTGGGCCTCAATTTTCTCATTTGTAAAATGATGGAATGTAATTAGACAACTTCTAAGATCCCATCCAGCTCCAAAACTATTGACACATGACATGACAGATGGCTTCAAAATTTTGGAGGCCTGGTTGTGGTGGAAGCCATTACTCGTTGATAAAACTATCATGCCTAAGTAGATTGATGCTCTCCCTCCTACCTTGATATTATAATCAATGGAATATCTGATAAGAAAGATGATATTTTCTGCCCCAGTGCCCATTTTGTTTATCTTGATGCATGAATATGAACGCAAGCTTCTGTGTGAGATCGATTAGGATATGCTGAGCACATACAGTAGTATATCTAAAGCAATGATAAAGATAATAATCATAATAACTAACATGTATATGGTAATTTAATGTTTGTAAAACAAACATATATTAGCTCATTTGATCCTCACAAGAGCCTTATGAGGTAGATCCTATCAGTATTTCCATTGTAAAGAGATAACTGAGGTAGAGAAAACGGCAATACTCTGTCTATTGTCATATTCAATACTAGTACTTAGTACATTAAAAAGACAGTAAAATCTAAAAATCATGGTCGTTGTTCAATGACAGTGTATAATTTCATTGGGAAAGTAGATTGCAACATAGTGAAAGTTAGGGGAACTATGACCTCTTTCACCCAGCGAAATCTGATTAAATGTAAATTGCTTGGTATGGATAATTAGAAAAAGAGATTATTTGAAATAGGATGCTAATCACGTGATACAAGTCATAAGGCAAAGACTAGAGATGAATACTGTTTACGGTAGAGTGAGGATTTTATGCAGGTGAATTTTAAGCTGGTGTAACAACAATGTTGCTAGCAGCTGCTGTGGAGGTGAAAGACCAACAAGAGCACAGGGAAGGGCTGCTTGCACAGGTCCTTTGATCTGCTGTTTCAAGGAAAGCAACTTTAAAGGATTAACAATCCCATTTTAATTAAACATACATATGCCATTCACTTAGTTCAAAGGAAAAGCCAGCCTCCTGAACTTCAGAGAGAATACAAACAGAAATTACAAGCATGCATTATATAGACAGAGCAAATAAATATGAATCTGCAGACAGGCTTCTAGCTGTCCGTCCAAGCAATACACAGCTACCAGAAAGAGAAGCACCTCTGGGTTGTCAAAGTGGGGGGGGTGGGATGGTGCAGGGTGGGGGGGTGCCTGCTTCAATGGCTACCCAGAGTCTCATCACCAACACTTTTTCCAATGAGTGTGCCCCTAAAGGCAAAACCTCTAACCTCTGAGTTTATATATACTTCTTTAGGGTCAAAGGGCATCACAACCATGTGACTCAAACTTATGTGACTTAGGCCTTCCCTTGACATGAGCAGGTCATCAAGGACTCCAGATTTAATCAAAGATTCCTTAGGACTGAGAAGCACTACAAAACAAAGGCAACATAAAGTGCACTTTGCTTGCCATTACATTGGAAAGACAAAACTCATCAAAGGTACTTGATTACTTCAGCATTCCAAAAGAGAAAACAGTAAAAAAAAAAAAAAAAAGTCCCACCCTTATTGTCATAATAACTGGGTATTCATGGATAGGAAAAAGGACATGGTGGGAGTGAAAAAGACAATAAAAGCCATAACAAATTAAAGAATATACTGCCACTTAAATGACTTTTAGATGAAAATAAGTTTTGCTTTGCCAATGGAAATATATCCCTTCGCTATTGGAAACCTTAAGCAACATTTTTTAGACTAATGGAAGTTATACAACTAATATAATTTTATTTAGCTTCCCTCTCCATTTTTCTCAATATATCAGTTACCAAGTTAGTTAAATATAGTTTTATCATCACATTTTGTATTTTCGGTAATTGCTTTCATAAATATAGAAAACACAAATATGATCCATGTTAGGGATTTTCATTTATAACTGAAAGTTGCCCAAGAATATTTTTTTTTATCATGTGAAAATGGTTTACCTTATAATGAGGGAAATTATTTAAATCAAAGTCATTAGTTTACACTTTACTTTGTATATAGATTCATTCAATGCTGTAACTAGGGTGATGGTAATGTGATTTTGACCTAGATGACAACCATCATTCTTCTTATGGATGTAAGGCTTTACTTCTTGGTCCCCTATTGGTTGAGGCTACCATATGGACCAAAAGCTTCTAGGATAGTCACCATACTTGGTTCTATCACTGTTGGGTTCCTCTATAGAGACTCAATTGCCTCCATAAACTATAGTAGTAGGAATATTAGATTCCATGGGAAATGTACCTCTCTTTTTAAAGCACAATCACCTTTCCAACTTACCCCAAAGAATTTTCTGATTTTCTCTCTTCCCAACTGTTTCTGTTGCAAGTGATAGAATTCTAAAGACCCTAGCACAGTGAAGATACCATATAAGTAATTATAATAACCATTAGGAGAAGTAGAATGTCTCAAGATTCATTATATTTAAAATGATTATTAAACAAACAGCTACAAATTAAATTATGTCCACTTTCATTTCAACATTTGATAGATGTTCACGAAAAACATTTCTCTTCATATAGAGCACTTAAAACTTTGCATGACATAGAAAGAAGACCAAGCACAAGGATTCTCGGTACCAGAGGTACTTTTGGATTTTTCAAATTATAATACATAGATAAAACAATTTTACAGCATTTTCTCATTCCAGTATTTCCTATCCATCTTCTCTTTGCCCCATCTGTGTAAAGTCCACAGAATATCTTATGTACATGGTGATCCCCTGATTGGTGATTCCACTCTTGGAATTTAGGACTCTCAACTATGTAAATATGTTATTTTTCTGATGTCTAATAGAAATCAAATACAATATCACACTCCACTAGGTGTTTCACCACTATGTAAAGCATGGCACACCACAGCCTAAAAGTTCTCTAAAATTAATACTTTGAATTGACTTGTGGAATCACAGAATTTGAGAGTTGAAAGGGATCTGAAAAACCATCTAGATCAAATCGTATGCCCAAAGAATTACTACTACATGTAACAATTGTAATAGAGCTTCTGTCAGAAAAGCTCCAAAAAGGGGAAACATATTAATTTTTGAAGTATGCCATTCCAGATTTTAACAACATTGATTTCCTGGCATCAAGCCTATATTTTCTTCCTTGCAATTGCTCTCCATTCTTCCTGGTTCTTGGGCCAAATAGAACATGCGCAGTCCAATCATGCCATGAGAGTGCTTTAAATGCTGAAAGTAGCTACCCCCTTTCTCCTGTGTCTTCTTTTCTTCATGCTAAATGAGCCAAGTTTCTCCAAGTGATTTTCATATGTCATAGGTTCAAGTCCTTTCACCACTGTAGTTACCAGAACTGAACAAAATATTCACAGTCAGGTCTGATGCAGGCTCATCTCCCCATTACTAGAAGCAATACCCCTCTTAAACAATAGATTCAGTAAACTTAGTTCAAACATAACATGGCTAATTGCTAATATTAAATAGGAAGAGGGATAGTGACTGAATATGTGATTTTATTAGTGTAGGGAACTCCTGGATGAGCAAACTCCTTCCACTGAGGGAAGCTGTCACTTCCTCTGCAATGTATATTGCTCTTGTTTTGAGTGCTAAGAGATTGGACTTGTCTATGATTACTCAGTCCAGGTCTACAAATACTGAGCCATTATTTTTAAGAGGAGAGGGATTAAACATAGGCCCTGAACCCAGGAGGCTAAGTAACCGAATTTTTTATAATATCCTCTAGCTATACGCAATCAGTACCTACAAGGAAAAAATGCTCTAACATAACTCAGAATATTAAATTGGATGAAAATTGGCAGTAGTCTCATTACTCTTAATTTTTTAGCTCATAACAAAAATCTTAGGGCAACTACTAGAAATCACTCTCATCCCCCACTTCTTTTCCTTTTTTCCTTCAGACTTGGGATCCTGTGACTTCATCAGTGTTCTTGTATAACACCTATTTTTTTTTTTTTTTACCACCAGTGCTATTCTGGTCTAAGTATGAGATTTTTTTTTCAGTTTTTTTTTTTAAATTTTATTTAATTTATTTAATATATTTAGTTTTCAGCATTGAGTTTCACAAGAGTTTGAATTATGAATTTTCTCCCCATTTCTACCCTCCTGCCTACTGCAAGATGGTGTATATTCTGGTTGCTCCCTTCCCCAGTCAGCCCTCCCTTCTGTCACCCCACTCCCCTCCCATCCCCCTTTCCCTTCTTCTCTTGTAGGGCAAAATAAATTTCTATGCCCCATTGCCTGTGTATCTTATTTCCTAGTTGCATGCAAAAACTTTTTTTTTTGTTTTTGAATGTCTGTTTTTAAAACTTTGAGTTCGACATTCTCTCCCCTCTTCCCTCCCCGCCCACCCTCCCTGAAAAGGCAAGCAATTCAACATAGGCCACATGCATATCATTATGTAAAACCCTTCCACAATACTCACATAGTGAAAGATTGACTATGTTTTGCTCCTTCCTAACTTATCCCCCTTTATTTAATTTTCTCCCTTGACCCTGTCTCTTTTTGAAAGTGTTTGTTTTTGATTACCTCCTCCCCCGTCTGCCCTCCCTTCTATCATCCCCCCTTTTTTATCTTCTTCCTCCTTCATTCCTGTGGGGTAAGATACCCAATTGAGTGTGTATGGTATTCCTTCCTCAGGTCAAATCCAATGAGAGCAAGATTTACTCATTCTTCCTCACTTGCCCCCTCTTCTCTTCTTACAGAAACACTTTTTCTTGCCACTTTTATGTGAGATAATTTACCCCATTCTATCTCTCCCTTTCTCCCTCTCTCAAAATATTCCTTTCTTATCCCTTAACTTGATTTTATTTTTTTAGATATCATCCCTTCATATTCAACTCACCCTGTGCCCTCTGTCTCTCTCCATATATAGATATATATAGATATACATATACATATATATATATATATATACACCCCTACGCATATACATATATAGACACAAACATATGTGTGTGTATATATATATATAAATATATATGTGTGTGTATATATATATATATATATATATATATATATATATATATATATATACATACACACATACATATGCATATTCCTTTCAGCTACTATGATACTGAGGTCTCATGAATCATACACATCATCTTTCCATGTAGGAATGTAAACAAAACAGTTCAACTTTAGTAAGTCCCTTATGACTTCTCTTTCTTGTTTACTTTTTCATGCTTCTCTTGATTCTTGTGTTTGAAAGTCAAATTTTCTGTTCAGCTCTGGTCTTTTCACTGAGAAAGCTTGAAAGTCCTCTATTTGATTGAAAATCCATATTTTGCCTAGGAGCATGATACTCAGTTTTGCTGGGTAGGTGATTCTTGGTTTTAATCCTAGCTCCATTGACCTCCAGAATATCATTTCCAAGCCCTTCAGTCCCTTAAGGTGGAAGCTGCTAGATCCTGTATTATCCTGATTGTTTTTCCACAATACTCAAATTGTTTCTTTCTGGCTGCTTGCAGTATTTGCTCCTTGAACTGGGAGCTCTGGAATTTGGTGACAATATTCCTAGGAGTTTGCTTTTTGGGATCTTTATGAAGAGGTGATCTGTGGATTCTTTCAATTTCCATTTTACCCTGTGGTTCTAGAATATCAGGGCAGTTCTCCTTGATAATTTCTTGAAAGATGATATCTAGGCTCTTTTTTTGATCATGGCTTTCAGGTAGTTCAATAATTTTTAAATTATCTCTCCTGGATCTATTTTCCAGGTCAGTGGTTTTTCCAATGAGATAGTTCACATTGTCTTCCACTTTTTTATTCCTTTGGTTCTGTTTTATATTATCTTGATTTCTCATCAAGTCACTAGCTTCCACTTGCTCCAATCTAGTTTTTAAGGTAGTATTTTCTTCAGTGGTCTTTTGGAGCTCATTTTCCATTTGGCTAATTCTGCCTTCCAAGGCATTCTTCTCCTCATTGGCTTTTTGGAGCTCTTTTGCCATTTAAGTTAGTCTATTTTTTAAGGTGTTGTTTCCTTCAAAAATTTTTTCAGTATTTTTTTGGGTCTCCTTTAGCAATTCATTGACCCATTTTTCATGGTTTTCTCACATCATTCTCATTTCTCTTCCCAATTTTTCCTCTACTTCTCTAACTTGCTTTTCCAACTCCTTTTTGAGCTCTTCCATGGCCTGAGACCAGTTCATGTTTCTCTTGGAGGCTTTGACTTTGTTGACTTCTTCTGGCTGTATGTTTTGGTCTTCTTTGTCACCAAAGAAAGATTCCAAAATCTGAGACTGACTCTAAGAGCGTTTTTGCTGCCTGGCCATGTTCCCAGCCAACTTACTTGAGCTTTGAGTTTTTCCATCGGGGTATGACTACTTGTAGAGTAGAGAGTACTTTGTTCCAAGCTTGAGGGGATGTGCTGTTGTTTGCAGAGCTATTTCTATACAGCCAGCTTTGCCACACCAGCACTCCTTCCCCAAGAACTGCCAACTTGGATCTGACGCAAATCTTAAGCAGGCTCTGTGCTCCTGCTCTGATCTACCAGTTAATTCCTCCCACCAGTTGGGTCTGGGGCTGGAAGCAACTGCAGCTGTAGTTCTGTAGCTGCACTACCCCCACTTCCCCTGGGGTGGTGGCTGAACCATGAACTCCTTTCACTCTGTCCCCACAGCTTTTCCCACTAACCTTCTCTGTTGTCTTTGGTGTTTGTGGGTTGAGAATTCTGGTAACTGCCACAGTTCACTGATTCAGGGCGCTAGGGCCTGTTCCGCCAGGCTCCCTGTCTGGTTGGTTCTGCTGCTGCCCACACTGGGCTCTGCTCCCCTCTGCTCAGTGCCCAATAGACCTCATCCAGCCACCATCCAGGCTGTCCTGGGCTGGATCCCTGCTTCCCTCTGCTATTTTGTGGGTTCTGCAGTTCTAGAATTTGTTCCAAGCCATTTTTTATAGGTTTTTGGAGGTACCTGGCAGGGAGCTCATGCAAATCCCTGCTTTCCAGCCACCATCTTGGCTCTGCCCCTCTATAACACTCATTCTTTACCAATCGTATAGGATACTGAGGAATTAAAGAAAGGACTTGTTCAGGGTTAGATCACTAATATGTGTAAGAAGCAAGATTTGTATCTAGGTCATCCTGTCTCCAAGGAGAACCCTCTATGCACCTCAATGTCCAAAATGAATAATATATTCTTCAGTATTTCCAAGCTTGCAACAGCTCAATACCAAAAAGGAGAAGGTGTAAATAAAAGGCAATAATCTGGCATGTTGTCATTGACTTAGTTGTGTTCTCAAGTTGGTGAATCTTCTTCATTATGGTGTGACCTGTGCCTCTGAATGCTGGCTACTGAAATAAAATCAATGAAGGTATATCCCTATCAGCTGGGAAATGGATGAACAAATTTTGTCTTACAGGTACCATTGTGTAGCAATAAATGACAAATATGGAATTGAGAAAACATGGGAAGATTTGTGTGAATTGGTACAATATGAAATAAGCAGAACCTGTATTATAATAATTCAATGAAATTATTGTTTCAAATAAATAATGAATTCTGAGTATTTTTTTTAAAGATAACAATATTAGTCGTGGAAAACAGGTAATGAATGTTATTTCTCTTTACTCAACTAAAGGATGGCAGCTTATTAAAGGAGAATGATGCATATACTGTCAGTCATGGTCACTGTGTCAGTTGTTTTTTGCATAAACGTTTTCCTTTGATATAAGGATGACTCCAAGTATGAGGTGATAGAGCAGAGTATATGCAAAAATTAGTGTTATAAAAGCAAAAGGTGTTTACAAACTTTTCTTTTTAAGCCTGCTACCCTTCTGCCAAAGATATAATACCTCCATCGCCCCTGGCTCCTAGACAAAGAGCTCTACAAACACTTTTCTCCACCTAGCAGCTGTGCCCCATCTAAGATTGGGACCTGTGGAATTTATGCAGGTTGCCACACTTCTGCTGACTGCATAAAAAACAACAATGGAAGGGCCCAAAAGGCTTTGAAAATCTTATAGCAAAACAAACAGAGATACAGCTGAAAGAGAGAGGGAGAGAGAGAAAGAAGGATGCTTAGCATTTTGCGATGGACAGACAACAAAAATTCCATTGTTAGGCAATATTAATAGGCAAATTTTTCTAAGTATATGAGGTTCAAAAACGATACTAACCAGTACTTCAAAGATATTAAAGAAAGAGAAAAAAAGTGGACCCATAGATAAAAAACATATATTTCTAGCAGCTTTTTTTATAGGGATGATCTGGAAACTGAAATGGTCCCCATAAATTGGAGAATGGCTGAGCAAATTATTGAATATAAATATAATGGAATATTCTGTGCTGTAAATGATGAAAGGGACAGTTTGAGAAAAACCCAGGAAGATTTGTAAAAACTGATATGAATGAAATGAGTAGAACCAGGAGAGTATTTATATAGTAACCGTGACATTGTAATGACAAGCAACTTTTAAAAAACTTACAAACTCTAGTCAATATGACCAACCAAATTTTCACAGTACTAATGATGAAGCATGCTATATACCTTCTGACAAAGAGATGATATATTTCAGATTCAGAATGAAACAAAGCCAACACTACAATTCTGTTGCTTGACTGTGTATCTTTGTATTTTTTTCTTTTTCTTTTTCCAATGTAAGAGGAGAGAGAAAATAAATGCCTAATTGAAATAAAATTTATAATAACTATATGTTATATATGTTTACTTTCTTATACACTTGAAAAGAAAGAAATCTTTGCATAGCGAAGACTTAGGGTTTCATGTCCAATCATCTTTTTTATATACATGGAAATCATCCTTTTATTTGAGGTTTAAGTTTAGATAAAGTAAATTTAAAATGATAGTCTGCAGCCAAAATAAGATTTTCTCTTTCCACTTCACATATCAATAGTATTGTGATAGCCTTCTTGGGAAAACATTCCTTGATAAGCTTTGGAACACTGTCTAAATTTGAGGATATTAATTAAAGCCTTTTTAACATGCAAAAATCCAATGCTGAAGATGTATAAACCTCATTTCCTATAATTCCTGAGGAAGTTGGCTTAAGGAATCAAAAGATTTTTGAGATGAATCTTCCACACTTTCTGCATTATAAACTTGTATTCAGTTTGGTGGTACCTTGAAGTTGACACTCTGAGATAAAGCTTCTTCTCCGAACAGATATCTTCACCCTTTTATATGTCCTCTTGGAATCACCTAACAAAACTCAAATTAGAAGAATAAAATCAGTAGTCATTTCATATATGTCTTGGATATGTCTTCTCACTGATGTAGCTACACCCTGAAATGATTGAAGATTAAATTCCGTGCATACCTGTCCATCCAATATTACTCTCCATGTCCTCCAATAAATCTGCCAAGAGGGTTTTACCCAAATTTCTCCAGGGATCTCCTGAAGCTTCTCTTCATTCTCATGGACATCAGTGGAATATATGAGCTCTCACTTTGTGACTTGATCTTTTTTTTCTGGCCACATAATTTTTGTGATCACATTCTTTAGGCCACTTCTGGTGTCAAATGGTTAGCAGTCAAAATGAATCATAGACATGGACATAGGTTAAATTGTCAAGGGGTTTGAAGAGGTAAGAATGAAGGATATGCTGAAATATATATATATATATATATATATATATATATATATATATATATATATATGTATGTATACATATATATGCTGAATATATAATTTTAAAAACACACAAAATCTTTTAATTTCATTATTTCCATCAAATATACGAAGACTGTTTCCTTTAACAAATGTCTATTCATTTTGCACTTCTCAGCCTACCAACTAACTGATATTTAAAGTATGTGTGGGAGTGGGGTATGCACAGTTTAAATGAATGCCATTAGACAATTTCTATTTATAACAAAACCCAGACCTTAACATTTCCATTAGAATTATCATCCTCGACTCATTTTAAAATATCACCTAACTTCAGATTGGATTTCGATGATTTATAAAGCTACCTTCAATGATACTCTTCAAAAGATGTTTATTTAATAATAAATATTTTATCAAAGCCAGACATGCAATCCTTAGTAGAGATGTAGTATGGCTGCATGATTTCCACAGGGGCTTCAGTATCATTAAGAATAATTCTGCCTGACATTTTTCTAGTCAAGGCATTATTTTTGCCGGATGACTAAAATACTTTATATCCGTATGTCTTCTCTCTGATATTTCTTTAAAAAATAAAACTCTGTACTGTCACACAATGAGTAAATCATCTGCTATGTTAAAAACCAATGAGCAAAATAAATATTTAAAAGCTACAAAGAGGTAAAGATAGAAAATAGAAGCAACATTTTTTTTTCTTCAACAAAATTGAAATATTAGAGAAGGTGGCCAGCAGTGCAGTATAGTAAAAAGCACTGTGGTAAAAGCCTAGGTGCTGGCATAAGAAGGACTCAGTTTTAGACTTGGATTTATTCCTAACTCAATGGGTGACTGGAGCAGCTCACTGAAACTTTCCAAACCTCAGTTTCTCTATCTTTTTTTTTTAGAGGGGGGAAGGAAGGGCCATTGGGATTAGGTGACTTATGTAAGGTCACACAGCTAGGAAGTGTGTCAAGTATCTGAGGCCAGATTTGAACTCTGGTCCTCCTGACTCCAGGGCCAATGTTCTACTCATCGCACCACCTAGCTGTCCTTCTCTATCTTTAAAATGATCATGAAATGGCCTCTAGGGTCACTTGCAGCTCTCAGAATTTATGGTTGCCAATTCAGTTGAAGATCATTTTTTAGCTTACTCTAAAAATGTGCATGAATATTGTATAAAAAGAGCATGATGGGAGTGAATTAAAATACTGCAGAGAACTCGGCAAATTCACTGATTTCTTTTCTTGAGAAATATGTTCTCTCTCCTTTCTAAAAAATGTGTCACCTAAGAACTCTTAATGAGTCTTCAGGTCCCTGTTACTGGGGAAGGGGAGAGGAAACAAGTAATTCCCACTCATACTTCCTATTCTTCACAGTTCTATAATGGCATTCTCTTCAAGGAGATGGTGCTTCAGAGTGTCAGCTTTCATAAACTGACTTATTGGGAAACAAATTTCTGAATGCATTTTAAAAAACATATCACAGTTATTGTTAATCCTTTCACACATTGTTTAACAACCTCATATCTACATAACAGTTTTCCAAACAATGTTTATAGGAGTTTTTTCTTCTTACATCTGGAAGATGAGCCTCTATCAAAGTTGTAAATTCAAAATTCTTTTTTTTTTTTGCTTTCCTCAAACATCTAGATTTTGTCATTAGTTCAGCAATTTAAAGGTGGTAAACTCATGCCATGAACTCTCTCTCTGTCTGCTCCCTTATCTTTTCCTTTGGCACTTGATGAAGTTATTCAAATTACTCAGCAATACATTCTGGAACATGTAAAAAAAGTGGAGAAAGTTGGTGATTTAGGATAAACTACCTGAATATGGAGATCTCAGAATATTTTAGATGAAGGCAATAGTTGAACCCAGGGATGATGATGAAGGCATCAAATAGATAGTGTAGAGTGAGAACAAAAAGGGACACAGGACAGAGCTTTGGGGAAACAACCATAATCAGGGCATGGATGACAAGCCAGCAGAGGAAAGTGAGGAGCTGTCAAGACAGGTAGGAAAATATGGAAAGAATGTCACAAGAATAGGTAGGGTAGAGTACACAGGAGGAGAGGGTGACTAACAGTGTCAAATGCTGATGAGAGGATAGACTGAGAAAAGATCCAAGGATTGTACATTCTTGCTAAGAATGGAGAGACCAGTTTCAATTGAGTGGTGAAATCAGAAGCAAATTCGAATGGTTTGAAGAGTGATTGAAAGGTGAAAAAACAGAGACAATTAATGAAGATGAAATTTACTAGTACTTTGGCTTTGAAAGGGAGAACAGATGTAACAGGAAAGTTTAAGGGAGATAGCAGGTCAAACTTAGGTTTTCGTTTCGTTTTAGAAAGAGTGACATCAAAGCATCTTTGTTGGTAAAAAGATTAGGGTTCTGGGGGATGGTGGAAATGTCAAACTCCCATGAGAAAAGAGGGAATCAATGGTCTCAGACCTACTCCACAAGGCTAAGTCATTTTTTTTCCCCTACAAGATAATGAAACTTTCTTCAAGATGGAATTTTGCTAACAATTTACAAACCTTGCTAGTTTTCTATGTAAACACCCCTACTCACTTCAGTGAGAAATGTGTCAGAAGCTCCCAAAACCTGTCACCTAGTGCCGACCAGACGTGATACTTTGGAGAGTCTGGTGGCCACAGTGCTGTGGCCAATTGAATCAATGGTATATCCTTACTGATTGTGCTATCCATGTTATCATTAAATAAGCTTTTTTTCTTAAATATTAGATGGCCCTCAAGTGTCTTGTTTAGTTTAAATCCTAACACTGAACTATTGAAGTGTCCTGACTCAGAACATAAAATAATTAAACCTTGACAATCAGAAAGACAACTTCTGGAAATAACATTGGCTTTGGAATAGAAGATGATGGATTCAAATTCCATCTTTACCATTTATACTATGTGACCTTGAACAAGTCACTTAAACTCCTTTGGCCCTAGTTTTCTTATTTGTAAATTGATGTAGCTAGACCACATGACCTCTAAACTCTTTTCTGGTTCTAAATCTATTATCTTCAATGTATAATTTTATAAATCATCTTCCCTCCCCCAAATCTAAACAAAACAAACAAAGCACGTATGTGGTTTTCCATGACATTAGTCACAGAAGATAAATCAACTTTCTTCCTTTCACATATCCTTTTGATGCCATCCCCTCCTCTCACCTTCCAGACCTTTCTCTAATTTCCTCTCTTTCAACATAATTCTCTTCCTGGATACTGACTTCTTTGCCATGGCCCTAGAATACGCTTAGCTTCCTTTACTGAGTGAAACAAGTGTGGGGAGAGTATTTCCTTATCCTTGCCATATTCTCAAAATAAAAACCCTATCCATAAACTTTTAAAATAATGATTTATGTTGCCTACTTGTTTAGTTGATTGTGTGTGCTTTTACCCAAAGTTTCTCCCAACTACCTTTATACTACTTTGCTTCTGTTTTGTCTTATGGAGTGATACTGTTCGTAACTTTCCATCATACATAAAAATGAGTTTGCATCTTAAATTGGTATTGCCCTTGGTTTCTATAAACCTCCATTAATCATGTGAGTCAAATGTGCTATTAAAGTTCTTTTGCTCTCCTTTTTATTGCTGTTGAATTGCATCAACTACATTTCTGTATGAAATTATGATTGTGTCTATCATTTCTTTTATCCAGGTACCATTTTTCATCATCAATTACTTTTCAAAAAAAGGTCAAAATGTAGTTGTTTTCATTACTGGCCATGACTTTTTTTTCATTTAAAAAAGAATGTGGCTTTGTACTCATTTCCTCCATAGCTCTAACAAGTTGGTTATCTGACTAAATAGACAGCTAATTCAAGAATAACTACTACATTGGAGATAAATTGCTTCTTGTCTGCTAAAATAGATTCCCTTTCATTTTCCGTGATATTGTTTGTTACATTGCCTTCCAGTTCTTTTCTTGAAGAAAGTATTCATGATAAAGCTTCAGCTTAAGATGCTGATGTGAAAGGTCCTAGCTGAGCTCAGGAAATATTTTAAAAGGATTCATATGAAGCAATGCAATATACATTCAAGCTGATACACTGATCCAATAAGATAACACACATAAAATGCTCTGGAAATCATAAACATGTGAATTCTAGCTAGGATTATCATTTTTGACCAATAAGTTCCTAGATCCAGTCTAGGCTGATGCAGGAGGATGCCAAGAAGTCTGGGAGTTTTCTGAACAAGAACATGTCAGTGGATTCTAAAGACAACCCAGTCTCCAGTAAATTGGACCTGAAGCCAGTGAAATCTGTATCTTGGTCTGTCAAAGAACAAAAAAGTCCTATGTAGGTTAATAGACAAGACAATTTATACCCACTTTGTAGGTCTTCATGCATTCTCAAGTAATCTTGTCTCTAATATTCTCCCAGCATTTGAGGAGGTAGCAACTCTCAGTAAGGAATTGACAGGGGAAATAGAGAGGCACAGTGTCTGAGAAACCTATATAGAAAGATAGAGCCTCCAGAACATCTGAAATCTTACATATCCAGTTGTTAGGGCTGCATCTTGGGATAACATAAAAGTTGGTCATTACATAAGGAAGAAATAAAGATGGGTGCCAGAGTTAGTATCTGCATTGACCCACTACAAGATAAAGGCCCAAACTGAGGATTAAGATATAAGGTATATCCTATCCTCAGTCAATGCATACAGACTATAACAAGGTAGCAGTAGTGGCACTCAGCCTAAGGAGGGAACAGGATAACATAGGGATTGTTTACCCCACCACGAACTCAAAGGAAAACAACAGGGGCAGAGCCAAGATGGTGGATAAAATGCCTGAACTTACTTGAGCTCTCCCCAAAAAGCCTCTGAACAACTTTAAATAATGGCTCAAAACAAATTCTAGAGCAGCAGAAACCACAAAAAGACAGGGTGAAACAATATTCCAGGTCAAGACAACTTGAAAGTCTTCAGGAAAAGTCTGTCTTACCAGGGGGAGAGTGGAGCAAAGTCCATTCCAGGCTGTGCCAGTGCAGACTGGGCCCCAGCAAAAAACCAAGAGCAGGCCTTGGGTACAATCGAATCAATAGCTTTAGCAGCTGCTTCCTGAGCTCTCAGCCCACAGATGGTAAAAGGGTCAAAAAACTAGTCAGAAGGAGATTACAGGGGTCTCTTTGCTGGCACTAAGGGCAGGACTCTGTTATTTTGCCCATACTTGGATCCTGGTCACAGTTTGGGGTGGCAATTCCAGGGAGAGGAGGAGCACTAGCTCAACAGAACTTGTGACTGCAATGGAGGGTGGACCCTTGTCACATTTTGTAATGCCAATGTGGCTAGCAGCGACTATGACTGTGTAAGACCAAGAACAACCAGCACACAGAAGGGCTGCTAACACTTGTTCTTTGATCTGCTCTTCTAAGGAAAGCAACTTTAAGGCATTAATAAACTCAGTTTAATCAAACATACATATGTGATTCACTTAGTTCAGGGAGAGAAGATCAGCCCCCTGCACTTCAGGGCAAATACAAACAGAAATTACAAACATCAATAGACAGACCTTGTCTGACTCAAATCACAATTCATAATTACCAGAGAAGCACCAATATCTGTCTGAGTTATCAAAGGGGGAAGGGGTTATTTCAATGGCTTGCCCAGAGTCTCATCACCCATATTCTTTCAATGAGTGTACCCCCAAAACAAAATGCCAACCTCTGATCTTAATACACCTGGTGCGCTTGATTAGCTCAGTGCTGAGAAGCACTCAAATAAAGAAGGGTGAGAAGTTCCATTTAGGGACCACATCCAATAGATGACTCCCAATTGTCTTAGTGCTGAGAAACATTCCAAGACAAAAAAGATCCCACTTTACCAGCCCCATTCAAACAAAGGCCAGAATCATTAAAGGCACTTAAGAGAAGAAGAGCAAAAAGCCCTGCCCTGATTACCACTACACAGTTCCAGGGCAGAAAAGAGTGTTTGTAGTCATTCACTGATCACAACACAGGTCAGTAGAGTAGTAAAAAAAACCTGTCTTTAGATCATATAACTTTGGAAAAATTGAAAATGTACAGGTCCCTAGAGGTATCTCTGAAAACAGCTGCACAAAAACCATGAAGTTTGGGACAATGATCCCTCCACCCTGGGAAGCAGAATCACACTTTACCAAAGAGTTAAAAAGTCAAGAAATTGGCTAGAAAAATGCACAAATAACAGAAAAAATTATGACTATAGAAAGTTATTATGGTGAAAAGAAAGACCAAAACACACACTCAGAAGAAGATAACAAAGTCAAACCTCCTATGTCAAAAGCCTCAAAGAAAAAATATGAATTAGTCTCAGGCCATGGAAGAGCATAAGAAGGATTTTAAAAATCAAGTGAAGAAGTAGAGGAAAAATAGTAAAGAGAAATAAGAGTGATGCAAGAAAATCATGAAAAAAATGCAAAACAGCAGCTTGGTAAAGGAGGTACAAAAAATACTAAAGAGAAGAAAACCTGAAGAAATAGAATAGGTCAAATGGTTAAAAAAAGGCACAAGAATTCAATAAAGGAAAGAATGGCTTGAAAAGTAGAAGTGGCCAAATTGGGGCAAAAAAGATATAAAAAAATTCATTAACAAGAACTCCTTAAAAAGAATTGGCTAAATGGAAAAGGATTTACAAAAGTTCACTGCAGAAAATAATTCCCTAAAAATTAGACTTGGATAAGTGGAATCTAATGACTTTATGAGACATTAAGAAGCCATCAGACAAAATGGAAAGAATGAAAAAATAGAAGAACGTGTGAAAAATATCATTGGAAAAACAATCGACTTGGAAAATAGATCCAGGAGAGATAATTTTAAAATTATTGGTCTACCTAATGCTATGATACAAAAAGGAAGCCTAGACACAATTTTCCAAGTACTGATCAAGGAAAACTGCCCCAATTTTCTAGAATCGGAAGGTAAAATAAAAATTAAAATAATCCACAGATCATATGCTGAAAGAGATCCCAAAATAAAAATTCCCAGGAATATTATAGCTAAATTCCATAGCTCCCAAGTAAAAGAGGAAATATTGCAAGCAGCCAAAAAGAAACAATTCAAATACAATGGAGCCACAGTCAGGATAACACAAGATTTAGTGATTTCCCCATTAAAGGATGATAGGACTCGGAATATGATATTTCAGAGGGCAAAAGATCTAGGATTACAACCAAGAATCTCCTTGCCAGCAAAACTGAGTATAATCCTTTAGATAAAAAGTGGAGATTCAATGAAATAGATCATTTCAATTATTTCTGACGAAGAAAACAGAACTGAAAAGAAAATCAGACTTTCAAATAAAATATGCAAGAAAAACATGAAAAGATAAACAGGGAAGAGAAATCATAAGGGATTCAATAAGGTTGAACTGTTTACATTCCTACATGTGAAAATGATACATGAAACTCGTAAGAACTTTTTCATTTTTAAGGCAGAAGAGGGCACAGGTGTGAGTTGAATATTATGGAATTATTATTGAAAAATAAGGTTAAGGAATGAGAAAGAAAATGGACTGGGACATGGGGGAAAGGAGAGGTAGAAAGGGGTAAATTATATAACATAAAAGAGGTACAAAAGACTCTTACTCTCATTGGAATGGGCTCAAAGAGGGAATAACATACACACTCAATTGGGTTTAGAACTCTATCTTACCATACAGGAAAGTAGGAGGGGAAAAGGATAATTGAAGTGGGTGGGTATCCAATATAAGGAAGGGTAGATTGGGGGAGGTAAAAGTCAGAAGCAAAACACTTTTGAGAATGGACAAGGTCAAAGAGACAGAGAGAGAGAGAGAGAGAGAGAGAGAGACAGAGAGACAGAGAGACAGAGAGAGAGAGAGAGAGAGAGAGAGACAGAGAGAGAGAGAGACAGAGAGAAGGATTAACAGGGAATATAGGATGGGGAAAATACATAAAAAGTTATCATAACTAAAAAAAATTACAGCGAGTCTCTCTACTAAAGACCTCATTTCTCAAATATGTGGAAATCTGGGTCAAATTTATAGCTATAAGGCAATTCCTCAGTTAATAAGTAATCAAAGCTATCTATAGCCATATAAAAAATACTTGAAATCACTATTGATTAAAGAAATGCAAATCAAAACAACTCTGAGCTACCAGCCCACATCTATCAGATTGGCTAATATGACAGAAAAGGAAAATGATAAATGTTGGAGGGGATATAAGAAAATTGAACACTTATGCACTGTTAGTGAAATTGTTTTCAACCATTCTGGAGAGTAATTTGGAATTATTCCCAAAGAGCTATAAAACTATGCATATCCTTTCACCAGGCAATACCAGTACTAGTTTTGTATCCCAAAGAGAAAAAAAAAGAGGAATGAGACTTATATTTATAAAAACATTTATAGCAACTCTTTTAGTGGTAGCAAAGAATTGAAAATTGAGGGGATGTCCATCAATTGGGGAATGGCTGAACAAGCTGTTTTATTGTTTTTGTTTTTATGATGGAATACTATTGTGATATAAGAAATGATGAGCAGGATGCTCTCAGAAAAACACAGAAAGACTTACATGAACTGATGCAAATGAAATGAGCAGAACCAGGAGAACATTGTATACAGTGACAGCAATATTGTATGATTCTACTATGAATGATTTAGCTATTCTGAGCAGTATAATGATACAAGACAATTCTGAAAGATTTATGATAAAAACACTATCCATCCTCAGACAACTAACTGATAGAGTCTGAGTGCAGATCAAAGCATATTTACTTTATTTTTATTGGAGTTTTTGTCTGTGTTTTCTTTCACAGCATTACTAACATGGAAATATGTTTTGCATGACTGCACATGTATAACCTATATCAAATTGCTTGCTTCTCAATGAGGAGGGAGGGAAAGAACTTGAAATTAAAAAAAGAAAAATGTTAAAAGTGTTAGAAATTGTTTTTACATGTAATTAGGGGAAATAAAGTATTAAATTTTTAAAAATAGAATGTTTTTTCTCATTAGTACCCTGTTGTTGTTTTTGTCCTTTGTTTTTGAAGAGTACCATGACATCTAGAAGGAGTCAGCTGGTTCCAGTGGCAAGTACTGGAGATGGTCTCCATGGCATGATAAGATATAGAACCAAGAAGAAATGATAGAAACTGGATCTTATCTTTCACTGGCATTTTGAATCACATGTACCAGAAAGGTCTAAGGGAGAGGATTTGACTCTCTAAGAACTCCAGTTATTTCCCCACTTTGGGTAACTTCAATTCCAATATAATGCCATTAACTTGAAAAACTTTCTCAATCCATCAGAATGGTGAATGTCACAAGAAGGGAAGATTATTTGATTTTCTATCTACTATAACATTTTCTTTTATGTGAGAAACTGACTCCATGAACTAGATTGCTAGAGAAGATGAAATCCCATAAATAAAGAAGGGGAGCTGTTTTGACTATTACATGGCTCAAGTTCTAGTCCTTTTTCAGTGTTATTATTGTTACTGGGTCAAATAAAGCCTGTCCCATATTTAATATTTTGTCAGCCCTAGTGCTTGCATAGTTGCCGAGTACTCTTTTCCTACTTTCTTAGGGAGATGTTGACATAAGCTAAATTGTGGATTCCCTAGGGATATACCATATGGGGACAAAAATGAATCAAATTTTGATATTGCCAGGATCCCAAGGTTTGAGCTTACAGATATGTTAGTGAGAAATCTCTAAGACTGAACATGATCTATATTTACCCAGTATATGAGTTGAGTCATGGGTTACAGTTGTGTACCCAAAGGCTATCATGGTGCCTTGCACATGGTAGGTATTTAAGGACCATTTATTCTAGTGAATTAATCAAATTGGAGAATTAGGTTTAATTTAACTATGTGCTTAAGAATAAGAAATGTTGGAGAGGATTCTGAGAAGATGATGGAGTAGGTCAGAAAACTTTAGGCTTTCTAAATTTTCTACACACACACACACACACACACACACACACACACACACACAGAACATTGCCTCAAAGTGAACATAGGGCAGCAGAAATAAACAAAGGTCAGGGTAAAGCAGTTGTTATCCTAAGACAATTTAAGAAGACTTCAGGAAAGAAGGGAACTTCAAGGGTGAAGGTTTGGCCTGAGTGAAGTAGAAGCACCTCCAATATCCAGGGAATCAACAAATGACAATCCCTGAGGCAAGAGTTTGGATCCAGCCTCAGCCTCAGGAACTTTAACCTCTCTAAAATGATGGGGTTCAGATGTCTTCCACCATCTAGGCATTCCAAGCACAGCTGTGCTGACCAGATGCTGTCCTGGGCTGTGGCTATGAGGGAGAAGGAGCTAGCACATGCTGGCGGGTATGGTGGTAGAAAGGTGGGGATCCTTCTGGCAGTGGGAACTTGCAAGAGAGCAGAGTACCTGGTTTCAATCCCAGGGCAGAGAAGACAGTTGAAGTATGTAGCTACCAGAGGGACCACAGGGAGCAAGACTATTTGTGGGATAGCTTGGCTGGGGACCCTAACTGTTTCTCAGGGGTAGAAAAGAATACCCAAGGGTGGGCCCCAGGACAGAGCTCAGAAAATAACAGTATGGACTTGAATCTTGGGGCATCATTCCCCACACTTAGAGATTAGAACTCACCCACAATAATAAGCTGCTAAAAACAAAATAAAAATTAATAAGCAAAGGAGAAACCCAACCATAGATAACAAATGTGGGGACAGAGAAGATCTGGGTTCACATTCACAGGAAAGTAGTGGAGCTGAAAAAGCCACTCCCTTTTCAGTGAGAAATAGCCCAAAAAGAGTTCTTAGAAGAATTCTAAAAGGACTTTAAAAATCAAATAAGATTCTTTATAACCAGACTATTATGTAAATTAGTTCAATGTGAAGGTAAATGTAGAACCTACATTGGATTACATGCTGTCTTGAGAGGAGGGGGAGGAGAGGGAGGGAGAAAAAATTTGGACGCTAAAAACCTGTGGAACTGAATTTTGTAAACCAAAAATAAAAAATAAATAAATTTTAAAAAATCAAATAAGAGAGATCAAGGGAAAGTTAGGGGGAAAATAAGAGCAATCCAAGAAAATCAAGAAAACTATGAAAAGAAAGTCAACCAACTGGAAATAGAGAATCAAAAACTTAAGGAAGAATATAATTCCTTGAAAACTAAAATCAGACAAGGGGAAGCAAATAATGTTATAAGACACCAAAAAAATCTAAAAAAAAATCAAAAGAATGAAAAAAATAGAAGAGACTGTGAAATACCTCATGAGAAAAACAACTGATCTGGAAAACAGATCAAGGAGAGACAATGTAAGAATAATTGGACTCCTGAAACTTACAATTATAAAAAAGAATCTTGATACAACATTACAAGTAATTATCGAGGAAAATTGCTCTGAAGTTCTGGAATAAGAATGTAAAGTAGAAATAGAAAAAAAATCCACTAATCACCACCCAAAAGAGGTCCCAAGAGGAAAACTTACAGGAATAGCACAGCCAAGTTTAAAAGCTCACAGATTAAGAAGAAAATATTGCAAGCAACAAGAAAAAAAAAAAAAACAATTTAAATATTGTGGACCTACAATCAGAATTATGTAAGATCTAACAGCTTCTAAATTCAAAGACCACAGGTCTTGGAACAATATATGTAGTAGAGCAAAAGAACTGGGTTTACAACTAAGGCTAACTTGCCCAGCAAAATCAAGTATAATCCTGAATGAAAAAATGAAATCAACATTTAATGAAATGAAAGATTTTAAGTTATTTGCAATAAAAAAGAGCAGAAGTTAATGGAAAATTCAATGTATAGCATACAGTAGAAATACATGGTAAACATTAAAGATCAATTATAAGAGACTCAATAAGGTCAGACAACTTCTTATATATGAAAATGTAATCAGTACCCTTGTGACTATCATTATTATTTGGGTAGTTTGAAAGAAAGGCTTGGGCTGAGCTGTGTATGATGGAGTGATTCTAAAAAAAAATAAAACTTTATAGGAAGAGATAAAAAGGAGTAATTATCACATACAATTGCAGCATAAAGGAAGAACTGATGCAGAAGAAACAAGAAGGGGGTGGTAGTGCTTGAACTTTATTCTTATCAAAAATGAGTTAGAGAGAGAACAATATATACATCTAAAAGCATACAAAAGTCTTCTAAATTTAGAAAGAAATGAGAGAGGTAGGGGATTGAACAAGAGAGGGACTTTTAGAAGGGTGAGTAGATTAAGAATTACAAAGTGAGTAGGGAAAAGAGAGAAATTCTTACAAAGATATATAAATTAAGGTGGAGGGTAGGGGAAGCATAAGGGAGGGACTCTTAGAGGTGTGGGTAGATTAAGGAAGAGAAGGCCAAGATTAAGGAAGAGAAGGCCAGGTAGAAGTAAATTAGACTAGTGAGGAAGGATAAGGTAAATAGGGAGAGAAGCATAGTGAGGAAAAATAGGTTGGAGGGAAATAGATAAGTAATTATAACTTAGAATGTGAATGAAATGAATTTACTTGTAAAATGGACATGGATAGCAGAATTGATTAAAAATCTGAATTCAATAATATGTTGCTTTCAGGAAACACAATAAAAATGCAAGATTTTTTAAAGGGCTGGAGTAGAATTTATTATGTCAAAAAAGCAGGGGTAGTAATCATGATCTCAGACAAAGTAAAAGCTAACATAGATTTAATGAAAAGAGAAAAATACAGAAATTATACCATGTGAAACCAATAATATCCAATATTGTTTTAGACCATTTAAAATAACATTGTGTGAGGTAGTGAGGAAATAAAACATGAAGACTTCACAGGGAATATATATGTATAAATATATATCTATATCTATTCATATCTATACTTAGAAATGTTTAAAAATCAAGAAATAGGGAAATAGCCTATAGGGAAATCAGCCTCTGGGAAAGTTTCTCTTTTTTTACCCTGAAACTTTTTGTTCTTTCTTCTGGTTCTGGTTTAAAGATATGCTATAGAATAGTATCACTGTGAAGTGCTTTCCTTTACTGTAAAAGTACTGTAAAAGAATGGAGAGAGTCTCCCCCTTCCATTATCTCATTCTCCTTCTTTAGATTTATAGATGTCACCTCATTTGTAATCATTAACTAAGGGAATGGGAATTGGCGTTTCTGTGCCTTGATTTCCCGGTTCTTTGTCCAGTTTTTCATACTCAGACTGTAAGCCCACCTCCCAGCCAATGGTGAGAAGGGTCAGAGGTGGGTGGGAATTCTCTTGCTTTAGGTATAGTTATTGGTGTTTTGCCCCTTGTACTGGGCATCCCTTGCTAGATCTGTTCTGGCAGAGGATGCCCTATTCTCGCAAGAATCGAATAAAATTTTATTTCTGTTCCCACCCTGAGATGGCTCCTTATTAAAAATTAATTTTTTAATTGGTGAGGGTCATTCATCCTGCACAACAGTATTAAAATGCCTGACAGGATACCTGACAAAATAGAAACAGGAACTACATGAATATAAAGATAAAATATGCTTTATACAAATAAATTCAAATTTAAGTAATTGGAGAAATATCCATTGTCAATGGTTAGGTAAAGCCAATATAATAAAAAAAATGACAATTTTGCCTAACTGATCTATTAATTCAATATCATCTCTATTAAATTACTAAAAAAAACTGAGTTAGAAAAAAATAAAATTTATTTGAAAGAACAAAAAGTCAAGAATTTCAAAGAAAGTAAAGACAAAAAAATGAAAAGGAAGCACATTCAGCTGTACCAAATCTTAATCTATATTATAAGACTAGAATATTGTTGTCACTTAAAATGGATAATTTTGATTATTTGAAATTACAATTTATATATATATGTATATATGTATGTATATATACATACATATGCATATACATACACATGCACACACACACATATAAGCAATGTAGTCAAAATTAGAAGGAAAGCAGAAAATTGAGAGGGAAAACTTTCATAGACAATCTCTCAGATAAGATTGTGATGGAATACTGCTGACATATAAGAAATGATGAGATGGTTAATTTAGGGGAAAAAAAAACAACATGGAAAGACTTGGATCTATGAAGGAAGATACTATCAGTAAAAGAACTGACAAATAGAAATATACATATTGTGATCTTACATATATTTACATGTATGTTTTTGTTTGTTTATAGATATGTATGTGTGTATAGGTATGTATATGTATGTACATACCTATACACACATACATATATACATGCATATATGTACATGTGTGTGTAAACACACACACTCTAGAGTTGGGAGGGAGAATGAATAAAATAAATATTACACAGCAAAGAACAAAAGAAAACAGGAGCACAGAAAAGCTGGTATGCCTTGAAAGCAATGTGTAGGATTTATTACATGGGTTTTCATGAAATGCTCTTTTATGTTCTGCTGTCTACATGAAAATGATAGGGGATGGGATTTGCACTGGACCCCAAAAAGGAAAAGCCCCTAAAACTTTCCTACAAATTTCATGAACCCAGTCCCTGAACCAGATCCCTGGCATTCTCCTGGAGTACTTGGCCCCTCCCAATCAATAATCCTTTTAACTGTCCTTTCATTATGGCCCTCATTGTCTGTACCTGGCCCACCCCAGGCTACTTGCCTCTCCTTAATCCCATACATATCTTCCCACAGTCTTTCTATATAAAAAATTTTATCCTCATTAACTATGCAGATTCTTAAAATCTGGCCCACTCGTATTGGCATCACAAATATGCCAGACTCACTAGAAGTCTGGCCCACTTCTGTTGGTGTTACAATAAACTTGCTACTTAGATTGAAAGAACACTTGAGTGGTCAAATTCTTTCAAGGCAAACCCCTGCCCTTTACCCTTACTTTCAGCTTCCTAGCACCCTAGACCATAACAGAAACATTTCTTTCTTTTTTCCTTTTCTCATTTTGCGTTTAAGTTTAAAATGAATAAAAAATTTAAAAGAATAAGGATTGTTGGTAGAAGGGACCTTCAGGTGAGGAAACTCCCTCTATCCAGGTGAATTATCACTTTCTCTTCAACTTGTAGTCTTAGTTGCCTAAAGCAGTTAGATGTTAGGTAACTTAACCCAGGGTTATACAACCAGTATTTGTCAGAAGCAACACTTGAATCAATGTCTTCCTGGATAGCTCTCTAACCACTATGCCAGAGACTAAGAAAATTTTAAGATTTGCATTCCTGTTTCTATTTCACGCAGTCCTTGAAAAACAATGAAATATTTTTATTATTATGTTTGTTTGTTTTCTTATCTTGGAAATGTTCTGACTGGTTCAATCCACTTGGACAGTATTCACCACATGCTGTCATTGATACTTCTAAACTTACTTTCAAAGCATTGAGCTTTTTACATAATTTATCCCAAGACTCTAATGGATCCATAATTTTATTGATATAGATTTTCCCTCCAATGGAACAAATCAAAAATCATTCATGCCTGCCTGTTTTGTCTAACTCTTGTAATAAGTTCTGTTTATTGTTACAAATAGTCTGAAAGTCTTATAAGAATTTATTAGCAAATTTTGAACAGAGTTATCTAAAAATCTCTATCAAGTGAAAAACAAATTTGTCACTAAACCTTGCTTATACCAGAGAGAATTTTGCCTGCAGCAGCCCATGGAAACAATTCATCTTGCAAAGAAGTAATCCTTTGTTGATGAGATAGTCTTCGCGGATGGTACCACTTCTTAATGTGACACATGCTATTTAGGCTGCAGTATTTAAGGACCTTTTAGTTTTCCTAACAACCTATACTTTATGGATAGGACAACACAAGTTGCTTTCAATTCACTTTTATTGAGCACTGATTCTGACCAGGATACTCTGGCAAAATACTGGAGTAGATGTTGATAAACAGAACAGAGTAGTTGGCTTTAGAAATATTTTCAAATAAAAGGAATAACAGGTAGTCATACATTAATATGAGGCCACTGTTTAATACAGAAGATATGTACAAAGTTCATTTTAGAAAAGTTAAGAAGATGGAAAAATCCCTTCAGGCTGGGGAGTAAGGGAAAATGTCATAAAGAAGATAATATTTGAGCTGGATATTGAAGGATAGATAAAATTTTAATGGACAGAAATGTTAAGAGAGTGCATTCCAGATATAGTAGCTTATAAAATTGGGAGAAACAGCAAGCAATATGGTTTGGCTATAGCACAGGTTACATAACTTAAAGTAGCATGAGATGAAGCTGGGAAGAGGTCAATATGTGAGGTTCTAACTATGAAGAGACTGCTATCCTTGTGTCTGAGTCTCTTCCTAAACCACCAACTGAAGTCAACTATCTTTTAAGAAGTAAATTATACTTTCAGAAATAGCTATTTTTACAATCTATTGATTCCTGCTAAAAAGGAAAAAAAAAACATTCCTATAGAAATGTAGAAGTAGGGATATCTGTGGATGCCTGGCTATATGATTTCTGGCAAATCAGAGGCTTTGTGGTACTGTGGAAAGTGGACATCATTGTCATGGTCAGAAAACCAGGTTCATATCTTGCTATTGTCGCTTAGTACTTGGGAAAATCATTTCATCTTCCTGAGTTGAGTTTGTTCATGTGTGAAATGAGAAGATCTAAGTAAATGTCCCGCAAGATCTCTGCTACCCTCAATGATCGATCGTCCAATTCTTTGTTGTTGTACAACTTCGTAGTTATCATCACTGCCTTTCCAGTTGCTTCTTGTCACTGAAGTACTTTAATATGGTAGTATTTAATTAGAAGACTGTTGTGGAGTCTATTTGTGGGATGCTAATGATGATGATGAAGATAACATTTATATAGCGCTTCATAGTTTATGCATTACTGTACATACATTATCTAACATTATTCTTACAACAATCCTTGAAGTAGATACTATTATTATTTCCATTTTACAGATGGGAAATATAAGGTAGACAGAGGTTAAGTAACATGACAGAGTCATAAAGGTAGTAAGTGTTTGAAGGATCCAAACTCAGATCTTTCTGATTCTAAGTCCAGCACTTTGTGTTCTATTCCATTTAATTGTCTGGTAGCAGAAGTGAAATATAATTAATTATCTTTACAACTGTGGTTAACCCACTTGTGTAGGCTTTCTTTAAAAAAATTTTAACAGCATTTTGTTTTACTGGCAGTGATGGGGTCCTATTATAAAGTTCTATTGGCATGCAAATGTCATTATTGGAAGTAGTCCTAGAGTATAACCTTGGTGAAATAGCCCACTAGCACTGGTTGCTGGAAGACTTGTATAGACAAACCATACTCGTTTGTTTATAATAAATGGAAATAGAACATCAGAATATTGCTGATTCTACAAAAGGAATTGGAGATTAGAGCCAATTTGTGGAAGGCTGTGAGTGCCAGCTTAAATATTTAAGACTCAATATACTAAGCAATGGGGAGCCATTGATAATTGTTAAACCTGTATTAATGTGATTGGAGTCCATACATTATGAAAATTAATCTGGCCAGTATAGTATTAGATAGACTGGATAAGTCAGTGGGTAGTTAAACTTGGAGGTAAGAAGGTCAGTTAGAAAGATAATTGAAATATTCCAGCCAAGATGTAATAGAGATGTGAATTAGAGTGGTGGTAGCAGTGAGAATGAAAAGGAGGGACCACAGGTAAAATATGGTGAGGGAATTGACAGGAGCTAGTAACTGACTGTATATAGGAGACAAAAGTGAGAGAAGAGGGAAAAAAAAGACCCAAGTTTTGAGCCTAGTTAAATGGGGAAATGGTACTGGCATTAACATAAATAAGGAAATTGGGAGGGAAAGCAGACTTTGAGATAAACTACTTAGATGAATGCATTTTACTTGGGACTGGGTAAGCTAATCCAGGGAATTTAAAGCTAAAAATGGATGGGGAAGAAGAAATATATCCAGATGAAACTGTAAATCCTGACAATTTGGAGGATATCAGGTATGACCCCAAAAGAAAAATAGCCATGCAAGAGCAGCTCATTTATTCATGGGAGAAAATAAATACAAAGAAGGCTAGGAGCAATGATTGTATTCTCAGATTTTTATTTACTAATGTGTAGAGTAGAAATACTAAGGAGAATTTAAGATATGAGCTCCCGGAGTAAAATATAACCTCATTGGCAGGAGAAAATATTTGGCAAAATGGGAATTACACTGGGATGTGGGACTAGAATGGTATAACTTGTTCTAAAGGAAAGAAACCTATGGAATAGTTGTTCAAGTAGTATGACATGCGAAGAACTAAAGCCATAACCAGCCTAGGGGCAAATTAGACTTTGCCCGGAAGCAATGATGTGGTTGGATGCTCACACTTCCCTGGAGATAGACTGATAGATCATCGTTCCAAACATGATTGAATACATAGTGAGACTGCTTTCTGTACCACTAGGTCCAAATGAATTCACCCCAGGTATAGTTTCATTTAGTTATATGCCTGTAAAGAAAAGGCACAAATACGAAGAAATCCACAAAAGTAGGGAGGGAAGTAGGGTAGATAGAGAACATTTTGAAGAATCAATCTTATTAATATTGACATTTTTTAAAGTAAATAAAAATCTCACATAACTTTACAAGTCGGTGACAAAAAAAAATACCAATTTGTCTTTTTCCATGAGGGCAAACCAGTAGTAAATTTTTTTTACTCATTATGGTTTCAAGTTACATTGTTAGCCTAGGAAAGTAGGCAAGTGAAAATAAACAAGGTGAGTCAGTTTATTCGATGACTAAATCCCCAAATAAGGGAAAATGGAAAGGAATAGAGAGAAGAAATTAAAGGTATAATGCTCCTGAAAGCCCATCTGTCACCAAAATCTCCATTAATCCTTCACTGGAATTATCTAACAACCATTAATTTCCAGATTTCAGTTCCCGACAAGTTTCTTTTAGATTCTGACTCTTACAAAAAAAGCTGATGTTTATTTCCTCATTTATAAAACGAAATATTTGTAGTTGTTAATGGTTCAATATTAATGTAGTAAGAGGTTTCCAGTAGAGTTTCGGTGGGATCTGTGTTTGGCCCTGTGTTTTTTATTATCTGTATCAATAGATATTAGGCTCATCACATTTGCAGATGACATAAAGCTGAGAAAGACAGCTAAAACATTTTCGTTACAGAATTGTGATTCAAAAGGTTGTTGACAAGCTAGACCATTGACCTGCAAAGGAATTCAAGAGAGACTAATGTAGTCTTGCACTTGGGAAAAAATAAAAACTTAACAAGCATAAAATGGTGGAGTCATGAATAGACAGTATTTGTTCTTAAAAAGAAAAAAAGATCTTGGGATTTTAGTAGACTATATCAGAAATTTGATGCAGTAACCAAAAATTATATGCAATCTTGGATTGAATTTCAGGAATAGGAAGGGGATCATCTCACTGTGCTCTACCCTCATCAGACTACCTCTGAAGTATTGAATTTAGTTATTGGTACCATTAAAAAAAAACATTGATAGCAACCTAAGGAGTGCCAAACAGAATGGTGAAGGTCCTTGAACCTATCCCATATGAGGTCAATGGGAGGAACTGGGTTTTCTTAGTCTATAGAAAAGAAAAATCAGGATGGCCTGATAGCTGTTTTCAAGCATTTGGAGAACCGTCATGTGGAGAAGAGGCTAGGCTTCTTCTATTTTGTTCCAAAGAAATAATACTTGCAATTGGCAGAGAGGCAAATTCAGTCTTGATGTCAGGGAAGTGAGGAGGGGGAGGGTAATTTCTAACAAGAAAAGATAGGAAGTTGCCCCAAGATATTGTGGCTTCTCCTTCCTTGGAATTCTTCAAAAAAGTCTGGATGACCATTTATGGTAACATGTCATATTTGAGATTTCTATGGGTTAGACTAAATGGTTACTGAATTCCTTTCCATCTTTCCATTTCTATAATTCTGTTACTTCTAAGGGCCATTCTAGCTCTAAATTCTATGAAATTCTGATTGCTATATTACACGGTTTAAAGAAACTTTCTAAAAAACAGTAGTTGCTTGTCTACCACTGAATGAATGGGGTGCGTGAATGTCATCTGAAACTAAATGCCATTTCTACCTCATCAGCCTAACAACATTCTTGGCAATTTCATTAGATTAAATTCAAACAGGATTTATTAAGTGCCTTTGATGTATTAAGGACTGTGTGTGCTAGACACTGGGTATACAAAGATAATAACCAAAACAGTCTCTGAAGTTAAAGAGCTTATATTTTATTGGAAACAGCACATACTCAGATAAGATAGTATAATATATACTCTAAGTTAATATAAAGTAATTATGTAAATTGGGTGGGGGAAAGCAGAGCAAGAGGGAGTTGGAGGTCAGATGATATGGGAAACAAGGGAACCTGGGTTCAACTTTGAATGAAGCCAGAGATTCCCAAAGCTTGAGAGGAAAATAGAAAACATTCCAGAGAAAGGGGACAACCTACGGTAAATTACAGACAAGTAGGATTATGCTTTTATTCCCCATCCCCAATATAGTTCTAATTCATGAAATAAACTGTGCAACAACTTTATGTGAGCTTTATGACTCACCAGATATAACTGGATATAAAAATTGTCCCAGAAGAAAAAGAGACACCTAATTAACAAATAAGGAGACATGACCTTGAAGTAATAGAATGCAGACCATGTGCCACCATGTCTGAAATATGTGAAGAAATTCATTCAGTAAGTCTTTTGTTTGTTTGTTTGTTTTACAGAGAATGCTGTAAGTTCCATAAGGAGGCTTGGGTCTTAATGTAATTTGTTGTTTGTTTCAAGGATCAAATAGTAGAAGACCAATGAATGTTTACTGAACTGAATAAAAATTGAATGAACCAAAGTAAAAGAAGCAACTTAGTGTAATATAGAAGCTATTGAAAGATGGAAAGAGATGTTCTAAGGAGTAACTTATATAAAACATCTTCTTAAAGAAAAAAAAAAGTGAGCTTTAAGGATGTTTAAAGAAAAGTTAAAAGAGACTATAAATTAGGATAGGAGATGTTATGAGAAATGGAAATAGCCCAGTGACCAAAAAGCAGCTAGGAAAAGCAGAGGGACCCATGGTTAGAAGTCACATGGATAAAATCAGGAAAAGTAGAGATGTTATAAAAAGTGTGAAATCAGAATGCTGAAATCTGATGACAGTTTCCTCAACAGTCACCCCTCCTTTCCTCATTCACCCCAGTTGATCCAAACCGTGTATAAATGAGATAGATAGATAGATAGGCACATAGTTATACATGTATTTATGTACTTATATATTGATATTATTCATATACATGCCTATCACATAAGTCTATAATATGCATATATGATATATAGCCAGAGAATCTGGAGTCGTTGGAAATTAGCAACTTGCTTTCTCAGCTTAGCATAAAAGAGTTTCAGCATCACTCTGAGCTACTGTTTACTATTCATCTTACCACATGTACAGTGGTTCTTCATAGTATCAGACATACTTTAACAAGTGGGCCATCACAGCACAAAACAATACACAAACTGATGAGTACTTACTCTGCAGGATAATAGCTGAGATGACACCCCTGAAAGCTTAACATCATCAATATGTACAGGGGAATTGTATCATCAGTCTATACACTCATTTAAAGAGCTGCATGAAATCGCAAATCCCTCAGATTTAAAATGCAGTATATTGACTAGCAATTATCTTAATCTCACTTTTATAGATTTATTCCAAGTTTTGTAGTTTTCAATGAAATGTGTATAGTGCAATTTCTCCTTGAGAACCCAGCATGAAGTGAAAGCCCCTGTTGTTTGATTTAAGTACAGCACAGAGGAAAGCATCTTAAAGCTGGCACAAGAAGAGCTGGAAGGTAAGTGTGCATGACTATCACTTGTCCTCACCTGAGTAGGATTTTATGTATTAGGTGTCTTGAATAATACATGGATAAAACATAAAGCATGCTAAAGTTCTTAGGAAAATCATTTACTTTGTATATAAAATGTTTCTCACTCTAAATTGACTTTCTTAAAAAGACTCAGCCAAAAAGCTTTTAAATTGAAATACACACTATAATACATACACTTTTCTGTATGTATTGATATATATATATATTTTATATATATATATATATACATACATACATATATGCATGTGCATATGTGTAAAGGTACATATATAATAATTGTAGACTATATTCATCCCTTTAACTATACCTCTAAGTTCACAAATATTTTCCCCTTTTTTAACTTTGGAGAACCTACTAAATTTATGAAATTCCATTTTCTTTCTTTTTTTTAATATTAATTTTTTTTTATTTTTAGTTTGCAACACACAGTTCTACATAATTTTGAGATTCAGATTTTCTCCCCTCTCTCCACCCTCCCTCCCCAAGATGGCATGGAATCTCATATAACTACCATGTATAACTTTGCATTGAATTAATTTATACACTAGTCAAGTTGTGGAGAAGAATTATGACCAATGGAATGAATCATAAGAAAGAAGAGACAGAACCAAAAGAAAAAAACCCAAAAACAAAAACAAAAGAGAAGAAAAAAGGCGAGCATGAAGTGCGCCTCAATCTGCATTCAAACTTCACAGTTCTTTCTCTGGATGAAGATAGCATTCTCCATCGTGAGTCCCCTGGAGTTGTCCTTGCACCTTATGTTGCTGAGAAGAGCGAAGTATGTCAGGGTTGGTCCTCACAGAATCCATATATCTGTGGTTGTGTACAATGTTCTCCTGGCTCTGCTCTGCTCACTCAGCATGATGTCGTGTAGGTTTTTCCAGGTTGTTACGAAGTCCATATCGTTCCCATTTCTTATGGCACAATAGTATTCCATTACCTTCATATACCACAGCTTGTTCAGCCATTCCCCAATTGATGGGCATCCCTTTGATTTCCAATTCTTGGCTACCACAAAAAGAGCTGCTATAAATATCCTTGTACATATGGGTCTTTTCCCGCTTGTGTGATTTCTTTGGGATACATCCCTAGAAATGGTATTGCTGGGTCAAAGGGTATGAACATTTTTATAGCCCTTTGGGCATAGTTCCAAATTGCTCTCCAAAATGGCTGGATTAGCTCACAACTCCACCAGCAATGTAACAATGTTCCAATTTCCCCACATCCTTTCCAGCATTTATCATTTTCCTGTTTTGTTATTTTAGCCAATCTGACAGGAAAGATGTGGTATCTAAGAGTTGTTTTGATTTGCATTTCTCTAATCAGTAGTGATCCAGAGCCTTTTTTCATATGTGTATAGATAGTTTTAATTTTTTCCTCTGAAAACTGCCTGTTCATATCCTTTGACCATTTCTCAATTGGGGAATGGCTTGTATTCCTATATATTTGGCTCAGTTCCCTGTATATTTTAGATATGAGGCCTTTATCAGAGATACAAGTTGCAAAGATTTTTCTCCCAATTTTCTGCTTCCCTCCTAATTTTTGTTGCATTGGCTTTTTTGGTACAAAAACATTTTAATTTGACATAGTCAAAATTATCCATTTTGCATTTTGTAATGCTCTCTATCTCTTGTTGGGTCATGAATTCTTTACTTTTCCATAAATCTGATAAGTAAACTATTCCTTGCTTTCCCAAATTACTTATAGTATCAGATTTTACTCCTAAATCATGAACCCATTTTGACTTTATTTTGGTATATGGTGTAAGATATTGGTCTATGCCCAGTTTCTGCCCTACCATTTTCCAATTTTCCCAACAGTTTTTGTGAAATAGTGAGTGAATTATTAGCCCAGAAGCTGGCCTCTTTGGGTTTATCAAAGAGTAGATTGCTAAATTTGTTGATTTCTCCTACTTGTGTACCTATCCCTAAATGCCTACATGAATAAAATAGGGAAAAAGGAGATCAATGATCTGGGCATACAGCTGAAAAAGCTAGAAAAAGAGCAAATTGAGAACCCCCAATTAAATATGAAATTAGAAATACTGAAAATCAAAGGAGAGATTAATAAAATTGAAACCAAGAAAACTATTGAATTAATAAATAAAACAAAGAGCTGGTTTTATGAAAAAACCAATAAAATTGATAAACCTTTGGCCAATTTGATTAAAAAAAAGAAAGAAGAAAATAAAATTACCAGTATCAAAAATGAAAAGGGTGAGGTCACCTCTAATGAAGAGGAAATCAAAACAACAATTAGGAATTATTTTGCCTAACAATATGCCCATAAATTTGACAACCTAGAGATATGGATGAATATCTACAAAAACATAAACTGCTCAGGTTAACAGAAAAGGAAGTAAAGTTTCTCAATAATCCCATCTCAGAAAAAGAAATTGAGCATGCCATCAATGAACTCCCTAGGAAAAAAATCTCCAGGGCCAGATGGTTTTACATGTGAATTCTATCAAACATTTAAAGAACAACTAATTCCAATACTTTGTAGACTATTTGGGAAAATAGGTGAAGAAGGAGTCCTACCAAATTCTTTTTATGACACAAATATGGTACTAATACCCAAACCAGGTAGAGTCAAAACAGAGAAAGAAAATTATAGACCAATTTCTCTAATGAATATTGATGCAAAAATTTTAAATAAAATGTTAGCAAAAAGATTGCAGCAACTCATCACGAGAATAATACACTATGACCAGGTAGGATTTATGCCAGGAATGCAAGGCTGGTTCAATATTAGGAAAACTATTAGCATAATTGACCATATCAACAACAAAACTAGCAGAAACCATATGATCATCTCAATAGACGCAGAAAAAGCCTTTGACAAAGTACAACACCCATTCCTATTAAAAACACTAGAAAGCATAGGAATAAGTGGAACCTTCCTTAAAATTATAAATAGCATCTACCTAAAACCATCGACAAGCATTATTTGTAATGGGGATTTTCTTTCTTTCTATTGAGTAAAAGGCAACACATTGAGAAATCCAGGAACTTTTGATAGTCATCTGTCTTTATGTCACAAAAAGTCAGCATTCCAAAATGCAGGGCTATTTGATTTATAAGAAACAAATAAAATCGCATGATAATGAAGTCCACAAGCCATTTAGTTATTGGTCCTACTCATCAATTTATTTATTTATTCATTCATTCATTTGTTTGTTTGTTTATTCACTCATTTGAGAGAGAATATTAAGTAGTAGAAGAATACTGGTTTTAGAGTCAGGAAGCCATGAGTTCAAGTTAAACTCCTGACACATACTGGAAAGTCATTTGAACTCTCAGTGATCCAGGTGAATCTCATAGGTTGTGAATTGGAGAGAAGGTGTAGTTTTGAATTCATAGAGGAAATGCTTCAATGGGAACTTCCTACAAAGATGAATTTTTTAAAAAAATCATTTATTCATCAATTCATTCATTCACCAAACATCTGTTAGATCTGTTTTGTGTCAATCACTTAATAAGCCTTTATTAAGTACATATTATCTTCCAGGTAAGGTACTAAACCCTGAGAAAAAGAATACAAGTACAAAGAAAGACAGTATCTGCTCTCAAGGAATTTACATTTTAATGGCTTAAAACACACAAATGGAAGCTGAAAAATGGAGGGGAGGAAGGTGGGGATTTGAAAAAGTTAACTGGCACAGTGGTAGAAGAAGTCTTGAGAGCAGCCTGGAGATTAATTAGACATGACCGACATGACCAGCCCTGGTGCCCTTCTTAAATAGAGGTTTCTGACATCTAGTCAGAGGAGAAGGCCCCAGGAATTGAGCAGAGTGTACTTTCAATGTATAAATTCCAAGACTAAAGCTAAGCTTCAGGATGAAAAGCTGAGGTCATGGTGGAGGAAATCCAGTGTGCATGATTGGAGAGGAATGAGGATATGTGAAAAGCCAACAACAGAAATCCAGAGTTAAATAAAATGCAGTCCCTGTCTTCCCAGAACACATAGGATATTAATAGGATCAGATACTAAAAGAGAAAATTATGTAGGCCCTGGCCTTGCTCCAGATTCTCTACAACTATACCATGTTACATGAAGAATACATTAGGAGGTACAAAACAAATTGCCATGTGAAGTTAAGGCAAAAGGTTTTGCCTACTGAGGGGACCAGAGAATTCTTCACAGAAAATCGAAATTAGAGCTGAACTTATTTAATTATTAGAAATTATATTTTCTCTACATGGCTACTGTAAGTGACCAATTAAATGAAACCTTGTCTGATTAAGGCCAATAGCAATGGCCCAAAGTCTTTTTTTCCCAACTTTGGTGAGTTTGAATAGCAACTACCCTCCAATTCCCCAGAAATCTTCCCTTCCCCCACTAGTATGAATCAGAACCAATTCCTCATGTTCATGCTCCTCACTCTCTTTTTGCAAAACTTCATCTTGCACCCAGGTAAGACTCTTTTAAAAATCCTCCAGAATTACTGGTTTGGGAAAAGGTATCCTATTCTAACTGGAATGCCAGTCAAGTATCTGATTCAGTCTAAGGGTTCAGTGGATATATTTCTATCATGCTCCCTGACTGCCCTTTGATTTTGGATGGATCTCTCCTCAATAAAGCTGACTTGCATTATTATCTTGTTATGGGCTCCATGTTTTCTTGTGCTGAACCTTAGAGATTCTGAATTTTCTACATCTATTTTAAAATGAGAAACGATAGTTTTAAGACACTACTGATATGCCATTTTTCTGGTGAAAAATTATATGAAAAGATGTTCTCTCTGAGTCAAGTAGGAGAAAGTAGGTAACCCTCGTATAGTTGCTGCATGTTGTATCAGTGGGTTATACATGGTGAGTGGTTTGGTGGTTGGGCTTCTAGGTGAGCTGAGTCAAGTCAACAAGTATTTCTTAAGCAACAACTATGTACCTAGTACTATGTTAAGCATTAGACATACAATACAAAGAAAGGGAAGGGCAGTCCATCTTCTCAAGGAGTTTACAGTCCAATTGGGGAGTACGTGAGAGAGAAAGGCAGAGAGACCTAGAGAGAGATAGAGACAGAGGCACAGAGACAGAGAGAGAAGAGAAAGGAGACAGAGAGAGGAAAGAGTCAGAGACACAAAAAGAGAAATATACATATGTGTATGCATACACAGGCACTAATATTAGTAGGTACCAGGAAAGGCTTCTTGTAGAATGGCCTACTTAACAGATACTGGAAGTGTGCTGATGAAACCAAATGAGGAAACGAGGAGGGAGAAATTTCCAAGCATGGGAGGCAGTCAGTGAAAATGCCTGGAGCTAGAGAAAGAAAGTTTAATGTCTTTGAATTAAGACAGAATGGGTTTAGGTTAAGGATAATTTCCATTAGAAGGAATGACTTGTAAAAAAAATACCTACAATGCAACTGAGTTCCATTCTCAGGTATTTTCATTATATTTATATAGCCTTTAATTATAGGTTAAATTACATGAATAAGTACCAGAGAAACTGTTGTACAAGATTGTTGGTTGTGAGCAAATCAACAAAAATCACTGCTACCCAGGGCTGCCCTCTAAGACAATGAAAAGTTGTGTTGGGCAGAATTTGTTTTTTGTAAAGGCATTTACCAAGAAGGAATTTCATCTTTACATGTGAATTTGTTTTGTTCTCTCAGGTTGCTGTGACATATCCTTGGTTCTTCTGACTCTAATCTTAACACTGAGTGTGATACGAATTTACGAATCAAAGAATTAAAACAGAGGCCTCTCAAGGTGAAAGTAGAAAGGAAAATTTATTACGATCCCATGAGAAAGGGCAACTCCAGGCACCTCTCAGTGTCAGAGCACACTGGGCACAGAGAATTGGGGTGTTTGTATAGGTCCCTAGCCACAATTTCCCCTCCCAACCTCCTTCCTCTCAGCTTGCAGACGTAAGCTTTGAGGGTACAATCTGGACGCGATAAATCTATCCCAGGGACAATGGCAAGGAGCAAAATTTTAATTATTTTTGACAAGCAAGTGATGGACATAACCTTCCCACCATCCTTATCCCATTCTCCCATCAATCTGAAGTGATAAATCTATCTTAATGACAATGATGATGAACAAGTGGTTTGGTTATCAGTGACAGGCACAAGCCAGTTGTTGTGACAGGCAGAAGCTAGTTGTTGGTTACCTCATCTTCACACCTGTGGCAGACTAGCCTTTCCCACCACCCTTGCATCTGTGATGGATATCCCCCAGCACCCTTACATTTCATCTCCCATCTTTCATACCTAACTGGTCTTGCACATCTACATTGCACCTGGCTTTCCAGCTTTTTATCCATTCTTCTTCTGAGCTGAGGGTCCCTTATGCTGGGGTCAATACACAGGCGGTGAGCATCCTGTGTCCTAACCTTATGCTCAGAGGATTTTATGGTTGCCGACTTATTCACCTCTAGCCTTCTTTCTTTGAGGCCTTTTGCCCTTAGGTAAATACACAGGATGTGAGCATCCTGTGTCCTATTCTTATCCTGGGAGCCTTTCAGTTACTAGCTTGGCTTATAGAGGGGAAAACATCTAAGTAGAGAAATAGCTTTACAGAAAGGAAAATATCTAAGTAGAAAAATGGGACTCACTATCCTACTTATTTCTATTTATTTAGTTTGTCCCCTTTTATGAGAGGTCTTCACTTGTTCCAGACAATACTCCTGACTTTCTGTCCCACAATATCATTTGAAGTTGGTTAAGTAGGAACTCTGTGCTTTAGAATTTTACAAGACCTTTCTTGTAGATTCAATATTTTTGTCAAATACTGTCCTAAAGAAGGTATATTGTGTTAATTATTTTCAGCTCATCACATGAAGTAGCTTTGTTTTTCTAGGAAATCCATTATGCATGTTGAATCAGTAGAAAATTATTTGTAGAACTATAACCAAAGATGTTTTGGCTTATGACAAAATATTTAATAGGGAGATTTATTTATTTATTTTGTCACATCTTCATAGAAATAACTTTCATTACATCTTCATTAATAATCTAAATGTAAAAATGTATTACATTAATCGAATTGACATTTTTTATCATAGTTTATTTGATAAATAATTTTGAGAACTAAAGAATTATAAGAAAAAATGATAACATGTGTGAAATAAAAATGTCTTGTATATGATGGCTATGTAATAAATATCCTTCATGCTAGTCCTTTCTCTTATATGAAATTGTTTTGTCTAATCTTTGTATTTATTTTTTTGTATACTTGAATAGTATTTCTTTCAAAAATGTAAACTCCTTGAGGGAAGGCAATGTTTAATCTTCATTTCTGTATCTCCAGCATCTTGAAGATGAGGCACATGAAAAAATACTTCTTGAATTGGACATTTATCATGTGATCAGATAAGGGGAAAAAAATAAAATTTGAGTTGTGTGTTCAAATCTATGAGGCTAATCCACTTAGAGGAACAAATATCCTCAATGGATACTGAAGAAAAAAAAAGATGGGAGAAACCAGACAAGCAACAATAATGCAAAAAGACCTGTGGGAAATGGAGGATATTGAGCTAGAACTATATAAGTTTAAGTATGGCTGGAAAAGTATTAACCTAACTGAGTGCACATTAAAAAAAGTATGTGAGGGAACAGAACAGTCTGTTAATAGCTTTAACCTGTGTACAGATCTTGGCAATAACTTTTAGAGGAATAGTAGAAGATCCAAACTGTACTCATTTTGTGGAATGGAAGCCAACTGGTATCATCCTTTCTCCCTGGGATAAAATTAAGAGTTAGTTGAAATAAAAGCCACAAAATACGTGAGTAAAATTTTGAAAGATAACAAGGAAGGAAATGACCAGGAAAAAAAAGCAGCCTGTATCTAACTAACTGAATCATCACAAATTTCCTAAGGTTGAGAATTCAAAATAATGAACTCACCCAACCCCAATTCAATGACAACTAAGTTAAACTTCTGACAATCAAGTTAAAATTGAGGAACTCATTTGTGAGAGTTTGAATATCAGAACTGGAACAGCACAGTGATATGGTTTTACCCAACGGAAGGACAGAACTATCTTTTCTAACTCCCAAGTCCTCTTTGTCTCACCCCTGGCAGCAACCATGAACTGAGGTACATTTGTGTTCACCCCTGACAACTGCCCTCCTTGTTCCCAAAACAAAGGGCAAGTCTTCATTATATAGTTACCACTCTGTTGTCATGTCTCATAACAGAGTTTCCCACCTTCTCCACCAATCATTATACCCCTGGTGAGGATTTCTGCTACTTCCCTATTTCTCTCTAGCACAAAAATCAATAGCTATGGCTCTGTTTCACGTGAACTAGATTTTAACATTTGTTTTATATAAAAATACACACACAGAGATACTAAAGCATCCTTTGTTCTTATAGGAAGGACTTTCTAGGAACTACACAAATTAACTGCCTGCTTCCTCTCATCCCAGGAAAATTATCAAGTCAAACTCAAAATTGGCACAGATGCAGATACAACAGTCAATCTAGGAACAATACATGAGAAAAGTAAGGTTAACTCTGTGGAAAATTCAAGCAAGATAAATTGCAGTCTTCCAGGTATCACTGCTGCCTGCAGATGCTTTTAAAAATGAATAAGCTTGAATAAAATAAGGGATACACACACACACACACGCAAGGATATGGATATATGTATATGTATATATATATATATATATATATACACACAAACATGCATATACACACATAACTTATGTATGTGTAAATGTGTATCTATATATGTATATATGTGTGTATGTATACATGTATGTGTATGCATATATGATGTGTATATATCATGTGTCTGTGTGTATGATACAAGAGGATGCCAAGTAATATTAGCACATGCTGCCATGGAAAATCGTTTTTATATCTCAAGAGTGGGAGCAGTTGGCTTGCTGGGAAATCTATGGTTTTATACCAAAACAGTGTAAAGAATGTATGGACGGATGAGGAGGAATACAACATATTAATGATTACCAGATGCCAGACCATATGTCCTTCACATCCCATGATGTTTCTCTGAGTGACATGCTTAAAGAATTGTGATAAAAGATTACTCAAGAATGTGGGATCATATTCTAGTTTTTAAAAATTATAGAATTATGTTACAGTTTAAAACTGTGATTAATAGATTTGATGTAGATGGACAGGATGGATTAGCAAGAATCTGCCAATTTAAGCACCTCCCTACAACTACAAATCATCTTGTCATTATTAGACATCATCAAGTTTTATGAAGATTATTTCTATTTAAAAATAGCAAGTGTTAAAAACTGCTAGGAAAGAAATCAGAATGATAGAATTATGATATGTGACAATATGGGAGGTGATATAACTAGTTCCTGTTCCTATTTAGTAGGCAGGACTAGGATATAGGCTGCCAGTCAAGAGCTCAGCCCCCACCTGTCATATACCACCCAAAATCAAACTGCATGTCAGTTTATCTGGAAAATTTCCTGTCTTTCTCTATTTTTAAGAGTACCTAGCCATCATTCAACCCTTGGTTCCAATCCTTTGGGCAGTGTTTATGCTTCCTTTAATCTGGGTTGGTGTCTCCATCAATCAATAAGATCACATTCTCATTCTATTGGCCTTTCCAAAGTGTCAGGAGTTAAGTTGCCATCACTGGTTATTTTCTTATTTTGTTAACACATTGTTAATAAGAATGGAATTAGATAAATGGTAGCAAAAGTTAGTATATTTCTTCCATGAGATATAAAACAGACAACACATCCCATCTTCTTGTAAATCACAAGAGAGCTGTTCTCCAGTCCTCCCATCCTACCCACCCAAAAAAGACATTGGTCATTCTTTGGATCTCTAGATGCATTTTTTTTTTTTGCCTTGGTGCATTTGTCAAGGAAAAGTAGGCACACTCCTCACTACTAATTGCCTCTTTTATGTCCTCGTCCTTCTTCCATCACTCCTTCCATAACTCAGCTCTTTCTTCTTTTGAGGTTCACTCCATTGTTTTCCCTTCCCTGTTCTCCCAGTATATCCCTCTTTCTCACCTCTTAATTTAGTAAATTTTTTTGGATATCATCTCATCATAGTCCATGCACATCCATACCCTCTATGTACACATCTAACTTCCCTAATAGAGATAAAGTACTTTGGAGTTACAAGTATTATCTTCCTACACAGGAATTTAATATTTTAACTTTATTGAGTCCCTTATGATTTCTCTTCCTTGTTTACCTTTTTATACTTCTCTTGAGTCTTGTATTTGAAAATCCAATTATCTGTTCAGCTCTGGTCTTTTCATGAGGAATTCTTGAAAGCTTTCTATTTCATTATATATCCATTTCTCCCCCATGAAGGATTAAACTAATTTCTGTTGGGTAGGTTATTCTTGGTTGAAATTCCAGCTTCTTTGCCTTCCTGATTATCATATTCCAAGCCCAACCTTCCTTTATGCGGAAGCTGCTAAATCTTGTATGATCCTGACTGTGGCTCCATGATGTTTGAATTTTTTTTCTGGATGTTTAAAATATTTTTCTTTGACCTGGGAGACCTGGAATTTAACTGTAATATTCCTAGGAGTTTTTATTTTTGGATCTCTGTCAGAAGTGATTGGCAGATTCATTCAATTTCCATTTTATCCTCTGACTGTAGGACATCAGGGCAGTTTTCTTTGATAATTTCTGCAGATATGATGTCTAAGCTCTTTTTTGACCATAGATTTCGATAATTCTTAAATTATCTCTCTTCAATCTATTTTCCAGGTCAGTTGCTTTTCCATTAATATATTCACATTGTCTTCTGTATACTCATTCTTTTGATTTTGTTTTATTGTGTCTTGGTGTCTTAGAGTACTAATTTCCATTTGCCCAATTCTACGTTTTAAGAAATTATTTTCTCCAGATTGTTCTTATATTTTCTCCCATTTGACTAATTTTACATCTTCAAAAAAAAGTTTTTTTTTCTTCAAGGAATGTTTGCACCTTTCCACCACTTGGCCAGACCTGCTTTTTAAGGTATTATTCTCTTTAGTAGATTTTTATATTTCTTTTAATATTTGGCCAATTCTGTTTTTTTCAGATGTTATTTTCTTCAGTTTTTTTGTGCCTCTTTTACCAAGCTGTTGACTCTTTTCATAATTTTCTTGCATTACTCTCATTTCTTTTCTCAATTTTGCTCTATCTTTTTTTTTAATTTTGTATATCCTTACTGTGCTATTTCAGGAATTCTTTTGAGGCCTGTGATGAATTCACATTTTTTTTGAGACTTTGAATGTTTTCCTGTCCTGTGCTGTGATCTTTACCCAGGAAGGGTCCTTGTTCCCCTGTAGCCACCAGCAGTAACACTGTGACTATGAATATGTCCCCAGCTCTACTGCAGCCACTAATGCTCCCCTCTGTCTTAGAATTAAGATCACTGTCCCTATTCCTTTGTGAGTGACCACAGGCACACCTCTTTCACCTGGAACCTTAACTGAGAACTCTTCTCCCCTATGGCAAAATACTATCACTCCTTTTGGCCCTGGATCTGTGACTGCAACTGCATATGGGCAGTACAACTGGATCCTGAACCCAGAACCAGCAATGGTCTCTTGCAATCTCCTTTTGCCCAGTTTTCAATCCTCTCAGCAGACATGAACGTAGAGCTCTGGAAGCTGCTGCTATCTCCAAGGTCCACTGCTGGCACTGCAGCACAGCATGCACTGCTTCTTGATCATCTTGGTGAGAGAGACCTTTTCTGAAGACCTCTTATGTTTTCTTGGGCTGAAAAACTATTTCACTCTGACTTATGTTGCTGCTTCATAATTTTCTTTACAGCCTGAGGAGAATTTGAGGGAGGTCAGGTGGCTGATTCTCTACTCCACCATCTTGGTTCTGCCTCTAATTCATGTAAGCTTCAGCTTCACACCACCTCAATCAAATACAGGGACAGTCATCCTCTAGATTTCATTACTACTAACAAGTGGTTCTATGATCTAGAACTTCTTTTGCATCCATCTTTTCCTCTTCATTCACATGACCATGTCCCAGTATCATATGAGCAATACAACTAGGTCCATATTACACCTCACCAGTTCTTATCTGGGCCATTGCAATACCCCCCAATTAGTCTCCTATCCAGTCTCTCCTCTAATGTAAAGTGTATTTTGTTTTCCCAATTTTTATCTTTATCCAAATTTTTCTTTTATGTGAGATAACTTTCCCCATTCTTTTCCCTTCCCTCCTCTCCCAGTGCATCCCTCTTTCTCACCTCTTAATTTTTTTTTGGATATTATCTCATCATAGTCCATGAACACCCATGCCCTCTGTCTATGTATATTCTTTCTAACTTCCTTAATAATGGTAAAGTTCTTTGGAGCTACAAGTTTCATCTTCCTATACAGGAATGTTAATATTTTAACTTTATTGAATCCCTTATGATAAAGATAGTTTTATGTTTTATAGTTTTTTTATGGTAAAGAAGTTTTCAACATTCATTTTTATAAGATTTTTGAGTTCCAAAATTTTTTGCCCCCCCTTCTTTTCTTCCCCTCCCCAAGATGGCAAGAGATTTGATATACCTTATACATGTGCAATCATGTTAAACATATCCAGTCTCTCCTCTAGCCAATCCCTTCTCAAAAAAGCTATGGTATTCATATTCCTAAACTAATATGACATGTCACTATCATGCTCAAGAAGTTTCAATGTATGAGATACTCTGATGCCATTCATCCAAATGTACTTTTAGTCAATGTGATACCTTTATATAGAGTAGTAAGAACAATAAAGCTCATACTTGGAAAGCTTATTTTTATTACTACAAGGGCCTTTGAAAATATTATCTCATTTTCTAAAAATCAAATATATTCATCTAAGTCCTGTTTTATCCTGCAACTTGTAACATGGTTTAATGGAAAGATTTCAAAATACATATATTTTCTATATTTTATGTATTTATGCACTACTTTTAATGACCACAAAAGTTGTAAAACAAAGGCCTATCTTTTCAATATCAATCTATTTTCAATGATTCTATATTGGAGGCCATGCAAGGAATACCATTTCTATAAATTAAGAGATGGTCCAGCTAGGCGGACAATGAAGATATATGTTGGGTATGAGCACAGTCATGTCTTGACATTTGAGGGGGTTAGGGACACAGGACCCCTGTGAATATGAAAAACCATGAATAACTTTAAGCCCTACCCTAAACCACTATTAATAATTCTGTTAATATCTATTTAACACAAAAAACAAATAAAACAACAGACTGCCTCCCTAAAAAGTTGCAGTTTCTACATGAGATAGATTAGTATCTCACACTCTATGCAGAATTTTCACAGCCCCTGGTACAGCTGCAGCAACTGTTTCATGGGTTTCTTTCTCCTACAAAACGTGTATGATACAAAGATCACAGTGCGAGAAAATCACATGACTGAATCTGGATGGTGGAAAGACAAAGAGGAGGCATTCCCAAAGAGAATACTAAAACTTTTAACTATTTATAATAAATTTGTATATGTACACTTATGGTAGTAAATGATAAAATAGGTTAATAATATAAAGTTCTTATGCATTTTATGTCTTACTATGTTTTTTAGTTTTCTTTACATATGTGGGTACTTCTCAATTTTCTGCAGTACTCTGTAAATCTCCAAAAATTCTTATTTATTTAACTATCATCAATCAGCAAGTAACCAAAACCATCAATGTGAAACTTTTGAATATTGAGAATCACTGTATATAACTCTTTATTACTGTGAATAAAGGACATCTTCAAAAGGATATACAATTGGAAAAGGAGCTAAGAGATTACATTCACATAAAGTAAAATGATCTAAAAAAGCAAGATTTACATGAGGTCATAGACAAAATTCACACAAGGGAATAAATTGTCAAGGGTTGTTTCCTGCACCATTGGAGAGTGTTTCCAAATCACTGATATCTGTTGTATTTTTTCATGCTTGATATAGAGGAATAGAAAGAGTCATTTCCTTTTTCTTGAAACATTAGCCAAAACCCAAATCATTTTAGTCTTTGTTTTGTATAAAGCAGTGGTGATCTGCTTCTATTCTGTTTATAAAACAAAGCTGGAGAAAATCTCAAAGCAGTGTTTACTGGGTCCATTAAAATTTATGTAACACAATCTCAATCATTTTATACTTCCTTCCTAAACAATTCAGTATGCTACTCACCACAGTGACCATTACAAATCTTTTTTTTTTCTTTTTCCCCTCTTCAATCCTCTTAACTGAAACACTTAACCTGGTAATTCAATGAAAAACACTGAGGCCATTCACTGAGAGTTCTCTCTTCTTCCTTTTACCTTTTTCATATCATGTTGACAGGGTACAGGCTCTGGAAACCCTCTTGAACTCTCCTTGAATTTCCTCACTTGATCTGGTGTTCCCCGGATGCTACAATCTCAACTGGCCTTTCATTCTCTCCAAGCCCAATTCTCTGTTACTCTTAACCTAGCCCAGGGCTTCATTGTGTTACCTTGGATTGCCTTGGGCTACTTCCCACCTTTGATCCTATCTAAACCCCATTTTCTTGGTTCCTAGATCCCTCCTCCAGTCACCCCAGACTACTGGCCACTCCCATCAAGATTCTACCTAGACCCCTCTTCCAATCACCCTTGACTACTTGGCCAACCCTAGATTGCTCCCACAATCTTTCTGTATATAAGATCTCTGTTAGCCTCCATTAAGGGGTTCAGATTACTTAAGAGTCTAGCCAATGCTCAGGTTCCTTAAGAGTCTGACCAATATGGCAGCTTTTTAATAAACCTTGTTTTTCTTTGGCTGAAAGAAAGCTGGTTTTAATTCATTCAGGCAGGACCCGTGTGTTGGTATTTTGGGATCCCAGCACCCTAAATGTCAACAATATCACTCAGATGTCTTCCTCTGCTATACTCCATCCCTTTCCCACAATAAAAGAAATATCCCTTTTTCTTTCTGAAGTAAACCCCATATACACAGTAACAGCAATAACGTAAGGACTATCAATTGTGAAAAACTTAGCTACTGTGATTAAGACACTGATCTGAGACAATTCCAAAGGACAATGATGAAAAATGCTATCCACCTCCAGAGAGGGAACAGATGAATTCTGAGTGCAAATTGAAACATACTTTTAAAAACTTTATTTTTTCTTGTTTTTTATGTGTTTTCTCTTGCAACATAGCTAATATGAAAATGTTTTACATGATTTCACATGGATAATTAGCATATTACTTGCCTTTTCAAGGGGAGGTGGGGGGGTCAAAAGAAATTGAGAAAATTTGGAAATCAAATTTTTAAAAAAATGAATTTTACATTCTTTACATGTAACTGGGAAATATTTAATTAAATAAATAATATGTTGAAAATTTTTAAAAAAAGTAAACCCCTATACTTTCCCTCATGATCCCATTCCCTCAGGTCTTCTTCAGCAGATTTCTCTCTCTGTCACCTCTACTTTTTCACTAATCTTCAGTCCTTCCCTATCTACTCTCTGTTGTCTTGCTATCTACAAATATGTCCACATCTCCCACACTTAAACAATTCACTTTATCTGTGCATCTCTGGCTAACTATCATCCTCTATCTCTTCTCCCTTTCATTACTAGCCTCTTTAAAAAGCTGTCTACAACAGACCCCTCCATTTCCTCTCCTTTTACTCTTCTAAACTCTCAAGTCTGGCTTTGTACATCATCATTGTGTTGCTAAGCAAAATGGTCTCCTTAGCACTTAGTTCAACCAAGTGCCCTTGAATAGTTTGGCTTTTGCTCCCTTTGAGTAATTCAGTGTATTTCATTGAGCCTTACTAGGTGCTAAGCCCCAGGCCCAAACCCCTATTAGGTGTAAAACCTTAGTGGGTGTGGATTGGCAACTAAGGTGGGGCCCAAGCTGGGGCTAAGTCCAGGGAGGGCCTAGTTTACATGTCTGGGACAGCAGAGGCTTTTAGACCACAGTGGGTTTAAGTCGCCTCTTTGTGACGGTTCTATGTCACGTGGGTGAGTCACATGTGTGACTCACCCCTGACCCTGAAAAAGATATAAAACCAGGGGTTGGCTGTCTCTTCTTTGGAGCTCTTCCCCGCAGCAGTCATGGTGCAAGTGACTCTGGGCCAGCCCTTGTTCTGAGCTCCTGGGCTGAACCTAGATGTTGGTAACTATGAATCTGTATTGGGTCTGTCTGTTGATGTTCGTATTTTGTTTGTAATTTGCTCTGAAGTTCAGGGTGCTGGTCTCTTCCTCTGAACTAAGTGAATGATATTTGTATGCTGAATTAAAGTAAGCTTGTCAACCCCTTCACCTTGCTTACTTAGTTAAGCAGATCAAAAGAACCTGTGCCTTTGGCAGCTTTCTGGGTGCTGGCTGTGGGTGGATCTTACACCCCCACAGAAGCTGCTAGCCTGATTGTTGAAACAATCATTCAGTTTAAACTGCTGTTTCCAGCATTATCAATGATCTAAATGTTAAATCTAATGGTGTCTTCTTAGGCCTCATTCTTCTTAATCTCCCTTCAACCTTTGATACTCTTGATCACCCTCTTCTCCTTGATAATCTCTCATCTCTGGCTTTTTGTGACACTGCTCTCTTCTGATTCTCTGTCCTCTTATCTGACCAGTTATTTGAAGTCTCTTTTGCTAGAAGTCTCCTTTGCTGGAGACTTCTCCTGGGCTCTCTTCTCTTCTTCCTTTATACCATCTCACTTGGTTAATTTGAAAACTACCTAAGTAATTATCCCTATGCAATTAAATATCACATATATTTATCCAGCCCTAATTTTCCTCCTGACCTTAAGTTTTCAACTGCCTGCTGGACATCTCAAAGTAAATGTACCACATACATAAAAAGCAATGCATTCAGAACTAAATTATTTATCCTTTCCAAACCTCTGCCTCTTCTGAATTTTTCTGTTACTTTCAAAAGATCCAGCATTTTCCCAGTCATCTCTGCCCATAGTCTAGATGTCATAATAAAGTCCTCACTTTCACTCACTCCATATATCCAGTCTGTTGTCAATTACTTTCATTTCTATTTTTGTGACATCTTACATACTTTTTGTATGCTCTTTTATTCTTATCTTGTCACTGGACCCAGTTGACTCCTGATGAGAGAGTAAGACTGGTGACTTTGCACAACCTGCCTCATTCAAATCCAATTCACCTGCAAGTCAGGATATCACCTTCCTGATGTCATTGGTTCTCTTCAAGAATGAAAGACCAACAACAATCTACTCTAAAACAGACATAAGACCTCATAGAGTCCTCCATCACATCACACCTGAAGTACAATTTTTCCTTTCACGTTGAGCTTTTCCCCATTGTGGTTTTGATATATCATGGGTCAATATAAAAAATTGAATAGGGGGGGCGGAGCCAAGATGGCGGCTGGTAAGCACGGACTAGAGTGAGCTCCGTACACGAGTCCCTCCAAAAACCTATAAAAATGGCTCTGAACCAATTCTAGAATGGCAGAACCCACAGAACAGCAGAGGGAAGCAGGGCTCCAGCCCAGGACAGCCTGGATGGTCTCTCGGTGAGGTCTATTCCACAAGGAGCTGGGAGCTGGGAGCTGGGAACAGAGTGGAGCAGAGCCCAGCCTGAGCGGCGTGGACGATCCAGACCAGAAGCCAGGCGGAGGGGGCCCTAGCGCCCTGAATATGTGAGCTGTGGCAGTTACCAGACCCCTCGACCCACAAACACCAAAGACTGCGGAGAAGGTTAGTGGGAAAAGCTGCGGGAGTGGAAGGAGTTCGCGGTTTGGCTTCCAGGCCCGGGGGCAGCGGAGGTGGGGCAGCTACATTTGCTGCTGCTTCTGGCCCCAGGCCCACCTGGTGGGAGGAATTAAGTGGCGGATCAGAGCAGGAGTGCAACAGCCTGCTGAAGATCTAAGTCCAGTCTGGACTGGGGGTCCTTGGGGAAGGAGGAGTGCGGCTCTGACAGAGCTGGCACCTCCCCCCCAAACGTAGAACATAGAACTCGTTAGTCTACAAGCAGTCATACCCCACTGAATAACTCAAGGGTCAAGTTAGTTGGTTGGGAATATGGCCAGGCAGCGAAAACGCGCCCAGATTCAGTCTCAGACTTTGGATTCTTTCTTTGGTGACAAAGAAGACCAAAACATACAGCCTAAAGAAGACAACAAAGTCATAGAGCCTACAACCAAAGCCTCCAAGAAAAACATGAACTGGCCCCAGGCCATAGAAGAACTCAAAAAGGATTTGGAAAACCAAGTTAGAGAAGTAGAGGAAAAATTGGGAAGAGAAATGAGAAGGATGCGAGAAAACCATGAAAAACAAGTCAATGACTTGCTAAAGGAGACCCAAAAAGATACTGAAAAATACACTGAAGAAAACAACACCTTAAAAAACAGACTAACTCAAATGGCAAAAGAGCTCCAAAAAGCCAATGAGGAGAAGAATGCCTTGAAAGGCAGAATTAGCCAAATGGAAAAGGAAGTCCAAAAGACCACTGAAGAAAATACTACTTTAAAAACTAGATTGGAGCAAGTGGAAGCTAGTGACTTTATGAGAAATCAGGATATTATAAAACAGAACCAGAGGAATGAAAAAATGGAAGACAATGTGAAATATCTCCTTGGAAAAACCACTGACCTGGAAAATAGATCCAGGAGAGATAATTTAAAAATTATTGGACTACCTGAAAGCCATGATCAAAAAAGAGCCTAGATAGCATCTTTCAAGAAATTATCAAGGAGAACTGCCCTGATATTCTAGAGCCACAGGGCAAAATAGAAATTGAAAGAATCCATCGATCGCCTCCTCAAATAGATCCCAAAAAGAAATCTCCTAGGAATATTGTTGCCAAATTTCAGAGCTCCCAGATCAAGGAGAAAATATTGCAAGCAGCCAGAAAGAAACAATTTGAGTATTGTGGAAACCCAATCAGAATAACCCAAGATCTGGCAGCTTCTACATTAAGAGATCAAAGGGCTTGGAATGCGATATTCCGGAGGTCAATGGAGCTAGGATTAAAACCTAGAATCACCTACCCAGCAAAACTGAGTATCATGTTCCAAGGCAAAATATGGAGTTTCAATAAAATAGAGGACTTTCAAGCTTTCTCAGTGAAAAGACCAGAACTGAATAGAAAATTTGACTTTCAAACACAAGAATCAAGAGAAGCATGAAAAGGTAATCAAGAAACGGAAATTGCAAGGGACTTACTAAAGTTGAACTGTTTTGTTTACATTCCTACATGGAAAGATGATGAGTATGATTCATGAGACCTCAGTATTAGGGTAGTTGAAGGGAATATGCATATATATATATATATATATGTATATATATATATATGTTTATGTATATATATAAGTGAATGTGTATGTATGTATGTATCTATGTGTATATGTATGTATGTGTATATATATATATATGTATGTATGTGTATATATATATATATGTTTATATATGTATATATATATATAAAAATATATGTAAAAGAGAGAGAGCAGACACAGGGTGAGTTGAAGATGAAGGGAAGATATCTAAAGAAATAAAATGAAATTAAGGGATGAGAGAGCAACATACTGAGAGAGGGAGATAAGGAGACATAGAATGGGGTGGATTATCTCGCATAAAGGTGGCAAGAGGAAGCAGTTCTATGGGAGGAGGGGAGAGGGCAGGTGAGGGGGGAATGAGTGAACCTTGCTCTCATCAGATTTGGCCTGAGGAGGGAATACCATACATACTCAGTTGGGTATCTTACCCCACAGGAAAGAAGAGGAAGGAAGATTAAAAAAAAATAAAAGGGGGGGATGATGGAGGGGAGGGCAGATGGCGGTGGAGGTAATCAATACAAACACTTTGGAAAGGGGACAGGGTCAAGGGAGAAAATTCAATAACGCTGGATGGGTTGGGAAGGAGCAAAATGTAGTTAGCCTTTCACAACATGAGTATTGTGGAAGGGTTATACATAATGATACATGCGTGGCCTAGGTTGAAGTGCTCGACTTCTTAGGGAGGGTGGGTGGGAAGGGAAGAGGGGAGAAAATTTGGAACTCAAAGTTTTAAAAACAGATGTTCAAAAACAAAAAAAAAAAAGTTTTTGCATGCAACTAAAAAATAAGATACACAGGCAATGGGGCGTAGAAATTTATCTTGCCCTACAAGAAAGGAAAGGAAAAGGGGATGAGATGGGAGGGGGGTGAAAGAGGGGAGGGCTGACTGGGGAACAGGGCAACCAGAATATAAGCCATCTTGGAGTGGGGGGGAGGGTAGAAATGGCGAGAAAATTTATAATTCAAAATGTTGTGAAAATCAATGCTGAAAACCAAATATGTTAAATAAATAAATTTAAAAAAAAAGAAAAAAAAAGTTTTACAGATGAAGAACAGATGGGTTCAGCTATTTGCCTGCTAGTAGGGGCGGGGAACCTGCAGCATTGAGGTCACATGTGGTCACAGGTTTCCCACCCCTGGCCCAGGGTCAAAGAACTATTAATTGTCTGCAATAGGATTTGAATCTAGGCTTTCTTAACTCCACATTTCCCCATTCCCTGTCTGAATTACCATACTGGTCATTTACATAACTAGTGTCTGCTATTTTAGTCTTATTGTTAGAAAAAAAAATTCTGTATATGTTCAGTACTTTCAACTTTTTTGCAGAAGACCTTGATAGTTGTCAGGGTGATCAAATGTGTTCTTTCACAGGCCTGAAAAAACTGGAATTTATATTAAAGTAGCTGCAAAAACATATTTCCAAAGAGAGCTCAAACATAGTAGCATTTGAGAAGTTAAGATCAAAATAGTCACCAAAAATAGGCCTAAGGCTGCTGTTAAAAATCCCATAATAAATAGTTGTTTTACTTTATGGCTTCACACAAATTTTGACAGGTCTAGAAACTAAATCATCATTTACTGTACTTACCAAATGTTCAATGGTGTGTAGATTAATAAAATTTAAATATACTGAGAAAAAGAGGAACATGGAATGACAACTTCCTTCTTTTATTATTGATTCCTCTTTAGAATGTAAGGTAAGAAATCTGAAACTGGGAAACCAGCCCAGAATTATTTTTATCTTCTGGGGATACACCCAAAAGTAAATTTCACCTTCTCATAAATACACTTTTAATTCTGATCTTGTAACAGGAATCTTTTGGAGAAAATATTTGTATTTGGTATTTTGACTTTTTTTATATATAACTGGAAGGTCATAGACTCAATCATGTGGATAGGAGAGAAATGTTCTTCATTTTTTCCATCCATGAAAGGGGAATATTGAATTTCATCTGTGTGTATGACAAGGGTAAGGAAGACAGTATGATAATTGCTTTAGTATTGGAATGAACCTTTGAAGTCATTAAGTCTAACCCCCTTCTTCTATAGATGAGGAAACAAAGGACCAGAGAGATAAAATGATTTGTTTGGGCTAATACAATAAATGTTTAAAAGGGAGTCTGAAACAAGTCTGACTCCATTGTGAGTATTTTGTTCACTCTGATATACTTGTAGGAGAAAAAAAAAATCTTTGCATTTTCTTCTACTCTCATGCTTCATAGGATAATAGGTTCATGGGTTTAGAGTTGGAAGGAACATTAGAAACCAATCTCTCTCATTTTGCAGATGGGCAAATTCAGGTCCAGAGGAGGAAAAATGACTTACCCAATGTCACAAAATAATGGGGCTTACTACTATCCTATAGTACTTTTCAATCAATTATTATTTTAGTGGTAGAGGTACCTTACAGGAAACATGATATAAAACAACCCAATCAAGAATTCCTTTTAGTATGTCTCCAAGTTACCACTTGTTCTTTGCCTAAAAACCTTCTGTGCAAGGAAGTCCAATGCATCTTCATCCAGGCCATTCTACTTTTGAAAGGATCAAATTATAAGTGGATTTTTGTTTGTTTTCCTTACGTGAACTTGGCCTTTAACACATTGCTCTTACTTCTGTCCTACAGGACGAGGTCAAACAAACATAGTGTCTTTTCCTAATGTACTTCAAGACTTAATAAATAGTTATTGCACAAAGCATTGAGCTCTACACTATGAGAACACAAAAGAATCAGTAACTGTAACTTCCAATGGTATTTTCTAGTTGAGAAGACAAAATGACCACATGTAGCTATGAAAGAATCATAGAATTTGTTTCATTTTCCCATTCCATTGTTATTTACATAATTCTTCATTGCCTTGGAAGATCTATTTCAACATAATATGTGTGTGTTTGTGTTGTGAATATGTATTTATGTATGTATACATACATATGTATATGTGTGTGTTCATACACACATATACATATAAAATAAGGGAAAAAAAAACAATATAAGATCTTGTCAATGTCCTATCCTACCACCTGATTATACTGTAGGTTAGGTCATTAACAAAGTCTTTAATTTTTTTCAGTATTTTGTACACTTGCCTCACTTCTCTGATTGGAGGGCTGGAGAGTGGAACACTAAACTCATCCTAAAGCTTTGCTTTATAGATGGCTTCTGGCTAATTTCATTCTCCATAAGTAACTCTGCATGGCTTAGACCCCACAGAATAACATGCTCCCTGAGTCCAGTATTCCCTTATTCCCCTCACCTCTTTTCAGTTTCCTTTTCTGTGTTTTTTTCCTCATATTAGATTTTAAGTTCCTTGAGGGTAAGGGCTGTCTGTTTTTCTTATTTGCACTTAGTAGAGAGCCTGGCATATCGTAGGTATTTAATCAATATCTATTGAATTGAGTTTATTGAATTGACTTGTATTCCCTAAAGCATCTAGGGAACACAGTGAAATGTACCTTCATGTTCAGCAAATGCTTACTGATAAGGCAGTAGCATGTTGCCCTAGGAAGAATGCTGCCTTTGGAGTAAGAGGACCTGAATTCAACTTTTTGATCTGCAGTTTACTTACCATTGTGACCTGGGATAAGTCACTTCACTTCTATGGAGCTTATATCCCTAGAGTAAAATGAAAGGGTTGGCCCAGGTAAGATCCCAGTTGAGACCTCCATCCAGCTCTAAATCAGTAATCCTACAATACATTGTAATTGAGTTCTAAATTGCATCCTGTTGGCTACAAATGATATAGTTGTTTAGAAAAATGAGAGACAGGCTTTAGAGAGTAACTTGGGGAAGCAGTAAGTGAGATAAAATTGTATTTATGAAAGTTTCTTAGGGAGTCAAGGCAGGGAGAAGGTGCGGTGGTGTTCCAGACTTTGCTTTCTCATCTTCTTCCCTCCTTCTGTGCTCTAGTTTGAACTAAGTACATAGGGAACAATAGATGAATCGAGAATATTCTTCCCTCTCTAGGTCAGTCAGAATGTTTCTTAATTCTGAATAGATGGGAGTGGAAGAAGAGAGATGCCTGTTTATTAAAATTAGCTCTAAATTTCCTTTATTTGACAAATCAGTATCTTTTCACTCATTTTCCATTCCTCAATCTGTGAAACTGATTTTTCACGCAAAAATAGACTTTTACATTTGCCTCATATTTGAATAAGCTAAAATCCTAATGACTATTTAAACTATCTAAACAAAGAAAGACCAAACATCTGATAGTGGTATGTAAATGCTTAACAAAAATGAATACTAAGACTCAGAACTAAACCTTGTTTAAATGAAATCTTTTCACCCATTTACACTAGAGCAAATAAGACCTTTATTTACATCATCTCACAAATCTGCTGCAAGAGAACTACTTCATTTACTAATCCCTTTTCTTCTCTTTACAAAACAGAGTTGCTCAAAAAGAAAAATAAGAGAATAGGATCATGGAAATATTTCACTGGAAAATTTATTTTTCTGTATTATATTCATGCATATATGTATGTATATATGCTAATATTATATATCAACTTAAATGCATGATTTTGCTGTAACTTTAGTTATAAATTATTTTAAAAGGATTTACTTTGAATTTTACATTCGATGTAAGAAAACAAGAAACTTATGAAAAAGGCAAGGCAGCAACTATAGATACTGACAGAAGGAAAATGTAAGCATAAGGAAATTAACTGTGTTAAATTAAGATTGCTAAATAAAATGAATTTGAGACAGCATAATATATTTGAAAGTCATCAAAACATCTTAAAACATGTCAGTTGCATCTTCTGTTCCAAGATCCATGAAATTCCAAAATCATTTGTACCTTGCCTCAGGGAATTTGATACACAGACATGTGCTGTTGTGAAGAGAGGAGGTATATGAATATCTTCCAATCTGGTATCTGTCTTGCTTTCATTTTTGCATCATTCAGGATCTATCATAACAAAGGACAAAATTAGCTACTTATTTTGGAGTGCAAAATTTACCATTGTCAGAACACTGAAAAGTAGCATTGTAAATTTAACATCTGGGCCACAAGCCAACTTTTGCCAAAGGTTGTGTGGTTTGTCCATTGTTCTTGAAGAGGACGATGACATCAGGAAGATGATGCCATGACTTGCAATTGAGTTGGATTTAAGTGAGGGAGGGCTGTGGAAAGTCACCAGTCTCACTTTCTCCTCCAGAGTCACCTGAGTCCAGTGGCCAGATCTATAGCAGGACAACTGGAGATGGCTCCAGATGCAATGGGAGGCCTTGGCCTTTCTAAGCTAAGGTCTTTCCCAATTCTCACTTTGACTGAGGCAATGCTCATTCCCTGTTTAAGAAGTAAGTCAAGGGATGGTGCCTTTAATTTTAAAAAAAAATATCAATCTGGAAGGAGAAGACCCCTGAGGGTTTCTGCTAAAAGAGAAACAATTACTATTTACATTCACTCTGAGCCATTAGGGCCCCAAAAATAGCCATTAAGTGGTGCTTGTGCAGGGACCTATTGCTAGCCAATCAATAAGAGCCAGAGTGAATTGGGTTTAAGGCATAATCTTTAAGAATGAAATCTAGCTAGCAAACCCCAAGATAATTAGGTTGGTTTCAGCCATTAAAATTTACCTTCCTTGGGGCACAATACCTTCAGGTGAGGCCATGATACCCTATCTATGGGATAAGCGGTGGGGTTAGTAGGAGGAGAGAGGAGACAAGAGGAGAGTGAAGGGGAGGGAAAGAGAGGCTCTCATCAGTTGCTCTATAATAAGTCCCTGACCGAGCACCACTTAGTGGCTATTTTTTGGGCCCAGATGGTTTAGAGTGAATGTAAATAGGGTCTTCCTATGAGGGTCTTCCCTTCCCAGTTTTTTTTTTTTTTATTAAAGGGGCAACCCTTTGATTCACTTCTTTGCCAAAGGACCTCCTTCCTAGAATTTGGGATTTTGCTCCCAGAATTGCCACCTATATCTTCCTTAGACATTTAGCCTTCCCTATTCTTGTGTTTACCAGGGCCTAGTTCCCTGCAAAGCATGCTTGGGACACAGTTAAGCTCACAGTCATGATTGGCACTGCCATCAAGATACTAAGCTTGTAGCAACTTGTCGGTAAACTACACAGTGTCAGATGTGTAAGACAAGAAATTTGGTTTCTGGCTGAAGCTTCTTTAATTCCCAAGGTTAGACAGAGAAAGGACAAGAGAGGACTATCAGAATCGCAGCACCAACAATTGGAGAATCTTGAAGATTACTCTAAAGTTCAGCGCAGAGAAATGTTTCCCTTTCCCAATAAAAATAGCCATAGGGTTGAGCTTAATTCAAGCACTGTATGGGCTTATAATTCCTTTCAGGGACCTATGTTTGCCTATTTTTCAATCTTCTGTTTGATTCCTAAACCTGAGTTTCCTTCCAGTTTTTTAATCTGTGGTGATTTATCAGCTACCATGTGCCCTTTTGATACATTTTAAAACTGTTCCCCATAAGAGACAGAATCTTACTTTTTGCAGAAATAATTGAAAAGACATCAGGGGTTCCTTGAGAGCTTTGATTGTACCATGGCAAGAACACTATTTCCTAAGTTGTCAAAGAGGGTGGAACAAGAGATATGGTTTCAGAACGTTCTAACTTTGCAGGGGAATTAGTAGGTGCTGGGCAGGGTGATATGTAGCGAAGTTGTACCTATGGAACATCAGACAGTGATAATACATCAAAATGAAGAATCTATGGCAAGGGGAGAAACCCATGTCTGCAACTCCGATCTACCAATATCACTAACTCACAGTACTGTCAATCAGAATCAAGCCAGCCAGTGTGTACTTTAATTAATGATTTAATCAAACTGAGACAAGTGAGGAGAGGATGCTGAAGGATGCTTCCTTCTCCTTCTCCTTCTCCTTTCCTGATTCAACACAAGAATGTCTCAGGCCTCAACCTAAGAATGCCAAATACTCCGTGGGAACAATTTACTCACTTTTGTAATGCTAGGTCCCAACTTGGATTTTATCCCTCTCTATGTGGTTCAACATATAGAGTGAAGGGCCTAAGGTCAGGAAGACACCTCTTCCTGAATTCAAATCTGTCCTCAAACACTTAGTTGCTTTGTGACCCTGGGCAAGTCACTAAACCCTCAGTTTCCTCATTTGCAAAATGAGCTGGAGAAGGAAATGACAAACTATTCCAATATCTTTGCCAAGAAAATCCCAAATAGTATCACAAAGAGTTGGGCATGACTGAAACAACTGAACACATACATCACTTTGATATTAAGAAGATTTAAACACCCCAAGGATTCAGTAGTTTCTGTTGCTGTACAAATTTTGAAAATAGCACTGGATATTTAGCATTTTCAGATTGTAGCCTGAGACCTTCTTGTGGTGAATCAGGAAAGGAGAGGGAGAGGGAGGCCCTTCACAAGCACCCCTCAGCATCCCCTAGTCACTTGTTTGTTTGATAAATCATCGAGCCAGGAAGGTTTCCAGCATGATGGAGGGGGTGGAGTGCTGGGCATGACATCAAGTCGACCTGAGGTCAAATACCCCTTTATGTACTTACTAGTGATATGCCCATGATCTCAGTTCAACATTGGAGCCCTCAATTTCCTTTGCTATGGAAGGAGAGTTTTGGAATTGATTGCCTCTAAGGTCTTTTCTAGCTCCAAATTTGTGATTCTTTTATTATTATCTCTCATCTGAAGTCTAGCCTAATTGAACTTGGAGAGAATCATTATCATACAACTTTCTATAGATTTTTTTTCTTTCTGCCCATAGCCACTCAGAAAACCATAGACTAAATATATTAGTGACAAAATAATAGATCTTTGAAGTATCAAGCAATCAACAAACACTTATTAAGTGCCCTCCAAGTGCCCCCAAGCACTATTCTATTCACTGGAGATAAAAAGACAAAAAGAAAATAATTCATAGCTTCAAGGAGCTTGTGTTCTATTGGAGAAAACAGAAAAAGGAATTAAACAAGGGAGAGTCTCAGAAAGAAAGTTTATAAAAATGTCCTTAACAATCAGGTATAGAGTAGCGGTTGATGTTTGATGTCATTAGATCACACTCTTTATCCCTGGTTCTCATAATCCTAAAAAATGTAGATATAACTAACAGAGGCTAACTAGGACTTTGCCCTGGTTGTCAACATCTGCAGATCCTTCTTCCCTTTTGTGACTTCCATAGGAGTAATACACTTAGTGATCCTCCCTGAGCCCACAACACATGTCAGAAAGATCAAAGGCAATTCACTATCTCCAGGAACCCACTGCTATGCCATCTCTCTCCAGAATCCTCCTTCCTTTCTAGTCATTGAGTTATTACAAGTCAGACTCTCCAGGAGCTACCTCCTCACTCCTAGCAATTAGATGATCAGAATGTCCTCTGAACCCCCACAAACTCTACCTACAAAACCATTTGACCCAAGTGCAGGAATTCTCAGGTGTGACTCTACTCCCTAATTATCAATTAATCTCATGACATTAAAGACTTAGAGCTAAAATGGCCCTTGGAAGACATCTGGTCCAAAGCCCTAACGATACAGATAAGGAAATCAAGGCCCAAAGAGCAGAGATAAGATGGTAAAGTTCAGACAGGTATTCAGTGGCAAAGCCAGAATTTGGAGCCATAGCATCTGTTTCAAAATCCTGTACTCTCTATTGTACCATACTGCTGCTTGCTATAGGGATATATGATCTAACATCAATATCATTTATCTTGAAGCATTTGGGCATATCTTACATGGGGCAATTCTCACTATATGCTGACAATCAGAAAAAAAATAAACAAGAGAAATTGAACTTGACTCAACATATGGTTACTATTATTCTAAAATACATATGTATGCATTCTGTGAATCATTTATTTCAGCAGTGCAAACAAGCAAGAATTTGGGTCATGTACTCTAAATAAGATAAGGAATAGAGTGTAGCTTACTTGAATGAAAAATTAATGTTTGGTAACAAACAAGACAAGGCAATGAGATTTTCTCAGGATGTTTAGTTATTTATGGGAAGAAAAATACGCCCTTGAGACTGTGTGGTAATAGGGGCAGGTACATGCTGTACATGGCGTGCATAGCACAGAGGCAGCAACTTGCAAAGAGCCATTATTATTCCTGTCTTTTGGACACCTCTGAAAATATAGACCTCAGTTAGAGCAAAGGCAGCCCTTCTCACTGTTCCTGTCATTATGCTTCTCTCTCACCTCCCTTCTTTTCCTTTGACCTGTTTTCCTCTCTATTCTTTTCTTTCCTCATCATTTCTTTGGCTCGATTCTGTTTAGGCCTCTTAAGGCTTATTACTAGGAAAAGCAGACAGAAATGGAAAGTGCTCTAGTTTGGAAACATGGAGCCTCTCCTTAATCAAACAGCCACAAGAGAACTAGATCAGAACTATTGAGGGGGAAGTGGATGCCCAGGACTATCCAGCCTTTTTGGCTAGGGGACTTGATTTATGCCCCTTTTCTAAGCAGCCTCATTAGTAAGTTAACTTCATTAGGAATTTGTTTCACATTTATAGGTTACAGGCTTTCAGCTTACATTGTCTGTAACAAAGGAGACATCAAATAGTTTTTTTCAATTAAAATCCATTAATATGTTCAGACAGAATTGGTAAATTATAAACACTCGCCTGCTATCACAGAAATCACTGAAGCCAAATTTCATCATCAAGGGGTTACTTAGTTGACAGTGTGCCTAGATATATTGTTAAACTGAGAAAACAATTGTCTCAATTTTCTGAAAGCTTTTTTATTATAAATATAACATAGTCAAGAATTTTAATAAAATATCCACTTTGTCTATTTGTAGATGGATAATGAATTACAAGCTGGAAAAATGAATATAATGGGATGAAAGAAATAAAACATTTTGCTTATTTTTATTTTGCATTCTACCCAAACACATTTTTTAAAATTTAATCATTAATAATGAATCTCTGGGGAGTTGTTTATCTTACCTAAATTGCTTGAGGAAAAATGACATTCATATAATGGAAGTATTTTGAATAGATTATCTCACTTGAATCTCACAACAGCCTTATGATGAGACTACTCCACACCTCTGTCACTCTCCTCTCCAATGAATTCATTAGAAAGGCATTTCCCTTGAGAAAATTCCCTCTACCTATTCAGAATGCTTCCTGAATTTGTAGATTAATAGTTTTCATCTGGGGACTCAGAGGTTAAAATACTTCCTCAGGACCACCCAATAAAAATGTATCAAAGAAGAACTTGAATCCAGTTCTTACCAGATCTGAGGCCATTTCTCTCTTCAAGTATGCCCCTCTGCCTCTCAATAAAGCCATTTTATCTAGATTTTCAGATGAGGAAACTTGAGGTTCATAAAAACTAATGACTAATATAAGGAAACGAAATTATTAAGTATCATTAATTATTAAGTATCAAATTAAGAATTTGAGTTTGGGTTTTTCTAACTCATAGTCCAGCCCTCTATACACTATACCCCGAGATCTTAAAGCAGTTCATTGTATTTACGAATAACTAATTGAAATAATTAGTTGCTCTGTATCTTAAAGGTATATAATCTGTTTCAGAGACAACGGTTCAAAGGAAATTAAAGTGTTTTTGTTTCATTTATTTTGGACATAAGCCTTGTTTGGTTTTATTTTTTTTTTCCTTTGCTGGGTTGAAAGGTTACTGAGGCATTCTTTAACTTTCTTTTTTTTTTTTAAGTTTTAAGTGGAGAATTTATTAGCCAGCGGCCATCGGGGTACGGCACCACAAATCAATGGCAAATGTGTTGGGGTGATGGCTTGGCTTATATAGGATATGTGTGGGGTACAGAATGGGGGGGAGAGGAACAAAGGTCCTGGCTGATCAAAAGATTCAGTCAGGTTATCTTACTAGTGGGATAATCTCATTTACATTCCTTGGTGGAGTCACAGAGTCCCAGGGATATCTCCCAGGTAGGGTCTGTCAAATTATCTCTCAGTGGGATGGTCCTATCTATTGACATTCCAGGGAGGAGCCACAGAGTCCCAGGGGGTTTGATAAATACCAAAGATATCTGAGTCCATTCTTTCTGGGGGTGCTTGTCAGTAGCTAGGGGTTTCTCAGGGGTTCGTAATTTTCCTTGTATTACATTCCCCACTTTTTTTTCATGGGGGGTTTCAAATCCTTGAAAAAGGAACGACCTGATGGGGCACAGCAATAAAATTAGGAGGCCAACCAAAACGCTAAGCAGGGGTGACAATAAAAGGAACGCTAGGTCATTGGCCCCAGGGGAAGGCCAGACCTAGTTGGAAGACTCAAGGAGAGTCCAAGGATCCTCCCTGGGTACTGCACTCCAGAAATTTAAAAAAATGGTATAAAACATCCCACATTTCCCCTTTTTTTTGGTCAAAGGCAAACTGAAAGTTTTGCCTAAAGGACAATTAAAGGTATGGAAAAAACTCTATTTTCCACAGGGTGAAGTTTTAAAATCCCTATCTAGGTGGAGTCAAGTTTTCCCTTTTCTGTATTTGGACATCCCCAGGGATGGGCAGAAATTGTAAACTAATTGTAAGTAAGCAGAGGGAACATAATAAAAATTCAGGAAAAACAGTCTTGGGAACACAAGGGCGCAGAAGGGAAAAAAACAGGTCTTTGCTCAGGTTCTGGTTCCGGATCCCGTGAGAAAGCCGTCCGTGTCCGGTGCTGTCCCTCTCAGGCTCTTGGAACCGCAGGGCGAGGTCTTCTATAGGCCCAGATGTCCACTCCTCACAATGTTCATTTATTCTTTAACTTTCTAAACTACCATCATTTGTGAATCAGACTGTATCATCAACTCTTTCAGACTTGTTAGGTACTATTTATAAGGCTCTCTTTACGTAGATTTCCTTTAGTCCAAAACTTCACAGTTACTATGGAAATATGGAACCTTTTTCAGGGTGGGACATTCCATACACTGGAAATAATTTAATTTAGAGTTCAACCTCCCTGTACTCCAAAAAAAATTTGGGAAACTTAGGAAGGCTTAAGATTTAGGATGGGTGTTCATGCTCAAGAAGTTATTAGTGTCTACTAGTAGAACTACCAAGAGTACCACTATTACTGGGATTCAAGATGAACAACAAAGTGAACTACCCCTACTACTGCCACTGCGACTACTACTGATGCTACCACTACTACAGGACTACTACGTATTCACATAATGTTTTAACATATGCAAAGTGATTCATAGTTTATCTCATTTGATCTCCATAGCAACCCTGAGAGGTAGGTGCTATTCATGATTCCCAGTTTACAGATGAGGAAACTGCTCCAGACAGAATCCAAGTAACTTGCCCATGGTCATCACACTTCTAAGTGAAAGATCACTGGACCAGGAATCAGGAAGACCTGAGTTCAAAATCAGCCTCAGACACTTAATAGCTATATAACCCTGGGCAAGTCACTGAACCACTCTTTGCCTCAATTTCCTCATCTGTAAAATGGGGATAGTAATAGCATCTATCTCCCAGGGTTGTTGTAAGAATCAAATGAGATGATAATTGTAAAGCACTTGGCACAGTGCCCTGTCCAGACATAATAAGTGCTATATAAATGTTAGCTGTTGTTGTTGTTGTAATTGTGGTTATTGTTTCTTCCTGGCTCAAATTCTAACAGTGTATATACAATGTACTACTGTCTAGTGAAAGAATGAGCAAATTAATATATTCATTTAAAAAAAATCATGCAGTCTATTCTATTGAAGAAATGTATACTTATTACCTATTACGGGAAAGAAAATCACAGTGGATATGTAGTAGATCCAGGGCTGCCTTTGGCATCAGGAGTCAGGAAAACATGAGTTCAAATCTTACCTATGGCACATACAAGTTGTGAGACATGGATAAATCAATTAACCTCTCAGTGGCCTCAGGAAATTTTCTAATGCAGTTCTGTAAATTGTGGAGGTGTTGCATTTTACACAAACTGATGAAAATTCAAGATTGAAAATATCACCATCATTATTAGCATAATTATAAATTTTAGAGATGACTGCATGAATGTATAAATTTAAGCCTCCCTAGGATCTATATATTCCTTGGAATATAGGAACACCGAACCACTAAATCAAATTTTTCAGTGTTTAGAAAGGTTTACTCTTCCTAAAAACCTTTTATATTTTTATTGCTTTTTTGACCTGAAGATAGACACCACAAAGATATATGCTTTGGTGATTAAAATAATAATAAATTTTAACAGGTAATCAAGAACCTAGGTGAACTTGAGGATACGATCAAAATATTTTATTTCCAAAACATGAAAAAATTGCTGCCCTCTGCATATTGCTGAAGTAATAAGGATGCATATTCAGGCATGGTAATAAGGGAATGTACTAATGCATATATTAGGGGAAAATTATGCCTGTGGAAAATGAACATTCACCTTAATGATTACTCCCCCTTATCCATATACAACATGTATGTGTGAAGGGATTGTATTCTTGGCAATGTAATTATACATCGATGTTTCAAGGGTCTATGATTTCATTGGCTTGGGTACTCCTTCCCTCCACTGGCTCATATTTAAACCCCTGTTTTTATGGATGAGTTTTGTGAGATGTAGTGACTGAAAAAATTCATCACTTTGTGGTCAACCTTCTTCTTGAGACTCTGTAGTTACTTACAACTTAGGTGTCTTGTGTGACCCACTCTATTGCGAAGCACTACAGATAATACACATCATTATGCCTGAATTCAAATCCTTTTCAGTTTGCTATTCATGCAAATTTCTAGGCTGGAATGAGCTTGAAAAACTTAGAGTCTTCTCCATATCACAAATAAAATAAACATTTGGAGAGCATTTTAGTGGAGTTTTTCAACACACACTACACTTTTTTATTTTGGACCATATCTATGTTTTCATTGACGTAAAGAAGTCACAGTGACAAACACTTTCCACCATTTAGAATCAGCACCTGTTCTCCAATTTAGAGTCTGAGGGAGTTGCCTAGTGTACCAAGACTTTAAGAGACTTGTCCAGAGTCACTTAGTCAGTTTGAGAGGTAATATTTGAACCCAGATCTTGTTGCCCCTATTCCACTTTGCCTTGTTGCCTCTCAGAATACGATTATCATCAACACAGAATAGACCACAGATTGTTGCCAGGGGCAAATTTTGCTCTACTGCACTGGAAAAGTTGTGGGGCAGAGGTGAGGAAGAACAGAAATGAAAACTACCCTCTTGGGAAATAAACAATGTCCTTGCCACCAAGATGTCTCCATCACTCAGGAAAATGTTCAGTTCTTTTTTCTGGGTCTTTCCCTGTAGCAAGAGGAACACAGCAATGAAGGAGATTGGATATTCTGATTGGTCCCTCTGGGAAAGAGGTCTCAAGCTCTAGTATATCAAAACAATGCTCTGAGGAAATCAATTTAAAAAAAAATACATCTATCACTTTCCGTGTGTATCAAACCACAATTTAAAGAGGCATTTTTTTAAAAAAAAATGGAAAATGGAGGGGGAAAACAGAAAAGAACGTTAACTAACTAGATTTTGTTGTTGTTGTTTGGTCATTTGGTCATGTCTGACTCTTTGTTACCGCAATGGATGATAGCACTCTAGGCCCTTTTGTCCTCCATATTGTTCATAGGGTTTTCTTGGCAGACATACTAGAATGGTTTGCCATTTCCTTCTCCAGTGGATCATTTTTTGTCAGAACTCTACTATAACTTGTTTGTCTTGGGTGACCCTCCCCAGCATAGCTCAAGGTTTCATTGAGATACCCACAACAAGGCAGTGATCTAACTATTTAGATAGATAACAGCAAGTATCAGGAAATATCAGGAAATACTACACACTTAATGGAATGTCTGGATTCATGTGGATCTTAAGAATCGAACAAGAAATGAATGATAGGATGAACAATAAAGATTATAAAGTACTTGCCCTTAAGGAAGTAGATCAAAACATCAAAAATTCATTAAATATCTCTGACAATAAGCACAAAGGATATAAAGTAAGGCAAAAAAAATGGCCCTTTCCTCAAGAAGCTTACAATCTAATGGAGAGGTTAAGTCTGACCAGTGAGAAAAAGCCACACAAGAAGGTAAATAAACGTATGACAGTCTTTGTTTTTTCTCCTTTATGCATTTCTATTCATTCATTTATTCATCATTAGGAGGAAGTGTAACATAGAGCAATGAGCACTACACTTGGAACGAGAAGAACTTAGTGTATGTGTAGTAGTTGTTGGTTCTTTTTCAAAACTAGACCAACATATACTGGTATATGTCCATGTTTTTTACTCTGATGGAATATAAGCAGTTTGAGTGTAGAAATTGTTATATTTTTATCATCTAACCACAACAAATAGACAGAGTTTCACATAATAGATGCTTAGTATATTGTCAATTGATCAGAAAGGAGATTCAGGGAGAAATTTCTCTATTCCGATTGGGCAAAGAGTACAGTGAAGAACATTACATTTGGTCTTGGCTTAGAAAAATATGCAGGATTTCAACATGTGGAAATAGACTTCAGGTGGGGGGCATCAGAACCATGGATGACCATGATCACAATGTCTCTCCAGTAGCCATAATGCTGTAGCACCAATGCGATACTTATGATACCTACAGCGGCTCTGAATATACTGGCATAGTTCTGAATAGCAAAATATAACAGACTCTCTTCATTGAAGGCAGAACCAAACTTTTATTCAAACACCAGAAAGCCAAATCTATCATAGCAACAAAGAAATCTATGCACATCATCAATGTAGGGGGCAAGCCTTCGGTCTGTTAGGGCCTTCCCACAACAGGGGCAAAATCACTCCCTCTCTCACTCAGGCTAGCTACTGCTCTATGTCTCTCTCTCCCAGCTCTGACTGCTCTGCCTCACTTCCTCTCAGCTATGCTCCACCCTTCCTGCTCCACCCATTTGGCAAGATCCTTCCACCACAAGCTCATGTGATTCAGACTTCCCTGTGACTCAAACTCATGTGACTCATACAGGTCAAGTGGGCCTATTGATGGATGAGAAGATCTCTAAATTGCATTAACAATACATTCACAATATTCCCATTGCATTAACAATATACATGACAAAAGGAAATTATATAGTATCTGCCTTCAGGGATAAAATTATAAAAATGTGGGAAGTGTAAACTGGCTACTGTATGAAGACTTTCACAAGACACAGAGAATGGGTGTGTATGGTACAGTCAAATCAGGATGGCACTTCAATGTCCAGCTCTTGTAGTGATCAAATAGTGTGTGTGTGGGTAAGAGCCAGAACATAATGCAAAGCTGAGCTCTGAGAACATGAGGATGTGGTTGAGAGCACTTCATGGGCCCCAGAAAACTCTAATTCCTGTATCTTTGAAGCTATAGGATACAGGACTAAAACAAACAAACAAAAGTAGCAAAGCAGGCCCTATCTTGTCTAGATCCAGAAACAAAACTATGAAGTTGTGGGCTGTTATCACTGGCATGTGCTTTATGACCCTTGTGAACCCTCATAAGTGGAGTTTTCTTTCATTCTGGGAGAAAGTTTATTTTGAGTTTTGCTGATAAGAACCTACATGGATGGGATTATAAGAACAAACAATGCATGAAGACATTCAATACACATGAACACTTTGTTTCCTCCTTGGATTTCTACAAGAACACATCATATATTGTTATTGGAACTGGAACTCAAACAGTAAAAGTGTAGGGGTGTAGCAGTTGGCAAATCCCCCTCTCTTTCCTCTGTATGCACTCAGATACCTTCATTGAGCCCTGTTTAAATAAATATTGTCATTTCATGTAAATTATTCTGGATGTAGACTGAGCTTATTAAAAGTTTTACACAAAGTAAAAAATATACTAAGCCAAGACTCTAATAAATAAAAGATGAAACACTTGTTTTGTCTGAAGTCCAATAAAAACTTTACAAGTATTAGGCTGTGTACTGTTGATGTTATTGCCAACACATAGAATATTTTTCAATATCCATAGCAATCAAAACATATCATTTGCACTATTCAATCATTCCTAGAGTCCTTAACACATTCATAATCATTCTATGAGAATCAAAATCTAATCTTATTATGGAAAAAGTATTTGTTTGTGAGCAATGCTCTACATCCAGATTAAAATGACATAAAATAGACCTTTGCTCAGCAATTTTGTAGGATTTATTTCTTAGTAATGTTTTATCCCATAAATAAATTTTGAAGTTATAATGAAAATTCCCTTGGTGATCTCATATCCCTAAATTTAATTCAGCAAAGAACTTACACATGAAAATTAATGAAAGTCCACTCCTTTGGTTTTGATCCACAAGAGGAAGTAGTGTAGTCTAGACATAATAAAGCAAATGTTGCAGTGATAGCTGGATCTTTCCTCAAACTCCTTCAAGATCTCTCACCATGTTTAGTACCCATGACTAATGATCAGGAACTGATCTAAAGAATCACTAATATCTATCAGACTAGAATGCCACTGAGTAGTGAATTATTTTGAAAAGGATCAACTAACATATCCTTGGTCCTGTCTACTACACACTTATCTTTCGCTAACTTACCAAACACCATTATTTCAATTATTATCTTATATTGGTGACTCCTAAAACCCTACATCCAATTTTTAAAATGCTTGAGAGCAGGTACTGTTTCCTTTGTGTTTCTGTATTATCAGCACCAAACATAGTGTGTTACACTGAGCTGACATTAAGTAAATGCTTATTGAACTGAATATAATGAAATGGAACTATTTCTCTGATGAACTCCACTTTCAAATCAACACTGTCTGCTCATCATCAGCACTTGGATGTCCTATTAGCAACTCAAACTCTCCTGTGCTTGAAACCAAATTAAGCATCTTCCACTCTCCCCACCTGCCATTTCTCCAATTTCTTTTTCTTTTTGCAATGAGGGTGCCACCAGTCTCCATATGACAGAAATCCTAGGGTCTTTACTCTTCCATTTCCTTTTCTCTCCACATCAAATCAGTTGACATGTCTGGTTGGTTACAATGTCATGCTACCTATGTGAGGCAGGGAGGGGTCATGAGAAGGCTACTGCATCTAGAATCAGAGGATCTAGGTTTAAATCTTCCACTGGCTACTCACTATGGTTTGACTTTTTACAAGGGAGTTACTCTCTTTGGACTTCAATTTCCCTAATAAAAAATAAACTGAATGGGGTAGACAGAGTGATCTCTTCTACCTCAAGACCCTAAGACATCTTTTTCCCCCTGCATCTCCTCTCAAGCTGTCATCTCTTTCCACCTGAATCAGTATAGAATCTCCTAGTGTTTCCAGTTGCCTATTCGTTCTTAATACAGCTGCTAAAACAGTGTTTCTAATCCACATATCAATGTTACTCTGAAACTTTAGTTGTCTTCCTATTGCCTTACAGGAAATTAGCCTGGCATATAAGGTCCCTTACTATCTGGTCTGCATCTATCTTGCCAGCCTTATTTTATTCTATTTGCCTTCCTGTACTATAGATTCTGGTCAAAACTGTAATACCATATTAAATCCTGTTCTATATACTCCCATCTCCATGCTTTTATGGAGGTTATCCTGTATGACTGAAGCACTTGCTGAAATCCTTCTCTTTGTTCAAGGTCCAGATTTAATTCTACCTCCTTTGTGAAGCCTTCTCTCATCCCAACTTTATCTGAAAGCGATTTTTCTTCCTCCAATCTTCCAAAAGTCCTTTGTCTCTACTATCTACTTTAAATCATACCTAGTTTTCTGTGTGTGCCTTATTCCTTCTATTAGACTATTAGACACCTTCAAGACAAAGACTGAAATATATTTCACCTCAGTATTCATAGGGCCTAGCAGAGTATTTTGTATATAGTAAGCAATTAATAAATGTTCGTTGGATTAATTCACTAAATGCTGGATATTTTTGACATGAATTATGATTAAAATAGATGATTATAATTTACTTTCTATTCCTTGCTTTAATCCTACACTGAAAATCTTTTTCTCAACATTTCCATCTGACTTCCTTTCCTCTTGATAACTTTTCCTCCTCCTCTTTATAACTTTTGGATCTTTAAGTATTTTACACTGTCCCTTTCTCATCTAATTCTCATACACTTCCTTCTCTAGCCTGCCTAGTCTATGGCAACTATTTACAAATGAAGTATATCAAAGTGACAAATAACATGTGTAGTTTTCTATTTGTTTTATTTCGTTAATTTCCTTATTTTCCCCATTTTAAAATTATAAACTAAACAGACGTCATCTGAAATGATCATTCCCATATTTAAGTAAACCTGAGAGGCATATATATGTGTGTATATATATATAGATGTATATATATATATATATATAGATGTATATATATATATATGTGTGTGTGTGTGTATTATATATGTATGTATGTATGCCTCTACTATGAATAGCTTATTTTTATTTTTATATATCTAATAAAATTGACACGTATCTTTGAAACTGTCTGGCTTTTCTATAATCCTTTCTGGTCTTCCTTATTTTCTCTTATGAACATTTCATGAATATGTTTCAATAACCTTATTTTTTTTCTTTCTTTCCTTACTTTATTTTTCCTTCCTTCCTTCATTACTTCCTTCTTCCCTTCCTTTTTCCTTCTTTCTTTCTTTTTCTCCTTTCTTTGCTTTCTTCCTTCCTCCCTCTTCTCTTCTTCCTTCTCTCTTCTCTTATACATTCAGATATGTGCCTGTAAATGTTTAACAACTATCTCTCTGAAATTGCACAACATACTTTTAAGTTTAATCTGTATTTCTAATATTTTCTCATCAATTCCCCAAGTCTACACAATAAACAAGCCCTAATGTGTAATGTTTCCAATTTCCAAGGTGAATTCAATTCACACTGAATACTTAACAATCAGCTCTCCTGAGCTGGTATGAATTGATTCCAACATATCCCTAGAATATAGTCCTTTCCCTTTTTCTTTCTAATCTCTTTGGAATATAGCTATAGTGGTGATGTCACTGAATCAAAGAATACATGCAAAATAGTTCCAAATTGCCTACCATGATGTCTTTGGCAACTCATAGCTCCTTTGTTCTTCCTGGTTCCCTACAGCTTCTCCAACAATTGTCATTTTCTTTGTCATTTTTAACAATGTGTTGGGCATGAGGTATGACCACAGAATTGTTTTAGTTTGCATTTCTGTAATTACAAGTTAGGTATTTATTTTCAAGCTTTTGATAAAGTTAAAACTGCAAGAACAGCAGGAACCATGGAAACTATGTCATGCTTCTGATGCATACAAGCTGTATGACCCTGGACAATTCTCCCAACCTCTCATGCCCTAGGAAGCTCTCTAAGACTAGAAGCCAAAGAGACTTTGCTCTGTTGCAAAGGTCCCGGTAATGCTTCACACAACTGTGAAGTTTGGATTCAGTCAAAGGGTCACACTTGAGGACCTACAGGACCATGCGAGGCTGAAGATTTCCCACTCCTGGCTCGGCCATCTCCTTATCCCTAATAAAGTTGAAAGTATAAAAGACTCTATTAGAAAAAGATGAAATGCTATAATGCTTATTCCTGTGGTATTTGTGAATATAAAAACATTAGGGGCACTACTTACTATGTCTCGTAATTTCAAAACTTCATCAGCAGAAACCACAAAAGATTTTCTCCCAAGAAATCCAGGAAGTAGAAATGTTATGGAACTGATGGAATACTACTGTGCCATAAGAAATGGGGATGATGCAGACTTCGTAACAACCTGGAAAAACCTACACGACATAATGCTGAGTGAGCGGAGCAGAGCCAGGAGAACATTGTGCGCAGCCACAGATATATGGATTCCGTGAGGACCAACCCTGACATACTGCGCTCTTCTCAGCAACCTGAGGGGCAAGGACAACTCCAGGGGACTCACGATGGAGAATGCTATCTTCATCCAGAGAAAGAACTGTGAAGTTTGAATACAGAACGAGGCGCACTACACGCTCGCCTTTTCTGCTTCTCTTTTGTTTTTGTTTTTGGGTTTTTTTATTTTGGTTCTGTTTCTTCTTTCTCATGATTCATTCCGTTGGTCAAAATTCTTCTCCACAACTTGACTAGTGCATAAATTAATTCAATGCGAAGTTATACAGGACAGTTATATGAGCTTCCATGCCGTCTTGGGGAGGGAGGGGAGAAAATCTGGAACTCAAAACTATGTAGAACCATGTGTGATAAACTAAAAATAAATAAATTAATTAAAAAAAAAAAGAAATGTTATGGAGCTGACCGAAGTAAATTGATTACAAAAAAAGAAAAAAAAAAGAAAAGAAATAAATCTGTACATTACTTCTCCAAATTACTTAACAGATGTGATTTTTATACGGCTATATTCTGGAGTTGCTATCTACAAAGAACATGGAGAATACAACTACCATATAGTATTAAATCATACCCTCAACATTCAAGAAACTATTTTCTAATGCTTAACAAGAATAAATGAAGAAAGGAATAAAGTATTTTTCTTTGATTATGGAACAATCTTACCCTTGACAAGAATTTATTCATTTGGTAAATGATTCCATGAAGAGGATTTGGAAAGATAAATTAAACAAATAGATTTGAAGTGTAAAATATTACAGAGTTCAAATTAATAATACTCAAGAAAATTTCATAAACAATAGAAAGAACATGTGAAAACTCCTATCTGATGCAGTCAAACTTGATTACTTCAACAATCATTTGAAGATTCTCATTTTTAAATTCTTCTTACTTGGAAAATTTTTTTTCAAATGCAAAACTAGTCCTATTTTTTTCTAAGAATTGGCGATGTTTCTTCATTTGGGAAGTATTTTCTGTACTGCATGTGTGTGTGTGTGTGTGTGTGTGTGATTGAAAGAGGCTTTCTATATTGATTCAGTTATATTATTATGGGAGAAAACCATATGGGAGAAGATAAAAGGTAATATAAGAGAATATAAACCTATCACTATCACTACTATCACCTGCCCTGGGACATATTTCTTGTAGCTCACTAGAATCTGTATGATAGAAAAGACATTTAGATTTGGGGGAAGAAGAGAAGGGCAAAAGAGACTGACAGGAAGGAATGTGAAGATTTCTTAAGTATTGCTTTGTTTATTATTTGTATCAAAACATTGCACTGAGCATAATGACTTTAGGCTTTTAGTACAAAGTTGAACATCTGACCAGTATTTAACAAATAATGAATTATCTCCCCAAACCAGTCCATCCTCCACACTGATGTCAAAGTGATCTTTCTAAAGCATAAATCTGAACTGGTCACTCCCCTAATTTAATAAACAACAGTGGCTCCCTAGGATAAAATATAAACTTCACTGTTTGGATTTTTAAGTCCTTCACAACTTGAACTCATCTTATGTTTGTGGTCTCATTGTACATTACTTCCCTTTATGCTTTCTTCAATCTAGCCAAACTGACCTTCTCTGTGTTCCTCATACAAATCTATATACAGCTTCTATCTGAGGGCCCTTGAACTGACTGCAGCTCTGACTATAAGGTACTGCTTCCTTCCCTCTGCCTCATAGAATCCCTATAGAAATGCTTCAAGGGACATCTACCTAAAGCCCTTCCTGATGTCATATGCTAGTGCTTTCCCTCTCCAAGTACCTTGTATACATTAAAATGCATTTAAATGTGTCATCTGCATATATGTAATCTCTCCAGTAGGAACATAAATTCTTTTAGAGTAGAGCTTGCTTCATTCTTTTTATTTGTTTCTGTAGTACTTAAAGTACTACCTAGCACACAGTAGGTACTTAGTGAATGCTTGTTGATTGAAATAAATTTTAAGGCAAAAAAAAGGAAACTGAAATGCATGCTTTTATTTACTCTAAAATATGTTTTTCCTTAATGTCATCAGAATGAAACTTGTCAAAAAATGAGTTTAATTATCTTATGAGAACATCAGAAAGTAACACATTCTGAAAAATTGGAAAAAAAACCACAAACAACTATTTTATTTATATCCCTTCAGAGGGAAATTGATTTAATAATATATCATTTCCCAAAGTACCAATATATACTTCTTAGTTATAAAAACTGATTTAAAAAGTGATTTTTTTTTGCATTTTCTTTGCTTCTGTAAAGTATGTTGGCTGTTTTCTAAGTTATGTCTCTCTCTGCTTACATTGAACAAGATACTAATTTCCCTATATAAATTTCCATTTTTTTCTATGCACAAACCTCTCTTGGAAGTCAGTGAGTTCAAGTCACTATAACATATGAAATTGCTCTATTGAGAAGATTTTATTAAAATATAGGGTCATATTAATGTTCTTCATTCCTCTATAAGTCTAAGGAATAAGCCTAAAGAATACCAGGATAAAGCACACTTGAAACATAAAAAAAGATTGAAAATTATAAAGCAACTTGTTGAAGAATTTAAATCATACTATAAAAAGGAAGTCTTGAGTTAAGAAAAAATGCAAAGTAGTTCTACTACAAGAGATTCAGTCAAAGATGAAACTAAAGATGGGGCAAATATTTTATTCATCACATGCTAAATAAAAGGGAAAAAAGTTATAGCAATGTCTTATGCACATACTTCGAGAAATAAAATATTAATGAATAAAAGTAATTTCCATAGTAGCAAATAAGAATGAGTTTGCAGGAGCAAATCTGCTAGGGAACTTATGAGCCATCTAAGGCTAAAGTGAAATTAGAACTCTATGGAAATTTCCCTGAGGGTCAGATTTCATTCTGACTTCTGATGATATGCTATTGGCAACCTCCAAATCTACAAATCTTTGGTCACATGAAGGACAAACCAGAATTAGCACCAAACAGCCTGGTCCATTGATCAATCAGCATTTTGATTTTTATTTTCCTGTCATCACAATGCATCCTGTCAATTCAAGAAATCCATAGCAATGGCTTTAGGTAGGGTGGTGGTAGGATAGAATAGTTTTTAATGGTAGGGGAAATGATGATGAAAATATCACCTTCAAAAGCAGACTGGTTGTGTCACAACTTGAACTCATCTTATTCAAGATCCCAGCCCTCCTTCAAGTGGAGTGAAAATGCTCAAAATTATTTTCCCATCGGTGCATTTTAGATGAAAACAACAGTATCTGAGAAATATATTTTTGCCTGTTTTTTGACTTTTGCGCCAGAATTCAACATCTGATTTTTTTTGAAATGATAAAATATTTTTAATATTCCACCAAAGTCTAGCCTGTATTTACATAATGTTATACCACTTGTTGCTTCATAAGAACATTCCTTTTCTTGATTTTTACTATCTAGAAACTAGTCGGTAAGAGGACAGTAGATGAGTGAGGTGGTGTTGTACATGTACATATGTACAATAGTCCAAGACAGCAGATCTTTAGGACTCTCATGTTCTTTTGAAAAAAACTCAAAATGGTAGAACCCACCTTTTGAAGTGAACACTGTGGCAGAATTATTGCATTAAACTGATATGTTTTCTCTATTAAGACATGACAATACCTGTCCCTGTGGCTAGATGGTGTGAGACAAAAGTAATTTTCCTCCAAATATGTAGTACAGTCTGTTTTTATATTTGGGGATTGTTTATAATGTTTTCAGGACATTGGGAAACCATTTGGCAAATGAAAAGTTTAGTGCCATTATAGTCTGATGTTACCAATCTTATTCACCCCTTAAGGTACTGAGGAGTATCATCTTTAATTGTTATCACTGCTACTTTTGTTTTTGCTGTTCTTATACAAAGTATATTTTAAAATACAGATTTTTTGAACATCACAACAGTATACTTAGATTGGATATTTCTTCACTTCACAAACCTTGCTGCAATATGCATTCACAATTCAATTTCTCTCAATTTTTAATTACCAAGAAATCAGTCAAAATGATAAGAACCAAGTACATGGATACAACTTTTTGGAAGAATTAGTTTTTTGAGTGATGAAAATGGAATATAGAAGCTCACTGATTGCCAGAATCTCAGAGGAAAATACAACAAAAATCTCTCTAATTTTGTTTGGAAATGATCTTGCCTTAAGAATTATTTTAGGAAAATATGCACTTTTTCTTTCAGTCTGGCCTTGTTTCCTAGCTTATTTCATTTAAAATATTCACTCCTTGGTTTGAATTACTATCATTTATTTCATATTTCAGTTGTGGGATTCCCAGGGTATTTTATGAAGTGTTTTGTCAAGAAGACAAGAAAAATGTCACACTTTCGGATTAAGTGTTCGGTTACCATGCTGTCTCATCCAGGGACTGTGGCTTATAGCATTATACTGAGAGTGGGAGGTGGAAAGAATGAACATTAAAATGTCTTGTCCAATCATTACTACTCATGGGGCCCAACCCCTGCATGTGGCATGTCGAGCCAGAAATGGGAAGCTTTGATCAGGGGGCTTTTTGGACACCTACTATACAAAGAAGCAAACTTCAGCCTTCAAATATTCCAACATTGCATGCCAGGCATGGTGCAAATTGCTTATACTTGTCCCAGTTCAGTCACATAACTGTTTCCCAAGGAAGGACACTGTGGGGCACATCGTACAGCAGTTCCTTACCCAGGGTGAGTCATCTTGAGAATTGTGCCACATGTCCCTTATTGTCTGCTTTGACAAAGGAGCAAAGGTGGTGGGGGGAGGTGGGTGAATGTTCAGCACCTGGAGGGCACTGGCTCTTAGTTTGTGAGAATCCTGTGCTTTTTAAAATTCGAATCGGAGAACTCAAATGTTAGTGAGCATTTTAAGAAAAATAATCATCCTGCCAATCCCACGAAGATTCACAGTGGGACCTAGAGGGTTATACCCTGATGTTAAAGCCTCACCTGTGTGGTAAGCACTGCTGTCAGTTTCCTAGCAACGGAATCCTCACAGGCTATCATTAGGGATTCCAAAGGTGGAAGCAGGTCTGTTCTGTCCCATTGAAATCACCCTATGCTGGCTGTTGCCTGACAGATTGTTAATCAATTTCTTAGTTTCTGCAGAGAAGGGAACCATGAATAGGAATCACAGGAGACTCAGTTTCCACTAATGCCTGATGTTCCAAATTGTATATGGACCCCACATGGAGTAGAAAGGTTTTATTTTAGCTATCATTATGCAAGGGGCTCATGCCTTATAATCATGTCAGAACCAGTACCCAGGGAATAAGCATCTCACACTACTGGAGGCATTCAAGGCCAATATGGCCTACTTTTCCTACTACTCTTAGAATACCTAAAACAATTTTTGTCTCCCATAATAATTGGATATTTTTTTTAAAAAAAGCTAGAAGTTACCTTACATATACCTAGTATAACTCCCTCACTTGGTGGAAGAAAATAGGTTAAGTGATTTTTCAAACATAATACAAGGAATGTGTCAGATTTTATCCTAGTTCGCTGACTCAAAATCCAATGTTCTTTTAATTGTATCGCAGTTATTCCCATAGAATTATATCATGTTAGTGTTTGAGGATAATCTAATGTAGCACCCTTATTTTTTATAGATGAGGAAACCAAGGCAAACAGCATTAAGTGACTCACAACTAGTAAGTGTCTGAGGCCAGATTTGAACTGAGACCTTATTGACTCCAGGCCCAGTGTTCTAGCTACTGCACTACTGCTGCCTTTACCCTCATTTTATTCATATAGAACCTGAGGCTAGAGAGATTGATTAGCATATTCTTCATACTACCTGTGTTCCAACCAAACTGTGCTATCTATTCACTATTCCTGATACCATCTGAGCCTTTACAGACTAGCAACACACCTTGCTGGGAAGGCTATTTTCTGATACTATTGACTGTTGTCAGCCTTTCCTTCCCTCAAGGCCCAGATCAGATCATAACTATTCCATTAAGCCTTCCCTTATTCCACTTCAAGTTATATGTGATGTCTTCCTTCTCAAACCTCTATTATAGTATTCTTGTTTTGTGTGCTTATCTCATTATGATTTTCATATTTACAAAGCTATCGCTGTGACCTAGGAGAAATTTACTTGACAGGAGAGTGTTACTCTGGCTGTATACAGCCTTTCCAGGAAAGGAAGGAGCTAAACCACTTTGGTGTAGAATTCTCTGCTATATCTCCCCTGCACCTAGAAATAAAGAAGGGAGGGAGGTGGCAGATGGATAGTATGACTATGGGAAGTAGAGAGCTCCATAAAATGGGAAAGACAGGACCCCTGAAATTGGTTGCCTGGGGCCAGTCAAAAGATTGAGGATGGTCATACTATGGAATGAATTGGGCCATGGTGTAGGACTGATGAGACACTAACCATTCTCTTCAAGATCTCAACTATCCACTCAATTCACTAGATTGTTTTCCCTCAATTTTAGAGATCCACAAGGGTAGCCAGAGCCCTTTTTTACTTTGGAGCAAAGTCTTGATTAAGCCACCCTAGTAACAGTCAACAATTATTTCTATATTTCTTTTATTCACCCTCTTCCCTTCTACTAGATTATAAGTGCTCAAAAACTTGTTTGCTCTATTTTTGTGCCTCTAACACCTAGTAGCATGGGAGACAACATAATTTAGTGGGTAGAAAATTAGCCTTGGAATCAGGAAAACTTGGGCTGATGATAGCCTGTCTCTTACACATGCATCCTGGTTGTGAAATTCCAAAGCCAAATCAATTGACATCTTGGTGCCCTAGGCTAGGTTTAAGACTACAAATTGCCAAAGAAGTTCTGGCCTGCTTTGGTAGGGGAAGTTTCTTCACTGGATAGGTTCCTATCCCAGTGAAATCACAACTCTGGTTGAAAAACAAAGAATATCATGTAAAATATGCTTGACATATCATAGACAATGAGCTGAATTGAATTCACTTACCCAATGGTATAAGCTAGGGAGTAGCAGATCCCAGATCAGAACCCATGAATCCTTATTCCTTGTTCATTGTTTCTTCCTGACCAATGCAGCCAGAAATGATCTCACCCTGCTGACGATGGCTATAGAGATTAATGTTCCTTCAATTCAATTGGCAGTTAATCACAGACTGTACTATGACATCACTTCTTTTGTCTTTAACTATTATAAGATAGCTTTTATTTTTTGTCTTAAACCATGAGGACATTCTTATATCATTATTTAGATTTTATTACTAGGGCAAAGGCCATTTATTACAAGACCTAGAGGGCAAAATGCAAGTTCTATGTGACCTACAGAGTAAGTTACAGAGTTAAATGGAGGTTTTGAGCATAATGGTATTTATCATGTTAAGAATTTCACAAAATAATCTTCACAATAACGAAACACTTGGTCTCCTTAGCAATTGCTTCTACACTATAAGTTCCTAGAGGACAGGGACTCCATGTTATTATTCTTCTTTGTGTTCTCCACTGGAATTTTGTACTATAGACTCAAATATTTGTCTTTGCATTTCTTCTCAGATCCCTATCTCCAAAGACGTGTTATTGTTAATGATTCTTTTCAGTTAGTTCTTTCAAATTATTTACACATCAAATTCCTAAGTCCTAAGGGATTGTAGAAGTAGGGAAGATCTGACATTTTAGGAAGTTGTCAAGGCATCATCCCATTTGAGGTGGCCTGTGCTCCAAATAGAAACTAGTCTCTGCTTTCCAGAACTTCTATATAGTGATTCATGATATATCCAGGGAGACCCTAAATTGCAGTCTGAGAGCTCATCAGAATTTGTTGTCACTGTGTCATTTCCAGAATTTTGCAACCCAAGACCACTTCCTTGGACACAGTTTGTGTTTCATTATATAAGAGATTGGGCAGAGATACTCTCTAGCTCATTTAAAAGTCTCTATTTTCTGAATGTGTAATCTCCCTTGGCTAGGGATTCTGGTGGATAAGAGTGGGAAAAAAAAAACCAGCTTCTTCCTCTATGCTATTATCCTCCCTTCTCCCCACTAATGCATAAAATCTTGCCTTTAGCCCTACAGCAACTGGTATCATTAGAAGCCCAGGTGTTCTGGTACATGATTCATCATAACCTAGAGATGTACCATGGCATAGATGAAAGAGACCTCAATATTGTAGTTATAAGTTGAACTCATAGACTTACCAATTACTTTCCATGTCACCCTGCATAAATTCCCTTGTCTCCTTCGGCCTTAGTTTCCTCTTCTATTTTTTCCCCTTTTCTTTCTTTCTTGAAGGCAGTGAGGTTAAGCGACTTGCCAAGGGTCACACAGCTAGTAAGCATCTGAGGCCAGATCTGAACTCAGGTGCTCCTGACTTCAGGGGTGGTGCTCTATCCATTGAACCACTTTACTAGCTCCCGGTTTCCTCTTCTATAAAAAGAGGACTTCGAATACATGACCTAACCCGGTTGTAAAGTTATGATCATTCTAAGAATTGGGTTTAATTCTTTATAAAGTCTTGTTGGACTGGTGCCCATGACTCAAAGGGAAAAAGTTGAGGAGTAGGTAGAGTTTGGATCAGGAATGTAGATGAAAAACAGTAAGAATGACCAAGGAGTGCACTGAGGCCAGTCCAGGATACATATGGAACTTTACTCACCATTATTTTGTTAATTAAGAGGTAGCTGGAGGCCTCCTTAGCTTATATTCCTGAGAAGTCTCCAATTCCCTTTTTTCTGCCTCAGGATAAGCCAAAGATGCTGCTTTTGACACATTCCAAATAGGTACAAATGTTAGTCTTCTCACACTATAATCTATTCTACATTCATGTTTGTTCAATAAATCCAAGTAGTTTACTCAAATAAGTAAGTCAATTCCTTTAGTAAAGGGATGGGTAGTAGGTGTGTGATTTCATTCCCACAGAGAACAGCTGGGTGAGTGAATAAACTCCCTCTACCAATGCAAAAGGAGTAACTTCTCTGTAACATATAGTCATAGAAGCACTGAAAGATTAAATGACTTGCCCAGGGTAACACAGCTTCTTCTAGGGATAAGAGGTAAATAAGTTGTACCTTTGATATTTTTTTAGAGTATTATTACAAAATTAAGGAATCTTAATTTTTTAATTAATTAAAAAAATCAGTTTATTTTTATTTTTTTTATTTTTTAAATTAATTTTAAAAATCTGTTTATTATTTTTAGATATTGATGTCAAAATGTTTCTTATACATTGCCCAACAATAACAATTTCCTTTATGCTTTTTCATACCAAGAACTTTGAGATCTCCCTATCTCCAAAATTTAGTCTGAGATTAAAAAAAATCTTAGATCATATAGTCCTTAAAAGCCAAGCCTCTGTTCTACCTTTCTGCCCTGTAAAGTCAAGATGAAAATTGAATTCATGCTGGGAATGTGTATAATTTAACCCACTGAGACATAATCACCAGACACATTGAACCAGAAACCTTGCCATAACTCCAAATTGGACTTTAAATACCCAGTTGTCCCCAAGGATTCAGGATAATTATAAAATGTTTCCCTAAGGCAGAAAAAAGTTAAGTGCACCTCTAAAAGATAACTAAAGGGGTGTGGCTCAAGCTAACTATTGCTCACTAAATTATGGTCTCTCAAAAACCTGGAGAATTTTAACTCTTCCTCCTCCATTCACCTCCTAAAGGTGGTCAACTTCTGATAGTTTTCTATTTCTAAGATATTTTGGATTCCTGATTGTTTACATAGATAATTGTGAATGTGAAATTACTCTATGATTTATGTTACTAATTTCTTGCAGAACAAGTACAAAGGAAGGAGTTAGTAAACAGTTTGTAGCTCACAAAGATAAATAAGACAAACATTTGAACCGTATTCTAATATAGCTAAGATTCTTTTTATTCTAGCTTTGAGGGCTCTGAGATATAATCATCAGAGATTCTTGGTCTTTTGATTTTATTAACAATTCTTATCAAATTTTACCTAGCTGATGATCTTATATAATTCGGGATGGTTTACTCCCAGAATATTGAGCTGAACCCCTTCATAACCTGACCTGCTCCTACCTTTCCAGTCTTATTATATCTTATTCCCCTCCGCATATATCCTGTGATTCAGTGACATTGGCCTTCCTACTTTTCTTTGCAGGACACTGAGCATTTTTATTAGCTATCTGCCTTGCCTGAAAATCCCTTCTTCCTCATCCTTGCCTCCTGGCTTCCCTATCTTTCCTCAAGTCTTGGCTAAAGTCCCCCCTTCATCAAAAAATTTGTCCCTATCCTTCTTAATCTTAGTACCTTTCCTCTGAGACCAATTTATCCTGTGTGTATGCTGTTTGTACATAGTTGTTTTCATGTTGTATCCCCATTAGACAGTGAGCTTCTTGAAAGCAGGGGCTATCATCTTCCTTTTTTTGTATGCATTATTTTTAGCATAGTGCCTGGCACTTTTTTAGGTACTTGACAAATGCTTGTAACTGACTGACTGAATTACTTAGGAGATATCAGAAGGCTAGAAAAACAGGGATAAATTTTTCTCAGAGCTAAAAAGCCTATGGCGAATTCATTCTTCCATCATTCCCTAATTATATCCTTTTCATTGAAACCTAATCGTCCCTGAAGGGTGGGGAAGGGAAAAAAATTGCTTAAAAGATCATAATGGACCCAAGACTAGTTAAAGTAGGTAAATGAGGAATTGGGAAATAGTGACTAAGACCACATTCTATAATCGTGGATGAAGATGGAGAAAGGGGAGTTTCTTCCTTATTTTTGTTCCATTTATATTGCATATCTTACCAGATTACCTGTTGTTGTTCAGTTGTGTCCAATTCTTCATGATCCCATGGACTGTAGCATGCCTACACTGTCCAATACTATCCATGAGTTATTTTGGCAAAGATGCTGTGCTGGCTTGCCATTTCCTTTTCCAGTGGATTAAGGCAAACTGAGATTAAGGGCTCACCCAGGGTCATACAACTAGTAAGTGTCTGATGCCAGATTTGAACTGAGGTCTTCCTGGCTCCCGGCTCCACAGTGGATCCACTGAACCACCTAGCTGCCTCCACTATTCTGATTATACAGGTATTCAAATTCTAATCCCCATTCCAAGTAATTTGGAATACTACCTTTCTTGCTTTATGTAGTAATGAAATAAGTGTCAGATTACATTGGTGAAGTGAGAAAACAAAAGTGAATTGCAAGAGGATTTACTAACTATGCAGATTGTTCCTGAATTAATATATCCAGCTCCAACCTCTCTTCTGAGCTCCAAACCTGCATCACTAACTGCTTTGTGGACAATTTCACCTTGATGCATCTTTGGCAACTCAAATCCATCAGGTGAAACCAGAACTTACTTTTATCAAAGCCCCTTTCTTACCAAACTTCCTAATTTCTTCTGAGGACCCTCTCCCCTCAATTTTTTTTCATTACACTATAATCATGATAATTATTGTCATCCAGGAAGCACCAGTTCAGAAATGGTTTCTCATTTTAAAATAATATCATTAATCCTTCTCAGGCAGGGTAATATAATTAATGTAAATTTCATTTACACATTCTCAGCTTCATTTCTTTTCTTTCTTTAATCTTGTAATCACTGCTAGTAAAACTTGGAAAAGGTGACCTTAGGAAATGATTTGCATATTTGCTTAGCATAGCATTGTAATTGCTAGCTTATTTGTTTAGCTTTATTACAAATAAACAACAGTTCTGCAATTTGGGGATGAGGAGGGTGGATTTTTCCCCAACTGAAAATATGTAGCTAATGATAATACTTGCAATCATTCAAGTAGTTCAGTGTGATTTTCTTTATACCAGCCATCATTTTCTATATTCTGGGTCTTCTATATACTTCCTCAAACAACATGATCTTTCTATATCGCCTCTCCTTTTTTTCTGAGTTCTCTTGATCAGTATTTACATAATTTTTCATCAATTTTGGCTGTCTACTCTGCCTATAATGTGGTTCCAACAAAATCTAGATGTGTCCCATCCTATTTTCTTTTTTTTCCTTGTAGAAACAGCAGGGAACAGGGGGAAAGAATCATGGTTATTGAGCTGAAAGACCCAAGTTCAAATGATGATTCCACTACTTAGAAGCTTGCTGTTCCTAGGAAAGTCACTTAACACATCTGAAATTCAATTTCTTCACTAGTATAAGAGTATAAGTGTAAGAGATGTGTTGTATGTTGCCCATGTAGAATATGTGTAAACATTTGGATCTCTCTAGATGTGATTTGCAGAGAAGCAGGAATGGTTATTTCCAGATTTTATTCTTCCTACCTTTCTCTAAAGGAAACTAGAAGGGGAAAAAGGAGATTGAAGACAGAGGCTGGACACTCTGCTCTCCTCAGACAAAAGGAATACCAGGCTAAAATTATATCTATATGCTCCCATTGTCAGAGTAGGGGAAATAATATTTATGTTTAATCTAATGTTATCCTTTAATGCGGAAGGAGTACCCTAAGATACATAACCAAGGCTTAATTCCCTTCCCACAAATACCAATTTTACAGAGAATACATGTACAAATATCAAATAATTCCATTTTCCCTCAAATTGATGCAAAACAGAAATCAGAAAAAAAATATACATATGTATATATATACACATACATAGGAGGATATATACTAGATACAAAGTAAATGAGCTCTCCCATTGGGAGTAAGTTAAATCATTTCAACAAAGGTTGAGTCTTAGATCACACTCTAGGGGAAACTCCCCAAAATCATTAGTCTAGTAAGCTGAGCATAGGGGCATGATTGATGTTGCCAACTCTTCTACATGTCAGCTGCTCCCCAGGGTCTTTTTCTCCCTTAAGGAACCTAAAGGGAGTCTGGAGCTACATATATTCTCTTTAAAGCTAGAAAGCAGAAGAATAACATTTCTCTTTTCAATTCTCACTGACTCACCACTCCCACCCAGCAATAAAGGCTAAGACACAGGGGTGGGGAACTTGTGTCCTTGAGGCCACATGTGGCCTTCTAGGTCCTTGGGTGTGGCCTTTTGACTGAGTACAAGTTTTACAGAACAAATCATTTTATTAAGTGAATTGTTCTGTGAAGTTTGGATTCAGTCAGAGGTCCACACTTGAGGACCTAGAGGGCCACATGTGGCCTTGAGTCTGCAGGTTCCCTAACCCTGACTGCATTGAATAATCCATCTTCACCAAGGAGAGTCTTATGCAAATGGAACTTTGAGTCAAAGGTTATGCTTTTGAACAGAAAATTGCATCAAATCTTTCTGAGTTGTTGTATGAATGGCATGTTACCCTTGAAGTCCCATATAAAAATTGAGTCATCATCATCATCATCATTATTATTATTATTAATTGCACTTTTTCTTTTTATTTACCTTATCCATTGTTTTTATATTCTTTCAATTTTTTTGGTTTTCTTTCCTTGAGAGATGATTCTGTTTTGCCCTCAACAAGGTCATTTTACTTTTTCTTCTCATTCACCAGCTTAGTGATACATTTTTTGCAAGAATATAACTTCTTTATTTTAATTCTTTACTCTTGAAGATTTAATCTGATCTTGTTCTCCAAAAAATACACAGGTCTGCCCAGATATCCTCTTCATCTACTAGAAAGGAACTTTATCTTTTGAGAGAATCAATGACAGCTGGTTAATGAGGACTTTTAAGGGCATCACAATAACCTAATATTTCTTTTTAATTCAGTAAATATTTATTAAACTCAGGCTTCATGCAAGGCATTTTTCTTTTTTTTTTTTTGCATTTTTTTTTTGGCAGGGCAATTGGGGTTAAGTGACTTGCCCAAGGTCACACAGCTAGTACATGTCAAGTGTCTGAGGCCGTATTTGAACTCAGGTCCTCCTGACTCCTGGGCCGGTGCTCTACTCACTGCATCACCTAGCTGCCCTGCAAGGCATTTTTCTATGTATTGGAGATACATGGGAGAAAATAACCTACCCTGCAGGAACTTACACTCTGTTACAATGCTGTGATATCAATCAATAAAATATTTTTAATCAGTAAGCTTCACTGTAAATATGTTATGTATGTGTGTGTTAATATGCATAGGCAGTATTTAGTAGCTATATGCATTTGTAGAGCTATCCACACTCCGCCTATTTTCTGAACTAGATAGAGCAACTATTAATTGCTTAATGTGTGCCAGGCATGGCGCTGTGTACTGGGGACACAAAAATAAGAAAATAAAATAATCCCTTCCCTCATGGAGTTTACATTCTAATATGGAAAGGCAACACATAAAGGAAATGGAGAAAAATGGAGAAAAGGAATAGAAAAGGGTGATACCTATGGAGGGGCATGGTAGTAGGGCAACAAGTATTTCTTGAAGGTCTATTATGTGAAAGTTTCCTAATCTTATGTACTTTTTTCTAACTCACTATTTATTTATTTTAACATTCTTTTCTTTTTATATTTTGAACTCCAAAGTCTCTCCCTCCCTCCCACACCCTTCTCTACATGCTGAAAAAGCAAGCAATATGATATCAATTAAACATGTGAAATCATTGAAAATATATTTACAAATCCACCATATTTTGAAAAGTCAGGAAAAATAAGAAAGTGAGAAAATTATACTTCAATTTCCACTCACTTCATCTGTTCTCCCTGTGGAAGTGGGTGGAAATTTTTTTCTTATCATGTGTCCTTTGGAATTGTCTTGGATCATTGTATTGATCAGAGTAGCCAAGCCTTTCATAGTTGATCATCATTACGATATCATTGTTACTCTGCACAATAATCTCCTCATTATTCTGACTTCATTGGTTAATTTAGATAGGTCTTGCCATTTTTTCCCCCTGAAACCATCCCCCTTGTCATTTCCCACAGCAGAAGAGTTCACTGTCACAATCATATGCTTCGACTGGTTCAGCCATTCTCCAATTGATGAACATCATCTGGATTTCAAATTCTTTGCCACTGCAAAAAGAACTGCTATTAATATTTTTGTACAGATAGCTTTTTTTTGTTTGTTTTTCTTTTATGTCTTTAGGATACAGACCTAGTAGTGTTATGGCTGGTTCAAAGGTTATGAACAATTTTATAGCCCTTTGAGACTAATTCCAAATTTTTCTTCAGAAGTATTAAACCTGTTTGCTATTCCACCATTTCATGACTATCCCTATTTTTCTTTCATCTGCTCCAGTATCTGTAATTTCTGATGGGTGGTATATGGTACCTCAGAGTTGTTTGGATTTGCCTTTCTCTAATCAGTAGTGATTTAGAGCACTTTTTTACATGGCAACAGATAGCTTTGATTTTTTTTTCTTCTAAGAACTGCCTGTTTATATCCTTGTCCCTTTATCAATTGAGGGATGGCTCTTATTTTTTTATAAATTTGACTCAGTTTTTTATTCAGCATGTATTTGAAAAATGAGGTCTTTATCAGAGAAACTTACTATAATTTTTTTTATATTGCTTCATTGTCTAATTCTACCTGTTAGCAAAATAGTTTCCCTGATTATCTCTTTGAACTAGGTCTTTTTACTTTTGCTTTGTTTGAGATCATGATTGCTGCTCCTGCCTGTTTTTTTTTAGTTCAGCAGCAGCATACTAGATTCTGCTCCAGCCCTTTATTTTGACTCTATGTGTATGTCTTTCTGTTTCAAAGCATGTCTCCTGTAAACAACGTATTGTTGGATCCTGATTTCTAATCCATTCTGCTGCTGATGATCTCTTTTCTGGATGAGCACATATCATTCATATTGACAGTTACAATTGTTGTTGCTGTCGTTGAGTCATTTCACTTGTGTCCACCTCTTTGTGATCCTATTTGGAATGTTGGCTTTTTTTTGTTGTTGTTAAAGATACTAGAATTGTTTGCCGTTTTCATCTCCAGCTCACTTTACTCCAGCTCATTTAGGAGACAACTGAGGCAAACACAGTTAAGTAGCTTTCCCAATAAACATCTGAGACCGTATTTGAACTGGAATCTTCCTGACTCTATGCCAGATTCTCTATCCACTGCCTCACTTAGCTGTTCAACAGTTATGATTACTAATTGTGTATTTTTGTCCATCTCATTTTCTTGTGTTGCTTCTAGTCTCTCACTTTTCATCCTGCCCCTCCTCAAGTCTTTTTGCTTCTAACTACTGCTTCCCTTAATCTGTTCTCCCTTTTAACACCCCCCACCCTTTCTTTTATCACCTTCCTTTTCTATTTCCTTATTAAGTTATATTTCTATACACAGCTAAGTGTATATATATATATATATATATATATACACTTATATATATATACACTTATATATATAATTACCTCTGAACCAATTCCAATGAAAAAGAAGTTTAAGCATTGCCTACCATCTCCCCCTTTTGTCTTCTATTGTAAAAACTCTTCCCCCATTTCCCCTCTCCTTTCCATCTTCTCCCAATGCATCATCCATTCTCACCCTTTCATTTTTTTTGAGATCATTCCAACATAATTGACTCATATCTATGCCCTCTACATATGTGAACTCCATTTTAACTTCCCTAATAGTGTTAAAAGTTCTTAGTTGTTCTGTATATCACCTTCCCACATAGGAATGTAAACAGTTTAATTTTATTGAGACCTTTATGACTAATCTTTCTTGTTTACTATTTTATGCTTCTCTCTAGTCTTGTGTTTGAATGCCAGATTTTCTACTCAGCTAAGGTCTTTTCAACAGAAATACTTGAAAGTCTTCTATTTCATTGAATATCCATTTTTCTCTTAATTGATATGAGAGGGAAAGGCCCTCAGGGTTTCTAGTCAAAACAAAAACAATCGCAATTTACATTCATTCTAACTCAATAGGGGTCCAAACAATGACCAAGTAAGGCTTGGCCTGGGATCTGTTTTTGCTAATCAATGACAGCCAGAGTGATTTGGGGTTAAAGCTGGTCTGTAAGAGAAAAAAAAAGGCATTCTTTGCCTCTATTCTTATTAAGCCTTAATCACTGAATGGGTGTTGTTTCAGTCAAACTGATATCTGTTAAAGACCTTAGTTTGAAAAGGCCAAAGTCCCCCAAGAATCCCGGGCCATCTCCTTGTCCTGATCTATAACTTGCCATTGAGCCCAGATGGCTCCAGAGGAGAAAGTGAAGCTGATGACTGTTCACAGCCCTCAGTCATTTAAACCCAATTCACTTGCATGTCATAACATCACCTCCTTGATATCATGGTCCTCTTAAAGAATGAAGGACAAACAGCAGCAGCAGTTTTTCCCTTAAAGGATTACACTCAGTTTTGCTTGGTAGGTTATTCTTGTTTGTAATACTAACTTTTTTGCCTTTCTGAATATCATATTCCAAGCCCTCTGCTACTTTAATGTGGTGACTGCTAAATCTTGGGTGACTCTATGTTTTCATGATATTTAAATAATTTCTTCAGGCTGCTTGAAATATTTTATCGTTGACCTAGGAGCTCTAAAATTTGGCTATAATATTCCTGGGAGTTCAGTTTGGACCTCTTTCAGAAAGTTACCAGTGAGTTCTTTCCATTCCTCTTTTGCACTGTGGTGCTGAAGAAATCAGTTATTGCTAAGGAGAACCCTACCCCCAGTCCCAAACTAAAAACCCCAGTTTGCCTAAGAAAAACAGACTTAGTTCCTGCCATTTGGCTTCAGCGGGTGTCCTTGGGCCCCATGACTGTTCTGGGGAGTGTGGACTGGTTGCCCAGGGGAGGGGCCTGATGCTAACAATCTCTTTTTGTTTCCTGAGCAAGCTGAGAGACGTCTCTATCTCGTGTCAACAAACCAAGCTGGAGCATCCCTTGGTCTGACTATGGCCTTGAAGGATGAAGGCCTCAGCCCCAGACATTCTCTTGAATTATGTGACTGTTCCTTATTCTTATCTTATGAGTCATGTTGTGGGATGTAAATGGCAAATTGGACACAGAGATCCTGGGTTGTAATTCAGTCGACACTTTGTCAGCTGTCTGACATGCTTTATTTACAGTCTATTCAGGAGGTTCCTCTTTATCATAAAAGTGAAATAACAAAGGCTTGCCGAGTCTGCTAAAAATAACATATGCAAGTTTCAAGAGATAATTAACCACTGTACCTAGATTTTTCTGTATAAATCCTACTTCTTCACCCCAACTTGGGGCCGTTTTGATTTGGGCTGTTAATTGCCCCTGAACAGACGCTGGCTAATAAATTCTCCATTTAAAACTTATACTCTGTGGTGTGTCTCACTCACTCTCGGTACAATAGTACTATGTATGTAAGTTATAAGGGCAGTTTTCCTTGATAATTTCTTAAAATATGATGTCTAGGCTCTATGATCATGGCTTTGAGGTAGTCCAATAATTTTCATTATCTCTCTTTGATGTATTTTCCATGTCTGTTATATTTCCAGTGAAATATTTCACATTTTTTTTCTATATTTCTTCATTTTTTTTTAACTTTGTTTTCTTGTTTCTTGGTGTTTCATGGAGTCATTAGCTTCGACTTGCCTGATTTCTAATTTTTATAGAATTATTTTCTTCAATGAGATTTTGTACATTATTTCCAATTTGACCAATTTTGGATTTTAAGGTGTCATTTCCTTCAATATTTTTGGTACTTCTTTTACTAGCTATTACTTATCATTTCATAATTTTCTTGATTCACACTCATTTCTTTTTTTTAAATTTTTTCCTCTACCACTCTTATTTCTTTAATTCTTCCAGGAATCTTTGTTGGGCTTGGGTTCAATTAGCATTTCTTTCTTTGACCTTCTCCTTATAGCTGTTTTCACAGTATTGTTTTCTTCCAAGTTTATATCTTTATCTCCTGCCACCATAATGGCTTTTTATGGTCATTTGTTGTTGTTTTGCTCATTTTTCCAGACCTTTTTTTTCTTACTTTGAACTTTATGTTACAGTTATGTTAAAGTCACTCACCTGTGCATGGGGAGGCACTGTCCCAAGCTTCAGGCTTTTTTGTGCTACTGTTTTCAGAGCTAGTTCTGTGGGTCTGAAAGCTTTTGGTGTTTCAACAAGGTGTGATTCTGGGAGAAGTATGGTCACTGCTTTCCTTGAAGAGGAATTGAATTCTCCAAATCTGTGATGTGTAAATCTGATCAATATTCCATCTTTATCTTTATCCAAGTCATTGATAAATGTTTAATGGCATAATGCCAAGGGAAAATTTCTGGAGTCCTCCAGTAGAGCCCTTTAAAGTGACAGAGAGCCATAAATGCCTGTGCTTTGTTCTAATCCTGACCTGGGAAACCTATGGCTTTGAGGCCACATGTGGCCCTCTAGGTCCTCAAGTGTGACCCTTTGACTGAATCCAACCTTCTTAGAACAAATCTTGGCTGCAGGTTTCCCACCCCTGGTAATCATTCACCTAGTCCCTGTAACTACATTCCTTTTTCTCGTTCTAGTCTACAACAATAGTATGAAGGATTTTTATCAAATGCTTTCATAAGCTCCATATATAGAATTCTCCTGATTGGCAAGTTTAGGGTTTTTTGTTTATTTATTTGTTGTTTATTCATTTATATATTTGCTGAGGATTGGGAAGTATTTTGTTTTGTTCTTGTGTGCCAGCAACTTTAAAGAACTTTTTAAAGCTGCCTGGCAGCATTGAGAGGTGAAGTATCTTGATCAGAATAATAGACCCAATAGGTGTCACACAATTGCCAGCTGTGTGACCCTGGGCAAGTCACTTAACCTTGTTTGGGTCAGCTCCCTCATCTGAGCTGAGAAAAGGAAAGAGCAAACCACTCCAGCATCTGTGCCAAGAAAACTTGAATGGGGTCACAAAGACAGACATGACTGAACAACAACAAAATATGTCAGAGGCAGCACTGGAAATCAGATGTACTCCAAAGTTGTACCTCTATCTATTACTCCTTTCTTTTTTGAGTATTCAATAACTTTCCCTTTGATATAACATTTTGGAAATTTTCCTAATAATCAATATTAAGCTGATTGTTCTATAGTTTTCAGACAATAGCTTTTTTTTCCCCTTTATATTGGGCAATGTTTACCTTTCTCCAGGCCTGAGGCATCTTTTTTTTTTCTTTTTCCCATATTCTTCCAAGGTCACTGAATAATCACATGTTCTAGTCCTTTCAATACCCTGATATTTGTCATATGACCCCATTAAGAGTAGATAGGTCAACTTTGATTATTTCTTCATTTATCTTCATTTTCAATTTTCAGTCAATGAAAAAGTGATAAGAAAGAATGAGTTTAATAAGCTCAGCTACTTCCATCTACTCTAAATAGCAATACATACATCAAATAAATTTTGTAAAATATGGAAGGGGTGGTGGAAAATACCTATAGAGATAAATTATGCCACAGTGAAATGAAAAGACTAACCAAAGAAATGAGAAGCAAAAGGGGTTGGGGAATCCAATACAATTAATAATTTTTTTTAAGTTCATGCTGTATTTTCAATGCTATACATTAAAAGGGAAGGAATGCCCCAAGCTATACATCTAAGGTTTGACTCAATGCAATGAATGTATATTTATTTGTTTGTTTTTTGGCAGGGCAATTGGGGTTAAGTGACTTGCCCAAGGTGACACAGCTAGTACATTTGTAAAGTGTCTGAGGCCAGATTTGAACTCAGGTCCCCCTGACTCCAGGGCCTCTATTCACTGCACCACCTAGCTGCCCCTTGAATGTACATTTAGTAGTAGGAAATAAGTAATATGTTGATAAAAAGAAAGGGAAGAAGCTGAAGAGATCAAACAAAGAAAATTATATAAATAAAAAAATGAATAAAAGTCTACAAATTTGTAGAAGAGAACAGAAGTACAGAAAGAGATAAACATAAGTGACGGTTTTGTAATTAGCATGCTAAATTATTGTGAATTTTAAGATAACAACCAACTTATATAATTGGCTTCCACAGCATTGTACTCTCCTATTTCTGATTCTCTCACTCTAATCTCTTCTCTGTCTTCTTTGGTGGTTCATCATTTATCTTTCTTGCTTAGGATGGATGTTCCCCATGTTTCTGCCTTTGGCCTAATTCTCTTCTCTTTTTTCACATACTTTCTTTGAAAGCTCATCATTTTCCATGAATTCCCATATCAGCATCCACACAGATGATACTTAGATCCATTCTTCATCTCTCCCCAAACTCTCTTAGCTGTGAAAACCTAGGCAAGTCAGTTAGCCACTGTGTGCCTCAATTTCCTCATCTGTAATATAAAGAAGTTGGACTTGATGGCCTCTAAGTTCCTTTCTAGACCTCCATGATCCTTTGACCCTCCATTTGAAACAAGTTCATAACATCAGCCTCATTTTTAACTCTACCCCTCACTATCACCCTTCAATAACCAATCAGGGGTCAAATCTTCTCACTTCCAAATGTCTCTAGCATTTCTTCCTTTATGTCAGTGACAGGTCTCCTCCAGTATGTCCTGAAAGTCTGAAGTAGCCTCTACCCAAACTTCCCAAACTATAGGCCTCAGCAAGTTAAACTTCTTGGCTAAATGAACCCTAAAAACATACATTACTGGTAAAAGTAGATGAACCAACTATGTAGTTTGAATGAGGGATTAACAGATAGACAGCCCTAATGTAGCATTGGCATATATAAATTATTTAAAAGGAAATGGGATATTAGGTGTTCCTATTATACTAGATTTATGTAATGGCATAGACACTAGTTGGATAGTATGAGAAAAGATTGAGGTACACACACACACACATACACACGCACATATATCATATTTTATGTGGTATATGTATGTGTGTATATGGAAAGATTTTTGGAGAAATATGAAGCTCACTCCATACTATAACCTAATACAATCTAGCTTTGGTTTTCATTTGTATCTCACATGCTCACCCTTGTGTTCCGTAACGTTGATATACAAACCTTGCACAGCAACTCAGATTTGCCTGTGAGTAATGACCAAAAACATATTTTTTCTTCTGACATTTTTAATCTATTTCTTTCTGTCCCTTTCTTCCTTCCTTCCTTTCCTTCGTTTCCTTCCTTCTTCCTTCCTTCCTTCTGTCCTTCCTTCTTTCCTTTCTTTGTTTCATGAGAGAGTTTAAACTAGTCACAGTTATAATATTTAGATTTTGATTTTCCTCTATGACTTTTATATTATTTTTTTCCTTTCTTCTATTAAGTTAGCATTAGGTAACTGACTGATTTTTTTGCACTAATTTGATCCTAGTTTCTCCCTATAGGCTCTTTTCCCATCCATATACTCTAACTCCAGATTATCTGCTTTGCCCTAAGTTTCTTGAGCTACTTAAATTGTAAGTTTCTGTCTTTTTATTCATTTGTTACAATTCCTCCATTAGTCAATCAATCAATAAGCATTTATTGAATATAATGCCACACACTACAGTAAGCATTGTAGACACAAAGAAAGGCAGAAGACAGTTTCTGCCTTCAAGAAGCTCACAATCTAATGGGGGATACAAGAAGAAAACAAATATGTACAAACAAGCAACATACAGAATAAATCAGAGATAACTAATGGAGGGGAATGCACTACAAGTAAGAGGGATTTGTAAAGATTTTCAGTAGAAGAAAGAGTTTTAGTTAGGACTTGAAGGAAGCCAGGGAATGCAGAAGGCAGAAAGCACCAAGGCATTTACCTCCGATCCCACTACTTAACTTGATTAACAGGTATCAGGGGCACTCTTATCAGTTTATTTTTCTCCTCCTTTTAATTTCTAATCTTACTTAGGCTTTACCTAATACTCTTCCCCCAGTCATTGACTATATGCTTATATAGACCTCTTGTCTCTATCCCTCATGAAACACAAGATTTTTGGAGGACAAATGTTGAGCTACTTCTTCTATCCTGTTTTTATATTACAATGGTTGTAGATTTATCCTTATCTTCCTGTTGAGTCATTATACTTGGTTTTTTGGAGTTTGGTGGATTTTTTTATTGGTTTTGTGGGCAACCACCAGATAAAGAAACTTTCTTTCCTTTTGGAAACTTTAGTCTTACAGAATGGCCTAGATCACCGACATATTAAAAGACAGAAAAGGCAGAGTAACAGAACCAGCATGTGTCAGAGGCAGGACTTGACACCAGTAATTCCTGATTCTGAGGTTTACTCTCTATCCACTCTAATATCCTAGAAACATCAATTCATGAAGTGGTCAGAGTGATGTGGTTATTCTTCAGCCATTACTATTCATCTTTCTTATTCTGTATCCTTCTCCTGCCCCGTTTTATGACAGCTTTTGTTGTTGTCCAGTTGTATCAGGCATATCTAATTCTTTGTTTTCCCATTTGTGGTTTTCTTGGCAAAGATAATGGAGTGGTTTGCCATTTCCTTCTCCAGCTCATTTGACGGATGAGGAAACTGAGGCAAACACAGCTAAGTGAGGTGTCTGAGGCTAGATTTGAACTCACTGCCACTGTATCCACTGTGTCATATAGCTGCTCCTTAATGACAGCCAACTCCTTCTAAGTCCAGTATATGATACTATAGTATCTCAGTTCTACTTCTACACCCACCCCAACCGCTTGCAGGATGGACACTCACATATGGGGACTTATGTTCTGAGAAGCATGACTCTTTATTCATAGATGACAATACTAAGTTGCTAATTTTCACCAAAGCAAATTCCTTTTGAAGACCTTGTCACAACCATCTGTCCATCAAGGGAAATATGGTCATAGCACATCTTTGTTTCACTTTTTAGGCCAAAAGCAGGAATCTGCTCTTCCCACTTCATTTCCTCCGTTTCTCTTCTTCAAGTTTTTATTGATGACTTTTATTTTTAGCTAATTTTAATTACCCCTTGTATTCCTCCCTTTTTCCCTCCCAGAAAGTTAACTCATGTAACAAATAAGATTTTTAAAGACCACAAAAGTGAAAGAATAAAGCACAATTCATCAATATCTTAAAAAAGTCTAAAAATAAATGTGATGTACCACATTCATGGAATGGGTATTTTTTCTCATATCTTTTCTTTGTAGCCATCATTGTTTTATAATTTCACAACATTACCTTTTGAAATTTTTGTGGTTGTTTTTCCCCCCCGTTTACGTTAGGATAGTCATTGTTTTCTAAGCTCTATTTATTTCATTCTGCTTCAGTTCATATAGATGTTTCCACCATTCTCCGTATTCATCACATGAATGATTGCTTACAACAGAATCACATTCCATTCCATTCATGTATCACAATTTACGTAGACATTCTTCAATCAATGGGCATCGACTTTCTTTTCAATTCTTTACTATCCCCCAAAGTGCTTCAATAAACATTTTGCTGTGTGTAGAGACTTTGTCCATACCAGTGGCTTCTTTGGGGTATAATCCTATTAGTGAAATCTCTGGGTTAAAGGATATGGACATCTTAGTCACTTTATAGAATTGTAAAGTGCTTTTCAAAATGGTTAAATTGTCCCATAGCTCCATTAAAATGCACTAGCACACTTATCTTCACACAACCCCTCTTGCATTTATTATCTTGGCGAATTTGCAGGGTGTAAAGTAGGATGAAATAAATTAATATTTGTCAAGTTCTTTGTGCACTCTAAAGTCCTATATATGTGCTAATTATTATAATCATTGTCATTACTATTACTACTACTCTCACCACCTGTACCATCACCACCACCATGCCCACCACCACTACAACTACTTGTGCACTTACCACTACGGCTACCACTGCCACTACCACCACTACAAATACTTATACCCCATGACTACTGCTACCACTACCACTACTGCTACTCCTACTGCTATTATGGGTACTGCAAAGGAAATTGATTCCCCTGAAAAAAAATATAAAGATATTACAAAATATTCTTCAAGGCCACTTGCAGTGAAAATGTAGGCAACTCCAAGAACCTCTAGAATGGTTAAAAAGTTATCAGATATTACATGAAAAGAAATAAAGACAAATTAGAGCTCTTAAGGAAGAAATTAGCAGTCTGACCAGAGACTAGATAATTTAAAACAAAAGTGACGTACTCCATTACAGTAGATTCCTCAAAGAAAAAGAACAAAATTGAAACATAAAAATACACAGAGAGAAGGAATAAATATAAGATTAGAACATATGAGAGTACTACAAAATAAGTACATTAAACTTGATAACAGGAATAAAGAGGTAGATATTGATGATACTTCATTTTTACAGTGCCTACATTGCAGGTGAAAGACTAAGAAATGCAGGATTTTAGAATTGGAAGGACTTTCAAAAGATATTTAGTTTAATCCATATCTGAATAGAAGATCCATGATATCATATCCAACAAGTGGTCACTCAGCTTCTTTTCAATGAGCTCAAATGACTCTATAGGAGCTCTATTTCAACAACTCCAATTGTTAGTAAGTTCCCCCCCCCAAAATCAAGCCTAAATTTAACTTTTGTAATTACCAATCATTACCCCCAATTTTGTCCTTTGGGTCCAAAAGAGAAATTTTTTTTCAATATACTGTCTTTTAAACATTTGGAAGCCACTATCACAACCCACCTGCAAGCTAATTTTCTCCTAGCTAGATATTCCCATTTCCTTCAACTGATCATCATATGAGATGAATCTAAGCATTTTGACATCATGAAACTCATCCTGATTCTCCAACTTCTCAAATTGTTTGGCCCAGAACTGAGTATAATATTCTAGATGAGGTCTGATCAGAGCAGAGTAGAGAGGAATGCCCTCTTATTCCTGCAAGCTTTGCCTAAGTCAAATGTGTAATTCAACATTATGTAGATAGGGATAGGATCATATGTGTGGGAAAGTGTCCTTTGTCATGTGTTTTCTTTTAAAAGATATAAAACTTACTCATTGCCTGACAGATATTAAGAAAGTGAAAATATTATCAACAAGCAAAAGGAACTAAGGAGTAAAAGGTACAAGAAGGAAAATAAGAGGTTAAGTGGAAAAGTTCGTAATTCAGAGGGAAAATATTTTCTTTCTTAATAAATCAATATAAGTTGTAGTACAATATAGATAAGTAACCCTCAGATGGCAAGAGGAGTGATTAGGACAGGACTATCTATATCAGGGCTATCCAAAGTGTGGGCCTCAGGCTGCATGGGGGCCCGGCCAGAATTATGCGGCCTGCCTACAAGCATAGAAATTTGCACAAATACTTTAGTAAAGGAAGCCAAACTACCGCAGAGTTCTCACTAAAATGGCAAATCAAAATATATTGTCTATTGTCGCAACAAAAACCTAAGGTTGGACAGCCCTGATCTATATAAATCTAAAACATCAAAATAAAATACACATAAAATAGAGATCCTAAATATCATATGACATACAAGTCATAACTTGCGATACAGGAAACCGAGGGAGGATGTAGTCCATGGGAATAACACCATGCTGGCTTTAGCTCCCCCCAATAGCTCTCACTGTAAACTCATTTGGGAAAGATCAATGAGTTAGTTGGCAGTGATCACAGCATGAAGCTACTGCCCCATATAAAACCCAGTGGGGAAAGTGAGCAAGGTAACAAGCATTTACTAAACACTAGTATGTGCCCGGCATTGTGCTAAATGCTTTACGATATTATGTCATTTGATAACTCAACCCTATCCACCTGCAGTCCCTAGCCTCCTCTCTGCTTTCAACTCTGCCTTACAGAAGCTCACTTGGCGATTCATCTTGTAATTGAAACCTGTCTTTCTCCTGAAGACACATCATTTCTTAGCATCCTTTCCAAGCCCCCACTACTCCTTCTCTCACACACAGGGCCAAGAGGAAGAATTTGTATATCTCTTTCTCCCCATTGTCACTTTCATCCTCTTCCTGTCCTACCATCTAACAAACACTTCTCTGTAGAATTTAGTACCTCCTATCCATATATCAATGCTTTTATATGAGAATCTTCAAGTCAGTCTCTACCTAAGCTCCTCCCCATTGGAACACTCCAGCTTTCCTCAACCACCCAAATACCATTACCTCTAATTCTAGGCATCCTCATCCACAAACTGGACCACAACCTTTCCTCTCTTCTACTATCTACTTCCTGTTCAACTGAGGTTTTCTAAGGTGGGACCTAGTAGTGTACAAAACCAGGCCTTGCTACTCTCATTGTATTTGCCATAAAGTAATTTACTATAAAATAATTTTTTTTAAAAAAGTGACTACCGAAGTGGTAGCCACAAAGGCACTAAGAAACCTAAGGCAGTCAGTAGCTGAAATGACTAGAAATTTGTGATATGTGTATGTATGTATGTATATATATATATATATATATATATATGTGTGTGTGTGTGTGTGTGTGTGTGTGTGTAGATCTATATTTGATCTTATGGCAAATCATGGATCTAGCTAGGAGAGGGGAACTTGAGGCCTAGGGGCCACAAGAAACCCTCTAGGTCCTCAAGTGTGTCCCTTTATGCCCTGTGTTCTATGAAGTTTGGATTCAGTCAAAGGGGTTCACCTGAGTTCCTAGAGGGCCATATCTGGCCTCCAAATTTATTATACAGGACAAGAATATGACAGGGTTATTGTTGGAAGAGTGCCACATTGCCAACAATGACATGTTTTTGGGTGCTCAGAGGATCAATGTGGGGGAGGGGATTGTTCAGGATGGCTCAACTAAAGAGAATTGGTTAAGATAAGACAACTCCTTCACAAGAATTAACTGACTACAAGTAATAAGCACTATATATAAACTATACAGACTTATCCAAATCAAACATAGAGTTAATGTGTGGCTTAGTATCGATTTTGGGCAAACTATATAAATACAATTAAAACCATCCTGATTCTTTTATTGATTATAATGTTAACAGCTTAGTTTCATACATGCACAACCCTTACTCTGTACTTGCACACTAAGAATGTTATATCTGGGTAGATGTCTATAGAAAAATGGATCAATACCAACCATAAATTGATTTCTCCATTTAAATGTATATACTGCCACCTTCTCAAGAGTTTCACACTACACAGAATGTTATGGCTCCTTTACCAGTCAAAAAATTCAGAATTTCTCTCACTGATGAAATTCAAATTTAAACACTATAGAGGGTTTGAATCATGTATGGTATAGTTGTAAAATTCATGATGTAGTAGAAAGAACACTGCATTGGGGATCAGAAGGTCTGAGTCACAATCACAGCCCTACCATTCCCTAGCTCTGTGACATCAGACAAGCCACTTAACCTCTCCAAGACTTAGTTTTCTTATTTGTAAACTATGCATCATAATACTCTCCCTGCCCAATGGACAGTGTTTTGAAGATCAAAATAATTAATGTAGATGGGAGTATATAATAATACAAACTAAATAGTATTAGAGAGCATACTTTAATATTATATCATCAGGATTTGTATTTCCTTGAATAAACTGCTTCATTAACCAAAAACCAATACCAAATCACTTCCTGGTATCAGTCCTTCTAGTAATGAGCCTCTCCTAACAAGTCCACAGTGATTTTTCAGACAACAGACCTTCATTTACCTTTTGAAAGCAAAGACTTTCAAGTGACATAAGGTATGAAAGTCTGTGTTCTGCTTACATAATCAAGGCCGTTTCCCTTCAATAATGAGATATCACAATACGATTTTAGTAAAGGATATGTATGTCTATGTTCATCTGTTCATGTAAAAACATATAATGAAATCACAGTTTGGATAAAGGTAGATACCCAATATATTTATATTTTACATAATACATATACACATGTACACAGAGATACACATGTGTATCTATGTATACATGTATGAATGCATGTATCTCTGCATATATAAAATTTAAGACCACCAATTCACTAAAACAAAACAATCACCAGACTAATAGAAATGTATATTTTATCAGGGATAGGGAACCTGCAGCCTCGAGGCCACATGTGGCCCTCTAGGTCCTCAAGTATAGCCCTTTGACTAATCCAAACTTCACAGAATACAAAATATGAAGGGATGCACTTGAGGACCTAGAGGGCCGCATATGGCCTTAAGGCTGCAGCTTCCTCACTCCTGGCTAGATCTCTGATTTGCCATGAGATCAAATATAGATCTATATACACACATGCACACACACAAATGTGCACATATATACATACATATACATACAACACACACATATGTATACACAGGGCAGCTAGGCATCACAGTGCATAGAATGCTGGCTCAGAGTCAGAAAGATATGAGTTCAAATCTGGCCTCAGACATGTATCAGCTATGTGACCCTGGGCAAGTAACTTAACCCTGTTTGCCTCAGTTTTCCCATCTGTAAAATGACCTGGAGAAGGAGCTGGCAAACCACTCCAGTATCCTTGCCAAGGAAACCCCAGATAGGGGTAGCAAAGAACTGGACTTGACTGAACAACCACAGTACCAGGCAAACACTTATAGACGGAGAGTTATTAGATAGAAATATCTATTAGAGCTATCATCTATGTGTGTGTGTGTGTATGTACATGTGTTTATGTGTGTGTATATCTAATTTCTTTTTCATATGAAACTGTTAGAAGAAAACTCCATCCTTGCAACTTTATAGCACTAAAAATTTACTTGTGATGTTAAAATATTAAATTACTTCTCTAAAATCATAAGACAGACATGACTTGAACCCAATTTTCCTGACACTAAGATAGATTCTCTACTATTCCATACTAGCTCTAATATAATATATATCTACAGTGGTATTATGTACATATGTGTACACAAACACAATACATATATAAACACACCCACAATAACCACATATACATATATGAACATGTGCTCTATACATATCCACATATGTTTGTAGATTTGCAAACATAACATATATATGCATATACAGAAGCATACATGTATATACCAGTATGTATGTATATAGGTCTGAATGGATGTATTTATGCATATGTGCATATATTACCTAAAACACAAAAGGAAATCAGCCCTGGTTTGGATACTGATAGAAAAGCCTTGGCTTTGCAAGCAGTATATCCAAGATATTCTAGTCCCACACATAGGTAAGCAGACCCTTAGAATGAAGAAGGATGCTGAATAGTAAGTGGAAAAATCTGAAAACATCCTTCTCCTATTTCACAATTTCACCCCCCACCCCTCAGGGATAGTCTGATGTACGTAGATATCCTCAGAAAATAGTACTAAAACCAAGTAACTATCTTGGTAGTCAAAATGAGGTTTTTTTTTAAATTTAATATGCTGTCTAGAGTAAAGGCAGGCATTCTGCCTGTTATGGAAATAGGTTCTCTTTTAAAATGGCATAATTGCTGCTAACTATTTTCTAAAATAATGTCTAAGATATGGTCTGTGTTGGTTTCCTGAACAAAAATAAAGAGAAAATAATTTAACTATAACAGCTATGAAATTTACAATTTCTTGGTAAGAGCTGTGCTATGGACTTTGGCTTTCAAGTTCTGCTGTCACATCACTCCTCCTCTGTTATGGGATTTCACTTGGCGATACACATACAGAATGTGGATCCATTTAGAAATCACTCATTCATAGCTTGGAAAGCAAATGGGGTCAGAACAACATTTTCAGAGTGCAGATAAATTATGACTACCACTTTGCTCACTATAGTTGTCTCCCCTGAACTGTCAGACAAATATAAATTAATCTCTGTCAGTTTTAGCCCTCACCAGATATGGCTCCAAGAACTCTCTCCAATGGTAGAATGGTTGCAGCAAAAATGACTTCAATCATTACCAAATAGTTACAGCTTTAGAATTATCTACTTTCTGGCTAATCACAGTGATTTCTGAAGTCCATGGTATTACTAATCATAGGCATAAGAAATGGACTTGGGAATTCATTGGTATAGGGAACTGCGGGGAAAGTCAATCCCCTCTACCAAATAAAATCAGCAGCTTCTCTGCAAATAACATTCTTTGAGAGTTTCCTAGAGCATTAAAAGCCTGTTACTTGCCCAGAATCACATAGACAAAATATTTTAGATGTGAGTCTTGAACCCTAGGTTTCCTCCCTCAAAGACTGGTTATCTATTCACTATACACATTATCTAACAGTAATTATATAGGATGCAAACATCCCACTTAAGTTTCATTTCAAAAATAAATGACTGGCAATATCAATATCAGTAGTGCTGCTCTTAAACCATATGCTTATTATAGTCATGCGTTTACTCTTATTTTTAATGCCCTAAGTATCTCTGAGGCTTGGAAAGATCATTAGAAAATCCAGTATCCAATTGGAAGAGACTTTCCTTAGAGATACTGAGGTCCTTCAGTGTGCAGATGTCATTATGTAATTGCTGCAAGACCTGGAACCTTGCCATCTCCTAAATGAGATCCACTACAACTCAAAAAAGTTTGACATTACTATTCAAACAAGGGACATGACAACAAGGGGGAAAAAGTGGATGAAGAATGCCTTTTGTCCATATTACGTCCAGAAGTTGGAAGTACAGCCCATAGACGTGGTTCATTAAAGCATATCTTTGATAGCCACCATAATGGTCTGCATCTAACATTAAACAGAAAGAGAACAGTAGGTTGACTTGCCTTTAGGAAAGTGTGCATAGCTTTTATTGATCCCAAGTTAATCAACTTTATGGGTTTCTCTGATAAAAGGGCTCATCTGTGTAATACTGGTATGCTTTCAAAAATGTCATATGAGTTCTGAGATTCTATAGCTTATATTGTGGATCATTCAGAGGACAATGGAGAGACATATTGAGGCCATGAGTAGACTGGGACACTAGCCATTTTAATGATATCAAGGATATACTTAAGTGGATATCATCAGAGAGATTTGTGGCTAGAAAATTAGTTCGGCAGGTTACATGGCATGAGCAAGGTTTGGCTATTGGGTGATCAGTGTTCTCCCTGGGTATGCATGCAATAGTTAAAGATCTAGAGCGGGGTAAGCAAATGATGATCTGTGGACCAGATCTGGCCTGCCTTCTATTTTTGTATGGCCAATGAGGTAAAAATGCTTTTTATATATTTAAATATACTTTATTTAAAATATAAAAACCATTTTAGCATTTTTGTTGTTGTTGAGCCATTTTCAATTGTGTGTGACTTTTCATGACCCCATTTGGGATTTTCTTGGCAAAGATAATGGAGTGGTTTGCCATTTCCTTCTTCAGCTTATTTTACAGATGAGGAAACTGAGGCAAACAGAGTCAAGTGATTTGCTCAGCATCACTTAGTAAGTGGGTGAGGCCAGATTGGAACTCAGGAAGATAAGCCCCCTTGAGTCCAGGGTGGGCACTCTATCCACTGTACCACCTAACTGCCTCATTTTAGCTTACTTGCCATATTAAAATAGGCAACAAGTCAAGTCTGGCCCATGGCCCAGTTTTCTAGTCTCTCAAGCAGGTTGCATGGACCAAGGGTGGGATATTTACAAGAATCCACTGAAAAGAGACATATAGGATGAGAGGGCATAGAAATGTTGTGATCTGCATTCTTGGACAAAACATTATATAAATCCTTCAAATTATTGAAGAATCATTTTTCATTTGGTTTCTTTGGGTTATATCCCTTACAATTAGAAATCATTTTTTATTCACTTCCACATCCTCTTCCTGAGGAACCAATAGAGTATAGGTAATAAATAACAATTTGAGATATCACCAAAGGTCTGTACCAAAAAAGGTCTGTATCAAACCTAATTTTGGTGAAGTAACATCACAAATGGAATTGCAAAATAATTAAAATCCATTCCACTTCTGTACATAAGAGAAGGTCAGATATGAGAATTTAAGGAAAGATACCTTTCCTTAAAACCACGGGAATCAAAATGGAATGCTGGACAAATAGTCAAGCTGGAATTGGCAATCTGGGGCAAAACAGAGAATAGAAACTTAGAGCATTCCCTCAGAAGAGAAGAAAACTGAGGTTATGATTCCTAGCAGTACAATTAAGTGGTTAACTGATACTTGTTGATTGATAGAATAACTGGTTGACTGAGTATGTTTTGGGAAGTCAACTTCATCTTTTATAAAAGCAGATTAATATGCACTTGGATAAATTTCAGGCACTACCTCTCATATTCTGGGGAAAAATAAACCCACTTAATATACTCTCCTTATTCAAGAGGAAAGTACAAAAACAATAAAATATGGAATAACCACGAAATGTAGCACTGAACATTTTTCTTATTACTTGGACTTTTGATGCTTTCAGACTCAGTTTAGTTGGGGTGCTCCAGAAAAAAGTACAAATATTGGTATCTATTGTCTCCAAGAAGAAAGCCTATCCTTATGGGAATTACACTGAGAGCAGAAATCACAGAGAATAGTCCAAAGAAAACAGATCTGGTTGTTGTACTAAAAAAAAAAATGTAGGGGCTTTGACTAACCAGAAATCAATAAAAAGTACCTAGGGAAGGGATCAAAAAGAAAGTAGAGGTCAGTTGGAACTAAAGATAAATAGCCTCAAGATGAAGGTATTACCCAGTTTCTTAAAACCAGGCTCCACTACACCTTCCAAACCTTATATTTTAAAGGTTGTTACATTAGAATGATAGCTGTTTCTGCAATGACATACATTCAAATCCTGCCTCTGACATTAATTATCTATGTTCACCTTCCTAGGCCTCACTGTTCTCATCTGTAAAATGAGGGGATTAACTAAATTGCTTCTGGGGTCCCACCAGACAGGGGTGCACTGGTAAATATTTAACAACCAACACTTCCTCCCCCCCAAAATGTGTATAGGATACACTATTAAATTTAGTTTGCATGATTAAATGTCCCCTATAACTTTATTCAATCAAGAAATAAATGACAACAAAAGTTAAACATTGATTTGTAGCATCTGGCAATTTCCAAGGTGAAAATACACAGGAAATTTTATATTCATCTCTGAAGAGTTCAAGCTGGCTTTAGCACATCCCTGCATCTGGCCCAGGACCTCTGAAATTATGACTTTGCTTTCCTTTCATGCATTATATGTTGTGGCCAGAATTGTTCTCTTTTCCATGCTTTCCCACTCTTGTCCTGCTCCCCCTAATACCTGTGTTTTTGATCACATTGTCTCCAATCCCTAGAATAAATATTTCCCTTAAGAGGCCTCCCACCTCCATGAGCAGGTTCTTCCTTTTTCGAAGGCTCAACTCAGGTAATATCTCCTTCATGAAGATTTCTTTGACACTCACCTCACCCCTCCCTTGCCTCATGAAAGCGTTTTCTTTCTACACAATTTTCTTGTGGTCCTTTGGATCTCTCATTATTATTCATCATAAGTTCCCTCATATAATAATCATGTGAATATGCATCTTTTCCCCATTAGATTTTAAGGTCCTTCAGGGCATGGCCTGTGCCACATTATTTACAATGTTATTTTAATGTATGTCAGTTAGTTAGTAAACTAGTACTTATTAAGCACCTAATTGGTACCAGACACTTGGCTAAGTACTCATCCCCTAAAAAAAATCAAGTACAATACATAGAAATGTGAGTTTACAAAACTGACAGTTGTTTTACAAAATAATTCTTTTCTTTAAAGATAAATATCTTGGATCATTGACAGAAAGCTGGAGAGGAAGTTAGATGTCCAATAAGGGGTATGCCAGAGCTGCTCAAACAGGTTATTTAGAGTACGTTGTCAAATTTTCATTGTGAGCATTTTACGCTTTGGAAATTGGCAAATGTAACAAATCAGGGTTTTGTTTTGCTGATTGTCTTACGTAAGTGAGGGAGAAAAGGTTAATAAGGCGTATTAAATATAAAAGTATGTAATGGACACTTCTTTTTTAAGAGAAACAGGTGTTAACCATTTATCAGCACACCTGTGGATCCACCCTCTCACTTAGTTTATCTATGAGTTCTATAAAGGTTAAGTGACTCACCCAAAGTCACTTGGCAAGGAGAAGACTAAATTCAAACCCAAGTCCTCTGATTCCAAATGCAATATTTTTTTCCATTTCATCACCTAAAAAGATTCATTTAAAATAACATTTCCTTAGGAAATACAAAACATAATTCTAGTTGAATAGTAAATCAATTGAGATCAAATTCCTGGCAGTTGCTCTAAGATAAATACTCTTATTATCATTAGACTTTTGTTTCACTCTTGAGTAGCTGTCTGGTTATGGCTAGTTAGCTGGAGTAAATACTAGCAAAAGGACTTAAAGAATGTAACTTTAAAAAGTCATTAAAATTTCAGGAAAAAAATAAATAGCCAGCAAATACCAGTGCTACCAGAAATAGACAGCTCAGTTTCCCCTAGCTGTGTAGAAGTGCTTCAACTGCATGCTCTCTTGGGCTGTGAAATGAAGTCTTCTTCTTCTCCTTTCAAACTTCTCTCTACAGATGAATGCCACCAAAGCTATAAATTCAGAGGCACTATTAAAGACCCTCCCTGCATCATGACTCCTGGTTACAGCTGAGAGACATTTGCTCCTTCTGTAGAGCATATGCCTGAGGGGGAAAAGCCTCTAGAGCAGGGGTTAAGTATGGCCGGCAAAGCCTAGTGAATTACAACAATGCTCACCGGCTCCTCCCCAGCTACAGTGCTGACTTCACCCCTTTCTGGAATAAATAACTAAAAATGTCCTCAGAGAAGGTTGCTGACTTTTTGTTCTATGCCTACATTGGCCCATTCCTCATTAAATTAATAAATCAACAAACATATGTAATAATAGTAGATATCAATTATAGCAATTATGTGACACAGTGGATAGAGTGCCAGGCCTAGAGTCAGGAAGACCTGAGTTCAAAGTCAACTGTGTGGCCCTGGGCAAATCACTTAACCCTCTTTTCCTCAGTTTCCTCATCTGTAAAATGAACTGAAAAGGAAATGGCAAATCAGTTCAGAATCTTTGCCAAGAAAACCCCAGATGAGGTCACAAAGTTTCTCTCATGACTAAAACAAATGAACAACAACAAGAAAATATCATTTATAGAGACCACCAAGGTTTGCAAAGCACTATACCTATCTTCTCTTGTTTTATTCTCACAACAATCTTGTGAGATAGGTGTTATTATTATTTTGATTTTAAAGATGAAGACACTGAGGTTAAGTGACTTGTCTAGAGTCACACAGCTAGTAAGTATGTGAAGCAGTATTTGAATTCGAGTTTTTAAGAGCCCAAGTCTAGCCGACACCACTTATTAGCTGCCATTTATTAAATGCCTACAGCATATTATTAGGGATAAAAACAAAAGTGAACTAGGATAAAAATCTCTGAATGATCTAAATTATTTCTGTCTTTATGCATCTTAACATAGCCAGATATTTTATATCTAACTGGGTAGTACTGGTATCAAAGCAACAAATTAAGTTTTGTCCAGATCAGTGGTGTCAAACTCAAATACAAAGGGAACCCCTGTGGGCACCATATGTTGACTTAGAAAACCACAAATTAATATTATCTATGTCAAATTATATTTTTATTTTTTTAAATATTTCCCAAATATATTTTAATGCAGATCAGGAGGAAAAACATTCCAGTACAGTGTGTAGGCCATACTAGGATGTTTGGTTAGCGAGAGTATAATACCTCTGATATAGATGAGTATTCCATTTGATTAAAATAACTCATTATGTTTTAACTAATTGTTATTGCCATTTTTTTGTTTTTGTATCTCCTGAACTTCTCAGCATCTTTCATCTCCCCATTTATAACAATCTCTGGAAAGGAGTTGGCTGATCAAAAAAAAATAAATAAAAAACTACTGGGATTTTTACTTCTCTGTTATGGAAATCATATATAGAGAGTTGATAACTGAACTTTTGTGACCAAAGTGATCATGAAGTGGGAAAGGAAATAGAGAAGAGAGAGCAGGACAAAGTTATGGCGTTAACCCACACTCAGTCAACTACAGCAGCTTCCTAATGACTCTAGGATAAAACATAAACTTCTCTGTTTGGTGTTTAAAATCATATATATCTCTATCTATCTGTCTGTCTGTTTGTCTGTCTGTCTGTATATCTATCTATCTAACCAGTATTATTATGCATTATTCCCCCTCTCTTCCTCTATGGTTCAACCAAATTCTATTTCTTCATTTCTCACACATATCATTCCATCCTTTGTTTCATTGACTTATATTGAGTATCTATCATGTCTTGAATTCATTTCCTCCTCTCCTCCAATTCACAGAATCCCCAACTTTCTTCAAGACATATCTTAATCTTCTTCGTGATACATTTACTTATCTGTCTCCTCAAACATTACTGTACTTTTTCTTTACCTGTTATTTACCTACTTTTACTTAATTCACATTTATTATATATAGAACTGTTCTATATACACACACCATGCATACATGCATTTTTCTCCAATAATATTAAGTTCTTGAGCTGTTTCATTTTTGTCTTTGTGCCATGCCTGCCACAGAAGAGCATAATAATTGCATATCAATGGATTATTGGTTATTTTAAAACTCAGGTGTTCCAACATTCATGAAACTCCCTCAGTTGAAAGTACTCTCCCTCCTCAATTTTTCCTTTGCCAAAATTATGAGTAGACTAGTTTATATTTTACTCTATGATCTATGTGATATTTGGTATGTCTCTTACCATCTCTAGGTTTTGCAATGTCTCTATATGAGGGATTTGGATTAGATGACTTGAAAGGTCCTTTATGTTCTAAATCTATGAGCCTAGTGTGTAGATCGTACACATCCCATATATTAAAGTCAGTTGCCTTAAGAAAAAGGATTGCATTCCCTATTCTCTGTATACTGCCTTGCCCAAGAATTGACATCTATTTAATTAACTTCGATGGAATGGAGTTTACCCAGATTTTATCTATTGCTAAGTTTACATGTAACTTATAAAAGTGAAGGAAAAAATGGTGGATTTAAAAGAGATTGACATATTCTAGAACTCTGCCTTGAACAAGTCTCAGCCCTTCTAAAGTGAAAGGTAAAGCTGATGAAGATTATTGAGTATTCTTCTGAGTGGCCTCACTAAAATGGGGTCAATATGTAGCACTTGTAAAGTACTTTATAGTTGGTTTTTTAAGTGCTCTCACATCCATTAACTCTTGTTGATCCTTGAGAATTTTAAATTACAACCAAATATTATAGCTATATACATACTTAAAATCCTCCTCCACATCCTATCACCCGAGGACCAAAACAATTTCAATAAACATCGGGAGGTAATTTTAGAAAAAAAAATCAAAACATTTAACATTTCATCATTATCCTATCACCTCTTTTGCCAACCTCCTTTCTGTAATGGGTTGACCTTTCTTCATAGCTCTTCTCTCGAAGACATTATTATGATTGCGTATTTTTCTTCTTTTAAATATATTATAAAAGTTTAAAATACACAAAAACTTTTAAACAAAAACTCCATTGGAGCACAAATTTTGGCAGATTCTATCAATCTGGAAATATTAATAGTACTAGCCCATCAATGGATGGAACATTTGATGTTTGAAGACTGGCCCAGTTGAACTTTGGCTCAAGAATTTCAATAGAAGGATAGATGATTTAATCAAACTAACTAAATCACAGATCCTTGGAATATTTTATACTCACTACCCCTCATCACCAAGGCCTTCTGGCTCAACAAATCATGCTAGGGCATAGAAAATGAAGAAAATAAATGTTCCTGTCTCTCTTCTGTTCCACCCCTTTTCTCAGGTAGTATCATTTCTCTAGCCCCAGAATATTTGATTAATGTTGACCAGAATTTTCCTTAGTGGTAGTTTTTTTTTTCTCTTATTTCCCACAACCTCTTTAAACCTCTTTTTAATGTACTCACCCCCAAGTCCATTAATTTCTATGAGGACAGGCCCACTTTGATTTTTCTCTGTGTAATACGCTCCTATATTTCAATTTTAGAGCCACAGCTTTCATTCTCTACCATCTTTTTTATTCCATACTTTTTATGTCACTATTTTCTATTAAAAACAACAACAAAATTCTTTTTTTTCTGGAGGGGGAAAGGCAGGGTAATTGGGGTTAAGTGACTTGCCCAAGGTCACAAAGCTAGTAAGTGTGTCAAGTGTCTGAGGCCAGATTTGAGCTCAGGTCCTCCTGACTCTAGGGCTGGTGCTCTACTCATTGTACCACCTAGTGGCCCCCCAAACTCTTCTTCAGAGAGTTCCTTTCTCACTGATCTTACAACAGGAATAGGTAAAATTTGAGAAATTTTCTCCTCTGCTCACTTCCACCCACCAGACATACACTCCCAATCATTTTGTCATCTTCAACCTCCTCCCTGAAATACACACACACACACACACACACACACACAAACACACACACAAATGGACACATACATACAGATTATAAATTATCCATACCATCTATGCCTATCCTTCCTTCGTTGTCAGCCACATAAAGTATGTTCCAAGTTAGTCCAATTATTCGTAGTTTGTAAAGGTCTGCAAGGTAAGGCTATATAACAAAACTAGCTCCAAAATACTGCTTCATAAATATTACTATTTTCATTTCCCAATTTCAGTTAGTTAATTCTTTGCCTCAAAAATGACCATTAAGAACAGATTCAGAGAAATTGGGAAATGCCTATAGGAACTGATACAAAGTGAATTAAGTCAAAAGAGAAAAAAAAATAGTGTGTGTATATGTATATATATATACATATACATACATATATACATATATACACACACAGACACAGACACACACACACATATGTATAATGAACCTAGTGATGCTATGGAAAAATGCTTTGAAAACTCTGAAAATTCTGTTCAACATGATAGCTAATAATGACCTCAGAAAACTGGTGATGAAGCATGCCTCTCAACTCTTGGAACAGCAGTGATGGGCTGGAGGTGGAATATGACATGACTTGTGTGATGCTGTCTTGCTTGACTCTATGTACGACAAGGGAGGACTATATTAGAAATAAGGATAGGGAAAGAGTCTGGGGGGAGGATGGTGATAGCAATGAAAAAAAGGAGAAAAAGAATTAAAAGAATTAAAAGTACATAAATGAAATTTATAAAAATGCATTAAAGAGACCAGAAGGAATGTTAGCAGGGGAAACAGAGAAGCAGGGAAGATGATTGGCAAAAATCCTATTAAATTTCATTTTAAAAAACACAGACAAGTTGCATGTAATAGAGATGAATGGTTTCATATACAATTCTCTTTTTCTTTTTTAATATTGAGACACTAGTGTCAGTTGATGTATGTTCATAACTAAAAGAAAATTTAATTAAAATTATTATGAAGAATTTTTTTTTATTTTCAGTATCAACATTGTATTGTTTTTGCTCTTACTTTTACAGCTTTGCAAGTTCTTTTGCTCCCTCATGCTCCAACATTCCTGTCTCAATAATTTTAAATATTAGTTCTCTTGTTTTTATAATTTGGTGTCCATTCGCTAGGATAGCACCCTCGTTTGGGCCGTCCTCTCTTAACTGGTCTGCTACAATAGCCTCCATAATTTCAAGTCTCTCTCCTGTCTAATACAACCCTGATTCATCATTCTCTTACTCAGTATACTCCAGTGCAGCCCTATTACCTTTAAGATCAAATACAAACTCCTGTCTTTGTCATTTAGAGCCCTTCACAACCTATCTTGAACCTCACTTTTCAGACATTATACAGTTATTAGGCTTGAGTCAGAAAGAGAAGAATTTGAGTGTTGGCTGTAAATTGTCTAGCTGTGTCACCATAGCTTAGCTTCTCTGACCCTCAGTATTCTCACGGTAAGATGGAAATAAAAATACCTCCTCTACCTACCTTAAATGAATATTGTTACGATCAAAGGATATATAACTTTCAGGGAAGTGCCTTGTAAATTGCAAAAAAGCATTATACATTGTAACCATTTGATCAGAAACTTCCCCTTTTCCTTTGGGGGAATTACTAACTGCTCTAATTCAGTATCTGCACCCAAAAAGTCACCTGTGTAATTGTCACCAAGGCCTCTAGTATGCACATTTGCAGAAACAAGGAATCTCACAGGTGGAAGGAATTTCAGAAGCAACCCAGTCAGAACTCAACCTCTATAGAAACTCCCTTTACAGTATCTCCAACAAAGTAGTCACCTAACCTTTACAAGTAACCCTTGAGCTAGGGAGGCCCTCACCAACTTGTAAAGGCCATTTCCAATTGTGTACAGTATTGGGAAGGTTTTTTCTTTACATCAAACCAATGCCTGTCCCTTTGTACTTTCTAACTATTGTTGCTGGTTCTGCCTTCAGGAGCAAAGCAGAACAAGTCAAAAGTCACAGTAGTCTTACCTGGATGCTCTCCAAACTGTCAATGCCCTTTCTTATACGTGGTGCTCAGACCTTAATATAATATTACAGGTGTCATTTGATTAGAACAGAGTACATTGAGACTCTTATTTATAATGTTTCATATACCATGTTACCTAAGATCACATTAATTTTGTGTCTGTCATGTCACACCAATGCAATAAGCTGTAGAGAGTACCACAGAAGAGAAAATGAATCATTTTACATAAATTGATTACAACAATTTAAAACTTTTTTTTCCCCTAAACAAATTCAATAAAACGAGAAAAAGAAAAACAATCAACTGGAAAAATATTTGCAACAAGTTTTTCTAATAAAAGTTTCATTTACAAGATATATAAGGAATTGATACATATTTATAAGAATAAGATCTAAATGGCCTAAGGATATGAATAGGGAGTTTCAAGGGAAAAAATCCATCCTATCTATAACCAAATGAAAAAAAAAATTACAAATTACAATAGAGATATACAAATTAAAGCAATTACGAAATCCCATCTCAAACCAGTCAGAGAGGCAAAGATGATAATAAAGTAAAATGATCAATGTTGGAGTGGCCCATTGATGCACTGTTGGCAAACTTGTGAATGTGTGCAATAATTCTGGACAGCATTTTGAAATTATATCCAAAATTAACTAAAGAAACAAGCATTTATTAAGCTCCTACTCTAAACTGAGCAAGTGCTTTACAAATATTATTTCAATTGGTCATCACAACATCTCTGGGAGATTGGTGCTCTTGTGATCCCTATTTTTCATTTGAGGAAACTAAGGCAAACAGAGATTAAGTGACTTGTTTACAGTAACATAGTTAATAAGTGTCTGAGGCTGGATTATCAACTGAGATCTTCTGAACTCCAGCCCCAACATTCAATCCATTTGTAGCAACAATCTGCTAGCAGCTACTGTGGCTGTGTAAGACCAACAACAATCAGCACAAAGAAGGCCATTCTTTCTGCTTTTCTAAGGAAAATAACTTTTCTAAGGAAAATAACTTATTTTAATCAAACATACATATATCATTCATTTAGTTTAGGGGGAAAAGATCAGCCCCCTGAACTTCAAGGCAAATACAAACAGAAATTACAAACATCAACAGACAGACCTTATCTGATTCAAATCACAATACATAGTTACCAGAGAAGCACCAATATCTGTCTGGGTTATCAAAGCCTGGGGCAGTTACAACAGCTTGCCCAGAGTCTCAACATTCCTTCCATGAGTGAGCCCCAAAAGTCAAACACCAAGCTCCCCTCAATTATATCCTGTTTGGAGCCCTGAGGTCTCTAACCTCTCCCAGGCTGGGTGTGTAAAAGTTCCCCATCCCCAGTATCACATCATACACAAGTCAATGACCCCCGAGTGCCTTGGTGCTGAGAAATAGCTGAGAAATATTCCAGAACAAAGACAGAAAAAGGTTTCCCATCCATTCAAACAAAGGGGAGACTTGATAGTCTTAGCATCCCAAAATACTCCTTTACAATACACCATCCACACCTAGGTCACAGCAAGTAACAATTTCTTTAGTCAATACAGAATGTCCAAGTAAAGTCCTTCTGGAAGGTATGTCCTTCTCCCCACGCTGCCACTGCAGACTTTCTCCTGGCACCCTCAGGTACTTGCATGCTTTAATAAGCAAAGTCCCAAACGAAAATGTCCAAATAAAGTTCTCTTGGGAATGTGTCCTCCCCACACTGCTCCAGCACCCCACTTCCAAGTCATGAGGGGCAGCTGGGGAACAAAGCCAACAGGGTGGGGTCCTGGGGGTCTATGACACTCCACTCCTCCCTCCTGGGTCCCAAACAGTCACAGGGGAAGGTAGCAAAAAAGCACACTCAGCACCTTGCTGCAAAGTTTCCATCTTGCCCGAGGGCTGAACTCCAAGCTCCTGGGTTCCTGGTCATCCAGCTCTAGCTGGCTGCTCCTGGCTTCTGCCTAAATCCCAATGCAGGCACCTCACTGCTCTCACCTTTCCAAAGTTCTCATGCAGGTAGGCTTTCACTCCATCTGGGTCAATATGTCTGCAGCCACCCTCCGCTTCTTCTTTCTCCTCACCAGCCACTCCTACTGCCTTCGATTTTGCAGGAAGGCCATTCCCCACTCCTGCTTCAAAACTCCACATACAATAAAATCTCAAGACAATCACACTTCCATCACAGTCCTGAGCTGGGCTAATCTACTTAAGCATTGACTCTCACCATTCACACCTCCCCCACGCCTCTGCTAGCTCTCCTCCCACAGCCCCTGCTCTGGGCTCCAGGGAAACCACTCCTGTCACTGCTACTTGCCTGTTCTCTTTCAGGCCTCTGGGGCTCCACAGAAACAGAGCCACCACAGATACAAAGAGCAACCCAATAACTGAGACACATCCAACCACTATCTCAGTACCCCCAAACTCCATACTTTCCTTTTAATCTGCAGATCCTGCATGACTAGACCATCATTTTGTAGTGACAGTCTTGCTAGCAGCTACTGTGGCTGTGTAACACCAACAACAATCAGTACACCGAAGGCTGCTAACACAGGTTCTTTGATCAGCTTTGCTAAGGAAAGTAACTTTAAGGGGTTAACAATCTTATTTTAATCAAACACACATATACCATTCACTTAGTTTAAGGGGAAAAGATCAGCCCCCTGAACTTCAAGGCAAATACAAACAGAAATTACAAACATCAACAGACAGACCTTGTCTGATTCAAATCAAAATTCATACTTATCAGAAAGCACCAATATCTGTCTGGGTTATCAAAGCCAGGGGGCAGTTATGACGGCTTGCCCAGAGTCTCAACACTCCTTCCATGAGTGAGCCCCAAAAGTCAAACACCAAGCTTCCCTCAATTATATCCTGTTTGGAGCCCTGAGGTCTCTGACCTCACCCAGGCTAGAAGTGTGAAAGTTCCTCATCCCCACTATGAAATCATATACAAGTCAATGACTCCTGATTACCTCAGTGCTGAGAAATAGCTGAGAAATATTCTAAAACAGAGACAGCAAAAGGTTGCCCACCCATTCAAACAAAGAGGGGACTTGATAGTCTTAGCATCCCAAAAGGGAAGAACAGCAAAAAGACAGCATTGCACTACTTAGGTTCAGACTCTATTTCCCAATGATAGCATTGTTACAACTATTCAATAAAAGATGTCAAAGAAATAATATGTATCTCTATGAAAATATTTATAGCAGCTCATTTTGCAGTCATAAACAAATGGAAATTAAAGGGATGTCCATCAAATGAGAATTGCTGAGTAAGTTGAATATAAATGTCATAAAGTATTACTGTGCTATGATAAATAAGGAAACAGTTGATTTCAAAGAGACATGGAAAAATTCGTAAAAGTTAATTTGGAGTGAAGTGAGCAGAGACAGAATAATTTAGAATATTAGTATTATAAAAATTTTAAAAAATGTGAAAACATTTGTAATCTCATGTAGAAATTGGCAGAACCAGGAACATCATGTATACAATAAAAATGCTGTAAATATAAACAGATTTGAAAACTATAAGCTATCTTCAAAATAATAAGTTCTCTACAAAAATAATGATCATTCTTAATTCCAAAGGATGAATAATGAAAAATTCTATTCAACTAACAGAAAAGTGGTAGATTTAGGGTGAAGAAAAACAATTGAAGACAGAGAGACTGGGGCAGGGGAGGGTTACAGATAGAGGTGGATGGATGAATAGATAAGTAAGAGAGAGAGACATGACTGGACAGGTAGATAAATGAGAGAGACAGAGAAGTCTCTATATATCTTTGGATATCTATCTCTATAACTATCTGCATCTATCTATACACACATACACAAGTGTACACACACATATATATACACACATACATATATATATGTAGCTAAATTGATATATAAAACACCTATGTATATATCTGTACAAATTTGCATGGATATATGGAAATTTGCATGTCCATATTCAGGTGTGTTTCTATCTATATGTCTATATCTAATATCTATCTACTATATCTGTCTGTCTGTTTATAGTCAATGACAGAATTTGCTTTGTAGTACTATACAAAAAAAAATGTGCTTTTCTTTTATCTTTCCCCAAAACATAAGGGAATAGGAAGGAGAGAAGAATAATTTCTGTTAATTATTTTTTATTAGAGAGACAGAGTGTACTACAAATAAAGAATGTATAGTGAACTGTCATAAGGCTGCTATTATTAGTTTTGCTTATTTATTTTAGTTTCTACAAGAGACCATTCAAGAGTGGGATAATTTGTAAATATTAATAAAAATACATGTCAATAAAACTTTATATGTGTACTCAAGACAATAAAATCCCAACTTTTTTAATGTGACATATACCCCCACCATTTTGAACTTTTAGTTGTTTTTTTTTAAACCCAAGATAAGATTTTACATTTATTCTTTTTAAATTTCAGCTGCTTTGGTTTATCACATTGTTCTAAACTGTTGAAATCCTTTTGCATCTAGATTTTGTCATGCAACCTGATAAGTATCCTTCCTAGATTTATGTTATCTACAAATCTGATAAAGAGGCCATCTATGCTTCTCTATCTGAGTCACTGATAAAAATGATGGCATAGTACCCAGGACAGGGATTCTTAGTCTTTTGTTGTGTTATGACAACTTTGACAGACTTGTGAGGTCTTTTTCCAGAGTTAGTTTTGGGGGTTTGGAAGTATTTGGTGCTTCCAAGGTATTATGTTCTGGGTAGAGGTGTGGTCTCTGCTCTCCTGGTCTACACTCTGCTCCTTAGTCAGGAAGAGCACCTGATCCTTCACAATTGCAATTCACGTTGTTTCTCAGAATCTGGTCCCTTTGGACCAGAAGTGATAGATACTATTCCTCAGAGACCGTGATCATTTGTGAACAAAAGCGATATGCCAAAAGCAATTCAGTCTCAGAGCTGAAAGTACTCCTCTCCACCCTTGATCTATGACCCAAAAATGGGTATAGGCAATGGAATTGCCACACAGTTTCCCCTTATCACTCTCACTCCCACTTGCATAAAAGTGCTCTTCTCTACCTTTTATCTATCTACGACCCAGAAGTGGGTCTAGTCAGGGGAGTTGTGAAACAGAATCATCTAGTGTTAGCAGAGGGGGGCCCTATAATCTCTTTCTGACTAGTTGCCAGCTCCCCTTACTGTCTCTGGCTTGAGAGTGCTTGGAGTTGCTGCTACTTCTGTCACTACTACCTATTCCTGCCACTGATGTTCCATATATGTGGGCTTCTGGACAGCCCCCAGCCCTATACATCACAGATCTCTCTTTCTGACCTCTTAAATTGTCTTAGCCTGAAAGAATGTCTTACTCAGACCTTTTATTGGGTCCACCACTCCAGAATTCCATGTGAGGGATTGTTTTAAAGTTGTTGGGAGAGGAACGTTGAGAAAACTCAGTTAAGTGTTTTCTCTATTCCACCATTTTGGCTCCACCCCCAGAAGTCCCTCCAATACACTTTCATGATTTATTTTCTTCTATTAGAATAGGAGATCTTTGAAAGATGAGAAAACTGAGTCCCTTAGAGTAATGTAATTTGCCCAAAGTAACCAAAGTGGCAGAGTCAGGATCTGAGCCCAAGTCCTTTGACTACAAATTCAGTATTCTTTTCATTGAGCCATGTTTGGGTTTAATTTTGTCAGTTATAGGGAGACATTGGAAGTTTCAGAATAACAGAACAACAGTTTCGGATCTATACATTGAATAAATTAATCTAGGTGGCAGCTAGGTGAATAAATTAATCTAACAGCTTTATGTAGGGATGTTTTAACAACCCAGCTAGCAGCTTCGATGGGGGCATAAGATCCCTCCAAGGCTGCCTGGACCCAGGAGGCTGCCAGGACCCAGGAGGCTGCCGGGACTCCAGGAAAGCACAGGTTCTTTTTATCTGCTTAAACAAGGAAAGCACGGTGAAGGGGTTGACCAGCTTACTTTAATCCAGCATTCACTTAGCATACAGACAACATTCATTTAGTTCAGGGGAAAACGCCAGCATTCAGTTAGCATTCAGTTAGTTCAGGGGAGCATACAGACAAGCATCAAGAGACCAAATACAGACTCATTGACTTACTTCAGGGGAAAAAACCAGCACCCTGAGGTTCAAAACATTCATTTAGTTCGGGGGAAAAACAAACCAGCACCCTCAAAACCAAAACACAAACAAGTTACAAATATCAACAGACAGACCCAATACAATTCATAGTTACCAACATCTGGGCTCGGCCGGAGAGCAAGGGCTGGCCCAGAGTCATGCTCCTGGTTGCTCACACACCAACTGGAAAAGGAAAGAGAGCTTCAAGCTGTCCTCTCCCCTCTTATAGAGTTTTTGACATCATCAAGCACCGCCTGAATGACCAGGGCCGATTGGTTCTTGACTTGGCCCCTCCCCCTACTGTAGACATTAACACCTCCCCTCAGCCAGCCCCATGACTCATCACACAGGAAGTTTTCTGCTTCCTGACATGCTCTCTGGGCTTCCTGCCCCGGAAGAGCGAGCCACAGCATCCAGCGGCTCAATGAGGTAAGCTGAGTCATTCAAAGAAAACAAAGGCCATTCTGGTTACAAGGGAGAATTGATGTAGGGAAGGAACTGGCAGGAAGAAAACTAGTGAATGAGCTATATCTATAGCCAGGCAGGAGGGAATAAGGGCCAGAATTGTAATAATGACAATGAAAGTGGTTTTAAAAAAAGAGCCATATGGGTAGCTATACTTCATTTCTTCTTTTACTTTCATTCCCCACTTATCTGTTGAGAGTGTAGTTGATGGTCAAATTGGTTTATAACCTTCCCAGGGTCTATGGCTTAACTAATATATTGGGGGTAGGAAGGGAGGTTGATTTTGGGGTTTTTTTGTTTGTTTTGTTTTTGCTGGTTCTTAAATAGAAAATCATGGTTTGTCTAATCCAAAGATTTTTTTTATTTACCTTAACTAAATATCATTTCTTCCTCAATGCTTTGCATGTTCCCCAATTCTTTTTAAGTTCATTATTCAGTTTCTTGAAGGTAGTGAATGTTTTTGCTTTTACTTTGTAAACTTGGAATTTAGCACAGTATCTATCATATAATAAACATTAATAATTACCTGTCTATTCATTGGTTGACTTACAATTCATCTCTTTTACCCCACTAATCAAAGACTATTTCAACTTTTGGGTCATATGGCATTTGTTTTTGTTTGTTTGTTTTGGGCCCTATCCCTTTCTCCCTTTATGCCCTTTCTCTCAGTGATCTCATTAGCACCCTTGGGTTCAACTATCATCTCCATGAAAATGACTCCCAAACCTAGACATCAAGCCCTCATTTCTCTCATGAATTCTATGCCCATGTCTCCAGCTGCCTGATGTCCCACAAACAGCTCAAACTCAATGTGTTTAAAATAGAAGTCATTATGTTTTCCCAAAATTTTATCTCTGCCTTTTCCCCCATTTCTCTCTAGCACATATGTATTCTCCTAGTCACCCAGGTTTTCAACCTAGGAGTCATCCTTGACTTTTCATTTTCACTATAACCCTAAATCCAATCAGTTGCCATGTCTTGCCAAATTCTTCAACATTTATCTCTCACTCTTAACTCATACCTGAACTGTGCCAATGCAATGCGTTATGACGCTTGTTAAACTTTTGCATTAGGCTCTGAATTGGTCTTCCTGTTTTAGGGGTCCCTCCTCTCCAATCTATCCTTCACAAAGTTGCCAACATAATATTCCTAAAGCACAGGTCTGGCAATTCTGCTTCCTGATTCCAAACCATCCACAAATTCTCCATTGCCTTTGGTTTAAAAAATGAAATCCTTTGCATTGTTTTTGAAGATCTTCATTAACAAAATTCAATCTATTTTTCCAAGCTGATAACACCATATTCACATTCAAATACTGCACTATAGTAAAAGTGGCCTGTTTTTTGTTTGTTATGCAGATTTCTGTCTCCTAGTTCTATGTACTTGGATAATCATTCCCCATTGCCTGGAATTCTCTCCCTCCTTGCTCCCACTACTTGGAGCCCCTAACTTTCATCAAAGCTCAGCTATATGTCTCAAGCTTATTTATATTTAAACTTGTATCTCCTCTATAGAATGCAAACACTTTAGAATAGGGGACCATCTCACAGTTGTATTTGACTCAGCTACAGGAAGCTTTTGTTAATCCTCCTCTGTTGATTATTTTAAATTCGTATATAGATTGTATCGAGTATTTCCTATTTATAGTTTCTTCCATGTGGTTTATCTCTTTAGAACAGACCTGAAGGACCTGGTAGTAGGTAAGGGCCAAAATTAAAACAGTCTAAACTTCTTCAGGTAGCAGATAGGTTAGACTAGAGACAGGCTGATGATTGTTGGTTGCCATGGGTCAGTCATGTGACAAACAGTGTGCAGTGGCAACCCTACATTTTTTGTGGATTATCCAAAATCCTTTGGTGGGCCACATGTTGTGCAGGCCTGCTTTAGAATGTGAACTCATTGACAGCAGGGTTAGATTTGACCTTTCATTGTATCTACACAACAGCGTAATGCCTGGCATAAGTAGGAACTTAATAAATGTTGACTGACAGAGCACAGTGCCAGGTATGACATAGGTGCCTAATAAATAACTATCGATTCATTAATTGCTTTTTTCCCAATCTTTTCATTAGGATTCCTATAAAGGATAAGTTGCCAAGGGTAAATTATGGTAGTAGCCTAAAAGTTCTAATAACTTTCTCCATGTTTTGTAACATATTATCCTTGATGTCTCTTGTTTCTTTCAGTTGTTCATATTTACTATTAATTTTTATTAACCTGAGAACAGTGGACATATATTTTCTGAAGTGTTCCTAATAGTCTCTTAGAACTCAATGGTGAGACCTTCAGAGAATGGCTCCTCTTAACATCTTGGTCGTACAACTGCTAACCTTGACATTTGTTGTCTAGCATGAGATCATTTTTTTCTTAATCCTTTGATTAGAAACCCTGCTTGCATCTGTCCACACATTTGGCTTTCTTTCCATTTCTTCTGTGCCCTTCTAAGAGACCATAAAGAATGCCTCCATTAGCTGTACTTTCTTTTTTGGTGACATCTCAATTGGTTTCTACCTTTTAAGCTTCCAACCATCTTCTATTTTCTGCTCCTTCATGCAGACACTGAGATGTCAGCAGAAACTGCTTTTATTCATCCTTAGCTTTCTCTTTCTTCCCTAAGCCTCTTGATCTTTTTTTCTATATGCTTTCTCATTTTTCTCTGATTTTCATTATTTCTGCTCCAATTTCTTCACCTTTCTTTTCCCTATCAATACATCCCATTAATTTTTTCTGCTCTATTTTTCTCTTCAAATACTTTAATTTGATTCCTTCCCTTGAGCTTTCTTCATACTATCTGGTAACATGTCCACTGCTCTCTGGCATCTTGAAAGATAAACAGAACTTTGCTCTTCCTAATAATCATTCATCTTTTATATTTCTTGTTATTTTAAAAGGAAAATTGCTCAGTTTCTGTGTGCCAAGAATAATAAGATATTTGATTTGGAATGAACCCTATAGCCTGTCTCTGACAATTCAACCCCTTTAGGATACTCTAGGTTACAATATCCCAAGAAAGCAGTTGAGAAGTCTCTGAACACTTCCAGTCAGAGGAATCTTCCCGTCTCATAAGTGAGTATCTCTTTCATTTCCTTGTCAATCCTATTAGAAACTGCTTCAACCTACTGAGACAAATCTTCTTTCCTGTACTTTTCGTCCATTTGTCCTAATTCTTTCTCTCACCACTAAAGATGAACTCCATGTAAAACACTAAAATTGTAAGAGATATTGCAGAGTGAATTCATTGAAGGGTTTTATGTGATGCTTAGAAAATTAGTGCTGAGATTTTGTGGTATTTTTGTTTAAATGTACCCCACCTCTCTTTGGCATCTTAAAATATTATTCCTTTCATATTTTGAATTTATTCATCAGAACCTTTTTTCATCCAGAATCATAAAATTAGATTTAGAAGGCTGATACCCATTAGAATCATTCATGACTGTGCTATCAATGTAATTCTTAGGAGTTTCCAAACCAAGATAGCAGAATACAGGCCAGTACTCAGATGAACTCTCCCAACATTACCCTCTAAACAACTTTAAAATAATATCTCACATCAAATTATGGAGTAGCAGGGTGAAAAGATCAGAGGGAGATATTTTCCAGCCTAAGACAAGTAGAGGTCTGTAACACCAGGGTGATTGTAGGCCTGAAGAGCAGCAGGACTACCAGTGGTGGACCTTTGAAGGGGCTGACAGCAGCCACAACAGCAGCAGCTGCTGCTGCTTTGAGAGATCTCAGCCCTGAAATGTTAAGGGAGTCAGATACCTGGTCAAAAAGAGATTACAGGGGACCCTTCACTGGCACTGGATGCGGGTGATGCTAATTGGCAACACTTATTGCCCATAAGAAGTTCTGAGTCACAGTTCCAAGATGGAGAGGAGTACTTGTGATGAGTCATAAAGACAAAGGTACCCTGGTCACAATTCCAGGCCCAAGAGGAGTACTAGCAGTTGTGGCTACAGGAGAGGAGGGGGCCTGTCTGGGTAAAGACTAGAGTACAGGCCAGGATAGCAGTGATCACATCTCTCTGAGAATAACACCACCTTGGAAACACCAAAAATTTTCAAACCCCCAAAATGGTTCTAAAAAGAATAGCACAAAAAGCCTGAAGCTTGGGACAGTGCTTCCTAAGACACAGGTGGACAGAGCAGAACTTTAATATAAATTTCAAACTAAAGAAATAGGCTAGGGAAATGAACAAACAACAACAAAAAAGAACTTGATGATAAGAGGCTACAATGGTGGCAAGGAAGACCAAAACATAAACTTAGAAGAAGTAAACAATGTCAAAACAGTTACAAAGAAAACTTCAAAACAAAATGCTAATTGGACCCAAGGGCAACAAGAATTCCTAGAAAGAATTAAAGAAAGAGAAAACAGTGAAGAGAAGAAAAATTGGGGAAAGTAATGAGAATTATGTAAGAAAATTATGAAAAAAAAAGAATTAATTGCTTGGTAAAAGAGGCAAAAAAAATACAGAAGAAAATAATACCTTAAAAACAGAATTGGCCTAATGGTAAAATGGAAACAAAAATTCACTGTTGGAAAGAACTCTTTCAAAAGGAAAATAGACCAAATGGAAAAGGCAATACAAAAATTCACTGAAAAAAGAAAACTCCTTAAAAACCAGAATTAGACGGATGGAAAAAGAGGAAAAATGCTTATTGAAGAAAATAAATCCTGAAAAAATAGAATTGGACAAGTGAAAGCAAATAACTCCACGAGACATCCAGAAACCATAAAACAAAGTCAAAAGAATGGAAAAAAATAGAAGAGAATGTGAATTATCTCATCAGACAAACAACTGGTCCATAAAATAGATCATGGAGAGATAACTAAAGAATTTTTGAACTACCTAAGTCATGATAAATAAAAGAGCCCTTACATCACATTTCAAGAAACTGTCAAGAAAAATTGCCTTGATATATTAGATATAATGGATAAAATAGAAATTAAAATAATCTACCAATCACCTCCTGAAAGTGACCCCCAAATGAAAATAGTCAAATCCTAGAGTTGCCAGGTCAAGAATGAAATATTATAAGCAGCCAGAAAGAAATAATTCAAATATCATGGAGCCACCATCAGGATTACACAAGATTTATGAGCTTCCACATTAAAGGAGTAGAGGATTTCAAATATGATATTCTGGAGGGCAAAGGAGCTAGGATTATACCCAAGAAGACCCTACCCAGCAAAAACAAATATAATTCTATTTTGGGGGGGAGGGTTGAGAATATTTGATCAATAGAGGATTTTCGAAAATTTCTGATGAGAACTGAATAAAAATTTTGACATTCAAACAGAAGACTCGAGAGAAGCATAAAATGGTAAGCATGAGAGAGTAATCACAAGGGACTCAATCAGTTTAAACCATTTATATTCTTGTGTGGGAAGATTATACATATAACTCCTAAGAACTTTATCATTATTAGGGTAGTTAGAAGGATTCTGCATAGACATAGGGCATCAGTGTTATTTAATTTTATTGGGCTGATCTCCAAAAAAACAATATAGGGGTGAGAAAGTGGAATGCACTGGGTGGAGGTAGAAAGAAGAGGTAGATTGGGGCAAATACCCCTACATAAAAGAGGCACAAAAGGAAAGGCTTTTACTGCAGAGGGGAAAATGGGATGGGGTGGCAGGCAATGCTTGAATCTTGTTCTCATTATAATTGTTTCACAGTGAAGTGTGTTTATGTGTGTGTGTGTGCATGCACGCACAAATACATAAATATATACACATACATATATACATATATGTGAATGCGTGTATACACACATGTATACACACACATACTCAATCAGGTAGTTGGGTATAGAAATTTATCTTACACAAGAGGGAGTCAGGAGGAATAGGGTATAAAAGACATGGGTAGGGATGACAAGGGGGAGGGTGAATTGGGGGAGGCAGTGGTCAGAAGCAAGATGGACTTTTAAGGAGAGGCAGGATAAAAAGAGAGAGAGGAGGATAAATAGAAATGAGATGGAGGGAAATGCACAATTAGTAATCATAACTATAAATGTGAATGGGATAAACTAACCCATAAAAGAAAAGTGGGTAGCAGAATGGACTGAAAACCAGAATCAAACAACATGCTGTGTATAAGATACACAATTGAGACGGAAGACAACAGAGTTAAAATGAAGAGCCAGATCGAATCTATTATGCTTCAGCTGAAGTGAAGATGACTGGGGTGGCAATCATGACCTCAGAAAAAGCAAAAGTAAAAATAGATCTAATTGAAAAAGATCACCAGATAAACTACACTTTGCCAAATTTACCATAGACAATAAAATAATATTAAAGCTTAAAGTTTCTATTGTAAAGGCCTCAGTTTTCAGATATAGAGAACTGAGTCTAATTATTTTTTTTAATTTAATTTTAATTTTCCATTACAATCATATACCACAACTTGTTAGGCCATTCCCTAATTGATTGGCATCCCCTCAACTTCTAACTCTTTGGCACAACAAAAGAGTTGATATAAATACTTTTAAACATGTGTGTCCTTTTCCATTTTTTATGATCTCTTTGGGTTACAGATATAGTTGTGGTATTGCTAGATCAAAGGCAATACACAATTCGATTGCCCTTTGAGCATAGTTCCAATCGCTCTCCAGAATGGTTGTATCAGTTCACAACACTAACAATGCATTAGTGTTCCAATTTTCCCAGGTCTTCTGCAACATATATCATTTTCCTTTTCTGTCATATTAGCCAATCTGATAGGTGTGAGGTGGTAGCTCAGAATTGTTTTAATGTGCATTTCTTTAACCAATGGTGCTTTACATTTTTTCACATGACTATAGATAGCTTTAATTTCTTCATATGAAAATAGCCTGTTCATATCCTTTGACCATTTACCCACTAGGGAATGACTTGTATTCTTATAAGTTTGATTCTCTATATATTTTAGAAATGATACACTGGCTGTAAAAAATTTTTTTTCCAGCTTTCTACTTCCCTTTTAATCTTGGTTGCATTGGCATTGTTTGTGTAACAACTTTTTAATTTAATGTAATCAAAATTATCCATTTTGCATTTCATAATGTTTTCTGTCTCTTGTTTGGTCATAACTTCTTCCCTTCTCCATAGATCTGATGGGTAAAACTATTCCTTGCTCTCCTGATTTGCATATGGTATCACCCTTTATCTCTAATTTAAGCTCTTCCAAGAATGGTTTTGGGGTTTGAGACCTATTCATTTCCCCTTTAATTTTTTTGCATATAGGCATATTGACATTATTGTACTCTTCTGAATTTTGAGCTTCCCTGTTGCCGTATGGTCTTCTATGGTCAAAGCTCTGTTTTATTTCTTGTCCATTTTTTTTTGCTTATTTCATGGGTTTTAAAGTTGAGCTCTCCTGCTGGAGCACAGGGGTTGCTGTCTCAAGTTTCTTGTGTTGGGGGCCAGGGTCTGGATCACTGGCTTTATGTGTTGGGGCTTCAGGTGCTGGTGGCTTGCTCACTGCTCTTAGGTGGCCCACCCTAGTCCTACCTGTTGTTCCCTGGGTTCTAAGGCTGTCAGTTCACCTTTTGTGCTGGGGCTAGAGGCCTCACAGTTGCCCTGCTCTGCTGCTGGCCTGCTGAGCCAGGACCAAGTGGCATCAATTACTGATCTGTTCTGTGGTTCTTCTTGCTTGCTGTGATGCAGTCTGTGTGGAGCTGCACTCCCCTTTTACCCAAGTAAGACACATTTTTTATGAAGTCCTTCTAAGTTATCTTAAGGTGGAAAATTGTTTCACTATGTCTTTTTATAGGTTCTATTGCTCCAGAATCTTGTTTGTAGGCTCGATTTAGCATTGTTTCCAAGGGAAACTGGGGAGAGCTCAGGCAACTTCCTGACTTCTCTCTAACATCTTGGCTCTGCCTCCATTGAGTCCAATTTATAAAAAAAAAAAGCCATTACCCAATTGATAAATAGTCATACGGTATGAATAGGCAGGTTTCAGAAGGAGAAATAATAGCTATGTATATTTATATAAAAAGGCTCTAAATCAATATTGATTATAGAAAGGCAAATTAAAATAATTCTGAGGGTTAAAAACAAATATGCAGGGGGAGGGGCAGAGCCAAGATGGTGGCTGGTAAGCAGGGAATAGTGTGAGCTCCATACTGAGTCCCTCCAAAAACTTATAAAAAATGGCTCTGAACCAATTCTAGAATGGCAGAACCCACAAAACAGCAGAGGGAAGTGGGGCTCCAGCCCAGGACAGCCTGGATGGTCTCTGGGTGAGGTCTATCCCACACGGAGCTGGGAACTGGGAATGGAGTGGAGCAGAGCCCAGCCTGAGCGGTGTGGACCAACAAGACCAGCAACCGGGCAGAGCATGCCCTAGCGCCCTGAATCAGTGAGCTGCGGCAGTTACGAGACTTCTCAACCCACAAACACCAAAGAAAACAGAAAAGGTTAGTGGGAAAAGCTGCGGGAGTGGAAGGAGTTCCTGGTTCGGCTTCCAGCCCCGGGGGCAGCAGAGGTGGGGCAGCTACAGCTGTTGCTGCTTCCTGCTCCAGGCCCACCTGGTGGCAGGAATTAAGTGGCAGATCAGAGCAGGGGTGCACAGCCTGCCGAAGATCTAAGCCCAGCTCGGGTTGGGGGTTCTTGGGGAAGGAGCAGTGCTGGTGTGGCAGAGCTGGCACCTCCCCCCCAAACGTGGAACATAGAACTCTGTAGTCTACAAGCAGTCATACCCCACTGAAAAACGCAAAGGTCAAGTTAGTTGGCTGGGAATATGGCCAGGCAGCAAAAATGCACCGAGATTCAGTCTCAGACTTTGCATTCTTTCTTTGGTGACAAAGAAGACCAAATATACAGACAAAAGAAATTAATGAAGTCAAAGAGCCTACAACAGAAACCTCCAAGAAAAACATGAACTGATCCCAGGCCATGGAAGAGCTCAAAAAGGAGTTGGAAAAGCAAGTTAGAGAAGTAGAGGAAAAATTGGGAAGAGAAATGAGAAGGATGCGAGAAAACCATGAAAAACAAGTCAATGACTTGCTAAAGGAGACCCAAAAAATACTGAAAAATACACTGAAGAAAACAACACCTTAAAAAACAGACTAACTCAAATGGCAAAAGAGTTCCAAAAAGCCAATGAGTAGAAGAATGCCTTGAAAGGCAGAATTACTCAAATGGAAAAGGAGGTCCAAAAGACCGCTGAAGAAAATACTACTTTAAAAAAATAGATTTGAGCAAGTGGAAGCTAGTGACTTTATGAGAAATCAACATATTATAAAACAGAATCAAAGGAATGAAAAAATGGAAGACAATGTCAAATATCTCCTTGGAAAAACCACTGACCTGGAAAATAGATCCAGGAGAGATAATTTAAAAATTATTGGACTACCTGAAAGCCATGATCAAAAAAAGAGCCTAGATATCATCTTTCAAGAAATTATCAAGGAGAACTGCCCTGATATTCTAGAGCCACAGGGCAAAATAGAAATTGAAAGAATCCATCGATCGCCTCCTCAAATAGATCCCAAAAAGAAATCTCCCAGGCATATTGTTGCCAAATTCCACAGCTCCCAGATCAAGGAGAAAATACTGCAAGCAGCCAGAAAGAAACAATTTGAGTATTGTGGAAACCCAATCAGAATAACCCAAAATCTGGCAGCCTCTACATTAAGAGATCGAAGGGCTTGGAATACAATATTCTGGAGGTCAATGGAGCTAGGATTAAAACCTAGAATCACCTACCCAGTAAAACTAAGTATCATGCTCCAAGGCAAAATATGGATTTTCAATAAAATAGAGGACTTTCAAGTTTTCTCAGTGAAAAGACCAGAACTGAATAGAAAATTTGACTTTCAAACACAAGAATCAAGAGAAGCATGAAAAGGTAATCAAGAAAAAGAACAAGAAAAAGAAATTGCAAGGAACCTACTAAAGGTGAACTGTTTTGTTGACATTCCTACATGGAAAGATGATGAGTATGATTCATGAGACCTCAGTAGCTGAAGGGAATATGCATACATATATGTTTATGTATATATATGGGTGAATGTGTATGTATGTATATATCTATGTGTGTATATATATATATACACACACAAAGAGAGAGAGAGAGAGAGAGAGAGAGAGAGAGAGCGGACACAAGGTGAGTTGAAGATGAAGGGAAGATATCTAAAAGAAATAAAATCAAATTAAGGGATGAGAGAGGAACATACTGAGAGAGGGAGATAAGGAGAGATAGAATGCGGTAGATTATCTCACATAAAGGAGGCAAGAGCAAGCAGTTCTGTGGGAGGAGGGGAGAGGGAGGATGAGGGGGGAATGAGTGAACATTGCTCTCATCAGATTTGGCCTAAGGAGGGAATACCATACATACCCAATGGGGAATCTTACCCCACAGGAAAGAAGAGGGAAGAAGATAAAAATAAATGGGGGGGATGACGGAGGGGAGGGCTGATGGGGGTGGAGGTAGTCAAAAACAAACACTTTCGAAAGGGGACAGGGTCAAGGGAGAAAATTCAATAAAGGGTGATGCATTGGGAAGGAGAAAAATATAGTTAGTCTTTCACAACATGAGTATTGTGGAAGGATTATACATAATGATACACATGTGGCCTATGTTGAATTGCTTGACTTCTGAGGGAGGGTGGGTGGGAAGGGAAGAGGGGAGAGAATTTGGAACTCAAAGTTTCAAAAACAGATGTTCAAAAACAAACAAAAATGTTTTTGCATGCAACTAGAAAATAATATACGCATTCACTGTCGCTGTCTCATAGTTTTGGAGTCAGAAATACCCAACTTGAAATTCTGCCCAGATGGTTATTATCTTTGTAACTCTTAGCCTCAATATACTGAGTAGGTTGGACTCTATCACCTCTAAAATACTTGTAACTTTAATTCTAAAATCTTGTGATCTACCATGTATACTAATTTCAGGAGAAAATGATAAGAGTTTTGGCCTTAGCCATAGAAGAATCCACTTAAAGTTCTCCCAGGAGCCTTTGTCCTTTTCCTCTTGAAACATTTACAAAGTAAATTTCACTTTTGATCTGAAACTCCCATCAACCTCCTTACTATTACAGATTTAAATTACTGAAAATATGTCCCTTGGGTTCAGCCTAATTGAATTAATAATAATTTCTTGCTGAACAGCTGTTCTCATCTTTGTGAAGTAGATCCCCCTTGCCCCTACACACAAATTCCCTTGAAGACATATCCCTGCTATACTTTTCTTACTGCTGCTTATTTTCTTACCTTCTGTCTGTTCATCTTCTCCCTTGCCTTTCCACTATTTCTCCTTTTTTTAACATCCTTAAAAAAATTTCAATTTCTCCATTTCACCCATTTTAAATTTGAATATTCTCATCTGAAGCCAACAGGTAAAGTGGCATTTGGGGGAGTTCTATGTTACATGTATGGAAATATTCCTCAAGGTGGCTGCCTCTGGTGTTGGTATTGAATTTGTACAGTTCATTTTCTTTTGTTTGTGTGCATCATCTACTTTCACTATTATCTATCACTTGGACCTTCTATTGACATTTATGCAGTTTTTTCCCCTTTTATTTTTTAAATCTTTTTGGGATACAGACCTAGCAGTGGTATTGCTGGGTCAAAGTATATACAGTTTTATAACCCTTTGGGCAGAGTTCCAAATTGCTCTCCAGAATGGTTGGATTTCCACCAACAGTATATTAATGTTCTTATTTTCCCACATCTGCTCCAACATGTCATTTTCCTTTCCAGTCATCTTAATCAATCTGATACCTGAGAGGTATTTTAATCTGCATTTCTCTAATCAAGAGTGATTTAGATAATTTTTTCATATGAATATTCCTGTTCATGTCATTTGACAATTTATCAATTGGGGAATGACTTATATTCTTATAAATTTGAGCCACTTCTCTACATATTTGAGAAATCAGACTTTTGTCAGAGAAACTGGCTATAAGTTTGTTCCCCAGTTTTCTGCTTTTCTTCTAATCTTGGCTACATTGGTTTTGTTTATGCAAAACCTTTTTTAATTTAATGTAACCAAAATTATTCATTTTACATCTTGTAATGTTCTCTATCTCGTGTTTGGTTATAATTTCTTCCTTTACCCATAGATCTGACAGGTAAATGATTTGACAATCCTTTAATCTGTTTAAAGTATCACTTTTTATGACTAAATCATATACCCTTTTTGAACTTATATTGGAATAAGGTGTGAGATGTTGGTCCCATACCTAATACGTGCCAAAATGTTTTCAAGTTTTCCCAGCAGTTTTTATCCAATAATGAGTTCTTATACCAAAGGCTGGGATCTTTGCAATTATCAAACGCTAGCTTACCATGGTCATTCACTACTATTTATTGTGTAACTAATCTATTCCAATGATCAAACACTCCATTTCTTAACCACTACCAGATTGCTTTGATGATTACTGCTTTATAATATAGTTTAAGATTTTGTACAGCTAGGCTATCTTTTTCACATGTTTTAAATTTATTCCCCTGATATTCTTGAACTTTTATTCTTCCAGATGAATTTTATTTCTATTTTTCCTATCTTTAGAAAATAATTCTTAGTAGTTTGATTGGAATAAGTGTATTAATTTAGGTAGCATTGTCATTTCATTATGTTGTCTTGGTCTAGCCATGAGCAATTAATAATTTTTTTTCTGATTGTTTAGATCTGATTTTGTGTGAAAAGTGTTCTGTAATTGTGTCCATATAATAAATTGTTCTTTGCCTAAATTTAAAAAAAATATTTTTCACCAATTACATATAAAAACTATTTTACTATGTGCTGCTAAGTTTTAAGCTAGAAGTTCTATTGCTCCCACCCCTCCTTTACCCTCCCTGAGGCAGTAAACAATTTGATATAAATTACACATGTGTAATCTTGTAAAACATTTCCATATTAGTGATTGTATGTGGAAGAAAGTTAAAGAAAATGAAAGAAAGAAACAAAGAAAAATATATTATGATTTGGTCTGCATTCAGATTCCATCAGTTCTTTCTCTGGAGTCAAATAGTATTTTTCATCATGGGTCTTTTAGGATTGTCCCTTATCATTGTATTGTTGAGAATTGCTAAGTCATTCACAGCTATTCATTACACAATATTGTTGCTATTCTGTATTATGTTCTCCTGGTTCTGCTCACTGCACTATACATCAGTTGATGTAAGTCTTTTCATTTTTTTTTAAATCATCCTGCTCATCGTTTCTTATGGAACATTCCATTATAAGCCATTTATCATAAGTTGTTCAGCCATTCTTCAATTGATGGGTATCCCCTCAATTTCCACTTCTCAGTGGAATTAATTGTTCTTTAAATGTTTGGTACAATCCACTTGTGAATCCATTTGCTACTGATTTTTTTTTTCCTTAGGGAACTCATTGATGATGTGTTTAATTTCTTTTTCTATGATAGCGTAGTTTGAATATACTATTTCCTCTTCTAGTAACATGGGCATATTTTTGTAAATATTCATCTATTTCACTTAAATTGCTAAGTTCTGGCATATAATTGGGAAAAATAGCTCCTAATAATTCTTTAATTTTCTCTTAGTTGATGATGAATTAACCTTTTTAAATTTTTGATACTGGTAATTTGGTTTTCCTCTTTTTTAAAAAATCAAATTAACCAATGGTTTATCTTTTTTATTGGTCTAAAAAATAGCTCCCAATTTTATTTATTAACTCAATGGTTTTCTTACTTTTAATTTTATTAATCTCACCTTTGATTTTCAGGATTTCCAATTTTGTTTTTAATTGGAAATTTTTAATTTGTTCTATTTCTAGTATTTTAAAGTTTCATGTCCAACTTATTAATCTGTTCTTTCTCTATTTTATTGATGTAAGCTTTTAGAGATATAAATTTTCTTCTAAGTACAGTTTTGGTTGCATTCCATATATTTTGGTATATATATATTACCATTGTTTTCATTCTCTTTAATGAAATTATTGATTGTTTCAATGATTTGTTCTCTGACCCGTACATTCTTCAGGAATCATCTAAATCCATTAAATCATCTGATTTAGTTTCTAATTAATTTTAAGCTTTTTTTCCCACATCCCTTTACTTAATGTAATTTTAATGCACTGATATTTGAAAACTATGCATTTAATATTTCCGCTTTTCTGCATTTGGCTGTGAAATTTATTTGTCTTTATATGTTGTCAATTTTTATGTAGGTGCCATGTACTACTGAGAAAACTGTATATTATTATCTATCCCCATTCAGTTTTCTCCAAAGGTCTATCATGTCTAACTGTTCTGAAATTCTCTTCATCTCCTTAGTTGCTTTCTTATTTAATATATTGTTATATTTATCTAGCTCTGGGAAGGGTATGTTGAGGTCCTCCACTAGTATAGTTTTACTGTCTATTTCTTCCTTTAATTCATCTTACCTTGCTTTAAGTATTTAGATGCTATATGATTTGGTGCATATAAGTTTAGTATTTATATTTATTATATATGGTACCTTTTAGGAAAATACAATTTCCCTGATAATCTCTTTTAATTCTATTTATTTTTACTTTTGCTTTGTCTGAGATCATGATTGCAACTTTGCTTTTTTTTTTTTTTTTGCTTCAGCTGAAGTATAGTAGATTCTGTTCTAGCTCCTTAGCTATTCCCCCTGGTCATCATTCTTTCTCTCTTCTTTCACCCTATCCCTCATCAAAAGTTTTGCTTTTGACCACCACCCCCTCCTAATCTACTTTCTTTACTATCAGCTCCCACCTTTTCCCATCCACCTATTTTATTACTTCCCTACAGGGAAAGTTAGATTTTCAAAAATAATCAACTGAATCTATATGTTATTCCCTTTTTGAGCCAATTCTGATGAAAGTAAGGTTCAATCATTGTCTACTACCCCCCTTTATTTCTCTCTACTGCAAAAGTTGTTTTATGCCTCTTTTCTGTGAGATAATTTATCCTATTCTACCTCTCCTTTCCTCCTTCTGCAAGTGAATTCCTCTTTCTCACACCTTAATTTCTTTTTTTATATTAACCCACCAGAGTCTATGCACACCCATTTTCTCTATGTACATTCCTTCTAACTGCCAGAATAATAATAAAGTTCTTAAGAATTATAAGTATCATCCAAGTATTGTATATATAAGTATCATTCCAAGTATACTCTATGCTGCAAACAACATGTGGAACAGAAACCTCCAAACCGTCAACATCTTGGAAAGACTGTCAAATCAAGAAGAATGGCTGTAAACCTATGGATGTTAAAGGTCCTTCAGCTATCATGTCTCCCCAGCTCACTACTTTTTAACATGTGAATGAAGGGCTCTGCTTCTTCTGTTCTAGTTGGGTTTATTCTTTCCTGATCTTACTTATGTCTTTATTTTGTTTGGGGATTTTTTTCATTTTTGGAGTGGGTTGTTTGTTTTTGCCCCCTCCTCCTAGCCTGGGAAAACATGGAAGGAACATCCTGTAACTTTTGGCTGGACTATGTAGAATGATACAAAGGAAGCTTGAAGGAGACTTGGCAGGAGAGAGCTGAGCTGCCTCCACTGTGTCAGGGGCCATGTCCTTAACACTGACACCCAGAAAGAAGGAGAGAATGAAAAACAGAAATCATCATCTGAAGTACAGAGGCTGTCCATGGCTGCAGAAGTTTGCCCAGTTGGAGCACCAGTCATGAGAAAATGGGTGAACTGAAAATTCCTTCTCCAAGGATAAGAGAAATATCAGCAAGGTTTCCCGACTCCTCTTCCATCTCCTGGTTTCCTTCAAGTCCCAGATAAAATCCCACCTTCTTCAGGAAACCTTTCCATTATCCTAGTGCCTTCTCTCTGTTGATTATGTCTGATTTAAACTGTGTATAGCTTATTTGTACAGAGGTGTTTACATATTGTCTTCCCCACTACACTGCAAACTCCTTGAGAGCAGGGACTGTTTTTTTTTATGTTTTTGTAGCTCCAGTGCTTAGCACAGTGCCTAGCATACAGTAGGTGCTTAATATGTTTGCTGCCTGACTGACTCTAATCCCTGACAAGTTTGTTTGCTACTAAATGTGTTACAATTTGTTCTCTGGCTATGTTCTAACTATTCTTTTATTTTGGTTTTGGTTCTTTCCACTATGCTTTTCTCAAGATTTTCTTGTACCACTCTCATTTATTTTCCACATTTTTCTCTGCCTCTCTTATTTGATTTTTAAAATCCTTTTTGAATTCTCCCAGGACTTCTTTTTTTGGAGCCTGAGACCAATTAACATTTTTCTTTGATGCTTTGAATGTAGCTGTTTTCTTCATTGTGTTCTTATTTGGTGTTTTGATCTTCCCTGAGCCCATAGTAACTTTCTATGGTCAGATTCTGCTTTTATTGTTATTTGCTCAATTTTCCAGCTTATTTCTTGACTTTCAATTTTATGTTAAAGTTGGGACCTGCTCCTAGATTGGAGGGGGGGGGGTGGTTGTCCTACGCTTCAGTTTTTTCATGTTGCTATTTTAAAACTAGCTCCGGGGTTTGTAAATTCTTCTAAGGTGATATGATGTGTAAGGATCAGTGTGGTCCCTGGTCTCCTTGCCTGTGCTCTGGTTTGTGATTGAACACAAGCACTCCTTTCTACCCTGGAATTGTGACCAGGGTCCCTCTTCCTGCTAGTCCTCCTTCTCATTCTGGAACTGTGATTCACTGCATATAGGTAGTACAACAGGGTTCCCTAGAATTTCCTTCTACCAGTTGTCTGACCCCCTTAACCTGTTTTGGGCTGAGAGATCTGGAAGCTCCTGCCAATGCACATACCTCCAAAGCCTGCTGGAGAATGAAAAGAAAAATAAATAACCCCAAATCAGACAAAGAACTCAGGCCTGCATTCACAGGGCCACATAGCCTCATGGGAGAGAAGGGTCAGGCTTAGCCTGTTACAACCTTGTTTTTCAATAGGTACAACTAGAGAAGATGACAAACCAAGAACAGACCAGCCAGATAGAAAGAAACTCCTATTAACTCAATAGTTACTTGACCAGGTTGTTGTGTTTGTCCTTCATTTTCCAAGAGGACCATGACATCAGGGAAATGATGACATGACTTGCAGTTGGCTTTGATTTGAGTGAGGGAGGGCTGTGCAAGGTTACCAGCCTCACTTTCTCCTCCAGAGCCATTGGACCCAGTGACCAGATAATCATCAGGATGTCTGGAGATGACCCAGGATGCATTTGGAGACCCTAGCCCTTTTAGGTTAAGGCATTTTCATGTACTCAGAGTGAGTTATAGAATGTCTACCTACACGCCACAGTCTCTATAAAGCACTTTTTTTTTTTGCATATCATGATTTTCTTAGAAGCAGTTTCCACACCCTCTCCCCATGGGTTGTGAGCATCCTGATTTACTCTAATGAGCATCCTGATTTACTCTGCTAAGGTACTAGTTCATGTCTCCTCATTTTATCCCTCCCCCACCTCTCTTTCTCTCGTTAGAGTCCTGTCTATACCTATCTAGATCCATCATCTGAATATGTCTATCTCTAGAGCTATTACCTATCAAGATGATACCTTATAGTAACTAACCTTTCTGTAGTATAAATAAATACAAATGTATGTATATGTAGAAAAGAAAAAGCGACCTACAGAGACTCAGACTGATGAAAAGAATACTACATAAAGTCAAAGAGAGACATACAGAGAGGCAGAAATAGAGAGGTAACAACAAAATGTTTCAGGTTTGGGGTCTAATCTTACATCTATAATAATGTCTCAGCATTTAAAAAATCATTTAAATAGCTTCCATTACTTCAAATACTCAGAGAATCTCTCAATGACAACAAAGTCATGCCAGCCCCTGGACCCACATCAAGAAATGACTTTTTAAATGTATACTATATTCAATATAGAATTTATTTGTCACTTGTTTTCTCCAGGCATTTCTACTTATTTTTGAGAAATGCTGAGATGAGCTTCCTGGGAAATACACAAGGTTTAGAGAGGTGTGTTATAGAGCACTGGATATGAGGTTAAGTGATAGAATTTGAAGTTCCCTTTCTACTAGTGATCCTGGACAAATTATATGATTTTGGCCCATCATATCCTTGCCTATAAAAGGCCATGGGAAGAGGGACAGCTAAATTGAAGAACTTCGAATTTTCCAGTTTCAAAACTCTCTGAATCTACAAATTGAGGATATAGCCCAGGTCATACTTCAGAAAGATAAGGACATATATGGGGTTAGTGCTTAAGTCTTCTGAATTCAGAAATTTTTTCCCAGTCAATTTCACTTAAACAGAGGCTAAGGACCTACTGGGAAAATGATTTAAAAGCCAGTGATTTTACCTCTCTGACAGGAAAGAATAGTTTGGCTTTCTAAGGTAGAAAGGTGTTGAAGAACAAGAAGACAGCTTCTTGATAGGAAGAAGGAACTGCAAAGAAACATAAGGGGAGTTTAGGTGAGGTTATTCAACTGATCAGAGAAGAAACTGATATAGAGAAGGGAATATGATTTCTCCAACTTTCTAACAGCATAAGAAGTTTGTGGATCCAACAACAGCAACAATGTAGTGAAGATCATCTGTGAAAGACAGCTACTCTGATAGAGACAACAATTCAAGACAATTCCAAAGACTCATGATAAAAAATGGTATATGCCTCCAGAGTAAGAGAGAAATGACAGACTCCGTGTACATACTGATTACACTTGTTTTATTTCATATACTTTTTTTTCCCAACATGGCTAATATGGAAGTATGTTTTGTATGACTTCACATGTATAATTTATATCATATTTCTTGCCTTCTCAAGGGGAAAGGCAGGGGGGAAGAGAGAATTTGGAACTCAACGACTTTTTGGATGAATTTTTTTTAACAAAGAAATGTTTGTGTATCCTAGTTTTAGAAAAAGCCTAGAAGAACCACGTTGTTAGCCAAGGAAGTCCAATAACTTTTTAGTTATGGTGTCACATGATCTATGGATTTTTCAAATTGGATAAGGTCTTAAAAATTTACTCAGCAAACTCATTTTAGAAATGAAAAATCTGAAGTCCAGAGAGGATAACTGGTTTAACTAACACCATATAGCTGATAAGTTGTAGACCCAGATCTAATTTCAAATTCAGTGTTGAATCTCCATACTGCTATATTCACATGTTTACTAGACACTTGTGTGAGGAAACCTATACATTGATTTCTCTCCACTAGTCCCCCACTTTTCCAGATCTTTCCACTGAACGTGAACACCACATTTATTTAATCTACCGGTGATGCTTCACAACAATTTTTCTTGCTCTATGATCATAAATGATCCTAAACCCAGCAATATAATCCTGCTTTATCACCACAATTAAGAACTAGATAATTTAGAACATGGCTCAATGAGACTCTGGCAATTTCTTTGCTTCTTTGCATTGTTCGTACTTTTGAGAGGATCTGATATGAAATTCATATGTACCATCATGGTGGCATTGTGAGATGGCTGAAAGTTTCTTTTTGATGATTATTTTTATTATTTCATTAAATATTTCCCAATTACATGTAAAACTTAACTATCATTTCTTAAAATTTTGAGTTCCATATTTTCGCCTTCCCTCCTGCCTCTTTTCCCTACGTAAGAAGGCAATCCATTTGATATTGATTCTACAAGTGAAGTCAGGTAAAATATATTTCCATATTAGCCTTGTTGAAAAAGAAAGCACAAAGAAAATAAAACAAAAATCAAGAACATTTTAAAAAGTATGCTTCAGGAGCAGAGCCAAGGTGGCAGAGAAAAGGCAAAAGTCAGCTGAGCTCTCCCTAAAACCCCTCTGAACACTTTTAAATAATGCCATAAAACAATTCTTGGAACAGCACAACCCACAGAAGGATGGCATGAAATAATTCTCTAGCCAAAGAAGACTTAGAATGTCAGCAAGAAAAGTCTGTTGCACCTGGGTGAGAGAGGAGCATAGTACAGTGCAGGCTGTGCCAGCACACACCCAGATATAGTAAACCAGGAGCAGGCCTTGGGAGTCACTGAATCAGCAGTGGTGACAGCTGCTTCTGGAGCTCCCAGCCCACAGATGGTAACAGGGTGGAAAAATTGGTCAGAAGAAGATTATAGGGGTCTCTTTGCTAACACTGAGGGAGGATGTTGTTGCTTTGCCCATACTGGGATCCAGATTGTTGTCCTGGGTGGCAATGCCAGGGTGAAAAGGAGCACTAGCACACCAGAGCTTGTGGCTGCAGTGGAGTGGGGCACCTCATCACAATTACAGGGCAGAAAAGAGTGCTTGTGGTTGCTCACAGACCAGAGCACCATCCAGGAGAGCAGTAAACTCACCTCTTCTGAGATCATACCACTGAAGAAAAAGACTCCTTAGAAAGCAGAATTGGCTAAATGGAAAAGGAGGTACAAAAGCTCTGGGAAGGAAAACTAGAATTGAGTAAGTAGAAGCTAATGACTTTCTGAGAAACCAAGAAAAAATAAAACAAAACCAAAATAATGAAAAAAATAGAAGAAAATATGAAATACCTCATTGGAGAAACAACAGGCCTGGAATATAGATTCAGGAGAGATAGTTTTAAAATTATTGGACTACTTGAAAGTCATGATAAAAGAAACTGTAAATGAAACTTTCCATGAGATTCTAGAACTAGAAGATAAAATAGAAATGGAAATAATACAATGATAACCTCCTTGAAAAAGATCCCAAAATTAAAACTCCAAATTCCAGAGCTCCAAGTTCCAGGAGAAAACATTGCAAGGAGAAAGAAACAATTCATTTATTGTGGAGCCACAATCAAGATAACACAAGATTTAGCAACTTCTAAATTAAAGGATTACAACCAAGAATTATGTACCCAGCAAAACTGAACATAATCTTTCAGGGGAGAAAATAGATATTCAATTAAATAGTGGTCTTTCAAGCATTCTTGGTGAAAAGACCAAAGAAAATTTGACTTTCAAATACAAGACTCAGGGGGTAGAGCCAAGATGGCACCTGGAAAACCGGGACTTGCCTAGGGCTCTCCCCCAGGATCCTCCAAACACTGACAAAAAATAACTCTGAACAAATTCTAGAACTGCAGAACCCACAAAATAGCAGAGGGAAGCAGGGTTCTAGCCCAGGATAGCCTGGATGGTTGCTGGGTAAGGTCTATCATGCACAGAGCTGGTATTGGAGTAGAGCAGAGCCCAACGTGGGCTGTGCCTGGACCAACCAGACCAGGAGCCAGGTGGAACAGGCCCTACCACCCTGAATCACTGAGCTCTGGCAGTTAAAAGACTTCTCAACCCACAAACACCAAAGACAACAGAGAAGGTTAGTGGGAAAAGCTGTGGGGACAGAGTGAAAGGAGGTCATGGTTTGGCCACCTCCCCAGGGCAGCAGAGGTGGCGCAGCTATGGAACTACAGCTGCAATTTCTTCTAGCCCCAGGCCCACCTGGTGGGAGGAATTAAGTGGCTGATCAGAGCAGGAGTGCAGAGCCTGTTAAAGATCTGAGTCACGGTCCATGTTAGCAGCTCTTGGGGGAGGAAGAGCGCTGGTATGGCAGAGCTTGCTGTGTAGAAATAGCTCTGAAAACAACAGGACATCCCCTCAAGCTTGGAATAAACTACTCTCTACTCTACAAGCAGTCATACCCCAACAAAAAACTCAAGGGTCAAGTAGTTGGCTGGGAACATGGCCAGGGAGTGAAAATGGACTCAGATTCAGACTCAGACTTTGGAATCTTTCTTTCATGACAAAGAACACCAAAACATACAGCCAGAAGAAGTCAACAAAGTCAAAGAGCCTATATCAAAAGCCTCTAAGAAAAACATGAACTGGTCTCAGGCCATGGAAGAGCTCAAAAAGGATTTGGAAAAGCAAGTTAGACAAGTAGAGGAAAAATTGGGAAGAGAAATGGGAATGATACGAGAAAACCATGAAAAACAAGTCAATGACTTGCTAAAGGAGACCCAAAAATACTGAAGAAAACAACACTTTAAAAAAGAGACTAATTCAAATGGCAAAAGAGCCCCTAAAAGCCAATGAGGAGAAGAATGGCTTGAAAGGCATAATTAGCCAAATGAAAAAGGAAGTCCAAAAGTCCACTGAAGAAAATACTACCTTAAAAATTAGATTGGAGCAAGTGGAACCTAGTGACTTGATGAGAAATCAAGATATTATAAAACAGAACGAAAGGAATGAAAAAGTGGAAGACAATGTGAAATATCTCATTGGAAAAATCACTGACCTGGAAAATAGATCCAGGAGACATAATTTAAAAATTATTGGACTACCTGAAAGCCATGATCAAAAAAAAAGAGCCTAGATATCATCTTTCAAGAAATTATCAAGGAAAACTGCCCTGATATTCTAGAGCCAGAGGGTAAAAGAGAAATTGGAAGAATCCATTGATTGCCTCCTGAAAACAATCCCCCCCCCAAATTCCTAGGAATATTATTGCCAAATTTCAGAGCTCCCAGATCAAGGAGAAAATACTGCAAGCAGCCAGAAAGAAACAATTTGAGTATTTTGGAAACACAATCAGAATAATCTATATTAAGGGATCCAAGGGCTTGGAATATGCTATTCCAGAGGTCAATGGAGCTAGGATTAAAACAAAGAATCACCTACCCAGCAAAACTGAGTATCTTGCTCCAAGGCAAAATATGGATTTTCAACAAAATAGAGGACTTTCAAGCTTTCTCAGTGAAAAGACCAGAGCTGAATTGAAAATTTGACTTTCAAACAGAAGAATCAACAGAAGCATGAAAAGTTAAACAAGAAAGAGAAATCACAAGGGACTTACTAAAGTTGAACCATTTTGTTTACATTCCTACATGGAAAGATGATGTGTATAATTCATGAGACCTCAGTATTAGGGTAGCTGAAGGGAATATATATGTGTGTCTATATGTATACAGCACATATAGACAGAGGGCACAGGGTGAGTTGAATATGAAGGGATAATATCTAAAAAAATAAAATCAAATTAAGGGATAAGAGAGGAATATATTGAGAGAGGGAGAAAGGGAGATATAGAATGGGGTAAATTATCTCACATAAAAGTGGCAAGAAAAAGCACTTCTGTTGGGAGGGAAGAGGGGACAGGTGAGGGGGAATGAGTGAATCTTGCTTTCATCAGATTTGACCTGAGGAGGGAATAACATACACACTCATTTGGGTATCTCAGCCCACAGGAAATAAGGAGGAAGGAGATAAAAAAGGGGGGATGATAGAAGGGAGGGCAGATGGGGGAGGAGGTAATCAAAAGCAAACACTTTTGAAAAGGGACAGGGTCAAGGGAGAAAATAGTATAAAGGGGGATAGGATAGGAAGGAGCAAAATATAGTTAGTCTTTCACAACATGAGTACTGTGGAAGGGTTTTGCATAATGATACATATGTGGCCTATGTTGAATTGCTTGCCTTCTTAGGGAGGGTGGGTAGGGAGGAATGAGGGGAGATAATTTGGAACTCAAAGTTTTAAAAGAAGATGTTCTAAAAATAAGTTTTTGCATGCAACTAGGAAATAAGATATACAGGCAATGGGGCCTAGAAATCTATCTTGCCCTACAAGAAAGTAATGGAAAAGGAGAAGGGGGAAGTGGAGTGACAGAAGGGAGGGCTGACTGGGGAATAGGGCAATCAGAATGTATGCCATCTTGGAGTTGGGGCGAGGGTAGAAATGGGGAGAAAATTTGTAATTCAAATACAAGACTCAAGAGAAGCATAAAAAGGTAAACAGGAAAGGGAAATCATAAAAGACTTAATAAGGTTAAACTCTTTACATTTCTACATAGAAAGATAGTATTTTTAACTCATAATACCTTTCTCATTATTAAGGTAATTAGAAGGAATATTTATAGGCAGAGGGCACAGGTGTGAGTTGAATATGAAGGGATGGTATCTAAAAAATAAAATTAAGAGAGGAGAGAAGAATGTCCTGGGAGAAAGAAAAGGAGAGGTAGAATGAGTAAATTATCTCACATGAAAGAGGCAAGAAAAAGCTTTTACAGTAGAAGGGAAGAGCGGGGTGGGGGAGGATAGTGAGTGAACCTTACTCTCATCATAATTGGCTCAAAAAAGAAATTACATACAGACTCTATTGGCTATAGAAATCTATCTTACCCTACAGAAAATTAGGAGAGGAAGGGAGTAAGGGAAGGGGGGTTGTGATAAAGGGGGCAGATTGGGGGAAGGGGTAGTCAGAAGCAAAACACTTTTGAGGAGGGACAGGGTGAAAGAAGAGACAGAATAGCATAAACGGGGGTGGGATTAGGGTAGAGGGAAATATAGTTAGCAATAGAAACCATGAATAAAATTGAGGCGAGTTTCACTGATAAAGTCCTCTTTTTTCAAACATATAAAGAACTGAGTCAAATTTACAAAAATAAGAGCCATTCCCCAATTGATAATGATCAAAAGATATGAACAGTTTTCTGATGAAGTAATCAAAACTATCTATAGCCACGTGAAAAAATACTGTAATTTTCTATTAGAGAAATGCAAAATAAAACAATTCTGACATACTACTTCATAGTTATATTGACTAATAGGACAAAAAAGGTAAATGACAAATGTTGGAGGGGATGTGGCAAAACTAAGATATTCATGCATTGTTGGTGAAGTCGTGAATTAATTCAAACATTCTGTAGAGCAATTTGAACTATGTTTAAAGGGCTATAAAACCATGCATATCCTCTGAGCTAGCAATATCACTACTAGGTCTGTATCCTAAAAGAGATTAAAAAAAGAAAAAGGACCTATATGTACAAAAATATTTATAGCAGCTATTTTTTGGTAGCAAAGAATTGGAAATTGAAGGGATGCCTGTCAACTAGGGAATGGCTGAACAAGTCGTGGTATGTGATCATGATGGAATACCATTGGGCTATAAGACATGATAAGCAGGATGCTTTCAGAAAAACCTGGAAAGGCTTACATGAGCAGATACAAAGTGAACTGTGCCTTGTACAAGGTAAAACAAATATTGTTAAGACGATCAGCTGTAAATGACTTAGGTATTCTCAGCAATACAATAATCTAAGACAACTCTGAAGTATTTTATGATGAAAAATGCTATCCATCCCCAGACATAGATGATAGTGTCTGAATACACAGATTGAAGTGTACTTTTTTTTACTTTTTATTTTATTTTCAAAATGATTAGCACAGTACCTGGAACATAGTAGGCATTTAATAACTCCCTTCACTCCCCTTCCCCTCTCTAGCTTTAAATGTGTTATAGGTATGTTAAACAGGTTAATATTCATTCAGGCATTTTGTTCAATACTTCAAATGTTGGAACATATTTTACTGAGAAATAGTCCAGTGTCTATGAACTGGGCAATCACTAGAGACTGTAACAGATTCTACAACAGTAAGCCATGAATACTAAATGTATATTGGAATGTATAGACACATATATAGGGCTAAAGGTTTTAGAGGGGTGAATGAGGTGGGACAAGGGAAGAATGGCTGCAGGAGACTTCTTGTGTGCAATTAGCATCAAACATACTATAACTATTTAGTAATGTTCATTGTCACAGTTTGTAAGAATCCCTTTCCTTTGGAATAATTTGATGAAGTGCTATTTTCTCAGAATGGTCTGCCAAAATTATGACAAAACCATGGCATTGTGTGATATCTTTTTTTCACATGTACAATATCACGCATCTCAGGGAGACTTTCAGAAAACAATCCTGACAAGTGTTAAGCTGAGATTCAGAAATGTGGAAATGGTAAACAGATAGATATATTTTGCCAAAGTTTTGTATGTGTATTTGTGTGTTTTAAATAAACAAAAGAATTATCATGTCATGAAATTATGGAAAATGAAGTAAGCACAGCCAGGAAAACAATACACAAAATGAATAAATCAAAATAAATAGAACAACAATCACAAAACAATCAAAGATGAATGCTACAGAATTATGAAAAACAAACTTGGCCCTGAAGAAAAGATATGAGAAGATATCATATGGACCTCCCTCTCCAGCATTGTAGAAGAAAATATTGGTCAATTTCATTGATTTTCCCCTTTCATCTCTCTCTCTCTCTCTCTCCCTCTCTCCCTCCCTCCCTCCCTCCCTCTCTCTCTCTTTCTCTCTCTCTCTCTCTCTCTCTCTCTCTCTCTCTCTCTCTCTCTCTCTCTGTCTCTCTCTCTCTCTCTCTCTGTCTCTCTCTCTCTCTCTCTCTCTCTCTCTCTCTCTCTCTTTTAGGGCAAGGGTGAAGGAAATGGGCTAGATTAGGTGACATAGAAACAAAAAAAAGATATTAATACAATCTATTTAAAAATAATAGTAAAAAATTAAAATAATAGTAATATAATGAAAGATGTTGATATTTATTCTTCAGATAAAATATAGCACATTATTTACATTTAACTCAATTCAATAATCATATATTGTGCACCTACTGTGTTCAAGGCACAGTGTTTTATTAAAAGAAAATCAGTTATTATAATATTGAACATTTAAATGACACTTGTTTTTAGGGGTAGGGGAAAAAATTGGCTCCCTCTATCTTACCCAAGATGAAAGTAAAGCAGCTCTCAGTGTTCAATCCCACTGCTAGTCAGCATGGATTCTTTGACCTGGTACATCTTTGACTAGAGCCAGTATAACACTCCTCAGGCAGCTTAGTGACCTTTTCCCACTTCTGGGAGATCACCACATTGGTGTTAGCCTTAGTGTGGCTCTGATTTACTTTGGCCCCACTGTCTCTCAGAACTCCTGAAGTCAAGCAATATACTAGCCTCAGCCTCCCCAACAGTAGGGACAACAGGCATGAACCACCATGCTTGACAATCTGTGGTTTTTCAAATGGTATGAAATTCTAATCACCAGTTCAGGACCACCTTTTCCAGTTCTCTATGAAGAGGAAATGTGGAGGAGAGAATTCCTTCTGACTGCCTCCTTCCATATAATCTACTGGAATCCTAAGTTATCCCTTCTTGAGACAAAGAATTGCCAAAACTCAAGTAACAGCCCAGAGATCCTTTTACAGAGATAGTATGGTGTATTGGGGCTTGGAGTAAAAAAACCCCTTTGTTCAAACTTGGCTCTGCCCGTTACTATGTCTGAGACCTTGCAAAAATTATTTGGCAACTGGGTGGCCTATAGTCAATAGAGACTTGAATTCAAATCTATTCTCAGACACTTACTAAACAATATGACCCTGGGCAAGTCACTTAATCCTTTTATGCCTCAATTCCTTCATTATTATTTTTATCTCTCTGTGGTTCAGTTTCCTCCATCCCTTTAAGGAGGAGAATGGGCTATATGAAATATAAGGTCTCTTCCTCCTCTATATCTATGATTCTATGACCTATTAACTTGATTGACCTATTATGACATATTATAACCTATTATAACCTATCTATGACCTATTATCATAACATTTTTTATGCTATGATAAAGAGAATACCTAACTGCTTGCCAGTACTACCCTTGTCCCCATATAAGTGCTGAGCTACAATGGACCTCTTGGGATCAGTTAAGAATAAGACCACCAAGCAAATCCCCATATCTCCTCCAAAAGAAAAGAAACAAAAACCAAAAACAATATAAAAACAGAACCTGAACATTGGATAGTTACAAAATGTTGGGCTTGATGCTGAAAAAGACAATATACCTTGCTCCTTTTTTTTTTAAATCATTACTTATTTATTTAATATTTTTAGTTTTCAGTATTGATTTTCACAAGAGTTTGAATTACAAATTTTCTCCCCATTTCTACCCTCCCCCACTCCAAGATGTCATATATTCTGATAGCCCCATTCCCCAGTCAGCCCTCCCTTCTGTCACCTCATTGCCCCCCATTCCCTTTTCCCTTACTTTCTTGTAGGGCAAGACAGATTTCTAGGCCCCATTACCTGTATATCTTATTTCCTAGTTGCATGTAAAAACTTTTTTTTGAACATCTGCATTTAAAACTTTGAGTTCCAAATTCTCTCCCCTCTTCCCTCCCCACCCACCCTCCCTAAGAAGGCAAGCAATTCAACATAGGTCACATGTATAGCATTATGCACAACCCTTCCACAATACTCATGTTGTGAAAGACTAACTATATTTTGCTCCTTTCTATCCTATCCCCCTTTATTCAATTTTCTCCCTTGACCCTGTCTCTTTTTGAAAGTGTTTGATTTTGATTACCTCCTCCCCCATCTGCCCTCCCTTCTATCGTCCTCCCTTCTTTATCTCTTCCCTCCTTCTTTCCTGTGGGGTAAGATGCCCAATTGAGTGTGTATGTTATTCACTTCTCAGGTCAAATCTGATGAGAGCAAGACTCACTTATTCCCCCTTACCTGCCCCCTCTTCCCTTCCTACAGAACTACTTTGTCTTGCCACTTTTATGTGAGATAATTTACCCCATTCTATCTCTCCCTTTCTCCCTCTCTCAATATATTCCTCTCCCATCCTTTAATGTGGTTTTATTTTTTTAGATACCATCCCTCCATATTCAATTCAACCTGTGCCCTCTGTCTATATGTATATATGTGTGTGTGTGTGTGTGTGTGTGTGTATGTATATATGTGTATATATATACATGCACGTATGTATGTATGTATGTATATTCCCTTCAGCTACTCTAATACTGAGGTCTCATGAATTATACACATCATCTTTCCATGTAGGAATGTAAACAAAATAGTTCAACTTTAGTAAGTCTGTTATGATTTATCTTTCTAGTTTACCTTTTCATGCTTCTCTTGATTCTTCTGTTTGAAAGTCAAATTTTCTATTCAGCTCTGGTCTTTTCATTGAGAAAGCATGAAGGAGCATGATACTCAGTTTTGCTGGGTAGGTGATTCTTGGTTTTAATCCTAGCTCCTTTGACCTTCAGAATATCATATTCCAAGCCCTTGGATCCTTTAATGTAGAAACTGCTAGATCTTGTATTATCCTGATTGTGTTTCCACAATACTCAAATTGTTTCTTTCTGGCTGCTTGCAATATTTTCTCCTTGATCTGGGAGCTCTGGAATTTGGCGACAATATTCGTAAGAGTTTTGTTTTTTATTTTTTTGGGGAGGATCATTTTCAGGAGGTGATCAGTGGATTCTTTCGATTTCTATTTTACCCTCTTATTCTAGAATATCAGGGCAGTTCTCCTTGATAATTTCTTGAAAGATGATATCTAGGCTCTTTTGTTGATCATGGCTTTCAGGTAGTCCAATAATTTTCAAATTATCTCTCCTGGATCTATTTTCCAGGTCAGTGGTTTTTCCAATGAGATATTTCACATTGTCTTCCACCTTTTCATTCCTTTGGTTCTGTTTTATAATATCTTGATTTCTCATCAAGTCACTAGGTTCCACTTGCTCCAATCTAATTTTTAAGGTAGTATTTTCTTCAGTGGTCTTTTGGACCTCCTTTTTCATTTGGCTAATTCTGCCTTTCAAGGCATTCTTCTCCTCATTGGCTTTTTGAAGCTCTTTTGCCATTTTTGTTAATCTATTTTTAAGGTGTTGTTTTCTTCACTATTTTGGGGGGTCTCCTTTAGCAAGTCATTGACTTGTTTTTCATGGTTTTCCCGCATCACTCTCATTTCTCTTCCCAATTTTTCCTCTACTTCTCTAACTTGCTTTTCCAAATCCTTTTGGAGCTCTTGCATGGCCTGAGACCAGTTCATGTTTTTTTTGGAGGCTTTGACTCCATTGACTTCTTCTGGCTGTATGTTTTGGTCTTCTTTATCATCAAAGAAAAACTGCAAAGTCTGAGTCTGAGTCTGCAACTCTTTTCACTGCCTGGCCATGTTCCCAGCCAACTACTTGGCCCTTGTGTTTTTCATCAGGATATGACTACTTGTAGAGTAGAGTGTAGTTTGTCCCAAGCTTGAGGGGGTGCGCTGTTGTTTTCAGAGCTATTTCTACACAGCAAGTTCTGCCACAGCAGTGCTCCTTCTCCCCAGAACCACCAACCCATACAGTGACTCAGACCTCAGCAGGCTCTGCACTCCTACTCTGATCCACCACTTAATTCCTCTCACCAGGTGGACCTGGGTCCTGAAGCAACTGCAGCTGTAGTTCTGTCCTCAGAGGTGCACCACCTCTGCTGCCCCTGGGGAGGTGGCTGAACTGCAAACTCCTTTCACTCTTCCCCACAGTTTTTCCCACTAACCTTCTCTGTTGTCTTTGGTGTTTGTGGGTTGAGAAGTCTGGTAATTCCCACAGTTCACTAATTCAGGGTGGTAGGGCCTGTTCAGCCTGGCTCCTGGTCTGGTTGGTCCAGACGCAGCTCATGGTGGGCTCTGCTCTGGCTCCGCTCCACTCCCAGCTCCATGTGTGATAGATCATTGACAATCCAGGCTGTCCTGGGCTGGAGCCCTGCTTCCCTCTGCTATTTTGTGGGTTCTGCAGTTCTAGAATTTGTTCAGAGCCATTTTTATAGGTGTTTGGAGGGTCCTGGGGGAGAGCTTTAATTAACTCCCTGCTTTCCAGCTGCCATCTTGGCTCCACCCCACCTTGCTCCATTCTTTGCAGAGTTGGGAAACTATTTGTATGGAAAATTGCATCTACTGTCAGACTTGATTGTTGTATTAGTTATTTTAGCTGAACAGCATCTCCTTCCCATTCATTCATTCATTCATTCATTCATTTATAGGCAAATAATTCCTTTCTGTACAGAGAGGAATTTGAGATATATTTGGAAATGAACAAGTGTAATGGCAAGTAGTATGGGACATTTTGCTGTTTTTTGTTTTGGAGTATTTCTCAGCACTAAGGCAATCAAGTGCCTTTGAGTCTTGCCTTTGTTTCAATCAAGAGTCTTTGATTGAATCAGGAGTCTTTGATGACCTGCTTAAGTCACAGGAAGGCCTAGGTCACATGTGTTTGAGTTCCATGTTTGTGACACCCTCTGACCCTGAAGAAGTGTGTGTGTGTATATATATATATATATATATATATATATATATATATATATATATATATATATATATATATATATATTCTATGAGGTTAGCATTTTGTGTGGAGCTCACTAATTGGAAGAGCATTCCTGTGATTTTGTCAGATGAGACTTTGTGTAGCCGTCAAGGAGACCCTCAGCTTTGAAAACCCAGATGTTGGTGCTTCTCTCTCTGGTAACTGTGAATGTATTGCTATGGTCAGATACTTAGAAGCCCATCTGTTGATTGGTGTTTATTTGCTGTGTTTATATATTTCTTGCTTATAATTTCTGTCTGTGTTTTCTCTGTCTGTTTCCCCCTGAACTAAGTGAATATTTGTATGTCTAATTAAAGTAATATTATTAACCCCTTAAATTTGCTTTCCTTAGAAAAGCACATCAAAGAACCTGTGCTAACAGTCCTCCTGTGTGCTGGTGTTATTGTCCTTACACAGCCATAGTGGCTGCAAGTAACATTGTTACATGATGTAAAAACAAATGACATCAACACATTTTTAAAAGAAAAGAAATAGCTACCTCTCTCATTTATGTTACCTATAATTAGTGATTTCCAAAGATCTGTCAATATGAATAGAATAGGATGATTAAAAAAAGTGAGATAAACTCCTGAATTTGTTTTAGTGTATTCACCTAAAAATAGAGAATTTTAAATCTAGCCTGAATAAGCAAACACACAACTTTCTCCATACTGTCTCCAAGGATTTTACATTTGAGTATCAGAATGTACTGAGCAGAGACAAATCTTGTGAGTTTTTTGTAACTCTCAACCTTCAGGTACCTCTCTTTTCATTGCTGGAGATTACTCATTGAGATCTGCAGATGCTGGCAAAGATGTGAGGTCCACATCTATGAGGATAGGTTCTCTATCCAACACCAGAGTGGGCAGACAGGGAGCCTAATCTTTTCAAAATTTGATATAATTTATATACGGTGAGCTCCAGCAGGATAAGACTCCTATCTCCATTTATTTTGTTGTTATTTTGTTTCATTTTTTAAAAATGTTTTAAATTAGTAATCATTTTGTCACTTATTTTGGTGGCTGGAATCAAGTAAAATCACTAAACAAAATTATGAGAGATTAAAGAAAATGATTTATTGTCTTTTCTTTCCAAAGCAGCATGGTATAATCAAATGAGTATTTGACTAGGTTTTCGGGAGCCTAGATTGAAGTAACAACTCTGATGCCTTTTAAAGATATGTGTGTGTATACACACATACACACACACACACACACACACACACACACAGATAGATCTTGTTTTTCCATAACCTAGATATTCCTTTGTATCCATTTCCTTCCCCCATCACAAAGAGCCAACCCATATAACAATTTTTATTAAGAGAGAGGAAGAAGAAAAAAAAATAATCAAAACATCAGGATATCAAAACAATTGGAAAATTTATGCAATGTTTTGGATATTCCACCTTTGCAAAGGAATAGTATAGATGTCTTCCCATATTCTTTTCTTTGGGAACGTGTTTGTTCTTTGTAATTTTATAAAATTCATTTATAATGTTATTGTTCTTTCATTAACATTATTTTAGTGATTGTGTTCCTGTTTTCTTGCCTCTGCTTGTTTTACTTTATATCAGTTTATATGAGTTTTTCTATGGTTCTCCATGTTAATCATATTTTTAATTTCTTATAATATAGTAATATTGTATTTCATTCATGTACCTCAATTTTTTTAGCCATTTCCTAGTTGATGAGCATCTATTTCACTTCCAGCTTGATGCTGCCATGAAAAATATTGCTAAAAATATTTTGGTTGATTTGAGGGGCCTTCTTTTTATCAATAACCTCCTTGAGGAATATGCAAATTAATGGAATCTCCAGGGATTTTATTTGTATAATTCCAAATTGCCTTTTCATATTTTTTTTACTGATCTTTACTCCTCCAACAATGAATTAGTGTATCTTTCTTCCCTTAACACTTCCAACATTGATTATTCCCAACTTTTGTCATCTTTTGCAAATTTGTGGATTGTCAAGGAAAACCACAGGTTTCCCATTTGTCTCTCTGGTTGTCGCACTGACCAAGGTCTGGTAAATATTAATTCTCTGAGTATAGATTTCATGTCTGAAAACAACCAACACTTATTTGGAGTCAATATAAGTAAAAAAAAAAGTGTGGTGATTAAGTTATGAATACTGATTTTCATTCAAAATATCATGTGACTCTTAAGGAAGAAGGTTGGTTTTCTTGTGTTACCTCGTGAATTTGCTCTTAACATCAAAGAGATCTAGAATAGGTATTAAAAACAATTAATCTAATAAAACCAACTAATTAAAAAGAAACAGCACATCTGTAATCTGATTTCTAAATGGATGAAAGATTAGGGACTTTCGAAGGATGGAGGAGAAGACTGAACAGGTACAATTCCCTGAAATCAGAAAAAGAGGTGTACCACTCCCTCCAACTCTCTGTAAATAACCAAAGGAACATGGAAACAGTAATTAATCAATAATGGGACAATTTTCTGATAAGATATACAAATTGCTTGAGATGTATAATTTTGAGAAAACTCCTTGGATCTATCTTGGATCTGGCTGGGTTTCTCTCCTTAGTTAAGGCTCTCTAAGTAGCAAGGTGGTCCAGCTTCTGCAGTCACACAGGACTAGGTTTAAACAATGCAATAACGTTTTCTTTCAATCCGCACAACTGAATAAAGTTTTCTCATAGGACAGAATTTTGATGAGACTGGACCCATAGTTGAATAGAAAGGAAATTAAGCTTGATCCAGAATTGAGTCACAAGATGGAGTTACTCAATTCCCACAATTAACCACTTGCTATCCTAATCTCCTCAATTCCCTCACAATTAAATTTTGTAGAATTGTAATCATAACTCATAAGTAATAAATATATATAATATACACATGCACATGCATTTATGTGTACATGTACATGTGTATGTATATATACTATATATTATATGTATATATGGCTGTACATGTACATATATACAAATATAAATCCATCAAATGGGGAAAGACTGAACATAATTTGATATCTAAACATAATTGTAAGCTTTGTGGCATTTAAAAAGAACAATTTATAGAAAAGTGGGAAGACTTAAGCAAAACACATTATTTTGAGTTGGAAGGGACCCCGGCCTTTATCCCTTCCAATGAGATAAGCAAACAATGTATACAATGACAGCCATGATACAAATGAAAACGATACTAGAAAAAATTTGAATTTTTATTGTTCACAGGCCATCTTCAACTCTAGAGTATTGATACTGAAATACTCCCTACTTTTTCCCAATTAGTAAAGATGTACTGTACTATGGATGTGTAGCATGAGATGGACTTTCAGACATGGTCTAACAGTCTGGATGTCTATGTTATTACTTGATTTTTATTTTTCTGTGTTAATGAGGAAAAATTCAGTGTGGGGATGATTTTATATGGGGAAAAATTATAGAGTTAAAAAAAAGACAACAGAAATAATAATAATAAAAAGTTCTTGCTCCCAACAACCCTTCAGCACTGCTTTGAATAACTAATGCTTTTAAATAAGTGCCATTATTTGACTCAGCAGTTCCATAGGGAATGGATGAGCTGCAAAAAAGAGATAAGAAAAACATGAATTTGGCTGAGCAAGAAATACTGGGTATAGGGCACATTTGTTGTAATTAAGAAATAATAGACAAAAAGTCCTAAGAAGAGACATTAATCTCTGCTAATTAATGAGACTCTTTTAGTGATATTATAATTAAAATAGCTATGATTTCTTTTAGAAAAGAAAAAGACTAAAGAAAACAAGGGAATATTCAATGGGGTTTTATGAAAGTCTAATGCAAGTTATTTTTTTTTAAAGAAAACAGACACATGGAAAATATTGAATAGTTCAAAAAAGGCTTAGATAAATACTATTTCAGCATTTAAATGGAGCTATTATCTCATCAATGTGGATACTCCCTCCACTTGTGCAGATCACAGCACACACATGGATCTTACAACTTTTTGCAACTATTTTCAAAACGCTCATTTAAATACTCCACCAGGGATCCACTCCATGTATTAGGTGCTTTCTTTGATATTTCTTGACATTATCTAAGTAAAAATGCAGCAAATATGCCGTCCTTTGGTTACTTACCCATTTTTGTTTTGTGACTTGACTAACTTTTCTGGTCACACATCTCTCTCCAAAATAAAGGCCCATTAAAAAATAACAATAATATTCTGGTGTTGATATAAGGCTATGTAATCATATAATTCCCTAGTCTCTGAAGAAAGTGATTTGTCAATCTCACAAAGAGCTATGGAGAGTTACACGATGAGCACAAATAGTTTGTAGAATATCAGTAATGGGGAACTGCATTCCTAAATGTCATCCAAAAAGTTAGATAAAACATAGAATATATAAATCCATGATCTCCACACTTTTGGATATTATGAAACGTTGATTTCACCAGTGGAGGAAGCATTTACTGTTGGAATTCCCTAGTTGGATGAAGACTTCAACCTCTCTGTGATTCCTCTGAGAAGTCCTAAGTTATTGCTTCAGGGACCTAAAAGGGAAACAAATGGCTAAACCAAGATTTGAATCTAGGCCTTCCTGATGCCATGGCTAGCTCTCTAAATACTATGCCTGTCTGTCTCTATAGTTGTGACTAGGAAATACTAAATCAATTTTAGGTTTATCCTTAAAATGTTTAAGTTTATGTTTTCTCCAATGTGTGTGTGTGTGTGTGTGTGTGTGTGTGTGTGTGTGTAGACATATATATATATATATAGACATAGATATATACATATATCTATATGTAGATATATAGATATATTTGGAGCCATTATAAGAGATGTTAGTGAAGGGATTGAATCAATTTGGAAGATACTTACTAAAGTTTTGTTCAAAGTTGATCCAGTATTAATTTTACATATGAAGAAGTCAGATATACAGCTCCTGGAATAAAATGGATTTGATTCATTTGCAAAACAGAAAATCAAGAGCAACAGAAGTTCCAGATGTCTCTCCAAATCAGTCTGACCCTGGCTCATTTCATGCTCATCACCAAATGCTTTAATCATGATTAGACCTAAATGTCAACCTTTGCAGTGAGATACCTCTGAGTCAGATTGACTCTATGCCCCAACAAAATGGCCACATTATTATTGATTGTAAGGCTGTAGGCAAAGGCTGAAAGTAAATTGGTATTAATGGACCCAATTGTAGAGAACATACAGTCAGACTATCACAGAGCTGCATTGTTACATCTCTCTCCAAAATAAAGGCCTGTTAAAAAATAACAATAATATTCTGGTGTTGATATAAGGCTATGTAATCATATAATTCCCTAGTCACTGAAGAGTTGATTACAACTACATTTAGTTAACATTTAGGTTTGAGAAAAAAATTTTAATAATGATAACAATGTTGTTGTTGATGATGATGATAATGAGAGCTGACATTTACATAGGGTTTTAAGGTTTCCAAAGCAATATGTCTGTATTATGTATCATAATTTGACATGATGCTTAATTTATATTTTAGATTATACTCAATTTAGAAATCAGGAAAGTTATGTGATTATTTGGGAGTTTCCAACAAAACTTCCTGAGAAGAAGGTTGTCCATTGTAAAATAATAACATTCTACTAAATTTTTGAAGATCACACTCTCCATCCTCATCTCCACCTTTTAGAATCTCTGACTTCTTTCAAAACTCAGCTCAGATTTCATCTTCTGTCACAGTCCTTTTCTACTCCTTCTTCCCCGACTGCTGGAGGCTTCCTCTCTAAGTTTGTCTTTCATTTAATCTGTATGGTTCTTATAAATACCTATTTAAGTATTTTTTTCTCCTACATTAGAACATAAGTTCCTTGAGGGCTATCTTTGTATCCCTATCTTTCTCATCTAGTAAATACTTTATAATTGTTTATTGATTGATTGTCCCTCATGGTCATTATCATCTAACACTTAAAGTACTTTAACACTTAGTACTTTAAAATTGGCAAAGCGCTTTCCATATGTTGTATTGAGTCTAGCAACCATAAGATGATGGAAGAACCCCAAGTATGCTCCTTTCTAGTTTACACATAATGCAAGTTAAGTTCAGAAGCATTAAGAAACTAGCCTATAATCACAATCTGTTGAAATAAGTGTCAGGGTCATCATCAGAACTCAGATCCTACTAATTCCCTAGGTGAAGTACTCTATCCAATATAATATGAGAGAAGAGGGCAGTGAACTAAATCAGAATATGATGTATCCCTAAGTTAGCACCATTGATTTTTCTTGGGTGGGCATAGGACATGATTAATAAAGACCAAGAATGCAGACTGAATCCAATGCATCAGTGAATGTGAACAACTTTTATAATCAAGGAAAATGCTGACCCAATTGTGAAAAAAAAAATATTTTTTTAAAAAATGGTGGCCTATGGGGGATATGAACAGGCAGTTTTCAGAGGAAGAATTTAAAGATATATATAGGCGTATGAAAAAATGATCTAGATCGTTATTGATTAGAGAAATGCAAATCAAAACAACTCTTAAGTACCACATCTCTCCTGTCAGATTGGCTAAAATTACAAAACAGGAAAATGACAAATGCTGGAGAAGATGTGGGAAAATTTGACATTAACACATTGTTGGTGGAGTTATAGACAGAGCTAGCCATTTTGGAGAGCATGTTGGAACTATGCCCAAAGGGCTATGAAATGTTCATATGCTTTGACCCAGTAATACAACTCCTAGGGCTATATCCCAAAGAGATAACACAAGTGGGAAAGGGACCCATATGTACAAAAATATTTATAGCAGCTCTTTTTGTGGTGGCAAAGAATTGTAAATCAAGGGCATGCCCATCAATTAGGGAAAGGCTGAACAAGTTGTGGTATATGACTATAGTGGAATAATATTGTGCTATAAGAAATGGGGAAGATATGGACTTCATAACAACCAAGAAATACCTACATGACATGATGCTGAGCGAGAGGAGCAGAACCAGGAGAACATTTATGCAATACTCAAGTTGCATATATCAGACTGTATGCTGTCTTGAGGGAAGGGGGGAGAGGAGGGAAGGGAAGAAAATTTGAAACTCAAGAACATGTAGAACTAAGTGTTGTAAACTAAAAATAAAAAAATCTAATTTAAAAAATGGTGACCTATAAAAGGGTGCAACTTCTAACACTTATCCTCCAGAATGTATCATACAAAGAATCTGGGGTTATAGAACTATTGCTAAAGGGGGGTTAGGAATGCGGAAGGGCAATCTGGATAGTAGAAAAGTACTTCAGATTTTAAAATAGCAGGCATTGGTCAAATGCATTTGAATAAGAATTTTTGAAAAAAGTATCCAAGCTTATCTGTTTTAGTAAATCTAATTGATATTTATCCTAAGATGTTAAAGGACTTGTCCAGCCAAATTACTAAGCCATTTATACAATTCACTGCTCCTCTAAAGAGGCAAAGCTCATGTACATGAAAATAGCTGCTCAATAATAAAGAAATAGATACTGAGAGAATATTTGTAAAGATCCAGGGAATATTGAAATCAAAAGCAATAAATCAGCAAGTATGATATAACTCCACTTATTAGAGTTTTTGTTATGTTTTTCCCCCAAAAGTTACCTAATAATGAGATGGGATTATAACTAGAACACAATAGATGTTATCTGTTAAGGTTTCATTAGAGCTTTTGATATGATGTCCCCTGAAATTCGACTTCCAAAATTAATACAAATTAGTTTAGATAGGAACATAGACCTGTAGATTAGAAACTGATTGGAAGAGTGTAAGCAAAGTCAAAAAGTAAATTAATATTAATATGGCCAGTTAAGCATGGCATACAGTATGTTTAACAGAGAGGTATATCATTGTATAGATTATTTTTCTGTTTAATTGTAATTAAATCATTTGGTGATGGACAAGAAATGAGATTTAATTACTTTTGCAGATTATTTTTAATTTAGAGACCAGCAAAGAGAAATGTTATATTAGGATTTAGTTGGAATTAAGTTCAAAATATAGGGCAAGGGTATATCAGAATGCCTCCTTGGATATAGCTCCTGGCTGGGTATACCCTTCAGTAAGGTTTCTGAGTATTCCAAGACAGCTGGGCTGATGTAAGTAGTGTAGCTACACCAGGGCCCCTCTTATAGGACAGGATTTTTTTTAGTATAAAAATGTATTAGTATTTAGTATAAATATGTATATATGTATACAGCCTTCAGGATCAGTCTTTGTGAAAAAGGAAGGGATGTCATTAGGTGATGCTGACAAACAGGGTTTGGTGTCCCAGACAAAAGAGCAAGAAAAGATCTGCCCCATTCTGTGAACACCTAAGTGGTTGGCATGATGTTCTTAAGATATGCAGCAAAAGGAAAAAGTGATCCAGGACTAGTTTGGTACTGTACTCTTGGATGAGGAAAGAAAAAAATTAAAACAAACACATCTATCGTGAAGTCTATTTAACTATTCCTTTGCTGGGAGATCTTCCTTAAAATACGTGATACATTCTATTTCCAACAGGAGTAGAAAAGAGTCCCACAGGTGGGATGGGGAGCACAGGTCTGTTAAAAGGATAGGATGTTCCATAGTTGGAAGTTGCTTGGAGAGGAGAGTTGATGGGGAAAGGTTTGGCTGCCATCTTCAGCTTTTCCAGTTCTGCTTCCTGCAGTCTTTTGGCTTTGGCCCTGCGGTTCTGGAACCGTATTTTGACCTGTGTCTCTGTGAGGTTCAGGGAGCCGGAGAACTCAGCCCGTTCAGTGATGGAGAGGTACTGTTTCTGGCGGAATTTTTGTTCTAGGGCCAGAAGTTGGGAGGTGGAAAAGGGAGTCCTGGGTTTCCGATTTGTCTTGTGCTTTCGAAGGGTTCCTGAATCCAAAACGTCCAGTCCTCTAACTTCTTCGACTTGACTGAGGACGTCTCAAAGGTTTTTGTAAGCAGCCCGGAGCCGTGAGCTTCCCTGGTGCCATGCCCCGGCAGCAGCATGGTCCTGGGGGTACCTTCGCTGCTCCCACCGCTGCCACCGATGCCTCCGCCTCCCCCTGGCAGGGAAGACACCTCTTTGGGAGGCTTTTTGTCGGACATGAGCGCCTCCACGCTGAAAGACAGGCTAGACACTTCGACCCTGCAATCCTCCGAGCCCAAGTCCATGACCGCTGCTGGCGGTGCCGCAGGACCGTCGTCTGAGAAGGAAACTTCCTTCGCTTTGGAAGGAGAAGTCATGACATGGAGCACCCCAAGGTGGAACCCTCTCCCCCGTGGGCCGTGCAGGCAACGTCTGTGTGCGCCGAGCCTGCCGTAGTTCGCTCCCCCTCTCTCTGCCCCACTGCAGCTCCAGAGGCACCATCTAACCCCGCAGCTGCTACTCAACATTTTTCCAGGAAGGGATTTAAGAAGCTGTTGCTACTAATTCATCTCTGTTCTACAATTCCAACTCAACTAATCCCTTAAAAATTAGACCTGAGATTGTTATGAAAATAATTCATGTCAAACCAAGGCAATATTCAACAAATTTTTGCTGAGACCCTACTATGTTGATCCTTCCAGTCCTTGGTCCATTCTCACGTTGGCAGCAAGGGATATTTTGTAGGAAAGCAAAGTGAAATCATTTGATCATGGAGTGTCAAAGCTTGAAGGGATCTTTGATATCATAGGCCATTCAATCATCCATGAGAAAATTAAAGTCTCAAGAATAAATTAACCAAGGTCAATATCTCTGAAATCCATTCTTATTTCTCAAATAACATAGCCCCCATTCTAGTTCACGCAATCATCACTTTTCATCTAAGCTATCGTCATTTTTATCTTTGCTTCAGTGCCTCCAGGGGCTGGGGTGCCGAAATGGCTGGAAAGTGAAAAGAAAAACATGGGCCAGGGGAAGAGTAAAGAACAGTTCTGTTTATTAAACTGAGGGACAGGGCTTATATACCCTTTTAGGCAAGCAGAATTAACAAATCCATGTGGGAAGTATTTGCATAAGGCATGATTTCTTCCTGATTTTGTTCCCCTTTTGCCATAAGCAATATTGTGTTAATAGCCCACCGGTGGTATTTAGCATGTGTGTGCCCTGGGGGTTTTTGAGAGAGCTCGGTGTACTGAGGAGACTTGAAAAGCCTTGATCCTGAGCAGCATGTATATGGGGAGAGAGGGAGGGATGGAGAACCCACATTCTGAGTTATCAGCCCAAGGGCAACAACAGGCCTCTAGCCTGTATCCTATCCCAGAATGGACTTTCTCAGAGCTGCCCTCTACACTTCACTCCAAATTTCAGTCAATGCTTGTTAATATCAGTTCCCACAATTTCAATTTTTCTCTATACTAATGATTCTCAAATCATCTACTGGAGTCTAACATCTCTCCTAATCTTCTGAATTTACATGTTCAACTTCCGATAAGACATCTTGAACTTTGTATCCCACAGACTTCTTAAACATATCAAATACTGAAGTTAAGGAGGCTAGATTTCTTTCTCAAAAACCAAGCCTTAAACCCAATTCACTCTGGAGCTCATAGATATCCCTGCCCTCCTAGCACAGAGTGAGCCACAGTCAGACACATTAAATCTTGACTCAAGCATAGTGATGTCATTTTGGTCCTCTTCAAGAATGAAGGACAACAAGCACCAACCACCACCACCACCCCTATATCCAATCTGTTTCCAAGTCTTATTGATACTACCTTTATAATATTTTGCATATTGCCTCCTTATTTACTCTGAAAATGCCAGCATAATGGTATAGGCTATTATACCCTTGCTACTGAGCTATCACAATAGACTGCTGGTTGATCTACCTGCCTTTAGTCTCTCAGGGCTCCAGTCATCCTCCCCTCAGCTGTCAAATTAAATTTCCTTAAGCCAAGGTCTGACCACATCACCCACCTATTAAAGGAATTTCCACCATCTGCCTTTCATGATTCCCTTTAATTCTATTGTCTTCTTTAGGTTGCTTATCTCCAATTATCCTTTTTATATCTTATACATAGTTGTTTGTTCACAGTTGTTTTATTTTCGTTGCTCCACTTTGCATGTGCTGTCCTGACTGGTTTCAACTCCAGGAAAGATGCCTCTCCCAGCATAAGCTCATCACTTCTAAACTCACTACCACATCATTAACTCAAACATTGATTGACATCATCTCCCTAAACCTCATCTCCCCAAAATTCATCTTCCCTCTGATTGGAGGGCTGAACAGTAGAGTACCAAACTTCTCCCAATACCTTCCTTGATGGGGGGGGGGGAAATCAGAATCTCTGCTCACTCCACTTTGCATCTGCTACCTGCCTGTTTTCAACTCCATGGAATAAGATGCTCCCTAACTGGGTATTCCCTGGTATCCCATTCCTCTGGGACCCTGGCTTTCCTGCCTCCATTTGTTTGCTGTATCCCCTTTTAGACTGTAAGCTCCTTAAGGCAGGGACTGTCTTTATTAATTGTATCCCCAGCACTTAATACAGTGCCTGGCACATAGTAGGTGTTCAATAAATGTTTATTGGATTGTTTGCATGTTGACTTCCCCATTATGCTGCGATATCCTTGAGAGCCAGGGCTAGTTTTTGCCTATCTTTATATCTCCACTACTTATCACAGTGCCTGGCACATAGTAGGCACTTAGTAAATTCTTGTTAACTGAGTTAATGGCACTCAACCAATCATAATTTAATATTGAATCAAGGCCTTTCACCACCATGTTTGCCCTTATCTTGACAATCTCAGATTAGTGTGTTGCTCTTTTTTAGATGTAGTAAGACAAGGGTGGGGTACAATGGGACTATCATTTCTGCATTCTTTAAATTTATGCTGGTCAACACTCTATTTTTTTAAGCTGTCATATCATAACACTTACTTATATTGAATTTACAATCCAATATAAACCCAAAGTCTTTTTCAAGACAACTGCTATCTAACCAAGTCTCTCCCATGTTATACTTGTGAAATTGATTTTCTGTATCCAAGTCCTAGATTTTGCAATTTTATTTTTTCCCCCATCTTATTACAGTAGATTCAATTGTATGATGTGGCAGCCAAAACAAAAAAATTAGTGAACAGAATCTTGGACAGCATTGATAGGAGTATAGATTTAAAGGATGGGGAGTTGGTATGCAATTTGCTGTTGAATGGGTATGAGGGAATATTGGAAAAACATTAAATCAGGAAAGAGATAGCAGACTTCAGGGTGGTAGCGGTCAGGACTTATATAAGTGATACTTCACAAATGACTTCTAGATAATTGCCCAGGACTTAGTAGTTAGGAGTTGATTGCTTGAAAACAGTGTAGTCAGCCCAAGGGCCCTGAGTGTTAATAGAAACTGGACAGTAATGGTGTTACATTTACAAGTGTAATGAATGGTTAAAAAGGTGTTTTTCCTCATTGCTCTACCTCCATAGAAATAGCATGAGGTAACCTTTCCCATATTATTACCAATTACAAAAAACTTTGCAAATAATGCTATTGTAAGGAATTTCTTTAAATGACAGTTGTTAGAACAAGGGGGCTGAAGTGAAAGTAGGAGCAACCTAACTCCTTTTGCTTGATATCTGGAATCCTTGTTTTCCACCTGGCCTAGACGCTGGACCTCAGAAATAGAGGGTGTCAGGGTGGGCACACAGAGAGATTTCCTAGTTTAACCCATACCTGATCAAAATCACTCCTAAAATAAACCCCAATTAGTGATCATCCAACTATTGCTTGAAACTCTAACGTATAGGCTTAATTTTTGGTAGTTCAAAGTTTTAGGAATTTTGTCTTTACATTGAACCTAAATCTGCTTATCTGAAATTCCATCTATTTTAACCAGTTTTGTCCATTGGCATGCTGTCAGTGCCTCTCACTATCATGTCTATGTTCTTACTGTATCTTAAAGTGTCCTTCCTCCTGAAAATAAAATACAGCAAGATCCAATTTAATCTGACCAGACCAAGAGTATAGTGTAATGATTCTGTTCTTTGGTTTTCTAGCTATTGTTCTGAAGTGAGAAAGGGCTGTGCAAAGTCAACAGCCTTACTTTCTCCTCTGTTGTCATCTGGGTCCAGTGGCAAGATATGAATCAGAATGACTGGAGATGACCCTTGATGCTGTGAGAGACAGTGACCTTTTTAAGCTAAAGTCTTTTCTAGGTATCTCTGGCAGTGCCCATTTAGTGGTTAAGGCTAGGTAAGAAATGTGGTAGAGAATGGCCTCTTTACCTAGTCAAAAAAAGAAAGAAAAATCAACCTGGGAGGGGAAGACCTCAGGGTTTCTGATTGACACAGAAACAATTGCTGTTTACATTCACTCTGAGCCAATCAGAACCCAAACAATGACCAAGTAGGGCTTGACATGGGATTTACACAAGAAAAGCTGAAGGATAGAGTGTTTTTCTCATTTATCTTTACTGCTCCTCCCAGTACTGGCAGTCCCCTGTCCCCTTTCAATTCTATTCTTGTTTTCCACTTAGCCATTTACATTTACTCTTAGCCAATCAGGGCCCAAACAATGACCACCAAGTGGGGCTTGAGTTGGGACCTATTGTTGGCCAATTGATCAGAGCCCCAGCAGTGAATTGGGTTTAAGCCATGGTCCTGAAGAAAGAAATCTAGCCTGTAAATCCCAAGATAACTTTCTGAGATTTCAGTGATCAAAATTTACATTCCTTTGGGCAGAGCTCCAGCAGGTAAGGATATGATACCCAATGTGGAGAGGAGAGAAAGCAGGAGAGGGAGGGGGAGAGAGAGAAGCTGCACTGCCCAACAGCAATTGGCTGGTTGGGGCCTTAGCCCATATTATTCACAGTGTTGTTTCTCATTTTAAATTTGATATACTTTCCCAGAACTGGTAGGAATCAAGAGGAGACGAATATGAGAGATAATGTGAATGGAATCAGTAGGACTTAGAAATATCATATAGGACAAGTTAAGAAAAGGAAGGAGTCAAAGATACACTAAAGTTTCAAACAAGGGAAATGGAATAAATTGCATCATCTCTGATGGAAATAATCAAAGTAAAGATATGTGAAAGTTTAGAGGAAGTAACCATCATTATCATCAATCACCCTCATCATCATCATCATTCATTTATACAGGGTGTCCAATGGGTCTTAGTTATTAATCCTTAAAACTTCCCTAAGACTTTTCTCTCACCCTGTATGGTGCCTTAAGTTTTGCAAAGCATTTTACATATTTTCTCATTTGATGCTCCTCACAACCCTATGTGTTGTATGCTATTATTAGAATAATGGATAAACTCAATTTGGATGAATAGATTTTTAAGTGCCATTAAAATAAGTGGATAAAGATTTTTCACTCAGTTGTTGCATATGTGGACCCGAAACTTTGAACACAGATCAGGGGATATTGATGGGGGTGCTTGGGTGCTTGTGCTTGGACCCTAATTCTAACATTTCTCCTTAGCCTTTGCTTGGGTGAATGTGTCTGGACCCCAATTCCAAAACCACATCCAGTTCCAAAATCACATCTCTCCCTAGGAGCCTCAAAATACTGCCTGAGACAGTTCTTCTCCAGTTCAAGGGCAGCATGCCTTAGCAAAACACTTATCTCTCCTCCTGATACTGCAGCCAGCTGCACATATAGAATTTATTGGTCCAACTCACTGTATACATGCTAATTGGCTGTACACTGGGCCATAATGATATTTACTACTTACTGACCTTACTGATATTCATCCTAGACATAGTCAAATGTATACTCCCTTACATTCATCTTGTCTAACAAGACATTTGATGAGAGCCACCTGGATATTTTCAGTCAGCCCTGACTGGTAGTTGACTTAGTAACATTTCACAGTCAAAACCCAGGTAGCCCCCCCTTGGGCTATTTCCCAGTGAACTCTGGGTGATACACCTGTGCAGTAGATGCAAAAAGTTCATGTTCTTTTAAGAATTGACCACCCCTTAACCACTCCCTAATCCCACTCCCAAACACCTAATTGACAGGTTTCACCACCAAATATTGTATAAAAACTTTCCTGCACCCCTCTAAGGTTGCAGGTTCCCTTAGAACATTTTCCTGCTGTAAAGCATAATAAACCTTTGCCACCTTGACTTAAAGAATGCTTGAGATCGTGAATTCATTCCAGATGGCCCTGACCCTCTCCAGTACTCAGGTCCTTGAGGGGCACTCCCCCTCAACGACCCTGTCTGGGAATGCCAGTCCTGGGGTTCCTGGACCTCATCTCCCTCAACCCTCAACAATATGAAGCTAAAGATTTCAGTTATCTGCCTAGAGGCCAGTGTCTAAGCCATGACAATTGACATGATGCCAAGGACTAAAATATAGAAAGAAATGAGAAGGCCACTGAAGTTGAGAAAGAGTCACCTTAAGAATGAAAGAGGAGTAGGAAAGGAATCAAGAATATTCCTCCCTTCAATGAAGAGAAAAAAGGGGGTGGGGTGGGGAAAGGATGATCATGAGTATCAAATCATGCAGATTTGGTAATTATGTGCAAACTGGTGACCTTTAATTGATCTCCATGTCTTAATTTCTCCATTCCAGTTCATTCTTCATTCAGCTGTCAAATTAATCTTCCTAAAGTGCAGGGCTACTGCATCATCCACTATTCAATAAACTACAGTGTTTCCCTATTACCACAAGGATGAATATAAAATCCTCTCTTTGGTATTCAAAACCTGTCATAGTCTGGCCATTTCCTACCTTTCAAATCTTATTCCTTACTCACCGCCACTTACTCTGTGATCCAGTGATGCTGTACTCTTTGCTATTCTTCAAAACAAGGTATACCATCTCCTGACACCATTTATTTTTATTCATTCATCCATCCAGCCATCCAGTCATCCAGGCATACATTTATGTATGTATATACATGTGTAGGTATGTATGTATGTATTATTTACTTTGTGACAGACACTATGCTACAGGTGATGCAAAAAAAGACATAAGGCAGTCTCAGACATCAAAGAACTTATATTTCCATGGGGGAAATAATAATCGTGTGCAACTATAATAATTTGTAAGTGTGTGTGTGTGTGTGTGTGTGCGCGCGCGCATGTGTGTGTGTGTAATGGTGAGAGATTTCACTCCAAACCCCATGAATGTAATCAAATAATTGAATCCAGACAAGTGGATTGAATCAATTGATCAATCAAAGGTAAAAACTAGGTTGTACTAAATCCCCAATCAATTTGGGAGGCATGGAGTTCTTTGAGCAGTGGTAGAAGATATATGTCATATACGGATTTTCTTATAGTTGACTAAAATAATCAGATATACCTCTGGGTCTATGTATAATTCAGTAAACCACTTTGTAATTTACACATTCAAGCAGGTACAGTTGAGGTTAAATCTAATTATGAAATATTTCTGCGGAAATTTTCCTAGAGAGTTGGGAAAGGAGGCAATAGTGAATTTTATAAAACTGGAAGACCTAGACTTTCCTTTAGCACAAATAGCAGTATGCATAAGATCTGGTAACAGTGTCCTTAGAATGGCCAATGACAGAGTCTGACCAGGAGCTGAGAAACACCCTTTTTACACTTCTTTTGGGTCTTGTATTTGAAAGCCAAATTTTCTATTCAGCTTAGGTCTTTTCATCAAGAATGCTCCCAAGTCCTCTATTTTGTTGAATGTCCATTTTCCCTCCAAGGGATTATACTCAGTTTTTCTGGGTAGATGATTTTTAGTTGTATTCCAAGCTCCTTTGCCCTCCAGAATATGGTATTCTTAGTCTTCCAATCCTTTAATGTAGAAGCTGTTACATCTTGTGTTATGCTGACTGTGGCTCCTTGATACTTGAATTATTTCTTTCTGGCTGCTTGCAATATTTTCTCCTTGACCTGGGAACTTTGGAATTTGGCTATAATATTCCTGGGAATTTTCACTTGGGGATCTCTTTCAGGAGGTGATTTGTGTTTTCTTTCAATTTCTATTTTACTCTGCGGTTCTAGAATCTCAGTGTAGTTTTCTTTGATAATTTCTTGAAAGAATATATCTAGGCTCTTTTATTTTTTATCATGGCTTTCAGGTAGTCCAATAATTTTCAAATTATCTCTCTTTAATCTATTTTACAGGTCAGTTGTTTTTCCAATGAGATATTTCACATTGTCTTCTTTTTTCATTCTTTTAGTATAGTTTTGTTGTTTCTTGATTTCTCACAAAGTCATTAGCTTCCATTTGCTGCATTCTAATTTTAAAGGAATTATTTTCTTCATTGAGCTTTTGTATCTCCTTGTCCATTTGGTCAGTTCTGCTTTTTAAGGAAGTTTTCTCTGCAATGAATTTTTGTGCCTCTTTTTCTATTTCTCCATTTCTGCTTTTTAAGGTATTCATCTCCTCATGGGCTTTTTGTACCTCCTTTACCATTTGATGGTACCACTAGTCTGTTTTTTGAGGTATTATTTTCTACAATATTTTTTTGTGTCTTCTTTATCTAGCTGTTGACTCATTTTTCATGATTTTCTTGCATTGCTCTCATTTCTGTTCCCAATTTTTGCTGTATCTCAGACCAATTCATATTTTTCTTGGATCCTTTGGATGTAGGAGCTTTGACTTTGTCATCTTCTTCTGAATGTGTGTTTTATCTTCCTTGTCACCATAGTGACTTTCTATGGTCAGAATTTTTTTCTGTTGTTAACTATTTTCCCAGCCTATTACTAGACTTTTAACTCTTTGTTAAAGTAGGGCTCTGCTTGCAGTTTGGAGGGTGCACTGTCCCAAGCTTCAGAGGTTTTGTGCAGGTCCTTTCATAGATGCTTCTAGTGACTTGTAAGTTTTCAGTTGTTCTATGGTGGTATAATCTAAGGATAAATGTGTTTTCCACTTTCCTAGCCTGTGCTCTAGTCTGTGAGTGACCACAAGCACTGTTTTCTACCATGGAACTGTTATGAGGGTCCTTTCTTCACTGCAGTTGTAAGCTCTTTTGAACTAGTGCTCCTTCTCACCCTGGGACTGCCACCTGGGACTGATCTTGATCAGTGTGTGGGCAAAGCAATAAATAGAGTCCTGCCTCAGTGCTAGCAAAAAGAGGCCTATTATCTCCTTCTGAACAGTTGTTTGAACCCCTTATCATCTGTGCACCGAGAGCTCTGGAAGTAGCCACTGCTGCTGCTGATTCAATCATTCACAAGGCCTGCTCCTGGTTTGCTGCAGCTGGGGCTGTTCTGGCACAGCCTAAGCTTGACTGTGTTCCCCTCTCACCCAAGTGTGTCAGACTTTTCTCGCTGACTTTTCAAGTTATCTTTGGTGTCCGTGGGCTGAGAGATATGGAAACCCTGCCTTTGCTCCCCCATCTTGGCTCCACCTCCTGTCCATTCATTTTCACTGGTTGTTATGCATAGAATGCTCTCCATTATCATTGCCCTTTATTTCTATTTTTTTCTTATAGAATGGGGAGATAGAGCTCAAAAAAAAAAACCCGAGCTTCATTCCCTATAACCTTAGATGATTTGATAAAAACAATAATGTGATCAGAGAAGGAGGCATGTATGATGATTATCTTTTCCATATTACCAGATATAAAACTAATGAGTTAGTAGGCAGATAGAGCTCAGTCTTGGAGATGGCCGTTAAAGTTAAAGTCTGAACTTCTTTTTTTTTTTTTTTTGATGCAATTTATTTATTTAACATATTTGGTTTTCAGCACTGATTTTCACAACATTTTGAATTACAAATTTTCTCCCCATTTCTACCCTCCCCCCCCACTCCAAGACGGCTTATATTCTGGTTGCCCTGTTCCCCAGTCAGCCCTCCCCTCTATCACCCCCCTCCCCTCTCATCCCCTTTTCCCTTCCTTTCTTGTAGGGCAAGATAAATTTCTACGCCCCATTGTCTGTGTATCTTATTTTTTAGTTGCATACAAAAACTTTTTTTGTTTTTGAACATCTGATTTTCAAACTTTGAGTTCCAAATTCTCTTCCCTCTTCCCTTCCCACCCACCCTCTCTAAGAAGTTGAGCAATTCAACCTAGGCCACACATGTATAACATGTATAACCCTTCCACAATACTCATGTTGTGAAAGACTAACTACATTTTGCTCCTTCCCAACCCATCCCGCTTTATTGAATTTTCTCCCTTGACCCTGTCCCCTTTCCAAAGTGTTTGTTTTGATTACCTCCACTCCCATCTACCCTCCCCTCCATCATCCCCCCACCTTTTATTATTTTTTTATCTTCCTCCCTCTTCTTTCCTGTGGGGTAAGATACCCAACTGAGTATGTATGGTATTCCCCCTCAGGCCAAATCTGATGAGAGCAAGGTTCACTCATTCCCCCCTCACCTGCCCTCTCCCCTCCCCCCACAGAACTGCTTCCTCTTGCCACCTTTACGCGAGATAGTCCACCCCATTCTATCTCTCCCTATCTCCCTCTCTCAGTATGTTACTCTCTCATCCCTTAATTTCATTTTATTTCTTTTAGATATCTTCCCTTCATCTTCAACTCACCCTGTGTCTGCTCTCTCTCTTTTACATATATATATACATATATACATATATAAACACACACATATATATATATACACATACATACATATACACATAGATATATACATACATACACATTCACTTATATATATACATTAACATACATATACATATATATCTATATATATCTATATCTATATCTATATCTATCTATCTATCTATATATATATATATATATATATATATATATGGATATTCCCTTCAACTACCCTAATACTGAGGTCTCATGAATCATACTCATCATCTTTCCATGTAGGAATGTAAACAAAACAGTTCAACTTTAGTAAGTCCCTTGCAATTTCCGTTTCTTGATTACCTTTTCATGCTTCTCTTGATTCTTGTGTTTGAAAGTCAAATTTTCTATTCAGTTCTGGTCTTTTCACTGAGAAAGCTTGAAAGTCCTCTATTTTATTGAAACTCCATCTTTTGCCTTGGAACATGATACTCAGTTTTGCTGGGTAGGTGATTCTAGGTTTTAATCCTAGCTCCATTGACCTCCGGAATATCGCATTCCAAGCCCTTCGATCTCTTAATGTAGAAGCTGCCAGATCTTGGGTTATTCTGATTGGGTTTCCACAATACTCAAATTGTTTCTTTCTGGCTGCTTGCAGTATTTTCTCCTTGATCTGGGAGCTCTGGAATTTGGCAACAATATTCCTAGGAGATTTCTTTTTGGGATCTACTTGAGGAGGCGATCGATGGATTCTTTCAATTTCTATTTTGCCCTGTGGCTGTAGAATATCAGGGCAGTTCTCCTTGATAATTTCTTGAAAGATGGTATCTAGGCTCTTTTTTTGGTCATGGCTTTCAGGTAGTCCAATAATTTTTAAATTATCTCTCCTGGATCTATTTTCCAGGTCAGTGGTTTTTCCAAGGAGATATTTCACATTGTCTTCCATTTTTTCATTCCTTTGGTTCTGTTTTATAATATCCTGATTTCTCATCAAGTCACTAGCCTCCACTTGCTCCAATCTAATTTTTAAAGTAGTATTTTCTTCAGTGGTCTTTTGGACCTCCTTTTCCATTTGGCTAATTCTGCCTTTCAAGGCATTCTTCTCCTCATTGGCTTTTTGGAGCTCTTTTGCCATTTGAGTTAGTCTGTTTTTTAAGGTGTTGTTTTCTTCAGTGTATTTTTCAGTATTTTTTTGGGTCTCCTTTAGCAAGTCATTGACTTGTTTTTCATGGTTTTCTTGCATCCTTCTCATTTCTCTTCCCAATTTTTCCTCTACTTCTCTAACTTGCTTTTCCAAATCCTTTTTGAGTTCTTCTATGGCCTGGGGCCAGTTCATGTTTTTCTTGGAGGCTTTGGTTGTAGGCTCTATGACTTTGTTGTCTTCTTTAGGCTGTATGTTTTGGTCTTCTTTGTCACCAAAGAAAGAATCCAAAGTCTGAGACTGAATCTGGGTGCTTTTTCGCTGCCTGGCCATATTCCCAACCAACTAACTTGACCCTTGAGTTTTTCAGTGGGGTATGACTGCTTGTAGACTAACGAGTTCTATGTTCTACGTTTGGGGGGGAGGTGCCAGCTCTGTCAGAGCCGCACTCCTCCTTCCCCAAGGACCCCCAGTCCAGACTGGGCTTAGATCTTCGGCAGGCTGTGCATCCCTGCTCTGATCCGCCACTTAATTCCTCCCACCAGGTGGGCCTGGAGCCGGAAGTAACAACAGCTGTAGCTGCCCCACCTCCGCTGCCCCCGGGGCTGGAAGCCGAGCCGCGAACTCCTTCCACTCCCGCAGCTTTTCCCACTAACCTTCTCTGCAGTCTTTGGTGTTTGTGGGTCGAGGGGGGTCTGGTAACTGCCGCAGCTCACATATTCAGGGCGCTAGGGCCCCCTCCGCCCGGCTTCTGGTCTGGATCGTCCACGCTGCTCAGGCTGGGCTCTGCTCCACTCCGTTCCCAGCTCCCAGCTCCGTGTGGAATAGACCTCACCCAGAGACGATCCAGGCTGTCCTGGGCTGGAGCCCTGCTTCCCTCTGCTGATCTGTGGGTTCTGTCGTTCTAGAATTGGTTCAGAGCCATTTTTTATAGGTTTTTGGAGGGACTCGGCTACGGAGCTCACTCTAGTCCGTGCTTACCAGCCGCCATCTTGGCTCCGCCCCCTTAATCAAAGTCTGAACTTCTGCATGAAGTCATTCCCAATCCTTCTTAACTCTGCTGTCACCTCTCTGTTGATTATTTTCATTTTATTCTTTGTTTGTCTTCTTTTTACATATTTCCATGTTGTTTCCCCATTACACTTGGAGCTCCTTGAGAGTTAGGATTACCTTTTGCCTTACTTTGTATGCCTAGAGCTTAGTACAGTGCCCGACAATGTGGAGGGCGTTAATAAATGCCTGTTTACTTGATTGATTTGACTTAACTTTGAAAGATCAAAAGCCAGATTGCAAGGATTGGAGAAGACAGAGTAGATAGACAGTGGTATAAAATACTTTGTTTGAGATATTTGGTATAGTTATTTTTTCCCCATTCAGCAACTTTCCTTTTATTCTAGGTATATTAATTTCATTCTGCTGGCTGGATCATTTCAATTTTATATAATTGACACCTGTTTTATCCTTTGTAATTGCCTTTATCCCTTGTTTGGTTAAAATCCATTTCCTACCCATAGTTGTGAGAGGCATATGATCTATTTCTTTTCTGTTATTTTTATGATATGTTCTTTAATATTAAGTTCATTTATCCATTTTACTAATATTGTCCTAATTTCTCTCCCTGCTTTCATCCTTTACACAGCTCTCAAATTGAAATTCTTAAAATGCAGATCTCCCCATATCATTCCCTACTCCCCATCCACACTCAAAAAACTTCAATAGTATTTAAAGTTTTATTTCATGTTAGGGTCCTTCAGATAGTCTTAATTCTTATAAAAATGATCTACTACCTGTTTCCCATTGAGTGCATTATTTTTACCACCTACTTGCCTTTGTAAAGATGCTCCTGATCTTGGAATGTACTGCCTCCTCACATTCACCTCAGAGAATTCCTAACTTTCCTTGAAAATACAGGTCAGACATCATTTTCTCTAGGAAGCTTTTCTGAATTGCTCAATTTATTTACAAACACTACCTCCTGATGTTTCTTTTAAAATTTTTTTAAAATAATTTTTTCAAGTACATTTTTTTCTCCCACTCCCACCTTCACTGGGAAAAAAAAAATGAAAACCTTGTTCTATATAATCATGGTTAAGCAAAGCAAATTCCTACATTGTCCACAGCTAAAAAAAAAGTATGACTGATTCTGTTGTTCATTTTTCTTAAAAATTTTTAGAATTGTACTACTTGGCATATGTGTGTGTGTGTGTGTGTGTGTGTGTGTGTGTGTGTGTGTGTATTTGTATATGTATTTTCCTCTTCTAACTCTGAAGAGAATGTAAGCTTTCTCAGGGCAGAAATAATGTCATTTTTATGTCAGGATCCCCAATGCTTATCACAGTGGCTGGTACCTAGTAGATGGTCTATAAATGAATATGGTTTTATACAAATACATGTACTTTTGTCCTTTATTTCTACTTTTTTTTCTTACAGAATCATTCCCTACAATACCATTGATGATTTGATAAAAATAGAGATGTGATCAGAGAAGGAGGTATGTGTGATGATTATCTTTTCCATATTGCCCCAGATATAAAACAAATGAGTTAGTAGGCAGATAGAGCTCAGCCTTGGAGATGGCTATCCACAGGCTACAGATGCATTCAAGCAGTGTCAGCTGCCAAAGATGTCAGTCTTTCAGTGAAAGCATCCCACTCTTGCTGTTCTTTTTGAGCATGCCCAGATGATTCAATTGGTGTGGGCAACTGGGACTCTCTGCTTTGTGAATGCCAGAACCCCAAGCTGCCAAGTCAAAGTGAGCTCCACAGGATATTGCCAAGCCATCTTTACCATTTGAATCATGTCTTTTTTGTGCAATGATCGTTACATCTCTTCTTCAGCCAAAACAATGCAAATCAAAGTTAAGGATGAAGAGAGTCTTTAATGAAAACACTGTGAAAAAAATCAGCTGTACTGGGAGACAAATTGAGAGAGAGTATGTGTGTTAGCAGCTTTCTAATTTATTACATTCCTTTCCAAATTGTAGCATTGATGTTTCCAGAAAAAAATGAATGAGGGAGAAAAAAATCCTGGAATAAAACGATCAGAACCTCCTAGAGACGTACATGAAATCTTGAATTATGCATAATAAATGAACCCCTTATAAATAAACTGAAAACCTTGCAGATTTCTTAATTCCCTTTTCTCGCAAAGCATTCATGAATTAGAATAGATTTTAGAAATAATGAGTCTAGGTTTTTATTTACACTTCAGAAAGGGGACAACATGGGGATATGACATTCTGGTTAGACTGCTTTGCTATCTTATCTGGAATGTTCTGTCACTTTTTAAAATCACATCTAGATAGAAACATAAGCAATATTTCTGAAGAACTTCATGACTTTTTAACAAAAACTACTGCAGAAACTTCAACTGTTGTATATAACTAACATTTTTAAATGATCAAAGAACATCAGTCTCTTTGATTACATACCACATAACAGTAGTAAAAGGAAAATTGATACCTATTCATGTTTATTTTTAACACTTTCAGAAACAAAAAGAATGTTTCATTACATACAGCAATACAGATTGCCCTGTATACACAAATGTGCACATATAGAAACATATGTTTGTTTGTATATATACACCCAATATAAAGAGTAATAAAATTCAAGTCAGTAATTTTGGGGGTTGAAAGTAACCCACCCCAAGAAAACAAATCACATTGTAAATAATCTCCCCAAAGTGGAAAATTGAGAATTATGTGTATATATTGATAAACTTACACATATGTTCACATATCACATGTAAATATACACACTATACATGTATGCACATATATCTGTAGATCTACAAGTATATAAAGATATGTGTGTATATGCATATATACACACATATACATACATATATAAGGCATAGTTGATGCTATATGTGTGTATATGTACAAATATATAAAGATATGTATGTGTACAGGGTAGGAAGAAGGTCTCAGTCTCCTCTAGGACAGTTTCTACTTGGACTCCAAAAAATACATAATCAAGTCTCTTTTCATCTTTTCAGGGTCAATTGGTATTTCTGAATCTATGAGGAATATATTTCACACCCTGGACATGCTGCTATCAAAGGCCATACACAACATGGCAAGCTGTGTAATAGAATTTTCCAGCAGTGACATCTGGCTTTTTGGCTGGCTCCACACATAGCTCAGGCAGTGACTCACCCTTTGCTTATGAATCTGCTAAACACAGTACCTATACTTTGAGTCTAGCCTCTACTGGTTTGCTGGAATGCCATGCCTTTCATTGAATATATTTCAATTAGCATTATCTTAATTGTAAAGTTTTTGGTAAAGTCTTACCTGCATATTTTTCCCATTTGGCTAATGGATTTTCAATAAAGGAATGGCATCAGTTTGTTAATCCTGAATGTTGATTGTAATACATATATAAAAGTATTAGTATCAGATCCAAAACTTAGCTTTATAAAACTTTTGGGGTGGTGCAGGTCTGGATTTGTGATTTCACCAGTGTTGGCAATTCTTGTGTATAATAGAAAAAGTTCCCTCACTAATAAAAAACAGCAACTCATCTGCAACTTAAATTGGAGAGAATTGCCTAGGACGATGAGAAATTAAATGACTTGTCCACGGCGATAATGGCAGAAACTCCTCCCCCGCCGCCCCCCGACTCCATCCCTTCCTGACTCTAACCATCATGTCATATCATACTGCTTCTCTGTATACTTTGCAGCAAGTGGAATGTCTTTAATAAATGCTTGGCAAATTAAATAGAATTTAAGTAAATTCAGTACAGAATACATTTTCACTTCCAAAATTTAACGTAATTCACCTGCCAGTCTTTTATCTGTTTACGACTATCTGTTTTGGTTTTGGTTTTGTTCTTACAGCAATATGTAACTTCTCTTTGAACAATAAATCATTTTGCAACCAGTCAAGAGAGTCAATTTTTACTCCTTTCTAAATAAGCTTCCCATCACTAGTTAAAAATTTGAAAAAGCTAAAATGCTAAGCCCTGGAATTCATTCACAAGCATGAATAGCATTTTCCCCCACAGAACAAATTGATGCTTTGAAGTCTTGTATTAATCATTAATCTCATATTTAGCTCTATATCTCACTGCTTTAGACACCTGTCAGATTAATAGTAAGAGGAATGATTCTGAAAAATGCTGCTATTAGCTACTGGACATGCAGACAAGCTTCCACTGTGCTTGGAATCTAATTTTTGAAAGCAAAGGGAGTATATCCTTTGGTATTTAATTTTTAAGTATCATAATGGAAGGGGAGATTTTGAGCAAATTCCCAAAATTATATGTGTGTGTATATACATATACATGTACATACACATGCATATACACAGATATATTTATATCTGTGTAAGATATAAAGGCATATAAATCTACTATATGATATATATTCCACCTTATCATCAGATTTTGGTCTATTTTACCTTCAGCATTAATGTATAATTTCCCCCTATAAATTCTATTATCAACTGAAATAAAAGTGTAGTCCTTTCCTATTTCCTATGTCATCCATTCAGATATTTTGAAAGAGTTTATCGTTTTCTCCCATCTGTTGCAATTTCTCCATCAAAGTCAGTGGTGCCACTAAGCTTTTAAATATTGCTTTTTCTGCCTCTCATTCTCTCTGTCTCTGCCTTTCTGTCTTTCTACCTCTCTGTTTCTGTCTGTCTCATTCATTCCCCCTCCCTCTGTTGCTCTCTGTCTTTCCATCTCCCTCAGAAGTTCTAGTTTTAAGCCCCAACTACACCACTAACTAAATAGGTGACTTTGGGCAAGTAATTGGAGCTCTGGGACATCATTTCCTTATTTAGGAAACAAGAGGTTTGAAGTAGATAATCAATAAGATCCTTTCTATCCATTCTTTTAATGGATATATGAATTCATAACACATCCACCATCATCTACTCAGAATAATTCATATGGCAGTCAGGCCTCAGGGAATAGGACAAAAGTTGGGGGTCCTATCAGTAATCATGGAAAATTACTTAGGAAAGCTCTAACCAGACTTCATTTCCTTTTAAGCCATAGAAGGAATAAACATGCCAAGGAAGACTAGGATATAAAAGGTGATTTGACTAAGCACCTACACAAGGCCAGAAACACTGCAATTCATCAAAAACTATGTAATGCCCATAATTCAAACTGCGTCATCAAGACAATCAGTTAATCAAGTCATTTGTTAAGTGCCTACTACATACCAGATGCTGTGCTAGATGCAGAGGTTCAACAACAAATTACAATAGTCCTGGCCTTCCAGTAGCTTTTATTCCATTGGAGAAAACAAATATGCACATATAGGTATATACAAAGTATATAAAAATAAGTAAAAGGTTGTTTTTTTTAAGAGGAGTTATAAGGGCATCTGTGAGATTCAGGAAAAGCCTTATATAGGAAGTGACATTTGAGCTAAGTTTTCAAGGAAACTATGGATCCTATGAGGTTGGGGTACAAGGAAGGATTTCTAGGAATGGAGAGAAGTCATTCCAAAAGTATAGAAATAGGAAATAGAGTGTCATGGAAAAAGATAAAGAAAAAGTTGACAGGATAGTAGAATGTATGAAGAGGTAATGTGTAATACGAAGTAATACTAGAAAGGTAAGTCTGGATCAGGTCATCAAGAGTCATGGATATCAATCAGAGGGAATTATATTTGATACTTTAGGTAACAGGGTAACGTTGGAGTTTATTGATCATAGAAGGGAAATAGTCAGACCTGTGGTTTGGGAAAATCAGTTTGGCAGCTACATAGGGAATGGATTGCAAGGAGACCAGTGAGGAAGCCCTTGCAATACTGTAGGTAACTGTAGGATATGTAGATATTGTAGGATAATGGCATGTACTAAGGTTGTGATTGAGTAATAGAGAGTAGTATGATATGAGAGATATTGTGTAAAAGAAATAGCAAGATTTGGCAACAGATTGGATATAAAGGCTGAGGTTATGAACATTGGAGATTGGAAAAATAGTTCTGACTTTAACAGAATTAAGAAAGTTTAGTAAAGTGATAGGTTTGTGGATGGGGGCCAGGGTTAGAAATGAGTTTGATATGATATATGTTGAATTTAGTATGCACTTTTGACATCCAGTTTGAAATGTTCAACAGGCAGTTGGTGATGCAAGTCTGAAGCTCAGGATAAAGACTGGGACTGAATATACATACCAAAATATATAACATACCACGCATACTATAGTATATTGTGCTGTAATATGTACTGTATATCTGTCTATAGCTATATAGAGGAAGTTATATGGTTATATATTTTATGTATATCTAGTCGTATATATGATTTTATATATTGTGATAGAGATGAATATATGAATATAAATTTACATATTTGTATGTATATGTTATATAAATTACACATACATGCTTTTGTGATAAAATGAATATATGTATTTATATTGTCTCTATATGTTTATTTATATATGTTTATAGTTGAAGGAAATACCCCCTTATTAAGTGCCTATTATCTTCCAGTGTTATGCTAAGTACTTTACAAATATTATCTGATTTGGTCCTCAAAATATCCCTGGGAAGCAGGTGCTTTTATTATCACCCTTTGAGAAAACTGAGACAGAGATTAAATGACTTGCCCAGAGTCACACAGTTAGTTAGTGTCTGAGGCTGAATTTAAACTCAGGTTTTCCTGACTCTAGGCCCAGTACTCTTTCCATTGTGTCCCTAGTTGCCTAGATAGATAGATAGATAGAGAGACAGACATATAGATGTTTTAGATATTGATATAGATATACACACATATAGCTGTGATCTGTTTAAATATGTTAATTAAATAACAGATAAGAACTAATTAGGTCACCAAGTAAGAATATAGACAGAAGAAAAAAGAATTCATGACAGAGCCCTGGAAAACAGCTAGTTAGTAAACATTTTTATAAAGCATTAGCACCTTGAAGAAATGAGAGGAAGGAGAAAGATGTCAAGGGGTTTTGAGATGATGAGAGAGAAGAAGGAGCCCATTTATGGTGAATAACCTCAATTTTAATAGTAAATTAAAAAGTGAGGTGCTCAACTGAGAGGGTGAGGTATGAACTTCAGAAGAGAAGAGAATGTTTATAATAGCTTCTACGTAGAGTGAAATAAGGAATCAGTCAGTGAAGAATACAGGTATTGCCTTGTCCTTGGTAAGGGTCCACTTGAAGTTTGAAAGTATTAATTTGTAGTATAGATATTTAACTTCCTCCAATTCAGCAACATCATATTAGTATCAGAGAAGTTTTGTGATGAGGCTAAGGGCTGTGTTTGGCAAGAGAGGAGCAGCAATAAGACATTGGTAGAAGGGATTTGAAAGTAGACAACCATGCAGACAGCTAGGTGGCACAGGGAATGGAGTGCCAGCTTGAAGTGATAGCCTGTGTTCAATTCTGGCCTCCGATACTTACTGACTAGGGTGACCCTGCTTGCCTGAGTTTCCTCATCTATAGCATTAGTTGGAGAAGGAAATAGCAAACCATTCCAGTATCTTTACCAAGAAAACCCCCAAATGGGCTCACAAAGAGTCAGATACCAGTGAACAACGACAACAAAAATGTGGAGTTGAGTTTGTTAACTAGGAAAATTAGGATCAAAATTGAGCACAGAGTAAGTGATGTCAGAAGACAGGTCAAAGTACTGAGGAGCAGAGAGAGAGGAAGGACGTCATGATAAGAGTAAAAAAATAGGCTTAGAAAGAGGATGGGGTAGGGAGAGATAATGATGAGAGACTGTGGTCAGGTAGAGGAATGACAATTTTTGATCGAAGAAGTGGGATTCTTCTAGGGAAACAGTAAAAATCAGGGTGGATGGATGTGGAAATGGAGCAAGTAGGTCATGTGATTTGAAGAGAATAAGGTATTGGGACATTAGACTGTTTGAGCAAAAATGAGGCAGAATGAGGTTTGAATGAGGCAGAATTCAGGGTCCAGAGAAGAAGGCGGCCAGACAGGTGTTGAGCTATTTGACAAAGGAGAGTGCATGACTTGGGGGCTAATAAACTAAAGTCACCATGATCCGTATAGAAAAAAAAATGAACTACAAAGGAAGAGAAGTTGCTGAATGATGGAACAAAGGGAGAACCTGGAAGTGAAAATGGGAACAAGTATATCCATTTGCACTGACACACATATATATTTACCAATGCCTTTATTCCTATCCAATGCACAGCATTCATTGATTTTAATTCAGTTTCTATGTCATCTTTATCTGTCTGTTCACACTAATGCTGATTGTTTTTGCTTACCACAATAAACAAGTAAATTAATTTGCCATTGCTTGAAATAGTATCAAAATTTTGCATTTCTGGGTTCTGATCACTTGAATTATTATGATGAGGGACCATGGCAAAATGAAAAGGAATCTTTGCATCCACAGAACATATTCACAGATGCAAATTATAAAATAGTTAGGATTTCTTATTTAGGGTATTTTATACAGAACATAGAAAAGAACATAAATCACATGAAGATAAGTGTTACATACAGGTTAATATTGCTGATGAGCTCAGGCATACTCGACATCAGAATCAGAACTCTACCTTGATGTGTCTCTTTACCTTACTTTTCCCTAATTGAACAAAATAGGCTCTAAATTGGTTCTTTATTGTAATATTATATTATGACCAGTATGCACTAAAAGTGATTACTTTTACAGGATATAAAAATGCACATATCCACTTCTTTCTAGCTCCCAAATGGATTCTTTTTAAAGTAACTAATGATATTTATGCCCCAGGAAGATGAGTGATTTTCAGAAACCTATATCCCATTTGTTTTGCAGACGGTAAGAGTAATGTAACCAATTTTCATGAGCACAACAGTTGTTCTTCTTTAACATCATGAATCTAAAGTACTTTTCTTTTTAAAGAAAAGGAAATTCCAGACCAGGGTCCCCATCGTGCATTGTAGTTTGTAGGTACAATTGAAGATTCCAAATTTGTGCTACTTTTTTCAAATAGAAAATAAATTATGCCCTCATCATCTGAACCTACAGTTGGTAACCACAGTGAATAAGAAGATTCTTCTGTAATTCTCACAAACCAAAGAGCTGCTTGCATTCAGAGCCAGACTTTCTAAAGATATTAGCATCAAAGCATTCTTGAGCTGTTAGAAGCTCACATATTTCAGATAATGAGCAGAAAATATAACAATATACCCAAACATATCTTTTTGTGGCCAGGTATTATGTGGCACACTCTCAGGCACGTAGAAAGTGCATTTCAACAGCTATTATATCATATTTTTTTTTCTTTCCTGTCTGAATGTCATCTAAAGCCAATTATATTTTTCTATATCCTTTCCATAGTTTACCTTTTATGGAAAGGAAAATTAAGTGTCTCAGTTAAATTACTAGAGACAAAAACAACAAAGCACTAATGCACATGCAGAAAACTATTTCTCACTTCATCAGCCCTAGATGCAGGTTGCATTTCATGAAGGAGGCAGCAAAAGCAACTGATAGAAGTGTGATGATATCCACTCTCTCTGAGTCCCTTAAGGAAACATTCCTCAAAGCGATCAGAAATTAATAGCAGGTATTGATCAAAAAAAGGCCCCAAATACTCCAAATCTTATAGCAGCACTTCTTGTGATAGTCAAGAATTGAAAACAAAGTAGATGCCTATCAGTTGGGGAATAGCTGAACAAATTGTGGTGCATGGATAAAATGGAATACTATTGTACTCTAAGAGATGGTGTGTGTGATGAATATCATGCAAAAAAGCATGGGGGGAAGCACACAGCCCCTGCTTCACTCTGTTGGTGATTGTGAAAGCATGAGAGCATTGTCCATTATTCATTGCCCATGCGAGTACTGTTGTCATGAAACTGATGATTTTAGATAATATTTGAAATATAGATCATATTGAATATAGATAATATATTAAAGAATATTAGAAGTACTACTCTACACACTGCAGAATCAAATATTGATCATTCCAACATCTGTGTGGTATTGGGCAAGCCAACTGGAATCTTGAAAATCCACCAAAAAAATCTGTATCATAGCTGGGCATGGAAAATGAACTGATAATTTTTTTAAAATATCTGATTACTTTTAAGATTTTTTTTTGTTCTAAAATTTGGGCAAATTCTCTAAAACACAGTGCAAGATATATAGTCATAGAGGCATTTGAAAGGATATTTGGAACCTGCATTGACAGATTTTTCTAAGATATCTCAAGTTCATGACTGGCATGATACTCTCACCTCACTGGTTCCATTTCTCTCATTTCTCACATTTTGAAAAGTTATTCATTATTTCTTTTTAAAAATAGATTTATAGTTTTTGTTTCATATTATTTTTCTTTCCAAATATGTATCTTCCCTACCAAAAGAGCCTTCCTTTACTAACAAAGAATAAAAACAACAGAGGAAAAAATTTAAAAAAGCATTTCATCCAAACTGCTGAAAATCTTAACAACCTACAATTTTGCCAATAAAGGCAATATTTCATACTCATAATTCCTCACCTCAACAATAAAGAAAGCAGTATGTTTCTATGCTCTTCTTAAGGGACCAGTTTGATCATTATAACGTATTCAGTTGTTATTTTTCTTTTGTTTTTTGTTTATATTTTGTAGTTAGTTTGAATATTTAGCTTTATGTGACTGAATTCATTTTTGTTCCCATGCTTACCTGCATTCTTAATACTTATTATTTCTTTTAAAATACTATTAGAAACTTTTCAAACATCAACAAACATGATCATCTTCGTGGAAAAAAGACAGGAAAAAAGATTATTGCAATTTATCCCACTGAATTTATGTACTATAATTTGATTAGGCATCACAATAAACAGGTACGTACTTTTCTGCTATAAATGTTTTGATGTTTATGGGATATTTCTTTCTGTCTTTGAAATCACTGAGAAATATGCCTAGCAGTGATATCTAGGAGACAAAGAGTATAGATATTTTAGTAATTTTCCTAGCAAAATTTTAAATTACCTTCCAGAATGGCCGGATCAATAAATACTTGCATGAACAGTGTATTTTGGTACTTATCATCCCATAATCCTTCTAACATTTTAATTTTTTTCATTATCTTCACCAGTTTCAGGGGCATGCTGTAGAACTTCATACCAACCAGAACTGTTTTGATTGGTATCTCTTTTGGTGTGATTCCCCCTTACATTTATTAATAGTTTATAATTCTTCTTTGTGGGACAGTTTGTTCACATTCTTTGACCATATTTCCATTGGAAATAGTGTGTGTATATTATCTATTTTGTCTTTTTTGTTTGCCTCTCAACCTTGGTTAAGGATTATCTGTTAATCATAACTATTAAAAGGTAGCTGATGTGATTCTCTTGTATTTTTTATTGCTGTTCTTGTTTTGGTGTAACCTGCAATATCAAGGAATCTCTCTCTCCTTTCTATGCTGAGGCATATTTGGCTATTGGTTTTATGGGGGACCATTTGAACTGGGTTCTGAAAGGCAGGCTTTCTGTAGTTATAAAAGTGGAAGAGGTACTTCAGGTCACTCTGATATGTAACAGAAAGCCAAGGTTCTCTAATTCACAGCTCAGGGCTTTTCATACTACAGAAAACTTCTCCACCTATATCTTTTGTGATGAGAGAGACAGAGACAGAGAGAGAGAGAGAGAGAGAGAGAGAGAGAGAGAGAGAGAGAGAGAGAGAGAGAGAGAGAGAGAGAAGATTAAGCTTCTTTGATATTTCTGGCTGGAAGCACAAATACAACCAAAAGGATAGCAGTTCCTGATTTCGAGAAGCTTCTTTTTTAATAGGGAAACAATACATTAAAGGGAACTGGAAAATGCAAGTTGGAGAGAATTATGGGCTTTTCTGGGTTTACAGTGAGTGTGCCTGGGATGAGTGCTTCTTCATATGAAGGCTTTGGGAGACACTAACCAGAGGAAGAATCATAAATGTGTAGGTATTATAAGCATCAGAAGGTTACTGGGACTGAACTGAAAAGATAGGTTAGGGAGTCATGAACTAGTTCATGTTTGACATAATAATATATACACTTTCAAGTGATTGTATATGTAAGTAATTTTATGGATTTGATTAATTTCATTGATTAATATCATTTGAAAGACCAAATGTTCCAAAATAAAGATGTCTCAAGGGGTTAATTCTAGAACAATAAGCCTTGTTTCTTGAAAGTTAATAGACATGAGAGAATGAATTTGATTATGTCTATAATAGCCCTTTGAATTGCTTCAACAAGGAAGCTATAATAGTATGAGACCATATTATTATTACCTTTAATGTCATAGTGATCATAACTTGTATTTATATAGTGACTCTTGGATTAATTGGAGATGCTCCATTTGAAATCGGAGTTGTCTCTTGCAAATGTTTTAAGGTATCTGCCGACTAAAAATAATTCAGTCAGTTAACTGGCCTACAGAAAATCAAAATGTTTTAGTCTGATTTTTCTAAATATTTATTTTGGACAACCATGCATATCTTTATATGGCGATTAAATTATGAACCGCATTCAAAAGGATGAAATGACCCCATGAGTTGGGTTGCAAGCACTTCCCTTCAAAGCTATAGCAAATTGCCTGTATCAGAAGAAAGCACACAGTTCATTTCACAAACAGATAATACCGTACATTGTTACAGCAATTCATAGTTTTTTTAAATGTTTTCTTCATATGCATTATTTTAATTGAATTACCTAATCACCCCAGGAAGTAAAGAGAGGACATATTATTAGCCCCATTTTTCAAAAGAGGAAATCGAGATTCATAATGGGTAAGTGACTTGATTAAAGTGACACAGTCAGTGGGACTTGAACCCATCTCTTCTGACTCCCAGACCAGTAATCATTCTGCCATAGTACCAGTATCCTTTCTATACTAGAAGAGTAGGTAGAACCATGACCAAATAACATAAAATGCAATGGAATATATTATAAATTTGGTTACTTTACAGAAGTTAGAGAAGAAAAGATAATTAAAAGGATAATTACTGTGGATAATAATAATGTGCCATTTTTGCAATCACTGATAAAGTTAGAAGAGATGAGTTAACTGATTAACTATGATTCAGTTGATATTCAAATTAAAAAAAGGAACAAATAACATAGTATAAAGATGCAATGATTACCCACAATTACTAGCAATGCACTAAAAAAAAAGATCTTTGTATTTACAGTGATAAAATGCAATTGTATCTACAGTTGTTCATGAGCTTCTGCATATTTAAACTGAGGCATGTAAACAAGGGCTATGATGACATGTGATGCGTCACATCTTTCATCATTCCTGTCTCTACTATCCCTTCTCCTTCCCCACCCCACCAAAAGAAAAGAAAGACCTGTTCTAATTGTCATTATAAAAATGTGCTAGAGGTAGAATAAATTGAAGATCTCTGTTTCTCCAATCTTGTTTAACTAGAGAGTTACTGGCTGTTACAGCTAAAAGGAATTTCAAGATAATATGGTGAATTAATGACAGGTTTGTTATTGTTCATTTGTTTCAGTCATCTCTAACCCTTCTTGATACCATTTTGGGTTTTCTTGGCAAAGATACTGGAATGATTTTCTCTTTTCATTCTCCTTCTATATATAAAATGATATAGATGAGAAAACTGAGGCAAGCAGGGTTAAGTGACTTTCCCAGGGACACACAGCTCATATGTATCTGAGGTCAGATTTGAACTCAGAAAGATGTGTCTTCCTGACTCCAGGGCTGGTATTCTATCCACTGCACCACCCATATTCTCCTTTTTCTAGCTTCTAGTTTTATACTTTTTACACTTGATCATTCTGAGTGTTATAGGGCATTCTAAATGAGATTATAGTGCAACTCTGAATGAAAAATCCTTCCCAGAATTCTTAGAAAATTATTTTTAACTATTATTCCCATATAGAAAGTGGGGTCACTAAGAGTCAGACACAACAATGACAAAATAGGTATGTTGTCTACATTTATACTTATACGTATGTCTATAACTATATATATAAACACACATACATATCTATGTATATATCTATATGTGTATATATGTCTATATCTACATATATGTATCTCTAGCTATTTTAACCATTATTTCCATATAGAAACACAGATTTCTCTATCTTCTCTCTGTCTCTCTCTTTGTCTCTCTCTCTCTCTCTCTCTCTCTCTCTCTCTCTCTCTCTCTCTCTCTCTGTCTCTCTCTCTCTCTCCCTCCCTCCCTCCACACATATACACAATACAATTAAAATGAATACATGATCCAGATGTAAAGAGTCATGCCATGAACAACACTGAGGAGCAGGGAAGGAGATAACTTTCACAACTCTAAATCATGAAATATTAATTAATCAAACAAGGAATTGAGAGGATTATAGAAGATAAAATGGAAAATCTGATTACATAAGGTTGGGAGAAATTGCATAAACAAAATCAATGTTACTAAAATGAGGAAAAAAACACTTAACATGGAGCAGGCAGGGATACTTGGCAGTAAACCTCTCTGAAAAAGATATGATTTATAAAATATACAGGCAATTGATCCAAATTGTATGGGTCATTCTCAAAAGGAAAAATTAAGAGATTGACAAGAATAGTTAAAAAATGTTTCAAATAACTAATGATGAGAGAAATTAAAATTTTCTGAGGTTCTGTTATATCATATCATTTATGTCTGCAAAGTTGATAAAAAATAAAAGTGATAGTTGCTGGAAGGGCTATGGGAAAACTCTTAACAATGCTGATGTAGTTATCCATTGTTCTAACCATTCCAGAAATAATTATACAACTCATTCACTAAATTGTGAACCTTTGACCCCAAAACATCACTATTAAACATGTAGCCAAAAGATTCTAAAAAAGAAGAAAAGGACATGGGTAAAGAAATATTTATAGTACTACTTTTTATTGTAACAAAGGACTGAAGAGTAAAATGTCCATCAACTGAGCAACTGTCAAATAAATTTTGATGTATGAATATAATGCAATATTATTGTGTTACAACAAAGTATGAAAAATACAGATTCAAAGAAACCAGAGAGGACCTATATGAACTGCTGCAGAGTGAATGATGAGAAAAAGGAGAGCAATTTATGAAGTAACTACACACTTATAAAGAGAAGGAGTGTGGAGGAGAGGAGAGAAAGACAGAGAGAGAGAGAGAGAGACAGAGAGAGACAGAGAGAGAGAGAGAGAGAGAGAGAGAGAGAGAGAGAGAGAGAGAGAGAGAGAGAGAGAGAGAGAGAGAGAGAAAGAGAGAGATTTGAAAGATCTTCATGTCTGAAACCAGGAGGGCTCATCTTTCTGAGTTCTAATTTGGTCTCAGACGCTTAGTAGTTTTGTGACCCTGGACAAGTCACTTAACCCCTGTTTGCCTCAGTTTCTCATCTATAAAATGAGTTGGGGAAGGAAATAGCAAATCACTCCAGTATCTTTACAAATAAAACCCAAATGCAGTCACTAAGATTCAGACACAACTCAACAACAAAATAGATGTTATCTGCATTTATATTTACACATATCTATTACTATTATTACTATTACTATTATATATATACACATACATATGTATCTATGTATATATCTATACATTTTTACATATGTCTATATCTACATAAATGTATCTCTAGCTAGATAGTTAATCCCTTGTCTGTACCTGAAATTTGTTGTTGCAAGGATATCTTAGTGAGGAAACCCATCTATCAAGGTAGATCAGCAGTGATTCTGTAGCCTATAGTCTTAAGAACTTTACTGGGAAAATGAGAGTTTGTCACTTTCTAAGAGGCATACAGTCTCTGTGTGTCAGGGGTAATCTTAAATCTGAGTCTTATTGACTCCGAGGTCTATCTTTCTTCTACAACACTGTCTCATGTAAAAAAAAATCATCATTAAACTTTTGAAAAATAATAAGGTGTTCATCTCAATCACATACATTCATTGGTTAACTATTCCTCCTTTAGTAAGATTCATGAAATAAAAACAAGTTTATATTTTTAACAATTATTTTCTTTATTTTTTTAATATCTGGCTAAGAGCCCATCATTCTTATATTTAAATAGGCAATTCAGAATTCCACATTTCATTCTCAGTCACAATCTTCTTAACTAGCATGTTAAAGTCATATTGCCTATTCTCTTCTGAAACCTCTGTCTTCTTGTGCAGCAGTGATGAAAATATTTATTGTGCCTTTAAAATCTTCAGTTTCTTGCTCAGGAATTAGTAATCCCTAGTAATGATTTTTATATTCTTTCTAGGAGTCATTTGATATAAATTACTTTCAGTGGTTAGTGATAGTTATGACTGACAAATTTTGAAAGGATCAGAAGGGGAGAATTTATGACCAAACAAGAGATAGAAAGCAATACAAAATGCACAATGGATAATTTTGATTACATTAAATTGAAAAGGTTTTGTACAAACACAGCCAATGAAACTAAGATTAGGAGGGAAGCAAAAAATCAGGAAAGAATTTTTACAACCAGTATCTATGATAAAGGCCTCATATTTAAAATATACAGGGAACTGAGTCAAATTTATAAGAATACAAGGCATTCATCAATTGATAAATGGTCAAAGAATATGAACAGGCAGTTTTCAGAGGAAGAAACTAAAGATAGCTATGGTCATATGAAAAAATGTTCTGAATCACTATTGATTAGAGAAATGCAAATCAAAACAACTCTTAGGTATCACATCTCTCCTGTCAGGTTGACTAAAATGACGAAACAAGAAAATGATAAATGCTGGAGAAGATGTGGGAAGATTAGAACACTATTGCATTGTTGGTGGAGTTGTGAACTGATCTGAATATTTTGGAGAGCAATTTGGAGCTATGCCCAAAGGGTTATAAAAATGTAGATACCCTTTGACCCAGCAAGACCACTTCTAGGACTGTACCCAAATTTTTGCCCCTCCTCTCCTCCCCGGTCCCCACCCAAGATAGCATGTAATCTGATATTGGTTCCACATATACCTTCACATTAAACTTATTTTTACAAAAGAGATCATACAAGTGGGAAAAGGACCCATATGTACAAAAATATTTATAGCAGCTCTTTTTGTGGTAGAAAAGAATTGGAAATCAAGGGGATGCCCATCAATTGGGGAACGGCTAAACAAATTGTGGTATATGAATGTAATGGAATACCATTGTGCTATAAGAAATGAGGAGCAGATGGACTTCATAATAACCTGGAAAGACTTATATGATCTAATGCTGAGTGAGGGGAGCAGAACCAGGAGAACATTATACACAATTACAGACACATAGTATCTCTGATGACTACCTTTGATAAATTTGGCTCTTTTCAGCAATGCAAGGTTCTAAGACAGCTCCAGAAGTCTCATGATGGAAAAAGCTATTCATATCCAGAGAAAGAATTTTGGAGTCTGAATGCAGATTGAAGCAAATTATTTGCTCTCTCTCTTTTTGTCCCTTTTTTTCCTCTTTTGACTTTGTTTTTTCTTTCTCATGGTTCATTATATTGGTTATAATTCTTCTTTACAACTTAACTATTGTAAAAATAAGTTTAATGTGAAGGTATGTGTGGAACCTATATCAGATTACAAGCCATCTTGGGTGGGGAGGGGGGAGGAGAGGAGGGGCAAAAATTTGAAGCTCAAAAACTTGTGAAACTGAGTATTGTAAACTAAAAATTAAAAATAAATTAAAAAAATAAATACTTCCCATCACATTGAGTTGAGGCATTTTACAAGTGATGGTAGAAGGAAAGTGCATTTTCTTACTAAAAGTGAGGAATAACAATTCTGTTACCTATCCAGGATCCATGACCATTTTTTTTTTCATTTCTACTCAAAAGGGGATTCTCTTCAGCAGTTAAAGTCTAATTAAGGCCTTCTGCCTTCTTCCAAATTATTTCCCAATGCTCCTATCTCCCAAGGGGGATCCTTATACCTATGCCATAGATATTTGATTTCCTAATCTTCCCATCATTTCTTCACGCCCCAGAGTCCATGGGCAAAGGAGTTGCAAAAAGACAATTGAATTAAGAATGCTGAACTAATATCTATAGTGACATGATTAAATGCTCTAAATCACTATTGATTAGATAAATGCAAATTAAAACAACACTGAGCTACCCCATCACACGTATCAGATTGGCTACCGTGGCAAAACAGGAAAATCCTAAATGTTGGAGAACATATGGGAAAATTGGAACACTAATGCATTGCTGGTGGAGTTGTAGACCGATCCAACCATTCTGGAGAGCAATTTGGATTTATATCCAAAGGGTACTATAAAACTGCATTCTCTTTGATCCAGCAATACCATTTCAAGGTCTATATCCCATGAAAATATGAAAACAATCCATATGTACAAGGATATTTATTGCAGCTTTTCTTGTGGTGGCTAAGAATTGGAAATTGAGGGGATGCCCAACAATTGGGGAATGGCTGAACAGGTTGAGGTATCTGAATTTTATGGAATACTATTGTTACATAAGAAATTATGATTAGTCAGATTTCAGAAAAACCTGGAAAGACTTACATGAACTGATGCTGAGTGCAATGAGCAGAACCAGGAGAACATTGTACATAGTAACAGCACCATTGTGTGATGACCAACTTTGATATGCTTAGCTCTTCTCAGCAACGCAATGATCTAAGGCAATTCCAAAAGACTCATGATGGAAAATGCTATCCACATCCAGAGAAACAACTATAGAGTTTGAATGCATATCAAAGTATACTATTTTCAGTTTTTTTTTTCCTTCCTCATGGTTTTTCCCCTTTGGTTCTAATTCTTCTTTACAGCATGAGTAATGTGGAAATATGTTTAATATGATTTTACCTGTATAGCCTATGTCAGATTGCATTCCATATTGGGGAGGGAGGAGAAAAAATTTAGAACTCCAAATCTCATCATAGTGAATGTCGAAAACTAAAAATGAATTAATAAATAAAATTTTGAAAAAAGAATGCTGAAAAAAAGAAAGGCTCAATCAATCCATAAATATTTGCTAAGTACCAAGATGGTCCCCAATGTCAAGGAACTAACAATCTAATGGAGGGCAATATGCAAACAAGTATATATAAAGCAAGCTATATACATACTGTAACAACAATGTTGCCATCAGCTGCTGTAGGGATGTAAGACCAATGATACTAGCACACAGGAGGGCTGCTAGCACAGGTTCTTTATTCTGCTTTTCTAAGGAAAGCAACTTAAAGGGCTTCACATTCTCATTTTTATCAAACATATATATATATATATATGTGTGTGTGTGTGTGTATACATATATATGTATATACATGTATATATACATATACATACATATACATACATACATATATATATATATATATATATATATATATATATATATATATATATATATATATATATATATATATATATATATATATATATATATATATATAATTCACTTAGTTCAGGGGAAAAGCCAGCACCCTGAACTTCAGAGAAAACACAAACAGAAATTATAAACATACATTATATAAACAGAGCAAATAAACACAAGTCAGTCTAGCCACAGCAATACATAGTTACCAGAGAAGCACCAATGTTTGGGTTTTCAAAGGGGGGGGGCACTACTTCAATGGCTTACCCAGAGTCTCCCCACCAATACTCTTTCAATGAGTGTGCCCCCCAAAGGCAAAATGACAACCTCAGAGTTCTTATATCCTGTTCAGGGCCCCGAGGGCTTACAGCCTTCTTAACAAAAAGGTATAGTGCCTGGGGCCTCACACCTAGTTAGTGAAAAGGTGTGGGACTGCCTCTAATCAGGTCTCCCCTTGTTGTCCCCACCTGAGGTCTATTCAATGGGCAGGAAAGATCTTTCACTTACAGACTGGCCTTATACATATGTGTATATGTGTGTATATGTATATGTATATGTATACGTGTGTGTATATATATGCATATATATACACATATATATGCATATATATACACATCTATACCTATGATAAATAGGAAATAATGAAAAGAAGGAAAGCACTAGTATTAAGAGGGATTAGTGGAGCCCCCCTGTAAAAGGTGTGATTTTAGTTGAGACTTAAAGGAATCCAGGAAAATTGGTAGTCAGAGCAGAGGAGGGAGAGCATTCCTGGAATAAGGGACATTCAGAGAAAATGGTCAAGCCCAAAGATGGTTGGTGTTGTTCATGAAACAATCAGAAGATCAGTTTGACTGGATCAAAGAGTACATGTCAAGGAGAAAGGTGTAAGAAGATTGCAAATATAGGAGGGAGGCAGGTTATGAAGATCTTTGAAAGTCGAATAGAAAATTTTAAATTTGTCCTTCAGGCAATAGGGAGCCGCTGGAGTGTCTCACTTCCCTGATAAAGGTTCTTGGAATATATAACTTCTCATCATTTGTAGATTAGATCGTATTGTGTTGTGTGGCATATAAAACTTTCAGATTGTCTAATTAGTTATTTGAGAGTTCACTGAGATCTTTGTTTAATTAGTGGATTAATTTTCTTTGTCCTGAAACAAAAAATAATACACAGATTTTACTTGAGCTGGGCAGAGCTGGCCAAAAGTTGCTCAGGTTGCCTAAAGATATCTTGTAATTTCTCCTGTTAATTCTGGATGTCTGAAATTTAAGGGGAATGGACCCTACATCCCCTACAATCCTCTCACACTGAATTAGAATTCCTTGTTTGTTCTTCAAACTTCCTAGTTAAGCTTGATTTGAAATATCAGCCTCTGTCCCCATGTCTCCAAGTAATGAAATAAATCTCCTTAAACTGAAACATTTTATTTCTTCTCCAGTTTCTAAATTCCTTATGTGGTTGTTCTTCCCTGTCTTATATCCCTTGGAAGGAGCATATTAGCAGTTGGGGAGAAAAGTGGAGGGAATGAAGATTTTTTTAACCATAAAAATGTACGGTATATAATAGTGGGTGTATATTCACTCTGTTACACAATAGGTTTTTATGCATTCCTTCCTGGTCTAACATTACAATTTTAAAGCACTTTTTCATTATCTGTATGACTTAGTTACACTAAACAGCCTCTTAGACACAATTGTTTTTTCCAGGCTTTCTCTGCTCTGGCCACAGAAGTGCCTAGGACAGGGCCATCTACTATAGGTATTAACTGTGCTGGTGGTAATATAATAGCCATTAGATCTAATAAACTACAACTTGAGCCTGAAGTAAATATTTCTGATGTTGTGACATTTGGAGGAAACATGATTAAGCAGGCTCCACTTCAGAAAATCGGAAGAATATTAGCAGAAATATAAAGTATGATGGAAACAGATCTAAAGCACCTGCCATCACAATGCGAGGATCAAGACAGGACTATTTGTCCCCTTTATAGAATCATTAAATTCACCTTGATCTCCAACAATAACAAAAGGAATCTCTCAGTGTTTTAGAGGTTTCTTACAGGTCTGGTTTGTGAACTATCTACTACCAGCAATACTCAGGAGGTAATATTCGTGCTACATAAAAATAATGAGCACACTGATTTAAACCCAGAAAAAAAGCATATTGGTGCCAGATCTTACAATAAAATACTCTTTGGTTTCCTATTAGCAACACAGAGAAGACAAATCTTCTAATTAGGTCAGCACTAGCTACTGTTAGAATAGAAATGTAGTTACTAGGAAGAAGCCCATATGTGGCATTAATGTAGTGAGGAATCAAAGGAACCTTTGAGATTCTGCATGGATATAAATGAAAGAATGAATGAGGTCAGGGAGAGGGAACAGCAGAGTACCACATCTACATCCCTAAAAACTGAGGGCCATTTTAGCCTCACATTGTTAACTCAATTATGAAATTTTGTCACTCAATTCAGTTCATATAAGAGGGACCTCCATTTTTAAACTTTCTGGTTTTTGTTTGTTTTTGTGATTCATTTTAGTTTTAACTCAAAACATCAGGTTGTATTAAATTATATGACAAGAGAATATAGCACCATTAGGCATCCCTACCTACACAATTTGAGGGGACAATACTCTCTAAGGTACTTCCTCATATGAGATTTCACTGGACTCCCAGGATGTATGCATAGTAATCAAAGGATGAAGACAGAAGTGTCACAGACCAGCTCCTCTTTCCTGTTTGATCAAGGAATGAAAGGGAATATGCATCCCTGTAGACACATTTTCTAGGTAATAAAATTGCCTACATTCATTTCAGCTAGAATAAAAGCAGAAGAAATGGAATTACTGAGTTAAGTATTCACTTTCCTGAGGGAACAGCTAGTGTATATCAACCTCTACCCGGGCTCATCTCTGTAGGCACAAACCATCATGAGGCTTTGCTGGCAATTGAAGAAAAAACTATTCTCTGGCACCTCTTAAATGATCTATGCCTATACATACAAAATGTCGTTTCCCCCTTTTCTGGGTTCAAAAATCCAACATGTCTGTTGTGCTTTTTATAAGTGAAGATTATGGAGGAAGAAAAAGAAAAGAGGAATCATAATGGATTAGCAAAAGATTTCTAGTCCCTCATCTTCTAGCCCCAAGTCACCATAGGTGTGAAGGGAAGACTTGACATTTCATTATTTCCATAAAAGTAGGAAAAGGTCCTAGTGATATGTTTAATTTATACCTCTTCTTTTAAGCTCAACTCAAATTCCATCTCCTCCAGGAAGCTTTTTCCTGTTACCCTCTAGGTCAGGGCTGCCCAAACTTTGGTTTTTATTGAAACAATAGAAAATATATTTTGATTTGCCATTTTAGTGAGAGCTCTGCCAGAACTCGGCTTCCTTTACTAAAGCATTTATGTAAATTTCTATGCTTGCAGGCTGGCGGCATAAATCCCACTGAGGGCCACATTTTGGACAGCCCTGCTGTAGGTAGTAATGAGTTTCCCACACTGGGCCAAGCAAAACTCTTTGCAAGTTCTCATACATACATACACACACACACAAACACACACACACACACACACATATACATATATATAAAAGGTATGAATCATAGACTGCAAGCTCCATGAGAATAGGGACCATGCCATATATAAATATTGCATGTTACCCAGTATTTAATATTGTTCTTTGAACCTAATAAACATTTAAATGTTAACTTGAATTGGAATGACTATCTAATCATATATATGTAGATGAATAGGTTTGGAGGCCTATGTTTACTACTACCCTTCAGAGTACTGGAAAATATAGAATAACTGCTTCATGAAAGAATGAAGAGGAACATATCCAATATATGATCACTACACCTGAAATCCAGTTCAATCCACCCAGATTATAGCAGACGGTATATATCTGTAGCATTAATAGTCATTCTTCATATATACATATATACACACACATATACACATACACACATACATGTTTATGTATGTATATATGTATACACACACATGCATGCATATATGTATATTTGTATATATGCAAGTATATATGTATTTGCATGTGTGTTTAAAATTTTATATGTATATGTATATGTTAAATATTTCCCACTAACAGGTGAAAAATAGCACTCTTTTTTAAATTTGAGTTCCAAATTTTCTCTCTACTGCCACATCCCTCTCCCAGCCTTTGAGAAGTCATTAATATGATATTGATTACATGTGTGAAGTCATGTAAAACATTTCCATATTAGCAATATTGCAAAAGAAAACATATTAAAGGGAAGAAAAAATAGTTTTAAAAAAGCATTCTTCAGTCTGTACTAAGAGTTCATCAATTCTCTCTCAAGAGGTGGATAGAAGTTTTCATTGTGGGTTCTTTGGAATTATGTTGGATCATTGTCTTGATCAGAGTTACCAAATTTTTCATAGTTGTTACAATATTGCAGTCACTGTGTACAATGTTCTCCTGGTTCTGCTCACTTAACTTTAGATGAGTTCATATACATCTTCCTAGGTTTTTCTGAAACCATCCTACTCCTCATTTTTTATAGCACAATAGTTTTCCATCATAGTCATATACCACAACTTGTTCAGCCATCCCCCAACTGATGCATATCACCTCAGTTTTCAATTATTTGCCACCACAAAAAAAGCTGCTATAAATTATTACGTACAAATGAATCATTTTCCTTTTTCTTTGATCTCTTTCAGGTACAGACCTAGAAGTGATATTGCTGGTTCAATGGTTATGCATAGTCTCACAGCCCTTTGGCAATGGATGAGTCCACAGTTTTACTAACAATCCATTAGGGTCTCAATTTTTTATATCCCCTCCAACAATTGTCATTTTCCTTTTCTGTCATTTTACTCAATCTGACAGGTGTGAGGTAGTATCTCAAACTCGTTTTAATTTGTCTTTCTCTAATTAATAGTGATTTAGAACCATTTTCATATGACTATTGACAGTTGTGGTTTCTTCTAAAAACTGTCCGTTCATATACTTTGAACATTTATTAACTGAGGAATCACTCATTTTTTAAATAAATTTTGCTCAGTTCTCCATATATTTGGGAAATGAGGACTTTATCACAGAAAATTATTGCAATTTCCCACCATTTTCCTGTTTCCTCCTAAACTAATTCTTTCTAGTTTTGGTTGCAAAATTCTGTGTTTGTAACAAATCTTTTATTTTAAGACATTCAAAATTATCCATTTTGTTTCTTGTGCTTCTCTCTCTCTCTTGTTTGGTCCTAAACTCTTCCCTTATCCATGGATCTGATGGGTATATTTTTTCCATGCTCCCCTAATTTACTTATGATATCAGATTTTATATCTAAATAATTTATCCATTTTGACCTTATCTTGGTATACATTGTAAGATATTGGTCTAGGCCTAGTCTCTGCCAAAGTGCTTTCCAGTTTTCCCAGAAAATTTTGTTAAATGGCAAGTACTTCTCCAATTGAGTCTTTGGATTTATGATATACTAGATTACTATGGTCATTTACTATTGTGTATTCTGTACCCAAGCTATTCCACTGATCCACTACTCTATTTCTTAGCCAGTACCAGATTATTTTGATAATTACCATTTGTAATATAATTTGAAATCTGGAACTGCTAAGTCTCCTCCCTTCACTTTTTTTTTAATTGCTTCCTTTGATATTCTTGACTTTTGTTCTTCCAGGTGAATTTTATTACTATTTTTTCTTTGGAAATTAGATTGGTATGTCACTGAAAAATTAATTTAGGCAGAACTATGTGTGTGTATATGTATATGTATGTGTGTGCATATACATATATATACATATATATATACACACATACACGTATATCTTAAATTGCTTAGATCTATATTTGTGTGAAAAATGTTTTGTCATTTTGTTCATATAGTATCTGGATTTATTTTGGCAAGTAGGCTACCAAATATTTCATACAAGGTACTTCCCCATGGTCACACACACCCTCTTAATTTTGTATAATATACACAAATGTCCCATCTAGCTTTTCCTGTACTGTCCCTACATCCCATTCTAGAAAGGTTCCTACCCATATACACTGCTCCCACAAATCACACATAACCCTTTATAACACATGCACTTTAAGACTACCTTAAGAAATGTTATACCCAGGTTCTTATATCTATATTGGAATTGCCTTTTCATCTCTTAACAGTAACTTCAATTATTAATCATAATTTTTCTCCTATTTTTCTTCTCCCTTCCTAAATCTATCCCCATTCCTAGATAATTAATAATCACAGAATCATAAAATTTCAAATTTGCATGGACAAATCAACATTTTGAAAAGAATCCTTTCAACACCATAGAACAGTCATCCAGCCTTTGTTTGAAAACCTCCAGTGAAGAGAAATCCATTACTTTCTAAGGCAACACATTTTAATTTTAAATAATTCTAATTGTTGGGAAACTTGTTTTCCGCCTTAAATCAAGCCTAAATTTACCACTGCAGCTTTTACCCATTTCTCATAGTTCTTCTTTCTGAGGCCAAACAAAATGATTCTAGCTCTTCCTGAAGGCTGTAGCTATTTAAATAATATTCTATCCTAAGTTTTTTTTTTTTTCTATAGGCTAAATATCACTTCATCTAATTCTCTTATAGCAAAAATTCTCAGAATGTTTCTATATTCTTGACTAACAGTGGTTGGGAGAGTAGAGAAAGAAAAGCAATTATTTCAGATTCTGCTAAGCCATTAGATCACTTAATAGACCCAAACCAGTTCTTGTTGTTGTCTAGGCCTACTTTATTCCCTATAGCCTTTGGCCAGTTTGTTACTTTATTCCCTTTGGACAGTATATTCAGGAAGAAACTTCATTATCAGCATCTCTCATAAGCATTTATGAGGGGAGATAAATTAATATTAATTCACCAAAACTCCTTTGAAAAATATAAATATAAAAATATATATGTTAAAATAGTATGCGCTTTGTAAGACAAAGAATAAAGCTTTCAAATGAAAATTTTGAAATGATATTATTATTACTTTTATTGTTTTTTCCCCTTTTCATTTTAACCACAACTAAATACCCAGATTTTTAGGGTCCTAGGAGATCTTAGTTCCTGTATCCTATAACATCAGCAATACAATCAAATCATAAGGAATAGCTCAGAAAGTATTGCAATGAAGTAATTGCCATTGATTGTGTGAAACAAAATGATCATTTCCCAAACCCTCCAGTGTTTTCTGTGTTCCATGGGACTTCAGAAAACTTTCATCATGTTTTGGCACACTAGACTTCCTGAAAGGGAGTCATAATATTGGGGCACAAAACATTGTCACCCAGAGAAAACAATTTCAGCACAAGTAACTCCCCAACTGCTTTCCCCAAACTGCTGTAAAGAAGACTGATCTGGTCTGTTCTCTCTCCTGACAAGATAATCAGCTATTGGGTAGTGTAAGGGCTGGTTTAAGAACACTAGCCCAGAGGTTCAGTGTATTCCTGTTTTTATCCTTTGCCTGAAGGCAACAGGCTCATTTTGTGAGAGAGACTGTTGCCTTTCTTAGCAGTAGCTGCTGCCTTTCTAGTCCTCACAGCTCAAAATCCCTGCCTTCCTGATAGTAGTAATAGAATCCATATAACAGACTCACAGTGGTTCTGCACCAGACATCTATGAACATTTAAAAAATAATTATATTTCAATATAATTGGTTTCCTTTGTAATCATAGCCAGTATTCTGAGAAGGGATTCATTGGCTTCACCAGTTTGCCAATGATATCAAACACGAAAAATTAAGAACTCCATATATCAGAAAAAAACATGAAAGAATATTCTACAGGAAGAATATGAGGGACATGAGAAATGATAACATAAAGGATTTGATTTTATGATTTAAACAACACTGTGCTAACTAGGCTCATTTTATTTCAACCTCTGGTGGAGCTCACCATAGAACAACGAACACATGTTAATTGTTTGTGAAATAACATGACATTTTGAGGTATACAAAGCACTTAGAGGAGTTATTATCCCCATTTTATTGATAAGGAAATTGAGATTCCCAAAGTTTAATTGTTTTTCTAATAGTCACAGTGCCAGAAAATATCTAAAATAGTATTCTAATGCATGTCTTTTAATTCCAACAATAATGCTTTTAGCACTGTGACTCTCCCATTCAAAAAGGGGACTTCTAGAGAAATGAGATGTCTGCATGATCCACAAACACATCCAGATCAACCAAGAGCTATTAGAATTTAAAACTCTCCAAAGCCCTGCAATTTTAACAAGCCTTCAGGAATTGATATTATATATATCATGTCAATATACATATTATATATATATATATATCAATATCAATATATATATATTATATATATGTATATTATATATAATCGATTTAAATTGATATAATTTGTTGTTGTTGTTGTTGTTATTTCCAGTGTTCCATTTCATTTGAAACTGAAAGAAGAGTCAAAGTCCAGGTGAACTTTTTTATTAATATTTATCATCTCCCTGATCTCAAAGATTCACATATGGAAGGAAAAGATGAATGAACATCTGCTATTTTCCTTAAGAGAGTATGTGAATCTAATCCTCTACAAAGAATTCTTTTTCTTGACATGGCCAACAAAAAAGAAATAAATGATATAGGTTTTTTTTCTCTAAAACTCAAATATATCTTAGTAGAATACTTTCATTTTAGATCACTGAAGGTGCATATTTGTGTGTGGATTGGCAATTGACATTTCAGATAAGAACCTTTTTGAGAACATTCCTGAAAAATGTGATTTTTACTCTAGAGACCAGAGTTATGATGGCATTGTCTCTAAGATATAACTGAAATCAAAATCAAAGAATCCCCAAAGTCCTCTAGGAAGTTACCACTAAATATTTACAACTAGCAAAGAGCAAGCATACACAGCTGTTTTTGAAAACAAATTGGGACATATTTGGGCTATCCCCTAGATAGAAGCATGACAATTTTCAAAAGTCAGGAAAAGACAGTAAATAAATGGCCCCTTTCAGCAAGAATGAACAGAGATGAGCCCTGTAAATGAGATCCTTGCTACTGAATCCATTAACTCTTCCCACAATTTATCAGTTATAATAATAAAATTTCATTGTATTATGTTAATCAAATTTTAAAGCAGTACAATAGTCATATCTTTAAATTATAGTGAATCAATAGAAGTCTTAGCTCACTAGACTAAGGAAATTTTTTAAAAAATAATATGTAATATAATACAAAACTAATTTGCTATACTTTATATCTTTAACATCACTATACTTTCCCAAAATAGAAACCTTCCCTTTCAGAAAAAAATATTGTTAATCAATAAAGACATATTGGATCATATCTATGAGTTTCTGCAAGGCAATTTGGTGGCTCACTGAATAGAGAGGTAGGCCTAGAGTCAGGAAGACCTGAGTTCAAATTTGGCCTCAGACACTTATTAGTTGTGTAACCCTGGGCAAGCCACTTAATCTCTATTCACCTTAATCCACTGGAGAAAGAAATGGCAAACCACACTAGTATATTTGCCAAGAAAACCCTATCGATAGAATGCTCCACAGGGTGACCAAGTGTTGGAAAATACTGAAAAATAACAAATTGGTTTTTGCTTCTTTCCACACTTATAGCTTCCACCTGTCTACTAAGGGATACCAGTATTGATAATTGAATTAATCTAAGTGGTTATATCTTCTTTTAAAATGTTTTTACTTCCTATTTTTCATAGTCCAATATGATGTTCTCTGTTTTTTTTTTTTGCTTTGCACTTCAACAATTCATTCACTTCCTCCCAAGTTTCAGTGAATCAGTTAGTCAGTCAGCAACATTTATTAAGCATTGTATTACACTATATGTACATATGACTCACTATATAACAGATATTATGCTAATCACTAAGAAAAAATTAAAGAAATCTCTGTACTTAAGGGACTTGCATTCTAATGAAATCCCCTGTAGACATTACTTCTTACAGAAGATTGTCTTCCATTAAATTTCTATGCCATTTTTTAAAAGTAATTCTCCCAATTAATGGGTACCCATTTTAGCCCTATATTTCCACTAACCCAAAAATTACAGCCATATTTTTTTTGGAATGTATAGGTGGATTTTCCTTCTGATTCAATGTCCTTGAGATATATCTCAATAGTGAGATTACCTGGTAAAAGAGCATGAATTTATTTACTCTTTTTTAAAGCAAAGTTCTAAATTGTTTTCCAAATTGGCTGGACCAATTCCCAGTATCTTTGAAAATATATTAGTATGCCTCTCTTCTTATTGCTCTTTCTTAAGGCATCAGGTCCATTTTCTACAGATAATAGGACCTGGACCTGTGATTTAATTGAGCTTCCAGTGAGGAATTACCTCTGCTATTATAGATCAACTCTTGGGTCCTTGTTCAGCAACGTCTAGAGAGATTTTAGAGAGATAACTAGAGTAAAGTGGTTAAGTAGCTTAAGTAGGATCTCACAGCCAATAAGTGCAAAAGACAGAACTTGAATCCAGGTCTTTCAGACTATAGGGCCAGTTCTCAACTATATCATGTTCCTTCTCATTTCTATATTTTATCTTTTGCAATTTAACAGGTGTGAGGCAAAACTTCAGAGTTTGCATTTCTTTCTTTTTTTCTTTATGATGATAGGAAACATTTTAATATGGTTTTTGATAATTTTCTCTTCTCATTTTGAAAGCTGCCTATATTTATGACTTTATCTATTGAGGGAATAACTCTTGGTCTTATATTTGTGTGAATTCCCTATACAATTTGAATGTTAGACCCCCGTTAAAGACATGTGATGCAAAGATTTTCACCAATTTTTTTCTTCTTGTTGTAGGTAATATTGACTGTGTTCATGAAGAAGTGGTTTTTTAATTATTATTTTTTTCAATTTTATAAAACCAAAGTTGTCCATTTACCTTCTGATAACTATCACTTGTTTGGATTTATTTTTTCCTTAAAACTACATCAAAGGCACTGGTTTTGGTTCTCTAGTTTTTGCTGTTCCCTTTCTTCTTATTGCTGTTGTTTCACTTTTCGTTATTTGTCTTTTTCTATTTAAATTGACTTTCCACTTGAAGCCTATTGTGTTATGTAGTATAATTGCTGGTCTAATCCTAATTGCTGCCAAATGCCATTCTAGTTTCCTCAGAAATTCTTATCAATAGGGATTCCTTCTTCTAGTAACTTGTATCCCTGGGTTTATCAAACACCAAAGATGCTATGTTCATTGGGCTACTGATTTTTGCTTAACTAGTCTGTTGCACTGATTTACTTTTCTACTAGTCCAAATGGTTTTAAAGATTCTTGCTTTGTAACAGTGTGAGATCTAGTCATAGTGTGCTACTTAATTCTTACCTCTTTATAAATTTCCTTTGAGATTTTTGAAGTTTTGTTCCTCCACATGAATTTCATTCTTATTTTGTCATATTCCATAAGACAATCTCTTCTTAGTTTTGATTGACATAACCCTAAATGTGTGTACTTTTATATCATATTGGTGTGACCTTCAATGTTTGTTTATCTGTCTTTTGCAATAAACAACTAGATTCTTATTTCCAACATTTGACCACCAGCATCAATTGGACCATTTTTGATATTTAAGAGTTTGTTATAGAGATAATTGATCAAATTAAAAGGGCAGTTAATAACTGAGGTCACACGCCAATGCCTTTTGACAGGTAATAAAGAAAAATGTATAAAGTACAATTATATAATAAATGGTTAAAAGGACATTCTACAGTTCCCCCAAGGGTGGGCAACCACTTGTAGTGAAATAATTAATATATTAACACCAATTATCAACATCTGTGCCAATGATTCTTCAAGGAGAAATTTCTACTAAAGAGCAGTTTCCAGGACAACAAGGGGATGAAAGAAGAGTGCTCCCTAGTAGCTTACCGACTTCCCTTTGCTCACCATCTGGAATTACTGTTTCCCACCTGGCTTAGAACTGTCATTGACTTGCACTACCCAGCTGTAACTCCCTAATCACTTAACTATTTTTTTTTTCCTTTCCTTTGCTTGCTCTTTTTTCTACATCTTCTTTTTGCATGTGTGTGTGTATGTGTGTGTGTGTGTGTGTGTGAGTGAGTGTGTGTGTGTGTGTGTGCACCTACCTAAAGAAAGTTACAGAGAACTTTTTTTCTCCCCTCTTTTTTTTTTCAAGAAATAAGCCTTTTAATTTTCAGGAGGTGAAAGGTATTGCAAGTCAGATAGTAGGATCATTTAAATTCATGGAAGAAAGTCTTTAATGCACAGAAATGCAGTACAGAAAAGGAGGAAAAACAAAAGACTGACAAGGAGTGAGAAGTTTTCTGTTGGCAGAAAAAAAAATCTGTACATTATTCCTTGTGTTATGTAATTTCTTTTTCTAGGAGCCTGCATCAAGCCTTAAGAGTCGAGTATTCAACCAACCCCCCCCCTCCTCTCTCTCCTCTCCTCTCTCTCTCTCTCTCTCTCTCTCTCTCTCTCTCTCTCTCTCTCTCTCTCTCTCTCTCTCTCTGCCTCTCTATGTTTTTCAAGTTAGTAGCACTGCATAAGTCCTATCAACCTATATGGAGACCACGGAGCAGTTGAAAAGACCTCTTAATTAGCACAAAGCATTAAAAAAGCTAAAGTAGAGCAAGGGTGAAAAGTTAGTCTTGGGAAATGAAGTCATGGATCATGCCCAGGCACCCTGTGTTCATTGACCAAAGAATATGAATGAGCAATCAAATCAAACAACAGGATTCAGAATTGAATGCACCTAAGTTCATATTCCCAACTCTGCTGCTTATTCATCAGGTGACCTTTGGCAAGTCACTTAACCCCTTTGCTGCTTAATTTCTTCATTTGTATAATGAGAGTGTGTAGGCTAGATGACCTCTAAGAACCCTGTTAGTCCTAAATCTGTGATCCTTTTATACTGTGGGAATGAGTCTATAAAACCATATTATTCCATAGCCCTGACATTGAACTCTACCTGTTAAGAAACCCATTCTGAAATTTTTAAATTAATTTTTTTTCAAATAACAAAAATATATTTTCTCCCCAACCCCATACATTATAAAAAGAAAAAGAAAGCACTTACATGCTTAGTCAAGCAAAACAACTTCCCATGTGCATATATAAGTATATTTGTGTAAATACATACACACATATGCAGGCACACATATACATTAGCAACTATGTACTCAAATTAACTAAACTGTGCATATACTTTGACCCAATGATGTCATTACTAGGCCTATACCCAAAAGAGATTAAAGAAAGAGGAAAATGAAGAAATCTAAATTAGGAAATACATAAGTGATACAGACACTCACTCCTGTGGGGAGATTTGGGGGAATCAAACTCTTGTTAGAGATCCCCACTGTTAGTTATGTATCTGAGTTAAGGAATTATCTCATTTAGTGTTTTGTTTAAATATGCATTTAGGAAAGGAAAGGAATAAGCATATATTAAGCACCTACTGGGTGTCAGGCATTGTGCTAAGTACTTTACAAATACTACCTCATTTAATCTTTGTAGTTATTTCCTATCTGCATTGAGAGAACAAATTATATATATTATATATACATGTATATATAATATATATACGCATACATATATGTGTATACACACTCACGTACACACACATTTTTTTTCAGATTGGCTAGTTTTCACCTAAAAGAGAGTTAACTCTAAAGGAAATGTAGCAAAAGGACAGGTAAGTTCTGTTAAGAAGTAGGGCATTGGAAAAAAGGTCTGGCACAAGACACCCACTGGCTATGGCCAAACTATGTAGAACATCACAGTACACCCAAGAGTCGTTGATGTCAAGGGCATCACAAGAGCACTTAGTGCCTAGTCAAAAAGAATATACTTATCATAAGGAAGGGACAATACCCTGAAAAGATTGATTTTGCCAACTCCACAATTTTTTCCAGGGCTAGCCTTAAGCCCACTTTTCTCCATGCTTCCCACATACTTCTTTCTCATATATTCATACTAATATACTTATGCATTGTCTCTTAGCCCTATAAATGTTGGCCTAAGGCTTTGGTTGTCCTGCATCTTAACTAAACCCCACACAATCTAATTCTTTTGCATCATTCATACATGCTTCATATACTTCTTGACCTTTTTTGGTAGCCTTTTACACTGTTGATCACCCTCTTTTCCTTGATAATCTCTTCTATATTTTCATGACATAGCTCTCCCTGATTTACCTCCTACATATCTGAATATTCCTTCTCTGTCTCCTTTGCTGGATCTTTATCCAGGTCACTTCTGCTAATCACAGATGTTCCCCCGTGTTCTGCTACTGGTCCACTTCTCTCTGTATACTTTCACTTGGTGATCTCATTAGCTTCCATGGTTCTGATTATAATCTATATATATATACAGGTAGAAACGATGGTGTGTTTTTACTGCCTATTTCAAATGCCTAAAATCTTCTTCCTTCTCATCTTCACTTCCTAGATTCTAATCTCAGCTAAAGCTCCACCTTCTCTACGAAGGCCTTTCCCAGTTCTTAATCTTGATTCCTTCCTGCTAACACTATCCTTAACTTATCCTGCATATATTTTCTTTGTTGATATTTGGTTGTATATTGTTTGCCCCATTAGTCTGGGAGTTCTTTACAAGTGGTGGTGTTGGGAAGATGATGGAGTAGGTCAGAAAATTCGAAGCTCTCAAGATTTTCCCCCACAAAAGAGATGAAATAGTGCCTCAGGGCAAATGTTAAGCAGAAAAATAAATAAGAATAGGGTTAGAACAGGGGTCCTCCTAGGACAATCAGAGAAGATCTGAAGAAAAGTTCCAGGTTGAAGTTTGGTCCCTGTGAAGAGTAAACACCTCCAGGTTAGGCTCCCCAAGCCCTTGGGTTGGCTGAATTGGGAGATTGCCTTGGCCCCAGCAGGAACTTTTATCTTCAGGCCAGTGAAGGGTGTTAGGCATCAGAGCTGGGAAAGATAAAGAGAACCTCTGCTGGCTAGACTCAGCTGTGCTGTGGCCAGGAGCAAGAAGGAACCAGGACACACCAGGTGAGTGGAGAAGCAATGCGGCAAGGATGCAGCTGGCTGTGGGCACTTAATAGAGGCTGGGGGTCTTGGTTCCAGTTCCAGAGGGGAGAATTGAAGGAGAGGCCATAGGCACCATTCCCCATACCCCAGGACTAGAGGTGATTATAAAAATTGGGCTACTATCAATTTTAAAAAAAATTGCATAGGCAAAGGACAAAAAATTCAACTATAGTTACTGTGGGAATAAAGAAGGCCAGTGGTCACCTTCAGTGAAGGATACTGAAGCAAAGAAACCCTCTTCTACCCCAAAGAGTAAAATCAAATGGTCACCTGCTCAAAAGAATTCATAGAAGAACTTTAAAAAGACTTTATAAACAAAATGAGAGAGGTTGAGGAAAAACTAAAAAAAAAAGAATAATCCAAGAAAAACAAGATTATGAAAAGAAATTCAAATAGTCAGAAAAGTAGATACAGAATCTTAAGACAATGACTCCTTGAATAACAGAACCAAGCAAGGGGAAGCCAGTGAAGTTATAAGAGATCAAGAAATAATAAATCAAAATATAAAGAATGAAAAATAATAGAAGAGAATGTGAAACATCTCATAAGATAAACAGCTGATCTGGAGAACAGATCAAGAAGAGAAAACATAAGAATAATCAGACTACCTAAAGCTATGATCAAAAAAAATCTTGATACAATAATACAAGAAATAATTAAAGAAAATTGTCCTGGAGCCTTACAACAAGAAGGGAAAGTACAAATAGATAAAATCTACCTATAAGAGATCCTATGAGGGAAACCCATAGGCATATTATGGTCAAATTCGGGGAACCCCCTGCTCAAGGATAAAATATTATGAGCAACAAGAAAAAGAATATGGTTGTGCCACAATTAGAATCACACAAGACCTAGCAGTGACAACACTAAAAGCCCCCAGGTCTTGGAATACTACATATTAAAGAGCAAAGGAACTGGGGTCCTGGCCAAAAATATCATACCCAGCAAAGCTAAGCATATCCTGAATGAAAAAAAATGGACATTTAATGAATTTTCAGGACTTTGTTAAAATAAATCTGAACTAAATTGAAGATTTGACATACAAGAGCCAAGAGAAATATGTTATATAGCAAAGACAAATTACAAAGGCCTCCATAAGGACAGATTGTTTACCTTTTATGCATGTAAAATGTATGTCTAAGATTGTTATTAGTAATTGGGTAGTTTGTAAGAGGGATTGGGGTAGAACTCAGTATGATTTGAGTTTAAAAAGTAAAACCACTTAGGGACAGCAAAAAAGAGTAATTATTTTATGCAAATGAAGTGCGAGAGGAAGAACTGACAGAGGAATTAGATGGAGGAGGAGGGCTGGTAGTTCTGGAAACTTATTTTTATCAGGAATGGGTTTATGAGTTAACAATATATCTAGAAGAGTGTAAAAGTCTTCTAAATTGACAAAGAAATAAAACATTAAGGGAGTAGGGAGGGGAGAGAGGATAAAGGAGGGATCTTTAGAAGTGGGGGTGAGGGAATAGGTTAAAATGGGGGAATAGAAGGGTGTTTAGATTAATGGGAATGGGAGGGTAAGGGAAGGATTGTTGTAGGGGAGCTAGGTTAAGTAATAGGAGGGCAAGGTAGAGGGTAGAAGTAAAGTACAGGAGTTAGGAAGGATAGGAAATAAGAGATATGCAAAAACATAAAGACAAAGACCAGAAGTAAAATTTGTTAGGGAAAGTATATGTCTATATGTATATTTATGTATACATGTGTCTATGTGTATCTATATATCTATATATAAATATATCTGCACTTAATTTTAGCCTTCTGGGGCAGGGAAGAGGAAGGGGGAAAAAGAACAAAGTAAAAAGTGCACAGCTGAGAACAAAAGAAAATTGACAAGGAGGCAAAGACAGAGAGCTCTCAACAACACATAGTACTTATACAGGCTTTCTTGAAATGGAAATTTATTGCTATATATCTTGAATCCTCTTACATCCTGCTGTGCACATGACATGCTTTTTTCTTATGTATTTAAGTTTCTATATTTAAGTTTATAATGTTTCTTTTTTTCTTATTGTATATTTCAGTTTCAGTAAATAAATAAATAAATAAAGGTACTCTGCTTACCACACACACACAACACACACACACACACACACACACACACACACACACACACACACAAACAATGTGGTTTAGTGGTTCTTTCATGGCTGACTCTTTGTGACCCTACGACACAGCACACCAATATTTTCTACAGAGTTTTCTTGGCAAAGATTCTGGAGTGGTCTGCCATTTCCTTCTCCAGTGGATTAAGACAAAGATTACTCCTATTTCATAGATTGGAACACTAAGGTATAATATAGTTAAGTGATCTGGCTAGGATTATGCATTTTTTATGTATTAGGATAGACATTCAAACCCAACTCTTTCCTGAATACAGGCCAAGAGACTGTTTTAAAGTACTCCAAACTCTCTACAACAGAATGCCAAGAAATATATCTTCAGTGGCTCTTTTAAAAACATGCCTATTTCCTATTCTGAAATTCAAACCTAAAGGGGTCAAAGAGTAAGGAAAAAGGCAAAGAGTAAGGAAAGGAGATCTAGTTCATCCTCTTACTTTGGAACTGGGATCTACTGCTATTTATAGTCCTAGATACTACCAGGAATGTAAATTTTCAGGAGTGAAACATGAAAATATTATTCAGTTTGAGACAAGTCTGGTGGGCTGAGAGAAATGTGATTTGATCATCCTTGAAGACAAAAAGGTGAAAAATGTCCTGCTGCTCAATTGCTGGATGATACTTAGGGATCTGAGAGTTAATTGGATAAAATGGATAGTGAGTTAGCCTTGCATTCACACATACTGGCTGATGTGACCCTGTGCATATATAGCACCTCTCTGTTTCAGGAAATTCTTGAAGTATCTAGAACTACAAGCAGTAGATCTCAGTTTTAAAGTAAGAGAATGAACTAGATCTCCTTTCCTCACCCTTTCACTGCTGTGGGTGTTTTAATTAACATTAAAGCTACTCCTTTAAGTCTGCAATTCAAAACATGAGATTGGCATATTCTTGAAGGAACCACTTAACACATATATGATGGCATTCTGTTCTGGAGAGTTTGGAGTAGTTTAAAACAATCTGATTGCAATCAGGTTAACTTGAAATATCCAAAGGAACTAGCTTTTGATGGAAATGAAGATATCTTGAGTATATCAATTATCCACAGCTACAATTAGGTCCATACAAAAACTCGAAGTCTTTGTCAGAGCTTGCACTAACTTTTTTCCTGTTAATTGACTTGTTTCAGAAAATGACCCCAGGCAAGAATTTTCAGAATTACTAAGACACCATCATCTGAGAACCTGTGAGTAAGAACCTGAAATACATTAAGACTGATCCCTGTGGAGAGAAAAATAGTGTCAGAGTATTGGGGGAGGTGGTGATGAGCTACAGGCTCTGGAAAACCCACTGAAATCTCCTTGAACTTTCCCACACAGTAAAGTGTAGACAATGCCAGAGACATCTACCCATTCCAGTAATCCTTTCAATTGGCCTTTCATTGTAGCCCATGCCCAATCTCTCTCCATTCTCTGTTGCCTTCTGATCCTCTCTGGCTCCTTCCCACCCTTGATCCTGTCTAGACCCCATTACCATCAAAATCCAGACTACTTGGCCTCTCCTACATCCCTCTCACAGTCTTTCTGTACATAAGATCCATTTTGTTGCAAGAAAGTACTCAGATTCCTTAAAAGTCTAGCCAATGCTGAGATTCCTTAAGAGTCTGGCTAATATGACAGATTTTAAGAATCACTCTCTATAGGTGTTTTGAGAAGCCTTGTCTTTTGCTGAGAGAAAGCTTGTGTAGAATTCATTCAGACAGGATCTGCGTGTTACAATTTCAGGGTCCCAGCACCCCTAAACCTAAACAGTAGGGCAGTGGAAACTAAGTTTCTATGTCTTCTGTTGTTAATATTCTTGCTAATTAGTTGCTAAGTTCAGTTGTTTTTATGCTACCAAATAAGTCTGTGTTATCAGCACCCTCTAAATTTCTGTTCCATGGAACAAAGCCCCACTTGCACTTTCTTAGTAATGGGTCTGCTTCCACATGTTAAAAAACATTAAAATTTGAATGGGTTATTGGACCCATGGGGAATGCTAAAATATAATACCCAATGAAATACCAGGCCTATGGATTACTGGAAAACCTGAGAATATTTCTGTTTTAGTGGGATACTTTGAAAGTACTCCTTGAAGATCATGGACTACAGTTTATAGAGTAAGATTTAAAAGCTTTTGTAGAGAAAAATGATTTCTAGCACATTACTATCAGCCTTCATTATCCCCAAGCTAACAGGGAGGGCAAAGAGCTAAGCAAACAGCTCAGATGATCCATTTACAGTCGTTCTGAATGATGGAATAACTCCCTCTGCATCAATTAAACTCAGGCCATTTCAAAGCATTGCTTGGTAGACCAATAGGACCATTTCTAAGTCAAAACTATAGCTGTGAATATTGGAATATTGACCTGAATGTTCATTTAGGAAAAAGAAAGTATCACATATGATTCAAGGGGTGAAAAAGCAATGCTGTTAATATCATGGTGGACATAGTTCTTCAGTAATGTCCAAAAATGACTAATTATCTCCACCATCCACCCTCCCCCCAAAGCCTGCTTATCTTCCCAACTTTTTATTTGGATTGAGGGTATCACCATGTTCCCTTTCACCCAAGCTCAAAAACTGTATCCTCAATTCCTCACTCACACTTAACCCACATATCCAACCTGTTATCAAATCTCCATATGCAGACATTACTTCCTGACACTCATATCCACCATAGTATAGGTCTTCATTACTATGGGAATTTAGTGAATCACACTGACTCCATCTTATGACTCAATTCTAGATCTAGCTCAGTTCCCTTTCTATTCACTTATGGGTCCAGTCCAATTTCTGTCTTATTAGAAAACTTTAATCAATTATGGGAATCGTGAGAAAACCTTATTGCATTGTTTTAAACTGACCCTTTGTGACTGGGGTGCTAGAATACATCTACCTGCTGCTTAGAGACCTTTAACTAAGGACTTACTTTATGTTGACCAGAAACACAGTCAGATCTAAAGATTCATGTAAGGAGTTTTCTCACAATTATGCATCTTAAGCAACTCATTTATTTTATCTGAAAATTGGTCATGTACTGGTCAATAAGTTATTGTGTCCATTCTCCTTTGATTGAATGCAGAAGCTTGGGAGAAGTGGAACACCTGTTTTTCCTATTTCAGGGAATTGGACTTGTATACTTTCTCCTTCTAAATATGAAAATTCCTAATCTTTCCTCCAATTAGAAATCAGATTACCTGATTTTGTATCCCAGTTAAATGTTTTCTGTTAATTAATTGGTTTTATTAGATTAATTGTTTTCAATATGTAAAAATCTGTCTCACTCTGTATTCAGAGTCTTTGGACTGACTAGGGAGGCCATTGACCCATTTATTATTCCTCTTTTGCTAATAAATCACGTAGCTCAATTGTTACTGAAGTTATTATCCACCACATTGCCTCTCATTTAGACAATTGTCATAGCCTTCTAATTGAACTCCCAGCCTCCAAAATCTCCCCACTACAATCCATTTCTCCTCTCAGTTGCCTAAGTGATTTTACCAAAGTACAGGTCTGACCATGTCAACCCCAATTCATAAGTTCCAGTGACTCTTAGTACTGCCAGATTCAAAACAGAAGTTCCTCTGTTTGGAATTTAAAGTCCTTCACAGCCTGCCTTGAACCCCTACAGTCTTCAAATACTTTATTCCCATCCATGCACTTTATAATTCAGGCTCACGGGCCTGCTTGCTGTCCTTCCTCAGGACAATGACTTTCTTGACTCCCAGGGATATGCACTATCTGCCATATATGAGATGATGTCGTTCCTAACCTCTGACTCCCAAAATTCCTGCCTGTCTTTCGTAGTCAGATCAAATTTCACCTTCTGCAAGATTTTAGTCCTGATCTCTCTCCCACCTCTTCACTAGGGCCTTCTTTCTAAGCTCACCTTCCATTTATGTAAATCTTGTGTGCACCTAGTTTTTTTCATGTTATCTCCACCATTTAAATGTGAGCTCCCTGAAGACAAGGACTGTTTCTGTCTTTCTTTTTCCTTTCTCGGTATTTAGTGTAGTACTTTACATAATGTAAAGCCTTAATAAATTCTTGTTGATGGACTGACCTATTGACATTCTAAGGGCCACATCCAAATTGTACTGGAAGGGATGGGGGAAACAGTTAAATTCTGTTTTCATGAAGGAAATAATAATTAGTTGAGAATCTCCTTGAACTCTCCTTTTTTCTGTGATTGAAACTGGGGGTTTAGAAAAGTAATCAAAGGCATGTACAAGCCATTCATCAAGGGACTGCTCAAAGTTATTGCAAGGTTTTAGTGAGGATTTTGGACAACAGAGTAATACTTTATTGATCCTGTACCTGAAACAGTGACTGACCTGTCGTTCTAATAGGTGTGCCAAGCCCAAATGACACTCAGGAATAGGGTCTGTTGCTTTTTCCTCCCATTATCAGTTACTATTTGAAAGTTAAAAAAACAGAAAAGTAAATACTTAAGAGAATAGAAGCGTTGAGCAATTCTAAAATGGCCTCTAAAAATACAAAACTCAGGATATAGTGAGAAGTTGATCTTGAGAAGTCTAATACATAGATTTCTTGTTCTTCATGTGTTGAAATATTTGTTGATCAATATTAAGTTAATTATATACATACACATACATACATAGAATGCATGTTATGTTATATATTATTATTATCTTGTACTCTATTGTGTTATATTATGTTACATTACATGATGTCATATCATGTCATGTTATATTAGACAAGCAGGAAAGGACTAACTCGCTTATCTTGTTACCATTTAAGTTAACCGTGTTTACTAACTGTGTCCTTGGAAACAAAATTCTTAAGTCATATTTAATTATTGACTCTAGGTAGCTTACATCTGGCTAGTGAAGAGAAAGACCCACAAAAAAATGCTTGATTGTCAGTGTGGTATTGGCGTACTTTTTAATTAATACTCAACAGAAGGAACATTTTTGGCGGGATGTATGACCATAGATACTCTTTTCGATGGGTGAACACCTTTGGGCATAACAGGCAGATCTAATTCTTGATTCTCCAGCACTGACCTGAGTTCAGATTCCAGTTTTGCTACTTATTAGCAATAGTACCTGGATAAGCCACTTAACCTCTCTGGGACCTTTTTCTCCTCTGTGAAATGAGAACATTGGACAAGACGGATGCTAAGGAGCACTTCTGCTCTAGATCTATGATCTTAATTTTTGCTTTGAAAGGAGGGTATTAGTTATACACAAGAAAGAGGGAAAATGTATTCTCCTTGAAATAAAATCAAAGATTCATGTATCTCCCAAAGTGTTTATATCATCCACCGTTTCCAAAACAAGTATCAGGCTAAACTACACAAAGTTTATTCCCACTGCGCCTCAATCAACATCTTTGTTCCTTTCCCGCCTATCTCGCTACAGCAATTCCCTACCAGTACTCTTGGTGCCTAAAACTATTGTGTTGTTCTAGACCATTACTTTTAAGAGGGAAAGTTATCTGATACATTAATTCACACTACACTGCATGTAAGTGAATCCATGTGTATTTATGCAGAAAATACCTGGAGATATTAGTACTTTACCCCAGGAAATGAAATTCCAGGGAAGGAATTTTAGAAATTATAAAACCTGATAAAAGAAGACATATTGGGCAGGGGTGATGTTTCATACTCCCTTAAAATAATACCAAGTAGGTGACAACATATATCACCAACTCACAAGGCCAGTCCTTCAAACTTCTTGCCATGGGCTCACAAATCCATTTCTCTATATATCAGATTCTGCCACATAAAAAAAATGGAAACATCTGTTTCATAGAAAGGACAATAACTTGGATCCATACCAAGAATATTTATGAAATTTGGTGAAATGAAAAGATATTTTTCTCTTTAGTTTATCTATTGCTACTCCTAGGTAAATGTTGGGTTTTCTAGAAGAATTTTAGTTTTATAAATTTTTGGGAAAAGTTTAAGAAATTTCCTGTGCTGACTTTTCAAAGCTCTGGAAATAGAGTTGGGAAGATTTGTGTTCAAATGCTACCTCAGACATTTATTAGCTGTGTGTTCCTGGGCAAGTCACTTAACCTTTTATTGCTTTAGCTTCCTTATTTGTAAAATGAAGTTGTTGAATTTGACCACCTTAAGGTCTCTTTCTGCACTAAGTTCAGCAGAGATCCAATGATCTTATGTAAAGAGTAGTCCCTTGTTTAAACCCTTGAAGCCTTCTTCCTTTGTCCCAAAGGCATGTATAAGCACCATTTCCAAAATGTGACTATTGGGAAAATATATTTGGTTTTCCTGCTAAGCCCTGTGGTCAGACTATTTCATCTTATCATCTCAGTGTCATCCCATTGTGTTTGTTTCATTTTCATTCACTACCTATAATTGTCCTCATTCCTTTTAGGACTCAACACTCTACAAGTTCTTTATTTCTCTCCTAATTCTCTATACCTGCTTTCTCCCATTGTCCCTTACCTCTTTTCCCTATCTCCCCCTAAGTAATAGCCTTATACTGAATTACTATGGATACATATGTATATATCTATCTATCTATCTATATATATATATCTATATATATATATATATGTGTGTGTGTGTATGCACGTGTGTATATACATATACATACATGTGTATGTATATATGTATGTATATATACATATGTGAAATGTTAGAATTTATTCTGTGCTGCTCTTATACTTCCTTTCTTGTTACAAGACCCTTCTGATTGTAACAAAACATATTGGAGGTTAATACTCTAGGAAGATTGTTAAACCATTTCTTCAGAGCTGGAAGGGAGGGACCTTAGAGGTTATCTTGTTCAATCTTTTCTATAGAGGGAAATCCATTTTATACAGAGAAAAAACTGAAGTTCAGAAAGGTTAGGTGACTTGTCCTGATTTACACAGATAGAAGTGAAAGAGCTAGGATTTGATCCCAGGAGTACCATTTCCACTGTACCATGCTGCTCTTTACCTTATATAGCATATTTCCAAGATCATCCTAGTTAATTGGGGGTGTGCTGGAGCTAGCTGTAATAGCTCACAGCAGATTGTGAAATTTTTGGTGTGAGCATTTATACCACGAAAATAGTTAAAAACTACAAATCAGGGCTTGATTTATAGTTTTGTGGATTGTCTAGGCTTAAGAAAATGAGTTTAAAATTAAAATGAGTTTTAAAATTAATTTTAAAATTTCTTTTTCAACTTAAAGGTTTGTCATGCTTATGTATATATGTAAAATTTCAAAGAGTCTGTTATTAATAATTTGCCACCATTCTCTCTCTCTCTCTCTCTCTCTCTCTCTGTCTCTCTCTCTGTCTCTCTCTGTGTGTGTGTCTCTCCTCTCCTCTCCTCTCCTTCTCTCCTTCCCTCCTTGCTTCTTTCCCTCCTCCATCATTCACTTAATATTCATTTATTTTGTTTTTAAATGCAAGTGATATCTGCTTTGCTTATTTCACAGGGTTATAGTAAGGAAATTGCATTGTAAATTGTAGATCATTGTATACATTTGAACAATTCTGCTTTCTGAAACTTCTCCATCCTTCCCTTTCTTATACTTCTGCCTTTTCAGCTTCTGCCTTTACTTCTACCACAATACATCTTTTCTGTATCCTTTCCTTTTCCGTTGTTAAAGTTTGTCAATTTTCTTTTTTTTCTCATCAGTTTTCCTTATACCTATAGCGACACATACACATATGTGTATGTGTTTGTGTGTGTATGTGCGTGTATTTTCCTTTAAGCCTTGTTGGTTTGGTGTGTATTATTTTGTTTATCCAGAACTTATTTTATCAGTTCAGGAAACTCCTAGTAGTAGACACAATTATACCACTGAGTATAGTTACTGTAAATGGGTAAGTAAATGATATTTTTGTTGACAAAAGGAATAAAACACACCCATTTTCAAAGCTATTTTTAGAACCTCATGCATATAGAAATCTTCTGGGTCCAGAGGCTGTGTTATAATTACTCTACATTTTTTTTCAACTCTGATAGTGATAGTTTGGGGTAGATCAAAAAGGGTCTGATTTCAACAATATGATCTCTACGGATGGTGGGACATCCAGTGAATAAACCACATATATAGCACTAAAATGTGGTTGAATAATAAAAGGAGAATGTATGTAGTTATTTTAAATCTTGATCAGTAAAATTAAAACTCTTTTGCATGCAGTTATTCATGAGACACTATGGACACTAAGAATAATAATAATAATATTAAACACCAAGGGGCTAACTTTCTCTTTAATGAACTTCTACATATCCATTGTCTGGTTCTCATTTGAATTTCTAGAACTTGTGTTCCATTGGTACCCAATCCAGCTATGTTTTCTAGACTATTACCTCATATCTTCATCTCCCAATCTGAACAATAGTCCCTTCCCAGCTAAAGTCAACCAATTCAGCATTAATCTTCTTCCCTGGTGGTGAATGAGTATCAAGTCATTTAATCCTGTGTTAGCCATCTAAGATTCTGCTTCTTATCCTGTCTTGCCATCTCCTCAAGGCATCTTGTCATCTGCCCTGCTGGTATTTGCCCCTCACTTCCACTTTTTAAATTTTTCCCTGGGAATAGTCAGCAAATCAATAATACCAGTTTTTTTTTTTTTAATCAAAAGCTATAACTATGAAAACTTAGGACTCCATAAGTCAGATGAGAGACAGATGGAGAGAGACAGAAATAAAGAGAAAGATGGAGAGAAAGGAGAAAGGGGGAGAGGGAGAGAGAGAGAGAGAGAGAGTACATACATTAAGTATTTACTATGTCGAAGATACTATATTAAACTGGGAATTAGAATACAAGCAAAAAAAAATGACATTTCCTGCCATCAAGGAACTTACATTCTAAGATGGGTGAGGTGGGGAGATTACATTTAAAAAAGGGACTGAAAAGTATGTGGAGGGATGGGGGAGGTGTGCACTTGAAAAATAGACTAGAAAGTCAGGGGCTGATCTGCATATTTGAAGTGAGTTTGACTGTCATGGGTACTTCCTTAAAAGGATGTTCCAGAGGGAACTCCCTAATGAGAGGAGGAGGCCGTAGGGATGAAGGGATCTCCAACATGAAAATGGCCCTAGGGTGGAGATTAAAAAGTGTGCAGATGAGGAAGGGTGGGTAAAGGGCTGAGTCAAGGTTAAAGTCTATTCTGTATCTCTTTGGGATTCCTCAGCCCCAAACTCCCTTTCTCAGCCATCAACTCACTATTTTCCCTTGTTAACATTTAACCTCTTTAAAGTTAGAGAATTTTTTATTTTTGAATTTGTGTCCCTAGCACCTAACACAGCCTGACACATAGTTCATGCTCAATATGTGCTTTTTGCATTCATTCATAATTCTTAAAAAAATCCACAGTGATATTAGAGTTGTTTTCTTTATCAGTATATATATATATATATATATATATATATATACACACACACATGTATGTATATGTATATATATATATATATATATATATATATATATATATATATATATATATATATATATATATATATATGTACTGGCTTCTATTAACTGGAGCAGAGAGGTACACCTTTGCCAAACAGTCAATAAATAATGCCTCATAAAGTATAGATGGTACCAAACACACAAATGAAAGATTGTATTCAGTCACTTTTCTGTGGGAACTGTATTCTCTTTGCTATCAAATTCTTAAGTTGATAATATATCAAGTATCTGAATTGGTGTGCAAACTGACTCTTCCAATGGAGTTCACAACCAAGCTCTAATTTAAGAGATGTGTGTTTGAGAATCACCTGAGTCTCAGTTAAGTGAATTGTCCAGGTCACGGAGTTAATGTCATGTTCAGGATTTGAACACAAGTCTTCCTAACTTCGAGACCATCACTCTCTTTTGCCAAGGAGGCTCACAAGTCAAATCAAAAGTATAAAATGATTAAGTGCCTGGCATGATATGTACTTGGCAGTGGACACAGAATAATAATAAGAATAACAGCAATAATAATAAAGAAATTTTAGGCTAGCTAGGTCAGCCACACCATGCCAGACAGGAAAAAAATGGGCAAGCAACATATCAACAAAATGGGAAAATTGCTATTATCTATTTTGTAACTATTGCTTGTCTATTACTGAACTATTGCAACCTGAAGTTTGCTTCGGATTTGCTTCTCACTAACCAACCTCCTCTTGGAATTTGATACAATATTTGGTTTTGATCTACTTCATTTTCAGACATTGTCTCCCACATCTAGCACTACCAGCTCAAAGATGGGTCTTTCTGTTCTTTGATCTTGGTTGCTAGATGATATGCATTCAATTTTTGACCTCTATCTCAGGAAAATCTCAGTTGAAAGTCCTTCCCATTTCTCTCAGCTCCCCGCCTCCCTGGAGGCACCCCTTCCTCCCAATGCTTCTATGCCAAACTGTAATCCAAACACTAAAGAGGATTCAATAAGCATCATGGTCCTCACTTTGTTACAATCCTTAGTCAGCAAAGCTAAGGCTGGTAGAGAACTGTATAATAATGTTTCATCAATTTCTAGGACAAATTTGAATATCACTGGCATATTAAAAACTATATATATATATATATATATATATATCTGTAATTGTTCTCTTATGTTTGCACTAGAAATACAATTGATATTTCCACTTAAAATATTTCAAACTTTTCATAGACCTAGGTACTTAAAATGTGCATAGATGTGCAGTAGGTAATTTTAAAGGGGTTTTTTTTTGAGCCTAAAAAATGAAATCTATGAAATTGCTTATATATACCATAATAAGATTATTTATGTGAACGTCATTACTGTTACAGCTGGGGATTTCAATTGTTTCTAAATAACATATGGGGAGTTTTTCATCGAAACCAATTCAATTACTAAACATAATCTCAGGAAGTTAGAAGTAGAAATTAGATGATGTGGCTTTTGTACCTGAAATCACTGTTTTTGAAATTTGTGCATACTTCTTCCCTTTTTGTATCTGTTTCTACCTTGATATACAATTCATAAAGATATCAGTATAATGCACAATTGATAAAGATATAAGAATAAACATAAAACCTGAATAGTAGGGGAATACTTGATTACAATACTTTAATATCCCCTTTACTCTTCATTCTTTGTAGAATCATAGAATTCCTTTTATTCTGATTTTTTTTCTCTTTATTTTGAGCTTTTACCTTTTCTCTTTTTCATAAGCCCTCTGTTTTCAGAATGCAACCCAGAATTTAAGTCTAAGTGTTTGCGTAAGACATTCCTCAATGGGGAAAGAATGATTACTTGACCGTCCTTGCCAGTGTAAGGAGCTGAGATGATGAGAGATTCTTATTCTTATTCTCACTTCCAGGTTTTCTGCAAGAAAAGGTCACAGAAGAGAAAGACTTTGAGAAAAAGCTGACTTGTATTGCCTGGAGTATTCTCTCTCTCTCTCTCTCACTCTCTCTCTCTCTCACTCTCTCTCTCTCTCTCTCTCTCACTCTCTCTCTCTCTCTCTCTCTCTCTCTCTCTCTCTCTCTCTCTCTCTCTCTCTCCCCTACTTCCACCCCCATGCAGGCACAGGGGATCATTCTCTTCACAAAGAGGCCAATGAGGAGAGACTTATGTGAAACTCTAGGCTAAAATCCTAGGTTACACAATAATTTTTAAAATAACTCTCTTATCTTTCTATTTTTCTGTCTCCTCCTGGTTTTTCACTGTTTTTAGTCTTCAGGTCTGGGTGAAAGTGCAGGAATATAGGGTGAAGCTCATCAGCTTCACCAACCCCTCCAATGTTGCTAAGTAAAGTTCCATGACAATTTGAATGTTCCTGCCCCTCCCCCCCCAACAATATAGGTGATGAAAGAAAAAAAAGTCTGAGGGAGATTCTGCTCAAGGGGACTATGACTTTTAAGAAAATAAATACTTAGGCCTGAGGGTTCTTTACTCTGCCGTGTAGCTACAGCTACGCACCCACCCAACCAAACAACTAAAATACCCCAGGCATAGAAAAATTCTCAAAAGAACTGTAACAGTCTGTGGAAGAAAAGTACTAGAAGATGAAATCCTTCAGTATAGCATCTCTGTGGGGTAACAACAAAGAAGATATGCAGGGGCACATGTCTGTAGCAGTTGTGAAGGGAAACAAAAAGCAGAAGTTTCAAAGGTACAAAAGAGCAGTAATAAGGGTTGACTGGACATAATAAGAGATTGCAACTCCATTTGATATGTAGCCATAAGAGCATGGACCATCTGGGAAGTATGTACCTCTACCACTGGCTACATGGCAATATATGGTAAATTCTGTCCCTTTGACGGGAGATTTTTTCCTTGTTATATATTTATATTTTTATTCTATTTAATTATAAACTGTTTAGAATTTTTTTTTTTTTTGGTTTTCTGGCTTGCTCTGGTATAAAGGGAGGCATTGGTGAAAACTGAGAGCTATGATTTTGAGAAGAAGCTGTATGGGACAGCGACACTTCCCCAAATTAAATTCAGAGGCTTCTCAAGGTAGAAAGTAATTATGTTTTACATTTATTTGGTCTGAATAAATGGGCATGTCCCCTGAGCAGAGTACAGGAGAGTACAAAGGACTCAGATGGACGCCAGTCCTTTTATTGACTTTCCCTTCGAGTGTCCCGCCAGGCTCTTCATTGGCCAGATACAATTCCCTGACTGCCTCAAATGGCTCATTTAATCATGAGTACAAGCCTCTCACCTTTTACCCGACTGACCTGAGGCCTGGTTTCTGCTATATCAGAGCTCTGATTGGAAGTAGTTCCAATCAGTCACCTGACTTACATTCTGCTAAAGCTGGGGTCAGGGAGCGGGGAGAAGGACACCTGCAACTCTGTGGAAACAAAACCCTTCCCTCCATCTCTTACAATGCTTACTCCTATAGTACATGAAAAAGGAGGGAGCTTTCAGGAGCCATGTTGATGGAGGCCTAGAGACTTACATATAAAATTCTTTTATTTTTCATGGCTTTCAGATAGAACAATAATTCTTACATTATCTCTCCTCAATCTGTTTTTGAGGTCAATTTTTTTTTTCTGAAGAGTTCTGTGCCTGAATTCAGGAAGCTCATCTTCCTGAATTCAAATCTGGTTTCAGACACTTACTAGCTGTATGACCCTGGCCAAATCACTTAACAACATTTGCCTTACTTCCTCATCTGTAAAATTGAACTGGAGAAGGAAATGACAAACCATTCCAGTATCTTTGCCAAGAAAACTCCAAATGGGGTCACAAAGAGTTGGATACAACTGAAACAACTGAACATAAACTTTTTTTGTTTAGCTCTCATTTGATTTTCCAGTTTTTCCCCTACCACTCCTATTTGATTTCTAAAATAGTTTTTACTCTTAAAAAATCTCTTCTTTTTAGTTCTTCTAATGATTCTTGTTGGGCTTGTGTCCAATCTACATTATTTTGAAGCTCGCTTATAAATGTTTTCAAGTCATTGAAAACTGTAGTCTGTATCTTCAGTGTCTTTGTTACTGCTATAACTTTTTATGATTATTTTCTTTCTTTTCTTATAAAGTGCTCATTTTCCTAGCCTATTTCTTGACTTTGGACGTTATGTTAGAGTTGAATTCTTCTCCTTGCCAGGAGAAAAGACTGGCCTGATCTTCTATTTTTTATATCTTTCTGCTGCTTTCATAGTTCATTCTGGGGACCTCTGTTTTGGGGAGATTCCAGTGTGGTGTGATCTAGGAAGGGGTTTGTTCATTGTCCTCCTGATCTATGCTTTGGTCCTTAGACAGGTAGGGTTACTGTTTCCTTGTGATAGCAACCACTCTTCTCTGCCCAAGAATTGTGAACTGTAAACTGGAACTGGCTAACGGTTGACAGAGCTGCCAAATGGAACTTGTTCCTGTACCTAGTACTAGTACAAGGGTCTCCTGCAATTTCTTTCTGCCCAGGTTTTCAGTCCCTTACTATCCCTGGATGCTGGGCTGCTCCCCACAATTGCTGCCTCAGCCACAGCCCAGTGCCACTTCCCTTAAACTGCACGCCTTGCCAGCTCCCACTCCAGGGTCCACAAAAGTCTCTATCTTCCTAAGCTGAAAAAATGACTCATTCTGACTTTCTCTTGGCTTTCTTTCTCAAAATCTGGTTTGGCATATTTTCTAGGGTTGTTTTAGAAGAGGTCAAGGGGGAGCTTTGGCCTGATTAGAGATGACTATTTCTTCAGAAGTTTATTATCCAGCTTTTTAATGTTATTTTCTTTTCTCCCTTCTCTATGTTTTGCATATTTTGGAAAATCATATACTTTATACTTTAGCAGAAAAGTACATATAGGAAAATACTTTTGCCTTTCAAAGCATACCGGTTCTTATAATTCCAGGTGTATGGGGTGAAGCTTCTAGGCACCCTAACTTCTTATGCTGTTAAATGATACTATTAAAAGGAAGGTTAGGATACCTTTCAGCTGTTCTTCTTCTCCAAACTAATTATTAATGTGACCCCATTTTGAAGACCAAAAGATAGATGCATAATGAAGCAGTATTTTCCTAAATATGGTCATGAGCATCTAGTGATCTTAGAGGTAAATCTTAGAAGCACTCGCTTTTAGTATTAATGTTTTTAATAAGACTAGATGCAAAAAGGTCACTGTTTACTTTTGCCAAATGTATTTCATTTATTTTGGTTATGAAGAAAGTATGATGAATTTTCTGACAATCTCTACATGTATGATAAGTGAGGAAATAAAGACTAGCAAGAAAAATAAAAGGAGATCAAGCTGATATATTTTGTTTGGTTAAATAACTCTTACTAGAAAACTAAGGGGAAAACTAAGAACAGAGTCAAAAGGCATCTTGGTGGTTTCCTATCCTATTACTGGGGGGAAAATCTGAGGAACAAGAAGGAAGAAAAAAGCATCACCTTTGAAATTGGGAGTTCATATCAGTTTGGAGCAGGTTCAGAGGAAAAAAACTGACTTTATTCACCAGAAGAAAAGCAGGCTACAACACTCAGCTACCATGGCTTTAAGAATGCCTTCTTTCGTTGTCGTGCAGTCATGTCTGTCTCTTCCTGACCCCATGGACCACAGCATGCCAATACTGTCCATGCTGTTTCTTAGCAAAGATACTGGAGTGGTTTGCCATTTCTATAGGAGGATTAAAATAAATGGAGGTAAGTGACTTGCCCGGGTTCACATAGCTAGTAAGTGATGGAGGCCACACTTGAACTCAGATCTTCCTGACTCAAGGTCCAGAGCTATATCCACTGAGCTACCTAGCTACCTCTTATATCTGCCATTAGAAACAATCAAACTCAAGCACATGACCTCTGCAAACAACAGGAGATTAAAAAAAAGTACTCCCCAAAATTCCTAGGTAGTGAAAGGAATTGTCATACATATTTGGTTTCTTGGGTTCTGTAATATATTAATGATTTATTTGGGTTATTAGATCATAAGCAATTGAAAACATGAGGAATTAAAGAAATAAGAGAAGACATAGAAACTGATGAAGTGTGAAAAAAGAATAATTTTGGCAATGTGATGTAAATAAAAACACTAAAAGGCTGCTGAACTCAGAAAATGACCATTCTTGGTCCCAGAGGACAGATGCTGAAACATATTTCCCTCCTCTTGGCAGAGAGGTAAGGGATTTCCAGTGCATACACTCTCAGACACAGTAGCTAGGTGGGCTGAGGTTTATGGGTACCATGGTAAAAGAGGAATATCAATTGAGGAACTATTGTATAAAATGGCAGTTAGGTGATGCAGTGGATAGAGCACTGGGCTTGGGATCAGGGAGACTTATCTTCATAAATACCAATCTGGCCTCAGACCCTTATTAGCAATGCGACCCTGGAACGGTCACTTAACTCCGTTTGCCTCAATTTTCTTATCTGTAAAATGAACTGAAGAAGGAAATGGCAAACCACTGTAGTATCTTTGCCAAGAAAACCACCCAAAAGTGGTCACAAAGAGTTGGGCACTACTGAAATAACTGAAGAACAAGAAGAAAAAACTGTGTAAAAACCAAAAGGCATCAATAATACTTTGTGAAATTACTTATTTAAGATGCCCCCTTAGTGAATTCTAATGGAAAGTCATGTTCTTCTTATGCAAGGAATTAACTCAAGTGATAATTTTTTGTACAAAGTTCAGTTCAATAAAGGACAAGTTTCATGTTCACTGAAGATAAACAAGATACTGGGTCACTGCCCTCAAAGGACCTTATTACAACATAATAGAAGAGAGAAAAATGTACAAAAATGTCATAATACAAAACAAAGTTTGGAAAGTGCCTATGAGAGGAATAAACAGTGTCACATGATAATTCAAAACATAGCAAGGTCACTTCCAACATTTGGGCCATCATGGTGGGCTTTAATGAGGAAGTGGAATTATAACTGAGCCATAGCAAATAGAAAGGATTTCAAAGAGTGCAGTCAAAGAACAACTATTAGAGGTAGGTGTAGGAAACATAGGGAGGCAGCAAAATTTATAACTTCTTTAGGGGAAAGCAAAGAGACCACTGTGAATAGAATGTAGGGCGATGATGGTCTCTGAACTTTTTTGATAGCATCTCCTTATCATAAAAATGTGTGCACATATTCCCAATATATGCATTTTTAATAATTTATATACATTAACTTCTGTGATCATATGTGTAAATGTATATGTATATATATTATAAAATATACACAAAATTTAAGTTTAAAAATATGAAATAAAGATAAACTTAATACTTTAATATTTTCATTTTATTTAAAAGTACATGCACTATTAATGATAATAATTTTCTCATGTGAGCCATGTGATTTAATATGCTTCATTTTTAAAAATCCTTTTATTTTTCTGGTGGGATTGAGTACCTCTGTAAATAATAATTATTTGTTATTAATGTTTCAATAAGTTTGATCAATGTACATAGTCAAGCAGATAACTTTCAATACTGAAAAATCATTACCTTTCTTTTTTTTGTTTTATTTCATATTTCATTTTTCCTCAGTTACATGTAAGACAATTTTTAAAATTTGTTTTTTTAAAGACTTTGAATTCCAAATTCTCTCCCTTACTCCCTCCCCACCTCTCTCATTGAGAAGGCAAGCAATTTGATATAGGTTATACTTGTGTAGTCATGCAAAACATTTCCATAGTAGTAGAAAATCATTACCTTTCAAATTGGAATGTGTTAAAGCTTTTTTTTTTTTGCCAGAGGCATCTTACCTCTCACCACCACTCAATAACGATAGGGGTATCAAGCGGTGGAGGTCTTTATGGTTATATTAGATGAGACTGTGAGTTTTTTATTTAAGACATGCCAGGAAGTGAGCTCTATTGCAGCATGTGTGGGATGTGACCCATCTTCCTCGTCACTGGTCCCACGTCACTGTTGATCAATACTCCTTAGTGTTCATGTACTCTACAATGAAGACCACTGATATAGAGTATGTGAGGGGAAGTAGGATGAAAAAGTGAAGAAAGGTAGATTGCAGCCAGATTGTGGAGATCTAGAAAGCCAGCTTGGCTTTCAATTGCCAAATTAAAGCATTCAAAATTTCTTGGGAGGGATGTTTTGTTGTTTTTTTGGTTTGGGTTTTTTGTTTGTTGTGATAAGTTTATTTGTTTGTTTGTTTTAACAGTGATGGCAGTGTGTTATAGCAGAAAAGAGTCACTGGATTTTGTGTCAAAGCATCTATGCCCATATTCCATCTCTGCCATCTACTACATCTGACCTTAAACATATCACATGAATTTATCTGTAAAATGAAGAAGTTTTACTTTATGACCTCTAAGCTCCCTTCCATCTCTAATCTTAAGAAGCTAGGTACTATAGTGCTAAGAATCAGATCAAGTTCAGTTTGAAGTGCTAATGGGACATTGAAGTAAGCATAGCCAGCAGGAGGCTAGAGGGGTAGGGCTCATTACCTATTACTTATGTTTTTATTTCTGTACACTTCATATTAATATGTAATATTTTATGATATGTGAGAGGAAGCTATCATAGTGGAGAGAGAGCTGGCAGCGGGGAACAGGAAAACAAGGTTCAAACCCTTCCTCTTTTACATATCCAGTGCTTTTACATGTCCAGTGCTGGACAAGCCACTCAACCTCTCCATGTCCCAGGGCACTTTAAAATTATGAATTAAAGATAGTGAGTCTGCATCTGTAGATGAATTTCCCTCACATAGAGTTCCCTACAACAATGAACTCATCTAATCAGACCAAAACAAGAAGAAAAAAACAACTGTAGATTGCTTTTGAGTGGTAATAAGGCTCTGAAGCAGAGTGGTGGCCCTAGAAAGGAGAGGGAAAAAAGACAAAACTCATAGAATGAATCAATGCTATTTAGTGGCTGATTGGAGTGGAGTGTGAAGAAAATGAAGTAATCACATGACTAAATTTTGAAAACTGGATCAGTAGGAAAATTCTGATGCCATTGACAGGAAGAGGGAAGGCTGGAAGAAGGTAGGAATTGAGGGAAAGATCCTGAGGGTGCTTTTAAACATACTGAGAGATTGAGGTTGATTTGTCTAATTGGCAGTTAACTACACAGAGTCTGTAACTCAAAGCCAGTTTAACTCAGGACATAGAAATTTTGGAGACATCTGCATTGAGGTGATATATGAAGTGGGAAATGTAGGAGGTTATGTGTATGAAGTGTGAAATAGCATATATGCATAAGTATCTCTGTGTGTATGTGTATAATACATATTCGCATAGATATATGTACATAAGTGTATACATACATGCATGTTTAGAAATTCTTACTGCATTTCTACATGTACACATGCGAATACACACATACATATGTGGGAATAATAATAATAACAGCTACCATTTTGTAGCACTTTATAGTTTGCCAAAATGTTTTATACATGTTTATTTCACATGATATTCAGAACAACTCAGTGGAGTGGGTGCTATTATTTAACCCCATTTTATGAATGAGGAAACTGAGGCTAAAAGAGTGTTAATGATTTAGCAAGTATTTTTATACAACTAGTAAGTATCTGAAGTAGGATTCAAATTTAGGTCTTTCTGACACCAAGTACAGCACTCTGTCCACTTTATCACCTATGATAAGAGCTGCCAATAATAATAGCTGAATAATAGCAAGTATGAACTTTGGTTAATGAATTTCATTACTCTAGGAGCCGTATAGAATAATAGAAATATTATGTTGTAATTTGACAAAGATGGATCTGTTCCTTCAAACAAAAAACGAGGGTAAAAAGGGGATGCCTGGAAAAGGAACTTGAAAATGTCTTTTTGTATTTTATTGCTGTAGTTCCCCAAATTAGTACATGTTTGCTCTGAAAGGACAATTCTGAAAGTAACTCATTTCCAGCCATTCTCCAAAGAGGCATCAAAACATCATGAACAGCTTCTCTTTTCCCCTTTCCCTCAATCACATTTCAATGGAAAGTCTCAGAGAAATCTCTCCCAGGGAGAGGAAGGGATCCCTGAAGTTCAGAAAGGCATATCAGAAATTCATTCTAGGAATCATTTTTTTGCCAGGCAGCAGAAAAACCCTAAAATTTGATGGCCCTATTCATGGAAGTTTGGCTCGTGAGCCTCTTTCCACAAGCAATGCCAAATGAGTCCCTGGACATCTCCCTACAATGTCCTCATCCAAAAACATTACAGCAATACAGCCTATGAATCATTCAATGCCATGCAAACCAGCACCGCATTCTGTTGCCTGTTATGACTCCATTATTTAAAGCTAGAAAAATAATTATGTAAAATTGGTACCATTTTGCTATTTCTATCACTTGGTTCTTTTTCCTTGTTACATGTTTTAAAGCTTATTGATAATTTGTTGTTTTGTTGAAAGGTTTGCTTCCCATCTTTCCCCACCCCACAAAATACATTTGACAATATGGCAAAATAACACTGGATTTAGGGTCTGAGGGCCTGTATCTGAGATCTTTGCTCTTTATTACTTGTGTGCTGTTGGACAAATCATTTCACTTCTCAGGGTCTTACTTTCCTGATCTATAAGATGAAAGGGTTGGAATAAATTTCTAAGTCCATTTCCAGGTCTAAAATCTATGATCCTAGCCCTTAGTGTCTAAAAATCAGGTACCCCTCCCATTCTTTTGCTAATACTCTAAATTAGTTCAGTATACTCTTTAAAACTTTACTTGTACATCATTATAGAAATCAACTCTAAAACTTGCTTCCTGCCACTTTAAAAAAAAAGATCTTAAATCTCATATCATGAATATTCAAATTTCTTTGAAACAATTCAGTTCAATGATCATCTACTAAATGCTTACTACAATGTCCAGGGAATTCCACTAGCAATGATGAAAAAAAGACTGAACTAAAAGATTCTTTACTTTCAAAGAGCTTGCAATGACTGCAAGTTAATTTGAGGGAGAAAGAACAAAAATAGGCAGGAGGAATAACTTCATGGGACAAGGCATAACTGATGTGGGTCTTAAAGGAATTAAAAGATTCTGGATATAGAGATGAGGAGAGAGGGTGGTCAAGATATGGGGAGAAGCTTATGTGAAGAAATGGATGTGGGGAAAGAAATTCCAGTCCAGGGGACTTATAGAGCTCATAAAGAAGAATATGATGAAATAAGTTTGCAAAGACAGGTTGGCTCAATACTGTAGAGAGTTGAAAAATGACAAACTGAAGAGTTTGTATTTTTTTTTCAAAAAACACCTTTTTTATTTTTTTTAAGCAACTGATTTTAAAACTTTGAGTTCCAAATTCTCTCTCCTCTTCCCTTCCCACCGACAATCCCTAGGAAGGCAAACAATTCAACATAGATCACACATGTATCATTATGTAAAACACTTCCATAATGCTCATGTTGTGAAAGGCTAACTATATTTCCTTCCATCATATTCTGTCCCCCTTTATTCATTTTTCTCCCTTGACCCTGTCTCTTTTCAAAGGTGTTTGCTTTTGATTACCTTCTCCCCCATCTGCCCTCCCTTCTTCATCTTCTCTTTTTATCCCCTTCCCCTTACTTTCCTGTGGAGCAAGCTGCCCAATTGAGTGTGTATATTATTCCCTCCTCAAGTTGGATCCAATGGAGTATGATTCACTCATTCCCCCTCACCTGCCCCCTCTCCCCTTCCAACAGAACTGCTTTTTCTTGCCACTTTTATATGAGATAACTTACCCCATTCTATCTCTCCCTTTCTCCCTCTCTCAATATATTCCTCTCACCCCTTAAATTTATTGCATTTTTTTAGATATCATTCCTTCATATATAACTCACACTGTGCCCTCTGTCTATATTCCCATCAACTCCCCTAATACTGAGAAAGGTCTCATGAATTACACACATCATCTTTCCATGTAGGAATATAAGCATAACAGTTCAACTTTAGTAAGTCCCTTATGAATTCTCTTTCTTGTTTACCTTTTAATGCTGCTCTTGATTATTGTATTTGAAAGTCACATTTTCTATTCAGCTCTGGTCTTTTCATTGAGAAAGCTTGAAAGTCCTCTATTTTATTGAAAATCCATATTTTGCCTTGGAACATTATACTCAGTTTTGCTGGGTAGGTGATTCTTGTATTTAATACTAGCTCCTTTGACCTCCAGAACATCATATTCCAAGCCCTTTGGTCCCTTCATGTAGAAGCTGCTAGATCTTGTATTATTCTGATCGTGTTTCCATGATATTCAAATTGTTTCTTTCTGGCTGCTTGCAGTATTTTCTCCTTGACCTGGAAACTCTGAAATTTGGGGACAATATTCCTAGCAGTTTTCTTTTGGGGATCTTTTTCAGGAGGCTATTGGTGGATTCTTTCAATTTCTGTTTTACCCTCTGGTTCTAGAATATCAGGGCAATTTTCCTTGATAATTTCTTGAAAGATGATGTCTAGGCTCTTTTTTTGATTCTGGCTTTCAGGTGGTCCAATAATTTTTAAATTATCTCTCTTGGATCTATTCTCCAGATCAGTGTTTTACCAATGAGATATTTTACATTGTCTTCCATTTTTTGATTCCTTTGGTTCTGTTTTATAATATCCTGATTTCCCATAAAGTCACTAGCTTTCACTTGCTCCAATCTAATTTTTAAGGTAGTATTTTCTTCAATGGTCTTTTGGGCCTCCTTTTCCATTTGGCTAATTCTTCCTTTCAAGGCATTCTTCTCCTCATCGGCTTTTTGGAGCTCTTTTGCCATTTGAGTTAATCTATTCTTTAAGGTGTTATTTTCTTCAGTATTTTTTTGGGTCTCCTTTGGCAAGTCATTGGCTTATTTTTCATGGTTTTCTTGCATCACTCTCATTTCTCATCCCAGTTTTTCCTCCACTTCTCTTACTTGCTTTTCCAAATCCTTTTTGGGCTCTTCCATGGCCTGAGACCAATTCATATTTTTCTTGGAGGCTTTTGATGTGGGCTCTTTGACTTTGTTGACTTCTTCTGGCTGTAGGTTTAGATCTTGTTTGTCACCAAAAAGGAATCTAGAGTTTGAGTTTGAGTGTGAGTTTGTTTTCGCTGCCTGTTCATGTTCCCAGCCAACTACTTGGCCCTTGAGCTTTTTGCTAGGATATGAGTGCTTATAGAGTAGAGAATACTTTGTCCCTAGCTTTTGGGTCCAAGCACGGTTGTTTTCAGAGCTACTTCTACTCCCCAGGCTCTGTCCCAGCAGTGTTCCTCCTCCCCTAAGAACTGCCAATCAGGACCGCAATACTGATCCAAGCAGGGCACAGCAAGAGAATCTGCCTTTGTGCCTACAAACCGCTCCTTGCACTCCCACTCTGATCTGCTGCTAGATTCCTCTCACTGTGTGAGCCAGGGCCTCAGGAGGCAGCTGATGCTGGAGTTCTGGAAGCAGCCTCAGGAGCTTTCTGCTGCTGCCAATGCCACCGCTGCACAACCTCCTCCACCCCCAGAGCTGACAGCCGGACCACTCTGAACTCAATCCTGCAGTTTCCCCCTAACAAGCTCTTTGGTGTTTGTGGGTTGAGAAGTCTGGTAACTGCCACAGCTCACTGTTTCACGGCCCCAAGTCCTGTTCCAGCTGGCCAACTCCAGGTCTGGTTTGTCCCAGCATGGCCCACGCTGGGCTGCTCTCTGCTCTCAGCACCATATGACAGATCTTTCCCAGTGACCATCCAGGCTCTCCTGGGCTGGAGATCTGTTTCCCTCTGCTATTTTGTGGATTCCATAGCTCTAGAATTTGTTCAGAGGCATTTTTACAGGTGTTTGGAGGGATTTGGGGGAGAGCTTAAGCAAGTCCCTGCTTTCTAGCCACCATCTTGGCTCCACTCCACTGTATTTTATTTTTTAAATTAAGTTTTTATTGATGTCTTTTTTACATCATCATAGTTTTCTCCAGCATGCTTCCTTTTACCTCTCCATTGTATTTTATTCTAAAAAATATGGAGCCATTGGAGATTTGGAGGCAAACTTGTACCTTAGGAAGATTGAATTGGCAGCAGTGCAAAGCATAGACCAAAGAGAGCAGAGACTAAAAATAGGAATGCTGATTAGTATACACAAATACTAAAGGATTTTTTTTTATTTCATTACCTTTGATTAATAAACATCACACCCTGTCCTTGGAGTTAGGAAGACCTAGGTTTGAATCCTGCCTCAGCATTTAATTAGTTATGTGGCCTTGGTCAAGTCACATTACTTCTTTGTACCTGAATTTCTTTATTGCTAAAGTAGAAATAAAAATAGCACCACCACCCTAGAATTCAAATATTAGGGTCAAATGAGATAGGACATGTAGAGCACTTTGTTCACCTTAACACTATAAAATAATAGCTAATATTATTATCATTATTTGCTTATCTGTATATGAATTGTATTCCTCCAGGAAATGTTAATTCTTTGAGAGCAATAGACAAATGTCAAATGCAATGGAGATAAAGGAATTATATTATTTTTGGATTCCTTCCAATGACTTCTATTCAAATCTCTTCTTCTCCATCCCATAAGGTTAATAATACCAAGAGGTGTGGACAGCTATAGCAAAAAGAGTATTGATTGAGATGATATACTCACTTTTGGTCAAAGTTGGAATGGTGGGACTGAAGATAATATCATTTCAGTTTGTACATAATTCTATCCAAAGAAAAGATTCTTTTCTAGTCCTGTGTTGTATACATTATTGTCATCATATAGGTATATATTAATATGAAAATTATATAGAGAAAGACATACAAATTGAACATATATGTATTAATATACACATTCTGTAAAAATAATGTGTATATATAATGTCTATCTAAATGTATGTGTGTATATGTGTGTCTGTATGTTTAAATATTTAAGTTTGACTCTGAATATACACCACCTGTATTATAGTGTCTTGGTACTGTAAGTGATGAATAAAGGAAGAAAACAATTGGTCTGCCTAATTATTTTGGGTGTACTAAGGACTGGGTTCAACCAATCTTTCCAGTTAGGAATAAATATGGACCTAACTTGAGGTTGATGGCAGATTATGATGGCCACTTCAGGCCTTCTTAAAGGGTTACTTTGTACTATCACATTTCACCTTTGTTGCTGCCTATTAACTACTGCTGTATTGAGCCTACAACCACACATTCCAGAATGTGTGTGTGCTTTATTGGGTGGCCAGTTCTGAGCTTGTTGGGCCTTTGTTTCTAATTCCCAGATTCCACACCCCATTACCTAAATGGCGCCTTTGATTTTTTGGTGTCCCCTGTTGTCCTGACATTTAGGGGGTAGCAATATACACTTTTTGCTCTAAGACTATTGTTGTGGACCTTCTTATGTTTGATCCAAGGAAAGGTAGAAGAAAGAATAGGATTTGTCAAGTGACTTTCAGCCATGCCTTTGTTGGCTGAACTGCCAATCAACCACAGGTCAAACAGTATGGTGTAATTGTTACTGATCCATTAATTATCTATTAGTTAATATACTAACTACTTAATAGTACATCAATTCACACTTAAGGCATATAGTGACTTTCTGTTTTTTGAATGAGGAAATAGGCCTGAAGGAGCTGTGATTTTCCTGGGTTCATACACTCAGTAAATTTCTGAGCTGGGATACAAACCAAAGTTTTCTAACTTCATAACCACCATATCCCTAACTAATTAGCCTCATGCTGACAGCTCATATCACCAATAATGTCACTGCAAAGTTGAAGAGGAAGTAGTTTCACTTCAATGTGGCAATAGAATGTCTTCAAGACCTTCTGTATTATGTGCTTAACCTGCAATTTCATGCTAACAATAGATAACATCATCTAACACCCCAGGCATCTGAGCCTGGGTATTCCTGAAAATAGAAGCATCAGATTCTGAAAAAATGAATCACTAATTTATGAATTCTAAATTCTACCAAAATATTTTAATTTTAAATAGGGGATGATTGTATATTTGAGTGACAGAATCTCAGAGGAGAAAGCCACCACAGAGAGGTCTAGTCCAACCCATACCTGGAAAGAAACCTACTGTAAGATAACTGAAATCACTGTACTTTTTCTTTAAGTACTCTGTGAAAGAGGAATCTACTATCTTCCCAGACCTCCCATTCCACTTTAGGATATCTTGAATTATTGTAAAGTTTTTCCTTACATCTACCTATGGCTACTAGTCCTGACCTGTGAGGCTTAGCTAACCAAGTTCAATTCCTTTCCCATGAGACAGTTCTTCAGATAACTGAATATAACTATAATGTCTTCCAATACAACATATACCAGTCTTCTCTTCTCCAGGGTGTTTTATACCCCCAGTTCCTTCAAGAGACACTCTTTTGCATGGTCCAAAGGTTCTTTAACATCCTTTTCACCTTCCTCTGTATGTTTTGCATAGCTAGGTGGTTCAATGGATATGCCACTGAGCCTGTAGTCAGACAAACCTGAGTTCAAATGTGGCCACAGTCCCTTACAAGCTATGTGACCCAGAGCAAGTCACGTAACCCTGTTTCCTTATCTGTAAAATGTGCTGGAGAAGGAAATATCAAACCAATCCAGTATCTTTGCCAAGAAAACTCCAAAAGTGTCACAAGACTCAGACACAACTGAAAACAACATCTATATGTTTTATGGATTGGCAAATACATGGCATAGTAGTTTGTATTTTTATTAGTCTCTATATGACTTTTGACAATCTAATGTAGAATATAATCTTTTTGAAGACAGGGCCAGAAACCACATAATATGTCCTTAATAAATTATAATAAATAGTGATAGCATTGATATGTATATGTGGAATATAATATGTATTACATATACACATATGTGTACCATGTATAATACATATGTGTATAATGCTAGTTTGTAAATGTAAGAAAGTTAAAACTGTAATATCTTTGATTGACGACATACCCATAAGAAAAGCAGTAATATGCCCCACTTGTTCAAGATATTAACCTTTCTCAATGACTTAGTTATCTCCCACTTACACATGTACACGGGTAAGCAAAAGAGGTTTTAGAATTGAGATGGATGATTGACCATAAGTCACCAAGCCATTGATAGTGTATTGGGAGAATAAGATCCTTGTCAATGATGACTAGTTGTGGTCCAGATTAGAGGATAAAATTAGGAGTCCTTTGAAATGTCTGCCCTAAGCTAGAGTGAGCCTATCAATGCAGAGGCAAACCCAGTGACCAGGAAATTGAGTTCAAAAGATAAAATTAAACAGGAAAGTACTCTCTGTATTGTATTTTAAAAGCTTGGTGCCTAGGTTAAGTAATCTCTAGTGGAGATGGAAAGCTATCTAACCAAGAATTTGAAAGGACTATTTTTTTTTCTGGTTCTATTATGCAAGGGTTATCTTTTTTGTTTGTTTGTTTTGTTTTTTGAGAGACAGAGACAGAGAGAGATAGTATTGTTGAAATACTCAGGTTTCAAAGAGTGACAGATTTTAGTTAAGTTCTTTCTGGCATCAGTCAGTACAAAATCAGTCACTACAAAATCAATAGAATAGTGTCCAATGGAAAGAATACCCGTTGGAAGGAGAAAAGCAGGGAGCTGGTCAAGTAGGACGACTGAACAAAAATGGTTAAGTAACCTTTTGATGTTAAAAGAATGAACTGATGTTTATCATTGTATGCCCTGAGTACAAGTGTTCTCTATGTTTATTCTACTCCATATCTATGTCCTGTGCACATATATTCCCTATCCTTATCCTCCCATGTGTACCCTATTTGTGTCCTCTGACACAACTGATACTGTGTGTATTACAAGTATAATATGCTGCAAATCTTGGGGAAAATATTTTATGCTTCTTTTTAAAAAATAATTAAATGCTTTTGTTTTGAACTACTGATGTTTTCTTACAAACAAAGCTAAAACACTGGTGGGAGCTCACGAATTATTGGTTTGAGGAAAGTAGTCTTGTCTTAAGGGACTCATTCAGTTAGCTGAACGTTGGTACAAAAATTACCCATGAATGAGCAAAAATGCTTTATTTTAAGAGGAAAAAAATAAAACATTATGAAATTAATTTATAAACCATTTTCTTCTTTCATTTCTCATTGATAACATTCTTACATTAACAGAACATAAGAATTAGATTGAAAAACATTTTTCACATGCGGTAGAGCTGAGAGAAGGCAAGAGTTGAAAGTAGTTTAACAAATACCCAGAAAAGCCACCATTCTTAGCCAATCATTTGGGAAGACTGGTTTCTAAGAAGAGATTACATCTCAGATTGTGCTCTATGTACTACTGCTTCCCAGAAAATCCTCTTCTTCTTATACTTTTAACTTTCTATTTGCAATTTCCCTTGTGGTTCATCTTACAAACCCAGAAATGGATTTCATTTGTTCCCTTCTCAAATACCTACCATTTTTTCTTTACCCTGTCATTGCTAATAAATACATGTGTAGGGGTAGAAGGCAGCTTTCAAGATGCTGTAAGTTATTCCTATCTGCTCCATAGATTGATTACAAATTTGTCCTTTCTATTTTCTGCTAATATGTTCAGGTAATTCAATTACATAGCAAATGATGTTGTGAATCTGATTAATCCATGTCTGTGACTCAAATGTTCTAGGAAATATTCCAATTCCACATGCTTTCTTTTTCATCATAAATATTGATGTTCAGTTTCCAAACTGATGTATCTGTGACACAGAAATTCATGTGGGCCAAGAAGTTGCTAGCTTATTTACAAGTTTCAAGTTTCTCGTCCTTTGAACAAGCTATATCAAAATCAGCTGCTGACCTCTAGAACATATCTTCAAGTGTAGATCATTTTTATTCAATGTTTAAGACTGTTTATACTTACAATAATTTTTATGAGGGGGGCAAAGTCTTTCATTTTCCTTTTAGGTTTTTCCCCTCCTTGTGGACCTTTAACTTAAACTGCATTTATACCCACTGAAATATGACAAAGAAATACTTAAACTTCTAACATCCTAACAGCAAAAATATTTACTTTTCTCTCTTCTCCCCCCACCCCAGGGAAAAAAAATGCTTCTTTCCTTTCAAATGTCCATGTAATTTAACCCTGCACACAATGCTTAGGGAAGATCATGTAGGCCCAGTATCCAACCAGAAGCCTTTCATTTCCTCTCTACCAGTAGTTCAGAGGTTTGGAGCCCAGAGACCCTGATTTTCTCCATGCATCAAGAGAAGATACCCACATGAACAAAAAAGAAAAAAAAAAGAAAAGCCCTCATAGTGATATAACGTGATATCCAACATAAATTATATCCACATTCTGGGGTAGATTAACTATTTAAATTCCCTATCAGTCGAGTTCAGCCAAGAAAACTCGCACCAACTCCCCATCATGGTTATCTAGTCTCTTTGCCTTAGGTTCAATAAACTTGCCCAATTTAGCTACTCAGTTTCCTCCTGGAACTTCATCCCTATTCTAATTGCACCTTATCCTTCCTGGCTGTTTCGGTATAATATGAGATACCAGGCAGCAGCCATACAGTGAATAGGGCGCTGGACTTGGAGTCAGGGTGATTTAAGTTTGAATCCTTACTCAGACACTTAATAGCTATGTGATGTAGCGTGGGTTATTTGAGCTCTCTCAGCTCTAGTTTATTTCATCTGTAAAATGGGTAAAATAATAACACCTACCTTACCAGCTTGTTGTGAGGAACCAAGGAGGTAATATAAACAAAACACCTGGAAAATTTAAAATGCTCTGTAAATATTAGCTATTATTTATGCCCACCTCATTCAACCTGCTTTAACCAACTCTTAGCCCAATGGTTCTCAAAATGTAGTTCAGGACCCCTGGGAGACCCTAAGGACCTTTCAGGGGGTCTATGAGACCAAAATTATTTTCATAATAATGCTATTACTCTTACTACTACTGCTACTGCAGCTATTACTATGACTACCACCACCACCACCACCAGTGCTACTGCTACTACTACTTCTTTGTTTTTGTTCAATTGTGTCTGACTCTTCATGACCCCATGGACTTGTCCGTGGGGTTTTCTTCACAAAAATACTGGAGTGGTTTGCCATTTCATTTTTCAGTGGGTTCCCATTTTACCGAAGAAGTTAACTGAGGCAAATAGTGGTTAAGTGACTAGCCCAGGCTCACATAGCTAGTTACTGTTTGCAGCTGGGTGTGACCTCAGGATCTTCTTGACTCCAGGCTCAGAGATTTGTCCGCTGCTCCAGTACTACTACTCCTAGCTACCATTTATATAGTTCCTATTATGCGCTAGGCATTGTGCTAAGGGCTTTACAAATATTATCACATCTGATACTAGGTGTTTTTAATTTCTGATGTGGTAAATATTTGTAGATATTATCCACATGATTAAATATTTCTTGTGGTCCTCAGTTTTTAAGAGTATAAAGTGGTACTGAGGCCAAATAGTTTGAGAACCATTGTCTTAGCTCATTCCATTGCGCCCCTTTGAACTCTTGCTCCACTGTCTCCAATCTCTCTTAGATCCTTGACCTAATTCTCTGCTATTACTTATCATCTGTAAAATGGTGGTGTTATTTGCTTATGTCACCAATTTATGGGATTTTTGTGATGAAATGATTTTGGAAGCATGAAAGTGCTATATAAATGTACGTTGAGTTGAAATCATTTCTGTCTGCCCTACCACTATGCACCCAGTCTCCCAGGCTTGAGCTTTTGAAGATTTCTTTGCTGGGTCCCTAGTCCTCACTTCTCATGTAGAATTTGTTACCAGATCTCGATGATTCTGCATTAAAAACATCTCTTAAATCCATTCCTTCCCCCTCATTTATCACTTGTAACAATCCAATGCAAGACATCATTGCTATCCTTTTGAATTATTACAAAAGCCATTTTACAGGTTTTTTTCATGCCCATTCTCTCCCTTATCTATGAGAATAATACATCATTGTCTCATGTTTCTATATTTGTAATGTCTATTTATGAGTCTTTTGTGTTTTTAAATGTTTTCTAGGGTGGAAGAAATAAACTATTGTCCTATACCGGATATTTATTTTGTATGTTTATTACCTTTCTTAGAAGGGAACTACATTTCAGGAAGACCAGAGACATAAGCCATAATTAAACATTGTTTTAAAATGGTGATTCTTGATCTTTGGTGCTGTAACATTTTATTTAATGCTTTGAAAATGATATTTTGATATAATGGCTTCCTTTTTATTCCATGTATTTTATTGTTTGCATTCAAAAACTTTTTTTCTGAGAAGATTCACAATACTTTACAATGTGCCAAAGGCAGCTATGACCCCAACACAATAGTTGCAAGCCTTTATTTTATAGCATGAGTTCTACTCCAAGATGGCAGCAAGTAAGAAATGATAACTCTTGCCCCCTCATTAGAGTTAAGCACACTTAAGCTGAATCTATCAATCCACAGTGGACCACCAGGGTTGAGGGACGGGACATAACAAAAATGATTAATAATCAAAATGAGCAATTTGGAATAGACAACAACTTATCCTCATAAAAAGATTTAAGTAAAATATGAATATTAGAATTGTTGGGGGCTGGGAGGGAGATCAAGTCTCTAGGATGAGACAGATTTACAAATGAATTCTAACTAAGAGTTAAAGAAGATTTGCAAAGGGATGAATCAAGGAGTCCTTAGAATTGGCAAGGAGGAAGAAAGACATCATTATGAGATCAAAGGGAAGGAGAGGAGAAAGGATGATGTAGAGATGTAGAGAAGGATTTGACCCTAAAAGAGGTGAGACGAAAGGTCGTAGAAGATGTCCTCATCTCCTCAACAAAGTAGGAGATGAGGTTAACTGGTGATTTATTTATGGGAGGGGAGTGGAGGTATATTTGGGAACTTGACAAGAAACAAGTATGTTTGGCACTGTAATGAGCATAAGGTAGAGTCAGCTGGAGATGTACTGAGAATATATTGACACTGTTAAAGGACTAAAAAAATAATACATGAAGTGGGGATTCAGTTTAGCTTTTTTGGGGAGCGGACAAGATGTCCCATTTTCCAGCACAGTTGCACCTGAAAACCTCTTTGCTTCCTCTCTTTTCAAAAGAAATTGTAGCAGAAGCCAACATCCCCAGTTATATTGTTCCTTTTGTTTTAGATAAGAATCCAAACAGTAGAGAATAATTTATTTCCATGCTATCTTGCTAACTCCCACATAGGCTTAGTTTAAGTGCCACTGTCTTCAAGAAATCTTTCCTGATATCCCCGGGTATCCAGATATTGCTAATCCTTCCTATTCCCTGCAAAACAATGGTCCTTCATTACAATAGAGTATATATGAGAAAATGGAAAAAATGTTCCTTGCCAAGGGCCATAACTATGGTAGCATGACAGAGGCTTTTATCCTGCGTACCCACATTCAGGAGACACACTTTACCCTATAATAGATTTCAGCCTAAGATCTCCACTCTTCATATTCCTCCACTGTCCTCATACCATGAAGGGTCATACATATGAGTCTCACCCCCTTCCCAGATCCACCTTCTCCCATCACACTATACCTTGCTTGGTTTTATAGCCTCACAATGATACCATAGATCTAGGGTCAAATACTCTGAAGACCATATCACCTGCTTTTGGGGATACCTGATAGGGTGGTTTACATAAGGGTTATGCTGGGATCTCTGGTTTAAAAAAAGTACGCATGTCATACTTTTAAATTTAATCTATATCATTGTCATTTTCTCCATCACTTTCTTAAGTCAAGAAAAATAGCAAAAGTATAAGCCATAATTTGTAGTATTTGTCAATTTTGGAGGTGTCCAGTAAACTAAAGGCTATAGTGAGATAAATCCAGTGCATCTCAGGCTAAAGACATCCAGAGAATCTATTAGAATGGACAATATAGAATAGGTACATTATCACTACAGAGAGGGTAGCACAAAATATAGAGGGGTAGTACAAAATGGTGTAAAGTTAAAGAGTATTAGATTTGACACAGAGGAACTGGGTTCAAATCCCTAACTCTGTCAACTCTCCCCACCCCCCAAATGCTAATCTCTCTGGCCCTTGCTTTCTTTCCCACTCTATAGCCTATCATCTCTAACATAAGTGAAAGCTAGTTTATCCTACACAAAATCTAACGCTAAAATAGGATCATTTCATAATAGTGGCAAACTAATATCCCCTCTCTGACTCAGCTCTGAGCTACTTCACTGTTCACTGAGTCTGGGGAATCTGTACGTGGTTCTGCAATCTGCTGAGAGCCAACATGAAAATATTGGGAATTTCTCCTTGTTATAAAGCACTTTCTTAAACTGAGAACATGTTTGCTTCATTGGATCTAGATTTGGAACTGCAAAATAACTCAGAAGTCATCAAAGTCCAACCCCCTCATTTTGTTGTTAAGGAAAGAGAATTCAGCCCAGTGAGGTAAAGTGTTTTGTCCAAGGTGGCACATAGAGCAAAATTTGGAAACAAGACTTGATTTCAGTCTCTCTTATTCAAATCCAGTTTACTCTTGTATAATTCTGACATGTGCATGGGGGACACATTGTTAGAAGAAAGTCTTTAAGATGGCAAATTAAACTTAAAAAAAACCATATACATGGAACAAAAATCAGTGGGATCTCGTATTCTCTACATCAATTCTGTAATGATAGAGGTATGGTCCACTGTGGGATATTATTTGTGCAAACCTGCCTGTTCCCTTCTAATATCCTCATCAAAGGTGATCTCAATGCACGTATAGATTATTCTCATAAATATATAAATTATATAAATAAAAGATGAGGCATGTGGATTGTTAGTTATTGATATATTTTCAGGCTGTTTTTAGGTGTATAATAAAGCCCAATTTCCCCCCCACAATACCTTAGGTATTTTATCTCTTTCAGAGGCCTTCACAATAAATTTGAAGGTTTGCAATAATAAATTACTATGTCATGTTTGAGATGAGTTTTCTCTCCTCTACTTCTGAATTGAATTCCAAATGAAAATGCTTTTGTGATAGACAACTGTCTTTTTCCCCCTGTGCCTAAGGAGATAGAGTATGGCTGGTTGGATGTTAGGACACGGTTTCCATATTCTGGGATCTGAAATGAATTGTTTGTGGCTCTGTGGATAAGAAATATTCGTCAGATCCTGCCATCTTTGCTGTTTGCTGCAAATGATTTTACCCAATAACCTAATTAAACATAGCTCAACTTTTGCTCAGACATAAGATGTCAATAGTCTCCTTGTTTAGATATTATTGCTTCCTTGTAATTCCAACTCTTCCCCCTAATTCTATCTTCAGCAGCAATGCATAATAAGGCTGCTTGTTTCAATTTGATCTCCACAGCTTATGCTATCAGTCATATTATTTATGGAAATGATGCCACAGCTTCATTCGATCCACATGTCCCATTGTGCCATTATCTCCCTTTGCAGTACTATTTCTAAGCAAAGTCCTCTAGGCATTCCAACCAAAGCTTAGCTGATCTCTCGCTCTTAAGAAAGGTTGCTAAGAAACAAAACAGGGTACCCCAAATCCTCTAAAAGCCTTGGTAAGTGCTGAAAGAATAATTTAGACAGCGAATATAAATTATCTAACCTTCCCCCCAAAAGTTTTCTTCATAAGTGGCTTTGGGGAACAAGTATTCATTCACTTATTGTTTCAACTTAATTTAATAGTTTCTCCCGAATATCTCAAAGTCAGCACCTCTTACTTCTGTATGTATTGCTCAATGGAAGTTTATTCAGAGATCCAGTCATTGATGATATTTTTTTTTTCCTGAGCCACGACTCTTAAACTTCTGGTCTGGTGATTCCCACTTGCTCTTTTGGAAAGAGAAAATATTTTGATGCTTTTATAGTAAGAAGGCAATTGTTAAAATACTGTTGAGGGGTCAGGGAGAAAGAGCTATCAAAATGAACAGTCCCTTTCCTTGAAATTCCTGCATCACAAGTGGATACAATTGGGTACCTCAGTTTCCCAGTCCACCACAGCATCCCAGTCTAGCAGATGGGAAGGGAAGGCAACCTAATTATACACATTACAAATGAAGAAAATAATTGGTATTATTCATAGTGACCCAGAATACAGATGATGTGTCACTAGAATTAGCTATATGCCAAATATCATTGAAATACACTTAAAAAAAGTATAAGACAGTCAGTATATCCAAGTTGATAGATTGCCCCCCTTGGAATCAGAAACACTAGGGTTTAAATTTTGCCTCTGATATGTACTGGGTATGTTACCATGGACAAGTTATTTAATCTTACAATGGCCCAAGGTAACTGTCTAAGGCTACACATTACTGAAAGGTTGAAAATCTATAGGTAGGTAAAGATCCTCAGTGGATGAAAATACAGTTTCAGATGCATCGCCCCACCCCTGAAAAAAAGGAAAAAGAAATACCCACATATATGAGTTGTCCATTTGTAACTACTGATCTACTTCCCATTTGTTTCAAAGTAGTAGACTTCTTGATCTTGATATCACTTTATTAGCACTGGGAATTCAGTCACCTTCCTTTAAAGTGATTTTGAAAATAGACAGGCAAATTTGAAATACGAAGGGTGAAGATGAGACTGAGACCTCACTGTTTAGTCAATCTGAGTGAATCTAGGTAGTTATTAGCTCTTTCTCTGTCATTAACTTTGGAGACCTTTAGAAATTGTAAAGTAAACTGTTTCTAGCAGAAGGCAAACAAACAAGTAAACAAAAAATCAACTGTTTTCATCTACAGATATAGCAGTAACCAGCCAGTTAACTCACCTTGGGCAGTCCCTTTATATATGAGAGAAACCAAGTATTCAAGGCAATTCTCATACTTTTTTTCCTGTTTTAAACATTAGATATTTTTTAAAAAGGCTTTTTTATTACTAACAATTATCTAAGCCTGTTTTATGGCAACCAAAATCACTCCTTTACACCACACCTACTAGAAGGCCATTCCTGGGCCAAATTATGAGAAAGCTGAAGTTTCTCTTTTATTTACTTCCCACCTATGAGACAGATAACACTAGCACACAGGAGGACTGCTAGCACAAGTTCACTCTTGAGCTAGTCAGACAGGAAGACAGCGTTTGAAGGGGTTAATAATCTCACTTTATTCTAGTCTAGTCTTCTCAGAAGGGTTACTGATAATGGGAGCACCAACTCCTACAGCATTACCTAATCACAGGGAGGGGGGCAACTGCCCCTAAATCTCGATGGGGTCAATCAAGACAGGCACAACTTGTGCACTCTCCTAAATCCCCTCAAGCCTCAATGGGGGTCAGTTGAGGCAAACACAGATTCCCCCAAAGCCTTGATCAAGGCACACACAGCATTTGAGCTTGTGCATTCAACCCTAAGGGTTCCCCTCTCCTTGACCAGTCCCCACCTGCTTTGTAGAGCATCAGACAAAGAAGGCAAACTGCTAGCAATAGTCTCAGAAGCTTACATCACCTCATCTCTGTATCTCACTGAACAGTTGCATGCAGTAGATATTTGCAATCTAAGGACAGATGTTTATATTATTTATCATTACATAATTCTAGGCAAGCATGGTGGAGATGTTTTGAACCATGATCATGAGAACTCATATCTAACACCTGGGAACAAGAGATTGTCATGGCTATAGATCCTAGGAAACTGAACTCTAAGAAAACTTATTTACACTAAAATTTGCCTTACTTACACCAACTCCAAACTCTTTTCCTTGTCTTAGCAACTGTTTCACCAAATTATCACCCTCCAGGCACCCAGAGCTCTCAAACCCTGCTTGTCTTAACTATTAGGGAGGAAGCACCTGCAAAGTTATTAACTCCTTTGTGTATTAACTTTCCAAGGAGCATTTTCTATTTTTAAGAGGATTATTATTGGAAGAAAGAACCCTTTAGCACAAAGAAATGAAATATAACAATGAAATTTAACACTTAATCGAAACAGATATATTCAAATTATGCTAAAAAGCAACCATCTTTTCCAACTTAGCTTCTACACTGAGAAGGCTGCACCTGATATTCAGTCTTTCATTCATCAGTCAATCATATATTGAACACACACAACATGTGCAAGACACTATGTGGGGAGACATGGAGAATACAAAAATAACTGATACCAAGGAAACCATTGCTAGAAAAATCTTAGGTTTTCAAGGGCAAGTCACCACATTTTTGGAAACTGAATGAAAAGAACATGAATGCACTAGAAATGTTTAGGCTGAATAAGAAGAGTCCTATAAAATACATATCAGAAACATTAAAGCTCAGGATGAGTTGGTGAAAAAAAACAAAAGTCCCTCAAAATGTTTTTTTAAACTTATATTGAAAGTAAAATGGGATCAAGGAAGAGATTGTTCCTTAGCTAGGAAGAGATGGGAAGATGGTAAGCTACAACAGAGAGAATGCAAAGCTCTTCAATTCTTTATTTCTATTTTCTCTGTGAAGAGAATTTATAGCAGACATGACAAAACAAAAGCATTTAACAGGGATTTAATTCCTAAGGTAAGCAAGGAGGTAGAAAGAGAGGACCTGGTCATAGACTCATGTTACTCAGTTTGAATGAGCTAATCCTTGGGTCCTGAAAGAAATGGCAGTTGTGATCAATGAACCTGTATCAGAGATACTTGAAAGTTTATATCAAACAGGAGAGGTACTACTATATTTCAGAATGGGAATTTATTCTCATTTTCAAAAAAAAGGAGGGGAGGGGACAAAAGAATCATACTAAAGGCTGATGAGGTATGTGGGCTTCCTGGGAAATAAATGAAGAACAAATCATTAAGGAAATAGCTGAAAAAAATCTACAAAGGGAAGAGGTAACTACAAAGAGTCAGTGTGTTCTTGACTTCATCAAGAACAAGTCTTGTTACATGTGTAGTGGACTAAACTGAGCTACGTGGTTTATATCATCAGGCAGGCATTTTTTTGCGAATGTTTTACACAAATTTGAAATGTATGGAAATGTAGATAAATGCTGCTTGACCTATATTTCATTTAGCAGAAATGTTTTCACACATACAATAATCTTGGAGCACTTGGAAATAACTTAATTACTAAATTATATTTAAAATTATGTTGTGACTGCAAACATACTACTTAGCTATAAATACAATAATAATTGGATGATTCAATACCAAGTGACGTTGTAAATAAAAAGAGTTTTTGTCAAACAGACAAAATAGAAAGAACAAGTTATGCCAGTTTATATGTCTTTCCTTTTTTTGACTTTTAGTTAATTTGTAGTTGAGGGAAATATTATAGTTTACTTAGGTTTTAGCTAAACATTTCATAAAGTATCTCATACTATACTTGTGGAGAATGTGTAAAGATATAGTTTATATGATATAAATATATTCAAATGTTATAATTATATGGATTCAAAACTGGTAGGATGGGCAGACCAAGAAAGTATTTGTTAACGGTTCAATGTCAAGGTGGAGAGAAGTCTCTTGTGGAGAACCTTAAGGAACTGTACTTGGCCTTATCTGTTTAACCATTTACCAGTGAGTTGGGTGAAAGTATAAATCATCAAGTTTGCAAATGATCCAAAATGGATCAACACTAAAGACCATGCCAAGATCCAAAAGAATCCTGACAGACTAAAGCATTGAGCTGAATTTAATAAGATGAAATTTAAAAAGGAGAAATGTACAATCTTACAACTCCAGTATACACACACAAAAAATCAATACCACAATTACAAGATGAGGAGGCACGGATAAAAAGTAGTAATTTTGAAAAGGATCTCAAGGCTTTAGTTGTACTGCATGCTGCAGCACTATGATGATGTAGCAACCAAAAACATTAATGTGAAGTCAGGCCACATTAAGAGGGGCATAGCTTCCAGGAAAGAGATGATAATCCTACTGTATTCTGTTCTTGCCAGCCTTCATCTAGAGTATTATGTTCAATACTGGGCATGACAGTTTAAAAAGAACATCAATAATGAAAGTATTCAGATGAAGGCAACCATGATGGTGAAGAGGCATGAATTCATAATATCAGGATAAGTTTAAAGACATGGGTATATTTAACTTGGAGAAAAGACTTGGGGGGAATATGACATCTGTGTTCAGGATATGAAGAATTGTCATGTGGAAGAGGGGTTCATCTTAATGTTTTTTGATTCATAGGAAAGAATCAGGAGTAGTATTTGTGAGCTGCAACCACATATATTTATTGTAGTGAGAAATGCTTTAGTGTAGAGGTTGGACTAGGTGGCCACTGACATCCCTTCTAACTCAGTGATTCTGTGACAATTCCTTAATAAGTATGCAGGGAGTTGATCATGGGAAGTTCCTAATAAATTTGATAAGCCTTTTGCTGTGCCTTTTTTAGGCAGTATCTTTTCCCAGTTATATGTCAAGGCAATTTTTAGCATTCATCTTTACAGGATATTGAATTCCAAATTTTTGTCTCTTCCTCTGTCCCTCCCTTCCCTCCCCTCTTCCTAAAGTGGTAGGCAATTTTGTATAGGTTATACATGTACTATCATGTAAAACATATTTCCATATTAGTCATAGTTGTGAAAGAAGAAACAGATAAAAAAGGAAAAAAATACAATAAAGAATAAAGCAGAAGAAGTATGCTTTGATCTGCTTTCAGAGTCCATCAATTCTTCATCTAGACATGGATAGCATTTTCTTTAATGAATCCCTTGTATTTCTCTTGGATCATTGTGTTGCTGTGTATGATGTTTTCCTGGTTCTGCTTATTACACTTTGCGTAAGTTTGTACAAGTCTTTCCAGGTTTATCTGAGATCTGCTTATTCATCATTTCTTATTGCACAATAGTATTCCATTAAATTCATATACCAAAGCTTGTTCAGATATTCCTGAATTGATGGACATTCCCTCAATTTCCAATATTTCTCACCATGAAAAGGACTGCTTATAACTATTTTTGCCCATGCAGGTCCTTTTACCTCATTTTTTTAATGATCTCTTTGGGACACAGACCTAGCAGTAGTATTGCTGAATCAAAATGTTCTTTAGATTGTTCTCTAGAATTTGCTCTCTAGAATGGTTGGATCAATTAAGAACTCCACTCACAGTGAATTAGTGTCCCAATTTTCCCAAATCCTCTCCAATATTTATCATTTTCCTTTTTTTGTTATACTAGCTAATTTGATTGGAGTGAGGTAGTACCTCAGAACTGTTTTAATTTGCATTTCTCTAATCAAAAATGATTTAGAGCACTTCTTCATATGCTCCCAGATAGCTTTGATTTCTTTATCTGAAAATTGCCTGTTCATGTCCTTTGACCATTTATCATTTGAGGAATGGTTTGTATTCTCCTAAATTTGACTCAGTTCTCTATATATTTGAGAAACGAGGCTATAAAGATTGTTTCCTAGTTTTCTGCTTTCCTTCTAATCTTGGTTGCATTGGTTTTGTCTGTGCAAAAGCTTTTTAATTTGATGTAATCAAAATTATCTATTTTACATTTTGTAATGATTTCTAACTCGTATTTGATCATGAACCTGTAACTCACTTAACTTCTTTAAGAATTTGGGATGCTATACCACTTGGTACATATATTTTAGTATTGATATTACTTCATTGTCTATGGTACCTTTTGGAAAGATATAGTTTCCTTCCTTATCTCTTTTAATTAGGTCTATTTTTGCCTTTGCATTGTCTGAGACCAGGATTGCTACCCCTGCTTTTTTTCTTTTTTTTATCTTCAGCTACAGCATAATAGATTTTGCTCCAGCCCCTTACCTTTACTCTGTGTCTCTGCTTCAAGTGCATTTCTAGTAAACAACATATTGTAGGATTCTGTTTCTTCTTGCACTTTCTTATCTGCTTTGGTTTTTATTGGAGAGTTCATTCCATTCACATTCACAATTATGATTATTAACTGTATATTTCCCTCCATCCTATTTTTCCTCTTGTTTGTCCTCTCTCTCCTTTCACCCTTTTCTTCCTTGACAGTGTTTTCCTTCTGTATACTGCCTCACTCAGTCTGCCTTCCCTTCTGTCAGCCCCACCCCTCCCCAACACTTTACTTAATCTCCTTCCCTCCTACTTTCCTGTTAGGTAAGATAGATTTCTATATTCAACTGATTGTGTATATTATTCCCTCTTTGAGCCACTACTGAGGAGAGTAAGGTTCAAGTGATGCCTATCACTCACCCTCTCATCTTTTCCTCCACGGTAATAGGTTTTTCATACCTTTTCATGTGAAATAATTTACCCCATTCTATCCCTCCCTTCCTCCTGCATTCAATGTATTGCTCTTTCTCATTCTTTGATTATTATTTTTAATGTCACTCCCTCAAATGTACCTTATACCCCTACCTTTGTCTATGTATATTAGTTCCACCTGTGCTATTAGTAGTACAACTTTTAAGAATTACAAGTATCATTTTGCCATGTAGGCATGTAAACAGTTCATTTCCTTTTGTATCCCTTATGTTTTCTTTTCCCTTTTTTTCCTTTTCTCCTATTGGAGATAAAAATTTTTATTCAATTCTGTTCTCCTTAAGAAAGCTTAAAATCCTTCCATTTTACTGAATGACTATTTTTTTACTTGAATATTTATGCTTACTTTTGCCAGGTAGCTGATTTTTGTTTTGAGTCCTAGCTCCTTTGCCTTGCCGAATATTATATTCTATGACCTCTGATCCCTTAATGTTATAGCTGCTAATTTTGTGTAATCCTGATTGTGGCTTCCCAATATTTGAATTTTTTAAATTTTTTTTTTTTCTGCCTGCTTGCAGTATTTTTTCCTTGAATTGATAGTTCTATAATTTGCCTAGAATGTTCCTTGGAGTTTTTATTTTGGGATCTCTTTCCTGAGGTGATTGGTGGATTCTTTCAACACCTGTTTTGCCCTGTGGTTCCAGGATATTAGGGCAGTTTTCTTGGATAATTTCTTGAATGATGCTTTCCAGGTCATTGTTTTGATTTTGGCTTTCAGATAGTCCAATTATTCTGACATTGTCTCTCTTTGATCTATTTTCCCAGGTCAGTTGTTTTTCCCAATGAAATATTTTTTTGTTTTCTTATATTTTTTTCATTCTTTTTGAATTTGATTGATTCTTGAATGCTCATAACTTCCTCTCATAGTTTATTAGCTTCTACTCATCTGATTCTAACTTTTAAGGAATTATTTTCCTTAGTTAACTTTTGTACTTTTTTCCATTTGGCAAATTGTACTTTTTAAGAAACAGTTTTTTTCCAGTGGATTTTTATTTCTCCCTTTCCATTTGGCCAATTCTACTTTTTAAGCAGTTTTCTTTTTCCAAGCTGCTGATTCTTTTTTTCATAATTATCTTGCATCCCTCTCATTTCTTTTCCCATTTTTCTTCTACCTCTTATATGACTTTTAATCTCCTTTTTGAGCTCTTCTATGAGTTCTTTCTTGGCTTTAGACCACTTCCCACTTTTCCTTAGGGTTTTGCCCAAAGGTGTTTTGACACTGTTTTCCTCTTTTGAGTTTGGGTCTTGATCTTCTCCATCACCACAATAATTTTCTATGGCCATATTATTATTTTGTTGCTGCTGTTTTTGCTCATCTTTTTTGGCCTTTTTCCTTCCTTTCAAATTTGAGCTCTGCTCTTGGGATGGAAGGGGCACTCTCTCAGGCTTCTTGTGCTGGGGGCTGTAGGCTCTGGCTGTTAACCTAATGTTGCACTGATGTTGCCCTGAGGCCCATGGGTGGGGGGGATCCTCCTGTCTGGTGATGGGGTAAGGGGGAAGGTTGGGGGTGGCTGGTGTTTCTAGAGGCCATAGTGGGTGAGGAAGCTTACTTGGTGCTGAGCTGGAGTCAATGCTGGTGTCTGGTATTTACTGAGGCTGGTGGGTTGTTGCCATATTTCTCTGTGGCTACAATGAAACACATGGCAGTTTGGTCTCTTGTCACTGCCTGTAATTGCCAAAGATTCTAGACTTTTGAACAATGAGTAAAGGGAAATTTTAGGAACTGTGCAACATAACATTGCACATTGCAAAAACAACAAAAACAAAAAACCAAAAAAACCCACCTAATACCTAGAAATAAATGATCATGAAGTCATAATTATATACCAGATGCTTTCTATTCTTCTCAAAGTAAGTTAAAATGCATCCTCCTACTACAAATATGAAACTAAAATATTCTTAAGAAATCAAAAATAAACCTTATATGACCTATAATATTATGACCAGTAAAATCATAAATTATGACCAGTAAAACCATAATTACCTAGATATATCATGGCTCTACAAAATTTTAGAAGAAAAATTTTAATCAGGGTTGCCATGTAGGGCACATATAACAACCAAACTCTGTGACAAGAAATGTTCCTAAAATATGGACCCCTAGCAAAAACCAAACCAAACCAAAACTATTTGAGAACATGAAAAATACTTACCAGTCCAATCATCTTTCCTACTTCTGGAACTATCCAAAATATGTAATCTGATCATTCACTCACAATAGTACTCTGAGAAAGGAAGGAAGGATGATTATAAATGCATTTCCATTGTTAAGATAATTTGGTGTAGGAAAAGAGAACTGGACAGGAAATCAAGATCACCTAGGGTCAAGTCTAAACTCTATTACTTACCATTTTCTACTGTGGTTAAGTCTTTTAATCTCTCTGGGTCTGTTTTCTTATCTCTAAAGAGGGAATAGTTGCACCCTCAATACAGTTATCTATAATGGTGCCTATTGTTTTCATACAATGGTTCTGAGGGTCAAATGAAATAATATAATTAAAGAAACTTTGAAAACTATAAACCTTCTAAAAAACCATGTCATCATTTATCTGAACTAAAGTTTTCAGTTTCTTAGTCATGTTTGTTGATTCACTGTCATTTTCTCTTCATATTGGTGACATCAGATCAAGTTCAAATCCTTAATCTGTTGTACATTGATTTCCCTGTATATTTGGAAGCTGTAAATCATTTAACAGTATACCTGCTCTCTTCCAACATTCTAGTCTTTATTTCATGATTTTCTTAAAATGTATTTTGGAATAGCTATATTTTGTTCCAGTGCCTAGAAGCCAGCAGAGAAGCTACATGTCAATTTATAGCTCTTCATCCCTCCTTCATCCTGATTTCTTCATTTTTCATAGGAAAAAATAGGACACATTTTGATAATAGCCACCAGGGACTTGAGTAACACCTCTCCTATCTTGGACAAAAGCCACAGTATGTTTTTTTTTAATATCTAGTACATGGATAACTAGACTTAAGGAACTTTAAAACATCTTCTCCTTATTCCCAGCTCCCAATCATCTATGCATGTACTGTAAGTGTACATACAAAGATATTTATTGTAAACATCCAAATCCACACCAATGAACTACTACTGTTTTCTTCAGTGTGTATACCAAGATTTGCATTTACATAGATATACAGATATTCAAATTTCATGTCAGTTGCTGATATATAATTTTTCTGCTTTTGAATGATATAAAAGGAACATTTTAATCTATGCTAGTTGTCTGTCTTTCTGTCCCATGATGTAGGAAACCACAGTGTACCAAAATTATATAGGAATAATAGGGTTGTTACTTCCTATTCAAGAAAAAACAGTTCTAGTATATAGGAGTCTCATTTGTCTCTGTTTTCTTACTTTATTATTATGGACTTTAGTAATCTATCTTTTCTTTCAAGTATATTCTTGACTGATTTTTTAAACAAATGTATTTATTAGTGATGTTAGAGTTAATATAAAATGCTAGAAGGAAAAAAAAGAAAGAAGGAAGGGAAAGAAAAGGGGACAAGGAAGAAAGGAAGGAAGGGAGGGAGAAAGGAAGGAAGGAAGGAAGGAAGGAAGGAAGGAAGGAAGGAAGGAAGGAAGGAAGGAAGGAAGAAAGGGAGGGAGGGGAAAGACTAGGGGAGAAAGGAAGTGTAATGAGGTCTTAGAATATGTTCAGAGAACCTGGGATTGTATCTTCTCAGCTGGAGAGACTTCAGAGCCTGCCTCTAGGATTGTCCTGATGACATGTAAGGAAAATAAGTTGGAAAGACTTTAGAACATGCCAGTAACCATTGAGAGATAAAGAGAGGCAGACATATAGACAAACAGAAAGAGGTAGAATGAGACAGAGACAGAGAGAGACTGAGTCAGACAGTTACAGAAACAGAGACACAGACATACAGAGATAGAGACAGCAAGACTCAAAAATCTATCTAGGTTAATGTGAAAGACAGTAACATATTAGGCTTAGCATATTCTCTTAAGATTTAGTACAAGAATCACAAGTGGGTAGAAGTAAATCCAGAAAGGGCTCTGTCATTTTACAGATGAGAACATCATGAAAGTTAAGTGATTTAACCATGTTCATGCAAGAAGTTAGCCAAAGAGGCAATGTTTGAACACAGGTCCTTTGACTCCAATGACATGCTATCCATAGTCACATGATTATTTAATATAATTATTAAATAATCAAAACATGAGCTTTCTGAACATTAACTATTATTACAAGATCATAGTTTAGTTATTGGATAGCTATGACACTGACGGAGTCATTTCCCTTTCTGTGCCTTATTTTCTTTTCTCTAAGTAAGAGGTTCAAAGTAGGTAATTTCTAAGATCTCTTCCAGGTTTCAACTTTTAAAGAATTACTATTTTACCAAGAATTACTATCATCAGAGTTTCCTTGAAAAAAAAAATCAACCTTTTTCAGCAAGTTTTTCAACTGGGATAGACTTGGATTCACTGAGTCGGCTCGGATTGTTTATTATAGAAGTTGAATATACTAATTTGAAAAGGGGGGAGGACTGATGAGAACAATACACTTAATTGCATTTTACCTGAACATTATAAATGAGCTCCTACTTTAAAACAGAGTTTGGGCCATCAATTTTCATAAAAAAAAAGCTAGAGGGAATGAATTTTTTTTTCCTCTCTTCTTTTCTGCAGCTTCTCAGTTATTATCCCCTTCTATTCTCCCCTCCTTATCTCTTTAGTTTATAATTTCTTTGTGAAGTTTTAAAATTATTTTAGAAGGCATTTTTCTGGAAGCCTTCTCTCGTGAGCCTAGTTCTATCCTTAAAACTGTTACTATAGATAACAAAGACCGAAATTAGCATTAGCGATACCCAGCTACATTATGAACACAAATGGCATTCTATTAGATGACTGGAGAGCACATTTATATGGAACATTATGGTTTGAAAAGCATTTTACATCCGTTATTTTATTTGAGCCTTACAACACCCTTATGAGACAAATATTACTGGTATTATGTCATTATATAGGTAAAGAAACTGAGGTTTGGAGAGGTGTTAGAGGCAGAATTAAATCCAGGTTTCTTTGGACTTAAAATCTAGTAAGTTTTTTTTTTTTTTGCTATGTTGAGCTACATCCCTTTGAACAAAATCTGAATTCCATTAATTTCATTTCATCCATCTGTTGCAAGAAAACCAGAACTTTTTCCTTCCATTTTCAAGTTCATTACCGTATTTAGGGCATAAATAGTCTCTAAATTAATCTCAGGACTTCATTCCCTTATTCTTTCAGAGAAGGGACTCACATACTTCGGGATCTTCTTTTTGCACAAAGCCATCCCAAAATCACCATCCCTTAATTCTCCTTTGGTCAGGAAAAATCACTATTCCCCTCTATGTTTCTTCCTTCCTCTTTGCATCCTTGGTTTTGATATAGTCACTATTAGGAGTCACTCCTAGAGTCCTATTGATTCCTTCCACAGAGTGAACTGTAGACTTCCTTAACTGAACAACTATATGGGACAAAACCTCCTCTTTCCTTAATAAGTCATACCATAGCTTCCATTGACCAAATAAATTGGATTCTAAGAAATGGTCAGCAGAACTTTCTTTAGATTTTTCCCTAATGGCCATTAGGTAAAGACCAAATATCTGTTTCCCCCTTTTCAATTCATTATATTCTTTCTCCCATTTCTTTATCTGTCAAGTAAAATCAGATCGAAAGTGCCAGTTGATTATAAATGTATTTTGATTCATTGCAATAGGCACTATGGATTGTTACAAAGGAAATGCCCAAATATAGTCTAAGTCTTAAAAATGGCATGTGGAATTGAAAGATGGATGGCTTAGTAGACAGAAAATCTGAATTCCAATCTGACCATCAATGTTTCCTGTACTTCCCCAGGGAAGTGGCTTAATCCCTGAGTCTGTTTTCTCATCTGTGATATAAAGGGATTGGAAAAGATGATCTCCAATGTCCCCAGGGGCTCTCAATCAATAATCCTATGAGATTCTCTAATCTAGGTGGATTGAGGGAACCACTGGCTCTGCTCTTAAGAAATGTATTCCCTCATACAAACAGAGATTGAAAAAAAAGCATCCAGGGAGCAAATATATATGGCAATCCTTCCATACTCTCTGTAACCAGTAAATGGTCAATCACTGAACTACTTATGACACTGTGTTAAGGCTTTGGTAATATATAAATTGTTTTAAATAAAGATTATTCAAGCACATAGTCTCTGTCTTTATAGAATTTATAATTCAATAGTGAAGGGGTGGGGTTTTTTTTTCAGTCATTTCAGTTGTACTCTTCATGACCTCATTTTGGGTTTTCTTAGTAAAGATACTGAAGTAGTTTGCCATTCCTTCTTCAGTTAATTTTACAGATGAGAAAACTGAGGCAAACAAGGTTAAGCAACTTAACTCTTGATCACACAACTAGTAAGTGTGTGAGGCAAGATTCTAATTCATATCTTCCTGACTCTGGACCAGGCACTCTCTCCACTGTGCCACCTAGCTGCCTAATTTTGAAGACAAGGAATATCTATATAAAATAGATAACTAGCAGTAGTTGATGATATATACTAGAAATGCCTACTGGATGGAAGGAAGCAAGCTCCTTCCTAAGTGGCTTCTATGTGCTAAGCACTTTAAAAATGTTATGACATTTAAACTTCCCAAACCTCTGAGGCAGGTGCTGTTATTAGCTCCATTTAACAGTTGAGGAAACTGAGGAAAAGAGATGCTGAGTGATTTACCCAGAGTCACATAACTAGTAACTGAATGAGGTCAGATTTGAATTTAAGTCTGCCTGACTTAAAACCAGTGCACTCTCCACTACACCAGCTAGCTGCCTTTAATGATACAGATAATAAATACTATAGGAGTTTATGTGAAACATTTTTTGGTCATAAATATATCTGTTCCATTTTATTTGCTAGATCTCTTTAAATGACAATAATGTGTGTAATTTTCAAATCCAAGCTAATTTGCATACTGAGATCCGTTAAAATTCACCTTAAGTGCTCATAATCCCCTCAATAGAATATAAGCTGTTTGAGGGCAGAGACTACTTCAAATTTGCTCTTCATATCCTCGGTATCTAGCAAATTAGATTGAATGGGGTAGGATCAACTCAATAAATTATTGAATTCAATTGAAAGATGTAGAACGAGCTCATAAGAGATGCCACTTCAAGTTTTGGAGGTTTCCTTCATCTATTCACAATAGGCAATGGAACTTTATTATACCTTTGAAAACCACTTGGTCTTCTAGAAATATTGTCATGAGCACAGGAGTTTATGAATCCATCTGGAGGATTTACAAAACCACTTATATTCAACACTATTTGACATTTCTCTGTAACTTCCCAAATGCTCTTGGGAAGTAATTGGCATTCATACAAGTTCTGCAAAATGACTAGCGAGGTAGTCAGGGAGCTGACTCCAGTAAATAATAACAATACCCAGTAAACTGAAGATCACCGCCTCCTTCAATCCTAAAGACTGAAATAAATGAGCAGTTATATCTTGCAAGATGGTACCAAGTAACCTGTGTCAGCATTCTCAAACTGGACGGGAAACAAGAATTATTTCATAAGTCTTATGGAAAAAAAAACAAGCCACTAGAAGCCAAAAAAAAAAAAGATCTGGCCTTGCTTTCTGATAAAATGAGTATTTTCTGTAGCAACAACTGACAACCGCAAAATTAAAACAGACAAAAAATAAAACCCAACTCTTGCAAATAACTCTATTTGTTATTCAAATGGAATAGTAACATAATCCCTCTGCTCCATTGCTCTCATGGAAAATAAATAGTTTATGAGAATGCTTTCAATCTACCTGCTTCTTTCCCTTCTAATTCAAGTCCAATAATTTAAGTGAAAAGAAAGCTTACTGCCAGGATGTCTTTAGGAGGAAGATGAGTTAGGCCTTTTAGGTTGAATGTTTTAAAAATCAAGTAGTAATGGATGTTTAGATCTTTAACAAATTGTCAATTGTCTTTATTTGCTTATGAAATTATACTTTAGTCAAAAGGCGAGCTCAGATCACAGGCTTAGGTGGTTTAAAAGACTTGAAACATTTTTATTGGCCAGGTAGAACTTTTAGATCTGAATTGGAGTGATTAGTGAATTCACTGATAAGCACTTCCTGTTCCAACCAGACTAGCTACACATTTTCAATGTATTTTTTTTTAACGATAATCAGAACTAGGACATACTTAGAACTGCAAGTTCATGGGATTGTTGTAACTAGACATTGTTTCGATGAACAGTATACCACTGATGAAAGACACTTCTTGCAACAGGCTATTAGCTACCTAGAATTCTCATGGCTGAGCAGAGGAATTTTTCAAATGAAGATGTCATTATTATAGCAATGTACCACTTGGACTGAAAAACATAGTCACAAGGCTTCCTGTAGTAGTCATATAAAAGGAAAAATAGGGGAAAAATCTGTGATTTTGTCACCTTAAGGAGCTCAGAGGAGCCACCCATGGAAGGCTTAGTAAGGGCATCCTAAGGAGTGCTCTCAGACACACAAAGGTTAATCAACAAATCCAGAATCTCAAAGTTAATAAATGTTCAGGGCTGGGATTTGAATCCGGGTCTTTCTGAATATAATCCCAGCAACTGTTACTAGGTCAGGTTATATTTTTTGTCATGGATTAGCACAGTCAGTTATCAATGCTTTACCCTGAGAAAAATCTCCTTCCTGAGTATGGTGTCTCCTCTGCCCAGTAGGTAAAAAAGTAACATCACCAAAGAATCTCTAGATATATAACTTTTACTTAGGATTGACAATACAATTTTTGTTCCTTTTAGCAAGGCTGACTGGAAAGTATTCATCCCAGGCCTGGAGAAAAGTTAGATTTCATGCAACGTGAATTGTAAATAAAATCCAACTTGGTGTTGGCCTGTCTTTCCAGATAACATACATCAAACCCCTTCATGAACTCTAAAGCTTCTAGATATTCCTCAAATGCAAAAATTCCTTCTCCCCTTTCCCTGCTTTCAGTCAGGCTGGCCGTTGTGGCTGGCTCTTATATTATTCATATATATACATATATATGTATGTATAGGTATATATATACATATATACACACAGAGAGGCATACATATATACACATATGTATATACACACATCTACATATACACACATATATATGTATATACATACATATATGTAAAGTTATATGTATACATATTTGCTCAGTGACCATAAAATGTAAACTCATGGAGGTCAGGTATTATTTAACACATTTGATGTTTGTCTTTGTATCTCAAGTGCCTAGCACTATATGTTGTTCATAGTAGGTTCTTGATAAAATATTGATTAGTGAATTTGAATTGATTCATGTCATTTTGGTTACTTTAGCCTAGTGAAAATGTTTGTGCCAACTCCACCCCACCCCCAATTATTTTTGTAATCACAGGTTGCATGGCTGCAACATTAGTTACAATATAATTATTTATAATTATAATTAGGTGCAATGTATTATAATATTAAGTATTTTATACTCTTTTTAAGTTTGCAAAACACTTTACATATGTTAACTCATTTGATTTTTTTTAAATCTCCAAACCATAGTCTTTGAAATGTTAGTAGGTTTAGTAGATACTACTGTCTCCAAGGAAACCCTCTTCTTTTTTTCAGCCTGAGACTTTTCCTCTGGAAGAGGAATTCCAGGAAAGAAAAATCGGCCTGCTAAATTATGTTAAGTCTTCTTTTGCTTCTTTCAGCAGCTGGAGAACAGACATTTTGTTTCCTGTGATTTGGAAGCCCAATAACGAAATGAAAGCCTTAATTGACTTAGTGAATAACCTGTTCTCCCAAGGGAAAAAAATAAAATCATTTTTCACATATGCATATTATAGTAAGTATTGAAAACACTATTTTTGGAAGGCATAATAATAGAGGCAACAAGGGGAAGATTTGTCGCAAAATTTCCAACATTATTTCCGGACATTAGCCCAGCTCTTTTGCTGAGCTCCAGATCTATATGCATAAACATGCAGGTGTTGGTAATCCTGAGTGTAATTTGCAATGAATTTTGGAAGTGTCAGAAACAACCCACCGATGAGTGATTAGTATTTCAAAGCCAAGGTGGAGAGAACTGTGTGATGCAACAGCAAATTACTCCTTTTAATAAGTGCATTGTTCTGCTGAAAGAGATTATTGTACGCACTGACAACCAATTTTGTCATGATGAATTGTTTAAAAGCCCTTCCTTCTGATATTTTTAGAACACAGCTAACAAATAACTGCTGAGCTAATTTTTATATATGCCTTTACAAATGCCTGTTTTAATTGTATTTCACACCAGGTTAACTGATAAATACGATCTAAAACACAGGTATCCTTTATTCTTCTCCTGTTGTTGTCATTACTAATATACAGCAATCACTCACACTCTGATGGGGGGAAGGGAAGAGGAAATGCCGAACTTCTAAGTTAGTGTCAAAGCAGCAAATCTGGAAGGGACCTCAGAGGCCATCTAGTCCAGTCTGCTCATTTTAAAGTTGAGGAATCTGAATCTCACAGAGCTTAAATGGCTTGCCCAAGGTCACATAGGTAATAAATGTGAGGGGTGGGTTATGAAATCAGGCCCTCTTCCATTGCAGAGCCAACTCATTCCATGACAGCATAGAAAGCTTAGCAACCTACCCTACCCTCCATTTCTCCTTTCCCATTATTCCTTGTACTTAGACTTAGGGCCCTATTCACCTTTGTGCTCAATCTTCAAATACTTTAAAGCTTTTGCCCTTGGCCTCCACACTGCCTTTCACGGAAAGCCAACTACTAATCTCACCATGCCTCTCCCAATGTCTGAATTTTGCATTTTCCTTGAAATCTTTCAGATTGAAAGGAGCTGTATGAATAAAGTGCATGGGAGCATTACAGAATTTTAGCATTTTAGGGTGATAGTTTTAGAGCTGGATGGAGACACAGAGGCAACCTAGTCCAATGTCCTCATTTTACAGATGAGGAAATTGAGGCCTAGAATGATTAAGTGATTTGCCAAAGACACAGAGGTGGCAGAAGTGGGGTTCTTATGAAAGTACTTTGGTTGGGAAGCATTGAAATTTTAAATGTATAGGCAAGAAAAATAGGATATTCAATGTATTTTATAATTTTACTTTTAATTCATACTAATATCTTCATGACAGGCAGTATAGTGGAGTAGATTTATAGAGCAACTTGAAGCCCAGAGACCTGAGTTCAAATCCTACTTCTAATATTTATTGGCTGAGTGACAAGTTATTTAACATCTTAGTGTTCTAGGAAAATCTCCAAGGTTATAAATCAAAGAGAAAATGCCAACTTGGATTAGAAGAGAAACTGAAATAAGAGACCCTTCTACAAATGCAATCATGAATTCAATACGTCCTCCTATTATTTTCATAAAATGTCACTTTGGCCATAACCATAATGGCTTTATGATAGCTCAAAAGTATGTTGATTAAATTTAATTCAATAAGCATTTATTAAATATCTACTATATGTAAGATCCTGTGCTAGGTGCTAGAGATAAAAAGACAAAAGTGAAAAACAGTTCCCATACTCCAGCCTCAAAAAGCTTACATTCTCTTAGTGGATATAATACATAAGATACAAATCAATACATGAGAAATTAAGAAGGAAGACTGGAGGAATAGTTTCCTTTTTGACAAAGTGCATTCATTACCTGAGCCACTGAATATATTTGAGCATGGTGGGTAAATGGTAAGTTCTATATTTAAGAGGATTTTCTAAAAATGTGTTTTACATATATATATATACATATATATATATAATGTTTATTCAGCTTTTAATATGCAACACCTTCTCAACTCCACTCCCTCAGGTGTTTCTCCCCTTTGATTAGAGGGATTAGAGAGCTAGAGGGTAGAGTAAGAAACTCCTCCCAAAGTCTTCCATTATAGAGCATTTAGAACTTTCCAGGTAACTCTCCATTTTCCATCAATGGCTCTGCTTGATTTTCCAGCTGGTGTCATACCCTGGTCCCCCATACTTGGATTCCTTTTATGTATTGTCTTCTCCAGTTAGACTGCAAATTCCATTAGGGCAGGGATTGCATTTCTCTTCTCTTCTCTTCTCTTCTCTTCTCTTCCTTTCTTTTCCTTTCTTTTCTATTCTTTTCCTTTCTTTCCTTTTCTTCTTAAGTTTATATACTCAATATTTAACATAATGATTAGCACATAGTAGACCCTTAATAGATGTTTGGATTGAATATGTCACTTTCATTTCTGAATATCCCTCCCATCCATAGAAAAGAATACTAAAAACCTATTCAGCAAAACCAACCAACATATCTATTGAAAGGTGAGAACATTTTCTTAACTTTTCTCTAGGGCCTAGCTTTAAGGGCATTATACTATGAACACATAGTGTTCAGTTTCAAGATTTTTTTTGGATGCATTCTGGGTTAAGTTATTTGCTCAGCCACTGCTTGCAGACCTCCAAGGAGAGGTAACTGTTCAGAAAAGGCTTCTTATGCTTATCTGAATCCTTCATGTTCATGGTTAATTATGACCTAGTAATATTAGGTTGCATTTCTATAATCCAGTTTTTAACCATTTATCATTAGATTTGTATCTAATGAGTATCTAATGGTATCTAATCCTTTGCTGCTACAAAAAAATACATCTCTGAATGTGTTGGTGCATGTAGGTCTTTTGTGTTTTTCACCTTCTTGGGGCATTTGACCACTAGTTGGCCTCAGCGCACTTTAAGAAGATTATTTTAGTGATTGTGTGGAGGATAGATTGGAAAGGAGTGAGAATAGAAATTGGGAAAGCAATTAAAGCTCTTGTAATAGTCAAGATGAGAACTGATAAAGACCTGAACTTGGGTGGTCATTTTGAAGAGTAGAAACAGACAGATGCCTGAAATGTGCAAGACTCATGACAAGTGTATTCATCATTATTATTACAAATAGTTTTGCACAATGAATTGTACCGTTTAAAAAACTGCAAACTTGCAAGTACTTGAAGTAAGTAGGTATATGATGGCAATTGAGGATGAGGAGAAAGACCTCAGCCCATATATTTTCCAAATAGGACTCTTCTAGCAATCGATAAACATCTTTGATCAAAAACGGCCTTTTCATCATTCAAAATCAGATAATAAAATTCTATACCCAGAGAAAGCTAAGAGCTCATCTTGCAGCCCAGTCAAATTATCCTTTGGTCAATGGCTTACACATGAAACCCCTCTTCTCTCTGTTCTTTTGCAGTCAGTCCTCCATGACTAGAAATGCATTCCCTTTTCACTTCAGCCTCAAAGATTCCCTCACCTCTCTTACTTGCTTATATTTGCTTGCTTAGTGCTCAGCATTGAACATAGCAATGCTTTTTCATTCATTCACTAACTCATTCATTGATTCATTCTCAAAAGTTGCAACTCAAACGTAAACTTCTTCATGAAGCACATGGTGATCCTACAGTTTGCTTGCTAGAAGCCTTGAATTTAACTACTTTGCATTTGTCTCTACTCATTCTGTAAATATTTATGTATGTATAGTCTCTGCTGATGGAATGTAAGATCTTGAGGAAAGAGACTGTTCCATTTTTAAAAAAAAATATTTCATGTCCCTAGTACCTGGTATATAAGGTAATAGTTGTTTAATAAATATTTATTGATTTGTTGATTGACTGACTGGTTAAATATTAAACACCTACAGGCAAGCCCGGGAGATACTAGTGTATCATTGAATGACCAAGAATGGGGTCAAAGAGAAAACTTTGTCTACTGTAATAGGAAATTCTATAGAGGCAGGGGCTGTAGTTTAAAGAGAATTAGATTTGAAGCTAAAAAAACCAGCTCTATCATTTATTAAGTGTGGGATTTGAGGCAAGTCGTTTAACATCTTTAAGGCTCAGTTTACTCATACGTAAAACTTAGGCAGTGACAGCTTTATCAATGCTACCTTTTACAGCATCACTGTGAGAACCAAATGAAGCAATATGTGCAAAAATAATTTGTAAACAGTAAACTACATCATAAATATGTCTTTACAAATGTTGCCCCAAGCTGTGCCTGCAGTTCCACATTCCTCTTAGTGTTCTCTTCTGAAATGTGTAATTTTCTCACTCACATCTAGTTACTTAGGCCCAATATTTTTCAAAAGCATACATAGAGAATTTATATACTGCCTAGTGTTGGAATGTAATAAACTGACTGAAAATCAGGACAACAATTGAAAGTCAAAGCTGGCCCTTTCTGTTGTGTGGTTTTAAGAAAATAAGAACTATCTCATTGAATTGAATTGAAATTGAAATTGAAAAGGATCATAGATATTGATATAGAATGAAAAGTGAACTCAGAGGCCAGCTAATCCAACCACCTCACTTTACAGATGAGGAAATTAAAACCCAGGGAAGTTATGTCCAGGTCATGTAGGTAGTAAACATCAGAGATGGAAATTGATCCCCTGATTCCTGACTCTCAAACCAAAGCACTTTTCATTGCCCCATTCTGAAATCTACAAATGATTAATGTATTGAAAAAGATGCCCATCCCATAGGTTACCAACACAGACACATGCATATACATATACGCGTGTATGTACATGGGATGTTGTGAAGCTCAAATAAGATAATGACTGTAAAGTACTTTGTAAACCTTGAAGTACCTAAAAATGCCAGTTGTTATTATTTATTATTATTATCATCCTACAGTCATCAGACCTCCTGTCTTCTCTTTACTTCTTGACCTGAGCCTTGTATTGTACTCCTCTTGAGATCAAGCAATAACTACAGGGCAACATGGAGGTGCATTGGTAAACAACCAGACTCTTCAGAGGGAAAAGTTGTAAATATATACTTTTAAATTTATTATGAATTATAGACACTATTGGAACATCTAGACAATCTAGAGAAAAATAAATCAAGCCTTGCTTTGCAGTGGTTGCCAGTTTCTGAGGTGTTAATTCTCACATTGAAAATTTAATGATGGACTCTGGCAAAATCTAGAACTGGCTCCAGCACCCTCCTGTCTCTATATAAAGGAAAACCACAGTTTTTTTCTACAGGAAGAGGAGGCTAATATGGGTTCATAGCTCAGAGCTATTCCCTAGCCTCAGGGTAAATTAATAGTCTCCTGAGGAACTAGAAATAATGAAAAGATAGAAGCTTTTTGTTATCTACACACACAGCCCAATTTTCCTTTAATAATCTTTTATTCATTTGTTCATTAAATGCCAGTAAATTATCACCAACATGAATAAAATGATGAGGAATTCAAATACATTCAAACTTACAATAATCTGGCTTAGAGATATTTCCTACATAATGGTGGTTATCGTTAAAAATCCCAGGTCAATGTAGAAACACGATTATTTATTTATTTTTACATATACAGTTTTTTTGCTCTATGGGAAAGGGTATATTAGTCATTCACTGTACAGATAATTTTCACCAGTCATTCTCTGGAGTCTTGGAAGCTGTCTATCCACTGTTTTTCCTGCATGTCTTTTTCCTCTCGAGGTTTACACGACACTACCTTCTTCTGGTTGTCTTTCTATTTGTCTGTCCTCTCCTCAATCTTTGCTTTTTGTAAGCTTCTTATTGGAAATCCCACTGGTATCTCAAACTCAGCACATCCAAACAGGGAGTCATTAACTTTTCTCTCAAACCTTCTTCTCTTCCCCATTTTCCTATTATTATAGAGGGCATTATTATTCTCTGAGCCACTCAGGCTCCCAACCTTGGAGTCATACTCCTCATGCCCAACTAACCAAATATCTAGTCTGTTGTGAAGTTCCTTCATTTCTACCTTCACAAAATCTCTCCTATGTACATTATTTAATCACTGTGGCTCTCTAACTTCACTAGCAAGCTACAAATATAGAACAAGTTTGAAATCAAGTGACTCCCCTACAAGTCCCTCAGCAGAGATTACAAGCCCAAGCTAAACTCTATCCTGAAGGAGGAATATCATTCTATCCAAATAACGAGGCAAGAGCTATCCTTATCTTATTTGGACTTTATATCTGCTCCAGGACTTGATACGTTGCTCAGTAAACCTTTAATAAATTCATGAATGTCATGGAGCACAGTCTCCTTGCCACCTTCCCCCACCCCCAAAAAATGTTGAGCTTTATCACACAGAGAAAATTTTTAAAAAGTCCTACCTACCTAAGACTGCTGATAACTGAAATAATTCTTCTCTTATTATATGCCAAATATAATGAAAAACTTCATTTATAAGGTTAAAATGATCCTTTGTTTTTTGTCCCCTGCAGAGATTAAGGAGTATTACCAAAAGGTGACAAACAAACCTACTCTCTTCTACATTCTTCATCAGCCAAATAGAATCCATGGTGGACATTTTTTTTAATTGCTGTGGTGGTGGTGGTGGTGGTGATGGTGTTTCTACCTTGTACAATTCACTTCATTTTACAGAAGAGGAAATTAAGGCCAAAGGAGGTGAAACAATGTGGAAAGCAGAACCATAGCAAGAATAGAGCAACTCTGACCTTGTCCCAGAGCACTGAAATTTAGAGGAAATGAAAAGTCTACCAGGTGACTTACCTAACCTGATCTGATCCTCGCTAAGTAGCCTTGAATACTAGCCTTGGGCCTCCTGGTGTCTTTCTCTTTCCACAGGCTATCAAGAGTCTCCTTATATTGCAAAATACCAGGATTCCTTCATCCTCATAGCTGACTTGGGGGTGTATTTCCAATTGTATTATTTGCTCGGCGATAGGCAAGTGTCCAGATATTGGGGTAAAACTCCAGGACAGAATCAAGTGACAAATCAGAGCTACAACCTGGGTTCCTTAACTTCCAGGGCATGATTGCTTTATAAAGCTGACTTCATGAAGATAAGCAAATATATATGACCAAAAAAAGATTACAATACTGGAGACCAAAATAAGAAGGAAAATGTGCTGCTGGTCACAGCAAGGATTCTAGGGTCACCTAATTTTCCCCCTTATGATGTGTTGTTCTCATCAAAGCTTGCACAGGAGTCCAAAATAAAGTTTACATAGAGGTCTATATCATTTTAGCCCCAGAACTGTTTTCTTCACTTCAGGTTTTTCTTTTGTTAGGGCTAAACCAACACCTAACAAGCTTGAACCTGGATAATAAAGGTGCTGGAAAGCTTGGATATTTATCTTGTTAGTGTATTGGTAGTAGGAGGACATGTTTGAGGACTAAGCCTGTGGCTATATTTCATACTTGAATTCTTTTGTGTCCTTTACCAGTAACTCCAGGCAATCTTAGGCAATCTTTATTTGTGGGAGAAAGGAAGTGGGTTCCATGTTGAAGAGACCAAAAGATGTCAGCAACTTTTCTTGAACAAGAATGCCCTGCAGGGACTTATTCTTTTCCTTTGCCTGTTGCTGTTCAAGCAACTATATTACACTTAATGGATATGTTTTGGGCTCATTATTTTTCCTGGCAAATACTGGACTTTTTACTCTTATTGATGGGCTGACAATGAGCAAAGGTTAAAAAAACAGGAAGGGTAGTTGTAACAGGATGTTCCACTTAGAATATGAAGATGTCAGGTGGAGCTGAGAAGTGGAAACAAGCCTCCATGCTGAATTAATCTCAATGAGACCAAATGTCCTAGTCATTGAGTCCTAGGCAAATTCAATTTTTTGAGCTTTAGATTTTAAAAGAGAACTGTCTGTGATCAGAGACATGGGGTTTCATCTAAAGCAGGGAAGCCAAAGAATGATAGAATGGGGTTAGGTAATGTGGGCACTTCACGGCTTCAGAGTTTCATCAATCTTGGATTCTGAAAAAATGTGGGTCTTATTACAAATAGCATGTAAGTTTTGCCATAAATTTAACTGGATACCTGCTGACTTGTCAGCTCATTTCATAATAATGTTGAAGAGACAACAGAAAGTGAAGTCTAGTGAAGGAGGGAGTTTAAACTCATGTAAGTCTTTTTTGAGTATTTATTCCTAATCCAAATATTTTATTTTCTCTTAAATCCACCTGATTTACCCTGGTGGTCATCCAGGAAGCTTTTCTCTTCATGTTGGTGTCATAGGAAATAAAACATTTCACTGGCTTCAAAGTCAATGAAGATTTTATAGCTGTGTCATTGTAATTGAATAGACCAAAACGCCCTTACATCATAAGAACTACATGACTCCCTGAATGAGTTCCCCAGAAAACAGGCATATTTAAGCTCAATAAAAGAACCCTGAATATGAAACAGTATGGGATTCTAGGTGAATTTTTATACTTATACAACATACCATCTATTTCAACAATCTGGCTAGCAGCTGTTGTTGGGGTGAAAGACCAACATAAGCCCAACAACAAGAATGCTACCAGCACGCTGCAAAAGCACAGGTTCTTTTGATCTGCTTTAGTAAGGAAAGCAATGTTAAGGGGTTGACAAGCTTTCTTTAATTCAGTATACAAATATCATTCACTTAGTTCAGGGGAAAAAACCAGCACCCTGAACTTCAGAGCAAAATACAAACAAAATACAAACATCGACAGACAGACCTTGTCTGATTCAAATCCCAATACATAGTTACCAGAGTTTAACAAGGTCTCAGCATCTGGGTTTACAAACTGGAGGGCTCTTAGCTACAGCTGCCCAGAGTCTCTGCATCAGCACCACCACGAGTGAGAGCCCCAAACAAATTACAAACAGCGACAGACCAACCAAATACAGATTCATAGTTACCAACTTCTAGGTTCAGCCCGGGAGCTCATAAGTAGGGCTGGCCCAGAGTCACTCATGCCACCACTGCTGTGGGTAAGAGCTCCAAAGAAAAGAAAGCCAATCCCTGGTTTTATATCTTTTTCAGGGTCAGGGGTAAGTCACACATGCAACTCACCCACACGACCTAGAATCATCACAAAGAAGGGACTTAAAATCCACGTGGTCTAAAAGCCTCCACTGTACCAGACATGTCATTCAAACTCATGTGTAAACTAATCTCTCCCCTGAGGCAAGGAGGCACCAAGGACACCCAAATCTAATCAAGGAAACAAAGGCCAAGCTCTTCAAGGGCACTTTGTTGAACTAAGCGCTAAGAGCCCATTTTGCTTACCAACACACCATCACAGTAAAACAAATAAATGAATTCATAGATAAATACATAAATGGATGGATGGAAAGAACTGAATGAACAAAGCAATAAATAAGCAAATAAATAAATGGTGCTAAAATGAAATTAGTCTTTTTGTTTGTTTCTTTTTGGTTTTTGTTGTGACCTGGAATTTTACTTATATAGGGAATTCCATGGTCTAAAAACTTATTTTGCTGATGCCAAGTCACATCCAAGTCTTGTAGAGTTGCCTCAAACACTGAGAGGTTAAGGAACTTACCAGCAATCACACAGTTAGAACGTGCAAGGGGCAGTAAAGCTAGATCTTCCTGACTACAAAAGTTTTAATCACTCTTCCTTGTTACTTATTTAAGCTCTATTATGTGGTCAGATGAAAAAACTGCCCATCAATATATATATTATATATACAATATATACAATATATATATGTATATGTATATACACACATAACTCATATAGCACATGACATGATATAACATATTATATATGTAACATATTACATAGTAATTTTAATTTAGTATGAATATATACTATATTATTGGATGAGGTACTCTGACATTTTTTCTACCTACTTTCCACACCCTTACAAGATAATATCATTGTGTAATAGTTTTCTGAAAACTTGGTAGGGGTTTTAGCTTATGTTCTCACTGAAGAAGAAATGATATATATGAAATATATAATGTATGTTATGCAATATATTTAAATATTATTGATGATAGATAGATAGACAGACATATAATGATATCATTACATATAAGGTAGTGTCAATATTATCCTCTCCATTTTAGACATGAAGGAAGAAATTTGAAGAGCTCCGGTGTCATTCTGCAAGACTCACAGGATTAATCGACAGATCCAGGACCTGAAGTCTCTTGGGTAGACTATAGGCTGCCAATGATGCCACTCCCATCTCTTCAACTGAATTTACTCCAAGGTCACTTATGGCTCCACATAGGATAAAAAAACTAAGACCTGGATAGTCATCTAGTCTAACCTTGTCATTTTCCAGAAAAGAGTTTCTTCTTCTGTACTACTTGACTATTCCATGGACAGTAACTGGCAGAACCTAAATCCCTGACCCCAAAACTAGCCTGCTTTCCACTTCATCACTGATTAGCCATAATTTCATTTTGGAGTCATGGCATTATTTCTATTTCCCCCCAGAACCACTTGATATCATAAGTGGAAGCTAATATTCAATAGCTTCCCCTTAAAAGAAAAGCTGTGGCTTAACCAGTTTGAGTTAATACAAACTTGGAGGATATGTGATACTATGTGTACTATGTGATAGTACTTCAAAGCAAAGGGAATTATAGACTCATATTCACATTTTTAAGCAAGGCTGAAAAGAATATATATACATATAAACTGTCATCTTCTTTAAATAAAAGAAAATTATTTCATCAATTGTTATTTCATTTCAAACTATTTAAACGCAAATCTTTTGAGAAACAAAGCATAGAGAAATTAAAACAGCTAAAAGAATGGCCAATACAAGAAAATAAAATGTGATAAATGTCTCAATCTCTTGCAGAAAGTATCCTAATTAAGTTTCTTTGAGGCTCTCAGGACTGGAATCCTGGGTGCTGCCATCTGCCTTCTAGTGAACTTTTTAATAGAAATACTGGGAGAATATTCTTTCTGTCAGTATTTCATTAATTTGTAGCATGATGAAACCAGATTATCTCTAGGTTGCAATTTTTTCCATATTAGTGTAAAAATTAAACTGACATTGTATCTCATATGTCATGGTACACCCTTCTGAACTGGAAGGCTATTATTGCTCTGGGTAAATACCCTTGTAAAGTTTGTTATGACTGCTTCTAGTTGGATTTCCTCTCCAAACCCCAATAATGCTAGGGCAAGCACTGTGGATATTTAGATAGCTCAACAGTTTGTCTGTAATGCCCTCTTCTACAGTGGGAAGACTTCAATCCCATTTTATGGTGCCACAATTTAGTTTTATTTGCACCATGGCATTTCTCATTTGCAATATTGCTGGTCATGAGATATTGTTTTCATTAGGAAATACTGTACCAGGTTATCACTTTTTACAAGCCTATGGAAAATTGTAAGTTTCTTCAAATGAGGGAACTTGTTTGCCCTTTACTGAAGTTCATGGTCTGGCTATATTCTTGGAAGTCTCTCCTGGCTTGTATAGGATTTGAATCTCACTGCTCATGAAATTCTGTGACTGATATGAAGTTAACCAGTGTCAACCACTAGAACTAATCCATCACACACAGTTGTCATAGCACAAAGAATGTCAATTATCTCTCACAAAGTAACTGAGATGGCAAAATCGATCCAAGAAGGTGCAGCAAATTATCTTCTAAATATAGCATGAAAAGCAAGATTCCGTAGCATTCTCAAAAGTCTCTACCCTAAAGAAAAACCAAATGACAGTCTGTTAAACTACGTACCAGAAACAAAGAATTAAGGCTGGAATCAAGGCCTTAGGGGAAAATAATAAAACCCAAACTAAATGTGAAAATCCAAGTATTACTGAAAGTTGAAGAAGAATTAAAAGTGTCATTTCAGCATTTAATTTGCCTATTCCTTCTAAAGTGCTTTGCTTTCTAATAGAAACTTAACAAATTTGTTGAGTTAAATTATATTATATTGAAAGTGGTTTTATATTCTTAGGCAGCATAGTATAGTAGATAGAACGTGAGTTTAGTGTCAGGGAAAGCTTGGGTTCAAATCTCACCTCTGATACTATTTGTAGGACTCTGGGGAAGTCATTAATCCATATATGTTTCAGGCAACTTCCAAGGACTTAATAATGCATCATAAATGTGGTGTAGCTCTTCATAAATGAAGGTAATTCCCTACCCGGAGTAAATCCTATATTCTATTCTAGAAGGAATTGATAACATCCAAATAACCAGTTTCTGTTTTAAAACTATTTTTAACTAATAAGATACATTATGTTAACATTAGGACCTAAAGTGGTTGAAAAAACAGAGGATCTAGATTTAAAAATATTCATAATCATAATAAGAGCCAGCACTTAGTACAACAAGGTTTGTAAAGCTCTTTACAAATGTTACATCAGATAATAGTCAGAATAACCCTGCGATGGAGTTGCTATTATTATCTTCATTTTTCAGATGAGATTACTGAGGCAGGTAGAGGTTAAGAGACTTGCCCAGAGTGACACAACTAGTAAATATCCTAGTGATGTATTTGAACTCAGGTCTTCCTAACTCCAGGTTCACAACTCTATCCAATGTGCCTCCTAGCTGAAGGAATAAGAAAAATAATGCATATTAATAAAGTGAGTTTGCTTCCCCCCCCACTCCTTTTATATAAATAAATAAATAGCGTAAGAGGTCCTGAACTAACTACCTTGATGATAGAATAATCTTACCATTAAGTTGCATGACAGCATTGTGTCTTCTATTACAACTATTTGCTCTTCTGAAAATCAAAGGGAAGAGGAGTCAAGGGAATTCAATGAAAGTCTTTTTTTGAACAATGAAAACATGAAAGGTTTTATTAACAATTTAGAACGGAAGGCAAACTTGTGTTTAATTCTACTTAGAGTTTATGATCTACATGGGAACTTTGCCAATTAAAACTAAGAACCTAAGAGATCCATTGCGGGTTACTGAATTGTACAAATTAGCAAGTCTGTGAATATACACAGTAAAATTCATAGGAACCCTTTTGCAAAATGTGCTTTAGTCATTTCTTCTGACAGGTGTAATTTAGTTACAATTAGTTAAGATAACATTCAATAGTATAGTATTAAATGTCCTGTGGTACATTTCAGAAAATTAGTGAATTAAATCTTTGCTAAGAAATGGATAACACTGCTCAGTAAGTTTATGAGAGTTATTGGGTTTGTGGATTAACGAAGTGAGAATTAGTGAGGTTCTACCGAACATGTATTGTATTTCTTGATCTGGCAATAAATGACTAAAAGAGGCATTGAAGAAATTGATTTTCTAGGCAGTGTGTATTGCTGTGGAGTGAGGAAAGTGGCCAATATGAAACAGTGCTATTTCTTATTAATGGGCCATGGATCTTTTCTTTTCTTCCAAATAGTCTTTCCATCTTGGAAGTGTTGGCACTTTTTTCTAAGTATTACTGAGATGATTATATTTTTCAAATTATTTCAGTGACTGCTCATACACATAACATTGGGGAAGATATAATACCTGGCAATTACATAGCATTTTAAAGATTAAAAACAACAACAACTTTATATATATTGTCTCATTTGAGCCTCTGTGATGTTTAGTACTGATTATGTATTATTATGTAAAGTTTACATGTGAGATAATTGAGACTCCTAGGGAGCATGAGACTTTCTCACAGTAGACTTTCTCACAATAGACTCCTAACTCCATGGGCAATGCTCTACCCTTTATGTGATGACAGATATTTAGTTGATTAATGCTATCTTTGAGATATAGTTTAACGATAAACTCCTAGATTGCAGGGATTATTTAATTTATTATACTGCATCCCCAGTACCTAGCACAGTACCTGGCACATAATAGGTATTTAATAAATTATTGTTGATAATTTGATTTCTTATCACCTGGTACATAAAATTCAATGGTTTTCTTTTGATTGTTTCGAGGGTGATGGTCTCCTAACAGGAGATCCGGAAGCACAAAACTTATGTATGCCAACGTGAAATTTTCTCACTGAATACACTGTTCTTCAGGGACACAGAAAAATAGAAGATGCTGAAGGAAGGTGTGAATTTGACCTCGCTATTCTGCATATTGCCATTAGCAATATCCTTATTCTTAAATTTCATTTTTTCTAATTATTTTTGTCATTTCATGTTTAAGTGCAAAAAAATCATAGACTATAGGAACAGAAGTAAAACAGAAGAAAAATTATATTTTGTTTCTTTCCTAGCTGTTAGCAAGAAAACATGACATTCCTAAAAATTTTGAGGAAGGCTGAATTGGATAAGGGTCCTTTATTTTACTTTACCAATGGCTTGCAATAAAAAGAACTGTTATATAATTTACAGCTATTGTATTTGAAGCAATATAACCTTTGGTATATTTTCCACTATGTTGTATGTAAATACCTCTGACTTTTAGAGATGTTATTGTACTTAAACATAAGCAATAAGCATTATTTTTCTGCTATCTAGTAGTATGCCATCTCCTCCAAGCAATGGTTTTCCCCTTTCTTTAATCTGCCCCTTGTTTCCAAAATAGTAAAAAAAAAAATGCTTCTTATTGTCTTGAGCTTTCATTGAAAATTTCATCTGGGTTTTAATGTCAAGTAAGTTCCATAACACTCTTTTGTATTTGTCCTTTGTGAATTATTCTGGAGAGGCAGTGCAGGGTAGTGTGGCTGTTGGATGAACAGCTAGCCTCAAAGCCAGAAAAAACAGGGTCCTAGCCCTATCTCTAACACATACTGGCTGGGAGACCCTAGGTCTCATTTGACATATTAGTAATATGGGAAACCACCTAAGATGGGCAATTGCTAAAAATGTGATCATTCACGTGGGTAAAGGAAATTTCCTATACTAATGAAATTAAATTTCTAGTTATCCTTCCTTCCATTTTCCACATGTGCCTTTAACATTTTTAGCAGAATTGCCTGTATATTTATGCCACTCTCTTTAGATATTTCCTAAAATTTTCTTCTGTTCCTGTCATCAGAATTTTAACATGAAAACATCCCATTCTTTCTGAGCCAGGTTCACCTGCAGTGTCTTGGTCGTAAGATAGTACCTATTTTTCCCCTGAATTCTGAAATTAACTTTCCAGAATTTTAACAAATACATCTATGCTAGACATTCCTTGTCTTACCTCTCATGAAATTTAAGACAGAAAGGTTATTTGTTTCTAAAGATCCTATTAGTTCTGCTTTTGCAGCCATTATCTTCAGATTAAATAGAATCATATCCAGAATAGCATCTCCCTCCATAGCTTTTTCCACCCTCTGAGGACAAAGCTATTATGATTCTACTTGCCCAGCTTGATCATCTAATCGTATATAGACCAACACACATATGCATGAATAAGCAAACATGAATTGACACAATTGGACCATGAACTTCTCAGTGCTTGACTGATATAACTGTCATAACTATCCATCCATACAGATGAAGCTACATCATAGCCTCAAAGAGAAGCTTTAGATAGATATAGAAAAGAGGGACTGTATTTTTCTAGAAACCATTCTTCAGGAAAGAGTGATGCAGCTTTTCACTCCTCAGCAATACACTGGATTATCTAGATGAATAAAATAAACTTAAAATGACCCACTGTAGGCCAATTATATCAGCTTTTCATATTGTCATTTATGCATATATGTAGTTGTTATTAGAAAACCCGCAAAATCATTCTCTCGGCTTTGACCTGTGATTTCATCAGTGGAGGGAAACATTAAGGAATGTTGCCTGGAATGGGGGGGGGATATTAAATAATTTGCGTATCGTCATACAGATAGTATACATCAGGAGGAGGACTCGTAGACAAGGCTTTTTTGCCTCTCAGGTAGCAGTAGTGAGGCTTAGAGATTTCAAGAAACATAGATAAAGCTTCCCTGTTCGTTCACATATCTCTGGAATGTATTGATAATATACCCCTACTGGTAGAACAGTCATTCTTACACAAGAACTACAGAGTGCATGTGTTCTCCATTTTACTGTCATCCCCAGCATTCTGTTTACCCCAACTGAATCTCATGACCTGATGACTACCAGAAGCTGACTCATTCTGGATGGCACGCAGGTGTTTTAATGTTTTATGCCATATTTTTAATGCACATGAGGAAGAAGCCACAAATGTGCAGCATTAATTTGAATATTTAAACCAAAGAAAACATACCAAGGAGATGTCTACACCATTTATCAACGTTGCTGACACTAAAGATGTGCAGGGCTTTTTAAAATTGTTTTGATGTTTTCGCAAGTGTCATCATTGAGAACAACAACTTAAAATAACAAAATTGATTAAGTAGAATGGGTATTGATAAAGATTGTTACATTATGGAATGTTGAAGACTAGATTGTTTTTGCTTTGCATGGGACAAATCAAATATGAATGGAACCAGTTGATGAGAGCAGTATTCGGAATTGAACATACACAGTCTTCTTTAGCAAGAATCTCATTTGACAAGAGATACTAAAATTAAATAATAGCATTTGAACAATTCTACACTATGATACAATTCTCATGACATCAAGATTCCATAATCTAAAATGTGCAGGGCCATTTAATTTTGAGTTGCTGAATTCCAGAACTGACTTCTTTACTCGTTGTTGTGGTTGTTTTCCTCTTTTAAAAAAACAGCCAATAACGTGTTTCCAAACGATGAGCAAATATCTGGAATCTCTTAACTCTCCAGCCATAAGTAGGCCAGATAAGCAAAAGCATAGGGGTTGGTAGAATTCCTTTGGAAGTAGGGCTTGTATTAATTAAGCAGTTAACCTAGTTGTTCCTTCTAAACTGTTTGAAGGGGTGATCCAACCATCTTGCATCAATTCTCACCTTATGTATGACATTCTCTAGACCTTCAATCCCTGGTACCTTCTAACTATGTGACCTTGGACAAATCTCTTTATAACCTCTATGGGCCAAAGTTTCCTCATTCAGAAAAAAAAGAAAGAAAGAAAAAGGTGTATTAGATGGCCAATGAGGTCACTTTAAAATATGTTATCCTATGATTCCTATTTGTTTAATTCCTCCAAATCTGAATGTTTATAACCTGCCCCATTCATTTTTACTGGTGCATATTAGCATTCCCATTTCTGTGTCAATTATTTAGTCATGGTAATCACAGAAACTTTCTCTGTTCGATATCAGCATCTGCTCTGGTTGCTACACCAAACTTAATATTTGCATTTCTTGACTTTCAAGTTTACATTTTCCATTTCAACACCTTAGTGCCTTAGGTGTTTTCATTTTGTTTTTATGTGCATCTACATATGTATATAAAAGTATATCATGTTCTGTGACTTACCACTTCCTTCAAGCTCATGAATATATACTTCCTTCTTCTCTTAGTCAAGTGTTTTCAACTACCTGGCTACTGCAAATATCTAACAGAGCTGTATTTTTAAAAAATAATATACTGCTCTTTTAAAACCTGCTATGACAGTGGTAGGAAATATGCATTCCTTTGATAAATTTAGTTTTATTTTATTTTTAGCAATTTTCTGGTATGCACACTGCATTTGAAGCAAGTGCCCATTATGCTCAGTTCTTTCATTTACCAAACCAGTAAAACCATTAATTTGATAGTGCTTTTTTATGATCTTGAATAATTAAAGTCCTTTTTGGATGCTCCCTCTAAGTGTATTCATGTTCATCCAGCACAAAATGGAATGCTTATCTTTGTAAAAGTGCTAAATCACTACCTTAAAACACATGGGTTTTACATTCCATTGACTCATTTTTCTTTCTTATGGTTTTAGGAGAATCCAGTGTATCAATATTGTTCAACAATTTCTTAGAGGTTTCTTTGCCCTGCCAGGGATAATGAATTGCCCTTTTGGGTCAACTTCATTCTCACCCACAGTTTAGAATCCCCACAGGTCCAAGGATAATAAGAAAGAGAAAAATAGAACTTCTTTAATCCCTCTATATCACACAGAAATCTCAGTCCTGAGTTCAGGCATAACTAGGGCATTTCCTCTGTAAAAAGCACTCATTCACAGTGGCACATTGTGTCTTCCACAAGGAGAACAATCCACTCGAATGCATATTATTGCAAATCCCTGCTTTGCATTTAGGCATCATGCCCAAAGGTTCACCATAGCTGAGATACAATTTGCTTATGGGAATAAGATATTGCACAAAGAAATTTCAATAGACTTTTTTCAATATATTTTGAATGCACACACATATACACATATATAATTTCAATATCATATATATTATGTGTGTATGTATCTATTACAAATACACAAATGGACTGGAATTTTAAATCTGATTAGTCAGAATTAATTACCCTTGCCTATATCGCTATGACTAGGAATGTGTGACCCATATTTTGCCCCAGGGAACCAAAAATTAAAGGATGCTGACCACATATATACTTTCCACATTCTAGAAATAAATGAACTTACCACGTGGCTATCACAACTGATCTGTACAAAGAGAAACCTGCTATTTGACTTGCTTCCTTCATCCAGATATCATAACTTAAGTGACCTTTCCAATCTTTCCTCTACCCCATACTACACTAGAAGAGTGTGTTTCCAGGTTTCCACATGTGTCTACTGATGTCTCAGGGGTCTGTTTCTATCCTCTAGCTCCCCCATTGACTTTATCTTTAAATTTTGATTTAATAATGATTTTTGAATGCTTGCTGTCAAAGTTTTTGAAGCTCGTACTATTTCCATAGATACAGGATCCAAGTGACTCAGTCCCAGAAAGACCAGTTCTAACATCCATGAACTTTTTAGACAGCCTAAAAGGGTATTCGGATGAACAAAAAATTGTTTTCCATTTCAGTTCACCATTATCATACTGATAAAGCCTATATATAACACATAGGCACACATGTGCACATGCATGGGCACCTACATATATGCAAAGTTTGTTTTGATGGAGGGGGAGGTTGTGGAGACACATTCATGCAATACGCCAACTTTGTTGTCTACATTGATTAAATTAACCAGGTATCTAGCAATGCTCCAATTCACTTTATGTAATGTAAATATAACCTAGACCTTCACAATGCCCTCCTAGAAACTTCAAAAATCATTCTGACAACTAGTGTCCTTCATTGAAGGTAACTTCTGCTACCCTAACACCCAGTTTATTTTGCAGAATCTACCATACTTTCTTCTCTGATAATCACTAGCAACTCTTACTACAAAAACCCTTTAAACTATCCATGTATGGCCCAAGAACTGCTGTCCTCCATGAAATGAGGATGTAGCACTGACATGCATAGGCAGCCATCATGGTGATACAGTTGTCCGTGCAGATTTCTTAAGACACTGTGGTGCCACAAAAAGAGCCCGGAAATGGGGAGTCAGGGCATGTGTATTCTCATCCCACACGGGGGAGTCTATGTCTGAGGACTTTGAGTCAGATCCCTCCAACTATAGGATGTGGACAGTTAGTTTAGATGATCTCAAAGTTCCTTTCCAGCTATTCCATTCTATGACATTTTGAGGTAAAGAAGAAAGGGAAACTTGGAGGAAAAGGCTTCTTAAGACCACCAGTAGAGTCTATGAGAAGCCAACATTACAAAACCCAAGGATTTAGGAAATTTCTTTTTAGTAGCAGTGTGGTTACACACAATGAATATCTACTACCAGATAGAAGCAAACATCTACAGTATTTTTTTCTGTCTCTCCATTGCTAAGTTGAGGAAGGTTTTTACAACCCCTTGAAAATATATAGGATGCAGTCCTGTCTTACTCATCTTAGACTCTTAATATAGTTATCTCAAAGTCAGGAGTACCTACTATAGTTATAAAGTTTTCCACCAAAACAAAATTACTTCATTCCTTTGGTATTAACAAGGGTAATACTTAAGGAAAGAGAGCTCTGTGTTTAAGCTAAATTACTCCTCAGTAATTAAGGGATATCATCTTGAAGAAGGAATACCTTGGGTGAGATCTAACCAATGGCTCTTACTAGTTTTGTCATTATGGGCAAACCTAAGATTCATCTTTTGTAAAATGAAGATGAAAGAGTGTGATATAGTAGAGTAAGAACTGGTTTTAGAATCTGCAAAACATTGGTTTAAGTCATATTTCTGATGTGTCCTGGTTGCTTGAAAAATTGACCTGTTAGGGCCACAGGCAAGTCTATAAGTTGATTAATTGTAGAAAAGTAGATGATTTCCAGTGGTTGAAGGAGTTTTCTCACTAGGAATTCCTGACTTCCAACCTCTTCTTCCTTCTCTTCTTCCTCCTCTTCCTTCTTCTCCTCTTCCTTTTTCTCTTCCTCCTCCTCCTCCTCATCACTTGGTCTTTTCCAGGCAAAACATACCAAATAGAAAGATATTAAGTAGAAAGCTGTAGCTGTGTATGTTAAGACTTACTGGAATATTGAATCAAAGTTGAGTGGGAAGAATAAATTTAGAGCAATTAACACTTTTGAAATATAAGTTTAATGTATAGTTTGGGAACAGCAAAATATACATCAATGAATTGAAAAATTATCCAAATGAAAACCTACATACTATTAAGGAAACAAAGGAATCTATGGAAAATGTATCACTTCATAGTCCAAAAAGAGGAAGAGATTGATAGGTATTCTCTGAATATTTGATAAACAGGTTAAAAGCTGACAGAAATATTTTTGGAACATGAAGATACCAGTTTACAGTTCAGGACTGAAAATAAATGTACATGGCTGAATTTGTCTAATGTTACCAGTGATAGGTTATGTTTAGATAGAACCTATGAAAGAGTTAATTACCAGGAGTGGAATCAAAAGTGTCTCCGTGGATGACATCCAGATGAACTCAACCAACAATATGCTGACAAACAAGTGCTAAGTAAAAGCTAACTCATGTAGATTTCAGAAACGGAGGGGGTTTTGATAGTATTACAAGACTTGGTAGCATTATACGTGATCAACACCAGAAATGACAGAAAGGTTTTCCTTAATGAAGATTTGTTGGTTAGTAATTTTTCAGTTGTGTTGAACTCTCCCTGACCCCGTTTGTGGTTTTCTTGGCAGGGATACTGGAGTGTTCTGCCATTTCCTTCTCTAGCTCCTTTTAGATGAGGAAATTGAGGCAAATGGGTTTACCCAGAATCACACATCTAGTAAGGATCTTAGGCCAGATTTGAATTCAGGAAGATGTCTTCCTGACTCCAAGCCTGCCACTCTGTCCATTGAACCACCTAGCTGCCTTTAAAAAGGATGAGGTTTTCTTTAAAAAGGAAAGGTTATCCTTACTAAAGAGCCTACAGTTATGGTAAAATTGATGCTACTAACATTTTGTATTTTTACTTTCATACGCTGTACATATATTTATGCCCTTAGGAGGAATGGGTTTTGGAGTATCTAGGTTTCCATCAGAATGAGTATTCTCTCTACTCATTCAGGCATCAAAACCTCCATGTTTTTTTTATCCCATGCAATTCTTGTCAAGGTTTTCCCATCAATCCTCAGTATATGATTTATCCAATATATTTGAGGTTTTTGTTTCTTGTTGTTTTCATGATCTGCTGAGCATGCCACCTGAATGGTCCATCATTTTATCTCTCACTCTTGCTCCTTGATCTGAAGCATAGCTCCTTTTTTTCTGGCATTTTTCCAACTTTGCAAGGACTAATCATCACTTGTTCATACCCTTCATGTGTCATTGTATTGCCATTTGCATTAGGTGTAATTTTAATTCAACCGAGGAGGTAATGTTATGTGATTTATGGTCATATAGCATCATCAATGATATTAATGCTAAAGATGTGGGATTTTGAGAGAACGGGTCAATTTGCAGTCATGAAAAACACAGAACAGTTTCCCAAATTCAATCCATTCTGATCTTTTCCACCTATTCAATTTTAGCCCATGCTGATTGGCCCTTTGTAATTCCTGCATAATGTATACATGCTGATAGACTAACTTGCTATCTATCTAGCTAAATGTCATAATCTAAACCAAATAAATTTCCACTTTAATTTTCTAGTATGAATGTTTAGGCCAGACTATTTTACCTGTTTTCAATTTCACTGAAGAGGCCTTTCAGTGTGATTATAATTGTGTATTTTTACAGTGTTAGGACAAAAAAGGGACAACTTGGCCACACTATAAACATGAGTACTGAGATAGGATTGGAATAATGAGCTTCAGGTGTTATGCTGGGAGAAAAGAATTGCAGTGTTGGAAAAACAATAGAGGGACTTCTATTTCTGGTTCAGAGGGGCTTCAGCTAAAGCAACAGATAAGTTGCATGCACTAATCATCTTCCCTGCTTGTTTACAGGATAGCACAATCTTAAGGATAACTCTATCTTCAGAAAAGAAGTTAGACGTTATTTTGGTAACTTAAGCAAAGAAGAAAAAGGCCAAGGTGTTATCTGTCTATGGTTGGAGTAAGGTGTTTGGTATTTAAACAGGTCTCTGCAACGAGGAATAAAGTTGACTTAAATTTTGGAGTGTACTCTGACATTGTCTTTGTGTCTCACACCAACTAGCCAATAAAGTTGTTCTGAATGTTTATATCATCAAGCATCAAACTTTCTCTGCATTCCTTAGGCCAAGGACACAGGAGTCAGAAGAATGAAAGGGCTAACATTCATAACACCTTCAATTATACAAAGTCTTGTTTTTTTCTTCCATGCAACATTCCTTAGTAAACAGGGCACACATTTTACAGATGAAATAAACTCAGAGAAAATACATGGCTTGCCTAGGAATATACTTTCTTTCCCCAGTAGAACATAAGTGATTGAAAGGAAGGACATGACTTTCTTTTGTATTTTTATCCCTAAGAAGCTAGCACAGTGTTTGGCACAGGATAGGTACTTAAAAAATGCTTACTGGTGGTTTGATTACCAGCCAGGGTCAGAGATAGGATTGCAACCCCGGTGTCTTGATTCCATGTCTAATTAGTAAAATGCTGCTTACGAATAGTAAAATTTATAGTGATTCCAATAAAATAGGGAAACAAATAAGTAATAAGCATTTATTAAGCATTTGCAGTATATCAGTCACTGATCTAAATATAGTAGTTATTTTTTAAGAAAAGGTGAAAATCCCTAACCTCAAGGGACTTACCCTTCTAATGGGTGAGAAAATGTTTGCAGAAATAAGTATATACAAGATAAAAACAAAGTAGATAAAAAAAAAAAACCTTGGAAGCTTGTGGGTCAGAAAAAGATAGAGAGAGAGAATCTACCTTTTCCTAGGAATCTTGATGGCATGGAGGCTAGAGTGCTAGGACTGAAGTCAGGAAAATGAGTTCAAATCCTGTGTGACCCCAAGAAAGTCACTTAACCTCTGATTCAATTTCCTCAACTGTAAACATGGGGAAAATAATAACATTTACTTCCCAGGGATAGTGCGAGGATCAAATGAAATAATATTTGTGAAGTATCAAGCACAGTGACTGGAACATTTTTGTTGTTTCATCATTTTAGTCATGCCCTACTCTTTGTGACCCTGTTTGGGTTTTTGTTGGCAGAGATATTAGAGCAGTTTGCCATTTCCTTCTCCAGCTCATTTTACAGATCAGGAAACTCAGGCAAACAGGGTTCATTAACTTGCCCATGGTCACAGAGCTAGTAAGTGTTTGAGGCCAGATTTGAACTGAGGAAGATAAGTCTTCCTGACTCCAGGCCCAGCGTACTATCTACTAGCTGTCTGCCTACCTATCTACCTGGCACATAAAAGGTGCTGTTTAAATGTGAGTGATTATTTTTATTGTTTGAACTTTATATAAGGAGTCTTCTGTAACACTGACAAACGTGTAGGTGGATATATACATATATATGTATATATGTGTGTGTGTGTATACATATACATATATATATATATACACACACCTTGTCTGATGTAAATACTTAATGACATAATGAATAGTTATCTTCACAGTGATATCTGTGTTATGGAAATTTCTATGCTTTTGACATGTGCACAACTTTTCTGAGGATAGATTTTAAGAATACATTATTTTCTTTGTCAAGTCAAAAGCTTTCTTAAAATTGATAAACCACATCCACATTAAGATCTTATATTGTTGGGGGCGGAGCCAAGATGGCGGCTGGCAAGCAGGGAATAGTGTGAGCTCCCTACGGAGACCCTCCAAAAACTTATAAAAAATGGCTCTGAACCAATTCTAGAACGGCAGAACCCACAAAACAGCAGAGGGAAGCAGGGCTCCAGCCCAGGACAGTCTGGATGATTTATGGGTAAGGTCTATCCCACACAGAGCTGGGAGCTGGGAGCTGGGAGCTAGGAGCGGAGCGGAGCAGAGCCCAGCGTGAGCAGCACGGACCAACCAGACCAGGAGCCAGGCGAGGTGGGCTGTAGTGCCCTGAATCAGTGAGCTGCGGCAGTTACCGGACTTCTCAACCCACAAACACCAAAGACAGTGGAGAAGGTTAGTGGGAAAAGCTGTGGGAGTGGAAGGAGTTCCTGGTTCGGCCACTGCCCTTGGGGCAGCGGAGGTGGGGCAGCTACAGCTGTTGTTGCTTCCCGCCCCAGGCCCACCTGGTGGGAGGAATTAAGTGGCAGATCAGAGCAGGGGTGCACAGCCTGCTGAAGATCTAAGCCCAGCCTGGGTTGGGGGTTGGGGAAGGAGCAGTGCTGCTGTGGCAGAGCTGGCACCTCCCCCCCAAACGTGGAACATAGAACTCTGTAGTCTACAAGCAGTCATACCCCGCTGAAAAACTCAAAGGTCAAGTTAGTTGACTGGATATATGGCCAGGCAGCGAAAACACACCCAGATTCAGTCTCAGACTTTGCATTCTTTCTTTGCTGACAAAGAAGACCAAAACATACAGCCTAAAGAAGTCAATAAAGTGCAAGAGCCTACACCAACAGCCTCCAAGAAAAACATGAACTGGTCCCAGGCCATAGAAGAGCTCAAAAAGGAGTTGGAAAAGCAAGTTAGAGAAGTAGAGGAAAAATTGGGAAGAGAAATGAGAAGGATGTGAGAAAAACCATGAAAAACAAGTCAATGACTTGCTAAAGGAGACCCAAAAAAATACTGAAAAATACACTGAAGAAAACAACACCTCAAAAAACAGACTAACTCAAATGGCAAAAGAGCTCCAAAAAGCCAATGAGTAGAAGAATGCCTTGAAAGGCAGAATTAGCCAAATGGAAAAGGAGGTCCAAAAGACCACTGAAGAAAATACTACCTTAAAAATTAGATTGGAGCAAGTGGAAGCTAGTGACTTTATGAGAAATCAGGATATTATAAAACAGAACCAGAGGAATGAAAAAATGGAAGACAATGTGAAATATCTCCTTGGAAAAACCATTGACCTGGAAAATAGATCCAGGAGAGATAATTTAAAAATTATTGGACTACCTGAAAGCCATGATCAAAAAAAGAGCCTAGATACCATCTTTCAAGAAATTATCAAGGAGAACTGCCCTGATATTCTAGAGCCACAGGGCAAAATAGAAATTGAAAGAATCCATCGATCACCTCCTCAAATAGATCCCAAAAAGAAATCTCCTAGGAATATTGTGGCCAAATTCCAGACCTCCCAGATCAAGGAGAAAATACTACAAGCAGCCAGAAAGAAACAATTTGAGTATTGTGGAAACCCAATCAGAATAACCCAAGATCTGGCAGCTTCTACATTAAGAGATCAAAGGGCTTGGAATGCGATATTCCGGAGGTCAATGGAGCTAGGATTAAAACCTAGAATCACCTACCCAGCAAAACTGAGTATCATGTTCCAAGAAAAAATATGGACTTTCAAAAAAATAGAGGACTTTCAATCTTTCTCAGTGAAAAGACCAGAACTGAATAGAAAATTTGGCTTTCAAACACAAGAATCAAGAGAAGCATGAAAAGGTAATCAAGAAACAGAAATTGCAAGGGACTTACTAAAGTTGAACTGTTTTGTTTACATTCCTACATGGAAAGATGATGTGTATGATTCATGAGACCTCAGTATTAGGGTAGTTGAAGGGAATATGCATATATATATATATGTATATATAAATATATATATATATATGTTTATGTATATATATATGTTTATGTATATATATAAGTGAATGTGTATGTATGTATGTATGTGTATATGTATGCATGTGTATGTATGTATATATATGTGTGTGTGTATATATATGTATATGTGTATATATATATGTATATATATATACATATATATATATATATATATATATATATATATATATATATATATATATATATATATATATGTAAAAGAGAGAGAGCAGACACAGGATGAGTTGAAGATGAAGGGAAGATATCTAAAAGAAATAAAATGAAATTAAGGGATGAGAGAGCAACATACTGAGAGAGGGAGATAGGGAGAGATAGAATGGGGTGGATTATCTCGCATAAAGATGGCAAGAGGAAGCAGTTCTGTGGGAGGAGGGGAGAGGGCAGGTGAGGGGGGAATGAGTGAACCTTGCTCTCATCAGATTTGGCCTGAGGAGGGAATACCATACATACTCAGTTGGGTATCTTACCCCACAGAAAAGAAGAGGGAGGAAGATAAAAAAAAATAAAAGGGAGGGGGATGATGAAGGGGAGGGCAGATGGGGGTGCAGGTAATCAAAACAAACACTTTGGAAAGGGGACAGGGTCAAGGGAGAAAATTAAATAAAGCGGGATGGGTTGGGAAGGAGCAAAATGTAGTTAGCCTTTCACAACATGAGTATTGTGGAAGGGTTATGCATAATGATACATGCATGGCCTAGGTTGAAGTGCTCGACTTCTTAGGGAGGGTGGGTGGGAAGGGAAGAGGGGAGAGAATTTGGAACTCAAAGTTTTAAAAACAGATGTTCAAAAACAACAAAAAAAAGTTTTTGCATGCAACTAAAAAATAAGATACACAGGCAATGGGGCGTAGAAATTTATCTTGCCCTACAAGAAAGGAAGGGAAAAGGGGATGAGAGGGGAGGGGGGTGATAGAGGGGAGGGCTGACTGGGGAACAGGGAAACCAGAATATATGCCATCTTGGAGTGGGGGCGAGGGTAGAAATGGGGAGAAAATTTGTAATTCAAACTGTTGTGAAAATTAATGCTGAAAACCAAATATGTTAAATAAATAAATTTAAATAAAAAAAAAGATCTTATATTGTCTAGGCCTTTCCATCTGTTGTATAACTTTGAAGATGTGATTTGCTGTAAAAAAAATCATCTACAAAACTCTGCTTGTTTCTTTCTCGTGTTTTCATCAATGGTAGCTATGACATACAAAGACTATTCTCAGAAATATTTAACAGAGATAAGAAAGTTCCGCAGATCTAAAATTGGAAGGGAATTTAACACATATCCAGTCCAGTCTCTTTATTCTACTAATGTGGCCCAGAGAGATTAACTGATTTGCTCGAGGGAATATGCATAGTTAAATAGAAGACCCTGTTTTTTTAAACCAGGTTCATTTACACTATACCATGGCGCCTCTTTACACTGAAGTTACTAATTATTAAAGTATATGTGAACTATTTTAAAGGATTTTGTTAATTTCTTTATAAAAATGATCAGTTTCTCTTGTTATGGCCATTCACACAAAAATAGCCTGCTAATGTTCATCCTGAGTACTTAGAGGAAAGATGAGCAAAGATCCTATGAGATGAAATTTCTTATTACTATCACTTGCCTTACAGAAACAACTCCACGAACTTCTTTTGTTTCTCCTAAGAGAAACTTCAAGTTATCCTTCCATTCTCCAGTGCCTTCATTACATTTCCTGAACTTACTTAGAGTAAAAATGTCAATGTTGCTGTAGTTCATTACCTCTTAAGAGTTTGTCAATTATGAGTTCCATCAATTAAATTAATGTTTGTGGTTGCTTTAAGAATAGTGCTGTTCTGAGCATCCTCTTCCAGTTACTTTTGTCACTTTAAAGTATTGTTTTCAGAAAGGGTGGGATAGAGGAAATGAAAAAATAAAGGAAGAGGAAGAAGAGAGGGGGAGGACAGAGGAGGAAGAGGAGGATTTCTGTTTTGGTAGCACTTAGATAAATTGGTTTTGTGGCTATTCTCTATTTTTATTTATTGTGGAACTGGTATTTGGTGGGAAAGGGGTCAAGCCTTGTTTATAGAACATTAGACTCCTCTTTCCACTTCAAAAATGACAAAGCAATCAGAAGTATGCTAAAACTCTAATATATCCCATAGACTAATAAACTTTAAAGTAGTAGATAGCCATAATTTTAGCCCAGTTCCCCTTCTCTCTGAGGAGGACAGAGTGGTCTCTGACCACAAGTTCCAGCTTTCCCTCCTGACAGGAATCAAAGTCTTCCTCAGGGAAGTGTTGGGGAGGGTGGATGGACAAGCGATATCTATCTGCCACTTCAAGCTACACAACCCCTCACCATTATTTTCTCCTCATCGATCAATAATAGAACCTTACAGTGCCATAGGAGTGAGCTAGTCCAATTCCCTCATTTTATAGCTGGGGAAATTAAGATGCAGAGAGGTTAAGAGATTTGTCTGAGATCACACAGATAGCAAACAAAAAAGCTGGGATTTGAAACTGGTTCTGACCTCAAATCTTAATTTTTTTCTATATTTCATGTTGGGAATGGAAAAAGTAGAACAGAGAAAATATCCATACCCTTGGGAAGTTTGCATGAAACTGGCTCAGAAAAACAAAACAAAAACAAAGCAAATAAACAAAAAAGCCACAAAGTTGAAAGAAGTTTCCTTACTAGTATCCAGATCTAAAAATACAAAGAAATTAATTCTATTATATTTTGGATATGATCAGTTATTATATAGATGCCTGCTATATCCACTTTCTTTCTTGGTATTAATCTAGCTATTTTTTTATCAGAAAAAGAAAGGCAAGTATTGTAGGATTGAAGGGACAAAGAGAAAATAAATAAATAAAACCTTACAAAATTCTATTGAAAATCAGAGTTTCCTTTTGATCCAGCAAAACTCATCATTGTACCATTGTAATGATTCTCAGCATGGCAAGAAAAGTTTTAAACAAATCCATCAAGGAAGCCCAAAGGTGGTCAGATGTATTTCACAGACACTTAGTGGAACCCATGGGAAAAGTGGGGAGAATGGCATGAGGCTGGTGACTAGACCAAAACAAGGAGATAGCATTCTATCCACAACTTTACTTCACAAGTAAAGCATTAGGAAAGTTTGTAGGGGTCATCTACTCTAGTCCCTTAATTTTACTGATGAGGAAGGAGACTGAGACCCAGAGACATCTATTGATTTCTTCAGTGTCACACATGAAATATGTGATGGAAGCAGATTTCAAACCCAGGTCATTTGACTCTGGGTAGCTAGGTGGCACAGTAGATAGAATGCCTAGCATAGAGTCATGAAGACTCTTCTTCCTGAGTTAAAATCCAGCCTCAGATGCTTCCTAGCTGTGATCCTGGACATGCCACTTTACTTTGTTTGCCTCAGTTTCCCTACATGTAAAATGACCTGGAGAAGGAAATGCCAAACCATTCACTGGAGTGGTTACTGATACTGTTAAAGATACTGATCTTTGCCAAGGAAACCCCAAATGGGGTCACAAAAAGTCAGATACAGCTGAAAAAGGACTAAACAACAACCTTTGACTCTAACTACAGCATTCTTTCTACTCCGATAAAAATGATTAAATGTGAGAGGAGGGAGAAGATTTTCATCTTAGTGACTATAAAGATAGCCATTTAATCAATAAACATTTATTAAGTATTTGCTATTTGCACTTACATCTAGCTACACTGTGCTTAAGGTCAGGGATACAACATTTAAACATCCCTTGACCTTGAGGAGATTGCATGTAAATAAATAAACACATATAAGATACATTTCAAGTAGATGGAAGCTAGATGGATGGTGATGGCATCAAGAAAAGTGGGGAAGTTGGGAGGAAAGGCTGGTGGGCTTAGGAGTGGCAATCATAAAATAATCTTGAATTGCTGAGGTGATGTGTCATTTTTTTTCCTCCTAAGTGGAGATAACTATTCAGGCAGCTGGAAAATTAGGAATGGAATTCAGGGAAGAGGTTGAGGCCCAATACATACACATACACACACACACACACACACATATACATATACAAACATACACACATGCATACACACACTCACACATACACACATATATACTTATATGTGCGTATGTACACACAAATTCTATTTTTATTTGTGACTCATACATATAGAAACAGATAAGATCACAACATAATGAATAAGATGATAGAGAAAACAAAACCAGGTAAACTAGAATAGAGTTTTAGATAACAAACTATACTTAGGGAGCAAAAGGAGACAACAAACCAGTCAAGAAAACAACCACTGTTACTGGTACAACGAAGTCCAGTATGAGAGTGTGGCCAGGTATGTCAAATGATGCAGAAAAATTCAAAGGCAATAAAAGAAAAAGTAATTTAATTTAGCATTTCAGAGGTTATTTGTAACCTGGGATCAGAAGCGAAAAGCCAGATTGCACTGCATGGAGGAGTAGGAGGTTTGTGGTGTAGTGGGGTTACCAGTTTTTTCTAGGCATTTCATAGAGGCCCAGAAAGAAAATATAAGAAAATAGTTTATGAAGATGGCTGGATCAATGGAAGATTTCCTGAGAATAAAGGAGACAAAAGTATTTTGGGAAGAGTGAGCAGCAAACTCACCAAAGTGAGAGGGGATGAGATCAAGGGCAGATAAAAAAGGCCACCTCGGCCTCAGAAACTGGAGTCAGAAGGAGATGGATAGACAGAAGATTTGAAATATGGAAAAAAATAATAATAAGCATTTGAGGAGTGTTTTAAGGTTTTCAAGAGAAGGAGAGGAAAGGAATAAGCTTGATTTGAACTCATATTTTTCACTTAAGGTCTACTAGGCCATCTAGCTTTCTGAGATGAGGAACTGTATTGTTAATATATATTTGCTTGATGGGAGTTGCTTAATGGGAAGATCTTTCCCATCCATTAATAGGCCCATGTGACCTGCTTAAGTCACTTGGAAGTCCAAGTTACAGGAAGCCTGTGGTGGGGGGAGCTTGGTGAATGGGTGGAACAGGAAGGGTGGGACAGGAAGGGTGGAGCAGAAGAGAGGGAGTTGGTCAGAGCAGTTAAAGCTGAGGGAGGGAGGGAGAGGGGGAGAGAGGGAGAGGGGGAGAGAGGGAGAGAGAGAGAGAGAGAGAGAGAGTGAGAGAGAGAGAGAGAGAGAGAGAGAGAGAGGAAGCCAGCAGGCAAGCAGTCTAGCTGTGAGTTTTTGTTTGTAGGAAGGCCCTAGCAGAGGGGAGGGCTTTGGGATGGCGATGCCTCCTGCAATGTTATTGTGTTTGGATTTCTTTGTTGCTTTGATGGATTTGGCTTTCTGGTGTTTGAATAAATGTTTTGGTTCTGTCTGCTCTATAGAGAGTTTGTTATATTTCACGATTCAGAACTATACCAGCATATTCATAGTCATCATCGGCTCTGTGAACATTATGTTGGTGATACAGGGACCTCTTGGTAGACTCCTTCAATCTTTTCAAGAGAGAAGGAGGCAAAGTTGTTTCTGAGTGGGAGAAGAGGATGAGCCTGGAGTTGGGCACCTGAGGAGAAAGCCTCTGTTGTGAGATCCCTACTTGCAAAACCAGGCATGTCAACCTCCCTGAGTCTGAGTTTACTTCCTCATCTGTAAAATGAAAGGCCTCTGAAGTCCCTTCCAGGTCTAAGTCATTTATGACCTTATTGTTATTCTGTCATTTCAGTCATGTCTGACTCTTCATGATGTCATTTGGGGATTTCTTGGTAAAGATACTGGAGTGGTTTGCCATTTCCTTCTCTAGCTCATTTTACAGATGAGGAAATTGAGGCAGAATTAAATGACTTGCTCAGGGTCACACAGCCAGTAAATGTCTGAGGCCAGATTGGAATTCAGGTCTTCTAGACTCTACCTGGTGCTCTATTCACTGAGCAACCTTCCTTTTACTTTAATGATTTCATCTAACTTATTTCCAGAAATATTAAGTTGAAGTGGTCCCCTATACTCTCAGCAGCTTAATTAGTCAGTTAAATTGAGACTAATCACATCTCCATCTCTCTCTGCCACAGAGAGTAGAACTACGTTCAATTCAACTTATTTCAAAGCAATGTAATGATTTTTAAAAGTTATTAAGATAATAAAATTTAAAACAGAAAAGAAGTAGCATGCATGCATGTACACACACACACACACACACACACACACACACACACACTGCTTTAAAGGTTGCAGAGTGCTTTAATTATGTAATTGCCTTTGATCCTCCCCCAAATCCTACTAAACAGATGACATTATTATCCCATTTTACAGATGAGTAGTATGAAGCAAAGAGAGGTTAAGTGATTTGCCCAGGGTTGCATGGCTAGCATATAAATCCAGCACTTTATCCACAGGTCTATCTAACTTCTTCCAATTCAACAAACATTTATTAAACCTTTGCTGCTTACTGAGCCAGAAGATTCAAAGTTTAGTAGATAGTCTTTGCCCTTAAGGAAATTACAGTTATATTTAAAGTAATTAAATGTGGGCTCCAAGAACTAAATGCCTAATATTGCATAGGTGCATTTGAGATCTGCAAAACCAAGCATCTGTGAAGCTGGAGCAGGAAGGCTGCTAGAAGCAGTTTATGGTACAGGGGACAGAGAATAGGGCCTGGAGTCAGGAGGATCTGGGTTTAAATCCAATCTCAGACACTTTCTAGATGTGTGGCCTGGGGCAAGTCACTTCACCTCAGTCTCCTACCCTATAAAATGGGGATAATAATGGTACCTACCCTGCAGGGTAGTTGTGAGGATCAGATGAGATATTTGTAAAACTTGTTTAATACAGTGTCTGGCACATATTAGGAGCTATCTAAATGCTTGTTCTCTTCCCTACACCTACTGAAGGATGGAATAAAGGGACACAGTGGAACAGGTCACATTTGATCATTTCTTTCGGATATGTTTTTGCACCCAATGGTTTCTTTTTCCCTCATGACATTTTCCTGAGGAAGTTAATCAGGTTTCATCCCTTCCAATTTTGATTTCAAGAAATCTCGTGTCAACAACATAGCTACAGAATTTTCCACTGTCAAGTTGGGGAACATTAGGGAGCACTTTCTTTTTCAGCACTGATTACTGACTGCCCATTAACTAGACCCTGGCCTTCATTGCTCACTTTTCCTCATCAGTAGTTAATGAAGACCTCAAGCCCAATCAATTTGACCTAAGAGTCAGCAGGTGTGCAGGTTTTTCTTTGCTACCACCAAATGGTCTTCAGGCAACCCAGGAAAGCTTTCTTTATGATTCTCATGGCAATGCTAATAAAATGCTTAACAACGATCAAGCCAGATGGGGAATTGTTCAGTCCAGCTGTGAAATAGTTTATATCATCAGGAATTCTTTTTTCTTAAAACATGGTTGCATGGCCTAATATAAACCAAATCATCAGAGACACTCTAGGATATGATAAGTCAACCATTAGTAACTAAATTGCAATTTATTATTGAGGTAATGTTCATAAGCAAACTATGGTGGTCTAATTAATCAATGTGTGATTCTTTTCCTTGATATGTAATTGTTGAAGAATTGCATGATAGGATGCTAATATCACAGAGTTAAGAAATAACACTTCCTTTCATTGGAGAAAGAAAGCTAATGCTCGATTTCCTGTTTCTCTAGCCAATTGGCTCATGTTTTGGTTAAACCACACTTTTGTTTGTGATTTTTCCCCTTCATTATTGCTGTCCTATTGCTAGACTTTTGATTTAATAGATTTCTATTTCAAAGGTCTGCTTTAAATTTAATTTTGGGGTATAGGTGACAAGTTGTATGAAACTTGTGTCTTACAACTTGGTTTCCTTGAAGGACTGTAACAGGCTATCATTAATATATGCACTTTTTGTTCTAGGTATAGACATTTTAAAACTACAAAAGAGCCTGTAAAAATCTGGATGTTTGGCAGATTGCCTTCCTACATCTTCTCCCATTCTGGAGTATTACAGAGCATCTGCTGCAAATATATTTGAGATGGCAAATAGTCTTCATGACACCCCAGGGAGGGAAGGTAGAGAACTGAGAATAATTTGCTTAAGAGAAGACATCCACATACATACAATCAGAGGCCCATTTAATGTATACCATCTAGCCTTCCTGAATAAAATTATAGAAATGAGGTGGGGTGCAAAACTATCAATGCTCACCTGAGCTTCTGCTTCTGGGAAAAGGTTTCTGAAGTCTAAGGCAAACTGATTCAAGGCTTTCCTAAACATCAGAAAAACAGGCTATACGTGCCAGGATGAAAGTGAATGCAAGGTTCTGTGTCATCATCACAATTTTATGTAACTGCTTGTCTTGGAACATATTACCTGTAGAGTCAGTGGTTAATTGTGTCTAATACTATATTTATGACAGATAAATAGATTCGTTTTGTCAAGACTTCTGATTTCAGCAATGCAGGGATCTCCCTGTGAGGAACCTTCTTCTATCAATTCAGACCTAGCACTGTTATACAACTTAAGGAATTGTCTGGGCACTGAGAAGTGACTTGCTGATGGTGATACAGTGAGGATCTGTCAGCTGGAACACTTGACTTGGGGTCTTCTGACTCAAATCAGCTTTCTACACACCATGCTACCTTTCATGAATAATTAAGAAGTTATAATGAATTTATGTTTTACTCTTCCTAGAGGTATCATTTCATTTTAATAGGAACATTTAAATCTTTAACCCAAAGGAGTGAGAGATGGGTTCTTTTCTAGGGTTATAGATTTAGAGCTTGAATGGACAGGTGAGGTCATCTAGTTGAACCCCCTCATTTCACTTTTGAGGAAATTGAACTCCAAGGAGATTAAGTGACTTGCTCAATGTCAAACATGTAATAAGTGGCAGGGTTTGGATTTCAAAGCAGGTCCTCTGACTCAAAATCCAGGGTTTCTTCCATGGCATCATGCTGCCTCTCTCTAGGACCATACAGCAATTGTTTCTGCATGGGGAGAAAGAGGGAGGTGCTTCAGAATCCCTCAAAAAAACAGCAAGTTGGCAGCTACCTGCTCTGACTACTTATAAGGACAGCCCCTGAGGACTATCCTGTCTCTCATGGCCTTATGAACAATATTCTGCCCTTCTGATACAAACATGGGTTTTCTGCATCTGTAATGGCTATAAGCATGGAAGGTCATGAGATGTTAAGGCCTACCTGTTGCCTATGCTATGCTACTGTACAGTTTTGAAGCACTGAAACCTTGGTAATGGAATAGGACCTCTTCTGGGGAAGTTTTTGAGAAAGCATGTCAAATTTGAAATGTTACATGATAGGATGTCACAGGATTTGAGGAATGCCTTCTTAAGGCCACTGTGACTTATCTTGGAATCAGTGCACAGGTAACATTAAGCATGAAACAAAACACACTATAATTAAAAGTTTAAAATGTGGGTTGAAGTCTGACAGAAAATAATTGCAGGGTTATTGCAAATGTAGTTAAGCTCTTGTGGGTAAAATTTCAAAGCAGCACAAGGGGATTTAGCTGCCCAGCTCCCATAAATGCTTTGAAAATTTACTCCTTAGTGTAATTTTGTAACATCCAATAAATAACGACACTGAAGTGTATAGCTTCCACAACTTTTTTTCTTCTGGTCCATTGCAGCCAGCTTTTTTCGCTGATGGGAATTAATTTATAGCAGAAACACTCTGTCTTCAACATTTCTTGGTATGCCCTGCAGAGTGCTTTGATATTAGGACCTCAACTTTTCAATGCTTTGGGCTTCTCTTCAGCTTATTATTGCATATTTTTTGTTTGAAGTAAGTACTCATTGGTTTAATTTTAAATACAGCATGGAAAATCATGTTATCAGTGTAAGACCGCTGGATAGAGATCCCCTAATTTTTAGTTTCCAGATTAGGAACAAGTATATCCTAATACAGACAGCAGCATTTGAAGAGATTATCACCACCCACCTGCTAAGCTTCTCAAAGATAACTTTGTAGGTCTTGTCACCTCCAATCTTTCTAATATCTGACTAGAAACAACTACACATTAAGTAGCTCTCTTTTGTTGCCTAGATCCCGATATTCTAGTTCTCCAACGGATCAGATCTGTGATCTTGTTGAAGTTACTATACCCTCCCATAATGTAGATGACAAGTAATTCATCCATGTCTAAGTAATCTGTGTGACTCTAATCCATATACTCCACTTAATCTACCAAACGGAATCCAAACAATGTAATGGTGGCCAACTGCAAAGTCTCTTGACATTGTGGGGATACTAATGGTGTATTTTTCACACTTTCCATGAGATTGACTAATTTTTGTTTATAGTTTTATTCCCCGTGATTCATTTTTTTCTAGTGTTATCCTTTATAAAACCTTTACAATGTAATTTTGCATTTAAATTTGTTGTGTGCAACCTATGAAACCAACCCTGCAGCACAAGTATTCAAATTTCTTCTTCACTACCTAGCACTTTTTTTCATTCCCAGAAATTAAAAATAGCCCTTGGATCCCCAACTTGGATCCAAAATTAACTCACAGTCAATATTATCTGTTGTAGTAATTACATGTGTAAACTGTGTGTGTATGTGTATGTGGGTGATTGCATGTTATATGTGTGATTGTGTGTGCATGTGTATGTGTCCCCAGTGCTTCTAACTGGAGAGCCTGATACTACTTCCCTTTCTTCAATTTGGTCTTTGCGACAGTTTATTTATGGATAAATAAGGTCACATTTGCCCAGAAGACCCAACCAGCGGGTCTAGTCGACTTCAGCTATTTCTCAGCTGTCTATTGATTTTTGCATCGCTTCTGGCATGCTTTCAGCAAATCACTTTAGTTCCTTGCTTGGCTGCCCTTTGGCCCATTCAATGTAATATGGTTCTTTGGAACTAGACTCACTTGCCCTTCTTGCTAAGCCAAGTTGCATTTCTACAGCTGTCTCATGGACTGAACCCTTGAGGAGTGGGTAAAGATGTGTGATGGAAGATTCCATTCAATTAATTCACCAAATCTCCTTAGGATGGGTCTTTAAGTGGTAGGATCAGTGTTTGTGGATCCTTGCTACTCTCTGAGTGAAGCAGATGGTGGCCACTGAAGAACATACCTCTCAAGCTCAGTTTCAAACTGCTGTATGCATTATACATAGTTCTTAACCAAAGTTTCCCTATATTACTATCATCTGCCCTAATGTAGTGTATCAAGTCCTGACTCTGAAGTCAGAAGATCTAGGGCTGAATTCCAGCTCTCTCAATTTCTGGGCATGTGAACTTGGGCAAGCTAGTTAACCTTTTTTTAGTCTTAGTTTCTTCTTCTCTGTAATTGAGGAAGGACTTGCAACCACTTTGCCCCATGAAGTTTTTATGAGGAATATGCTTTGTAAATTATGCAGTATATTGTGATGATTGCTAATAATTATAATAATAAATACATGTATAGCATTACACAGTTGACAGAATCCTTTTCCTAGAAATCTTATTTGATCCTTATTAAAACCTATCAGGTTAAATATTATAAGCATCATTAACCCCCATTTAGCTGATGAGAAACAGTATGCTCAGAGATGTTAAGCAATGTTCCCAGGATGTCACAGCTGGAAAGAATTAATCTTTATTCCCCTAATGCTTAACTGGGGTTTCTCAAAACAAGCTTCCAGCTCCTCTATCCAAGTTCTTGACTCATCCAATTGTAAGCATCCAGGCTAAAAATCTAGAAGGTAATGCTATCTATCAGCATTATCTTCAAGAAGAGAACTGAACTTCTTTGCCCCCATCCTTGTGCAGTGTTCCCAAAACTACCTTCCAAAAGCTAGGAACATTCATATTCATTCAATCAATTCAATACAGTTCAATAGTCATTTCAACTGCCTTAATGTGCTGGGGATTTTATGTGTGTATTTATATATGTATGCATATGTGTATGTATGTACATATTCATCTGTCTGTCTTTCTATCTTTTAAAAAAATTACCAAATCTATGATTTCCCTGGCATAAGCAGCTCCTGATAAAGAAGATATGACTATCAATACAGATTGGCAATTACTATGAGTTTTATAGCCTGAGAAAGTTGCTTGAGGCCCTGAAATGAAAAGACTTGCCCAGAGTCACATAGTCAGGACTTGTTCCTTGTAAGTAGGGATTATTCCATTCTTTGAACTAGTATCCCAAGTGCTTAGTACAGTGTTTGGCACATAATAGATGCTAATAAATGTTTATTGAGTGATTGATTGATGTAAGAAGTGGGGACTCAAACCATATTCTTTTTTTTAACCTCTCAGGCTGGTTCTCTATTGACTATGCTCCTTACCTTTCCATTTTGGGGCTAGAAAGATGCAATAAGATACAGACTCTTCAAGGAGCTGACATTGTAATAGGGAGATGACATGTATGTAAATAATTGATAGAAGGCAGAATTTGATAAATGCAAAGGAGAGATCCAGGGAAAATACTATGAGCAATTTGAGACAATAGAAATGAATTTTACATGGGTTTAATTCAGGGAGGTTTCATGGAAGAGGTGGCCCCTAGGTAGGGCCTTGAAGGAAGGGGGGGTGTGGATTTTTACAAGCAGAGTTGTAGTGAGGAAGAGGAGTCCATTCATTGGAGAAACATTTAATGAGTACCTTCTCTATCCAGGGTGTCCCAAAAGTCTTAGTAAAGTTTTCGGCTATTAAAGTTAAAGGACATGCAAAGAAGAGGAAGAACACAGGGTACATGACATATTTTCAGGAGACTAAGAGAACAATCTTACCTGAGCCAATGTTCCTGTGACCTATTGTCATTGAACTTGCCCCAGTATTTGATTTTGAACGAAGAGAAAATTTGGAGCTCAGACTTTTCTAATTTATCCAGTAAGTGAATATGGAAAGAGGACAATGTCCTGGTGTCTAATCTTGAAAGGTAATTCAGCTGTTCTGTAGCTTCCTCAGCTTTGATTTTCCTGTCATACTGCTCTGCTCGCCTTCCAGCCATTCTTCTAAAAAAAGGTGCACTCACTTGCTTAATGTAGGCTGTCATCTCTTTATCAAATGATGCTTCAATGAAGGGAGCCCCGCCAAGTTTGCAGAACAGAGTTACAGCTTTTAGGCCTGTGCCATTGAAGTACAAGTACTTAAATGCAGAGCAAAATAGAAGACCACTACTGTCTTTTAGCCTATCTGCAGCACTCAGAATAGCCTCTCTTCCTTTACATCAGATATTCCTCGTGCATTCTAGTGAGAGTTTTAGTAACAGTTACAGCGAGGTGTCTAACTAGAATAGCTTGAACTTTTCCTTAAGAGGTACAAATAGCAGATCAGGGAAAATGATCAGAAATGGGTATAATTCATCAGGCCTACTTACATGAAAGAGGATGTGTGCGATAGTGGAAAGAGTTCTGAATTGGGAGTCAGAGGATGTATGCTTCAATTTTGGCTCTGACACCATCTCTAGGCAAGTCACACAGTCTTTCTGGGTCTCTGTTTCCTCATCTGTAAAAGGAAAAGGATGAGGGGGAGTGGATTTTCTAACTTTTCAGATCTCTTATAGCAATAAATTTATGATCCAAAGCTAAATTGCTACTTCTAGTTTGTATCATATTAGAGAAATAACCAGGGATGCTAGGTGGTACAGTTGATAGAGCACCAGGCCTAGAGTCAGAAAGACCTGAGTTCAAATTTGACCTCAGACACTTACTACCTCTGTGACTCTGGGAAAATCACTTAACCCTATTTGCCTTGGTTTCCTAATCTATAGAATAGTCTAGAGAAGGAAATAACAAACCTCTCCAATATCTTTGATAAGAAAACCCCAAAAGGGGTCATGAAGATTTGGACGCAGTTGAAAACATAGCAAACAACAACAGATAAATGACTCTTTTCTTTGAGGATCATCCTGTATACCAGGCATGCACAATCTGCAGGCAGGTCAAAGGATTTCAGATGGCCCATGAAAAATGTAGAGGTTCTCTACATTTTTTTGCAGGCCACCTCAAATCCTTTGGTGTGTTGCAAGTGGCCCATGGGCTGCGGGTTGTGTAGGCCTACCCATCCAATGGGGAAATCCCACATAGGAATATGAGAGTATGTAAAAGGTGCATTTAGTCAGATGACCTATTATGGAAGCAGTCCTGATATCTCAAAAGGATATTGCCAATGTCATTTTTCACCTGAAGATTTCCAAAAGGCTTTCATGGAATGTTGTGAATGGTACACACCTCTGTCCACATTGTCTTTTGACCTTCCTTGCCTTCACCCTGGGCCATCATCCTCTCAGCCTAGCTGGAGACCTTGTTGCTATGTGCATACCTAATTTTCCACCATCCTCAATAATCTACCCCTTCCAATTCTGAAACCACGAAAATAAATTTTGCCATTGTAAAGTTGTGTCAAACTCTTCCCTATTGCTTCACTCACCAACACTATAACTTTATGAAGCAACATGTTCCTCTCTGTTCACCATTCTCTTCCATATGTTATTTCTCACTATTTGAATGTTATCTCCTTGAGCTCAGAGGCTATATTTGCTTTTGTGTTTTTAACCCCAACACTTAACACAGTCATTGGCAATTTTAAATAATTGATGGGGTTTAAAAATTCATTTAATATATTAATTATTCACTCTCCATTTTTGTTCCAAAGTATAGACCATAATTGGTGGTAATTGGTACAAGTAAGATTATGGTCTTGTCCCATATTTCACCAACTTTTCCCACCAAAAGGAATGACTATCCTATATCTTTTCAGGAAGTATATTTGTGTACATGACAGTGTGATATACATCACCTTAATATCTTGGCTTTATCATCAGCAGTTGGCCTCAATAAAGCCATTGTGTTACGATATTCAGAGATGAGCCCCCTTTCTCATATCCCTTAGTCCTCCTATACTTTGTTTGCTTTGAAATGTCCAAGATGACCAGATATTCCTAGACATATATCCCCTGATATATATACCTAGAGATTAAAGCTAGAAGGCCTATAATGGTCAAACACATTGAGTGTTACAATTCTAATGGTGAAAGGAATCAGTGCTGTTTGGTTCTGGTTTTGTTTTCCTGTTTGGAATAGAAGGGGGGTGAGAGTCTGTAGACACATTGTTTATGGTTAATGGTACCCTCACCTAATTCTGGACCTGACTTTTCTAACTTGTCCTCTCCAAACCATATCCCCTAATGACATACCATATTCCCAGTCCTCAACCATCATAACCCACAGAAAGACAAAGAATGAATCATTATAATGGCAGCTAGGTGGCACAGTAGATAGAGCACCATCCCTAGAGTCAGGAGAACCACAATTCAAATGCAGCCCCAGATGCTCACTAGCTATATGACCCTGGGCAAATCATAACCGCAGTGGCCTCAGGGGAAAAAAGGAATGAATTGTTTTTTGTTACTGATGACAAAGACATTTGATGTCCTAGGGAACAGGCAGAGGGTAAGAGATCTAATGTATATTCTATCTTCATATTGTCAACCTACATATATTATTAGACAGACAACAATTATCTGTTTTATCTCTATAATGTGCAAAACATTCTCCTAAAGTGCTAGAATAATTTGGCCTAAATTTTTTATTTCATTTGTGTTCAGAAAAAATTTTTATCCATATTTCCAGTGAGAAAAATCCTTTCTCCAAAGCAGGTTAACATTATTCCATAACTGAGACATTGAGGTAGTTGCTTGGGCCGCTTAGAGGTTAAATAACTTGCCCAGTGTCACAAAGCCAGTATGTGTCAGAGGGAAGACTTTAATACCAGTTGGATTCCAAAGTAGAACAATGTCAGAAATTCCTAAGCTAGGTTCTTGGTCAGAATAAAATATACTTTTTCAATGTTCCTCCTTTGTCTCAAAAGGAACAAGCTTCATCTAAAACACAAGTGGTAAAAAGAAGGAAAGAAGGTACATGTATTTATAGGATGTTAGAGCTAAAATAGGAATGCCTAGTCTTCACTACCTCCTCCCCTCCCCTCCCCTCCCCACCCCTCCCCTCCCCTCCCCTCACCTCCCCTCCCCACCCCTCCCCTCCTCTACTCTCCTCTCTTTTCTCCTCTCCTCTTCTCTCCATTATCCCAGCTATTGACTGGGTAATTTGCAGGTTAAATAAATGGCCAAAGTCCACTGGCTTTTGCATCTATTTGCTAACGAGGCCTACTTTGTTGATTTTCCTGGTTCAAAGTGGAGACGTAAGTGATTACTGTATTTTGATGGTGATGCTACTCACAGAGCCTTGAAGGTCCCTTTCATCAGAAGGCTAACATAGCCCATGATTTTTGTAGAATTTCTTGATGGAGATGAGGTCAAGCTCCTCCCACCACACTTGTGTATGTGAAATTGTGAAACTTGCTCCTCACCTAGCTTCATGTTCTTGTTCCAAGAAAAGACCTTCTTCATGGTCTTGCTCCAGGCACAATCCATGTTAGCTCTAGGGGCCAAAGAACCTTCCATCTTTTTATCCTGCTGCCACTGATATCATACTCTACATTCTCCATAGGCTTTGGCCAGATCTTAATTTTTTCACTTTATTTATTTATTTATTTGATATTTTTAGTTTTCAGCATTGATTTTCACAAGAGTTTGAATTACAAATTTTCTCCCCATTTCTACCCTCCCCCTACTCCAAGATAGCATATATTCTGGTTGCCCTGTTCCCCAGTCAGCCCTCCCTTCTGCCACCCCACTCCCCCCCCCCCATCCCCTTTTTCCTTACTTTCTTGTAGGGCAAGATAGATTTCTATGCCCCATTGCCTGTATATCTTATTTCCTAGTTGCATGCAAAAACTTTTTTTTTTGAACATCTGTTTTTAAAACTTTGAGCTCCAAATTCCCTCGCCTCCTCCCTCCCCACCCACCCTCCCTAAGAAGGCAAGGAATTCAACACAGGACACATGCGTATCATTATGCAAAACCCTTCCACAATACTCATGTTGTGAAAGACTAACTATATTTTGCTCCTTCCTAAACTATCCCCCTTTATTCAATTTTCTGCCTTGACCCTGTCCCTTTTCAAAAGTGTTTGTTCTTGATTACCTCCTCCCCCTATCTGCCCTCCCTTCTATTGTCCCCCCTTTTTATCTCCTTCCTCCTTCTTTCCTGTGCAGTAAGATACCCAATTGAGTGTATGTGTACACCTTATATACTAAATAGTAATAAATTCCTGAGGACCAGTCAATTTAAAGAAACATCTTGAGAATGTTCATCTCCCCATTCACTATAAAATCAGGAACATTTCCTTTTCTCGTTTGCAAATACATTAATAGACAAGCTTACAGTCAGGCCTATAGGGCTGAATAATGCTCCCTGGCCCATTGCTGCAAAGACAAGTTACCAACCCCTATTCAAAGCTGATTTTTAATGAGAAGTTTGTTTCTCTAGTCTTTCTAATGCGACAGTGCCAAAAGATTTCCCTGAACTGGGTTTTCCCACAAGTGTTTATACAGGAAAGATATATGCAGGTGAATATGAGCTGGCAGTCAATTAAAATCACACTTTGGCAGCCATGCTTCTCGCTGCCTATCAGTACTCTCCTGCTTATTCTATCTGGCAGTCTGGGGGAGCTGGTAAAGTGTCAGGTTAAGCAAGGTTTCTCCTATGCCTCCTTCCTACTCCCCTCCCCCTAACATCACACACTCCTGTGATGCGCAGGAAACATCCTGCACTGACATCTGCGGGAGTTGTCACCTACCTTTCACACAGGCACCCAACCTGGAACTAGATTAAACAGATTTTTAATAGAGAAACTCAAACATACACAAAAAGAGCTGCAATCTCATCAATGTGAATGTAATTGTATATCTGTATATATACTTTAGAAATTGGGGATAGGGGTATCATCTAGGATGGAGAATTTTCACGGTGGAAACTCTATCCATAAATACAAATTAGCAAGTGGTCTGTAATTTATTATCTCAGATTTGCCTGGGGGCACTGGAAGATTATACGATTTGCCAGTGGTCACATTGCTAACATGTGTCAGAGAAAAGACATGACTTGTGATTCAAAGATGGGTTCTCTATACCTCCTATAATGTGTATTATACCATGGTGCCTCCTGCTTCTTGGGTGTATTTCTATAAAGACTTTCATTGTCCAGACAGCAACTGTTAACAGAGTTCAGAGTGCCTGTAGCTCCTATAAATCCTGCTATGTGTGATATTGTGTTAACACTGATCACCTTGCCCTACTTTTTACCGTAGAAGCAGGTATGATATAGTGAATACTAGAATATAAGTAAGAACCAGAATGATGGAATTCTATTCAGAAGACCTTAGTGGTCCACTGGTTGCTTCCTAGGTTAGGAACAACTATAAAGGTACTCGATGCAGAACTATCATTTTATGTCTTCCAGAGGTTGAAGGCAAAATAAGATCTGGCCAGGGCAGAGCCAAGATGGTGGCTGGAAAGCAGGGACTTGAGTCTATTCACTGTGCTTAAATCCTTCCTTGCTTTCTCTTTCCATTGAGTGGAGAGTAGCAGATCCAAGGCTCCACCTCTGACATCAGTTGCCCCTTGTTCTTACCATGTGACTCCATTATTTTCAGGTGTCACCCTTTTTTTTTTCCTAGTTTTTACTTTCTTATAACTCACCCACCTGCAGTGCCATTACTTAGGCTCATTTTCAAAACAAATTCCTGCCTTAATATTCCTAGGAGGTGGCCACTGGAGGGGAAAGGAATTACCATAAACTATGGAACTCTATGAGAAAATAAAGCATAATGGATAGAGAGAGACTCTTGCGGCAGGTCTCTCTGTATGACCCCTGGAATGTCCCTTAAAGGTCTCAGCACCTTATCCTACAAGACTCTATGTTGCAGAGATGGTGGAACCACATTGTTTGAGAGAATTTACTCATCCTGACACTCCTCCTGCCATCTAAATCCCATGTCATGACCCTAGTTTTATAGAATTTTAAGGTACATAATTCTAGGCTAAGAATGAGAGTGCAAGTTTGGGTCTACTTTAGTCTATAGAACATTTGAATGAAGAGTAAGACTCATCTAAATGTTGTTTGTTTTTTTCCTGTACAGCACCAAATTCAAAAGGTGACTTTAAAAATGTAGATTTAGAATGTGGTTAAGAAAAGTTTTAAACTTGACTTAAATTTCCTCTATGCACGTAATGTTCAATAAATACAATCTATGGCTTTTTTGAGAACTCAGATCCATCGAGGGGCATAATACATTTCAACATCTATGGCCTGTGACAGGAAAACTCTTACTAAAATTCTTACAAGCCTATAAAGTCTCAGTATCAAAATCAAGTTTAACATTTTCCCTTTCCTTCTCCCTCTCCTTCTCCCTCTCCTTCCTTCCCTCTTCCTTCCTCTCTCTCCATCCCTCTCTCTTCCTCCTCCTCTCTCTTCCTCCTCCTCCCATCCAGTGGTATGGTAAAGCTATACCAGCTCGTGAGAGCCAATTATTGAAATCTCAGCATAATCATTTCTACCTATGAAACTGTTAAATGCTACAAATTAGGCCTTGCTTTATTTTTTGTTGATTATCTAAAGAAAGTGATGAGGAAAGTATGAATAAGGCAGATTAAAAATACAAGTACAGGAGTCCATGCTGAAGGAAATGCACCAATCTGGGGGTCCCCCGGGCACACAACTGTCTGCTAAGGCCGGAAAACAAGTTGGTGCTCTAGGGACTGGGGACTAAGGAAGCCTTGCTCTGACTCGAACCCCGGAGTCCCTACTTCCCAATCTTGGGACATGTTCCAGACCCCAAAGCGGCAACTGCACTGACGCCCCCTCCTCAGATCTCTTTCAAAACTTCAGCCAATTCCAGGAGACCTGGCTTACGGAAGCTGGAGATGGAGGGGGCCTGAGGTGGGGATGCTGAGGTCGCTCCACACACTCTGGGGAGACAGATGCAGCTGCCTGGGCCATGTCCCCCTCTGCTGTTAAGTCACCATCCTGGCCTTCTCTACTGCCTCCTCCCACAAGCTCAGGTCCCCGGCAGTGACGAGCAGTTTGTGCCAGATTTCCATTCTGAAAACTTAGCTTTCCACAGTCCCACCACCAAGATCAAGAAAGAGCCACAGAACCCTCGTACAGACCCGACCCCGTCCTGTAGTAGAAAGCTGCTGCTCTCCTACCACCATGGTGAGCAGTGCCTTTATACCAGTGCCTATGACACCCCCAGAGAAGTTGCCATCAAGTCTCCCACACATAGTGCGTCACCTCTGCAGTACTTTCCAGAGCAGAATGGAATTTCTTGAGACCCCCAGGGGCAGCCCCACCCAACTCCAGCCATGGATTCATCATGGAGCATGGTTCCATTTTCCGGCAGCCCCCAGAGCTATGCCAGTCCTTGCCATCCTCCCAAAATGGGGGCCGGGAGCCCCCTGCAGCTTCCTACCAGCCCCAGCTGTCGGAGCCCTGCCTGCCTTATCCCCAACAGAACTTCGAACGCGAATACCACGACCCCCTGTATGAGCAGGCAGTTGGGGGCTGGGGCAGCGTTGGGCACAGGTGCCCAGGGGCGGGGGTGGTGATCAAGCAGGAGCAGACGGACTTCACCTATGATTGAGACGTCCCTGGGTGTCAATCCATGTACCTACATGCAGACGGCTTCCCCGGCCCTTCCCCAGGTGATGGAACCATGGGTTATGGCTTTGAGAAGTCTTTTCGGCCCTTCCCAGAAGATGTCTGTGTAGTTCCAGAGAAATTTGAAGGGGACATCAAACAGTAGAGTCTAGGGGCATTCCGGGAAGGGCCTCCCTACCAGCGCTAAGGCTCTCTACAGCTCTGGCAATTCTTGGTCGCTCTGTTGGACGACCCGACTAACTCACACTTCATTGCCTGGACTGGCCGAGGGATGGAATTCAAGCTCATCCAGCCAGAAGAGGTCGCTCGGCTCTGGGGCATTCAGAAGAATTGTCCGGCAATGAATTACGACAAGTTGAGCCGTCCGCTTCGCTCCTGTTATGAGAAGGGGATCATGCAGAAAGAAGGTGGCTGGTGAATGCTATGTGTACAAGTTTGTGTGTGAGCCCGAGGCCCTCTTCTCTCTGGCCTTCCCGGACAATCAGCGCCCAACCCTCAAGTCTGCATTCGACCGGCCAGTCAGCGAGGAAGACATTGTCCCCTTGTCTCACCTGGACGACAGCCATGGGTATCTTCCAGAGCTTGGGGGCCCTGTCCAGCCCTATGGGCCTCCTAATAGCCTCTGACATCTCACCAAGAACCCAACGAGCTCCCCAGGTGGGGGCAGGGGACACCGACCATCCTTTTTGTACATATGGATAAATTTGGCCGTTGGCAGGAACTGTTCATTCCCTTCTCTGACACTCCAGGAAACTTTGGGGGGCAGTTCCCTAGCCCTGGTCACCCCTTCTCCCTTTCCTTCCCCAAATGAAATGGAACCCTCCCATGGCGCTCACTCAAATGGCTGGAGAGGGTGGAAAAAGATCTTGTCCATAAGTACAAGGCTCTTTCACTTTTCCCTACTACCCAGGGGGCTCAGCTCAGGCTCTCCCCATTTCCTTCTAAATGGTTCACTCACCTCCCTTTTTCCCCAGGACAGAGAGAAAGCAAGGTTTGCCCCTACCAAGTAGGTCAGGGGAAAGAGGACTGACTCTTCCCCACCACCTCCAGTCCCAGTGGATCTTTGAGGTTCAGAAAGCTCCTATCAGGTCCCATGAAGAAAAGCAGAAGGCCTATATATGCCCCCAATGGCCAAAGCCCCAGATCACATTCCTTTTCCCTACCCCCTCCCCAACCTCTTGGTTACACTGGGTCCCCTTGGGGTCAATAAAAATGCTTTTTGAACTAAAAAAATATGTAAGTACAACATGTATACGCTTACATTTTCCCTAGAGAGCCAGTTATTAAACATTTAGCATCATGCCCCTTGAGCCCCTTCATCTTTCCTGGGTTCACAGTTTAGGTAGTACTCACTTAACACTCCCCCCATCCCTCAAAAAAGAACACAACCCTAAAGGACTCCTTTAGGAAACAAGAAGATATTGTTTTAGTAAGGCACTGAAATCTAGTCTTTTAATGGTGAATTTCACTTCAATGTTATTTATAGCTATTTTTCTTAAAAAATAAAAAAAAATATGTTTTGGCATTGTCAAGAACCTGTGAAAAAACTGGAAAAAAAAAATTAAAGGACTGGTTATATCACTAAACTTTTTGTTATAGCTGAGCACTGAGCTGGTATCTCTGATTTTTCCCAAACCACTATATAGTGAACTCCTCATCTTCAGATGCCATAGCCAAAGAAGAACACTTGAAAATGTATAAATCCTGATCTTGCTCCCAGGTACTCAGCTGCACTGATGAGATGCTTAGCATCTGATACGGCCTGCATGCTGATGGACAATAAGCCTTTGCAGTTTCTTTCTTTCTTTTTTTTGGCCTTTTTTTCCCTTAAGCTTCCCTGACAGTAGGGGGGATAAGAGTCCTGCTCCATCTTAGCATCTAGGACTGAGGTTAGCTAAGGGGTGTCAAAGCTGTCTTTTAGTCCTCCCTGTTTATGTAGTCTTGCTCTGGGGGAAACTACTACATTTGTTAGCCAGAGAATAATATCCAAAGTGATCTTGAAGTAAGGGGTCACAGACTGGTTAACACTTGTGGTGTTTCTGACAGCTGTCACCAAAACTTTCATTGTTAGGAATCATGAAATGGTTGTTACTGTGATAGCCAGAGATAACATGGAGCAAGTATAGCTCACCTGTGCCTGATATAGTCTATAGCTGTGCTCTTTGTTCTCTCCTTCTTATCCTCTGGATCTGGAATTGGCATGCCATTAGTCAGTTGGATCCTTTCTGGATGTATCATCTGTACCAGAAGAGAGATAGAGGGAGGCTTGAATATCTTTATCACAGGCCCAGTGGGATGCCTGTATCTTATCCATGTCACATGCAAGATGTATGGTTTGTGTTCAGAACCCAAGAGAGTGTCAGAACAGGAATTTTTCAGTGTAAAATGAAAGCCAGACTTTGAGATCCTCTCCAATAATGGGTTTAGGCTGGTTGGCATTCTGAAGCATCTGTAACAAAATGTATGGTACATCTATATTGCATGTGATATGGAATGTTCATTTGCTATGCCAAAAAGCATGCTATGCTAACTGCTGATACAAAGTAAGGTGTTCTCAGGATTCATAGAATCATTGAATCCCAAAACTCCAAGACAACTGAGGACATCCAAACTGCCCCCTACTTAATGGGAAAATCTCTTCTCAAAGAACAAAGAGTTTAATTGTAATTTTGGAAACCTGGTGGTTTATTCAAGCATGGGGATTTCTTAACATTAATTACAGAGTAGTGGTTCTGAAAAAATAGTCTCATACCTCATCAACCAGGACATCATTCTTTTCTCATTGGTCCCAAGTCCTAGCCACTCCTCATAAAATGGTAGGGTCATCTCATGAGAGATGCACCATTGGAAGATTACGCCAGATTTGGAGTCAGAAACCCTAACTTTCTATCTGACCTGTTCTTCCTTCATAGGATTATAGACAGATTTAGAGCTGGGACCATTCAGTCCCATTCCCTCGTTATACAGATAAAGGTCCAGAAAAATTATAAAACATATCCAATGTCACACTAGCTGAGTGAAACTTTGAACTCAAGCCCTCTGACTCCATACCTAGTATTCTTTCCACTGTGACACATTAGCTTGGGCTTGGACTTGGGAATATCACATAACTACCCCAAATCATCATTTTCTCATATTTTTCAAATAAAAACATCACTGCTTGTGACATTCGTTTCATGGGGTTGTTGTAAGGAAAGTGTTTTACAAAATGGTAATCATTATAGCAATGTGAGCTTATTATTGTTAGATGCTATAAATATGTAGGTTTTACCTTCTGTCATAATCTGTTAACTTGTGGAGAAAAGCCCTGTACTCTATTCTCTAGCATTATCCCCCTTGTCTTCTTGTATGTTATATATAGGAAAGCCTCTGGGGATAATATGTCATTCCTTCAAATGTGGTCTTTCTATCTAGATTGCCATAAATATGGAAAGGGCTTGAGCCATGAAGAATGAGAAGGGGCAGTTTTTGAAAGCGGAAGTGTCTGCCTCCTCTCATCTGTGGAGAGCAAGGACAGGTACAGCCTCTTGGTAAAATCATGAGCTGGTATGCACATCCTGTCACATAGTTTTAACTCAAGGCAACCTTCGCATTAGATCAAGTTGCTGATAGTCAGCAAGCTCAGTCAGCAAGCACTTAATGAGTGCCCATGGGGTGTATACAGTGCAGGACTGTTTGCCTACACAAACATATGTAGCAGAAAAGACCAGTGTGAGTCCATATATATTTCCCATATGTATTTATATTCTTCCATGTACACTTCATAGCTACCAGAACAAAAGAAATGGCTTGTTGTCTCAAAAAGCATTTTGACAACATGGACTTTGATCTGCCTCAGGTCAGATCCAAGAGCAGACATGTTTAAGGACCTTCCCAGAGCTAAGTGTACTTACTGAATAGAAACATAATCCCTGATACCCATGACCCAAAAATATCAATCCTCCCACTAATTCCTAGAGGTCGTAATTCATAAAAAGTATATGATATATGTCTAGGTAAAGAAAGTACACTGGAATAATAAGAATGAAAACAAAGCCTCACATTTTTTTTAATATCTCAGTGTTCTCTGATTTCCTCTCTTTGGGCATTTCTAGCCAGGTGTGCAGATTGAATTACCTTGAAGCTTTAATAAATGGTCATCTTGAGTTGCTGTGACTGGTATCAACCTTTCTGCTGAGGAGAATATACTTTTATAGAGGCAGCTATATGGCTCAGTGGATGAAGTGCCTAGCCTGAAGTCATGAAGACATGAACCATCAGATACTTACTAGCTATGTGACCCTGAGCAACACATTTCAGTTTCTTCAGCTGTAAAATGGGTGTATCCATGGAACCTACAGGGCAGGGTTATTGTGAGGATAAAATTAGATAATATTTGTAAAATATTTAGTATAGTGCATGGTATATAATGTATGCTTAATAAATGCTTATTTCCTTCCATCTTTACACATAGCTAGTATAGTCCCAAGGTGGCTGATAAACAGTCCATCACCATCACTGGCCCTGTTCTTGAAGCCTTTCCAGATTGGGAGGACCCAACAAAGAATGTACGTGTTCAAGCAGGACCTTTGGTGTGAGGACTTGCTGAGCTCTTTTCCAGGGCTGCTCATCCACTTTGGTGTTCCACATTCACCCAACACTCACCTATGCCTCCAAGAAGCTGCAGCATGCACAGTGGCCACACCCCAGCAAACCATCTTTGCGGATGGGCTAAATGAGCTTGAGTAACTGGAAGGCTTTAAACTTGTCGGTGAGTTAGGAGGATGTCTACCCCAAACATGAAAATTTTCCCTGGTGGAATGGGCACATGAGAATAACTTGTTCCAATGCCCATGAAAGTGGTTGAAGGAGACACTATGAAGTGCTTAGAGGTTGTCAGACATTGAAGACACCAAGTTCATCTACTGCATCCCAGATCATCACCAGTCATCTTTCTTGACTTTTGTCTTGCTACTGGACTTTGATAACTGTGGAAGAGAGAATGAGATTGATGACTCTCTGCAATTCTGCCTCACTTAAATCCAATTCACACACAAGTTAAGATATCATCCATGATGTCATTGGTCTTCAAAATGAAGGACAAAAGTACATAAAGAATTTAAAAGTTGCAAAGCACTTTATATGCATTATGCCATTTGATCTTCACAATAGTTCTTTCATACAAAGTCTTATGTATAGACCTGAAGGGGACCTCAGAGGTCATCTTGTCCAAAACTTAATTTCATAAATGAGAAAACCGAGGATCAGGGATATTAATTAAATTCCCCAAAGATGCGTAATAAATGTCAGAAATAGAATATGAACATAGCTCCTCTAATTACAGTACAATTGAGGAAACAGACTCAGAGAATTATTCAAGGTCACACAAGCAGTACTTTGGTCAAGCCATGTCTCCTGACCTTATTTTCAGTGAACACAGATATCGTCTTATGACAATTACCCTCAAACGATCTTTTGCTAGAACCATATTTATTGCTTATAAAGTCCAATCAAAACCACAGTTAAGCAATCTTAGTCATATTGGCCAAATTATGTCAAGTTAATTCAGAAGAAATATCTTAGTAACATTTACAACAGAAGCATTAAAAGGCTGGATTGTCATCATGGAACAAAAAGATTTCAGTATGTAAGAAGCAAGAGTAAGGAGCAAGATGGGGAGAAAAATACAGAATGGGAGACCATTGCTCTGACTGGATTAAGAGATGTTCAATTTGGGGGGGTGTGGAGCCAAGATGGCAGAGTAAATGTGGGGACTCAACTGAGCCATACCCCAAACTGGTCCAAATACCTTTGAAAATGACTTAATTCTAAAGGAGCAGAAGCAACAAAAAGTCAAAGTGAAACAAATTTCCAGCCCAAGACTACTTGAAAGGTCATCAAGAAAAATCTGTTGCACCAGCTTAGTAGAGGAGAGCAGTCCAGTGCAGACCAGACCCAGCAAACCCAGAGCAGGCTTTGGAGTGACTGAATCACTGGCAGCAGTGGTGGTTCTGACTTCTCAGTCCATAGATTCCAAAGACAACTTGAAGGTTGTCCAGAAAGGTCTGTTGCACCACGGAGAGAGAGGAGCACAGTGTGGTATGGGCTATATCAGCACAGCCCTGTCTACAGTAAATTAGGAGCAGGCCTGGGGAGTGACTGAATCACAGTAGCAGTGGCAGCACCAGCTGCTGTTTCCAAAGCTCTCAGTCCAGACAGTAAGGGGATCAAACTACTGCTTAGAAGGAGATTACAGGGTTCTTTTTCCTGGCACTGAGGCAGGACTCTATTGTTTCATCCATCCATTGATCTGGGTTGCAGTCACGGGTGGCAATCCTGGGGTGAGGAGGAGCACTAGCATAGGAGAAATTATGGCTACAGTGGAGGGGGTGCCCTCCTCCCAGATCCAGGACAGAAAGAGTGCTCGTGGTCACTTGCAGACCAGGGCACAGGCCAGGAGAGTAGTAGATAACTCTCCTTAGATCATATCACCTTGGAAGAACTGAAAATTTACAGGCCCCTAGAAATATCTCTGAAAATAGCTGCAAAAAACCCCTGGAGCTTGGCTTGGGAGAGTGCACCGCCCCCCCCCCCCCCATGCTGGAAGCAGAGTCCTACTTTAACAAAGAGTTAAAAGTCAAGCAATAGGCTGGGAAAAAATGAGTAAACAACAGGAAAAAAAATTCTGACTATACAAAATTATTATGGTGACAAGGAAGATCAAAACAAACATATAGAAGACAACAAAGTCAAAGCTGCCACATCCAAAGCCTCCAAGAAAAGTATGAATTGGTCTCAGGCCATGGAAGTGGTCAAAAAGGATTTTGAGAATCAAGTGAGAAAGGTAGAGGAAAAATTATGAAGAAAAATGAGAGTGATACAAGAAAATCATGAGAAAAGGATCAACAGCTTGGTAAAGAAGACACCAAAAAATACTGAAGAAAATAACACCTTAAAGAACAGTCTAGGACAAATGGCAAAAGAGGCCCAAAAAGCCAATGGGGAGAAGAATGCCTAAAAAGCAGAACTTTTCAGTTGGAAAAGGAATTCAGAAATCTCACTGAGGAAAATAATTACTTAAAAATGAGAATTGAGTAAACGGAAGCTAATGACTTTGTGAGAAACCAAGAAGCAAGAAAATAAATGCAAAAAGAATGAAAAATAAAAGATGATGTGAAATATCTCATTGGAAAAATAACTGACCTGGAAAATAGATCCAGGAGAGATAATTTAAAAATCATTGGACCATCTTAAAGCCATGATCAAGAGTAGAGCCTAGATATCATCTTTCAAGAAATTATGATGGAAAACTGCCCTGAGATTATGGAACCAGAGTGTAAAATAGAAACTGATAACCTCCTGAAAGAGATTCCAAAAGGAAAACTCCCAGGAATATTATGGACAAATTCTTAACAAGTTCCCAGGTCAAGGAGAAAATATTGCAAACAGCCAAAAAAGAAACAGTTCAAGTACTGTGGAGCCACAGTCAGGCTAACACAAGATTTAGCAGCTTCTACATGAAGTAGTATTGGAGGGCTTGGGACATGATATTCCAGAGGGCAAAGGAGCTAGGATTACAACCAAGAACCACCTATTCGAGCAAAACTGAGTATAATCCTTCAGGGGAAAAAATGAGCATTCAGTGAGATAGAGCATTCAGTGAGATTCAAGCATTCTTGATGAAAAGACCAGAGCTGAATAGAAAACTTGACTTTCAGATACAAGACTCAAGAGAAGCATAAAAGGTAAATAGGAAAGGGAAATCACAAGGGACTTAGTAAGTTTAAGCTGTTACCATTCCTACATGGGAAGATGATAGTTACAACTCATAAGACCTTTCTCATTATTAGCTTTGCTAGAAGGAGTATATATAGACAGAGGGAAAAGGTGTGAGTTGAATACGAAAGGATGATAACTAAAAAATAAAATTAAGGGGTGGAAGTGGAATGTCCTGGGAGAAAGAGAAAGGGAAAGATAGAATGAGGTAAATTATCTCACATAAGAGAGGCAAGAAAAAGCTTTAAAGTAGAGGGAAAAAGGAGAGAAGTGAGGAAGAGCGAGTGAACTTTACTCTCATCAGAACTGGCTCAAAGAAAAAAAATGTACACAAGCAATTGGGTGTAGAAATCTATCTTACAATACAGGAAAGTAGGAGGAGAAGGGCATAAGAAAAGGGTGGGTAATAGAAGAGGGGGCAGGATGGGGGAGGGGGTAGTCAAAAACAAAACACTTTTGAGGAGGGATAAGGTGAAAGGAGAGAGAGAACAGAGTAAATGGGGAGGGAATAAGATAGAGGGAAATAAAATTAGTGATAGTAACTGCAAAAAAATTGAAGCAAGTTTCTCTGATTGAGACCTCATTTATTTAGAGAACTGAGTCAAATTTATAAAAATAATATCCAATTCCCAATTGATAAATGATCAAAGATATGATCAGTTTTCAGATGAAGTAATCAAAGCTACTCATCATATGAAAAGAAAATACTCTAACTCACCAATTACTAGAGAAATACAAATTAAAACAATTCTGAGGTACTACCTCATACCTATTAGATTGACTGAGGACAGAAAAGGTAAATGACAAATGTTGCAGGAGATGTGGGAAAAATGAGACATTAATGCACAGTTGGTGGAGCTGTGAACAGATTCAACTATTCTATAGAACAATTTGGAACTATGCCCAAAGCACTACAGAACCATGTGTACCCATGGACTTAGCAATACCACTACGAGGTCTGTATTCCAAAAGTGATAAAAAAGAAAAAGGACCTATATGTACAAAAATATGTATAGCAGCTCATTTCTGGGGGCAAAGAATTAGAAATTGAGGGGATGCCTGTCAACTGAGGAATGGCTGAACAAGTTGTACGTTATTATGATGGAATACTATGGTACAAGAAATGACGAGCAGGATTCTCTCAGAAAAAAACCAACCAACCAAAGAAACCTGGAAAGACTTGAATGGTCTGATACAAAGTGAAATGTATTGTGTAATAAGTAACTGCAATAGTGTAAGATGATCAGCTGAGAATAACTTAGCTATTATTACAAGTACAACAATCCAAGACAACTCTGAAGGACTCACAATGAAAAATTCGATCCCTCTCCAAGGAAAGAACTGATGGTGTCTGAATACAGATTGAAGTGTGTGTGTGTGTGTGTGTATACATACATACATACATACATACATACATACATATATATACATATATATATATATATATGTATATATATATATATATACACTTTATTTTCCTTGAGTTTTTTGGTCAAGGTTTTCTTTTACTATTTTGACTATTATGGATATGTTTTGCATGACTACACATGTATAACCTATATCAAATCGCTTATCTTCTCAATGAGGTGAGGTGGTGGCGAGGGAGGAAGGGAGAGAATTTGGAACACAAAGCTTTAAAGATGAATGTTAAAAATTGGTTTTATATTTAACTGGGGAAAAAGTAAATACTAAATAAAGACTGAAAAAAAGAAAAGAGAGAATACCATTTTATATTCTACTTTACTAAAATTGTGTTCTTTTTTCACTGAATCTCTAGCAATTTTTAAATAAATCAAAATATTATGTACAGATTTTTTCAAAAAAATGTTAAACTTGGAAAGAAACATGTAGCAGAACAATGTCTTATCTATATTAATTATTCCTGCCCCATGACATCCTTTCTCTTCCCCTTCTTAATCTTCTACCTGTTTATTATTCCCTAGGTATCATTCTACCATTTTTTCTTATCTTCCCATTCCTAACTTAACTGGGACAGATAACCAAAATTAGAATAAAAATTTGACATATCCAAAAACTGCAAAATGGTCGACTACATCAAAATATACTTTCAATTTCTGCTCACCTCCCTTATCTATTCATAGAAGTTCTGCTTGGAATATTATCCAGGGGCCAAGATGATGAAGTAGAGGAAGCAGCTGAGGACTCCCAATATTCCATTCCAACAACTTGGAAATAGCCCCTCATATCACATCTTGGAGCAGAAGAGCCAAAAGAAAAAGGTCGTAGAGAGACATTTATCTACCGTAAGAGAATCTAAAAGGTCAGAAGGAGATATCTGTAACACTTGGGTAGGGGGCAGTATGGGGAAAACTGGAGCCCATGAGGTATCAGCAGCAGCAGCAAGGTCTGAAGGCCACTGCCACAGTGGCAACAGCAGTTTTGGGAGATTTCAGCCCCTAAAGGGTAAGGGATTTGGATAACCAGACAAAAAGAAATTAGAGGGATATTTGCTATCACTGGGTGTAGCTGGTGCTAGTTGGAAACTCTATTGCTCTTACATGTTTCTGGGTCATAATTCAAGGGTGCAGACAGGTACTCCAGTGAGCCACAAGGGAACAGGAGCTCTGAGAAAACCACTGGGCCTTATGGCTGCAAAAGAGCAGGTGACCCACATGCCATTCCAGTGCTCAGAAGAGTGCTAGTGCTTGCAGCTACAAAAAAAATCAGGGCCCCCTACTGAGTAAAGACCAGAGCATAGATCAGAATAGCAGTATCCACACCTGTCCCCAGATCACATGCATTTGAAAGCATGAAAAATTTGTGGACCACAAGAACTGGCGCTGAAAACAGCAGCATGAAAACAGCCTGGGGCTTAGCACAGTGTCTCTCCAAACCTGGATGAGCAGAACCCAACTTTAGCATAAATTTCAAAGTTAAAAAAAATAGATTGTGAAGAGTAAATAACAAAGACCATAAAAAGCTATTGTGATGGCAGGAAAGACCAAGACATAAATTCAGAAGAAGGCTACAGTGTGAAAACAGTCACAAACACAGCCTGAAAAAAATGCTAATTCCACATAAGCCCAACATGAGTCCTTAGAAGAATTAAAAAATGAGATAAAAGTAGTAGAAGAAAAATTTGGAAAAGAAATACCATAAAGCAAGGGAATTATGAAAAGGGAATTAAAAGCTTGGTAAAAGAGGCACAACAATATTGAAGAAAATAACACTTTGCGAATGGAGCCAAGATTGCAGAGTGAAAGCAGAGAAGCAGGATATAGTTTCCTTCCTTATCTCTTTTAATTAAATCCATCTTTGGTTTTGCTTTGTCTGAGATTAAGATTGCTACCCCTGCTTTGAGAAATAAATTAAAGATATCTATAGTCATATGAAAAAAATGCTCTAAATTACTATTGATTAGAGAAATGCAAATCAAAACAACTCTTAGGTACCACATCTCTCCTGCAAACTGGCTAATATGACAAAAGAGGAAAATGATAAATACTGGAGAAGATGTGGGAAAATTGGAGCACTATTGCATTGTTGGTGGATTGTTCTGAAGATCAATTTGTAACTATGCCCAAAGGGCTATAAAATGTGCATTCACTTTGACCACACAATACCAAAGAGATCATATAAATGGAAAAAGTACCCATATGTACAAAAATATTCATAGCAGCTCTTTTTTGTGGTGGCAAAGAATTGGAAATCAATGGGATGCCCATCAATTGGGGAATGGCAAAACAAGTTGTGGTACGTGGATATGATGGAACACTATTGTGCTATAAGAAATGAGGAGCTGATGGACTTCATAATAACATGGAAAGACTTATATGAACTGATGCTGAGTGAGGGGAGCAGAACCAGGAGAACATTATACACAATTATAGACACATTGTGTCTGTGATGACTAACTTTGATAGAATTGGCTCCTTTCAGCAATGCAAGGTTCTAAGACAACTCCAAAACACTTATGATGGAAAAAGCAATCCACATCCAGAGAAAGAATTATGAAGTCTGACTGCAGATTGAAGCAAACTATTTGCTCTCTCTTTTATTTTTATTTATCTATTTATCCATTTATTTATCTATTGTTTCTTCTTTCTTGTGGTTCATTCCATTGGTTATAATTCTTCTTTATAACTTGACTATTGTAAAAATATGTTTAATGTGCGGGTATATGTAGAACCTATATTCGATTATCTGCTGTCTTGGGTGGAGAGGGGGAATCAGAGGGAGGGGGAGAAGATATGGAACTCAAAAACTTATGGAACTCAATGTTGTAAACTAAAAATAAATAAATTTAAAAGGAAAAAAAGAAAATATCACCTTAAGAACAAATTGGCCTTATGGAAAAAAGAGGCTCAAAACTCACTAAAGAAAAGAATTCCTTAAAAATTAGAACTGGGAAATGGAAGTTAATGACTCCATTAAACTTCAAGAAATTATAGAATAAAATGAAAATATTGAAAAAAAATGAAGAAATTGTCAAATATCTCATTTGAGAAAACCAACAGATCTGGAAAATAGATCAAGGAGAGATTACTAAATTGTTGGGCTGCCTAAAAGCTATGATTTAAAAAAAAGATACTAGATATCATATTTCAAGAAATTATAATGGAAAATTATCCTGATATCTGAGATCCAAGGGGTAAAATAGAAATTGAAAGAATCTACCAATCACCTCCTCAACAAGATCACAAAATGAAAACCCCCAGGAATATTATAGCCAAATGCCCAAACTCCTAGAATATTGTAAGTGGTCAGAAAGAGACAATTTAAACATTGTGGTGCCACAGTCAGGGTTACAGAAGATTTAGAAGCTTCCATGTTAGAGGAGCAGAGGGCTTGGAATTTTTTATTCTGGAAGGCAAAGGAGTTAGGATTACAACCAAGAACAATCTACCTGGCAGAACTAAATATGATCCTTCAGAGAGAAAAAAAAAAAGATATTCGATGAAGTAGAGCACTTTCAAGTAGATTCCTGACAAAAAGACTAGAGCTGAATATAGAATCTGACATTCAAACACAAGACTCCAGAGAAGGAAAAAAAAATTTAAAAAGGTAAACTTGAAATAATAATCATAAGACTCAATATAATTGAAGTATTTACATTCCTATACAGGAAGATAATATATGCATTTCCTAAGAACTTTATCATTATTAGGGCAGTTAGGAATTTGCATAGACAGAGGGAGTGAGTATAAGTCAATTATTTTGTGATGCTTTCAAAACAATTAAGGGGTGAAATAGAGGCAGGCATGGGAGAATGTGGAAGAAAGAGGTAGAATGAGGAAGATTATCTCATATAAGAGAGGTATTCAAGGAAGTGCTTTTACAGTAGATGGAAAAATGGGAGGTTGCAGGCAACACTTGAACATCACTCTCATTGCAATTGGGTATAGAAATCTATCTCACTCAACAGGGAAATGAGAGGGGACGGGGAGAAGAGAAAGAGTGGTGATAAAAGAGAGTGCAGGTTAAGGGAAACACTGGTCAGAAGCAAAACAGACTTTTGAGGAGGGGCAGGATAAAAAGAGAGAGAAGCATAAAAAGAAGAAAATAGGATAGATAGAAATAAACCATAATCATAACTGTGAATTTGAATGGGATGAACTTGTCCATAAAATGGAAGTGGATAGCAGAATGTATTTGAAACCAGAAAACAATAAGATGTTGTTTGCAAGAGATGCCCTTGAAACAGCAAGATGCATACAGAGTTAAAATGAAGGGCTGGAGCAGAATCTATTTTGCTTCAGCTGAAGTAAGAAAAGCGAGGAGTAACAGTCATGATCTTTGACAAAGGAAAAGCAAAAATTGACCTAATTATAAGAGACAATCAGGGAAAATACATTTTGCTAAAAGATACCAAAGAAAATGTGGCAATATCAAAATTTTACATTAAGTTTCTCTGATAAACAGCTTTCTTCTCAAAAGTATAGAGACTGAGTCAAATTTACAAAAATAAGGGACATTACCTGATTGATAAATGTTCAAAGTATATGAACAGACAGTTTTCAGAACCTGAAATCAAAGCTTTCTCTAATTGTATTGAAAAATGCTCTAAATCACTATTGGTTGGAGAAATACAAATTTAAACAGGTGTGAGGTATCATCTCACACCTGTCAGACCTGACAAGTGCTGGAAGGGATGATGAAAAATAGGACATTAGTGAACTATTGATGGAGTTGTGAGCTGGTCCTACTAGTCTGAAAAACCATTAGGAACTATACCCAAAAGTCTATAAAATGTTGTAACAACAATGCTACTTACAGCTACTGTGGCTGTGTAAGGCCAATAACACCAGCAAACAGGAGGGCTGCCAGCACAGGTTTATTGATCTGCTTTTCTAAAGAAAGCAACTTTAAGGGCTTTATAATCTCACTTTAATCAAATATACATATATTATTCACTTAGTTCAGGGGAAAAAGTCAGCACCCAGAACTTCAGAGCAAACACAAACAGAAATTAGAAGCAGAAATTATAAACAGAGCATAATATTACAAACCAACAGACAGGCTTCTGTCTGTCTGATCATAGCAATATATACACATTTACCAGAGAGAGAAGCACCAGCATCTGTTTTTTCAAAGCCTGGAGGCTCCTTAAAGGATACCCAGAGTCTCATCTGGTCAAATCACACTACACTCTTCCAGTGATCGAGCCCCAAACAAAATGCTAACCTCAGAACATATATACTCTCTTTAGGGTGTGGGCCTTCTTACAAAGGCAAGACTCACTTAAAGGTACTAGATTGCCTCAGTACTGAGAAGCACTCCAAAAAAAAAAAAACTTCTTGCTTGCCCTTACAACTGTGCATAACTTTTGACCCACTAATACAATACTATGTCTGAATTCAAAATACATCAAAGGAAACAGACCAAAATGTACATAAATACTCATAGCAACTCTTTTTGTGGTTGCAAAGAATTGGAAATTTTGGAAATTGAGATGTCCAGCAACTCAGGAATGGATGAACAGGTTGTGACATATGATTTATAGCACACTACTGTGCTATAAAAAATGACAGAGGAGTATGGTTTCAGGAAAAAAAAACATGAGAAGACATATATAAAAAGATTTAAAGTAAAGTGAGCAGAATCAAGAGATATGCAGTAACAATCATGTCGTAATAAAGATCAGCTATGAAACACTTTTCTACTCTGATCAATACAATGATCCCATAAAATTCAAAGGACTCATGAAGAAAATTGCCATCTACCTCCAGAGAAAGAAATGATCAACTCTGAGTGCATATTCAAGTATAGTTTTCTCACTTTCTTTATTTTTCTTACTTTTTTGTGTGATATAGCTAATACAGAATTTAAAGAGATTTATTTCATGAGGGTAACCAATATCATATTGCTAGCCTTCTCAGTAGGTGAGGGAGGGAGGAAAAGGGAGGGAGGGAATTCAGGATTCATTTTTTAAATGTTAAAAATGAATTAAATTGACCATGAGGTCATAAAACAATATTAGGGCATAAAAATATTACAACCAAATGTAGAAACCAGAAATACTAAATGCATGGTTTTTAGACCATTATGCCATAAAAATTACATATAACACAAGAGTGTAAAAGCACAGATTAAAAATTAATTGGATAATAATCGAATCCTAAAGCATTAGTGTGCCAAAAAGAAAAAATTATAGAAATGATCAATAATTTCAGTAAATGGAATGAAAACAATGGGACAACATACCAGATTTTGTGGGATGTGGCCAAAGCAGTACTCAAGGGATACAACTAAAAAAAGAAAACTAGAAAAAGAACAATTTTAAAACTCCTAGTTAAATACCCAATTGGTAATAGAGAAATTTAAGGGAGACATTAACAAAATTGAAAGTTTAAAAAAACCCAACAACTTTGAACTTGTAATAAAACTAGGAATTGCTTTTAGTTTTTTTTAATAGATAAATCATCTATTAATTTGATTAAAAAAAAAAAAACTAAGAGCTTGAACGTTACTCCAATTGGAACTGACGTAAAGAGGGAATAATATACACACTCAGCTGTGTATAGAAATCTACCTTACCCTACAGGAAAGTAGGAATGGAAGTAATGAGGTGGGGAGGTGTCGATAGAAGGAAAGGTGAATGGGGAAAACATTAGTCAGAAACAAAAATAAAATTGAAAATGGATGGGGTGAAAGTTGAGAGAGATAGAAGAGAGTAGGATAAACAGATAAACTAGGAGGGAGGAAATACACAGTTAATAATCATAACTGTGAAAACAAAAATTATAGCATGCTTCTCTGAAAAGTTCTCATTCCTAAAATATATAAGGAATTCAGTCAAATTCCAGCAACTATCCAACTGATAGTCAATAGCTATGAAAAGATAATTTTCAGAAGAAGTAATCAAAGCTATTGATAGTTACATGAAAAAATAATCGAAATCCCTATTGATTAGAGAAATGAAAGTTAAAACAACTCTGATTTGCCACATGCCAACAAAACAGAAAAGGAAAATGATATTATATCTGAGCCTGCTTTGAAGTTGGTTGGGGCAGGCCTGAGATAGAAAAGTTACCCTCCATCAAACCCTTACAAGGGTGCACAAGGGTAGGATTTTGACAGTCAGTTATTGACAAGGGAAAGATAGAGAACATAATTTTTAAAAAGCTATTTTTAACATTGACTTAGTTTTAATTTTTGAGTTCCAAATTCTCTCCCTCCATCCCACTCCTCCACAACCAACTTCAGGGGATATGGGAAAATGTACTAAATAATTGTTGGTGGAGTTGTGAACTGCTCCAAATGTTCTGGAGAACAATTTGGATCTATGCTCAAAGGGCTATAAAACTGCATATCCTTTGACCAAACACTCCTAATACCAAAGTGATCAAACAAAAGGGAAAAGTAACTATGTGTACTTTTTTTTTTTAATTGGGGCTCTTTTTGTGGTGGCAAAAATTTCAAAACTGAAGGAATGATCATCAATTTAGGATTGGCTGCACAAGTCGTGGTATGTGTTTTTGATGGAATGTTATTGTACTACAAGAAATGATGAGCAGGATGGGGTCAGAAAAACCTGAGAAGACTTATATGAACTTGTATAAAATGAAGTGAGCACAACCAGGAGATAATTGGACACAGTAACAGCAATAATGAATTATCACCTTGAAAAACTTAGCTACTCCGGTCAAGACTTCTTCTGTCTGTATGTTTTGGTCTTCTTTGTCACCAAAGAAAGAATCCAAAGTCTGAGACTGAATCTGGGTGCATTTTTGCTGCCTGGCCATATTCCCAGCCAACTAACTTGACCCTTGAGTTTTTCCATGGGGTATGACTGCTTGTAGAGTTTAGAGAACTATGTTCCACGCTTGGGGGATGCACCAGCTCTGCCACACCAGCACTCCTCCTTCCCCAAGAACCCCCAACCCGGACTGGACTTAGATCTTCAGCAGGCTCTTCACTCCTGCTCTGATCCACCACTTAATTCCTCCCACCAGGTGGGCCTGGGGCCAGAAACAACTGCAGCTGAACTTCTGTAGCTGCCCCACCTCCACTGCCCCCGGGGGCGGGGGCCAAACTGCAAACTCCTTCCACTCCCACAGCTTTTCCCACTAACCTTCTCTGTTGTCTTTGGTGTTTGTGGGTTGAGAAGTCTGGTAACTGCCGCAGCTCACTGATTCAGGGTGGTAGGGCACACTCCAACCGGCTCCTGGTCTGGCTGGTCCATGCCATTTATGCTGGGCTGTGCTCCACTCCGCTCTACTCCCAGTTCCGTGTGGGATAGACCTCACCCAGAGACCATCCAGGCTGTCCTGGACTGGAGCCCTGCTTCCCTCTGCTGTTTTGTGGGTTCTGCAGTTCTAGGATTTGGTTCAGAGCCATTTTTTATAGGTTTTTGGAGGGACTCGGCAGGGAGCTCATGCTAGTCCCTGCTTTCCAGCCGCTATCTTGGCTCCCCAGTCTTCTCTTAAATGTCTCTCTCTTTCTGTCCTCTCAGTGTAAAGGTGGTTCTCTAAGCCACAAAGAATAGGCAAGGAATATCCTTCTCTTCCTCTAAGATGGCATCCTAAGCAAGCCTTATACCTTAGGAGAGAAGATATAAATAGGACCACCCCAATCCTAGACGCAGGCTTCAAATACTCACATCACAGAGCATATAGGTATGAAAAGTATCAAATTACCAACTTTCAGATGTTCACATGCTCATCCTTACACTTTGAGGCCAGCAGAAAAGAGAGGCCTAAGAGACAAGCATTGTCCTTTTAGTATGGAGTTCCAGCTTTCCAACAAATTATACATATCATCATGGCTGATAAAAATAGTTATAGGATATCTCCACCTGCTCTGAAGTGGTAGGAAAGAAGGGGAAAGCTCTCCTTTATCATGTGGCCACTAGAGAGTAATTTAGGGTCATTTCAAATTCCATGTCTTCCATTAAGTTTTTTCTTCAACTGGATGTCTTCTATCCTAATGTTGGTTTCTTATAATACTTTGTCTGTACTTGTCTAATGGAACTTTTATTCTTCTCGTATTCTTGTGCTTCAAAAACTTGACTTACCTTCTTACCCATTACAGCATCAGCCTTGCAATCATGGGCTATGTGTCTCAGTTATTTTTGTGTCACATATATGGCCCAAATGTTTTACATGTAGTTCCTATTTAGCAAATGTTTGCTTAGTTCAATTGAAGTTATAAAAATTATCCTGTTTCCATTTTTTATTGTGTGAAACTATCTTCTTTTGCTGAAAAATTTCAACGATAAAAGAAAATAGACTGACTTTCATGGTATGCTTCATTTTAATGCCTTGCTAGCTTCAACAGATTTTATTCTCTCAGTGGCTCAAAAAAACGGAACATTGGATATAGAAGATAATCTAATAGTCTCCTAGGAATATATCTATTGTGGGTCAGGGTACTTTCAGCTATGAATTTATCACTGACATTATATAATCAGCCAGAAACCATATATGGAAAGGGAAAGTTTTGGACACAGCTCAGTTGGAGTGTTTTGAGTAGGGGGAAGTGGGAAAGAAGCCTAGAAATGGGTTTCATGAAGCAACATCCAGTGTAAATATTGAACTGACATATTATGCAATTAAATCAGTAGGTTTGAGGAAACATGAGACTTGAATTTATGGAACCATGCACATGAAAAGATTACTTTCTTGGAAAGGGGAAAGATGGACACCAGGAAAATTTAGGTGATATACAAAGAACAACATCAATAAAATATATTTTAAAAAGAAATATCCTTACATAGATGATCTGACAGGAAAAAGAGGAAATAGATTACAAAATTGGAAGCAAAAGTACAATGAAATGACTTTGGATATATGTACTGGAATATGTTTTTTATATAGTATCAATTTGAGACTAACTGAGGGGAGGAAGAGAGGCCTAAATGCTTTTGTTCATTTTGTCAACGAATTGGAAATCAAATGCTATCTGTGTGTGCTTGGAGTAAGGTTGAAATTTGGTTTTAAGAAGAAAGTGCCAATTCTTATTTCTTACTTTTAAAGCCCACTCCAGTTTTGGGGAGATAAGTAGGCAACATTATGGATTATAGATAGCCCTTGATTTGGAATCCAAAGCTCTGAAATTCAATCTCAGCTGTTCCCCTTACTCATTGGGTGACCTTGGATAAATCACTTAAAGACTCTGAGCCTTAGTTTCCTCTTCTATAAATCGGACATAATAATGTTTTCTCTGTTTACTTTAGATGATTATTGTGAGATCACATATGCTTGGTAACACGTGAATACATTGCAACTACCACTACTGTAAGTGAAAGACTAAATTTTGGAAGCAATGGAATCAAACCAGTAAGAGACCATAAAGATGTTCTTACCTGAATGCTCTAGATCCAGAGATCTTGTGTAGTATAGTAATTGTGAAGTTGAAGAGAAAGTTTTACAGATCAGGGTAGGTGCTAGATCTATTATTTCATTGGCATATGTAAGACTTACTGAGAAATTTCCTCTAGTAATATAGATTCTCTTCTTTTCTACAAGTTACAGACTTAGAAAATTGTCTAGATCATTGAATTGTTAAGTGACTTGCAGAGGGTCACACAGCCAGGATGTGTAAGAGGTACTTGGTGAACTCATAAACTCCCAGGTGTTCAATTATAGTCTCTATGCAGATGATTCCCAGATCTTTTATTCAGCCCTAGTAGCTCTCCTTGTAAGGAGGGCTCTCTGTCCACATGTCTTCTTGAACATTTTTTTTCTTTTCTGAAATAAGCCAAAAAACCTCACACTTGGCCTTGATTGAGCAAAAGAAAACAAAAGCACTAAAGACTGTGTGTGAGACATCACTCGGAACTTGGCTACATGGTAGCATTTTGATAATAATTTACCATTTATAGAGAAATTTTCTAGCATCTGAAAATATTTTATTGATATGAAAAGTTAGTGTCCAGGATGTATCAAAAATGAATTAGCCCTTTAAATTTATTTTTTTTAAATCCCGGATTCTTGTCATTTCCCAAAGTTTGATGTGGGAATGAATCAGTCATCACACATAAAGCTACTCAAGAATTTTGAAGAAAGTCAGGAAGAGGTGGAATATCACTCAAGTGTATCTGATTCTATTCATATCCCCAATATCATAGTCAGGTAGATACCATATAGCAATCTTGCCTGGGACAATGGAACTTTTAATCACTTCAGGAGATTTCAGATATAGAAATTTCCACAGAAAGGGTAGGGAAGAGTACAAAACAAAACAAATGAACAAAAAAATCTCAGAGTATGTAGATATAGATAGATAGATAGGTAGATAGATAGACAGACATACAGAGAGATAGACAGATAATTTACTATCATAATGTCTTATCTTCCATTAGACTGTTTCAGAATCTCAGGGTTTAAAGGGACCTTAGAAATCATCCAACATAACCCAAACTTAAATTAGGATGTCCTTATACCACATATTTCTCACATGATCTAGATTTTTCTTGAAGATTTCTAGAAAGTGAGATCACATGACTTCTTGATATATCCCATTCCACTTTGGGATAGTTCCAATTATTTGGAAGTTTTCCAAATTTTCCAAATTCCAAATTTTCTTCTTTATCCTTCTCCCACTTCACAATTACCCAAACAATTGAAAATAACTATCATATCCCTATTGAATTTCATCTTTTCCAGTCTAAACACTCTCCAAGTGTTTTTCTACGGTGCCAAATTGTTTAGAGGCAACCCTGAACTCATGGGTTTGTGTTCTTCCAAGGACTGTTTCAAGTTGGCTGCCATGCCAGCATGGCCCATTTGACTTGATGGAAGGAAAGAGATGGAGAATATCAGAAAGCAGACAAGTGACTGGGCAGGGGTAGGGGGCAACTCAAGTTAATTTTGCTTAATGTAAAACTCCCATCTTCTGCTGTCTAGGAAGAAGGCAAGATACAGTCACTCATGGCATTAACTAGAGAAGAAAGAATCCAAATATATGTATATGGAATGATCACAACGGACCAGTCATCATGACTATTGGCTTGGCTTAGAAACTACAGGAATGTTCACCATTGCTCATGACACATGATGCTGGCTCTTATTGTTTTGCTTAACTTGACAGGAAAGATGAAAACATTTGAAAATAGGTTCTGCTTGACATGAAAGGAAAGATCATTCATATGTGAAAGAGGACCAGATATGAAGACTACGAGTGTGAATGTAGACTCTTCAGTCCTTTTGTCTCTATTGCTATCTTGTCTCCTTATACTTTTGTCCCTTTTTCTCCTAAGCTTGATGCACTATGGATTCTGAAATCCTTTATTCCTTCCCTTCTACTTGACTCATCAATCCAATCAACACTGTCACTGAATTCAACTTAAATATTCCAATATTGACATTTCCTAGGGGAAAACCAACTGGATGTACTAGAAGTTTTATCTAATAGATGTACCTTTTGTATGACCAACCTGTCTGCCCTCATCTAAGCACTCCACAGCATATCACTGTCCTTCTTAAAACATGATATCTAAAACTGCACATTGCCCCAAATATAGTCTGATCAGAGAAGAGGACAGCTAGTCAGGCACATAATTAGCACATAGAATTGTCTTGTTTAGATAAGTGAATAATATGCAAATAAGCTGTGTAGAGAAAATGTATGGTTTGATTCACCATTGTGAAAAATGAATACCATACAATGAATTTGGACTAAAACATATAGAAGCTACAGAAGCAAAGGGATGGTTATCTTTTGGAATCAGGAGTTTATGGGTACCTAGGCATCTATCCATATATCTTATAAGGAGATTAAGGGAACTGTGTTTGAAAATGTGTTCTGTATTTTTCAGATGCTCACCTGCTAATGAAATGAGAATTGCTAAAGTAACTTTCACTGTCACCTCTTACTGAATAATGCACATATACCTGAAATTCATGGCTGTAGGGTGTATCTGTACCTAAGAGAGCATGCTTGTAGAATGGTTCTATTGATTTGGGATTTTTAGTAATGTATTTGAAACACAAAGAAGCATTGCCTGCCATTGGAGACATCCGTAATATACTTGTCAGTTCATCTCCCTAGAAACAGAAGAAATGTTTATGACAAAATGTATGTCAATAATAACAACAACCCTGGTGCTGTCTGTCATAGATGTAGTATCTTTTATCCATGTGGCTCAAATCACTTTAATGTAGAGGGATTTAATCAGTTTAGGGAATGATCTTTAAAATGTGTACTCGAATTACACTTTTATTTCTTTGTGACTCCAAATCATTACAAGATCATAGGCTACTACAAAAAAAAAATCCCCATTTGGAATATAGATGATTCTCCCTCTCTGCCTTATAGTATTTATTCTACACAAAGTTAGGCAAACAGATTGTTTTTGAGGGGGATGAGTGTAGGGAAAGAAGCATAAATATTTATTAGGCATGGTATTTGTAATTTTATAGGTGTAGGGAACTCTCAGAAGAGAAAACTACTGCTACATTGGTCAAGTATTTTGGTCAAATATTTGGGATATTGGTCAAATCCCTTTGCAGATTAAAGAATTATCTAGGGAACTGAGGTTAAGTAACTCACCCAGGGTCATGCAGCATTTGTTAGTGTTTAGACTTGAACCCAGGCCTTTCTCATTTCAAAGACAGCTTCCTAGTTACTACTTCGCTATGGTATATTTATTATATGCACAATAAATTCCTTCAACAAAATATTTGCAAACAAACTGGGAAGAATGTGGAAGGATTTGTTAATTGTCAACATCCTTTTGTATAGAATATTTTTCAGTACTTTAACAGAACTGTACTTTCAGATATAGGTACTCCCATCTATCAGCTTAGATTAGATTCATCATTGTTTTCTCAAATTAAGTGTCAGCTAGGTGACACAGTGAATAGAACACTAGATCTGGAGTCAAGAAGACCTGAATTCCAATCTGACTTCAGATACTTATCAGCTATATAATCTTGGGTAAGTCTCTTTAGCTCTGTTTGCCTTAGGTTTCTCAACTGTAAAGTAATGATAATAATAGCACCTTCCTCCCAGGGTTGTAGTAAGTATATAATGAGAAAATATTTGTAAAGCAATATGTATATAAGAGCTGTTATATAAATGCTTAAAGTTGCTATTATTATTTTTCTCTACTTTTCTCCATAAATTCTTGATAGACAATCTACCTGTTGATAGTCTTACTGTTGGCTTTTATTTTTGCTTTTAAACCTAGTTCTGGGACCCATATTTGAATCGGGCTAGCTAGTTCTCAATTTTGATGTATGATCAGTCTACCTCCTTTTCTGATTAATGTCATTGTTAAAAATGTGTTATGGATTATTTGTGTCCCTCATATACCACTCTATTACCCTTCAGTTTTTGCATACCTTTGATTCTTTGGAGATTGTGATACTCCAAGATCTGTTATTTCAACATTGATAAATATACACATTGCTCAGAAATAGGCATACCATGCAATGTCAAGTGATGTATCATTGCTAGTCCAAAGTCTTGCTTGCAAACTAGAACAGATAAATCAGGTCAACAACCATGATCAGTAAATAATTGAACGGTACTAGTATAACTATGATTCTCACAGATAAAGAGTTTGAATGTCAAAAATTTGATGCAACATTTAAATTACAGTTACAGCATTAAACAGCATATACCAATATTTATGCCAATAATTTAGCAGATATTGGAAAATTAACAATAATCACATGGGATTAGCTAGTATAGATGAATTAAAAATGGCATCATTAGAAGGAAAAACTGTCTTTGATGACACCATAAATCAACTGCATTATTGGTGACATATTCAAATACTTTCCCTCCCACAATGCTTGAATATTCCATCCTGATTTGAAAAGAACAATAACAGTCCCTTTAATACTTAATTATGAACAATAACTACTCAGTAATGTCTTACTCAAGTAATACAAAGGTTTCAGTAGTCAACAAAGAAAGCTCAATTTATCTTAAAGACATCAGACTTAATAGAAAATTCATCTTTAGCCAAGTGTCCTCCAGGTCAAAAATAGCTGCTACACTGTATTCAGAAAAAAAACAATCATACATTAGGAGAATGTTTTAATTTAGACACAACAAGGAAGAAAGACAACTATTTGGCAGGAAGAGATAAAGATGAGACTCAACAGTTGATGGTTAACAATAGATTTTTTATGTAATTAAAATTATAACATGAGATGCACCCTGTGAAAATCCTAGATTTCAATTGTCCGTTATTCATGAAGCAAATTTTTTTAAATGCAATTTATTTATTTAACATATTTGGTTTTCAGCATTTATTTTCACAACATTTTGAATTACAAATTTTCTCCCCATTTCTACCCTCCCCCCCACTCCAAGATGGCTTATATTCTGGTTGTCCTGTTCCCCAGTCAGCCCTCCCCTCTATCACCCCCCTCCCCTCTCATCCCCTTTTCCCTTCCTTTCTTGTAGGGCAAGATAAATTTCTACGCCCCATTGCCTGTGTATCTTATTTTTTAGTTGCATGCAAAAACTTTTTTTGTTTTTGAACATCTGATTTTAAAACTTTGAGTTCCAAATTCTCTTCCCTCTTCCCTTCCCACCCACCCTCCCTATAATAATCCTCAATTAAGCATTTTCTATAAAAACATATTGTGCTAGATACAACAAATGTTTGGTCCTCATGCTCAAAGCTGTGAGCAATATGATACAAGGGAAGGAAAATGATATATAAAATATTTCAATTTCCCTTGAGGACTTTCCCTCATGTTTCTGTTCTTGCACATATTTAGGAACAGCACAGATCAGACTGACATCTAAATGATCATAATCACCATCATAAACATAAACTATAACTTGTATATAAGAAATGCAAAGTGAAAAAATAAGATAAAAATAAACACAAAGTTCAGAAGAAATCTGCCTCAGCAGGAAATTGAGGCTGACAGACATCAAATGAATTACTCATGGCCATGATGTGGAAATAAACCAAGACATGACTAAAGTCAAACATCTTCCAGTCGAAGTCCATAAGATACTTTCTATTTCCTCACACTACTTCTCATAAAGACATCTATGTTATAACAACAGAGGCATGAATACTGTATCACTTTGTTTTCAGTAAACCCTGCCATTGGTGATGATGACTTAATGAATTAGACTTTATGAGAATAGTGAACTAGGTATTGTTTTCTCATGAGTATAGAAAACTTACTGGGAAAATCTTTAGGTCCTAAATTTTGCCTTGCTCACCACTTTACTCCCAGACTCTGACAATCAAACAAAAAATTAATCTCTCAGAATGAAATCACAGTGGGGATGAGAGAGGTTAGAGTACAATCAAGATAAGGAGAATTTTCAGGGAGAAATAGATGCCTTCATTGAGAGTTGCTTCTATTCTTCCACATAAGAGCAATCCACATGAGGTACATTTACTGTAAACAGGTATTTTGCTGCCCACTTACCCTTAGAAGCTGCCTTTCCTGGAATGGACTGGATTAAACCCAATTGCACTGTTTTCTGCATTATCAGACAGTGGAGATCAATACCAAAGAAGTTCTGAAATGTCAATGGGCTAACTGCTAAATGTATTCCATTGTGAAATTAATCTGGGAGTGGAGCCACTTAAGATATTGTTCTCTTGTTATTGTAGATTGGGCTACAGAGAAGGAGAGGCAAAGATGGAAGGGACATGTTATTTTTTTTCCTAAAATATAGCTAAAGGGCCAGCCAAAGATAACATATGGACAAAGTATAAATCACCTGTGCTTTATAAAGTCCACTGGCATACTCTGCCTTCTCTGCTTGTTACCCACTGAGGATCAAGCTGACATGTAGACATAAGCTGAAGTGAGAAGTGTGAATTTCCAGTCTATCAGTGAGGAAGTGAAAATTAAAATCCAGGTAGGGAATCTTCACCAGGAAGTGTTTTCAGGTTTCGTCTTCTAGAAAGAAAGAAAGAAAAAATAAAGAGAAAAAAAGATAAGTGCAAGGAAGAATGCAAGGAAGAAAGAATGCACGGGAGGGAGAGAAAGAGGAAAAAAGGGAGTGAGAGAGGGAAGAAGGAAGGGAGGAAAAAAGGAAAAGAGAAATAGAAGCAGAGAGAAAGGAAGGAGGGAAGGGAGTAAGAGAAAAGAAAACAAACAAAAAAAGGAAAACATACTCAGAGCAAAATCAATCCCTTTCAAAGTATTAGTTAGTGGTGAATTTTATTCATCTCCTTCCATTCTCACAAATATCATAGGGTTCAAATAGTCTGTAGAAGATTCTAATTTTGTAACTATGCCTCACCAGGTGGGTCACATGATTGTTGCAAGCATTTTGTTCCCTTATAAGGAGGGGTAGCAGACAAAAGTGTGAATTAAATTTTATTCCTCCTGATAAGATTAATTACAATTCAGAATAAGCCTCCATGTCCATGCCAAGAGCCTTTCACATCTAACCCCTTTGTTTTGGTTCTCCTCTATCCCTTATCTTGTGCAAGGCTAACCAAAAGACAAAAATAATCTGTCTCTGTCTTTTATCCCCCAGTGACACCACTTAGGCAGTCTCTATCATCACCACTGAAACTCAATAGAATGTCCACAAGACCAGTGCGGATCCAGTATGATATCAGAATGATTGTATATTTCCTTATAATACTGTAAGTAGCCTGGAAAAATGGCTCATGTTCTGAAACTTGCTTGTCACGTAAAAACTCTCCTTCACGATAGGCTAATTAGTGCTTCTCACTGCCATGGCTTGTAAAGCCATGGGTGAATAGATAGACAGATGGGTAGATAGATAAATTAATGAATGAATGAATAATGTATTGTGCTGACCTGTACCATAAATTGTAAATGCTAAGTTTTCTTTCTACTACAAAGGGCTTATGTGGAAACCTATCTACCAAAAAGTCAGCTGAAAATAAGTATGACTGACCTAGACAAGGTAAGGAAAGACAGCCATCAGGCCAACCCTTGACTGTTTTTTATACCACAACTAAGAATGGTTCTACATTTTTCAATACAACAAAACTTTATTTACACATGTAAAAATCATTCTTAGCCCTACAGGCTAGATTTAATTCTTTTAATGCGGTTCGGTGATCCCTGACCAAGAGCCACCCATCAATATTTATTGTAAAGATATTCCAAAGATAAGCCTCATAATTCCCTCTCAAGAAACAGTCACATTACTATTAAAAATTACTATTAAAATTCTCTATGCACAAAACAGGTGAAAAACTGACATGATGGAATTTTATTTTTAGCTACAGCCATAATTTAAAATAGACACACAAAGTAAAACTTAATCTCTGCTATCAACCTATTGCTTAGTATACATGAGTATAGAAGTTATACATATAAATATATACATATATGTAAACATATGTATATGTGTGTATAACATTTCCAAAATTTTAAGGATCTGCAATGTTATAGGTGTTGTCATTCCCTCCACTGACACATTTGCAACCTTTCCCCAATAACTTAGCAATTGATCTTTGAAAAGTTACTGTCCTAAGGGGCAAGGACAACTCCAGGGGACTCAAGGTGGAGAATGCTATCTTCATCCAGAGAAAGAACTGTGAAGTTTGTTTTTGTTTTTGGGTTTTTTTTGGTTCTGTTTCTTCTTTCTCATGATTCATTCCATTGGTCAAAATTCTTCTCCACAACTTGACTAGTGCATAAATTAATTCAATGCGAAGTTATACAGGACAGTTATATGAGCTTCCATGCCGTCTTGGGGAGGGAGGGGGGAGGGAGGGGAGAAAATCTGGAACTCAAAACTATGTAGAACCATGTGTGGTAAACTAAAAATAAATTAATTAATTAAAAAAATTCCTCTCAAGAAAAGTTACTGTCCTCTTCTCCCCCATATTATCTTTGTGCTAAGAATTTAGTGATAAATTTCTCTAAAATTATTTACATTGGTCCTCAGATAACAGATATGAATTCATTACTGGATCCATACTAAAAGTATTCTTGCCTTAGTAGAGCCTGCCAGATCTTCAAACCACTGATATCTGAGAACTCTATGTTAGCACTATGCTGCAGTTAGATATTGGGTTAGGATTTTGGTGGAGGGTATGTACTAGACTGCTGATCCAATTATGTGCCAAAAAAAAGATATATGCATTTCCATCCACTTTGCATTTTTATCTCTTTTGAAAAAAACTGTATTCACTCCATTACACCAATTCATTCTAAAATATAAAAATAATACAGCATGCTACAATGGCAACATTGCTGCATTTTGGATTTGGCCTCAGAGTATATGGTGATGCTGGTACTACTTAGGGGTATGGGTTCAGAGTCTGGTTCTTTCATTCACTGTCTGTGGGCCTTTCAATGAGTCACTTTACCTTTCTTGGTCTCTATTCCTTGTCTGTGAAAAATGAGGGTAGCACTAGAAAGGCCTCATTGTATTGTCTAGTTTCAATCTATGATCTCATTACCTTGTTTTCATACCTCTTAGTCATGTTTTTCATATGGGAAGATAATTCACAGAAAGGATACCTATGGAATCATGTTTCTTCTTCACTGTTGCCATTATGTCCTTAGCCATTTTAATTTCACAAATATAGCCTTAGCTCTCACATTATATATTCACAGTACCAGGCTCCAATTAGGCAAATCTAAATGCAACAAGTCCACTAAGTCATATTATAGTAAATTGTTGCAATATATAATCCATATTCCTCACCGTACATGTTATTAGCATTGACTAAGTCTTACCAACATTTGTGGGATTTATTAAGGTCATTACAATGATACGTAATCATCACATGTCAAATTAGGCTTCAGTGCATTCATACAAAAACGTCCCTAGGTAAAATATTCCTATCAACATTTTGACCCTTTGAGAATTATGACCTATATTATTTTTCCATAGTAAGATCACAGTTGGTGTTCTATGCTGCTAGGTAGCAACAGTAATATCAATTACTGTAATTAATTGTATTTCCAGGCTTGAGAGACTGAATTTCTGTGGCTAGAATTAGGGGAAAATATGTATGAGTAAAATTATGAAGGGAAGATCATAAGGTATTAGAAGATCTATTTTTGAACCCTACCTCAAATATTTATAACTACATCACCTTGAACAATTCGCTAAATCTCTTCAGGTCTCAGTTCATCTGTAAAGCGAGGAAGTTGGAATCAATGACTACAAAGACCCTTTACAATTCTAAATCCCTTATGTTATAATAAAATAAAAATTTTAAGCAATCCAGTATTAATAATCTTTAAAATCAACATTTAATATTCATTCAATCACAAAAGCATGCTAAACATGTCTAGACCACTGTGTTGGAGCTGGATGAGCTTGAATGTTTAAATAATTCCCCCATCATTGAATTTATAGTCCCACAAGGGGCTAAGATATAAATACAGATGACTATAATATGAAATCATATATATAACAAATACAGTAGAGAGATGCAAATCAAAGTGCCATGTGAAACCTGAGGGGAAAGGCACTATTGAATGAAAATTCTTATTATAGGAAGTAGACTTTGAGTTACTTTTAAAGAATTGATAGGAATTCAGCAAGCAAAAAGAGGAAGGGGCATATTTCTAGGATAAAGAATGGCATGATTCATGACATGGAGCCAGAAAAAGAAGTGTTTGAGAAACAAAAGATCATCAGGTTCTGCTGGGGCATACCATACATTAAAATGAGCATTATTTGATAAAGGAAGAAAGCTAGGATGGTGTCAGATTGAAAATGCCTTGAATATCTGGCAAATAATTTTAGTTTTTATTTAATATACAATAGAAAGCTACTGAAGATTTTTGAGCCAGGAGGTGACATGATTTTATTTCTGCATAAGGAAGATTATCCTGACAACACTGTGAAAAATAATGTAGAGCGGGGACATAATAGATATTGGGGACCCAATTAATGGTTCTGTCATATAGTAATAAAGACCTGTACAATCATTAGACTGTAAACACTTGGTTTTTGTTTTTATTTTTTGGAGGAGGGAAGGCAGGTATAAATCCAATCAGTAAGTGAAAGATCTTTCCTGCCCATTGAATAGGCTTCAGGTGGAGCCAACAAAGAGAGGTCTGATTAGATACATGCCCACATCCTTTCACTAATTGGGTTTGAGGCTGCAGGCTAGTTAGCAAACTAGTTTGCTGGTTTGGGAGAGGTGTGAGTCCTTCAGGGACCTAAGGGGAGTTTGCTAAGACCAGAGCCAGTGGTATGTGCCTGAGTTCTAGTCAATCAGATATCTAGGACTGTATAAAAAGAGAGAACAGAACACAGAAACAGGAGAAACTGAGGATTGAGGACCAAGAGTGGAACTGGACACAATGGAGCCATAAACAGTGGAGTGAACAGCAGCAGGATTCCCAAGCTGAGGGCTAGCTTCCAGAATGTGCAGAGTAGAGAGTGCTAAACACAAGAGGGAGTTGAAGAACTTGGAGTCAGCAGAGCTGCAGGAGAGAGTGCCGAGAAGGGAGTTAGGATTTGTGAGTGATCTTCTTATAGGAGGGCCCTAGGATCGAGGGGAGACACAAGTATGGTTTGGTTTCCTACTACAGTATTTTGTTATAATCTCCTTGTTACTATAGAGATGTTGGCTTATCAATTTTGGAATATTATTGCCACAACATAAAATTGGGGGAATTCGTCCTTGAATCTGATTCTTTGGAGTCTGAATAAATCTTATACTTCCTCTTCCTTCTACCTAGAGAATTCCTTATACTTTTCAATTCCAAACCATTCAGGCATGCCCATGGTCTTCTCTGAGGTCATGAATTTTTCCTTACTGATAAAGCAGGGCAATTGGGGTTAAGTGACATTTTCAACAATTTGACTAGCAGCTGCTGTGGGGGCATAAAACTAACAACAACCAGCTCACAGAGAGCTGCAAGCCCAGGTTCTTTTGATCTGCTTTACTAAAGAAAGCAATGTTATAAGAGGTTGACAATCTTCCTTTAATCCAACATACAAATATCATTCATTCAGCTAAGGGGGAAAAGCCAGCACCCTGAGCTTCAGAACTAGTACAAACAAATTATAAACATCAACAGACCAAATATAATTCATAGTTACCAAGAAAACCATCAACATCTGAGTTCAGCCAGAAGGTCCTTAGAGTCGCATGCCTCTGAGAGTGAAAGCCTTAAGCAAATAACTCTGTTCTCTCTTTTTATACAGTTTCAGAGGTCATCAAACATCATCTGAGGGACCAGAACTTAGGTTCTTACTATTGGCTCTTGAGTTAGCACCTCTCTTCATTGGCCCCACCTGGAGCCCCACCTTAGTTACCAATTCACACCCACACAGGCTTAGCACCTAATACATAGGGGTTTGGGGCCTGGGGTTTAGCACCTAGTAAAGCTCGATGAAAGACATCCAACTTAATTGATATTACAATGACTTGCCCAAGCTCACATACCTAGTAAGTGTGTCAAGTGTCTGAGCCCGGATTTGAATTCAGGTCCTCCTGAATCCAGGGCTGGTACTCTATTCACTGTACCACTTAGCTGCCCCAGACTGTAAGCATATTGAAAGCTATGATTGTCATTTGCTTTTATTATATCGTAAGAGTTTAACAGAGTGGCTGGCACATGATAGGCCCTTAATAAATATTGATTGATTGAAGATACTGAGCTGGTTGCAGTACAAATGAGGTAGAATTAGGGATGTGTCACTGCTAGCTTTTTTTTAAATTAAATTTTATTTTATTTTCAGTTACTGATTCTCTCACTCCCTCTATGTCTCCTCCACCCATTGGTGTCAGCTTGAATAGGCTTGAGATCCAATTGAAGAATTTTCAGTGTGCACATTTACATCTCAGAACTTTGCTAATGTTGGAAACCAAGGTTATGTTGATTGTCTAGATATAGGAAAGTAATGGCAAAATATTAATAATGGAATTTAAACTTTTAAGTTGTGTGTAGATTTTTTTTTCTTTTTGGAGAGTGCTGTTAAACACTTGCCAGCACTCTATTAAGTGGAAGGGATAGATTCAGAAGATATTCAGGAAACAACTTCTCTGAGACTCAATTTTATTATGTGTAAGACAAACATGTAGGGTCTACAGATGAACTTTCTTTGGAAGAAGCATACATAGTACAATGGAAAATGTGCTGAATTTGGAGCAATACCCTCCAGAATCCAGAAAACCTGACTGTGTGACCTCAGATAAGTTACTTAACCATTTTGGGTTTCAGTTTCTTTGTCTGAAAAATGAAGAGCTTTGTATATATGGCTTGTAAGTTGCCTTGAAGTACTAGATATACAATCCGTTATTCTAGGATCCTTCCTAATTTTGTTCTAATTAAGTTCTGTTTTTGAATGGAATGATTCTAAATAGGTTTGACAAAAACTTGTGACAGCTTGGTTACAAGGATAGAGAGAGAGAAAGAGAAAGAGAAAGAGAGAGAGACAGAGAGGGAGGGAGGGAGGGAGGGGGAGAGAGAGAGAGTAAAAAAAGAACCCATGTCATTGAGGGCTAAAGGTAATATAAGTGTATTAATGCTGAAAAGACAACACATATCCTTTTTGTCACATGTATGTTGGTGACCTGTCTAACTTCCTGTACTTGCCTCCTGGTTCATCTCATCAATTCAAGACACATATGAAGTGCTCAATTTGTAATTTGTTCTATATAGCTTTAAGTTCTTAACCCTTGAAAGAAGTTAAGACCTGTATTCAAGGTCCTCAGGCAAGACTCTGAGGTAATAAATAAATAAAATCTCCCTACTTTAACCATCTCTCAAAATAACCCTTTATCCTCATATTCCAAATAAACCCAACCATATCTATTGCACTTATTCTTTTTTCTTAAGATAAACAGTCCTTTTTTCCACTGTTGCTTTCATTGTAAGTTTTCAGTTGTCTTCAATTGTCCAAGATAACTACCTGTGAAAGTTATACTCAGTGGCCATTCTCCCCTCTAACACAATTAAATGAGGGAGGACTTGTTATATTTAAAAGTCTAATATCTTCCCCTTAGTAAGTAAATAGATATTGCTTTTTAAAAATATATTAGCATTACTATAAATTTTCTGACATTCTCTCTCTGTCCTTAGTATTTATATAGTGATTTAAGGTTTCTATAGCACTTTACAAACATTCTCTTTTAATCTTTATAACAATCCTGTGAGGTGGATGCTATTATAGATCCCTTTTTACAGATATGGAAACCAAGGTAAAAAGTCTAAACCACTTGCCCAGGGCCTCACAGCTAATGAACTTCTGAGGTAAGATTTGAACTTAGATCTTCCCATCTTTAAGTTCAGCACATTATCCACTGGGCAACCTAGCTGCTTCTGTCTACATGTGTATAAACAGATGTATTCAGTAATGTCATAAAGAGCTGCACAAGGTCAAAATGGAAGAGGAGTTCCCTCTATTGGTGGCAAGGTCCTCTAAATGCTGCTGTTTGCAGATGATATTATGCTAATTGCACCAAGGCCCAGAACATGGTGGGTCTTCCTTAACATTTACATTAAAAACTAAATGAAAGAAAAATTTCTGTTTTTTGGAAAGCTTCCTTTCATAATGATAAAGAGTACAGAATTTGGATTCAAAAGAGTTACATTTCTGTCTCTGAAAATTATTACCTATATGACTTCTGAGTAGCAAATTCCTTATCTGTAATATAAGGGATCAGATTAAATGATCACTGAAATCCTTTCTAGCTTTAAATTTCTGATCTTATGAATCCTTATACCACCACTCAACTCACAGAATTGTTTTGAGGAAGATATTTTGTAAACCTTAATGACTAAGGAAATATGAGCTAGTCTGAATAATCCTTTGATGTTTCGGCGAATGGTAATGTGGTGAAATTCTATATACATCCACGTAAATTTCATATGATTTTCATTTCCTGTAGAGACCTTCATCTAGCCAATATTTTAACCTATTGGCTCTTGGAAGTTGCTCTAAATTTAAGAATGTTTACCCTTCTCAACAGAAATAAAAGTAGAGTGAATTGTAATAGAATCAGTCTCTAGTGCACTTATAAAGAAGCCAGTGTTCTAAGAGAGATGAGCCATCAAGAAAAGAATAAATATGTTCATTACCTCCTGTGATAGAAGACAGAAGCACGTAAGCCATCTTAGATATATTTGGTTCACAAATTATTGTAATTTTGAAAAATACTTTAGCGCTTAGGAGGATCTGCTTCAGTTGCCTTGTAAATTCTCTTTTACAGAATATCTCATTCCTCACTAATGCTAGATAATGAGGAACCTATCACTATACTTTTAAAGTCAATTAATTAATTAATTATGCATTGTAAGAATAAAGACATGATAATTTTTTTCCTTACATCCCTGAGAGGCACACCAAGGCACAAAGTCCCAAGAACCAGTTCAAGAGGAAACAGTGTTTATGACTCTACCCCATGTCCTGTGTGTCCTCCATAACATCATTTGATTTCTATAGACCTTAGTTTCCTCATCTGTAAAATGAGTGGATTCATCTTAATGACCTCTGAGGTACCAAAAGTATGGAACTGATTGTATGAGGAATTAATGGAAGGAGCAGAAGTATATTTTGGGAAGATTCATAGGGATTGGAGGAAGACCATCTTCTTTCCCTTCTCAGTCCTATACTGGGAGATACAACAGATTATAGTTTCTAGCCATGGCTTTTCCTGGAGTACTTTTTTTCCTTCCAAAGCTCTTCCTCCAATCCCTTGTTTTCCCAGCAACAGAGAGTACTTTAGCAGCCCAGAAGTGTAGCAACATAGGATAAATAGATTTAGAGGTAATAGCTCCATCATTTTACAGATAGGGAAACTGATAACCAAGTTTTAAAAAGTTTAAAAAAAGTATGCATCAATCTGTATTCAAGTACCATCAATTCCTTGTCTGAGCATGGATAACATCTTTCACCATAAGTCCTACAGAGTTTTCTTATTCGTAACATTGCTAAGAATAGCTAAATCCTTTGTAATTCATCATCTTACAATATTTTTGTTACTGTGTATAATGTTTTCTTGCTTCTCTACTAATTTCACTTTGCATCAGTTCATGTGAGTCTTTCCAGATTTTTCTGAGAACATACAGCTGATCATTTCTTACAACACAACACTATTCCATCACAATCATACACCACAACATATACAGCCATTCCCCAATTGATGGGCATCCCCTCAATTTCCAATTATTTTTCACTAGAAAAGAGCTGCTATGAATATTGTTATGTATATATATATATATATATATATATATATATATATATATATATATATATCCTTTTCTTTCTTTTCTTTTTTTTTAAATCTCTTTTGGGATATGGACCTAGTAGTGGTATTGCTAGATATGAATGGTTTTATAGGCCTTTGGGCATAGTTCCAAGTTGTTCTACATAATGGTTGAATTAGTTCACAACTCCACCAAGAGTACAATAATGCCTTAATTTTCTCACATCCATTCCATCATTGTCATTTTCCTTTCTGTCCTAGCAGCCAATCAATGAAGTGTTATGTAGTACCTCAGAATTGTTTTAATTTGTATTTCTCTAATCAATAATGATTTAAAGCTTTTTTTAAAAATTATGGTTATAAGTACCTTTGATTACTTCATCTGAAAACTGATTATTCATATTTTTATCATTCATCAATTGGGAAATGATTCTTATAGTTTTAAATTTTACTCATTTTTCTATATATTTGAGACATGAGGCTTTATCAGAGAAACTTGCTTCAATATTTTTGCAGTTATAATGGCTAATTGTATTTTCCTCCATCCTTCCCCCCTATTTATTCTATTCTCTCTTTCCTTTCACCCTGATCCTTCTCAAAAGTGTTTTGCTTCTGACTACTCTCTACCCCAATCCACCCTCCCTTTTACCAGTATCCCCTCCTTTTCTTATCCTCTTCACCTCCTACTTTCCTACATGATAAGATAGATGCTTATACCCAGTTGAGTGTGTTATTCCCTCTTTGAGCCAGTTCCAATGAGGGTAAGGTTTGAACATTCTCTGCCACCTCCTCCATCTTCACCTCCATTGAAAAAAGCTTTTTCTTGCCTCTTTTATGTGGGATAATTTACCCCATTCTACCTGTCAGATTTTTCTTCTCCTAGTGCATTCCTCTTTGTCACCCCTTAATTTTATTTTTGTAGATATCCTCCCATCATATTTAACTCACATCTGTACACTCTGTCTATATATACTCTTTCTAACTGCCCTAATAATGAGAAAGTTCTTATCAGTTACAAGTATCATTTTTCCTATTTGGGAATGTAAACAGTTTAATCTTATTAGAGCCCTTATAATTTCCCTTTCCTGTTTACCTTTTTATGATTCTATTGAGTATTATACATGAAAGTCAAATTTTCTATCCAGCTCTGACCTTTTCATCATGAATGCTTCAAAGTCCCCTATTTCATTGAATGGCCATTTCCTCCCCTACAGGATTGTACTCAGTTTTGCTGGGTAGGTGATTCTTGGTTATAATCCTAGCTCCTTTGCCCTGTGGAATATCATGCCCTAAGAACTCCCAGTCCTTTCATGTAGAAGTTGCTAAATCTTGTGTTATCTTGACTATGGTTCCACAATACAGCAATTGTTTCTTTCTCATTTTCAATTTCTATTTTACCCTCTGGATCTAGAATCTCAGTGCAGTTTTCCTTGATAATTGCTTGAAAGATGATGTCTAGGCTCTTTTTTTTGATCATGGCTTTCAGGAAGTCCAATAAATTTTAAATAATCTCTCCTAGATTTATTTACCAAATCAGTTGTTTTTCCAATGAGATATTCCACATTTTCTTCTTTTTTCTTCATTTCTTTTGGTTTATTTTATTGTTTCTTGATGTGTCATAGAGTCATTAGCTTCTACTTGTTCAATTCTAACTTTTTAAGAAATTATTGTCTTCAGTGAGATTTTGTACCTCTTTTTCCACTTAGCCATTTCTTTTTTTAATTGATTTATTTAATTTATTTAATATAGTTAGTTTTCAGCATTGATTTTCACAAGAGTTTGAATTACAAATTTTCTCCCCATTTCTACCCTCCCCCCCCCCACTCCAAGAAGGTGTATATTCTGGTTGCCCCATTCCCCAGGCAGCCCTCCCTTCTGTCACCTCACTCCCCTCCCATCCCCATTTCCCTTCCTTTCTTGTAGGGCAAGATAAATTTCTATGCCCCATTGCCTATATATCTTATTTCCTAGTTGCATGCAAAAACATTTTTTTTTGTTTTTCAATGACTGTTTTTAAAACTTTGAGTTCCAAATTCTCTCCCCTCTTCCCTTCCCAACCACCCTCCCTAAGAAGGCAAGCAATTCAACATAGGCCACATGTGTATCATTATGTAAAACCCTTCCACAATACTCATGTTGTAAAAGACTCACTATATTTTGCTCCTTCCTAACCTATCCCCCTTTATTGAATTTTCTCCCTTGACCCTGTCCCTTTTCAAAAGTGTTTGCTTTTAATTACCTCCTCCCCCTATCTGCCCTCCTTTCTATCATCCCCCATTTTTATCTTTGTTCTCCTTCTTTTCTGTGGGGTAAAATACCCAATTGACTGTGTATGGTATTCTCTCCTCAGGTCAAATCCGATGGCAGCAAGATTCACCCCTCACCTGCCTCCTGTTCCCTTCCAACAGAACTACTTTTTCTTGATGCTTTTATGTGTGAGATAATTTACCCCATTCTATCTCTCCCTTTCTCCCTCTATCAATATATTCCTCTCTCATCTCTTAATTTGATTTTATTTTTTTTAGATATCATCCCTTCATATTCAACTCACCCTGTGCCCTCTGTCTATATATACATACATATATATATATACACATATATATCCACATACATACACACACACATATATACATACATACATATATATATATATGTATATATATATATATACATACACATATATGTATGCATATTCCCTTCAGCTACCCTAACACTGAGGCCTCATGAATCATACACATCATCTTTCCATGTAGGAATGTAAACAAAACAGTTCAACTTTAGTAAGTCCCTTGTGATTTTTTTTTCTTGTTTACCTTTTCATGCTTCACTTGATTCTTGTGTTTGAAAGTCGAATTTTCTATTCAGCTCTGGTCTTTGCATTGAGAAAGCTTGCAAGTCCTCTCTTTTATTGAAAGTACATATTTTGCCTTGGAGCATGATACTCAGATTTCCTGGGTAGGCGATTCTTTGTTTTAATCCTAGCTCCATTGACCTCTGGAATAGCATATTCCAAGCCCTTGGATCCCTTAAGGTAGGAGCTGCCAGATCTTGTGTTATTCTGATTGTGTTTCCACAATACTCAAATTGTTTTTTCCTGGCTACTTGCAATATTTTCTCCTTGACTTGGTAGCTCTGGAATTTGGTGACAATATTCCTAGGAGATTTGTTCCCTGCAAGGTTAAAAAGAGTTCCTTATGGCTCAGAGGAGAAGTTATGATGCTGTGACCTCAGAATTTTAACCCTGAGGGAAAGGAAGGATGTTGGTGGAATCTACAGAAATGGAGAATTATAAATAAGAAGAAAATTTTATGGGAATGATTAGTTAATTCTGTTTTAGGCCTACTCCATTTTGAAGTAGATGATATCCAGAATGGAGCTGGAAATGCATTTCTGGTCTGGACATTAGGATAGAGGTCAGGACTGTAGGTAGGGAGATTTTAGTATCATCCATGCAGAAGAATGATGTGATTTCCAAGATGGAGGTGCTATAGATGTTGAGAGTAGAGGACTAGGAGCAGAATTCTGGAAAAAGCCTGTATTTATGGGATAGGAGCAGGGATGGCAGCTAATCAAGGAAGCATTTTATAATGAACCTAACCATGTACTAGGTTCTGGGAATATAAACACAAGACTGAAATAGTTCCTTTACTCAAAGGACATATATTCTTATGGTATAAATTCCGTGTGCACATATATAAGGTACATACAAAGGTAACCTTAGAGGGGAAAACACTTGTTACTGACAGGTATCAGGAAAACCAGCTGTGCTGTCATTAAAGAAAATGTGGTTTATGGGCAGGTAGGTGAGTAGAGCACCAGCCCTGGAGTCAGGAGGACCTGAGTTCAAATTTGGCCTCAGACACTTGACTCACTTACTAGCTGTGTGACCTTGGTCAGGTCACAACTCCAATTGCCTTGCCTTCCCCCCTCAAGAAAATGTGGTTTCTAAAAGGTAGCCTATAAAGTATGTAGAGGGGAGATCAAATGTATACAGAAACTGGGAAGTTAGGAAGAGGAAAATTTGTGAAGAGATTTAAATGCAAGATAAAGTAATTAACATTTGATCCTAGAAGTAAGGGGGACCCATTGAAGTTTATTTAGCAGAGTTATATGGTCAGACTTATGCTTTAGAAAAATCATTTTGGCAGGTACATGGATTATGGAATATGGAGTCTTTGTGTGGGGAAACCCATGAGAAGGTTCATGTTTTATAGGTGATAAGGTGATAAGGGCTTGAATTAGAATGGCAGATGTATGAAGAAAAACAGGAGGACTTATACTAGACCCAATAGAACAAATAGGAAATGCAGGAGAGCCAAAAGAAAAAGTAATTATATAGAAGTTAATGAATGGATATTAAGTATTTCTGAGGTCACTATTTTTCTATTAATTAAAAATATTGATAAAAGGAACTATATAGCTATTGGTAAAGTTCAAACTGATAAGGGAGGGCCTGGATTTATTTGCAACCTGGATTTGAAAGATTTTTATGTGCCCTAAATTTGAAAGTTTACAGTCAGCTCTTAAGCTATCTGAATCTCTAGAGTGTGTCATATGGGATAGAAAATCTTATAAAGATAGAATTTCTTGCATTATTTTTGACATTTTCTTTCTTTATAAGGCAAAGGGAAAAATCTCAATAGCCTTGATCACAGTATTTCATCATTTCCCAACCTGAGAGCCCAGGGAGCATCTTTTCCAAAATGAAAAGTAATAGGTTAGAGGGAAAACCTGTTGAATGGCTTTGTAAGATCACTCAAACACAGTGCCTAAAAGAAAAGCAGAAAAGGAAAGTTGAGTTATGTTTTTCCCTACTTGAATAAGCTGAGTGCTGAGATCTTAGGTGTTAGGAGAAGTAAAAAAAATACAATGTAAGGACCTTAACTCCTTTCAGTAACATGTTGGGAAAAGACTTCACTGCTCTGACTTTACTTTAGGATCTCAACCACCAAAGTGTCTGCACAGAGAACTATACCATCAATCAGCAGACCTGTATTCAAGTGCCAACACCTCCACATATTAGCCATGTGACTTTGGACAATTTACCTTACCTTTCTAGGTCCCAGTATCCTCCACTGTGAAAAAAAAACAAATGAACAAGAGCCTGTCTCATGTTCCTTCCCATTCTAAAAATTTATAGAATAGCTTTATTGTTGTGTTGACTTGTGCTTGCTGGATTAAAATAATAATGATAAATATAGATTATCTAAAGCATCCCTAGATTTAATGTCCTAAGGTTAACCATGATGCCGTAAAAGAAAAACTGTCATTTTTGTATTCATTATTAACAAGCCTCCAAGTATATATCTATAAATTTCTATATACAATAGGATTTTTATAAATATGGTATATCGGAGTTATGAATTTAGACTCAGAAGACTTCAGTTCAGATATTTGCTTTGTTGTTTACTAGCTATGAGAACTTCAGCTCTCTTAGCTAGTTTCCTCTCCTGTAAAAGGAAGCAGATGAATTTGATAACATCTAGGATCTCTTTCATCTCTAAATCTATGATCTTGGGAATTTGATCAAACTCATAATTACATAAGTTCTCCTCTCAGCATAGGAGTGAGATTTTGTCTCCAGTATAATTTTTAAAATGTTTTGGGCACTCATGATCCTTAGTTCTGCAATTTGCAGACATTCTGCATGTATTTAATGTTTCATCAATTGTTATTCAGTCATTTAGTTGCGTCCAGCACTTTGTCACCCCATGGACCATAGAACGCCAGTCCCTTTTATTCTCCACTATTAAAGTCTTTGTAAGTTCATGTTCATTGTTTCCTTGTCATTGTCTGCCATTCTCTTCTCTTTTTGCCTTCAGTCTTTCCCAACATCAGGATCTTTTCGGATGAGCCCTGTCTTCTCATTTTGTGGTCAAAGAATTTAAGTTCAGCTTCAATATTTGATCTCCCAGTCAATAACCTGAATTAATTCCTTTAAGTTTTGACTGATTAGATCTCCTTGCAGCCCAAGGGACTCTCAAAAGTCTTCTCTAGCACTTCAATTCAAAGACACAGATTTTCCCATTAAGTTTTCCTTATGGTCTCATAGCCATACATTGCTACTGGAAAAACCATAGCTTTGACTATACAGTCCTTTTTGGCAAGATAATGTCTCTGTTTCATCGGTAGTTTGGTTTTAAAATCTTTCTCTTTGCCATGAGAAGGGATTTTAGATAAATGATAGATAGATAGATAGATAGATAACCTCTTTTTGTTTATCAGTCAATAAGCAAACATTTAATAAGTATTTATTTTGTACCAGGCATTGTCCTTAGTATTGTGGATACAAAAGAAAGAAAAAAACAGACTTTGATTTTCATTACCTCATATTCAAACATAGGATAAAACATTAAAGTAACTATGTACATAAACAATATTAAATATGTGCAGTGTAAAGGCAAGATAATCTAGAGGGGTTGGGCTAGTGGCAGTGGGGAAAAGGTAGGATCAAGCCAGTAATATTTCCTACAAAAGGTGCTTTTGAGGAGAGTCTTGAAGAAAACCAGAGAAGTCTCAAAAGAAAACTAGGAAACAGATGCAGGCCTGGCCAGTGCATCCTGCGAGCTTGCACATTTAGTGAACCTGCTTCTAGTAGAGGCCTTGTGAGCTTAAAATGATCAAAAGAGCAAACACCATCTATTTGAGAAACAGAGTCTACGCTAGAGTTTATAGAATGCTAGCACATCCCCAGGGCTTGGGCCAGCAGTAGATTGACCCCACAGTCAAGATGTAGGACTCTACAACAGAAAGGACACATTCACTGGCTGCACACATTCAGAAATGAATTTGAGATGAAAGAGGTGCTTTGAATAAATTTCTTTAAGTTTGAGATTACTCAACTTTACTAATGTGGTATAGGAGAGAGTATGTGTACCTAGGTGCTTCAGGGGTAAAAATTTCATTTTATTCTTGCTGTTTATTCTAAGAAAATGTTCTTTTCTAAGAGCTAATTGATCAGATAACTGAAACTGGAGTGCTAATTACTAGCAGTGGACACTGGAGAAAATAGCCTGGAATAGGGATCTTGGCCTCTCAAAATTCCAGCATGAACTCCAGTTCCCTGACCTTTTAAAGATCACAGGGCTGTAATCATCTCCAATACTCCTTTACCTAAAAGTTAGAAAGAATAGAAAGAGAAAGAAGGAAAAACTAAACCACAGATCACATGATGACAGGCCAAAAGGCCTCAGTTAAAAGCCTAGGCTTCATATTTCATTGAAGGCTTATAGTCTTTCTTGCCTCCTCATTTCATCATAACTTGGAAGGAAAAAACAAAACAAAACAAAACAACACTAGCTGGTTGGTGACTTCTGTATATGTATCAGGTGACTGGTACATGTGCTAAGGATCAATGATTCAACTTTCCATTTGGAAGAAACTGAGAAAAACCAGTTTCTGGAAGAGTGATGATGAGGAAATTTGGGGGGCACAAGAGACCTTCTATAACTGGTTCCCATCTGTTAACCATGTAGTGGATGACAGCCTCTTTAATAGGCTGCACTTGAAGAATCAAAACTGGAAGCACCTTCAAAAGGCTTAGTCAGTAATGTGGAAATGTGTTTAATATGATTGTATATGTATCTTATGGGATTGTAGGGATGGGATAGGGGAGGGAAGGAGAAAAAAATCTGGAACTCAAAATCTTGTAAAAATGAATGTTGAAATCTATCTTTGCATGTAATTGGAAAACAAATAAATACTAATAAGTGGAAAAAAACCCACCTATGGTCCCAAAAAAAAAGATTTATGAAGATACCATAACCCAATCCCTTGAAGAAGTAGTACATTCATTGTAGGGTCATTACAAATGTTTTCATAATTTTTGATATAATGAGCAATTTTGATGATTTTTCCTCTTCTTTTTTTTTCTTTAAAATATTATTTGTTATGTGGGAAGTTTCTCTGTGAGGGAAAGGGGAGGGGTACTGGGAGAAATTTTTGTGACATAAAAATAGAAGATATCAACAAAATGTATTTTTTTAAAAAAAGAATTAATCAGCCTTTGCTACTTCCTACCTCTTGTTTGTGCCTCCTTTCTACATTTTACTTTCTCAGTGATGATGTGTGGTGAGAAATGTTGCATTAAGGGAGAAGCCTTAGGCCTTTTACATTAAGGCCAGTGTGTGTCCTATGAATAAGTTTTTTGTTTCAGGTAAAGGGGATTAATGTGGAGGTCCTGATCTTGTAATTTTCAAAAGTTCTGGAGAGCTAAATTCCTCCAGGAATCTGTGCCATCAAGTCTATGAAGGATTGAGACAAAGACTTATCCAGAAGAAGTAATTAATTTGAATGTGAATCTTTTGGGACCAATTCCATGTAGAAATTGTCTTAAATGTGAGTCCACTCTCCCCAGCAACTAAGGTAGTATAAAGGAAAGATTCTTTCCCAAGCATTGGAAGAAAATATTTGTATTTCTGTACTTTCTATATCTTCAAAGTAAATATCCCTTTTGCTAACTGGTGTTAAATTGTTATTGATGGCCTTTAATGAAAACTCCCTGAAGAAAGCAACAACTAATAGTGTTAGAAAAAAAGACCTAGATCAGCAGCCAATCAAAGACTACTTTTCTTCATGTAGTAAGGGCACCAGAGCCTGGAAGAATACCAGCACAAGTTCTAAATTGAGAAAATTTCATTCAAGGTCATCAGGTACCTTTTAGAAGTAAGTTCAAATGCCTAGACGCTCAAAACTCCTTGTCCAGTTAACCATTACACTGGAAATCAGTGGTGAATAAGGAGAGCATTTCAAGTATAGGAGACAGTCAGTGAAAATGCCCACTCAGTACATGGAATTCTGTGTGGAATAGCAAATGTGCCAGGGTTGCCGAAAAGTAGTTTGTGGAGGGGATTAAGCACAAGAAATCTAGAAAGAAAGGAAGGAGACAGGCTTTGAAGAGCTTTCGATGCCAAACAGTGTTTTCTATTTGAGTTTATCAGAGTTTATCAGTAGGTCGTTTTCTTGCTCTGGATTATTTTTAAACATTTGTTAAGACAAGCAGAGCAGAAGGATAAACATGCTCTACAATTCAGGAAACACTTTTCTCACATAGACATAAAATCTTATAGTTTCAAGGGACTTTAGAGATGTTTTAGTCCAAAACTTTTAATTTAAAAATAAGGAAACTGAAGCCTGGAAAGATTATATAACTTATTCAGGGTGGCACAGCTACTTATTATATCTAGGACTAATATTCAGATATCCTGATCTAGCTATAAGAACTTAATAATGGAGAGAGACAATAGATAGACAGACAAGCAGACAGACAGACAAGGAAATAAGATATTGGAATAGTTTTTGATGACTAATTCACAGGTTATCATTACCTTGACTGGAAAAAACAAACAAAGAATTCTTAGTCTGAATCTACTCCATAGTGTCTAGGTAAGGTAATAAATCAGCAACTTGAATGGATATATATCCTTGTGTTAATGGTCTAGTATTATATCAAGTTTCTCAATTCTGCTGTTCATTACTCACTCATGCACATACCCCTATCTCCACATAATATGGGAAATTTGTCTACTCCCTTTGGGAGCATGTGGTCCACAAGGTTTAAAGAATGAATTAGCTTATTCATAGGATAAAGAAAGAAAAGATGTAATGATCAAGTGTAAAAGACTTGGCCACTCTAATCAATCCAAGAGAATTTCAAAGGACTCATGAGGAAAAAAGTGCTATCTACCTCCAAAGACAGAAGTATAATTTTCTCACTTTATTTTTGTGTGCATATATATATATATATATATGCATATATATATATTAGCTATATATATATATATAGCTAATTTGGAAATGTTTTGCGTGATTTCAAATATATAATTGACATCATATTTCTTGCCTTCTCAGTGGATTTGGGAGATAATTTGAAACTGAAAATTTAAAAAGAAAAAGATGCTGAAAGTAAATAAATAATATAATTTTAAAAATAAAGGATGACTTGCTAGGGAGTAAGGGAGTGATGTATTTCAAAATGAAGGTGATGTTTTAAAAAAGTATCTCCAAAAATAAGGAAAATTCCTTTTTCAAAAAATAAAAGAACCTGAGCTATTTTGAGTAACTTAAGTGATCTGATCAACCCATTGATCAAAGCTGATTCCCAGAAATCCAGTAATAAAGAAAGCTTTCCATCTGCTGACATGGAAGTAATGGACTAAATCAGGGGTGGGGAACCTGCAGCCTTGAGGCCATATGTGGCCCTGTAGGTCCTCAAGTGTGGCCCTTTGACTTAGTAGGGCCACATTTGAGGACCTAGAGGGCCACGTGTGACCTTGAGGCCACAGGTTCCCCACGCCTGGACTAAATATACATAACAAGACTTTCATTTTTGGACATTGCCAATATGGGAATTTTTATTGATTTTTGATAAATATGTGTTATATTTCTTTCTTTTGAAATAATGGGTAGAAGGTGGGAGAGAAGAAATAAATAATTAATTTAAAAATTAAGTCTGCATTTTCTAAAACTTACAGCAAATACCTTTGTAAGGTTCACATCAATTATATACAGAATTTTGTATATACTTATACATATAATATATATAGTGTCCTACATAGTCAAGTAATAAAAAGTAGATGTTGTTTACACTCTGTTATGTTTATGTAATCACCCTTAAAACACAGTATTCTGACCTATGCCAGAAGAAAATTTCTTCCAGCTTGGGTGACATCCTTTATTACCCTTGGGGGATCACATGCCAGCTTAATAATTGACCAGATGTTCTGGCTACCTTTTCCGTGACTTGTTGTCATGTCTGAATACTAACCAGAAAATTTAGTTTTTAGCATCTTCTTCAGACCACCTTATTATTATCTTCAATCATTCTAATGAAATAAAATTAGAGGATTAGGGAATCACAATATTAGAAAAACCTTAGAGGTATTATGCTTCAATATCCAACAAACTGAAAAAATCCCTTCTGCACCAATACAATGCATAGATACCTATCCTACTTGCCCATCCAAAGCTTAATCACTATGAATGATGAAAAACTCTGTTTCTCACACAGCACTCCATTTTTTTAAGCAATTCAGATAATAAAAAATTCTTAAATAGATGCATATGTATAAATTTATATTTTGTATTCCAGAAAAGGCTACTTTCTTCCATAGTGTATATACACATACATATATGTATGTATATATAGCTATAGCTAGATATGCATGTATATTTGTGTGTATATACATACATGTATCTGCTTGATAAACTATATCTCTGCTTGAAAATTTTTATAGAATTCATATACTTAAATTATAATTTAATATGTATATTAATAATGTATGAATTTATATTATATAATACACTTATGTATGTATGTATGTATATATAATTTATCAAACAGATAGAAAAGGGAAAAGATCATTCTTACACACAAAATAATAAGGTTATAAAAGGATACATAAAAGTCTTTATGTCTAGGATGATATTCAAATATATAAAATTAACCCATTTTGGAAAATCTATAGTCATGGGATGTATGAAGCAAGAATTACGATGTCTTGAACATCAAATTTAATTTTCCATTAGCTTATGTTGATGATTAAATTATGCTGATGTGAGGGTTATTGTGCCCTTGAGCCAAAGTTTAACAGTCCACTTACAATCTTGTAATAGAGACTTCAAAGGAATGATGATTCCATCATTTTGCAATAGCAGTAATAGATTTACTTGGATGACTTTTCACATACCAGTGTATTTAAATGAAATACATATGGCATTAATCTTCTTTTATAATGCTCATATTTAGGTTACAAGAAAATCTTGAGATGGTTAATTTGTCTTTAAATTATGAATATTGTAAGTATCAACATTTAAATCAATATTAGGAGAACAAGGGAGCTGGAAGAAATATTTTTCTTCATAGTAACCTGTAGCAGATCAGTCAGTGTCACTGGGATTTCTGTACACTATGCATTTTTCATTGAATGTTGACTTCTGAAATATCTCCCCCAAATTTCATGAGCAGACTTAAAAGTAACTGCAAACATAATGTGAGATCTGTTCAGATTAGCATCTCATCCTTTCTCCTGTGAAATATAGAAGTCTATATGAATGTTTCAGCATCTATGTTTTTAATAGATCTCTACTAAAATTCTACTTTCATACTTATTTGGAATGGAGATAACTCTGTGTTCTTGCAGGCTATGTAAGTGGGGCACAAGTTTTGCTAAAGGTGACCAAGTTGAAACACACAATCATTGTAACAAAAGATATTGAACTGAAAGACACATTAATGGTAGTCTAGTCAAACCCCCTCAGTTACATGTGAGAAAACTGATGTTCCAAGATATTAAGTGATGCCATCATGTTAGATATAGAATTTGAACTCAGGTCTTCCTGACTCCCAGTCCAGCATTTTTTTAATCATATTATGCTGTCTGTATAAGGATTCTGACACAGGGTCACCAATAGCCTAGAAATATATCATCTGAGGTCATCTCCTAATTTAGGAAGGACTTCTAACAGCAAGGTTTTTTTTTTCATGACAAGGTACAAGATAAACTACTTTAGCCAGAATGAGTTGTGGTCTGTGAACAGAGGTCACATTTTCACACTGCTACAAAATGTATTCTTTGAAGCATTGGCATGATTTCATTAAGTTTGTGTTATTATTTTACTGGACTTATGATTTCATGAATGAATGCAAAAATATTTAATGCTTATTCTATGTCATTTGCCATGCTAATTGCTAGGTATATAAACTAAAAAACAAGACAGTTCTTCCACTCAAAGTACTTGCATTCTAATGGGAGAGATAAGTTATTCCTCTGGAAGGTAGCTATGCAAGGTCTGGAATGAAAACAGGATTGGTGGATTGATGGTCTAGGAGGCATTGCTGTTCCTTGAGATCTGGGTCTAACCATCCCATTAGTGGCAGTTGTTTGATGATTAGTACTGGTGGTGGCAGGGAGGGGGGTGATCTGCTCTCCAGAGGTATGATCTGGGGTCAATACTATATCCACAGTTCTTGGGCTCAGGATCCTGGGCTGACTCTATTGGTGGGTAAAGGAAAGTGGTAGCAGTGATTTCATTCATCTTTCATCAGTAAAGGTGGCTATTCATAAGAAATTTCCTCTGCAAATTCAGATTGATACTACCTATGCAACTTATAATCTTAGAATGATTTTTTTTTCCCCTGGTGGGGCAGGGTTTACAAGGAGGAGAACAGGGAGCCCGTATAACTTGGCAGGGGCCACACACACAGTATATTTTAGAAGAGGACTCAAACATACATTTTCCTGACTGAGAACAGAAGTCTGCCCATTATTTCACTTTTTCACTCATGATGAGTTTTAGTACTTATAGTTTAAATATTTTTAGAGAACTTAAGGGTATATTTGCAACTGAAAATATGCAAAGATCATTACAGATATTTCATCCTTGCATTCCACAGTCTAGAATACATGACCTTACAAGTCTCTTGTATCCTTCTAAAACACAGGTTTCAAGCTCACATAGTCCCATTAATATCAAAGATTAGGTGGCGCAGTGAGTAGAGCACCGGCCCTGGAGTCAGGAGGACCTGAGTTCAAATCCGGCCTCAGACACTTGACACATCTACTAGCTGTGTGACCTTGGGCAAGTCACTTAACCTCGATTGCCCTGCCAAAAAGCAAAAAAAAAAAAGAAAATCAAAGATTAGATAGGCTTCAATTTATTAATCTGTGTTTCTCATTACCTATTTTAGGGTAACAAGCAAAGGAACCAACTTAAGAATTTAATAGGGTTTTTATTCCATTTTTAAATAAAGAAACCAGATATTTCACCATTCCTTCTTCCTTCTATTTTTACAGAATTAAATTCAAATAAAAAATCCTTCATTGATTCCTAGACCTTCCTAGTTAGTGACTTCAAGGGGAGACTTTGGAACGGGTATAAACAGATCACTGACAAAGAGATTTCTTGCCAGATAGCTGGAGTGAGGTGAAATCACATGACAAACATACAAAGAGCTATAAAGATTAAACCTTCGCATCCAGTGTGCCCTGACTAAATCCTGTGGGCAGCTTCACACACCCCTTTCTATTTTATCAATCTATAAATTTCACCTCTCTTAAGATATCACAGTCTTTATGTCTTTATCTTCATTGCATCCCCAGTTCTTTTCTTTGGTCTCTGACTGTGGCTAACAGACCAAAGAGAAAAAAAATGTGATTTACAGGTTAATTTTTATTAATGCTATCACTTAAACTGATTTCCAGGCAGAAAGATAGAAAGGAAGATAGAAAAAAACATCATCTTTAGATATTTTTTCTAAAAAGATTATATGAAAGAGAAATGAGAAATCATCTTCCCCCCACCTGCTCATCTGAGAGGTGTTGAGAAGAATCTAAAATAAAACCAGTGCTATTGCAATACTTTTTAAACTGAGTTGAAATGTTGGAAAGTTTGGACTGAGTTGCTGGAAAATAAAAGTTCATTCTTTTCACCTGGCCTTCTTTCAAACATCCTTTTTGTTGTTGTCGTGTTCTCTCTTTTTCCCAAACCTCCTGACAATAAGAAACATTGCTTTATTCTGTGCCAGTGGGTTCATTTGGCAATGGAATTTCAGCTCGACATAGGCTTGTGAGATTTGCCTTTAGTAGGTACTGTGTATGTGCCTGCACACATTCGAGTCTCACACAGTGTGTTTAGATAAAGTATTCTTTTATTAATTCTTTTTTATTTCATTCTGAATCAAAAACAGCTGTGATCAGCACTTTCAACTTGTACTTGTACAAAAGCAGTTAAGAGTAAGGTATTAGAAGGAACATTCCTTCCATGAAAATCAGGGTCAAGAGTGGCATAATACAACTCTATAGGGCGTATGACCAAATTTAAAGGAGCATTGAGCTGTTTAGTGGAGATTGGACCCGGGAGAATAATTAAACTCCTGCAAACTTCCTTGAGTAGGCACACCACCTAATGGGAAATGTAGAAAGAGAGAATGAAAGAGCTTTTTGAGATTTTAATTTAATTAGATTACCTCTTAATGTTTGCCATTATTACTCATCCAAATTGTTACTGATAAAAACAAATTACTCTAATACTTCTTATGGCATTTTATTTCATTTGTTTGTCTTCTTCCTGTTTATGTCCACTTTTTTCCCTTTTCCTAGAATTTTCAACATTGATATTTATCTGTTTCATTATCTTCTGTTTCAAAATTTTTAATAAAAAAGACCTTGAAATTTAATTCTCCTTTTTCTCCTAATACCAATAAAAGCTATGACTTGAAATTGTTTTAGAAAATATGTCTAGGTCTGATAATATTAACTATTCACAATGATATGACTGAGCGATTAAATAAAACCAATGTAAGATTACAATCTCCATTTAATACAGGATAGTCTCTTGCAAGACAATGTGGATAGAGACTGACTTAATGTCCCAAATATATTTAACCTCTCTGAGCTTCAGGCAAGTTCCTAGGATATACAGATATTGAGACAGAGAGGTTTCCCAGGGAGGTCCAACACTTATGAAATTGCAGGTCCTCTCCTATTACCACTAGAGTCAGAAAAATGTCTAACTATTCCATATAGAAATATGAACAAATAAAAATGTATTAATAGGTATTTATAATGTTCTAGAAGTTGTTCTAGGTAAGAGGATACAAAGACAATACCTCTGGAATCTGCCAAAACCCTGAAGGCGGGATATAGTCTTGTGGGATGTGAGAATGGATCCTATCCTACCTATGAGAAAAAGAGTTGAGATGAGAACCCTCAGAGCTTATATGAGCTACATCAAGATCTGTGAATAAACATTTGTTATGTTTTCTCTACATTCCAGGTGCTTTGCTAGGCCCTGGGAATATAAATGCAAAAACTGGTCCTTAGATGCTATATTCTCACTTTATGAGTTACCCACTTGGTTTATTCCTCTCTAATTTGAAGCAACTAAGAATGAACTGGTGAGTTCATTCATAGACCCTCACTCATCATTCCTTTGTAGTAGAGCATTCAAAAACTTCACAATAGCAGTTCTTTTTGAATGAAGGATAGGATGCATTAAAATTATCCAGAAGGTCTATTATAACATAGGAGGGCATTGATAATCAGTGGTCTGTAAAAGTGAACTGCAGTTTTAGAAATATGAAGAATGTTTTGAGGGTAGAACTACAATTAAAATCCCATGGAAAGTCTGCTATTTTCCCCACCCAATATGGCCTCTTACACTGACTATTATTTTGAAGTTGAAAGCAAAGTGTGAGGGTGGAGAACAAAATCATTGTTAAACTAGGTACCACTAGCTCTAATGGTCATTGGAACAATTGCTATAGAGAAAGAGGAGAGTTTTCAGAAGTCCTGGAAAAAATTAATTACCCAAAGGAGCTTGACACCCTTACATGGTTTAAAAAATAGTAACTTTCAAATTGATCTATTTTAGAATTCCAGAAATTACTAAGAGAGATGGCTTTATGTTCATAAACCCCAAGGGGCTAAGGGCATAATTTATGAAACACGAAAGAAAAGTCTGACATGAGACATGAAAAACCTGTCTTTCAATTCAAGCCTACTTATTGGAAATTTTAAATCTTCAAAGTCCTTGATCCTTTCCATGTCAGATTACTCTCTATCTCAATTGTTTCCTCCACTCAAAAGGACATAATTTTGTCTTTTTAATTCAGGTGTTGGATGAACTGAAAGATGGAGAAAAAAGAGATCAATTAAAGAAAGAGCATGGTCAAGTTTGCTCTCTGCTGAGTGTATGCCCTCACCTTAAACCTTATTAAACCACATCCAATTAATACCAAAGCCTGGAGGTACATGCACGAAAAGGATAATGGGCTGATACTTTAAACTATATAAAGTTCTCAATCTGAAGAGATCCTCTGCTTTATTGGTTTAAGTTAACACTTTAATGATTAGTCTCATGATGGTGGAAGGTGTGTCTTTTTGCTGATACAAATTGACTGATACAATTCTATTTTTAGCCATCTTAGACTCTCATTCATTGATCAGTTTAATTGACCACACCATTCTAAATCTAAAAATGGCAGACAGATCCAAACTGACCATTCTTAAATCAGGTAATTGTCAAAGACAGACATTTCTGGTTTTTCTCTTTAAAAAATCATCTAAAAATCATCTTATTTGGATATATATTTTTGTTTTTACACAACATTCATTACTGAATATATCCCTCCCCACACCTTCATCGGGGCCCATCTTTTAGAGCAATGATTAAAAAACAAAGATAAGAATAATTTCAATAATTTCAAGAAAATGAATACACTAATCGTATCTGAATGTATGTGCCTTTTCAACAACCATAGTCCCTCACACTTTCAAGAAGGAAAGAAATTGCATTTTTTCAACTCTTCTATATGACCAATTTTGTCATTAGAACTATTTGATTCATTTCTTTTTTTCTTGTTTCTTTCCTTCCTCCCTCCCTCCCTCTTTTCTTCCTTCCTTCCTTGTTCTTTCTGTTTACATAGTTGCAGTTATTGTATTATATATTGTTTGCTTCTTTTTTATTTTACTGATTTGTTCTAGATTTGTTCATATGTTTTCTTATTTTTCTCTTTTTTATAGTTATTTCTAATGGCAAAATAATATTTCATAATAATTTATTTAGTCATTCACCAACTGATAGACAATTACTGTATTTCCATTTCTTTGCAATCATAAAAATGAAGTGTTTTGATCTGATGTGGGACATTATTATAGGCATTTGATTTTTTTTAATTAGATTTTTCTTTTTAGTTTACAACACTTAGTTTTACATGTTCTTGAGTTGCAATTTTCTTCCTTTCCCTCCCCCGCCCCTGCTCACCAAGATGGCATGCAGTCCAATATAGATTCCACGTAAACCTTCGTATTAAACCTATTTATACCATAGTCAAGTTGCGGATAAGATTTATGACCAATGGAATGAATCATGAGAGGGAAGAAACAAAACCCAAAAAAAAGAGGAAAAAAAGAGAGAGAGAGCAAATAGTTTGCTTCAATAGGCATTGAGATTCCATAGTTCTATCTCTGGATGTAGCTAGCTTTTTCCATTATGAGTCCTTTGGAGCTGTCTTTGAGCCTTGTATTGCTGAGGAGAGGCAAGTCTATCAAAGTGAGTCATCACAGAATCAATATGTCTGTGCTTGTGTATAATGTTCTCCTGGTTCTGCTATGCTGATTCAGCATCATATCATGTAGGTCTTTCCAAGTTATTATGAAGTCTGTATCTTCCCCATTTTTTATAGTTCAATAGTATTCCATTACATTCATATACCACAACTTGATCAGCCATTCCCCAATTGATGGACAACCCCTTGATTTTGAATTCTTTGCCACCACAAAAAGAGCAGCTATAAGTATTTTTGTACATACAGGTCCCTTTCCCACTTGTGTGATCGCTTTGGGATATAGACCTAGGAGTGGTATTGCTGGGTCAAAGGTATGCACATTTTTAGAGCCCTTTGGACATAGTTCCAAATTGCTCTCCAAAATGGCTGGATCTGTTCACAACTCCACCAACAATGTATTAATATTCCAATTTTCCCACATCCTCTCCAGCATTTATTATTTTCCTATTTTGTCATTTTAGCCAATCTGACAGGACAGATGTGGTACCTAAGAGTTGTTTTGATTTGCATTTCTCTAATCAGTAGTAATTTTGAGCATTTTTTCATATGCCTATAGATATCTTTAATTTCCTTCTCTGAAAATTGCCTGTTTACATCCTTTGACCATTTCTCAATTGGGGAATGACGTATATTCCTATAAATTTGGCTCATTTCCTGTATATTTTAGATATGAGGCCTTTATCATAAACACTGGTTGTAAAGATTTTCTCCCAATTTTCTGCTTCCCTCCTAATCTTTCTTGCATTGGCTGTGTTTATACAAAAACTTTTTTAAGTTTAACATAATGAAAATTATCCATTTTGCATTTTATAATGCTCTCTATCTCTTGTTGGGACATGAATTCTTCCCTTTCCCATAAATCTGACAGGTAAACTATTTCTTGCTCTCCCAAATTGCTTATAGTATCAGCCTTTATTCCTAAATCATGTACCCATTTTGGTGTAAGATACCGGTCTATGCTCAGTTTCTGCCATACTATATTCCAATTTTCCCAGAAGTTTTTATGAAATAGTGAATTCTTAACCCAGAAGCTGAATTGCTTGGGTTTATCAAAGAGTAGATTGCTATAGTCAGTGACTTTTGCATCTTGTGTACTTAACCTATTCCACTCATCTACCACTCTGTTTCTTAGCCAGTACCAGTTTTGAGGACTACTGCTTTATAGTACGGTTTGATATCTGGTATGGCTAGGCCACCTTCCTGTGTTGGTAAGCAAAATGGGCTCTTAGCACTTAGTTCAACCAAGTGCCCTTGAAGAGTTTGGCTTTTTTTTTCCTTTGGGTAATTCAGTATATTTCGTTGAGCCTTATTAGGTGCTAAGCCCCAGGCCCAAACCCCTATTACGTGTAAAACCTATGTGGGTATGGATTGATAACTAAGGTGGGGCCCAAGGTGGGGCTAACTCAGGGGAGGGCCTAGTTTACACATGAGTTTGAGTGACATGTCTGGGACAGCAGAGGCTTTCAGACCACGTGGGTTTAAGTCACCTCTTTGTGACAATTCTAGGTCACGTGGGTGAGTTGCATGTGTGACTCACCCCTGACACTGAAAAAGATATAAAACCAGGGGTTGGCCATCTCTTCTTTGGAGCTTTTACCCACAGCCATGGTGGTGTGTGTGACTCTGGGCCAGCCCTTGTTCTGAGCTCCTGGGCTGAACCTAGATGTTGGTAACTATGAATCTGTATTTGATCTGTCTGTTGATGTTTGTAATTTGCATTTTGTTCTGAAGTTCAGGGTGCTGGATTTTTCCCCTGAACTAAGTGAATGCTCTCTGTATGCTGGATTAAAGTAAACTTGTCAACCCCTTAACATTGCTTTACTTACTAAAGCAGATCAAAAGAACCTGTACTTTTGCAGCATGCTAGTAGCATTCTTGTTGTTGGGGTTGTGTTGGTCTTTCACTCCCACAACAGCTGCTAGCCATATTGTTGAAACACTTCCCTAGCATTTCTTTTCATTAATTCCCTTGATATTATGGACTTTTTGTTCTTCCAGATGAATTTTGTTATTATTTTATCCAACATTGTAAAATAATTTTTGGTAGTTCAATTGGTATGGTACTGAATAAGTAAATTTAGGTAAAATTGTCATTTTTATTATATTTGCTCAGCCTAAACATGAGCAACTGACTTTATTCCATTTAATTAGATCTGAATTTATTTGTGTGAGAAGTGTTTCACAATTGTGTTCATATAGGCCCTGGGTTTGTCTTGGCAGGCAGTCTCCCAAATATTTGATAGTGTCTACAGTAATTTTAAATGGAATTTCTCTATCTCTTACTGTTGGGCTTTGTTAGTAATATATAGTAATGCCAAGGATTTATGTGGGTTTATTTTACATCCTGCAACTTTGCTGAAGTTATTTATTATTTCAAGTAGTTTTTTACTTGAATCTCTAGGACTCTTTAAGTAAATCAACATATCCTCTGCAAAAAGTAATAATTTAGTTTCTTCTTTGCCTATTCTAATAACTTCAATTTCTTTTTCTTCTCTTATTGCTACAGCTAACATTTCTAGTACCAAATTGAATAATAGGGGTGATAATGGACATCCTTGTTTCACCCTGGATCTTATTGGGAATGCATCTGGCTTATCCCCATTACATATAATGGCTGCTGATGGGTTTAGGTAGATGCTATTTATAATTTTAAGGAAGACTGTCTATTCCCATGCTTTCTAGTGTTTTTAATAGGAATGGGTGTTGTATTTTGTCAAAAGCTTTTTCTGTATCTATTGAGATAAACATATGGTTTTTGCTAATTTTGTTATTAATGTGATCAATTATGCTAATAGTTTTTCTAGTATTGAACTAGCCTTTCATTCCTGGAATAAATCCTATCTGGTGATAGTGTATTATTCTTCTAATAAGTTGCTGCAATCTTTTTGCTAATATTTCATTTACAATTTTTACATCAATATTCATTAGGGAAATTGGTCTATAATTTTTTTTTTCTGTTTTGACTCTTCCTGGTTTAGGTATTAGTACCTTGTGTCATAAAAAGAATTTGTTAGGACTCCTTCTTTGCCCAGTTTCCCAAATAGTCTATAAAGCATGGGAATTAATTGTTCTTTAAATGTTTGATAGAATTCACATGTAAAACCATCTGACTCTGCAGATTTTTTCCTAGGCAGTTCATTGATGGTTTGCTCAATTTCTTTTTCTGAGATGATGGGGTTATTTTGGTAATTTAGGTCCTCTTCTATTAACTTGGACAATTTTTATTTTTGTAAATATTCATCCGTTTCCCTGAGGTTATCAAATTTGTGGGCATACAATTGTGCAAAATAATTTCTAATTATTGTTTTAATTTCCTCTTCCTTGGAGGTGAATTTACCCTTTTCACTTTTCATACTGGGGTTTTGGTTTTCTTTTTTTTAATCAAGTTGACCAAGGATTTATCAATTTTATTGGTTTTTTCATAAAACCATCTCTTAGTTTTATTAGTGCAATAGTTTTCTTGATTTCAATTTTATTAATCTCTCCTTTGATTTTCAGTATTTCTAATTTGCAATCTAATTGGGGATTTTTGATTTCTTCTTTTTCTAGTTTTTTCAGTTGTATGCCCAATTCATTGATCTCCTTTTTATCTATTTTATTCATGTAAGCATTTAGAGATATAAAACTTCCCCTAAGAACTGCTTTTGCAGTATTCCATAAGTTTTGGTATGTTGTCTTATTATTGTCATTCTCTTGAATGAAGTTATTAATTGTTCCTATGATTTGTCCTTTGGCCGACTCATTCTTTAGGATTAGATTATTTAGTTTCCAATTAATTTTTAGTTTATCTTTCCATGGTCCTTTATTACAAATAATTTTTATTGTGTCATGCTCTGTGAAGGATGCATTGACTATTTCAGCCTTTCTGCATTGGATTGTGAGGTTTCTATGTCCTAGTACATGGTCAGTTTTTGAGTATGTGCCATGTACTGCTGAGAAAAAAATATATTCCTTTTTATCCCCACTTATTTTTCTCCAGAGGTCTATCATATCTGCCTTTTCTAAAATTCTATTCACCTCTTTAACTTCTTTCTTGTTTATTTTGAGGTTAGACTTATCAAGTTCAGAAAGGAGGAGGTCGAGGTCCTCCACTGTTATAATTTTGTTGTCTATTTCTTCCTGTAACTCCTTTAACTTCTCCTCTAAGAATTTGCATGCTATACCACTTGGTGCATATATGTTAAATAATGATAATGCTTCATTGTCTATGTTGCCTTTTAGCAGGATATAATGTCCTTCCTTATCTCTTTTAATTAGATCTATCTTTGCTTTTGTTTTGTCTGAGATTAGGATTGCTACTCCTGCTTTTTTTACTTTAGCTGAAGCACAATATATTGTACTACATCCTTTCACTTTTGCCCTATGTGTATCCCCCTTTTTCAATATGTTTGTAAACAACATATTGTAGATTTATGGTTTTTAGTCCATTCTGCTGACTCCGTTTCATGGGACAGTTCATCCCATTCACATTCACAGTTATGATTACAAGCTGTGTCTTTTTCTCCATCCTGTTCCCCCCCACCTGTTTATGCTTTTATTTCTCCCTTTCCCCTTCCACTTCTCAAAAGAGTTTTGCTTTTGACCACTGCCTTCCTCAATTTACCCTCCCTCTTGATTTCCCTCCCTTACCTTATCCTTTCCCCCTTGCTACTTCTTCCCTCCCTTCTGGACACCCTCTCCTTTTCTTTCCCCCATCCCTGCCTGCTGCCTGTAGGACAAGTTTGATTTCTATACTTTTCAGAGTATGTTATTCTCTTCTTGAAGCAAATCTGATGAGAGTATATCTTATATACTACTCTTCTCCCTTCTGTCTTTCCCTCTACTATAATGTGTTTTGTGTCTCTTCATGTGATGTAATTTATCCTTTTCTACTGCCTCCTTACCTCTTCTCCCAGAACCCTCCCTTTATATCTCTTAACTATGTTTTTTATCCTTATATTAGTTATTTTGTACTGACACCCACAGTCTGTGTGTATGCCTTTCAATTGTCATAACAACTGTACTATTCTCAAGATTGGCATATATATATATATATATATATATATATATATATATATATATATATATATATATATATATATATAATCCTAAATAAGGATGTAAACAATTTGCTCTTATTGATTAACAAGGTTTGTGGGGTTTTTCTCCCCATTTACCTTTTTGTGTCTCTCTTGAGTTTCGTATTTGATGACCAAATTTTCCACTGAGTTCTGACCTTTTCATCAGAAAGATCTGGGATTCCCTTATTTTGCTGAATGTCCATCTCCTTGCCTGAAAAATTATGTTCAATTTTGCTGGGTCCTTGGTTGTAGTCCAAGCTCCTTTGCCCTTCAGAATATCATATTCCCATTTCTTCTTTAATTTAATGTAGAAGCTGAAAGATCCTGCATGATCCTGACTGTAGTTCCATGATATTTGAATTGTTTCTTTTTGGCTGCTTGCAGTATTTTCTCCTTGACTTTGTAATTCTGAAATTTGGCTGTAATATTTCTTGGTGTTTTCAACTTGGGATCTCTTTCATAGGGTGGACAGTGGATTCTTTCAATGACTAATTTCTCCTGTAGTTCTAGGACCTCTGGGCAGTTATCTTTGATAATTTCTTAGAAGATACTGTCCAGGCTCTTTTTTTCATCATGGTTTTCTGGTAGACCAATAATTCTTAAACTGTCTCTCCTGGATCTATTTTCCAGGTCAGTTGTTTTTCCAATCAGATATTTCACATTTTTTTTCTATTTTTTCATTTTTTACATGTTGTTTTACTACTTCTTGATGCCTCATAGAGTTATTAGCTTCTACTTGCTCAATTCTAATTTTTAATGAGTTGCTGTCTTCATTTTCCTTTTGAGTCTCCTTTTCCAATTGGATGATTTTACCTTTCAGGGTGTCATTTTCTCTTTCCAGATTCTGAATCTCCTTAGCCATGTCGCCAATTTTACTTCTTAAAGATTTGATCTCATCCATGGTTTTTTTTTTCCATTTTTTCTTTTATCTCCCTATTTTCATTTTGAAAATCCTCCTTTAGCTCTTCCAGGAGTTCTTTCTGGGCTTGAGACCAGTTCACATTCCATTTTGAGGTATTAGATGTGGGTATAGTGTCAATGCTGTCCTCTTCTGAATTGGTATTTTGATCTTCCCTGTCTCCATAAAAAGAATCAATGGTCCTCAGTTTTTTCATGTTCTTCCTCTTCTTTTTCCTGGCTTTACAGTGGGTTTTTACTTTGGGGGCTCAGGGTTCTCTGTCTCAGGTTTCTTGTTCTGGGAATCGTAAGCCTAGTTAATGGCTTTGTGTATTATGGCCTTGGTTTCCTGAGGTGTGGGGGAGGGGTTATCTGGCTGCCAGAAGTCTCCTCTTCCTCTGGGGTGATCTCCAGCAATAGCGGTCTCAGCTGTTGTCTATGTTGGTGTCTGCCACTTCCCCTGGCTGTGAAAAGGCACATCTGGGTTCCTGGTGTTGACCCTTACTGGCTCTGCCCTTCTAGGACTCAGGAATTCCCACTGCTTGGCTACTAAAGCCCCACTTCTGTCTCCTCTATTCAGCATTTCTCCCCATGGAATTCTCTAGGTCAGTGAGGGAGGGAGGGATGAGAACCATTTACCTGGCCATTATGTCTCCTGGAAGTTCAAGAAGGCAGGTTTCAAACCTTTGAGGTGCAAGCCTCAGGAGTAGATGTCTCATGGCTACAGGAGCTGCACTGCTGCCTTTCATCGCTTCGACAGACTTCTGTCCTGTGCTGGGAGGCCTGGGGATCTCTGCCAGTTTTGGGTGCCCAGCTTTCTCCCAGCCTGGATCACTGGCTGATTTCCATAGCTGCTTCTACTTTGGTGTTGTATAGTGCAGCTATGTGTGCCAGGTGCTCTCCCAGGCTACAGATCTATCCCGTCAACCTTTCGGACTCTCCTGGCTTGGAAATTTGCCCCACTCGGTCTACTAGTGGCTTCTAACTCTCTCAAATCTGCTAAGATCCACTTTTTTAGAGTTATCTGACAGAACTTGTGAGAGAGCTCTGGCAAGACACTGTTTTCACGTGGCCATCTTGGCGCCACACTGGTAGGCATTTGATTTGATTTGAAAATGTTTTGATTTATGAGGGATTTTCTCATAGTCATTATACATTTAGACTATAACATTTTTATTTGTGTGTTTATTTTGCTTAGAAGGAAAGTAAGTTCCTCCCACATAAAGGCAGCAGGACACAGAAGATAGCAGTATGTTCAGGGGTAAGACATTAATTTCTGTATGCCTTAAGTACATGGCTAGGAGTTTTCTATTGTATCATACTCAGGTTGTAATTTCCATTAGTAGAGAGGATTCTTTAGTCAAAGCTGGCTCCCTCCTATCTTCTTATACATCATTCACCCCCATAAATTCTATGGTACCGTGACACTGGCCTCCTTTTTATTTCTTGCACAAAATACTTCATTTCCTAATTCTGGATATTTTCACTGGCTATCTCTAATACCTAGCATTTTGTCACTTCTTAGCTCTGCCTCCTGGACTCACTGGCTTCCTTCAAGTTCCATTTAAAATCTCACCTTCTACAAGAAGCCTTTCCTGAAGAACCTTAGTTCTAGTGCCTTCCCTTTGTTGATTTACTTCAATTTATCACACACACTGCTACACACACATGTGTGTGTATGCACAGACACGTGCATGTGTATAATCTTGTTATCTTATTTGTGCGTTTCATGTGTTGTCTCCCACATTATACAGTGAGTCCTTGAAAGCAGGAATAGTCTTTTGTTTTCCTTTTTAACCCAGAACTTAGCAAAGTGCTTGGTACATATTGAACATTTAATAAATGCTTGATGATTGACTGCTTGGGAAGAGAGGGAAGGAAGGGGAATAAACATTTATGTAGTGCCTACTACATACCAGGCTAAGCATACATACACTCACACAATCTTGCAAACTAGCTACCTATCTGTCTGTTTATCTCTCCATCTATCTATTTGTTTGTCTATCTACAGATACATACATAAAATCTCATTTTATTAAAAGAGTTATTTTCAGTTTCAACTAAATTTGGCACTCTGAAACAAAGCCCCAGTCCTCCTACTGTAGTTATAGTTCTAGGAAATAATTAGCAGAAGTGCAGGGAGGTGTAATACATGCTACATAGTCTATTACTGCACATGGGAATGAATAAGAATCGAGGTTGATAACAGAGCACAAATCGAAGAGTGCACCACAGCTCTTCTCTAGACAAAAGACAACATCATCATTTTAGGTAGCTGTGGTCATAAAGAATTGCATTGTGTAATCATACATTACATACACTAATATATTACATTATATTACATTACACATGCTAATGTGTAATACATTGTATACATACATTGTGTAATTACACATTAATGGCAACTCTACTAAAGCATTTTTACTGCTGAAGTCTAACGACATCCTTAAGTCTTCATGACACTTTAATAAAATGGGTAGCAACTAGAGAACTGAGCAATGATTGCTACCTGTGAATACTAAGAAAATAAAATTTAAAAGTGAAAAGCAAGATAATTAAATACATTGACAATGTATTTCATATACATATCAATATCATTTAATATTATTAAATATTTAAAGTATTTCCTAATATCCTTGATTTAGATATGTTGAAACATCCTCCCCTCTAAAAACAAAATGAAGGCTTTTTCAGGAGACAGTGAGGAAGCTGTGGAGTGTGAAGGGAACTGGGTTTGCTGGTTATTTGAGTTACGTTTCTAGAGATTGCGTGGGACACTAATTGGAGCATCATTAGATGAAGAAGCATGGTCTTACATGTATCAATACTCTGTTTTCTTTCAGGTTGGCAAAACGAACAATTCTAAGAATCATGCTGAACATCGTAATCCGATAATTAAGGAAGGATTCAGTGGACCATGGAAAGGAAACAAGAAAATTAAATTTAGAAAGAAGGCAATGGAGTGCTAGACACCAGGTGACACAAAACCATTAAATTAAGATGCTCTCAAGGCAGAGCATTAAAAAAATGTTCTTGATAAATGTGATTTCCTAGGATTATCAAAGAAACATTGTATTTGATCATCATAGGATAGCATAGATTTTGCACCTCCATTCCCTGAAGGTTACTTTTGCTTTCACCCATTACCTTAGTTTAGACTAAGGTAGGCCAATAGCATGATAATTTAACTAAATAAACCCTCTTTTGAGTGAGCTGCTGATGTACAGCTTAAAGTTCCTTTAATTTATGCAGTTGTGGAAAGATCGCAGAATATGGAGCCAGAGAAACTTTGAAATCTTTGTTCTGTTTTTACCTATGTGATCTTAGAGAAGTTACCTAAACTCTTTGGACTTCAATTCCTTATCTGTACAATGAGGGCATTAAACTAGGACACTTCTAAAGTCTTTTCCAGCTAGAAATTTATTATTTTATGACCCTATTCCTTCACAGGTATATTTATTTTTCATGATAACAGGAGAAAGAAAACTAAGCTATATATATATATGTATATGTATATATATATATATATATATATATATATATATATCAGATATATGTAACTCAGATGTATGTAACATCTGTTGCATACAACAGCTTAGGCAGCGCTTAGTGGCTAAAACACTGGAATTGGAGTCAGGAAGACCTGACTTCTAATATTACCTCAGACATTTAGAAATTGGTGACCCTGGCCAAGTAAGATAATCTCTTGATCTAATGTCTGCTTTATCACCTATAAAATCAAGAAAACAAGAGTATTAACCTTATAGCATTATGGGTGGTGGATGGAGACATCAAATGAGATCAATGTGTTTGTTATCTTGAGAATAAAAACATGTTTTGTTCAGGATTTGATCTTGAATTGGAAGAAATTTCAAAGGAAAACTAGTTTATCCCTCATTTTACAGTTCAGGAAACTAAGGCCCACAGAAATAATTGCCTAAGATCGTAAAGACAGTAAGCATCAGAATTAGAACTCAAAACAAATTCCTCCGGAGTGAGGGCTTCTATATATTATGCCATACTACCTGTATATGAAACCATTTCATAAACCTTGAAGATCTGCATAAATAAGGCTATCATCATCCATCACCAACAACACTACTACCACTATCATGATCATCTACTCATTCAAGTTCAATTTCTGTTTCACTGCATATTACTCTCCATTTCAGAGCTAAGACACTGAGATGTGATGCTGTGGTTAGAGCTCCAGTCCTGGAGGAGGAAGACGTCAGTTCATATCCAACCTTGGATGATAGTTGTGTGACCCTGGGCAAGTCGCTGTTGTATCTAGGTAGAGGAAGCTACTTGTGGAGAAAGGTATTCTGCAATATCCATCAAATTAAATTTTACCACCCAGGTAACTTACTTTTTTTGCTACCTTTAAAGGCTGGTCCTGTTTTACACTTACGCTGATGCAGGACTGTATAGAGGGCTGGCCTTTGGGTTAGAAAGACTTAGCTTCGTGTCTTGACTTTGATACATATTGTGTGACAGTAGGCCAGACATAACCTCCCAGTGTATCCATGTAAATGTTTAATATTGTATAGTAGAAAATTTATCTGAAGGAGTGAATTGAATTTCCTCACTGGTATTTCCAACAATGAAATCATAGATCACAAACAGCAAAATTTTGGATAGCCATTTTTAAAGCAGTCAATAACTCAATGATGTATCTAAGAAACATTGTGCCTACCAAATGTGCTAAATGTTGGACATGACAGATTATAATATTTCCATCACTTAGTTGCTGCAGCCAAGAAATTCAACATGCTGAGGCCAGACTAAGACTCTCTAAAGCTAATTACAGAGCTGATTTTCTATGACAGATATATTTGTTTTCTGTAAAAGGACCACACTTCAAGTTGTTCCTGATCATTTGTATATAAATTCTGAGAATACAGAATCATCTTTACTCTTCAATGAGGCAGAGTAGCAGGATGATGGTAGAGATATGACATATACCCATATAAATAAACTGAAACTTAGAATGTAATAGGAGCACAGTAGTACAAAGTACTATGAGATCATATGAAGAAGAGATTACCTCCAACTTCATGAGGGAGGAACCAGAGAAGTTTTCATGGAGAAGCTGGTATACAACCCGGACATTACAACAATAATAATAATAACAAAATCTAGTATGTCTATAGAGCCTACTATGTGCCAGGCACTTTCCTCAGTGCTTGACAAATATCTCATTTGATACTTAGAACAACCCTGAGAGCTAGGTCCTACTATTGTTCTCACTTTGCAAATGAGGAAAATGAAGAAAACAAATATTGTTAAATGACTTGCCCAGGGCCACACAGCTAGTATCTGAGGCTTGATTTGAACTTAAGTCTTCTTCCCTCCAGTACTAGTACTCTATCAGAGTTGACACTGAAATGGAGAATAATATTCAGTGAAACCGATATTGACCCATGTATGAGGGGATGACTGCGATGATGGTGATGATGAATGATAATACCTTCATTCATACAGATCTTCAAGGTTTACAAAATGTTTTCATATGCAAGGCAGCATAGCATAACATATAGAAGTCCTCATTCTGGAGGACTTTGTTTCAAGTTCTAATTTTAATGCTTACTGTCTGTACAGTCTTATAATTTATTTCCCTAGGGTTCAGTTTCCTCAACTTCTAAATCTTGTGTGATCTTGACTGCAGCTCCATAATATCTGAGTTCTTTCTGGATGCTTGAAGTATTTCCTCATTGATCTGGAAGCTCTGGAATTAGACTATATTATTATTGGAAGTTTTCATTTTGGGATATTCTTCAGGAAGTGATTGGTAGATTCTTTCAATTTCTATTTTGCCCTCTGAATCTAAAATATCAGGGCAGTTTTCCTTTAAAATTTTCTGAAAGATCACATTTAAGCACTTTTTATCATGGTTTGCATGTAGTCCAAAAATTCTTAAATTATATCTCCTGTATCTATCTGCCATGGTCAGTTGTTTGTCCAATGAGATCTCACATTTTCTTTCCTTTTTAAAATATTCTTTTGATTTTGTTTTATTGTTTCTTGATGTCTCATGGAGTCCTTAGCTTGCACTTGCCTAATTCTAATTTTTGAGGAATGATTTTCTTGAGTGAGCTTTTGTGCCTCCTTTGCCATTTGGCCAATTCTTCTTCTTAAAGAGTTGTGTTCTTCAGTGAACTTTGTATATCTTTTACCATTTGGCCAATTATGTTTTTGAATATTTTATCTTCTTCATTATGTTTTGTGCCTCTTCTAAGGAGCTAAAGATTCTCTTTTCAAAATTTTCTTGTATTGCTCTCATTTCTTTTCCCAATTTTTTCTCTATCCATTATGTAATTTTAAAACTTCTCTTTAAGATGTTCTGGGAATTTTTTATTCAATTCACATTGTTCTTTGAGGCCTTGTTTGTATCAATTTTGACATAGTTGTAGAGAACCACGAACATTGGTGAAGGGGCACTGTTCCAGTCTTCAAGTTTTTCATGCTACTATTTCAGAGGTAGTTCTGGGAGCTTGGAAATTTTCAACGATGCCAAGGTGGTATACTCCAAGGAGAGTTGTGATCACAGCTCTTCTAACCTGTGCTCCAGTCTTTATCTAGCTCCCTTGCAGCCACAAGTGCAAGCATTCCTTTTGTCCTTGGAACTCTAACTAGGTGCCTTGCTCTCCTACGTTCACAAGTACTAGTGTTTCTGTATTAGAACTGCAATCTGGAACTGCATATAGACAATACAACTAGGTCCTGTATCCAATGCTTGCAAAGGTTCCCCTGCAAATTCTTTCGGACCACTTGCCTGACTGCCTTACTGTTTCTAGGCTGAGAGTTCCTGAAGCTGCTGATACTGCTGTCCCAGTGACCGCCAAGGCCTGATGATGGCTGATATTTCTATCCCAGCCACTTGTGTTCTGTGCTACTCCAGGCCAGCCCCAACCCAGGTGTTACACACCTTTCCTCAACTTTTTCTGTCTCTGCCAGTCTAGAATATGATTTGAGATGTTATTTTAAAGTTATTTAGAGGGGAATATTAGGAGAGTCCAGATGAGTTGCTGACTATACTCCACCATTTTCATTCTACCTTCTCAGTACATTTTTTTAAAAAAGAAAACTCATGGCTAAACTAATTTTCCAGCACACTTCTTTTCTGAACCCTCAGTTGGACTATGAATTCCAAACTCAGTGGTGTGGCTTCATGTGTTCAGCTATTATTGCTCATGAATCAAGGATTCATTTCAGATTTCATTGCCTTGAAGTCTTTTATATTTCTCTGTTCCTTGGGATCCATTTTTAGTTTTCTTAACCCAAGCATATTCAGTCATTCACTCAACAAATATTTATTGCATGCATATTCTAAATCTATATCTAAAGGGTTCCATAAATTTTAGAGCTCTAAAAGAAAAGCAGGTATCATTATTTTGTCCAAGTTACCAAGTCAGATGTTATGAAAGTTATGTGCTAACACTTTTGATATCCTTAATGACTAAATCTCAAAACATTCACTCTCTTTCACTTTTCATTCTTCAATCCCTTCATTCCCTTGACATTGGTATTCTATTATACAGGGTACCCAAGTAGCAAATCAGTTGTTAATCCCTACTACTAACCTGATCCAGAGGTGATGTTCAAGTATTTTGCAGCTGATATACCCCTATTAGAGACTTGTTCCATGATTACCAGTAAGAAGATGAATGTCACCTTTAGTTGTACCCAACACCTCCTTCATGGAGGAGTCAGAGATGTATAGTGAAATGATTATCAGATTTAGATGCAGATGAAACTATCATTCTGTTATATACTTCTAGTGTATCATGGGGCAAGTCACTTAAACACCTTAGGTCTCTGGTTAATATTAAGTACAAATGAACAGTTTAGACCACATTTCTTCCAGGTTTACATCCAGTAAATCCTATGAAAATTTCCTTTTCAGCAGTGCTCTCATTCTCTCTTAGCCAAATTCTTCACAAACAGCCTATTACCACATCCTCAAACAAACCTTAAAGTGATCTGCTAGCTTTGGGGGAATGAAAAGTAGCTTCTTCTAAAAAATAGCTCAACAGCTTCTGCTTTAATATATTCCTTATAAACAAATTTTTAAAAAGCTCACATAATGTAAGAGGCTATGTCAGTTAAGTAGAAACTCTGAAAAGTTCTACCATACTGGAAAAGCTGTTGAATATGGTCATAACAATATTCTGAATCTGCTTCTGAGGACCAGCCTAGCTATATATGAAGACCTTTTATTTAATAAGTAAGCTTGCATATTGTCAGTGAATTCTTTGGTAATGGTAACACATGAAAAAATAAATAAGTACAGAATGTTTGTTCTCAGTGCTGTGAGGTCCCTTTCTACTCTAATCATTATGGGAAAATTACCAAAAAGAGTCAGAAAGTTTTATGAATCACTTAGTTTTTAGATCATTTATAAACCTTAGCTTGGAAATTTGTACTCTAAATGTTTATCCAATGGTCAAGCAGTGCTATCATTTTGGAAGAGCTGAATTCAATTTATATTGATATTCATAAAATCAACTGAAGCTAATTAGAAAAACATCTTAGAAGTATTCATTTGGAAAGCAAATAAAGAAGTTGGTGGAGTTGGTTTTATCATACACCAAAAGGAAAGTTAAAAAAATTATATCATCAGACATTTAGTCATCTCACAGAGTTCATCATTAGATTCATTTACACAAACATTGAAAGTAACCTTGATAAATATTAGTAGACAATAGATGGGATTTCTCAAGCAGATATTCTATAGTAGACCACAGCTTTGCCACTGAGCGAGTTATAGAGAACACGATATCCTTTTCAAATTCTACACATTTTGTCCAAATCTATTGTGCGTACTCTTTTGTTGATTTTAAAAATGCATTTCATTTAGCAGGACAAAATGCCATTTTAAAGGTTTACCTCCAACATGATTCCTCTCCTTTGTGCCTCAAAATCATTCAAGATCCCTGAAGGATAAACAGAAATAACTTTGTTTAATGACCTTCTGGTTGAAAAATATCAGGTAAGAAAAGGAGAGAGAAACATATGATTACCAAAGGTTTTTGCCCCTCTAATGGAAAAAAAAATCTAGTCCAGAGTACAATTTGAAGAGAATTCCCTGTGTATGGAAAGCTTCATCAGATGTCCATGTTTGCAGAGCCATGTGGAAGAGATCTATAAAGAATTTTCTCTGAACATCCACATAGGCAGTATTGAGTGAATGAAAATTCTATATTTCACTGATTATAGCATGGAATTTTATGGACCACCTTGGCCACCAGCATATATCTCCGGGGTAGAGAGGACCCCATGATAAATCAATGGGGTCCAAAATTAAAAAGGAGGGGAAACATTCAGATTGCCTTCAACATTATAAACATTCTCTAATGAACCCAAGGTTTTCTAGCAAAAAATATCTCAACTTTTTAATATACTTATTCTCACATTGCTCTATGCCTGCAAGATATGGAAAACAGCAGTCTCCAAAGAATTTAAAATTATAAAATTAAGGGTAACAGAGAAGTGAATGGTTGTTATCAGTGAGCTGAAACTTCTAATCAATGAAGGAGATTTTTTAAAACAGAATAAAATATTTTTAAAAAGGACAAAAAAAGAAATATATGACAGGAAAAGAACTTGGGGTGGTCATATGATGAAGGTGAGGGATGACAGAATAAACCAAATACTTTCTTCATAGCCTCATAATGTCAGAAGAAAGAGAAAAAAAAATCATGTGGGGTGTGTCCCATTTACTAATTTATGAGACTAAACAGATAAGATTTGCCTAGGAAGGTCAAGCAAGATTCTGTTGTGATTTGCACCTTGGAGAAAATACCTAATTTTTTTAAAAAAAATCACAGATCCAGTTTAGTATAATCACAGCAGTATGTAATATTCCTATTGTCAAGAAGTGGTAGAAGACCATGGACACCAGCACATCCATTGAAGTGAACTGGTCTTGAAAATATATCTAATTCGGAAAATTACAAATTCTATTCAATAGATTAGTTTTTATTCCTAATTATGTTAAAATACAGGAAAAATGGCTAAACAAGTTGTGGTATATGATTGTGATGAAATAATATTGTACTATAAGAAAGGATGATCAGGGATTCCACTTCCAGGAGCCAAGATGATAGAGTAAGCAGTAAATTGCCATAACTCTCCAATATTCACCTCTAAACAACCATAAAAAGTGCCCCAAAATGAATTCTGGAACAACAGAACCAGCAAAATTATGGGGTGAAACAACATCTTAGTGCAAGAAACTTGGAAGATTTGCAAGAAAGGCCAGTCTCACACAGGTAAAAGGGGAAAACGATTCAGGACTGGATGCATCCCAGCAAGTCAGCTGCAAGCCACAGTTCAGCAAATGAGTGGTAGATCCTAACCTCAGTGAGGTGGAGCAGGCAAATACCAACACCAGGACCCCACACATGCCTCAGCCTAGCCAGGGGAAAGGGCAGACTCCAGTTCCAAAAACTGCCTTGTGCTTCAGCATAGCCTCTTAGCAAAACACCTCTTAGCAAAACCCCAGAGAAAAATGGGATGTGGTCTCAGTCCCATAAAAAAATAGTGGAAGAGCTCAAAAAGGAGCTGAAAAAATAATAAGAGAGAGGTAGAAGAAAAATTGTGGAAGAAATGAGAGTGTTGTAAGAGAATTATGAAAAAAGAGTCAACAGCTTGGAAAAAGAAAACAACTGTACAAAAAGTAGAACTGGCCAAATGGAAAAGGAGATACAAAAATCCACTGAAGACAACAATTCTCTAAAAAGAACAATTGGCCAAATTGAAAAGAAGGTACAAAAGCTAATTGAGGAAAACAACTCCTTAAAAGTTAGATTTGGGCAAGTGGAAGCTAATTATTCTACGAGACATCAAAAATCAATCAAACAAATTCAAAAGAATGAAAAAATAGAAGAAAATGTAAACTACCTCATTGCAAAAACAAGTGACCTGTAAAATAGATCCAGGAGAGACAATTTCAGAATGAATGGATTACCTGAAAGCCATAATCAAAAGGAAGACCTGGACAGCATCTTTCAAGAAATTATCAAGGAAAACTGCTCTGATATCCTGGAATCAGAGGGCAAAATAGACATTGAAAGGATCCACCAATCACCTGAGGAAAGAGATCCCAAAATAAAAATTCCAAGAAACATTATAGTCAAATTATAGAACTATCAGGTAAAGGTAAAAATGCTGCAAGTGGCCAAAAAGAAACAATTCAAATAATGGGGAGCCACAATCAGGATTACACAGGACATAGCAGACACAATATTAAATGACTGGATGGCACGGAACATGATATTCTGGATGGCAAAAGAGCTAGGATTATAACCAAGAATCACCTACCTGGCAAAATTAAGCATAATACTTCAAGGAGAAAATGGTCATTCAATGAAATAAAAGGATTTCAAGCTTTCATAAGGAGAAGACCAGAACTGAACCACAAAAAATTGACTTCTAATATCAAGACCAAAGAGAAGCCTAAAAAGGGGAAAAGGGAAAAGAAAACATAAAGGATTCAATGGAACTGAACTGTTTACATCTCTACATGGGAAGATGATACCACTAATAGCACAACCATAAGGAACATAAATAGAGGGCACAGGTATAACATAAATTTGAAGGAATGACATAAAAATAATTAAGGGACGAAGAAGAAGAGTACACTAGGTGCAGAAGGGAGAGGTAGAATGGGGTAAATTTTTTCACATGAAGAGGCATGAAAAACCTATTTTGGGGAGGGAAAGATGGGAGTGTGGGCAACAGGCATTGCTTGAACCTTGCTTTCATCAGTATTTGCTCAAAGAGGGAAGGAAATATACAATCAGTTGAATATAGAAATCTATAAGGGGGGACTGACAGAAGAGAGCAGAGGCAGTAGACAGAAGTAAAACACTGGTGAGGAGAGACTGGGTGAAAGGAGAGAGAGGTCAAATAGTTGTAAATATAGGATGGAGGGAAGTACACAGTTAATAATCATAACTGAATGTGAATGGGAAGAAGTCTCCCACAAAACAGAATTAGATAGCAGAGTGGATCAAAAACCAGAATCCTATAATACATAGTCTACAGGAAATACTCTTGAGGCAGAGAGACACACAAACAGAGGAAAGGTAAGGGGCTTGACCAGAACCTATTATGCTTCAGCTGAAGAAAAAAATCTATTATGCTTCAGCTGAACAATCTATTATGCTTCAGCAGGAAGAGCAATCCCGATCTCAGACAAAGCAAAAGAATTAATAGACCTAATTAAAAGATATAAGGAAGGAAACTACATCATTCTAAAAGATGCCATAGCCAATAAAGTAATATCAATATTAAACTTATGTACTAAGTGGTATAGCACCCAAATTCTTAAAGAAGTTAAGTGAGTTATAGGTTCATAACCAAACAAGAGATAGAGAGCATTACAAAACGTAAAATAGATAATTTTGATTACATTAAATTAAAAAAGCTTTCGTACAAACAAAACCAATGCAACCAAGATTAGAAGGAAAGCAGAAAGCTGAGAAGTGGTCTTTATAGCAAGTGTCTCTAATAAAGGCCTCATTTCTCAAATACATAGAGAACTCAGTCAAATACAGAAGAACACAAGCCATTCCCCAGTTGACAAATAGTCAGAGGAAATGAACATGTAGTTTTCAGATGCAGAAATCAAACTTATCTATAGCCATAGGAAGAAGAACTCCAAATTACTTTTGATTAGAGAAATGCAAATTAAAACAACTTTGAGGTACCACTTCACATCTATCAGATTGGCTAACATGACACACACAAAAAAGCAAAATGATAAATATTGTAGAAGATGTGGGAAAATTAGGACACTGATGAATTATTGGTGGAGTTGTAAACTGATTCAACCATTCTGGAAAACTATTTGGAACTATGCCCAAAGGGCCATAAAACTGTGCATACCCTTTGATCTAGCAATTCCACTACTAGGTCTGTATCTCAAAGAGACCATAAAATAGGAAAAGGACCTACATGTGCACAAATATTTATACCAGTCCTTTTTGTGTTGGCAAAATATTAGAAACTGAAGGGATATGTAGCAGTTGGGGAATAGCTGAACAAGCTTCGATAAATGAATGTAGTGGAATACTATTGTGCAATAAGAAATTACAAACAAACTTCTGTTGGTTGGCTGAGGGGGGGGGTGGGAATTCAGTGATCTGGGTCATTATTGCCATGTGCGGGCATTAGTGGTAAGTCAGCACATCAGTTCAGGTCACTCCTGAGGACACCTATATTGATGTGCATACCATTGGTCCATTCTACTCTGAGGATGACCTGCTCACCCTATCAGTGATCTACCCTGAGGTACAGTGAGACAGACAGACAGCCATGGTCAACCCCTACAAAGAACCCTTCATTAATTCTCTAAAGTACCAGCTATTGGTATACTTGTGGCACCAGGCAGAACAGAATGGTAATGCCATGGCCAAAAGGCACTTCTTCCAGTATTTTGATCAGTTATGACAGGTGCACATGTGGGAGATGCAACTTTCAAATGAAAATCACCTCTTTATTAAGTACTCTAGTGAGGATGTAGTGACACCACAGATCATAGTCCCATCACTGCTTTTCTTCTTTGTATTGTGCAACATGGTGATGCCAGAGGTGATTTGAAACATTTGAGAATACCTCAGATAAATTGTTAGAGCTATTTGAGAATTTCTGTGACTTCTTCCTCAATGCTACTCTGCACAGTGAGGCCATCAAGTTTCTCTGTTCAGCTTCTAGCAACAACTTTGCGAGGCAGATCCAGCACTGGTTTAAAGACACTATTGTAAATGCAAACTATGGAGGGCTTACAAAGAAAGTATGGTGGCTGTTTGGTCAGCTCCCCATCAGCACCCAATCATACAGCAGTCTCTATCTTGATCTGTCTCTCTTCAGCTAGGATGATAAGTAAGTATCACTCATGGAGTGGCCCAAGACTTGTGGACTTCACCCAATCGGGTTCTATGCCTGGGATTCTGGTCTTCACAAGTTTGAGATCCAGGCAGGCCTCCTGGGCTGTCCCTTCAACCACACAGTGTGAGGCCTGGTTACCTTTACCTTCCACTCTTTTGAGCCCTTTGCATTTCAGTGCAAAGGACTAATTCTGAGTATGTTGTCAATGTCCACATGTGACACAGCTGTACATAGGATGTAGCCTGAAGACTGGGGACTCACCAAAGCCAGGTTGTCTTGCCTTGTAAGACTTATACCACCTTCCCATCTCTGTAGTTTAGAAAACAGGCTCTTTCAGGTGCCAGCATCATTACTTTGGAACCAAGGTCTATGTTGATAAATCTTGGTTGGTCTACAGTCACTCAAACATGAGCCAGAAGAGAGGAATGGGATAATGTATTTAAAACAAAATCTAGCTATCAATTTAAATGTCTCCAACTTTTTACACAAGAGATTGTCCGCCATTAAGTCTTTTAATTATTTTGAGTGTGTGTGTGTGTGTGTGTGGGAGGGAGTTCCATGTGTATATATTTTATTGAGGTATAGATGAGAGTTTTCCACTATTTTTCCCCCTTTGTTCTTTTCTTGACAATGGTATGCAGCCTGAAGCAGAGCAATTGGGATGCCTTTGTGGCCTAATAATTGATTAAGAATCTGCTCATTCCTTTTCATTTAGCCAAAAATTGAGGCTGTCTTTTTAAGTCAAAATAAAAGGCATATTTTCTTACTCATTAAAAATAAAAGAAATGACAAACAGGTAGATCTCAGAAAAACTTGTAAAGACTTGTACAAACTGATGCAAAGTGAAATGAGTAGAACCAGAAAAACATTGTACAGAGTAACAGCAACATTGTGTGATGATCGGTTATGAATGACTGACTCTTCTGAGCCACACAATGATGCAAGACAAATACAAAGGACTCAAAAAGTAAAATGCTATCCCCATCCAGATAAAGAACTGATAGACTCTGAATGCAGATCAAAGCACACATTTTCTTCACTGTATTCTTATGTATTTTTTTTCCTTTTGATCTGTTTATTCTTTCACAACTGTGACTAATGTGGAAATGTGTTTTACATATATAACCTATATCAAAATGTCTACTATTTTTGGAAGAGAGGATGTGAGGAAGAAATGGAAAATAAAAACTTGGAACTCAAAATCTTGCAAAAATGAATGCTAAAAAATGTCTTGACAAAAATGGGGGAAAATAAAATACTATGTAAATAAGAAAAGAAAGGATAAGCAGGATGGCTTCAGAAAAACCTGGAAAGACTTATATGAATTGATTCAAAGTGAAGTGTGCAGAACCAAGAGAACTTCATACACAGTAAGTGCAATACTGGATGTTGAAGAGTTGTGAATGATTTAGCAGTTCTCAGCAAAACAATGATCAAAGATAATCCCAAAGGATTTATGATGAAAGATGCTATCTACCTACGGAGAAAGAACCAATATTGTCTGAATGCAGACTGAAGCATGCAATTTTCTTTTTTTCCTTCCTTCCTCTTTCATTCTTTCTTTCATTCTTTTTTCTTCTTTCCTGTCTTTCCTTTTATCTCTTTTTTTGAATCTTCTTGTGCAAAATTAGCAATATGGAGATGTTTTACATGATTCTATATTTATAACCTAACATAGGTTATAATAATTAATCTAACATAGATTACTTACCATTGCAGGGGGTAGGGAGGGAAGGAAGGGGAGAGGGATGGAATTTGGAACTCAAATTTTTTTTTAAAATGTTATAAATTGTTTCAACATGTAATTAGGGAAAATAAAATAGAAAAAAATATAGAAAAAAATTATTTCAACAATATATGTGTTTTTCCTTATTATTACTACTGACCAACATAGACTTTGCAAAGAAAAAGTAGAAGCTATATGATATATTATTAAAAGTTGTAAAAAACTTGACTGAAGATCAAAAGCTTAGGATGAAGTAGTAGACATACTTAACAGAAATTCACTGTTAGTCATGAACTTACAAATTCCTTTAATATAGATATTTCCTTGAAATATTGCAAATGTCCTTGAAAAATCAGCAAATAAACTTTAAGGTCAGAGTCCACAATTAACTGGATATAAAACATACCCACAAAAATTTAAACTCAACTTTTGTACTAAATGTCACAATACTAAAATATAATAATCTTAAAACTACATTGAAATGAAACTCTTGAAATGTTGAGGCATCTAAAAGGAATCCAAACTACATGGGAATCAGAAATATATGTACAATCCCCATTATTCTGCATTACTAAAGATATCTTGGATAATTTCAGTGAGTTAGCAGAAGGCAATCTTGCATCCAAAACACTGTAAGTCAGTTATAGAAAAAAAAAAAACTTTTTGCACTTAGGCAGTAGTCCCCAAGCTTTAAATATGAGAGATCAATAGAGTACAGTGACATGTCCTAAGACCATTTCCTTTTGAAGTTCATTGAACACATAAATATGAGAAGAGTGGGATCATAATGGCAATGAGACATAGTATGGAGAATTTGATAGAAACCTGGCTTTGGGGTCAGCAAGATCTGGATTCATGTACTACACGTTGCAAAAATGTTAATTTCTAACCCACAGGTTGTGTGGCAATGTACACTTAATGTCACAGACAACTCACTAAAGGCATACGTTATAGAGAAGTCACTGATCTGCATCAGTAGAGGGATTTGCCATATTTATCACTCTGATAAAATCACAGGTAGCTAACCAAAACCACAGCAACTGTAACAACAGCAATAACAATAATTTGTAAAATCTTGATCTGTTATTCATTAAACATTTGTAAATTGCCTGCAATATGCCAGGCGCTGTACAAAGTGCAGAGGATACAAAGAAAGGAAATAGACAGTTCCCACTCTCACAGAGCTCATAGTCCCATGGGGGAGATAATATGTAAACAACTAAGTCCAAAAAAGCTATATACAACATAAATTGGAAATAATCAAAAGAGAGAATGCACTAGAATTAAGAGGGATTGGGAAAGGTCTTCAATAGATGTGAAGATTTTAGGTAGAACTTGAAAGAAGCCAGACAAACCAGGAGGTGGAGATGAGGAGGAAGATTACTCCAGACATGTGGAGCAGTCAGGAAAAAAACATCTGGAGATGGAAGATGGAATATCTTGAGAAAGACTAAATGGTATCCTGAAATCAATTAGAAGAGAAGAATACATTTAAAGCAATTAATACTTATAACAATGCTAGTCAATGTACATCTTCAAAATTATGAAATGCATCAAAATATATCTGGAAATTACTCTGACAAATTCTCATAGAACATTAAAAAATATGGGCACATCACCCTAAGATAGTTATAGAAAGATTAACACTTGCATACCAAAACAAAGGAAGACAAATAACAGATATCTTTGTAGCACAAAATAAGCAGATCAAACATTTAAATGATGCTTTTGGAATAAATGAATACCATTTTACCAAGAAATAATAAAATAAGATAATAGGTACATGTCAATTGATTTCTCAAATTCCCTAACTGGCCTTTCTCCAGATGAAGTCTATGAAATGACCAAGATCCAAATGTGTATTTAAAATGACCAATGGATGGCAACCATGAGTCGATTCAAGAATATATCAATAAATAAGAGTTGAGAAACAAATGATTCAGTCATTTGGATTTATTTGGGGAAACAGAAGGGTTTGTGATAGAACTTCAGGATTAAACCATTGCCATCAGAACCTAAAGCATAATTGTCCTTAAGAATCCGAGCCTTTCGTTCCCTAGTTGATAAACAAAGAAAAGATATGAATAGGCACATTTAATAAAAAGAAATCAAAGCTATCTATAGTAATGCGAAAAACTCTAGGTCACTATTGATTAGATACAGATACAGATTGATTAGATACAGATCAGACATAAATTAAAAATCTTTGAGCTACCATCTCATACCTATAAGTTTGGCTAATATGCCAGAAAAGGAATGATATAATTTGAAGGGGATGTGGGAAAACTAGGACACTAGTGCACTATTGGTGGAGTGAACTTATCCAACCACTATGGAGAGCAATTTGAAACTATGCTCAAAGGGTTATAAAAACATGCATACAATTTGACCCAGCAACACTGCTACTAGGTCTGTATTCCAAAGAGATTAAAAAGAGGTAGGGTGGGGTGGGGTCAGTGAAGGACCTATACATACAAAAATATTTGTAGCAGTTTTCTTTTTTGTTTTTGTTGTTGTGTCAAAGAATTAGAAATTGAGGGGATGCCCATCAATTGGGGAATGGCTGAACAAGTTGTGAAATACAATTGTAATGGAAAATTATTGTGTTATAAGAAAGGATGAGCAGGGTAATTTCAAGAGAAACCTGGAAAGACTTACATTAACTGATGCAGAGTGAAGTGATCAGAACCAGGAGCACATTGTACATGGTAACAGCAGTCTTGCACAATGAAAAACTATAAATGAGTTAGCTATTCTGAGACATACAAAGATCCAAGACAATCATAAAAGACTCATGATGAAAAGTACTTTCATCCTCCAGAGAAAAACTGATGGCATCTGAAGACAGACCAAAGAATACTATTTTTTGCTTTCTTTTTTGGACTCAAGTTTTGTTCCAGAAAAATGACTAATATAGAAGTATGTTTCATATGATTGCAGATGTATAACCTGTATTAGTTTGCTTACTGTCTGAGGGAGGAAGGAGGGAAGGAATGGAGGAATATAATTTGGAGCTCAAAACTTAAAAATGTTAAAATTGTTTTACATGCAATTGGAGAAAATAAAATATTATTTTAAAAAAGAACTCTTTTAAAAAGTACTTAGAAAATGCTTAACAAAATACACAAAAAGATAATAAAACATAGGGGAAAAAGAATCCCAGACTTAGAGATCAACATAGATTTTGTAAGAAATGGTAGAGCAAAAGTTTATCACTTATATCTAGAAAAACATGACCTAGTTTCCATAATTACACAGCAGAAGCTTTCTAACATCAACTCAGAAATACTGAATGTTACAAATACAAAACAAAAACTAGAAAGAACTAGAAAACATCCAATAAATTTTACTAGAACCGAAAAATCATGGATGACCAAACTATTGCCCTCAATTGACTGGATATAGCATTGATTTGTAGAAACTAAAGAACAATGTTTTTAATAGATGTTGGCAGGACAAATAATCAGAAAAAAATTAATCAAAAGTTTATTAAATATAGAGACATAGTTTAAGAAGTAAAAATCACATGGGAATGGAATGACATATTGAGTTGTCCAAGAACACTTAAAGCATATCTTTAAGGATAACATTCAATCCTAATATTTTTATTCACTTATAATTTAAAAAGTATTTTATCTACTGGCACAATAATATGTAGAACATTAAATCTGAAAGAATGATAACAGGATAGCAAATTGTCTCAGTTGTACCCCAATTTTGAGTACCATCAAAAAAGATAAGAAAATGAGATATTAATAAGAATAATTATACCTCCACAACTGGAGACCTTTAAGTTTTACTCCGGTGCATTCTAAGACTAGATATTATGGACAAATATTATCTGTCTCCACATACTACATTATGCATGGCATGATTGTAGGTGATTGTATACAGTTTTCCTGTTTCCTATAGATACTGTGGTTTTGGGGTTCACAAGAAAATGTTTAGTAATGTACTTCCTAGGTAATAATCTTGTTTTATGCAAGTTGTGATTTCAGTGACAGAATGCTGAGATTAGCCATCCCCTTAAGCTTTACAGAAGAACAATTGAGTGCAGATGGACAAGCCCATTAATGCCTTAATGACACTGCAGTACTACATGGTTTACTGCTAAGGAGAAAGGCTCCAAATTCATTTCGAATTACCTGATGTACAATTCATCTGGTGATGGTATCCATCGTCAGATTTTATCGACATGAAAAACAGGGCTTCAAAGATATGATCAATTTAAAGAGAGCACTGAGAGAATAGGAAATACATCCAAGAAAGATAATTACAGTCAACTGTTGTTCAGAAAATGAACAAACGGAAAAAAAATGCATTTTAGAGAAAAAAGATATATTAACTTGATAAACCAAAAAATAAAAAATAAAGAATAGAAAATGATATAAGGTATGGCAAATAATCAAGGAATTAAAAATGTAAATGCCTTTGGAAGAAGCCAACATGTTTGAAAAAAATGATTAACTGCATAGAATTATAAATGTTATGGTCAAGTGCGAATAGAGACACAACATATTCAAGGTAGTTAAAATTAACTGACCTTGTTAAGTTCAGGTATTGGAATAGAATATCTCATTTGGTGCATTAAAAAGATTTGAGAAGATCTTTACCTAAATCAGAAGTGTTTTACTCCTATTATTCGATCAATCAGTAAGTATTTATGAAGTACCAATGCTATGCTAAACATTGTACTAGGTACTGGAGTTTCAAAGGTAAAAAATAAACCATTTTTGACCTCAAAAAACTTATATTCTGTGGAGTAGATGTATAATCATATGAATATTTTCAAAGATCTATAAATACAAGGTAATTTTTAGTGAGGTGGAATTAACAGCAACTAAAGGAATATGGAAAGGCACCATGTAGGAGTTAGTGTTTGAACTGAACTCTGAAGGAAACTAATTATTCTAAGAGCATGAGATGAAAGGGGAGTACATTCAAGATTTTGGAAAATTGAATATTATAAATTGAGTCTGTGTCTAAGATACTTATTTATTTAAAAATCAAAAAGAAATGATCAGAAAATGAGCTAACATTAGGAATTTCATTTTTGAAAGTATATTCCAAGAATATGCCTAGACACAGTACCAAGTCAATTCAATGTCTTATACCTTTGGCTTCTGTAGCGGAACCCTGTAAAATGAGGAGAGATATTCAGTATGTTGATGCAAAGGGAGTGCATGAACTTCAATCATCAAAGAAAGATTTGGTTATGTTCTAGATATTCTACTTAGGCTAAGTGAGCAACCTAATAGATTTGAGAACAGCTTTCAGCAACAGAGGGTCAGAGAAAGGGTTTTTGCCTAAATGCTAATCAGAAATTTAATCTACCATACTTCTCTCATAGTCATATTAATGAGATTTATCAATAACTCAAAATAGTAGCATTTACAACTTATGCTACAAAAACAGCTAAGCTAGCTGACTGATGGAGCTCTTTAAAATTAATAAATAAAAAAGCTGGGATAGCCCAAGCTTATTTAGTGAGGTTAGGCTGTTCCAGTTTATATTAATAAGATCTTTGGATGATCTGCTTTAGGTTGTTTTACTGCTCTACAAATCTGTTTTGCCTAAAAGAGATGAGTGAGTAACAACAATAACAAAATAAAAAATAGAGTGGAGAAAAAGAAAAAAGGAGTTAAGAAAGACAGAGACAAGAGAAGTAAGGAAGAAAAGTAGGAAGGAAGGAGGGAAGGAAGAAAGGAATGAAGGAAGGAAGAAGAGAAGAAGTGAAGGATAGAGGAAGGGAGAGAGGAAAGGAAGGAAGAAAGGAATGGGAGGGAGGAAGAGAGAGACAGAGAGAGAAGCAGAAAGACAAACAGAGAGAGGCAGAGAGACAGAGAGACAGATTTTATTTCAATGTCGACTTCAGGAAAATTATCAGGAGCTATTTAGTTATTTTCTCAGTTGCTCATTAACTATGGAGCAGGAGGTGGGGAGGGGGAATTCTGCTTTCCACTATACTTAGAAAGTTGAATGGATTTTTGCACATCACAAACTATCTAGGCTGAATATCCTCTTATGCTGCTATGTTGTTCCTCCCTGAAATCCTACCCCTGATATTTACATAGCAGTTAAAGCTAAGAATGTTAAGTTGTTTTCGTTGTTGTTTTCCCCAGATTTCTTCATGCAGTATTGTGTCATTAGTATGTTAGCTCCCCGTGCCTAGGAGAGTTCCTGGCTCAAATTAAGTGTTTAGGAGATAGGAATATATATATTGTATGTATATATATATATATACGTATATATATATGTATATATACGTATATATATATGTATATATATACGTATATATATGTGTGTGTGTGTATATATATGTGTGTGTGTGTATATATGTGTGTGTATGTATATGTATATATATATACATGTGTATATATATATATATATATATATATATATATATGTATATATGTACTCACTGACTGACTGTGGGGGTACCAATTGAGCTCATCAGCTTTCCCTTGATCAAGTCCCACAGCTAGACCATCTTCTTCTCTAGTTATACATCTCTCTGATAGCATCTTTTACACACAGTTTCACTTCATTAATAATTCATTACAATTCATTAGTCACATGCTGCAGCCTGCTAATGTTATTCATATGCATCTCCTTTTCTAGAGAAAAAGAGAGAGATTTTCATGTCTTACTATCTTTTACCCATGTTGTTTCTAAGGGAAAAAAAAAAAACCAACCAATACTTTACCTACAGACTCATCAGCTTTGCAAGACACTTCTTTTCTCCAACATACATGTGTATCTCCCCAAAGATATATAGGAGAGACAGAAGTTTGTTGTTTCCATGTTTCCTGTTTACTGTTTTAAAAAGCATTCTATCAAAACACAGCAGTTTTTCTATGGGCAATGATTTGTTCATAAGCCGGTCAGCATTTTGTTACCTCATCAGCTGTTACATGAGAAATAAGACAAACAAAAAACGATTTTTCCAAGTAGGCTTTTCTAGAATTGTTTAGGGGCACAAACATGTAAACTAGAGTTTTATAACCTGATTATACAAATACATTCCTCTAATGAAGTTAGATTGATGGAATCCAAGTATTTACTATGATTATTTGGAATAAGAAGGAGAAACTATCTTCAACTAATGCAGCCCCCAGCTGGGTCTACAGTTAGTTCTCTGTATTATTCAGTTCTTCTTTATGTAAAAATTGCTCAGAGTTAACTAATGCAAAAGAACAATGGTATTCACAATTATGAGTGTGGGGTGTATAAAAAAATTAATATAGTCTGATTTCCTTAGTAGAAATAGCTCTTTTATTACAGCTCATTGCATAATGATGTTCTTCACGCTGAACTAAAAACAGAAAAGCACCCCATTTCTGCTCTAAAGATTTAAAAATGCATTTTTTCTACATTCAAAGATTCATTAAAAAAAGACAGATGAGTGTTTGAAATTATCCATAATTAAATGATAATCCATAATCACTCACCAGTAAGTAAAACATATGTTAATTAGGGAGTCTAAACTAATTACAGGCTGTCAAATACATATGTGTATTAAAAAAATTCTTATTTTCATAATAATCTATAATTACTATTTCAAAATAGGCTAATGGCTTTTCAGAAGCCATACTATTGTATAGTGTTAACTCCCATTAAACAACATGATGGCCAATTTTGGGAGAGGCTACTTTCATCTTCTATACCATTGAAAATTAATTAAAACCAAAAATTAATTAAAACCAAATGAAATTAAATTGTGGAAACCATGTCCTAGCTATATTAATAGCATAATTGAAAGAAGAAAATATATGAGTGGACCAAGATTTTGCATGATGATTGTGGTTTTATTTTATTTTTTTAAGTATGATACTAGTGTTGCCATATAGCAGGTTTAGCTTAAGGTGGGTCCTTCTTAGCCTCCATGTAATGTCTGTTTAATGAAGACCCAAAATACAAAGTCCAACTAGTGTGGTACAGTGGAAAGAGTGCTGTATCTGGCCTCAGAAAATCAGGATTCAAATCCTGACACTGCATTTTTATGATCTGTTTGACCTTGGGCAAATTATTTAACTTCATTGGGCCTCAATTTCTTTTTTTTATGTATAAGGTTTGGATTAGTTAACTTCTAAGGTCCCTTCTGGCTCTGAATCTTTGAACTCATTATGAGAGCAATCTAGTACATGGACATCTATCCATTTCACAGGAAATCTTTACATGTAGGGACTGATGTATTTATTAAACATAATAAGAAATTAGACTAATTTATTAGAATCTGGTTAAAGTATACTATACAGTAAAGATAGTGAAGTAAAGACAGGGACTCATCTGAGCTTTAAATCTGACCCCCTTTAAATACCTTCTCTAAAGAAATTCTAGAGTAGCAGAACCCACAAAAAGAGGAAGTGAAAACATTTTCCTGGTTAAGACAACTTAGAAGGTCAGCAGGAAAGGTCTGTTACACCGAGGTGAGAAAAAGAGTTCAGTATAGTGCACACCAGGCTCCAGCAAACCAGGAGAAGGCCTCCAAGTGACTGAATCAGTGGCAGTAGTGGCAGTTTCCAGACCTCTCAGCCCATAGATGGTAAGGGGATTGGAAAGCGGATCAGAAGGAAATTTACTTGAGTCCCTTTGCTGGCACTAGCCACAGGATTCTCTTGCCTTGCCTATATTTGAAGCTGGGTTGAAGTCTTGGGTCTTAGTCCCAGTGCAAGGAGGAACACTAGCAGAGCAGAGCTTGTGGCCACAGAAGAGCAGGGACTCTGGTCACAGTTCCAGGGTTGAAAAGAGTGCTTGTAGTCACTCACAAACAAGTGCACAGTACAAGAGAATAGTAAACACACCTCTCCCTAGATCATACTACCTTGGAAGAGCCCAAAAACTTACAGGTTCCCAAAAATATCTCTGGAAACAGCTGCACAAAAATCATGAAGCAGAGACCCACTTAATCATAGAGATAAAAGACAAAAAATAGGATGGAAAATGAGCAAACAACAGAAAAAATATTCTGACCACAGGAAGTTACTGTGACGAAAAGGAAGATCAAAATACAAACTCATAAAAAGATAACAAAATCAAAATTCCTGTATCCAAAGCCTCAAAGAAAAATATGAATTCATCTCAGGCAAGGGAAGATCTCAAAAAGGATTTTCAAAATCAAATAAGAGAGGCAGAGGAAGAATTGGAAAGAGAAATAAGAGTGATGCAAGAAAATCGTGAAAAATCAGTCAACAGCTTGGTACAGGAGAAACAAAAAAATACTGAAGAAAATAACATCTTAAAAAATAGAATAGGTCAAATGGTAAAAGAGGCACAAAAATCCAAAAGACAGAAGAATGTCTTGAAAAGTATAATTACCTAAATGGAAAAAGATATACAAAAATTCACTGAAGAAAAGAGGTCTTTAAAAAGTAGCATTGGCCAGATGGAAATAGAGGTACAAAACCTCACTGAAGAAATAATCCCTTAAAAATTATAATTGAGCAAGTGGAATCTAGTGACTTGACAAGGCATGAAGAAACAATAAAACCACAATAATGAAAAAAATAGAAGGCAAAGTGAAATATCTAATAGGACAAATAACTGAACTACTTGAAATAATAAACAACTCTAGCAAAGTTTCAGGATATAAAATAAATTCACAAAAATCCTTGGCATTCCTATACATTACTAACAAAGCCCAACAGCAAGAGATAGAAAGAGAAATTCCATTTGAAGTTACTGTAGATGCTATAAAATATTTGGGAGTCTACCTGCCAAGACAAACCCAGGGCCTATATGAACATAATTACAAAACACTTTTCACACAAATAAATGGAAAAACATCAGTTGCTCACAGTTAGTTCGAGCTCATATAATAAAAGTGACAATTTTACCTAAATTAATTTACTTATCCAGTGCCATACCAATCAAACTACCAAAAATTATTTTATAGAGCCAGATAAAATAATAACAAAATTCATCTGGAAGAACAAGAGGTTCAGAATATCTAGGGAATTGATGAAAAGAAATGCTAGGGAAGGTGGCCTAGACATACCAGATATTAAATTGTACTATAAAGCAGCAGTTATCAAAACCATTTGGTACTGGCTAAGAAACAGAATGGTGGATCAGTGGAATAGGTTAGGTACACAAGATGCAGAAGTCACTGACTATAACAATCTACTCTTTGATAAACCCAAAGAATCCAGTTTCTGCATTAAGAATTCACTATTTTACAAAAACTGCTGGGAAAATTGGAAAATGGTGAGACAGAAATTGGTCATAGACCAATATCTTACACTGCATACCAAAATAAAATCAAATGGGTTCATGATTTAGGAATAACAGCTGACACTATAAGCAATTTGGGAGAGCAAGGAACAGTTTACCTATCAGATTTATGGGAAAGGGAAGAATCCATGACCCAACAAGAGATAGAGACCATTACAAAATGCAAAATTGATAATTTTGATTATGTTAAATTGAAAAGTTTTTGTATGAAAAAGCCAATGCAACAAAGATTGGGAGGGAAACAGACAGTTGGGAAAAATCTTTAAAACCAGTGTCTCTGATAAGGGCTGCATCTCTAAAATATACAGGGAATTGAGCCAAATTTATAGGAATACAAGTCATTCCCTAATTGAGAAATGGTCAGAGGATATGATATGAAAAAAATGCTCTAAATCACTACTGATTAGAGAAACGCAAATCAAAACAACTCTTAGGTACCACATCTCTCCTGTCTGATTGGCTAACATGACAAAACAGGAAAATGATAAATGCTGGAGAGGATGTGGGAAAATTGGAACACTGCTCCATTGTTGGTAGAGTTGTGAACTGATCCAGTCATTTTGGAGAGCAATTAGCAACTATGCCCAAAGGGCTATAAAAATGTGCATACCCTTCAACCCAGCAATACTACTTCTAGGGCTGTATCACAAAGACATCACATAAGTGGGAAAGGGACCTGTATGTAAAAAAAAAATATTTATAGCAGCTCTTTTTGTGGTAGGAAAGAATTGGAAATCAAGGGGATTCCCATCAATTTGGAAATGGCTTAACAAGTTGGTATATGAATGTAATGGAATACTACTGTGCTATAAGAAATGGGGAAGATATGGACTTCATAATAACTTGGAAAGATCTACATGATATGATGCTGAATGAGCATAGCAAAACCAGGAGATCATTGCACACAACCACAGATATATTGATTCTGCGATGACTAACTTTGATAGACTTGCCTCTTCTCAGCAATACAAGGTTCAAAGACAACTCCAAAGGATTTGTGATGGAAAGAGCTATCTATATCCAGAGAAAAAATGATGGAGTCTGAATGTAGATTGAGGCAAACTATTTGCTCTCTTTTTTTCTTATTTTTTTTTTTTTGGTTTTCCTTCTTCTTTCTCATGATTCATTCCACTGGTCATAATTCCTCTTTACAATCTGACCATTGTGTAAAAAAGTTTCATGCAAAGGTATATGTAGAAGACATATCTGATTCCATGCCATCTTGGAGGAAATGGGGGAGGCGAGGGAGGGGAGCAAAATCTGGAACTCAAAAACTTGCAGAACTGAGTGTTGTAAACCAAAAAATTTTTAAAAATCTTAATTTTTAAGAAAGGAAGAAAAACAACTGACTTGGAAAATAGGTCCAGAAGAGAAAATTGAAAAATTATTGTACTACTTGAAAGTCATGATCCAAAAAAGTCTAGACATAATCTTTCAAGAAATTATCAAGGAAAACTTCCCTAAGATTCTAGAACCAGGGTGTAAAATAAAAATTAAAGAACCCACTGACAACCTACTGAAAAATATTCCAAAATAAAATCTCCCAGGAATATTTTAGCCAACTTCCAAACCTCTCAGATCAAGGTGAAAATACTGCAAGCAGCCAAAAAAGAAACAATTCAAATATTCTGGAGCCACACAAGATTTAGCAGCTTCTGTATTAAAGGACCAGAGGGCTTGCAATATAATATTCCAGAGGGAAAAAGGGCTAGGATTACAAATAAGAATCACTTACCCAGTAAAAGTGAGTATAATCCTTTAGGGGGGGAAATAGATAGTCGATGAAATAGAGGACTTTCAAGAATTCCTGATGAAAAGACCAGAACCAAATAGAAAATTTGACTGTCAGATACAAGACTGAAAAGAAGCATAAACAGGTAAACAGGAAAGAGAAATCATAAGGGATTCAATAAAGTTAAACTGTTGATATTCCTCCATAGGGAAAATGATATTTATAACTCCTAAAAACTTTTTTTTGTTATAAGGCTGTTAGAAGGAGTAGCCATAGAAAGTAGAGGCATTAGTTAAATGTGATTATATGATTATCTAAAGAAAATTAAGAGGTGCAAAAGAATAATGGATTGGGAGAAAGGGAAAGGGAGAGGTAGAATGGAATAAATTATCTGATGTAAAAGAGACCTGAAAGAGATTTTACAATGCAGGCAGAAATGGGGGAAGTTGGAAGGGGGGCACATGAATCTTACTCTCATTAGAATTTGCTCAGAGAGGGAATAATACACACATTCAATTGGGTGTAGACATCTATCTTGTCATACAGAAAAGTAGGAAGGAAAGGGGATGAGAGAAGAGGAGCTGATGGAAGCAAGGGTATTTTGGGGGGAGTTAAAAGTCAGAAGTAAAACACTTTTGATAAGGGGCAGGGTAAAAGGAGGGAGAGGGGAAGAGAGGGAGAGAGGGGGAGAGGGGGAGAGGGGGAGAGGGGGAGAGGGGGAGAGGGGGAGAGGGGGAGAGGGGGAGAGGGGGAGAGGGGGGAGAGGGGGAGAGGGGGGAGAGGGGGAGAGGGGGAGAGGGGGAGAGGGGGAGAGGGGGGAGAGGGAGAGGGAGAGAGAGAATAGGATAAATGTGGAAATAGGATGGAGGGAAATGTTTACCAATCATTACTGTGAAAAAAATTTACAGTGAGTTTCTCTGATAAAGACTTCATTTCTCAAACATAGAAAAGTGAGTCAAATTTATAGAAATAAGAGCCATTCCTCAATTGATGAATGGTCAAAGATATGAACTGGCAATTTTCAGGCAAATTAATCAAAGCTATCTATAGTCATATAAAAAATGCTCTAAATCACCATTGTTGACAGAAATGTAAACTAAAACAACTCTGAGTTACTGCCTCACACCTCTCAGACTGGCTAATATGACAGACAAGGAAAATGCCAAATATTGGATGGGATGTAGAAAAATTAAAACACTAATGTACTATTGGTAATATATACTGATTCAACCACTCTGGAGAGCTATTTGGAACTACGCACAAAGGGCATACCCTTTCATCAAGCAATACCACTATTAGCTCTATATCACAAAGATTAAAAAAAAAACAAAAATTAAAAGGACCTATGTGTACAAAAAATATTTATAACAACTCTTTTAGTAGTGGCAAAGAACTGGAAATTGAGGGGATGTCCATCAATTGGGAAATGGCTGAACAAGTTATTGTATATGATCGTGATGGAATATTATTGTACTTTTAAAAAAGCAGGATGCACTCAGAAAAATCTGGAAAGACTTACATGAACTGATGGAAAGTAAAATGAGCACAACCAAGAGAACAGTAACACCCATATTGTATAACAATCTACTATGAATAACTTAGCTATTCTCAGCAATACAATGATCCAAGACAATTTTGCAGGACTTAAAAAAGGTACTGTCCATCTCTAGAGAAAAAAAATTGTAGAGCTTGAATGTAGATCAATGATACTTTTTTCTTTTTTTTCTTGTTATTTTATTATCTGTGTTCTTTCACAGGATGACTTGCATGGAAATGTGTTTTGCATGACTACTCATGGATTACCAATGTCAAATTGCTTGACTTATCAATTGGTGGTGGGGGTAGGGAGAGAAGAAGTTAATTTGGAACTCAAAATGTGAAAGAAAAAAATGTTAAAATTGTTTTACATGTAATTAGGAAAAATAATAATAAAAGTCCAAAAAGTAGTACATTATACCCAGTATTTTGTATTCTCATTATAATCCTACTTTTAACAGTGCTAAACTTAGCACGAGATGGATATTCTCATATACTTTAAAGGGCTATTTGCTTCCACAATATTAGAGACTTCATCATAAAGTGACAACATACATAACAAACCACTATGTACATAGAAGTAGTCTAGATAAGTATAAACTATCAATATAAAATTTCACGGATTCATGAATTCATTCATGTAGATATTTTCTTAGATGGTACATATTACAACTGATCCACACCTTGTCATCCTGTGAGATTCATGCCTTCTGGTAAGTCTCCTGCAGGGCATTTCCACAATATGACTACCCAAAAATTTTCTTAAGTTTTTAAAAAACACTTTGTATCACAACAACGCTCAGGCTTGTCATCTTCACACTTCCTGCCCTTCCCCACTGCCTTTATTTATACCACTTCAAACATAAGAATCATTTCCTAATGCACACAGACATACACACGTTGAATTATCCCTTGTAACAAAGAAAAAATTGAGGAAAACTGAACTGAGAAAGCAACTACATCTCAATATGTATGTACATATTTGTATGGTAGATAGATAGACAGACAGACGGATAGATAGACAGATGAATAGATAATCTGCATCTGTAGCCTTCTCCCCCACTTTCCTAATAAGAGAAAGGTTTTCACTGGGACCAGGATTTTCTGATTGTAGCTTTCCTGGACAGCATGTCTAACATGACTTCTTAAATACAATTCATCACCAGCAATATGCTGCAAGCTATTTACTCCTACTATATGTTTCCTACAATTTTGATTTTTTGGTGATTTCAGTGTTCTGTGATTCACAGCCACATAGCATTAACAAAACAAAAAACTGTTGGTATTAAATAAAGATGGGCTTTGGCAACAAGGAGCAGCTTGGGATCTTTTAAAGTGCCAGGCAGTTTCTCAAATTAAGTAAGGTCTGCTCTTTTCCTCCTTTTCAATTCTGGTCCCACCTTTTTATCCATTTGTAGAAACTTTCCAATGCACTTTCTAGCCCACTGTATGTTACAGTATAGACATAAGGATTCCATACACATACATACATATAGATATGTGTATATATGTGTATACATACTTAATGTGTATACACACATACATACATATAGATATATGCATATATATGTATATACAATATACACATATCTAGATCTAGATCGATATAAAATTTCCTGGTGTGGATTGTAGACTCATCTCTTTTGAAGAGACATAATGGTGGCCATGAAGTAAACTGTGACTTGATACGTTCACCACAATTTGTCACAGAAGGAGCCTCAAGTATTCTTCAGGAAGTTAGGTGGCACAGTGATTAGAGTGGCAGGCATGAAGTGAGGAGGACTCATCTTCCTGAGTTCAAATATGGCCTCAGACTCTTACTAGTTGTGTGACCCTGGGGAAATGACTTAACCATATTTGTTTGCCATCTGTAAAATGAACTAGAGAAGGAAATGGGAAATCACCTCAATATCTTTGTCAAGAAAATTCCAAATGGAGTCACAAAGAGTCAGACATGACTGAAACAACTGAGCAACAATGACAAGTATTCAAGTCCAGTACCCTCATATTACAAATGAGGAAACTGAGTCCCAGAGAAATGAAGCCACTTGTACAAGATTTCACAACTATTAAGTTGAAGAGTTAACATTTGAACCCAGATCCCATAATTCAGAATTTAATGCTCTTTCCACTAGATCATCCTTAAAATTACAAGGACAACAATTCGTTGCTCACTTGGACTTCACATAGCATCTTGCTATGTGAGGGCATTGTATTGTTTACATTTTCTTTTTTTTCCTCTATTCAGGAACAATTTTTACATTTTCAACAATTTCAATAAGAAAAACATTTTCTTTCTCCCAGACCCTCCCCTTTTTCTAACTTCTGTGTTCTCTCAAGAGCACCACAATCTTTCAAGTCCCCCATCTTTGGAACCTCATAGTAATCCTCAACTCTTCACTCTCGTCATCCCACTGTATCCAATCGGTTGCTATATCTTGTTGATTCCACCTCCATATCTTTTATATCTACTATTTCCTTTACATTCACGCAGATACCCTCCTACCTCAGGTGTTTACCACCTCTCACCAAGACTCAAAATAGTTTCCTAATTAGGTCCCTGCTTCAAGGCTCTCTACTTTCCAATTCATTCTTTTTTTATATTATGGGAGAGTCAGGGAAATGGCTAGTCTTTTATTGGAGGGAAGAAAACATAACACATCTCAATAAACCAGTCCAGGAGCTCAGTGGCTAAACTGGTAGGGTACCAGCTTGTAATGGGTTCCACAGTTAGGGCAATGCTGTGTCTCACCTTTGTGAAGCCAGAACCAGATGACTGCACTGTTGTCCTCTTCACAGATACAGCCCATTATTCGATTGTCAGTGATGGAAGGGACCAGGTTGGGTTCCTCCTTAGTCCCTGGAGCTGCCTTTGGGGCTAGCATATTGTATGGATCCAAATCATTCCTTGAAGCCATCATAATCTCTCTCTTCAAGCCTGTAGCCTGCTCCTCAACAAAAGGAATACTGCCTCCCTTTGCCATGGAGTGAGCAGCCACCCGAGTGGGGCCAGAGGCCCTCAAGGCCTGGACTGCCTTTCCAATTCATTGTGTTGTCCAGTGCCACAAAGCTGATATTTCTAAAGTGAAATATAAGCATTGCCACTCTCCTGCTCAAAAAAAAAAACAAACAAAAACCCCAAAACAAATAAAAAACCTCTAGTGAATGAATGAAATAATGAAATGAAGGAAAAGATAAACAAGCATTTCTTAAATACTATGAGCCAATCCCTATTCTATAGCCCAGGGATACTAATATAAGAAGTAAGAGACTGCTAATCCTTCAAAAGTTGGGTTTTTTTAGGTTCTATTAGGGGCAGTGAAAACAAATAGGAGAATGGTGTCCAGGGAGGGATTTTTGGTCTGAAAATTCCTGTGGATTATACATGGATTTATATAGCGATTGATTGATATGCTCAGTCCAGGAATGGCCATGTTGCTTGATTATGGTTGAAGAATCATAAGATAGTGGGAAAAGCACTGGATTTGGAGTCAGAGGTCCTGTATTTTAACCATGTGGCTGCCTATTTTGAGGTATTTGACTTTGGAGAGCTCATTTAGCCTTACTGGTCTTTAGTACTCTCATTTAAAAAATGAAAAGAGATTGGGCTAAATGGCTTCCAAGGTCACTTCAAGCTCAACATCTGAATCCCTTTGACCTATGATACTCTAGTCCTATGATTGTCGCAGCAAGCACTGGAAAGAAATGAAAGGGTAGCTGCATAGCAGACCTTTGGCCACAGTAGAGCATGGTAGGCCTGGGGTTGGTTAGATAAGGTGCAATCACACTCATCCAGAGGACAGTAGATTTCTTGGCTATTATCTATATCCTCTTTTCAGGGGTAAACTATAGACTCCTTTGTTTAGTATTTAAAGTGCTTTGCAATCTGGCATTCCCAAATTTATTATTTAGATTCTCTATCACAGGACATTCCATACCCCAACATCGGTATCTTAGCATAGGCTGACTATCACTCCTTATCTATACTTGTCTATCCCTTCACTTCTAATTCTTAGAAATCATAACTTACTTTGAAGGTCATATCAACCACTACATACTATATAAAACCTTTCCTGATTCCTCTGCTGCAAAAATCTCCTTCACCAAAATTACCTCATGCTTACTTTGTGTATACAAATATATGCACCTGTACATTTTCATATATATGTATATATATATATACATGAAATATATACATGGAATGTATGTGTATGTACATATACGTTCACATACATACTTGTATACATGATACATACAAACATATATATGTATAAGTGTGTGTAATTATGTTTCCTCTGTCTCCTCCTCAATATAAGGCAAGCTCCTTGAGATCAGTGACTGTTTCTCATTTTTTCCTCTATTTTCCTAGCATCTAGTAAAATGTCAAGTCCTGAAATATCACAGTCCTCCAAGAAGTTTAAGATTGAGGATAATCTAGAGGGCATTAAAGAGGTGGGTCCATGAAGCATATGAATCAGCTACAACACATTTCTAGTGAGGAATCATGCAAGATAAAGGTTGTAATTTAATCAGAGAAATATGATTGGAAATTAAGATGGACTAGCCCTATAGTAAGAATAAGAGATGACTGATGGACACCCTTTGCCTTCTATTGGCATGCAAGTAATCTCAAGGGATCTAAAGATAGACCCTCCAAATAATGGGTGGAACCACTGTGGAGAATTTATGGGAAGAAATTTATAAGGGCTATGCAGGATGAGAGATCATAAATAGATCAAAATCTCCATTTTGTGCCAGAGAGAGAATTCAAATTATTGAGACCATAGATGCACAAAAGTATAGAGAAGAGGGTTTCAAGCACATTTTAAGCGACATAGGATCATTAGTTTTAGAGCTGAAAATTCAGAGTTCAATGCCTTCATGTTACAGAAGAGGAAACAGACAGAGGTCACATAGGGAGTATCAGAGGTGGGATTTAAACCTAAATTCTGTGGTGAGTGCTGTTGACCTGGGTTCTTTTTGCTGTCCTGATTCAGTTCCTAAATTTCTCCCAGCTTCTAGCAAATGGGGCCAACCATTTAAGGGAACAAAGACTTATCGGACTGCCACCTCTCTGAGAAAGTCATCATTCAAAATAAAGAATTTTCAGGACTTCACAGTCCTGAAAACTCAAAAATATATGTAACTCGCAATATTCCAACTGGCCTGAGAAATACTGTTAGATCGCTGTTGACAGGCTTGAGAATTATACTCAGGTCATTAGCAAGGACTTTGAACGGCAGGGAAGGAAATCAGCCCTCATTATAGATATACCTGTAGAGCATTGCTACTCATTAGGAAGAGATGATTGTGTTTGCCCTGTATACTAAGGCAAACCTTGACAGCCTGTCCTCTGCTACAAATCCAAGACTCCCTCCCTTGTTCATCATTATCAGAAAGGTATCTGATGGTTTTCTGTTCCTTGAGCAGGTGTGTAAACTAACAGGTTAGTATGCCCTGTCAAAATGACAATGTACATCGATTTCTCTTATCTTGATGTCTTTGGGAGGACAGCTTATCTCAAATTTACAAAAGAAGGAAGTCAGTATTGGTATTCTTTCATCAATAAATGACAATGCCTGACCTGATTTATATTTCATTGTCTGTTTGTCAATCAATTCTGTCATTAAAGACAAGCTTTAAACTAAAATAATTTTATGATGGAATAGATTTACTTTTTAAAATAATAGTAAGTGCTTGTTGATTGTGAAATTTTAAAAAAAATGTGTCTGGAGTGAGAACAGCTAGGTTCAAATTTGGGAACCTTTACTTCCCAAGTGCCTTATCCTTAGGCAGGTCAAGTTATCTCTGATCCTCACTTTTCTCATCTGGGCCTATCATAAAGCTATGTGTAATCAGGGCATTTTTGTGGGGTGGGGTTTAGGGGAGGTCCATTGCAATCCATGCAGACTGCTTCAGACATGGAGCATTGTGTAGAAGAAATATCCAGTCCATGCTGATGAAATTAGAGGTCTTTTTGATATATTGAATTATTCTTTAAGTAATGGCTGTTAATGACACCTCACCACTGCCTCCACTCCAGGGGGAAAATATTGATAAAATGAATTTATGCACTAAATATTCAAATAAAATTCATCATGCAGAAAATATAATGAATGTAAGAGTTGAATTCAATAAATTATGCAAAAATGATCAAGATTTTAAAACTAAGTTGCATCCATGAAGCCATGCCATATGCTTAAAAGAACGGTGGACCAGGCATTAGAATACTTGATTTTGAGTCACAGCTCTGCAAAAGATTGCCTGACTGACCATGAAGAAGTAATTTGATCACTAGAAAGCAAAGTTGGTAAAAAAGAGAAGTTTGTCTCTAGGGTCAGAGACCTGGGTTTAAATTACCTCTCTGACATTAACTATAGAGCTTTGGGCAAGTAATTTAGCATGCTGTTTCTTCAGTTTCCTCATATATGAAGAACCAAGTTGTACTAGGAAGGCTCTTACATTCTCTTCCACCTCTCTATGTATTCCCCTTTGTGAACCTCAGTTTTCTCATCCATAAAGCAGGGGTTCTGATTCACCTACCTTCCTCATAGGGTTGTTATAAAGGTCATGTCAGATAATTTATACAAAATGTTTCATAATTTATAAAAAGTCCATTATTAATTTTTTTTTAAGACAAGCTGCTTGAAGTCAGGGACTGCTCTTCATTTTTTTTTTACGTAGTATTGTTATGTTTTCAATGAAAACTCCAATTACATGTCTCATAAGATTGACACATGCTTAATAAATTCTCTATTTACTTCGTATTCCTTGCCAGATTCTTAAGATTCTAGAGGTAGCAACAAAGAACATAGGTAACTAGACGAGGAGTCAGAAAGATGTGAGTTCAAATACTGCTTCAGACTCTGGAAAAGTTATTTATCCACTGTCTGTCTCAGTTTCTTCATCTGACTGGGATGATGGCAACAGCTAAGTCCTAGGTTGTTTTGAGGATCCAATGAGATAATTTTAAAGAGATTTGCAAACCTTAAGGTGCTCTAGAAATGCAAGATATTATTATGGGCTATTGTTATTTTTAGATTTTTGTTTTATTTTTTAAAGTAACTTGATGTGAAGGGTACATTAATTTGAGTTACTTTCACATTTTAGAAATTAAATAAATATATGATTCAGTTTTACTGTAGTGTTAACTTTAGTAAATATTCATTTGCACCTAGCAACAATGTCTTACACATAGCTAATATAAATGCTTGCACATAAGCACTTATTAGATTAAATTGTATCATTATATCAGCAAGAAACCATAGCTCTCCATCCATAGATTTTTTAGTCCCACATGTTCTATCTCTTTTGTCCTTTTTTCATAATGTCAGGAACTATTCCTTCTTTGGGTGCAAGTTATTGAATGGTGACATATCAGAATGCTTAGTTAGAGATTAAATAAAGAATGTAAGGGAAGATTAGAGAAAATTCACTGATGCATTAGAGCTCCACATACCCAGAAGGAGTAACTGTTTGTTGCGTGGCCACCATGCTGGTGATTGCTACACTGATAGTACGGCTGATACGATTCAACCATCATGCAATTTCCTGGAATGGAGTTATGATCAAAAATTGCCTTGCTACAGCAGCAAAATCTTATCTTTGGTTTCCTACTTCCTATGTCAGTACTTTCTTCCTCTTCCCTGATCATTGCCTCTTCTTCCCAGAAGCTGAACCTAATCTATCAGTTAAGCAAGCAAGTCATTTGCCTATAACACATCAAAAATAGAATTTCACATATTGCTAGTTACCATTTTGGGGGGGTGGTCCTCTTTTTTAGAGAATTATGACTCCTAGGTCTTTGGACTCTAATGTAGCATTTGCAGGACCTTATCCACAAGGGACTACCACTGCTTCAGAATTGGTTGGAAGGCCCATATCCTTCATGGGTTGTGAAATGAGATGCATGTGTTCCAGTTCCTGGTAACTGGTGTTGTTTCAATACAGACTAACTCATACTAGTTTTCTCTTTCTTCCTCCCTCCCTCTTTCCCTCCATCCCTTCCTTCCTTCATTTCTCTCATCTCTCTCTCTCTTTCTTTCTCTTTCTTCTCTTTTTTTCTTTTCTCTTTTTGTCATTTTGCAGAAAATAACTAATGTGGAAATGTTTTATGTGATTGCACATGCATAATCTGTATTAGTTTGCTTATTATCTCGGGGGGAGGAAGGGAAAGAGGGAGGGATAGAATATGAAACTAAAACATTAAAAAATGAATGTTAAAAATTGTTTTATATGTAATTGGGGGGAAATATGATATAAAAGAGAAACCATAAATCAACAACATATATGTTGTATTATATTTTTATTTATTTTGTTAAATATTTCCCAATTTCATTTTAATCTGGTTTGGCCCTGTGAAAGGGAGTTTGATACCTTTGTCTCTGAGATAAGCATGCTATTTGGGGGGGGGTTCTATTTGTCTCTTTTTGCTATTTGAGGTTCAAAGATGCCAAGAACTTGTCCTAGTTAAACAGAGTTATCTGTAGGTTGGTAGTCTGGGTAGAAAGCTGGCTTACAGTAGAGCTAAAAATAACAGGGTGGAATGATAGGAATTTTCATTCAAGGTGCTGGAACTTAGATAGGTACTGACAGCACTTTTTCAGCACAGAAAGAATAGAAGTTATAAGATAATCAGTTAAAATAGAGAGCTAATAGGGGCAGGAATATCTTTCTCTTGCTATATATGTAAACCCTGCCCAAAGGCTGCTTGGTATGGGAATCTTTCCTTATTGGCAGAGATGATGACCCTCCTCTCTATGGGAGTTGGGGCAGAATTGGTGAGAGGTGAGAGAACTCCAGATTCCACCAGTCCCTGAGAGTCCCTTTTTAAGTCCATGCTGGGGATATTTCAGGGCCAGTCCCCTCTGGGGTCACATAAAGCCTTGAGTCTTCTTTACTCTTAGCATCATGTTGCTTTGGGTATGCCTAGCTTTCAGTACCAAGAGAAAAGATAGAAAGGCCTACTCCACTTCAGGCTGCTAAAGAGGGAAAGGCCCTGGGAAGACATTAGAGGAGGCACAAGTCTCCATCATGTCGCTATTTCAAGCTCTATATTCTAGAGCCTTTGGAGGGGTTTCCCTTTGGCCAACATCCAGAATCCTCTGTCTTGATTGAGCTGAGTTACCTTGTCTACAATGCGAGAACTACTTCACTTTACATTCACTCTATATAACTGGTATATATTCTTCTATATAGACATTCTTTGATTTCTGTTTTGCTACAATTTGGATACATGGGCTTCTTTGTTATATGCAGTGTGTATTCATTGAGGAACTGGTATTAGGTGGGAAAGGGGTCAAGCCCTTCTCTACACATAGGTTTACCTACTTCTGCTCCCTATGTATACATTTCAGGTAAAATCATTCCCTGTCTAACTTCATACTGCTCCCCACTTTTCAATACAGGCGTCCATGGTGTCTGAGATTCTTTGTCCCCCTCCCCCTTCAAATGAAATGAGGACATATTTTCTTGCCACTTGTCATGGGTATAAGCATTTCTAGTCATGGCTCAGGTTCACAGAGAAGTTGCCTTATAGAATGTTAAGATATACTGCTCTAAGACCCCATCTTTATGCCTTAGTAGAGGCAATAGAGGAAGCAGGAAAAAGCAGCTGTCATGTAACCCGGTGCCTCTACTAGTAAAAAATGGTGTGTCCTTGAAAGTACAGCTACCAAAATAGAACTGAGTCTACGTGGTTGGCCTTTCTGATAGCAGTTCTAATTGGATTGCTTAATGCAGGAGGAGAATATAGGAAAGCTTACTTTGAAAAACTGCTTCTTGCTTTTGCCTAATTTTGTTGTTGTGTGGTTGTTGCTGCTGATGTTGTTTCTGTTGTTATTTTCCACTAAATATGGACTATATTCAAAGTCTGAAAATCTAGGCCTTCTATACTTAAGTGGAAAAATGGTAGTTTCGCCTGAGACTTCTGGGTAAATAAAACTGGGTTATCCCTCCGACTGGGATTAAACTGGATTAACACTGAGAGAAGGGTCCTAAATGATTCACGTACAAAAAAGCATATTCCTTTTCAAGACTACCAGAAAAAGAAGGTAGAATAGGCAACCCCGATACTACACAAGGACATTTGTTCAAATCTCAGCTCTGACATTCTCCCTATGTGACAGGTTAGATAGATAGATAGACAGAGAGACAGACAGTTTTACTGAGTGCTATGTGTCAGGCACTATGCTGTGTTTGGGATACAGATATAAGTAAGCACAACAGTCCTAACCTGAAGAAGATTTTGTAAAAATGGGGAAGGCAAAAAACACATATATGGGAGCTTAAAGATCAGTGATGGGGAGGTATGAAGTAGTCAGGCAAATGACTCAAAGGCCTAAGCCCTAGCAAGATTAGGCAAAAGCTGACCTAGCAGAGCTGAGGGACTGAAGGGGCAGAGTCTGATCACTCGGGAAGATATAGAGAATGAAGCAATGTGGGCATTGATTCATCTATGTGAGGGAACATTAGTTGAGGGTCTCTCAGGTTAGACATCTGTGACAACAATGTTACTTGCAGCTCCTGTGGCTATGTAAGGCCAATAAAACCAGCACACAGAAGGGCTGCTAGCACAGGTTCTTTGATCTTTTCTAAGGAAATCAACTTTGAGGTGTTAACAATCTCACTTTAATTAAACATATATACATATACATATATATGTATATGTATACATATATACACATACATACATATGTATATGTATATATATGTATATATCATCCACTTAGGTCAGGGGGAAAGCTCAGCACCCTGAACTTCAGAGCAAATACAAACAGAAATTACAAACAGAAAATACAAACAGATCAATAGACAGAGTTTTGTCTGACCATAGCAATACATACATAGTTACCAGAGAGAGAAGCATCAACATCTGGGTTTTCAAAGTGGGGGAGGGGGACTTCTTGAGGGCTACCCAGAGTCTCCACACCAACACCCTTCCAATGAGTGTGCCCCCAAAAGCAAAATGCCAACCTCAGAGCATATATACTTTCTTTAGGGCCCTGGGGCTTAGTGCCTACTTAGCAAAAGGTTGTTGGGAAAAGGCTCAGCATCTACTTAGCAAAAGGGTGTCAAAACAATCTTTAATCACTAGTGCCACATCATATATATTGTTTCCAATCAATAACACATGATTCAAACAAAGCAAGACTCATCAAAGGCACTTGATTGCCTTAATACTGAGAAGCACTCCAAAACAAAAGACAATAAAAGTCCCACTCTGCTTACTATTACAACACCTAAGCCCCAAAACGGCAACCCCACCATTGCCTACAAGTCTATCTTGTTATTCTCATTCATTTGTGTGTTGAAGGCTTTCCCATCTGAGAAGCACACTTAAAAATGCCAGTGTGGGAAGTAATTAGAGGTTTATTTAGAAATGCAACAGTCCTCAGAAGCCCCCTCACTCTACAAATAAAGGAGTAGAGGTCTAAAGAGGTCAAGTGACTTGCCCAGAGACACACAATTGGCAGATATGTGACACCTGTCCAAAGCTGTTCAGTATGGGACTCTCTCCTTATTGATTTAGATGAAGGCCTTGCCATGTGTGAGGGATAGACTGATGTCAGTAAGAGAAGAAGAGCTCCAGCCTTCTAGTATATTTTTTGGGACTCCTCAAATTTCAAATCTCAGTGAGTCCTTCTGGCATCCAGCTCCAAGAGAGAAGATAGAAGAGGCTGACCCCACTTTAGGTTGCTGAAGAAAAAGATTCTGGGAAGGTGTGGGAGGGGATGTCAATCTCCATCATGTCTCTGTTCCCAGTTTTCTCCTCTGGAGACTATGAGTAGTTTCCCCTTGGGCAAGATCCAGGACTCTGTCTTGATTGAGTTGAATTATTTCACTCCCAATGGGAGAGCTCCTTCACCCTGTATTATCAAAGATATAGTCTCCTATGTATACTATCTCGGATTTCTGTTTTACTGATTTGGATAAATGAGTTTTCTCAGCCATGCATGTGTTCACTGTGGAACTGGTATTTGCTATGAAAAGGGTCAAGCCTTGGATTTGGAGCTTGGGGCCTGTTTTCCCCTGAGTCATGACAAAGAGATCAGAAATTAGATTGAATGTGATCACATAAGAGATAGACAGATAGACACACACAGACAGATAGACAGATGGATAGATATACATATAGTTATCCCTTCCACATCACAACTTTCCCCACTGTGGTTTTGATATATCACAGGTAGGCATAAGAAATTGAAAGGGTTTTTGTGGGGAGTTTTTCAGAAGCCTCAGATAATTCATGAAGGTCAGCAGATAACAGAAAACCTATGACCAAATATTAACCAAATTTTACAATAAGGTACTGTAAACATCCCATAAAAGAAAAAAGAAAACATTCAGACTTCTCTAGTAAAAACTGGTCTAAAATTTTTATGAGGATTTTCTTGAGTGCTGGGGCACTGTACTCCTACCACCATGATATGAGAGGGATAACTGTAGATGTAGCTAATTCTCTCTCTCTCTCCCCATTTATGCACATATATATATATATATGTATATATATATATGCACATATATTTGCATATATGCAAATATGTATGTGTAGGTACACATACAACATACACATATATAAATGTATCCCAATATATGAGGGAACAGATATATATAATCTTATTCCCACATCCCCTCTCTTTAAGTAAAGTAGAATTAGGTAGCCTCTGGCCCTAGTTTCCTGCTTCCCCTTCTCGAAGTAATGAAAATGTCCCTTGTAGAAGACTCAGGGGAAAAGCTAGAGATGTCTGTTGTGCCTCCCTTCAAGCCACACAAGGACAGCCTGGGCTATAGGCATGTCTTTCTCTACAGGTAGTAGAGGTAGAACTCAAATTCAGATTTTACTACTATTTCTTCCATAACACAATGCATTTCAAAATCTCACACTTAATGCTCTTTTTCAGTCAGCACCTCAATTATCAGTTAGTACCTGAAGGATTAATTGAAGTTCATTGAAAGGCCATGTGAGACACAAATGTATACTTCTATGAGAGTAGTGCTTTGGGAACCAAAAACAGTGTCAAGGGGGGGCGGAGCCAATATGGCAGCTGGTAAGCACGGACTAGAGTGAGCTCCGTACCCGAGTCCCTCCAAAAACCTATAAAAAAATGGCTCTGAACCAATTCTAGAGTGGCAGAACCCACAGAACAGCAGAGGGAAGCAGGTCTCCAGCCCAGGACAGCCTGGATGGTCTCTGGGTGAGGTCTATTCCACATAGAGCTGGGAGCTGGGAATGGAGTGGAGCAGAGCCCAGCCTGAGCGGCATGGACCATCCAGACCAGAGGCCGGGCGGAGGGGGCCCTAGCGCCCTGAATATGTGAGATGTGGCAGTTACCAGACCCCCTCGACCCACAAACACCAAAGACTGCAGAGAAGGTTGGTGGGAAAAGCTGTGGGAGTGGAAGGAGTTCACAGTTCGGCTTCCAGCCCTGGGGGCAGCGGAGGTGGGGCAGCTACAGCTGTTGTTACCTCCAGCTCCAGGCCCACCTGGTGGGAGGAATTAAGTGGCGGATCAGAGCAGGAGTGCAACAGCCTGCTGAAGATCTAAGCCCAGTCTGGACTGGGGGTCCTTGGGGAAGGAGGAGTGCGGCTCTGACAGAGCTGGCACCTCCCCCCCATACGTAGAACATAGAACTCGTTAGTCTACAAGCAGTCATACCCCACTGAAAAACTCAAGGGTCAAGTTAGTTGGTTGGGAATATGGCCAGGCAGCGAAAACACGCCCAGATTCAGTCTCAGACTTTGGATTCTTTCTTTGGTGACAAAGAAGACCAAAACATACAGCCTAAAGAAGACAACAAAGTCATAGAGCCTACAACCAAAGCCTCCAAGAAAAACATGAAATGGCCCCAGGCCATAGAAGAACTCAAAAAGGAGTTGGAAAAGCAAGTTAGAGAAGTAGAGGAAAAATTGGGAAGAGAAATGAGAAGGATGCGAGAAAACCATGAAAAACAAGTCAATGACTTGCTAAAGGAGACCCAAAAAAAAACTGAAAAATACACTGAAGAAAACAACACCTTAAAAAACAGACTAACTCAAATGGCAAAAGAGCTCCAAAAAGCCAATGAGGAGAAGAATGCCTTGAAAGGCAGAATTAGCCAAATGCAAAAGGAGGTCCAAAAGACCACTGAAGAAAATACTACTTTAAAAATTAGATTGGAGCAAGTGGAAGCTAGTGACTTTATGAGAAATCAGGATATTATAAAACAGAACCAGAGGAATGAAAAAATGGAAGACAATGTGAAATATCTCCTTGGAAAAACCACTGACCTGGAAAATAGATCCAGGAGAGATAATTTAAAAATTATTGGACTACCTGAAAGCCATGATCAAAAAAAGAGCCTAGATACCATCTTTCAGGAAATTATCAAGGAGAACTGCCCTGATATTTTAGAGCCACAGGGCAAAATAGAAATTGAAAGAATCCATCGATCGCCTCCTCAAATAGATCCCAAAAAGAAATCTCCTAGGAATATTGTTGCCAAATTCCAGAGCTCCCAGATCAAGGAGAAAATACTGCAAGCAGCAAGAAAGAAACAATTTGAGTACTGTGGAAACCCAATCAGAAAAACCCAAGATCTGGCAGCTTCTACATTAAGAGATCGAAGGGCTTGGAATGCGATATTCCGGAGGTCAATGGAGCTAGGATTAAAAACTAGAATCACCTACCCAGCAAAACTGAGTATCATGTTCCAAGGCAAAATATGGAGTTTCAATAAAATAGAGGACTTTCAAGCTTTCTCAGTGAAAAGACCAGAACTGAATAGAAAATTTGACTTTCAAACACAAGAATCAAGAGAAGCATGAAAAGGTAATCAAGAAACGGAAATTGCAAGGGTCTTACTAAAGTTGAACTGTTTTGTTTACATTCCTACATGGAAAGATGATGAGTATGATTCATGAGACCTCAGTATTAGGGTAGTTGAAGGGAATATCCATATATACGTATATATATATACATATATATACATATATATACATATATACATGTATATATATATGTATATGTATATGTGTATATATGTTTATGTATATATATAAGTGAATGTGTATGTATGTATATATCTATGTGTATATGTATGTATGTGTATGTATGCATGTATATATATATATGTGTGTTTATGTATATATATATATATATATATATATATATATATATATATATATATATATATATATATATATATATATATATATATATGTAAAAGAGAGAGAGCAGACACAGGGTGAGTTGAAGATGAAGGGAAGATATCTAAAAGAAATAAAAAGAAATTAAGTAGGATGAGAGAGTAACATACTGAGAGAGGGAGATAGGGAGAGATAGAATGGGGTGGATTATCTCGCATAAAGGTGGCAAGAGGAAGCAGTTCTATGGGAGGAGGGGAGAGGGCAGGTGAGGGGGGAATGAGTGAACCTTGCTCTCATCAGATTTGGCCTGAGGGGGAATACCATACATACTCAGTTGGGTATCTTACCCCACAGGAAAGAAAAGGGAGGAAGATAAAAAAAAAATAAAAGGCGGGGGGATGATGGAGGGGAGGGCAGATGGGGGTGGAGGTAATCAAAACAAACACTTTGGAAAGGGGACAGAGTCAAGGGAGAAAATTCAATAAAGTGGGATGGGTTGGGAAGGAGCAAAATGTAGTTAGCCTTTCACAGCATGAGTATTGTGGAAGGGTTATACATAATAATACATGTGTGGCCTAGGTTGAATTGCTCAACTTCTTAGGGAGGGTGGGTGGGAAGGGAAGAGGGAAGAGAATTTGGAACTCAAAGTTTTAAAATCAGATGTTCAAAAACAAAAAAAGTTTTTGTATGCAACTAAAAAATAAGATACACAGGCAATGGGGCGTAGAAATTTATCTTGCCCTACAAGAAAGGAAGGGAAAAGGGGATGAGAGGGGAGGGGGGTGATAGAGGGGAGGGCTGACTGGGGAACAGGGCAACCAGAATATATGCCATCTTGGAGTGGGGGGGAGGGTAGAAATGGGGGGAAAATTTGTAATTCAAAATGTTGTGAAAATCAATGCTGAAAATCAAATATGTTAAATAAATAAATTGCATTTAAAAAAAAAAACAGTGTCAAGAAGGAGGAGAAAAAGAAAACCAAATGATGGGGGATAGAGGATAGATACTAGGGGTCCACTCTTTCCACCTTACAATTTTGCACAGAACAGACCTCATTGTTCTTTATATCCTGATGACACCCAAACAGCAAACTCTATTACCGGTAATAAAGGCAGCAGTGCACTTGAAGAAGACCAGTGCAGTTTTAATTAACCACAAACTCAAAAGTGAGTAAAAACATAACAATATTGTTTAAACAAATTGCATGAACCTTAGGGACAGTGAGGGTAATAGCAGTTTACATTAATAGAAGCATTAGAGAAGCAGTAAGGAATAGTAGATAGGGAGCTAAACTCATAGTTCAGAAGACATGGACTCTAGCCCTGCTTCAAACATATATCCTGCCTGGGTGACTTGGGAAAAGACATTTCAGTTAACAATCTATTGAGATAATGTTGTAATTCTGTAAGCTGCAGAACAGGTAGGTGAACCTGAACCAGGAGGGGATGACCAAGAATTACATATCCTTATGAAATCATAGGACATTTGGTTAAAATAAGTCTTAAGTATCTAGATATTAGTAGTCCCACTGTATTCTGGACTGGATAGTTCACTTTTGTACTATTTTCAATTTTGCATGTTACATTTTGAGTGACTGAAAATTTACACTATGGAAAATTCCTTTGGTGTATGAGTTGGACTAGATGGCTTCCCAAGGCTCTTTCAAATTCCAAAGTTCTGGGATCCTGTGCATTCAATCATGGAGGTAAAGGATCAACAAACTAATCATATGAAGAACAGTTGAGAGAGCTAGGTCTGTAAAACTTTAGAAAAATAAGACTCATTAGAGGCAGGATCACTGTCTTCAGAAGCATATTACCACAAACCAATGGTATACTGTTAGGTATTTAACAATTGACTCAAAAAATGCACATGGGGGGGCGGAGCCAAGATGGCAGCTGGTAAGCAGGGAATAGTGTGAGCTCCGTATGGAGACCCTCCAAAAACTTATAAAAAATGGCTCTGAACCAATTCTAGAATGGCAGAACCCACAGAACAGCAGAGGGAAGAAGGGCTCCAGCCCAGGACAGCCTGGATGGTCTCTGGGTGAGGTCTATCCCACACGGAGCTCGGAGCTGGGAGCTGGAAACAGAGTGGAGCAGAGCCCAGCCTGAGCGGCATGGACCATCCAGACCAGAAGCCGGGCGGAGGGGGCCCTAGCGCCCTGATTCAGTGAGCTGCAGCAGTTACAAGACTTCTCAACCCACAAACACCAAAGACTGTGGAAAAGGTTAGTGGGAAAAGCTGTGGGAGTGGAAGGAGTTCACAGTTCGGCTTCCAGCCCCGGGGGCAGCGGAGGTGGGGCAGCTACAGCTGTTGTTACTTCCGGCTCCAGGCCCACCTGGTGGGAGGAATTAAGTGGCGGATCAGAGCAGGGGTGCACAGCCTGCTGAAGATCTAAGCCCAGTTTGGGTTGGGGTTCTTTGGGAAGGAGGAGTGCTGGTGTGGCAGAGCTGGCACCTCCCCCCCAAACGTGGAAAATAGAACTCTGTAATCTACAAGCAGTCATACCCCACTGAAAAACTCAAGGGTCAAGTTAGTTGGCTGGGAAGATGGCCAGGCAGTGAAAATGCACCCAGATTCAGTCTCAGACTCTGCATTCTTTCTTTGCTGACAAAGAAGACCAAAACATACAGACAGAAGAAATTAATAAAGTCAAAGAGTCTACAAGAGAAACCTCCAAGAAAAACAGGAACTGGTCCCAGACCATGGAAGAGCTCAAAAAGGAGTTGGAAAAGCAAGTTAGAGAAGTAGAGGAAAAATTGGGAAGAGAAATGAGAAGGATGTGAGAAAACCATGAAAAACAAGTCAATGACTTGCTAAAGGAGACCCAAAAAAATACTGAAAAATACACTGAAGAAAACAACACCTTAAAAAACAGATTAACTCAAATGGCAAAAGAGCTCCAAAAAGCCAATGAGGAGAAGAATGCCTTGAAAGGCAGAATTAGCCAAATGGAAAAGGAGGTCCAAAAGACCACTGAAGAAAATACTACTTTAAAAATTAGATTGGAGCAAGTGGAAGCTAGTGACTTTATGAGAAACCAGGATATTATAAAACAGAACCAAAGGAATGAAAAAATGGAAAACAATGTGAAATATCTCCTTGGAAAAACCACTGACCTGGAAAATAGATCCAGGAGAGAGAATTTAAAAATTATTGGTCTACCTGAAAGCCATGATGAAAAAAAAGAGCCTAGATACCATCTTTCAAGAAATTATCAAGGAGAACTGCCCTGATATTCTAGAGCCACAGGGCAAAATAGAAATTGAAAGAATCCATCGATCGCCTCCTCAAATAGATCCCAAAAAGAAATCTCCTAGGAATATTGTCACCAAATTCCAGAGCTCCCAGATCAAGGAGAAAATACTGCAAGCAGCCAGAAAGAAACAATTTGAGTATTGTGGAAACCCAATCAGAATAATCCAAGATCTGGCAGCTTCTACATTAAGAGATCGAAGGGCTTGGAATGCGATATTCCGGAGGTCAATGGAGCTAGGATTAAAAACTAGAATCACCTACCCAGCAAAACTGAGCATCATGTTCCAAGGCAAAATATGGAGTTTCAATAAAATAGAGGACTTTCAAGCTTTCTCAGTGAAAAGACCAGAACTGAATAGAAAATTTGACTTTCAAACACAAGAATCAAGAGAAGCATGAAAAGGTAATCAAGAAACAGAAATTGCAAGGGACTTACTAAAGTTGAACTGTTTTGTTTACATTCCTACATGGAAAGATGATGTGTGTGATTCATGAGACCTCAGTATTAGGGTAGTTGAAGGGAATATGCATATATATATATATATACATATATATATATATATATATGTTTATGTATATATATAAGTGGATGTGTATGTATGTATGTATACATATATATATATCTTTGTGTGTTTTTTTATATATATATATATGTAAAAGAGAGAGAGCAGACACAGGGTGAGTTGAAGATGAAGGGAAGATATCTAAAAGAAATAAAATGAAATTAAGGGATGAGAGAGCAGCATACTGAGAGAGGGAGATAGGGAGAGATAGAATGGGGTGGATTATCTCGCATAAAGATGGCAAGAGGAAGCAGTTCTGTGGGAGGAGGGGAGAGGGCAGGTGAGGGGGGAATGAGTGAACCTTGCTCTCATCAGATTTGGCCTGAGGAGGGAATACCATACATACTCAGTTGGGTATCTTACCCCACAGGAAAGAAGAGGGAGGAAGATAAAAAAAAATAAAAGGGGGGGGAATGATGGAGGGGAGGGCAGATGGGGGTGGAGGTAGTCAAAAACAAACACTTTGGAAAGGGGACAGGGTCAAGGGAGAAAATTCAATAAAGCGGTATGGGTTGGGAATGAGCAAAATGTAGTTAGCCTTTCACAACATGAGTATTATGGAAGGGTTATACATAATGATACATGCGTGGCCTAGGTTGAAGTGCTACACTTCTTAGGGAGGGTGGGTGGGAAGGGAAGAGGGGAGAGAATTTGGAACTCAAAGTTTTAAAAACAGATGTTCAAAAACAAAAAAAAAGTTTTTGCATGCAATTAAAAAATAAGATACACAGGCAATGGGGCATAGAAATTTATCTTGCCCTACAAGAAAGGAAGGGAAAAGGGGATGAGAGGGGAGGGGGTAATAGAGGGGAGGGTTGACTGGCGAACAGGGCAACCAGAATATATGCCATCTTGGAGTGGGGGGGAGGGTAGAAATGGGGAGAAAATTTGTAATTCAAACTGTTGTGAAAATCAATGCTGAAAACCAAATATGTTTAAATAAATAAATTTAAATAAAAAAAATGAGAACCTCTCAAGTTTCCACTGTAAAAAAAAAAATGCACATAGAACATACTTTTTTAGTTTAATTTGCATTACTAACATTCCCTCCAACACTTTACTGAGACAAAAATGTCAATAAAACAATAAAGAAAGCCTTGATTTGTAGCATTAGTTGATTTCTATGGAATAAATGCTCACAGTAAAAATTTAACTATTGGCTCTCCTAGGTCATATTGACCTGTAGCCAACCACTGCCACTACCCAAGTCACAACTTTAGACTGCTTTAAAAACAACCAAACCACAAAATATGTTGTTTTTAAAGGTATATTCCCAAAATCCCAGTGGATGACCATCCCGTCTCTCTTTAAACTCATTAATTGTAAGGAAATCATACTCTAAAGAGGCCTTTTTCATTTTTATTTTTCATTTCCAGTGAGCTCTAGTGCTAGACCATTGTACTTGCTTTAGGGGGGACTTAGAGTTTGTTTTTTTTCCCCGAAAGAAGCAAAATGAACAATCCTCCTAATAGCAATCAGTTTTTCTTTTGCTTGGCTTCACACAAAGGGAAGTGCTTAACCTGAGACATTCAGGAAAATGAGGACAGAAGATAGGTTGGGGGCAAGAATGCATCCAGATTATAGTTATTTTACCAAAGCTTCTTAACACATTTCATTTGTTTGTTTTATCAATCATGTTAGCAGTCTTGTGAAACCTAATGCTCCCTTCTCAGAAAAAAATGATTCAAAATTGATAATATAAAGGTGAAACCAAAATGACACTAGCTGAACATTCCCAACATTCCTCTCCCAACAACATCAAAATAACATCTCAAACCAAATTTGAGAGCATCAGAGACAACAAGAGATGAAGTGAGATACTTTTCTGGCTTAGGAAATAATAAGAGGTCTGCTAGAGCAACCTCTGACATATTGTGGAAGCATGTCTGGAGCTCACACACAATGTGGTGTGAACAGTAGCTATAGCAGTAGCAGCAGCAGCTTTGGAATCTCTCAGCCCAGTGATGGTAATGAGGTTGAAAAACTGGTCAGAAAGAGATTATGGGGGAACCTTTGCTGGTAGCAGGTAGAGCTGACACTGACTGGCAACTCTATTGCCCTTATGCATTTCTGGGTTGCCGTTCCAGAGGAATACTTGTGACCAGTAACAAGGGAGCAAGGGCTCTGGTCATAGTCTCAAGACAACCAGAATGTTATCACTTGTGGCAGCATGGAACCAGGGACCTTTGTGGGTAAAGATCATACTGTAGAACAGGAAAGCAGTGAACATAACCTCTCCTAGGATAACACAGCATTGGAAGCACCAAAAACTTGCAGACCCCAAGAACCAGCTCTGAAGACAGCAGCAGGAATAAGCCTGAAGCTTGGGACAATGGCTCCCACCCCTTGGTGCCCAGAGCCCAACTTTTATATAAAGATCAAAGTCAAGAAATAGGCTAAAAATGAGCAAAACCAAAACATAATATAATTTGACCATAAAAAGGTAATACTATGGCAGGGAAGACAAAGATATAAACTCAGAAGAAGATAACAATGTGAAAACAGCTACAAAAAGCACTAACTAAAGGCAAAATACTAATTGACCCAAACCCAACATGAATTCCTGGAAGTTGAAAGAGAAAAGAGTGTTAGCAGAAAAATAGTGAAAATAAATGACAATGATAGAAGAAAATTATGGAAAGAAAATCAACAACTTGGTAAAAGAGGCATGAAAAAAATTTTAAAATAAAGAAAATAAGACCTTAGAAAACAAAATTGGCCTAATTGTAAAATTGATATAAAAATCTACTTATGAGAAAAATGCCTTAAAAAGCAAATGGGTAAAAAAAGGTAAAAATCTCACTGAAGAAAATAAGTACTTAAAATCAGAATTAGACAAATGGAAGCTAATGACTCCATGAGTCATCAAGAAACAAACAAAAAAAAAATCCAGTCAAAAATGATGAAAAAAATAAAAGAAAATAAGAAATATTTCATTGGAAAAACAACATGGAAATAGATACAAGAGAGATAATTTAAGAATTATTGGACTAACTGAAAGCCATGATAAAAGAAAGAGGCTAGACACAATATTTCAAGAAATTATCAAGGAAAATCTCCCTGATATCTTAGATCCAGAGGGTAAAAGAAATCAAAAAAATCTACCCATAACCTCCTGAAAGAGATCCCAAAATGAAAACTCCCAGGAATATTATAGCCAAATCCTGAAGCTCCTAAATCAAAGAGGAAGTACTTCAAGTAGCCAGAAAGAAACAATTCAAATATCATGGAGCCACAGTCAAGATTACATGAGATTTAGAGGCTTCCACATTAAAGCATGAAAGGGTTTATGATATGATAGTCTTAGAAGGCAAATGAATTAGGATTACAACCAAGAATAACCTAGCCAGCAAAATTGAAATGTAAACCTTCTACGGGGGAAAAGGAGATAGTTAATGAAAGATATCAAAGATGGCCAAGCATTCCTGATGAAAATCCAAGAGTTGAATTTTTCAAAAAATGACATTCAAACAAAATTCAAGGAAAGCATGAAAAGATAAACATGAAAGAGTAATGACAAGGGACTCAAAGTTAAATTTTTTAAATTTTTAACTGGGAAGATGATACATGCAACTCCCAAGAAATTTATCATTATTAGGGCATGTAAAAAGAGTTTAGATAGAGGGCATGGTGTGAGTCAATTATATTGGAATGATTCCCCAAAAAAGTGGGGAGGGAGAAAGGGAGATACACTGGGAGAAGGGGGAAAGGAGAGAAATAGACCAAAATAAAAGAAATGACATGGGAAACTATATTTTGCTAAAAGGTGTCATTGACAATGAAGGGGTATTAAAAAAATTTTTTTCTGATGAAGGCCTCATTTCTAAACTATAAACTGAGTATAGATCTGGGTCAAATTAATAAGAATAAGAGCCATCCCCAATTGATAAATGGTTAAAGGATATAAACAGGCAGTTCTAAGAAGAAGCAAAGATATCTAGAGTTATATAAAGAAAATACTCTAAAATCACTATTGATTAAAGTAAAACAACTCTGAGGTATCACCTCACATTTGTCATTGTAAGGGATGAGTGAAAAAAATAGGCGCACTAAAGAACTGTTGGTGACATTGTGAACTGGTCCAAATATTCTGGAAAACAGTTTGGAACTATGCCCAAAAAGCTATGCCCTGCAGTATCACTGCTAGGCCTGTATCCCAAAAAGATCAAAGAAAGACAAAAAGGACTTTTATGTACAAAAATATTTATAGCAGTTCTTTTTTCTAGTGGCAAAAACTTGATATTAAGAGGATGCTCATCAGTAGGGGAATGCTTGAAGAGGTCACGGCACATGATCGTGATGAAATACTATTGTGCTATGGAATATGATGTAGGGGTAGTGTCAGAAAAAAAAAAACAAACATGACAGGACCCATACAAACTGCTGCAAATTGGCATGAGCAAAACTGAGTAAACATTGAGCACAGTAACAGCAGTGTTGTAATGATGATCACGTGTGAAATATTTTACTACTTTTATCAATGCAATGATCCAACACAATTCTGAAGGACTCATGAAAAAAATGGTATCAACTCCAGAAAGAGAACAGATGAATTCTGAGTGCAAATTGAAGTATAATTTTCTCACTTTACTTTTCTTGCTTTATTTGAAATATGGCTACTATGGAAATATGTTTTGCATGATTTCACATATATAATTATCTTCATATTGCTTGCCTTCTCAGTGCACATGTGGGGGGTGGGGAGCTGGAGGAAGAGAGAGAACTTGGAACTCAAAAATTTTAAAAAAAGAAAAGAATGTTTTAAGTAAATAAATGATAAATTATGATTTTAATTAAAATAAAATTGATAAGGTAAAATATATACAGCTACAAAGTTTTAAACTAAATAAGTTGAAATAGTTATAAAAATATTAAAGATTGAAGAATCGTATAATCTAGGTTAAAAATATAGAGACAGGAATTCAAACAAATCTATAGAACTTATTTAGCAGAGATGCCAGAGGCCTCAGCAGGAAAAACAAGAATGATGCCCCACTGTGTTTCTTTTTCTGAACTAGGATCCAGATCAGATCATGTTCCTCTTCTTGTTTTCAACTTATTGTTCTCCCACACATACTACAGGGTGGCTCCAAGATACCAAAGATGTCCAAGTGATTTACTTGGAGATGAAAAATCTCACCTTTGTACAATAAATTAGCTTCACACCTCTGATCCAAGGTGAGTAGCCATCAATTAGCTAAGAAGTCAGAAGATAATTACTACATAAATACAATTACAGAGAAAGGGGAGTGAAAATGAAACCAAGGAGCAGGTGCTTCCAGAGCACAAACACCCTGTTGAAATAAAGCCTAGTGTCTAATAACTTGATGTTTTTCAACCTATCATCCCCATATTACTTGAGGTATTGAACCAGAAGTTTCTGCTTTGAGAGAGAGGCTGGAATAGATGACTTTAGTGGTCCCATCCCATTCTAAGACTTTAATTCTAATGAAGAGAAGAAGGAACAGTTAGTAATAAATGGCTAACAAGCCCCCGCTTAACAGAATAAAAGAAAAGTCTTATGTACTAACTTCAATCTTTATCTTACAAAATGTCTTTTACCAGATGCTCTAAGAGGTTAAACTGATTGATTGGCATGTAAAATCTTCTCTCTTCTCATCTCTTCCTGAAGTTGTTAATGAGTAGTGAGCTGTTTAAAATGAGATAGAATGTTTTATCTGAGGGACAGAAAGTAGACAGGAAATAGTATGGGGAAAGAGGCAATGAAGGAAGAAAGAACAGCTCCAGATAATCCACAAATTGGGTAATAAATAATTCCTTGAATACTTGTAAGGGTCTGTGCAGGGTCTGGCTCAAAACTATCATGTATATTTTATACAGGGTATAGAAGACTGAGAAAATTGTACATTGCCTAGAGAACAATATTTCCAAATTGACACCACGTATAATGGCCTTCAAAAATCCATCACAATTGTAACTGTCATGGAGTTAGGAAACTTAAAAGAATGAAAAATCTTGACTAGATATTTCAAGAAATGTCTAAACTGTTTGAGGTATCTTTAATCAATCAACTTATATGTGAATATCTCTCCCCAATGTAGATTAGAAGAAAGAAACTCCTGAAGATCATGGAGTAATATCCTAGGATAGCACATTGATACATTGGTATCACATACCTATTTCTCAATGGGCCTTTCAAAGGAAAGTATTTAATGCAAATATATAATCAGGAATCCCTTCATAAATGCACTATCAAATCTAAGTTCATTGCCTTTAACCACTCTAGTTTCAGGCTTACATAACTTGTATAACCTGTTATTATGCTGATTTTACAAAGAAAATAGAGTGCTTTTGTCATCTAAATCTTTTTCGATTTTTTTCATGTGATGAATTTTTATTTTTTTGAAGAAAACAACTTTTTTGGTAGATATTATAGAAAGCTAACTGTAACTGGAATGTATAATTATACATGCTTGAAGAAAGCTATTTGAACAACAAGTCGTATAATCATAGGTTGAGAGATAGAAGGCACCTTATAGTCCAAGCCTTACCTCTCATTTTAGAAATAAGGAAACTGAGACTCAAAGAAGTTATTTAACTAAGGTCACACAGTCTAAGGTAGGATTTGAACCCAGGTCTTCCTGACTCCAAGTCTATTGTTTTATATACCAATCCATCCTGCCCCAATGGGGAGCCTAATAACAAGGTCAAACCAGCTGTTTTTTCTGCACTCAGTGAACTTGCTGAATTCAATTTATCAAAGTAAAAATGTGAAAGGCCAGGGAATCTCTCAGATAGAGAGGGATGAGGGTAAGGCTTAGACTCTGGAGCACCTAAATTAATGTGCTACCTCTTATACTTTCTTTGTAACTCCGGGCAAATAATTTTAGCTCTCAATATCACCAAGCAATCCTTGAGTACTTCAGATTGCAAAACAATAGATAATCTGCATTGATAGAGGAATATTCCCCAATGGGAATCTATTATAGTATTGAAATACAGATCTGGGCATGACAAGAGGTAGGCAAGCAGGCAGGCAGGCAGGCAGATAGATAGATAGATAGATAGATAGATAAAGTAAGTAAAGTGGATTTTAGCATGTGTAAGGTGAATTTTTGTTATTTTTTTTCGAGTTTAGTTTCCCAGGATCCAGGGCCATAACAATCTCTATTTCCCGGGCTCATGACTTATAAATATTTTCACCATGTTTGCACAGCATTATATAATGATAAATAATACAAACATTTGTTCTTAAATTGTAAATATCCACTGCAACTGCACAGTGGATATAATGGTGAGGTAATGTAAACTTATGAGGTTATTGCTGGCAATATGTCTTCTTTGCCTGTTGCCCTATAAAGCAAGTGGACACTGGTCAGTGTGTGGGGAACCTGTAGGGTTGAATGCACAAACTGGTATGCTGTCTTGCCATGATCAGCTCCCATCAAGACTTGTGGGGAATCTGTGTTTGCCTCAGCTGGCCCCCATTGAAGCTTGAGGGGATTTAGCGCAGGTTTGGAATATCCACCCCAAATGTTCACGTGGACTATTTAAAGTGCCCAACTTGTGGTAGAGCATTCCAAGCTCACATTGGCCTGATCAGCCTCAGTCGGACACATTGAACCTTGACTCAAGCACAGTGATGTCATTTTGGTCCTCTTTGAGAATGAGGGACAACAACCATATGTGCCTGGGATAGGTAGATCAGTGGATGGACAGATACATAAACGAATACATCAATGCATAAATAAACATAATAGTCCAGCTGTAGCATCCTAATATATCTCAGTCTCCTCTCTAACTAAAAGTGGAATACATTTGTTGCTATACCAGTCCTACTTTCTGAGTTATATGTAATTACTTTTTAGTTTTTAAAAATTTTTGAATTTTTTTAAAAAGTACTGTATATATTTTTTAAATTTTTATTTTTCATTTGTTTATTTTTTAAAATATTACATGTTAAATCAATTGATCAGAATTTCTCAAGTACTTACTGTGCTAAGTGATGACAATATGAATAAATCGTAAAATGGTCCCTTGCTCCTACTCAGTTTATATTCTAATGGGGAAGACACATTAATTAGAAGAGGGTATATCAAAGGAATGTTGTGGCGCTAGAAACAAGATTAACACCTGATTGAAATGTGAGATAAGTATTAGTGATGATGTAATGGTTACAAATCTAGGTAAATGGAAAAATGGTGGTGTTATCAACAGGAAAGTTCTGAAGAAGGGTGGACTTAGGGTGAAATATGATGTTGAGGTTGAGATGCTTGTGAGATGCCATTTAATAGGCAGTTGGTGATGCAAGACTGTATATTATAAAAGAGAAAAGGATTGGATGTATAGGTCTTGGAATCATTCGCATATAGATGAAAATTGAAACAAAAGGAAAGAGTATAAAAAGAGTAAAAAAACCAAGGAAACCCAGGACAGATTTGTGGAGTATATCCTCAATTACTTGATGTGATATTTGTGACAATCCAGCATATGTGACCCAGTAGTCAGATAGGTAGAAAGAGAACTGCAAGAGAATATATCTTGAATCCAGGGAAGAGAGTCCACAGGGAGAATAAGTGATCAATCGTGTCAAACGCTGGGGATAGGACTGGAGAAAAATCCTTAGACTGTGCAATTAAGAGATTGTTAGTGATTTTGGAGATATTTCAGTTGGATGATGAGATGAGCCAGGGTTTAGAAGAGAATGAAAAGAGAGGAAGTACAGGGGAGAAAACAAACATTTCAATATAAAAAAGGGGAAAAATAATGTTCCTGCCTTCATATGTAATTTGTGGGTTTTTTAAAGCACATATTAACTTTAATGCAGTAGCAAAATTGCACTTTTTATCTCCACTTTTGAGCAGCTAACAGGTGGAATGGATAGACCACCAAGTCTGAAGTTAGAAAGACCTAAATTCAAATCTACCTTCAGATACTTACTAGCTATGTGATTCTGGGAAAGTCACTTAACCCTCTTTGCTTCATTTTCCTAATCTGTAAAATGATCTGGTGGAGGAAATGTCAAACTACCCCAGTGTGTTTGCCAAGAAAACCCTAAATGAGGTCATGAAGAGACAGACATAACTGAAATGACTGAAGAAATCTCCACTTCTGAGTTTCTTTTTGTTCTATCTATGCACTTTTTAATGTTTCTACGGTGGGTTTTTGTCTTTCTTTTAAAAATTTATGTCTCACTAGTTACTAATTTAAACTTTGCCCCAAATAGAAATTGTATCTTGTAACAAATAAGTACATTCAAGCAAAGCCTTTCCACATTAGTGGTATCTGAAAATACATATCTCACTATGTACCTGTAATTCATTATCTTTCTGCCAAGAGGTAGTTGACCTGTTTCATCATCAGTCCTTCAGAAGTCATTCCTATATATCAGCAATATCAGCTATTTATCCTTTTTAATTTATTTTATTCTGAAGATAAGAATAAAAGAAACATGTCCATAACATAGTAGAATTTTTTAAAAGGATCCTCCATGAAACTGCAAATCCATTAGATAAAATCAGAGATGGCTACCATTAGAAAAAAATGTGTGTATATGTAAAATCATTCTATGCATACTTCTATTTATCAGTTCTTTCTCTGGATGCAAATGGTGTCTTCCTTCATAAGTCCTTTGCAATTAATTTGGGTATTTATAATAGTAAAAAATGACAGTTGCTCAAAGATGTTTTTAAAACAATACTGCTATTATTGTATGAAACATTTTCTTGGTTCTGCGCATTTTGGTGTTCATTATTTCATTAAAGTCTATCTGTGTTTTTCTAAGAACATTGAGCTTATCATTTCTTATAGCACAGTAGTATTCTATCATGATCATATACCACAACTTGTTAATCCATTCTCCAATTGACCAACATCCCTACAATTTCCAATTCTTTGCCAGCACAAAAAGACATGCTATAAATATTTTAAAGCATATAGGTTCTTTTCCTCTTCTCCTAATAATCTTTGGAAACAGATCTATTACTGGCATTACTGGGTCAAAGGGTATATGCAATTTAATAACTCTTTGGAAATAATTCTGGACCACTCTCCAAAATGGTTGGTTCAGCTCACAGATCCACCCATAGTGAATTAGTGTCCCTTTTTTTCCACATTCCCTACAACATTTGTCACTTTCCCCTTCAATCATTCTAGCCAATCTGATAGTTGTAAAACAATATCCCAAGGTTGTTTTAATTTGCATTTTTTTTCTAATCAATAATCATTTAGAACATTTTTATGTGACTATAAATTGTTCTGATTTCCTCCTTGGAAAGATATTTGTTTACATACTTTGAACATTTATCAATTGGGGAATGACTTGTATTCTTAAAGATTTGACAAAGTTCTTTATATATTTAAGATACGAGATCTTTATCTTAGAATCTGTCTATAAAATTTCCTCTAATTTTCTGCTTTCCTTCTGATCTTGGCTACATTTGTTATATTTGTACAAAGCCTTTTGAAAAATTTGATGTAATCAAAACTATCCATTTTATACTTCACATTGCTTTGTATCTGTTGTTTATTCATAAATTCTTCATCTATCCTTAAGTCTGATAGTTAATGTGTTACACGCTTTTCAATTTTTTTTTCTAATATCTCTCCTTATATCTAGGTTTTATGTCTGTTTTGACCTTATCTTGGTAAATGGTGTAATTTATTGGTCTATGCCCAGTTTCTACCAGACTGTTTTTCAGTTTTCTCAATTATTTTTACCACATAATGAATTTTTATTCCCAAAACTTATGTCTTTATACTTGTCAAATACAAGGTTACTATAGTAATTTGCTGCTGTAAAATGTATATGTACTCTGTTCTACTGATCCATCTTTTTTTATTTCTTAGCCAGTACTAGATAGTTTTGATAATTACTACCTTATAATATAGTTTAAGATCTGGTAGAGCTAAACCTCCTTTCTTTATATATTTTTTTTCTATTAGTTCATTTGATATTCTTGACCTTGTGTTCTTCCAAATGAATTTTGCTATTTTTTTCTAACTCAGTAAGATAATTTCATTGGTAATTTAATTGGGATGGCACTGAATATGTAAATTAGTGCAGGTAAAATTGTCATTTTTATTATATTGGCCATGCCAACCCATGAATCAACTAATATTTCTCCAATTATTTAATCTAAATTGTTTATATAAAATTTTTATAATTTTGTTAATTTTTCTTATAGTTAAAATAAATCTAGACACTATAAAATATCTGGAAATGCATGAATTGTTTATCAGTGAACTTTACTACAGTGGTTTTTTTTCCAGTCAACTCTTAATCCTCTAATTCTATTTGCACCAATTTTACTCATACAAAACCTTCACAATGTAATGAAAATTGTACATTTTATCTTTTATGATGAACTTTATCCCTTGTTTATTTAAGAATCCTCCCTTCTTGACATAATCTTGAATAGTATCTCATCTCCTTTTTTTTTAAAAAAATGATATGTCCTCCATTATTTAAGTCATATATTTTATGTTGTAAGGTGTTGGTCTAAACTTAATTTCTAACAATACTTTTCCAAAAGATTTTTTTTCAACAAATAGGGAGCCATTAGTCCAATAGTCAATGTCATTCTATTTGTTGAACACTATACTTTTATCTTCAATAGCTTTGTTAAATTGCTTCATTCCTTTCCCCTTATTATTAATACTTTTGACTATTTGTTCCTCCAGATGAATATTATTTTGTCCAATGAAATAAAAAAGCATCCACTTATTGACTGTCATGGAACTAAATCTGTAAGTTAATTTACATGTTATCATCCTTTTCATTATGTTAGTATACCTACCCATGGACAATAAATATTTCTATAATTAGTTGCATCTTTAGTTTTGTAAATATATACACATACATACACACATATATACACATGTATATGTCCATATGTATGTGTGTATATATGTACACATATTATTTGTATTTATACAAGTCTGAAACATGTTACACAATTACTTTTTGCATTCAGTTTTTAGCTCAATGGCTGTAACATTCAAGAGAAATTATGAAAGAAAACAGAAGAAACCCTTGTCCCACAAAAAAAAAATTACTTGGGAAATTTGACCCCTAGGGCTATAATATTCCTGTTTCTTAGCTTCTTAATTGCTGACTTTTGTCTTATTTTACCACTAATACCTAATTTCATCTTCTCACCACTTCTTTGACTTCAATTCCCACATCAGACTTGCATTCATTATCACACACTTCAGATTCTTTACCATGACTTCCTGCTTAATTGATATTTGGCTCACTTCTGACCCTTCATAACTATAGGAGCTAATGCTGATCTCACCTGATCTCACTGGTCTCTGACTTCCACAAAGTTCTCTAACAATGATGACACCGTGATGAACTAATTGAATCTCAAGTCACCCTTTAATCTTTTGGTACCAATGCATATTTAGCTCCTTATTTGCCAGCTCTATTGAGTCCCAGGGGTAGCATTTGAGCCTTGGTCTCCATCTTTCTGACTCCAGGCCTAGAATTTTAATAATTATTCTTACTCTGTCTCTGTTAATAGAAACACAACGACTTAAACTAATGGAGGACAGTGTTAACAAGTAAAGATTAAGCCAGATTTCCTTTAAAGAGTAGACAAGAATCATGTATAATTAGCATATTAAGCACTCAGGTGTGATTGAAAGCAATTTATTCCCTTTGGAGGTTAAATATTTTCCACAATTAGTTTGCATTAAAATATGTTTTTCTTAGATTATAATAATCATTTATGTTTAAATATAGCACCGTGAATACAAAATACTTTACATACATTATTTCATTTGATAGTATAATAGTATATAATTGAATATTAATCACTTAGCATACATTACCTTTAAAGAAGGGCAACAAGGGACATGAATAATGGGCATTAAAGTCATATCCCTTTAATATCAGTAGAAGGAAATGAGAATGTTTGATTTACGGAGGAGACAGATGAGGAGGGACATAATTATTTCCTTCAAATGTTCAAAGGGCAATCATGTGGAAGAAGGATTTGAATTGTTCTATTGGTTCCTGTAAAATTGAATATTGATTTCAATCCTATTTTAAAAACTAAATCAAACTGGCATGGGTTTAATACTCTCCCATTCAGTGTAAGTCCAAATTTTGTACCTTTGTAACTCCACCTTCACCTATCTGCCAGAAAAATTTGCCTAAAAGTCAAGCTTTTGTCTTGTAATTGGCTCCACTCAGGACTCAATTCTGTCATGAATTGAATCTCCACCCATGTATTGTATCCCCGTGTAACCTCACTCACTACCCACTTAATTCAAATTCAAGTTCACTCAATCTAAGCTTTTTAGAATATAACCATACCTTTAGATAATAATCCTGCCACAAGAGAATTAGTCCAATCTCACTAGAATGAAGCAATGGAGAGGAGCTGAGATGAATCTTATCTTATCTCCTAATTAATTGGGAATTGTGATGATGTAATGTTAAGTCAATCAGAAAAAGCCACACTTTTAGCACTGGAGATTTTCCTCTGTCATTTTGCTAATTGTTAGAAAAAACCTTGTCAGCCCTCCCTAAAGCTCTTTGGCCACTGAGAGAAGCCATTGACCCAATTTATTGGTTACTGTTAGACTAACAAATAAATTGATCATGCTTGGAAACTTGTCTCTCAGTTTACCTTAATTTGTACCATGACTTTCCAAAGGAAAGAGAAGAAACATAATGTACAGTTTGAGGCTTGATGCAGCAAGAACTTATTTATAATTAGAGCTACATAAAGGTTCAGAGGGCTGCCTTTGGGAAAATTTATTCTTCTTAAGTGGAATTCTAGTGAAGGAGAAGTAACCTCTTTTCTGTAGTGGGGATTCTGTTGTGAGCATGGGTTGGCTTAGTCTGTCAATCGACAAGCAATTATTAATGATTTATTAAGTGTTGACTATTATACTAGGGATGCAAAACAAATGAAAAAGACAAAAACAACATATCTACCCTCAAGGAGCTCACATTTTAATAGAAAGGATAATAGGCAAAAAAAAAGTGGATGTGAAAGAGACTATATACACACACAGAGTGAGAGAGAGAGAGAGAGAGAGAGAAAGAAAGTTCAGTAAATGGAACATCAATCAACTCAGAGGGAAGACACTAGCAATGTACATGGCAATGATTGTCCTTCTAAATTGGAAATACTGCAATTCTGTGACTGTGTTAGGAAAAATGGAAGAGTCAAAAGAAGAACAAGGCCTGGACCCCTACTTTATAGAGCCTACAATATAATTGTTGTTACTACCTAATTTGGTCATAATATGTATGTATACATTTGTATACTTGTATATGTGTATATGTATACATAACACATCTATCTATATATACATATATATGTTTGTTTGATTTCTATTGGCCCTCCCAATCTCACCCAGTCTGGAAGTACAATGGCTCCTAATGGGCCTGAACTGATTGCTGAACAACATAAAACTTTGACGTGCCCTTACTCTTTCCTCTTCTAAGTACAGGTCAGAGAATAAATAAAGCTCTTGAGTATTAACCATTAATTTAGTTCTAAAGTTTCCAAAAGTCTGATAATTTTTAAGTTCAGTCAGTTCTGAGCCACCTACTCAGAGGGAAAAAATTTCTCAATATCATGATCTTTTAGAAGAGGAGGGCCAATCTGTCTCCCATAACTGGAAGAATAAAGGCAAATTTCTGTGAGATACAAGATACAGTACAAGTCTGAGATGAATGAAAAAAAATATCTTCTGTAATTCCCTTTATGCCTTTCCATACAGGATGAATTTTAACGGTCTATTTGAGAACTTTATGCTTCATATTTGTTCTTTATATTCTATGCATTTTCTGTACCAGGTAAAATAAAGGCTGTCTTAAATCTCAAACCCATATTTTGCATTGAGTACCTAGTCTCCCAAATTGGTAAAACCTAATCATGAGCCATACCTAAACTTCATTTAGAGATTTTGCTGGAGAAATCTGGGTATGGACAATAAGACAAAGAGAGAAACTGATGTTCATATCCCGGGAATAAACACAGTTCACATGAATCTAGAGTCATCTGAGGGTATAAGTTTGATATAAAACAAACAAACATAAACACAGCAAGTTCAAGATAGTCTGAGACAAAGCCTGATGAAAACTTTGAGAAGGGAGAAATCACTTGTGGCTTGGAAGATCATGGAAGCCTTCAACAGAGAGCTGACACATGAACAGAGTCTTGAAGGAAATTAAAGAATTCATCACAGAGAGAAGGGGAGAGAAGGGGAGAGAAGGAGGAGTAAAGGATGATGTTTAAATGCACAAAGACAGGAGAGGAGGAAATAAGGATAGAGTTAAAGCCATTGAGGGTAATAGAAATATATCATAGGATGTTAGAGACAAAATAAATAATGTTATGCAACTCTTTCATCAAAATGGGAGACCTGGTCATCTGGAAAATGGGTGGTAAAGCTAATTAAAATAGGAGTTGATTAGAAATGAGTAAAGTTGTTTTCATGAAGCTATAAGGGACCAGTTGAATAGAGGAGATTCATTGATGGGCTTGAATTCTAGAAGACCTAGGTATAAATTCTTTCTCTCATAATTACTAGGTGTATTAGGAGGGCAGAGTTTATAATTTCAAAGAGGATCATATATATGTCTGAAAGGTTCAGAACCGCTGGATATAAGTAATTCTCAAAGTAGGAGGCAGAAGAATCAAAGCATATATTTAGGCTCCACAGTAACCAACCATGAACCAGCATCCCCATTTTGACATATTGATCAAAAGCTTCCAGGCCCAATAAGTATGCCTCGCAAGAGTAACCAGGAGGCCACAGAGAAGCATGATGGTGTACAGCAAAATCATATACATGCTTCCCCTCTATGGTAAAAAGATTACCCACTGGCCTCAAGTCCTTGTTCAGCTTCCTCCCGTAGGTCAGCTCTGCTACCGGCAGCTCCTGCTTCAGCTTTGGCTTCGGCTGTGGCTGTAGCAGCCTCTGGCTCCAACGGAAGCTGTTTTTAACCATCTGGCTTCTGCGGGGGTGTAAGGTACGCCGGGGAAAGCACAGGTTCTTTCAATCTGCTTAAGCAAGGTGAAGGGGTTGACCAGGAAATCACAGGTTCTTTCGATCAGCTTAAGCAAGGGAAGCAAGGTGAAGGGGCCGACAAGCTTACTCCAATCCAACATACAAACAGCATTCAGTTCAGGGGAAAAAGCCAAACTAGTCAAGGGCACTTGTTGACTAAGTGCTAAGGAACCCATTTTTGGTTACCAACACAATAACCCTGGGCAAGTCAGCTAACCTTTGTGCATCTCACTTTCCTCATCTGTAAAATGTGGTAAATTATATCTGAAATATATTCCATGCAGGGTTATTATGAGTCTTAAAATAATTTGATGTTGTTTGAATACTTTAAGGCACTATATAAATACCACTTATAGTGGTAATGATGATAATGAGGATGAGGATGAGGATGGTGAATGAATTTATACTAGACTCAGCACAATTGTGTATATGTTCAGTGACTCAAGTATTAAGACAGAGAAGATGAAGATTGTGGGTGATACATGGATGATTATTGACAGGACCAGAATAATAAAAGGATGAAAAGGATAAGAAATTGATGAATGCAAGGAGATGTCTTATTTAATTGGCCAAAGCTGAAAAAGTCATCAATGTAAATGAGGAAGAAATGAGGTTAGAAGAGGGATGATGGATCGATGAAAAGGAAGAGGAATAAAGTTTGGCTGTTCTTCCTTTGCATTAGCCTAATATTTTGACTACCTAATTGACTTCAGTATTCTGCCAATGTTGTATAGCTGAGAATCATGAAATTACAGTCCCCAAGGAATTAGTATTAAATAGACAGCAATGGAAAAAGCAGATGGTGGGTGTAAGGAGAATGTAATTATAATAAATAAGAAACTTCACAATAGAAATGTAGTAAACAACATCATCAGGTAAAGGCTTAATCATTCAACGTGGTTGTTTTTTAGTTGCACTAACATAACTAAGCTTGATATCCATGTTTATTACAGGTTTCTCTATGATGCTGAGTACATATTAAGATTGTTTTAGCATATGATTTACCTTTCTGCACTGAATGGGTTAAGAAGGAATGTAAAACTACAAAGAAAGTTAGTTCTGATTTTGGCAAATAGGACAATAAATACCTTTCTATTTTTTCTCCTTATCATCCATGATGGATTTCCCTATAAAAAAGATTTTATATCAATTTCATAATAATTCATTTCAGGAATGAAATATAGAATACTCATGAAAGCCATTTTACAGAAGAATTAAATCAACACAAAAACTCCCAACTCCTATTTGAATATAAATATTTTATGATATTAATAAATGTGAGGAATTAAAATATATCAATAACTACAAATCTAATTATTTTAAGCAAAATCAAACATGTTGTTTGCTTCTGTTAGGAAGAATTAGCATATGTCAAGGTTCAAGCACAGCAGTAGGGTTTTTATATTTGACCTGTATATTAACCACTAGGGCCCAGGATGGTGATTGACAAACAATAAACACTTAGTAATAGAAGTTCAGGGTTGAATCAGCTTTAAGTACTTAAATACTAACTTAAAAATAATGATTTTCAAGAAAATTGACAAGTTAATTGATGAACAACTTTGAACATTCATTGAAAGCCTCAAAGTAAAATTCAAATCTAGATTATGAAAACAAAGACACTTGTAATTCATGGTACACAAGAGAAAATAGTGCATCTGTAGTGTATTCCCAGTGTTTAATCAAATATAAAGATATTAATTACTGGTAGTCGGGTTATCAAAAATTGTTATTGGTACAGAATTTAATGTAGCTTTTTTTCTTTTAAACTCAAAAGGACAAAATTCTCTTGTACATATTGTGGAGAAACACAAACTTTTCTCTGTACTACTGAACCTGTATACATTTATTAGTTCTGTAGAAAATATTTTCTGGACTAAAGTTGCAGGAGTAAGGTTTTGCTGAGAGTAAGATATGCTTATATTCTCATTTAAAGTATTACTACCTAAAGCAGTCCAGAAGCTAGTGTTTAGATTATTTGAAAAAAAGAAAAAAATAGTTCTTTCCATCACCCTCCAAAATCAATTAATTTTAGAATCCACTACCTAATTAATAAGCTGTCCCAGTGATATAACATTTTGTTACATGGCTCTTTGACAAGACAAGCAAGTTATGGCTTTTCAATATTAGAAATTTCATAATTATAGTATTTTATTAAATCTTTTCTAAACTAGTCTCCTAAATGTCAATTTTCTAATGAGATAAAAATTGAAATTAAGTAAAACCTAAGCCTGACAGTTCTTCCAAAATGAATGAAAATTCCAATATGAATATTAGCCTTTCCCTCTCTCCTAAAATTCAAGGCACATTCCTTGAAACAGGAGACTAGTTTAACATAGTAGAACAATATGAAATGATTCTGTAACTTCTTAGATCCACTGGCCATCTCATTGTCTAGCAGCCATTCAGTCTAGTATATGCTGAAGGTGAACTTAATTTTAATCAAGCCAAAATTAATTTTTAATCATACTACCTCTTGTATTAGTTAAGATTTCATTCTGTTGTCATATGAAAAAACATGCTCTAAATCACTATTGATTGGACAAATGCAAATCAAAACAACTCTTGGGTATGACATAACACCCATCAGATGGGCTAACATGATAAAACAGGAAAATTATAAATGCTGGAGAAGAAGAAGGAAAATCAAAACACTAATTCATTGTTGGTCAGTTGTGAACTGATTCAACCATTCTGGAGAGCAATTTGGAACTATGCCCAAAGGACATTAAAACTGTACATACCCTTTTACCCAGCAATACCACTTCTAGAGCTGTATCTCAAAGAGATCATAAAAATAAGAAAAGGACCCATGTGTGCAAAAATATTTATAGCAGCTCTTTTTGTAGTGAATTGGAAATTGAGGAGATGGCCATCAATTGGGCAATGGCTGAACAAGTTATTTTATATGAATACAATGGAATACTATTGTGCTGTAAGAAATGATGAACAGATGGACCTCAGAAAAACCTAGAAAGACTTACATGAACTGATGTTGAGTGAAGTGAGCAGAACCAGAAGTACAATGTACACAGTAACAGTCACATTGTTCAATGACTGACTTTTATAGACTTAGCTCTTCTCAGCAATGCAAGGAACTAAAACAAATCCAAAAGACTCATGATTGAAAATGTCATCCACATTCACAGAAAGAAATACAGAATCTGAATTAAGATTGAAGCATACTATTTGCTCTCTCTCTTCTTTAGTTTGGTTTAGTTTAGTTTTTTCTTTCTCATGGTTGTTCCCATTCATTCTAATTCTTCTATACAACATGACTAATGTGAAAATATATTTAATAAGAATGTATATGTAGAGCCTATGTTGGATTGCATGCCATCTTGGGCAGCAAGGAGGGGAGGGAGGCAGAAAAAATTTAAAACTTATTGAAGTAAATGTTGAAAACTAAAAATGAATAAATTAATTTGTAAAAAGAAAAAAAGGTTTCATTCCATCAATACCTACTGTTATCTTGTGTTTTCACAGGGTAATCTGGTTTAAGAAAGGAGTGTGCTTATATGATATTTTATTGAAGTGTTGCTTATTTATTTTTGATAAAAATATGTTTTACCATTTATATTCATTTTGAAAAAAAAGAATAAAAATCATAATGAAAAATATAAAAGTAAAAATGAAACCAAATAGTGCACTACCAAGTCTAGGATTACACCCTGAAATCATATTATCTATAGAATATGAAAAATAAATTTAGAAGTGTAATTACTTTAAAATACACCACTTTCACATGTCAGTATTTTACATATATGTATACATTCTACAGTGTAAGAGGAATTTTCTTAAAAACATCATCTCTTTAAAATCTTGAGGTGTATATTAGATCCATAGGCAATATCTGCCAAGCAAATTCCTATACTGTCTCCTTTCAAATTTGACATTTCAATTAAACCATTAGGAAGGCATGGACTCTGTATAGTACCTAAGCATTACAGTAACAACAACAATTTTCTTTAGTGTAGAATGGTTCATAAATTCTACAAGGAGCAGTGAGGTCAGTAATTCTAGAGGGCACTGTACTGATTTAATTTTTGTATGGTACAATAATACAAACAACTTTGTTAAGGCCAGGTTTTATTTGCTTGTTAATGGACAAAAGGCAATGAAATTTGTCTTCAAATATTTCTTGAAAGTCTGTGCTCATAAAAATCATGAAAAGTTGGAAAGACTTGGTTAAATCACTGAAACTTTAAACATATCTTACAGAATATTATTTGTATAAAAAAGTTAAATATAAAACATAAAGCAATCATGATAATTTATGTAAATCTGTTTTATGTGGTATTGTTATATGTGAAAAAGTTCTTCGGTTCTCTGTTATTTGTAAAAAGATCAGTACCAGGTTAAATCACTATCTATTGGCAAAGGGCCCTATAAACTTATTTCAGCATTAAATCTTTTTCAGTTAAGTGTCATTTGCTAATTTGACATCTTCTAAACACTGGCAAAAAATAAAATAAAATAGGGCAGTATGTCCATAAACCAACAAATAATTTGGCTGTAATATATCGTAAAAGACATAAAGTCCCCACATGGATCTGTACAATATTATCTATGCATCATACACTCACACATGCAGATGCCCACATAGTGAGACAGCAAAACTTAATAAGGTACTACTTCCAGTTCATTAATTAACTGGGTATTTTTTGTACTTCATTAAATGAATAGCTTTTGGTCATCTTTCCATTCTTGAAGATAGTATGGAGAAGATCATGATTACATTCTTTAAGATCTCCTTTTCCTTCCTCAAGGGTAAGAACATTTCCAGTTGGTGTCCTATATAGATATATTTGGGCCTTTTTTGACCTTTTGTTTGTATCAGTAACTGGGTCCTTAAAGACATTAATTTCAAGGCCATTGGTAACCACATAACTGCATTTGAAGGAACAATTCAAAAGATCTCTTGTTAATTTCTATAACAGAGCTCCAACAGAGCCAAATGAAATATTTTCAATACTCCATTTTTTTTCTTCATGCCTTCTACAATCTCTTGTAAGGTGTTGATATCAACTCCATCTTCCTGCATAATTCTGAGATAAGGTGGCAACAATTTATAGCCTTTTGAGTTTTCAGTAACTGTAAACTTCTCACCTAGAATGTCCAAAACCTTTAATACAGTGTCAAGAGGATTTCCAGAATCTGTCTAATTATTAGTGGTGCTTCTGCACTCCTTCATACAATTAAATCTCTTAATCTATCTTAAGTCTTCACCCCGGATTTTCTCACAGGCATTATAAATGTCATAGCTATTGACCACAGACACAGGCACTGATGAAAACTGTGTTACTATATGTTCAAAACATTCTTTTCATGATCTTTGTCACAGGTTGTTATGGTACTGGGTTCTGCAGCTGGAAACAGAATATCCAGGCCCAGGATCTTTTGTTCCATATCACTTTAAAACTAAAGCAATTCCTGCTACTTTATCAGTTCCTTTGAAGTTAACCAAATGAGCAGATGCTCTTATGCCAGCCGTCTCTTGTGAAGAGATTCCTTTGTAGCCAAAATCATGTAATTTGTACTCCAGGACATCTAGGTTACCAAAGGTTTCCATCAAGTACTTTGATGAAATTTTCTTCTGTTCTCTGGAAATTGTAACTGTTGTGATTGGGTACCAGGACTGAACAAGGGTAGTCTCAATCCATTTTGTAAGCCAGTAGAATTCTGGATCTGTGTTTTCCACTGTGAAGAGAACATTCCCTCTGAGAATGACAAAATCCTCAGGAACTGCTTTTACTTCTGTTGTAAGATGCCATCATATTTCTTGAGAATATAACTTAGTCCATTTTCATTGAAGACATCATCTTGAAAATTCTCTCTATAGACCTCTTTGGCTTCCTGGATTTTTGCTTTGGTCTCGACTTTGCCTGTTAAGTACTTATTAAGAATGTACTGCAACCTGTAAAACATTGTTTTCTCATATTTTACCTTGCTTACTTTGGAGTTTTCAGTCTTCTTTTCACAACATTCAAAGTAGGAACACACTTTTCTTGTGCTGGGTGGATATTGCTTATAGTGAGTAACCTTGTAGGAAGTGGTGGCAAGAGGGAGGTTGAACTTGGCTTTGATTCCACAATTCATTTTAGGGCTAAGGGCAAGCAAGAGGAGGTTGCAGGGAGGATCAGTGTGTTTTTATTAAGGACATTTTATGTGGCAGACATGATGACAAATGATGGGAGTACAAAGGAAAAAATGAAATTGTTTGTAACCTATAGGATCATGTATTCTAGCAAGAGTATCATACATTCTATCAAGAGAGACATTGTGTACCTACATAATAGTATAGGAAATAGTTACCAGGCAATTATTTTAGGGTGGTAAAGGAACTTACTGATGGGGAGATGTTAAGAAAAACTTCATGTAGTAGGTACCACTTGTGCTGAGATTTGAAGAAAAGGAAGGATTCTGAGAAGCAGAGATGAGGAAGGAGTGGATCCTATGCATGGGAGAAAGGCTGTGAAAAGCTACAAATATCAGAGATGATGAGTGAGAAGGGCCAATTTGGATAGGCTACAGAGTTAGTGAAAGGATTTGGAAAGTTAGGTTGAAGCTAAGTTGTAAAAGGCTTTTTTCCCAGGACTTTGTATTTGATCCTAGAGATATAGGAACTACTATAGTTTCTTGAACCCAGAAGTGATTTAATCAGATCCATGTTTTAGGAAAATAACTTTGGCCACTAATAGGAGGACTAATTAGAGAGAGGAGAGATTTGAAGCATGGAGGCCAATTAGGAGTTCATAACTGAAAATAACGGGCTGGGACCAAGGCAAGAGGCTCAGAAGGAAGCACGGTGCTTACCGATATCCTCATATGTCAGGAAAAATGGGGAGAAAGCATGTTAGCTAGGGAGATCCCTTTGTGATGAACACTCATAGAGCACAGACAAGACTTGAGCAGTATGGGCAGCTATAGATTGGTTGCAGTTGTCATCATTGAAGGGAACATGATAATAGCTAGAATCTATCTACCACTATAAGATTTACCTAGAAGTTGCTATTGTAAATAATGATTTATTCACAATAACAACCTCCATGTTCAAGTGCTATTATTGTTGCCATTTTAGAGATGAGAAAACTGAGGCTGAAAGAGGCTAAAGGTCTCTATGTCTAGAGTCACATAACTAGTAACATTCCAAGCAGGATTTGAATTCAAATCTTTCTGATTCCTAGCCAGAATTCTATCTACTATGCCACTAGCTACCTAATCCTATATCCAAATTGAAATGAGATCAGAGAACCCTTTGAGTACTTAAGTTAATTGACTCTGTTACTTCTGCCTCAGCTCCTTTTCTTAAAAAAAAAGAGTAAACTGCTATTCAAATATATTTTGGAATAAATAGCTTCTATCTCTGAGAATGCCTGAGCCTTTAGGTATTTGCAGAAAAAAGTTTCTTCTCTGCCACTGAACCCTCTAATCCACTTAGACCAACCTCCTCTGATCACTGACACTCCTTTGAGGCTTTTTGTTTTGGTTGGTTTGAAAACACACACCCCCATAGACCCCATCCCCATACACACAAATCACCCACCCACCCCCACACAGACTGTGTTACACTTCTGGAAGCTCTAAGAGGATTGTGTTTTCTTATTCCAGAAGTTTTATTTTAAAAGAACCTGAAGCCTCAGCATTTGTATGAATGAACAGTCAACCTGTCCTCATTCTTCCTAAACCTAGAGGCATTTAATTCATTCTCACCTCCTAGTGTAGGAGGTAACAAACATCACCAGGTGATATCATAGTTCAAAAAAGGTCTATAATTGTTCAGGCAATAGGTTTATCTTATCAATTACATTTCTTTTTTAAAAAATTACAGGGTTGTTTATGATCTTTTTTTTAAAGCTATCTTCTAATGCTATGTCTAACTTGAAAATGCCAGGAGACACCTAGCAGAAAACATACATGGCCAAGGAAATCTCACTTAGTTCTTATAGTATTTTTTTGCCTTTTCCATGAATAACAGATGTAGTGGAGACACTAGCAAGAATGGCACTTAAGCCAACCTTCATAAAATGTACCTGGGACAAGTAATTGGAAGTATTATATCCCCTCCTCCCTCAATTTTTCTACACAAATTCAGTTGAAGCTTAGGGAAGACACAAGAGATCACCTAGGTTAAGGAAATAGAGACCCTGCAACATTGTAAGGCCAATGGGGTAGCTGGAAAGATCAAGGGGAGAATGGAGCCAACAATGAACTTGGGGGGGTGGTAACTACCAAAGCAAGGGAAGATACTATCTGGCACCTTATTTTAATTAAATATTCTTGTTAATTAAATACTAAGATCAAAAGATCTGTAAGTGACATCAAAATAATTTCTAAATTTTGACGTGCTAAGTCAAAGCTTGAGGTGCTCTATCCTCATTATAGTGTTGCCCGAGAATTATTTATATTTAACATGGCTTAAAGGCTCTAACCTAGGACTCCATGGAGAGTTAAATTGTTTAGACACTTGCTGAGTCTTTTATTGAGCAAACACTTTGGGCAGCAATCCTCCCAAAATCTTGATCCTTCCACAGCATTTGTTAGTATGCTTTGAAAGATGTTCATACAAATATCTGTCTAGCAAGGTATGTTCTGGTGCAGTCTGCTAGAGCCAGTCATATGACATTTACTCCTTGGGTTTTTAGATTATCCTAATGGGTTGGGGTATTTCTTCCCTAATACTGACCAGGTCTCTGAAAAAAAAAAAACAGCTTCATTCCAGCTTTTCAGCCAATTGAGAAAGCTTTCTCCTGACTACTTTGTTAGCAGATGAGCAAGTTATTATAGGATGCCTATACATTCTTTACAATATCTCTAAGGCATTTCTATTCCACATTATCACAATTATTTCCAGTTCACTTCATCCCATTTCTCCCTGAAGCAGGCTCCCTAGTCATTCCATGTTAAGATACATCTCTAGAGGGTCATATTCTAGATCCCATTACATTTATTTTCTCTTTAGTAGTTACAGAGCTCTCCTAAAATTTGCTTTCCATTAGATAAATGGAAAGTCATATAGTTGGATGATTTTTAACTGTAATTTGCTTTAGACTTTAGAGTATATTTAGCCTTCTTCTGCTGTTTTGGAGCTGGGATGGTACAAAAAGAACATACTATGTTGACTTTTCTCTAGTTTATGATATAGTTTTTAAAAATCAGGTTACCATGTTAAGAATTGAACCATTGGGATGGTGAGGCAATTCCATCGCTATCAGCTCTGAGCCCTGACTTAGCGTACCTCCTCTGCTGAGGCTTGTCTGTAGGAAGAATATAAAAGTAGAGACACACACTCATGGTTTGTGATTAGGAAAGTTGGCCTATTATGCTGACATTGCTAAGTGCATTGTCCTGGATGAAGGAAAAAAAAAAAGAACAGTAAGGAGAGGGGAAAGAATAAAGAACAATGATAAAGCAGTCTGGCTTCAGGGATCTTACTTTCCTGGGGACCTACTCTTAGCTATCTCTGTGTTCTGTGTTTACCTGGGGAAGACTTATATTTTGGAACTTGCTTGCATTCATCTTGAAGTCTTGGGCTTAGGGCCTACCAAATAGGATTTGCCATTATCATAAGTCTTGGTCACAAAAGGGCTTGAAAAGAGCATTGTCACTGGAGTCAAAAGACCAGGGTTTTAATTCTGGCTCTGTTATTTATTTCTGGTGTTATTTAGGCTAGTGATTTGACCCTTCAGGGAATGTTTCCTCTTTGATATAGAGAGGACAGAGCTATTCTAGTTTATTTTTTTTGGTTTTTAAATTTTGATTTTATTAAATATTTTCCACTCTGAAAATGGTTTTCCATTTCTGTAGTTTATTTTTTTTAAGATTAATTAATTTATTTTTAGTTTTAATAATCATTTCCACAACATTTCAAGTTACAAATTCTCTCCCCATCTGTCTCCTTCCCCCAACCCAAAATGACATGTATTCTGATTGCCCTTTTCCCTAGTCTGCCATCCCTTCTATCACCCGATTCCCACCCCATCCTTATCCCCTTTCACCTCACTTTTTTGTGGAGCAAGATAGATTTCTATACCCCATTGCCTATATATCTTCTTTCTCAGTTGCATGTAAAAACAATTTTTTTTTAACATTTGTTTTTAGAACTTTGAGTTCCAAATTCTCTCCCTTCTTCACTCACTATGCCCCTCCTTGAGAAGGCGAGCAATTCAGTGTAGGTTATACATATATCATTATGCAAAATACTTCCATAATAATCACGTTGTGAAAGTCTAACTATATTTCCCTCCATTCTATCCCATCCCTGATTTATTCAATTTTCTCCTTTGACCCTGTCCCTTTTCAAAAGTGTTTGCTTCTGACTACCCCCTCCCCCAATCTGTCCTCTCTTCTATCATCCTCCCCCTTATCCCCTTCCCCTCTAATTTCCTGTAGGGTAAGATACCCAAATGAGTGTGTACCTTATTCCCTCCTTAAGCCAAATCCAATGAGAGCAAGGTTAACTCATTCCTTTTCACCTCCGACCCTCCCCCCCACCTTTTCCTTTCCATTATAACAGCTTTATCTTGCCTCTTTTACATGAGATAATTTACCCTCTTCTATCTCTCCCTTTCTCATTCTCCCAATATATTCCTCTCTCACCACTTAATTTTATTTTTTTAAGTATCACCCCTTCATATTCAACTCACCCTGTGCCTTCTCTGTGTGTGTATGTATATACACATATGAACACACACACACACACATACACATATATAAATGTGTGTGTGTATGTATATGTGCGTATATATATATATATATATATATATATATATATATATATATATATATTTTCTATTCAACTACCATAATACTGAGGTCTCATGAGTTACAAATATCATCTTTCCATGTAGGAATGTAAACAGTTCAACTTTAATAAGTCCCTTATGATTTCTCTTTCTTGTTTACCTTTTCATGCCTCTCTTGATTCTTGTATTTAAAAGTCAAATTTTCTATTCAGCTCTGGTCTTTTCACTGAGAAAGCTTGAAAGTCCTCTATTTCATTGAAAATCCATTTTTCCCCTGAAGTATTATACTCAGTTTTGCTGGGTAGGTGATTCTTGGTTTTAATCCTACCTCTTTTGACCTCCAGAATATCATATTCCAAGTCCTTTGATCCCTTAATGTAGAAGCTGCTAGATCTTGTATTATCTTGATTGTGTTTCCACAATACTTGAATTGCTTCTTTCTAGCTGTTTGCAATATTTTCTCCTTGACCTGAGAACTCTGGAATTTGGCTACAATACTCCTAGGAATTTTCCTTTGGGGATCTTTTACAAGAGGTGATCAGTGGATTCTTTCAATTTATATTTTACCCTCTGGTTCTGGAATATCAGGGCAGTTTTCCTTGACAATTTCCTGAAAGATGATGTCTAGGCTTTTTTTTTAATCATGTCTTTCAGGTATTCCAATAATTTTTAAATTATCTCTCCTGAATCTATTTTTCCAGGTCAGTGGTTTTTCCAATGAGATATTTCACATTGTCTTCTTTTTTCATTCTTTTGGTTCTGTTTTATAATTTCTTGATTTCTCATAAAGTCATTAGCTTCTATTTACTCCATTCTAATTTTTAAGGAATCATTTTCTTCAGTGAGCATTTGGACCTACTTTTCCATTCGGCCAATTATGCTTTTTAAGGCATTCTTTTCCTCATTGGCATTTTGGACCTCTTTTGTCTATTTTTAAGGTGTAATTTTCTTCTGTATTTTTTTTTGGGGGGGGGTCTCCTTTAGCAAGCTGTTTACTTGTCTTTCATGATTGTCTTGCATCCCTCTCATTTCTTTTCCCAATTTTTCCTCTACTCTTACTTTACTTTTCAAATTGTCTTTGAGCTCTTCAATGACCTGTGACAAATTCATATTTTTCTTGGAGGTTTTTGATGTAAGATCTTTGACTTTGTTGTCTTCTTCTGGCTGTACGTTTTGTTGTTCTTTGTCACTGAAGTAAGATTCTATAGTCTGAGTTTTTTTTATGCTGTCTGCTCATTTTCCCAGTCAATTATTTGACTTTTGAGCTCTTTGTCATGGTATGAGTCTGCTTCCAGAGTAGACAGTGGTCTGTCCTAAGTTTCAGGGGTTTTGCACTGCTGTTTTCAAAGCTACTTGTAGGCACCTGTAAATTTTCTGTTCTTCTGAGGTGGTATGATCCAAGAAGAGGTGTTTACTCCTCTCCTGGTCTGTGTTCTCATCTGTGAGTGACCTCAAGCACTCTTTTCTGCCTTGGAACTTCTAGGAGGACTCCCTCTCCACAGCCACCACAAGCTCTGCCACACCAGCACTCCTCTTCACCCCAGGACTGCCAACCAGGATTGTGACCCAGATCCAAGTAGGGCAAAGCAAGAGAATCCTGCCTCAGCACCGGATAAGAGATACCTGCACTCCCACTCTGATCAGCCACTTGATTCTCCCCACCATATTTGGGCCTTGAGTTCTGAAAGTGGCAGCTACTGCTGCTGCTGCTGCAGCCACCTCCACTGCCCTGGCACTGGGGACAGACTGCACCCATCTCTCATCCAGGTCCAACAGAGTTTTCCCACTGACTGCTAAGTTGTCTTTGGCATTTGTGGGTTGAGAAGTCTGGAAACTGCCACAGATCAGTGATTCAGCGCCCTCAGACCTGCTCCACCCAGTCTGCTCTGGATAGCAAGGTCCATGCCAGGGTGACCTCTGCTCTCAGCCCAGTGCAATAAACACTTCCCAGCAACCATCCAGGCCATCTTGGGCTGGAGTCTTGTTTCATTCTGTCATTTCATGGTTTCTATAGCCCTAGAATTTGTTTAGTCATTTTTACAGGTGTTTGGAGGGATTTGGGGGAGAGCCCAAGCAAGTCCCTGCTTTTACTCTACCATCTTGGCTCTGTCCCCAGGCCATGAATATTCTTGATAACACCTTCTGATGTATTCCCTATTCTCCTATCTTTGTCCAAGACTGCAGCACCTTAGCACATTGGACCATGAGTAAGGAAATTTGGATCCTGGTCCTTGTTCAGCTACTCTTTTGCTAGGGTAAGTCGCTTAACTTCTCCATTGCTCAATAACAAAACTAGAATGTTGGCTTAAAAAATCTTTCTGAGACCCCTTTCAGCTTTAAAATTCTAAGACAGAGAGTTCTTCCACTTCCCTTCAGTTTACAGAAATTTGCTTTCACTTATTCTTCTTGTCATTCTCCTTCCTCACCACGTACTTTCTCCCTGTGTTCCATTTACTCAATTACCTCAGTCTTTGTCTGTAGCACCCATGGAACTATTTGGTTTTTTTTTTTATTTCTTGCTCATTTCAGTAAAAAGAAAGGCATTTCCTTAGCCTTCCTATAAGCTAAGACAACGTAATTTAAGTTGGGTTTGGGGTTGGAGAAGAAAGTCATACTTTCTTTGAATGCCATGATTTTAGCTCTTATCACCCACTTTGGTTCATTCTAAGTTCCTTTTATTACTTCCAGCCTTAAATTGATGCCTGTTAGTAAGGGGTTTAGGCTGCCTGAATATCAGCAATTCAAGGTTTTGCTCAACATCATTTATGGAATTTGTATTATTCCCCCTGAGGGAGTAAGCATTGTATTTTATTGGAAAGCAGACAGAATGCTTTGTTGCTTTTGTTTGTTTTTTTGACTTTTACTAATCTGTTATTAAAACAAACAACAAAACAAAACACCTCCCACTATGTGTAAAGGAGAAGTTTCCATAAGAGTTCAATAATTTTATTAAAAATAAAAAGGTTAGTTTAGAAGTTCCCTATCCTTCTAATTGAGATCCATGCTAGTATCTTAGAGGAAAGATGAAAGCATTTACAAGCCAAGTAATAATTCAGAAATGCTCTTGCAGATTTTGTCTATGTCCCAAATCAAAGGCCTTTTGTAGTCAGAAGCCTGTAACCTGAAATCCTGTTTCTCATTCCTTCTTGTTTATAGAAACCTGAAATGTACAACTTATTGACTTAGGTACATACTTTGGGGTTTTGGAGTGGACAGCTGATTGAAATGAAATCAGGAATTGTCAGCAAAATTGCATTACACTGTAATGAATGAAAAGTATGTCTATTTTAGTGAGCAGAGCGGAAGGCAGGATAGAGACAGCCAGACTTGTGTTTCATGTTGAAAATTTCACTAAATCAAGATTTAACTCACAATCAAATGGGAAAATACAGAGAGGAGAACATTGCTAGCAGAATAAAGTTTTTGAGTCAGGAGTCAAAATAACATTTATTTAACATCAACTCTGAGCTGAGCAAAATAGCAGGTCCTATGGGAGTATACAAAAATATAAAATATATGATCTCAGTCCTCAAGAAGCTTATAGTACTGATTCATTTAGCAGGAATCAATACTATATTTATACAGTGATCATTATTTTTACTTTCTCCCTTTTTGAAATTTATCATTTATTTTTTTAACATTCATTCTCTTTTGAGTTCCAGATTCTCTCCCTTCCCCCAGTACCACCTGAGAAGGCAAGGAATATGATATCGATGATACATGTAAAATCATGCAAAAGCTATTTCCATGTTACCAATATTGTTTTTTTTAAAGCAAGAAATATAAAGAAGGTAAGAAAATTATATTTCACTTTGGACTCAGAATTCATTACTTCTCTGTCTGGAGATGCATAGCATTTTTCACCAAGTCTTTCAGGATTCTTTGATTTTTGTATTTATCAGAATAGACTCATTACAGTATTGCTGTTATTGTGTACAAGGATTTCCAAGTCCTGTTCATATCACTTTGCATCAATTCAAACAGTTCTTCCCAGGTTATTCTAAAACCATCCTGCTCATCACCATTTTTTTTTGACAATAGCACAATAGTATTCTATCACAATCATCTACCAGGGGGTGGAGCCAAGATGGCAGCTGGAAAGCAGGGATTGGCCTAAAGCTCTCCCCCAGGACCCTCCAAACACCTACAAAAATGGCTCTGAACAAATTCACAATCATATACCACATCTTGTTCAGCTATTCCTCAAATGATGGATGTCCCTTCAAGTTCTAATATTTTGCCACCAAAGAAAAGAGCTGCTATAAATTCAATTTTTTTTGTACATAGTGGTCCTTTTTATTTTTCTATGATCTCTTCGAGATATATAAGTAGTATTGCCCTTCCTCAGTCAAAATCTATGCACAAGTTTTATAGCCTTTTAGGCATAGTTGCATGTTGTTCTCTAGAATGGTTTAATGATATTCATAACTTCACCAACAGTTCATTAGTGTACCTATTTTCCAATATACCCTCCAGCATTTGCCATTTCACGTAAATGTGAAGTGGTACCTCAGAGTTTCTCTTTCTGAAATTGCCTCCACAAAATTTGCCCATTTATCAATTAGGGAATAGCACTTATTTTTTTTATAAATTTGATTCAGTTTTCTATATATTTGAGAAATGAGGCCTTTATTAGAGAAATTGCAATAACTTTTTTTTAAAAAAATATTACTTCATCATCTGGGGTACTGGTTAACAAAATGAAATTTCCCTGATTATCTCTTTTAATTAGGTCTGGTTTTGCTTTCACTTTGTCTGAGATCATGATTGCTTATCCCTGCCTTTTTTACTTCAGCTGAAACAGGGTTTCTACTCCAGCTCTTTGTTTTAACACTGTGTGTCCTTTTGTTTCCAATGTGTTTCTAGTAAACAACACATTGTTAGATTCTGTTTTCTAATCCATTCTACTATCCATTTCTGTTATATAGGTGAGCTCATCCCATTCACATTCAGTTGTAGTTATTAACTGCGTATTTCTCTTCAACCCATATTCCTCCATTTATTCTTCTCTCTTTTTTTCCATGTCCCTTCTCAAAAGTCTGTTTTGCTTCCGCCCACTGCCTGCTTTAATATATTCTCCCTTATATCATCTGCCCCCTCCCCTTTTTCATATTGCTCCCTCTCCTACTTACATGTTGGGTAAGATAGATTTAAATATTCCTATACTCAACTGTGTCTATGTGTGTATATATATATATATATATATATAGTATGCATGTATATATATATATATATATATGTGTGTGTGTGTGTGTATACCTATACCTATACATCTACAGTATACATACTTTACTCTTTAAACCAATTCCAATGAGATTGAGGTTCAAGCATTGCCCACCACTCTACCCTTTTGCTCTCCCACCATCAAAGATTTTTCTTGCAAGTATCTTTTATTGGAGAATTTTTTTCCACATTCTACCTACCCCTTTTCTTTTTTTACTTTTTTTTTTAGCAGGGAGGGGGAGATAATCCCAACATAATTGACACATATACATGCCCTTTGTCTATTTAGATTCCCCCTAACTGTCCTAAAAATGATAAAAGTTCTTTAGAGTTACTTGTATTATCTTCTCATATGGGAATATAAAGTTTTACTTTACTGTGCCCTTAAGTTTATTCTTTCATGTTTACCTTTTGATGCTTCCCTTGAATCTTAGGTTTGAATGGCAAGTTTTCTTTTCAGCTGTGGTCTTTTCATTAGTAATGCTTGGAAGTTCTCTAATTCATTAAATGTCCTTCTGCTGTTATCCAGGTTCCATCAGGTAAGAAGCCTGCAGGTTTTCAGTCCTCCCAAAATGGTGTAAGTCAAGGAGATGTCTGTTCACTGCCTTCCTGGTCAGAGCTCACAAGTTTCTGACCCAAGTTTGGGCCTGCTGACTTATTCATTCTTGAGTTTCAGTACATTGTTAATGGACTCAGTCATTGTTAGCCCACTAGTAGGTTCTGTTGATTCAGAGTAACCAAACTGCTAGTTCCCCTTTTGGTATCAGTTTCCTTCCCTGATTATTCTAGTGCAAGGTTCTGTGGTAAGCTAAAGGCTGGAGTCTTATTTCTGGGCTCAGAGCTATATTTTGCAATTTGTTTCTGACTCAGTACTAGCGTTCATTCAAAACCACTTCTTCCCACCCTGCATTTGTGAATTGGAATTGAATAGCATGTGTCAACTTCCAGATGGCCCTCATTTCTGCATCCAGAACTAGTTTAAGGATCCTCTGTGATCTTTTTCTGCCACAATACCTCTTCCCTTGGTTAATTGTTTTGGCCCTATTTCATTTTCTGGGCACTCTAATGCTCTCCATCCCAAAAAAGCCACTGCAAATACTTCTGGCTAGCATCTGTCCCTGTGCCCACCCCTGCCTCTCTTTCTGACTGTCTCTGTCTCTCTGTGTGTCTCTCTATGTGTCTCTCCCTGTCTCTCTCTGTCTCTCTGTCTCTGTCTCTCCTACTTAGACCTAGAAGAATGATGTACACTGTGGCTTTTTCTTGGCTTTCCTTATCATAATTCTGTCTGGCACATTTTGTAGGTTATTGTGGAGGTGGTATGCTGAGAAAGCTACCAAAAATGCTTCCTTTAACTCTACCATGTTGATTCCACCTGTCAACTTGTATATCCTGGGTAAGCAGGAAATTTTTCATATCAAAAAGCATATGACATATTTATAAGTCTCCATTTGGTCAGGGGTAAATGTAAGTGGGAAATGACAATGGAGACATAAGTACCTTTTTCACTGATTTATAGGAAATATATCATATTAAAGAGCACTGGTTGGGAGTCAGAAAACCATAGTCATAAAATAACTACTTCTCCCACTTTCTGCTTGAATGATTGTAGGGAAATTACTTATCTTCTAAGGACCTTTGTTTACTCCTCTGTAAAATTAAGGGCTTGGAATCAAAGTCTTCTGAAGTCCCTTTCAATTCTTTTTTTCTTTGATCCTATAACTTTCTAAATGTAGAAAAAATAATTACATATTTTGTGTGTGTATGCCTCTGTTCCAGTGGATTTTATTAGCCTAGTTTAGTGTTACCTCAAAGTTCTCAAGAATTACTTTGCCTACTAAGGCAGTTACCCAAGTTAGAGAGTAACACATTGTATACACCTATAGTTCTATAACCTTATGTTTTTCAATGCTAAGGCGGAAGATGGAGCCCTCACTGTTTTTTGGCTGCAACTCCCTCAGAGCAACAAATCGCCACCACATTTGTAGCATCCTTTGAGAGAGTTCCATATGTAAAAATAAAAATAGAACTAGAGGAAATGAGGCCTTAGAGACCTTTTTGGCAGGCACTAAAAAGACAGCAGCAGTGGCTGATTGATTGTGAAGGTTACATCCTACCCATGGAAAAAGAGGGAAGCCATATCATTGCATTTCTAAAGTCTCTTGTAGCATGAGATCTGTAACCAGTGATATCATTCCCTTCTGGGAATTAGAAAACTCTTTGCTTGGAGCTCAAACCAGAGAGACCAGGGACTGGAAAGGCTCTATTTATCACCCACTAGGGAACTCACTGAAGAGAAACAGAAAGTTGAGAGATATGTGAATAGACAATGGAAAGAATCTTTTAAAACACATAGAGACACTAAAATAAGCAAGATAAAATGAAATAATATATATATGTATATATATATAAAGTGCTTTGCAAACCTTAAAGTATCATACAAATACTCATTATTATTAAATGCTATTTCCAAAAGACCCAGATTTTTCTAATATGGACTCATTTTATTTAGTTTGCCAATCACTTTACATCATAGCACTAGCCAGTGATCACAGACACCTTTTTTGTAACATACTTCTCAACAAAGATAGCATAATTAGAGATTTTGAATATATCCTAATGAAAATACAAATGAGCTGGTTTATAACTAATCACGTACTGTGAGTTTTGAAGTCAGCAGTATACTAGATGAATTTTATAGATAGCAAGCTATTTGTCTTTTCTTGGCTGCACAACAGTATATTCAATATGCATTATGCATATAAATAGTCACTTAAAATACAATTGCTAAACCTTGCTGACATTTGATTTTTTTTCCAAAAGTAAGTTGTATCTTAAAAATCATTGTTTAGAAAATATCATTATTGCCAAAGAGCAACCAACAATGGAGAGATTAAATTTAAAATAAAATGAAAACCTAGTTCAAATAGAAATTAGGTTCTTTGACAGATGATGTGGAAGTAGATAGAAGGCAGAAAAAAATGAGTAGAAAATATCAACTTGGGTTGCTCCAAAGAAATTCTTAGAAGGAACAAATCTGGCCATCTAGAAAACTAAATATAGTCTGAAAGAGCAACTCATTACCATTTTAAGAGAGGACAGGGATGTGAAGACACTGAAAATGTAAATAATGCAGGGCAGAGAGGCAAAATGTTCAAGAAGTGATGGGCTCTCAAGTAAGGATATTTGACGTGAAATTTTGAGTTTTCTCTGGACTCTTCTCTTTCTCATAATTTCTCCCTGAACATCTAGTCAGTCACCAAGTGCTCTCAGTTCTTTGTAGAGTTTTTTGAAGAGTCCTATTCTTTACTCATGTAGCTGCCATTACCTTACCCCAAGTTCTCTACATGAATAAATCATTGTAATCATCTCATAGGTGGTTTTCCTGTTTCTGACCTCAGCCCATTTAGACAATTCTATATATTATGTTATATTAATATTAGAAAAAAATCACACTGATTTGTGATATTAAACCTCAACTCCTGCTATGAAGTATTCAATTTCAAACCTTCTTTCAGAGTAAGAGAACTACATCTATGGATGTGAAGACTTTTTCCTAGTACTTATTCAAGTCTTCCTTATCAATAAATACAAATATCCTAGATTGAAGCAGCAATTTAAGCTGTATTCAACTAGTATTTTGATTGGAATTAATTTATCAGATTCTTTTCAACCAAAAGGTGAGAGCAGCAACCTACTCAAAATGGACATAAGATCAGAAGGTAAAAAGAATCATATATTTTGAGTTCAAAGATACTCAAAGATGATCTTAGAGATCATCTACTAGATGTGTTAATCTCAAAAAGAAACATCCTTTATATTGGGCCTTATATTGACTTAGAAAACCACAAATCAACATAATTCACATTGTATTATATCTTTATTTGTTTTGCTAAGTATTTCACAGTTAAATTTTAATGGGCCCCTGTGTCCTGCCTGTGAGTTTGACACCTCTGCCTAGTACAATCCTCTCATTTTATATATAAAGAACATGATGCCTATAGAGGTTAAGTACCTTGCCAAAGCTAGTGAGCAGCAATTCCTTTCCAATTCACTCAACACTGATTACCATAAATGTCAAGATTATGAAGAGATTTCCTGGAAAGGAAAATAGGAGTGCTCCAAAGACAAAACTTAGCTACTGCAAAACTTTACTCAGTATGCCTCTTTTTGCTTAGAGCAGTGAGAAGAAATAATTCTGTGACCTTAAAGCATCTGGCAACATATTATATTTTAGGAAATAAATTTGCCCTAGGACTTAGAAATAAAAATTCAGTGTAGACTTAGGCCATCTTTAAGGAGGTACACTACAATATAATTCAATATGACATAATACAATACAATAAAAAGCAAAAACAGCCTGGGATCTCAGGACTGCTAAGATTATGGCAACGGGTTCCATTGATTCCTGGTGAATAGAGGGAGAAGATATGGAAGTAGTGTCAGATTTTATATTCTTGGGCTCAAAGATCATGGCAGATGGCAACCGCAACCATGAAACTAAAAGATCTTTGCTCCTTGGAAGGAAAGTTATGACAAATCTGGACAGCACACTAAAAAGCACAGATATCACCTCCTCAGCAAAGGTCCATATAATCAAAGCTATGTTGTTGCTTTTTTATTAGCCATATATGGCTGTAAGAATTGGACTATAAGGAAAGCTGAACTCCAGAATTGATACCTTTGGATTGTGGTGCTGGAGAAGATTTTTGAGAGTCCCTTGGACAGCAAAGAGATCAAATCCATCAATACCTAAAGAAATTAATTCAAATTTGAAGGCCTAATTGGAAGGCCAAATACTGAAGCTGAAGCTTTAAATACATTGGCCACATAATGAGAAGACCAGACTCATTGGAAACTACTCTGATATTGTGAAAGACTGAAGGCAAAAGGAGTAAGGGATTGCAGAGGATGAGATGGATAGATAGTGTCATAGAAGCAATAAGCATGAGTTTGGACAGACTTCAGGAGATGGAGGATGAAATGACCTGATGTGTTATGGTCCTTAGGGTCATGAAGATTTGGCGATGACCGAACAACAACAATAAGTAGAATATAAATAAGTATGTACATAAAGCCAGGAGGAAAAGGTGAGGATGAACATTCTTCCAGGCTTGGGCACATTAAAAATGGAATTTGGAGATACAGTGTTGTTCCCATATAGTAATCTACTTTGATTCATGGTGGCACAAAGGTAATGAGGAGCTCTTGAAATCTTTGCCAAAGGGCATAAAGGTTCAAGCACATCTTCTCAAGTTGGAAAGGTTTCCAATGTAAGCCTGTAAATCTGCTTTACCCATTGCCTGAAGAAAAGACCACTTAGGTTCAGTGAGGCTAATCCTCAGAAACCAGGCAGAGAGGAATTTTTCCATAGCAGCAGCACATAAAGATGATTTACTCAGGAGCAGAGCATTCTACTCCAGGTCTATGGAGTATGCAATCCATATACATGCAGGATTATTATCCAAACCTGGAGTTTCATTCCTATAGGAAACTCCCTAATGAAGAAATTTTCTTCTTTAAAGCAGATTGATTGCTGCTTTTACTACTAAGTCTTAAGAGAGTTGCCTGGTAAGCTGTAAGATTAAGTAACTTGCTCTCAGACACATATACATTATAGTTCCAAGGAAGGGTTTGAACCCAGTAAGTATTTCTGATTCCAAGACAATGTGTATATCTGCCAATAGGGATTCTAAACTATTTTGTGTCATGGACCCCTTTGGCAGGGTGGCAAAGATGATGGGCTCCATCTATGAATAATATTTTTAAAATGCATAAAATATGATGCCTATAATTACCAAGGAAACCATTTATAATGAGACAGTTGCTTTTTTTAGCTACACAAAACCAAGATTAAATATCCCCACACTGCTATATGCTTTCTCTAAAAATGATATTTCAGCTAATCCAATCTATACATTTGCCCCATTACTAGCATAGTGCCTTTTACTATGTGTAGGGTAGTATAGAGGTTATAGGATAGTAGGCTATGGATTTAGAGCTGGAAGAGGCTTCAGAGGCTGCCTAGTCCTCTAGTCTCATTTTACACATAAGAAAAAAGATCTCTCCAGAAGTTAAACAATTCAGCTGAGGTGACACAGGTAGCAAGTGACCTAATGAACGTTTGTAGAATTAAATTGAACTTGTCATATAAAAATGTTGTGAGATATCAAAAGATAGAATCCATAAACTTTGGTGGGATGTGTACAAATATACATAAGCATATGCACATATACATATGCATACATGTACATGTATATATACATATGCATATACATATGCATATACATCTACATATACATATGGCAGCTAGATAGTGCAATGTATAGAGTGCTGGGACTGGAGTCAAGAAGACTTATTTTCTTGAGCTCAATCTGTCCTCAGATACTTACTAGCTGTGTGACCCTGGACAAATCATTTAATCCTGTCTCCCTCAATTTCCTCATCTATAAAATGAGCTGAAGAAGGAAATGGCAGACTACTCCAGTAACTTTGCCAAGAAAATTCCAAATGGAGTGAAGAATCAGACGTGATTGAACAACAAATACACATACACACACACAGAGGTTTCTGTATATGTATATGTGTGTGCTATATCTATGAATGTTTACATAGACATATACATTTCTGGGACAGTATTCTTCTATTTGCTCTCTGTTTATATGTCAGCTAAGAAAAACAAATTAACACTATGTTACTAGACCATAAAGATTCTCTTGTTAACTAGGAAAAAAATAAAAAGGAATCTTATGCCCTATTTACTTGTAAAGCAGACAAGATTAATTAAGAAATACATTGATGTAGAGGTAAAGACACAATGACAGAGAGAAGCCAGGAAGTTGTCTGAGCTCTCCCCAGTTTTCCTCAGAAACAACATTAAATCAAGCTTCTAAAGAGATTCAGGAGTGGCAGAACCCACAAAAAGATGGAGTGAAACACATTTCCAGCTTAAGATAACTTAGAAGGACTTTAGAAAAGGTCTGTCTTTTTTGGGTGAGATGAGTCTAGCACAAACAGTATTTGGGTGAACCAGCAGGAAGCTCTTGGAGACAGCACACATCAGCAACCAAGGCCCCTCCATCCTAGCTCAGTAGGTCAACAGTGAGGCCTCCAGGCCCAGTGCAGGAAGCAAACTGTGAGCCCAGGAATTCTGTCACAACAAGCATTAACAGGCCAGGCTACCCCAGCATAGTGGGTGAGCTGGAAGCACCTGAAGCCTTGAGCAGAAAGCCAGTGACCAGGCTTCTGGCTTTCAGCATTAGAAGCTTGGGACAGTGCTCCCTGTGCCACAGAAGCAAAGCACAACTTTAAAAGTCATGAAATAGACTGGAAAAACAAGTAAGAAACAGAAAAGAGCCCTGACCATAGAAAGCTACTACTGTAACAGGGAAGAGCAAAACACAAACTCAAAAGAGGACAACGCCAAAATGTCTACATGTAAAGCCTCAAAGGTGAATATGAATTGGTCTCAAGCCCAAAAAGTCCTCTTGGAAGAGTTCAAAAAGGATTTTACACATCAAGTAAGAGAGATAGAAGAAAAATTGGGGAAAAGTGAGTGTTATGTAGGAGACTTATGAAAAAAGAGTCAAGAGTTTAGAAAAGGAAACAAAAATTAACTGAAGAAAACAATTCCTTAAATAATAGAACTAGGCAAATGGAAAAAATCTACTGAAGGAAACAATTATTTTATTTTTTTCCTTTTTTAGTTATTGTAATTGTGTGTTTTTATTTTTTAGTTTTTGACACTCATTTCCACAAGATTTTGAGTTACAAATTTTCTCCCCATTTCTCCCCTCCCATACCCCAAGATGACATTATTCTGATTGTCCCTTTCCCCAATATGTCCTCCCTTCTATTACACAATTCCCTCCCCCACCCCTGCCTCTCTTTCCCCTTACTTTCTTGTAGGGCAAGATAGATTTCTATACCCCATTGCCTGTATATCTTATTTCCCAGTTGCATGTAAAAACAGTTTTTAATATTTGTTTTCAGAAATTTGAATTCCAAATTCTCTCCCTTCTTCCCTCCCTACCCCCCACCTCGAGAAGGCAAGCAATTCAATATAGGTTTACATGCATCATTATGCAAAACACTTCATACTAGTCATGTTGTGAAAGACTAACTATATTTTCCTTCATCCTATCCCATCCCCCATTTATTCAATTTTCTCCTTTGACCCTGTCCCTTTTCAAAAATGTTTGCTTCTGACTACCCCATCCCCAATCTGTCCTCCCTTCTATTATCCATCCTTCTTAGCCCCTTCCCCTCTAATTTCCTATAGGGTAAGATACCCAATTGAGCATGTATGTTATTCCCTCCTTAAGTCAAATCCAATGAGAGGAAGTTTCACTCATTCCCTTTTACCTCCCCCCTCTTCCCTTCCATTACAACAGCTTTACTTTTCCTCTTTTATGTGAGATAATTTTCCCAATCTTTCTCCCTTTCTCCTTCTCCCAATATATTCCTCTCTTACCCCTTAATTTTATTTTTTAGATATCATCACTTCATATTCAACTCTCCCTATGCCCTCTGTCTATATACGTATATTCACTTCAACTACCCTAATACTGAGAAAGGTCTCATGAATTACAAATATCATTGTTCCACGTAGGAATATAAACAGTTCAACTTTAATAAGTCCCTTATGAGTTCTCTTTCCTGCTTACGTTTTCATGCTTCTCTTGATTCTTGTGTTTGAAAGTCAAATTTATTCAGCTCTGGTCTTTTCATCAGGAATGTTTGAAAGTCCTCTATTTCATTGAAAATCCATTTTTCCCCTGAAATATTATGCTCAGTTTTGCTGAGTAAGTGATTCTTGATTTTAATATTAGCTCCTATGACTTCCACATTATCATATTCCAAGTCCTTCAGCCCCTTGTTGTAGAAGCTGCTAGATCTTGTGTTATCCTGATTATGTTTCCACAATACTTGAATTGTTTCTTTTTAGCTGCTTACAATATTTTCTCCTTGACCTGGAAACTCTGGAATTTGGCTACAATATTCCCAGGAGTTTTCCTTTTGGGATTTTTTTCAAGAGGTGATCAGTGAATTCTTTCAATTTCTATTTTACCTTCTGGTTCTAGAATATCAGGGCAGTTTTCCTCGATAATTTCTTTTAAGATGATGTCTAGGCTCTTTTTTTGATCATAGGTTTCAGGTAATCTAATAATTTTTAAATTGTCTCTCCTGGATCTGTTTTCCAGGCCAGTGGTTTTTCCAATGAGATATTTCACATTGTCTTCTATTTTTTTTTTTATTCTTTTGGTTCTAGTATATAATTTCTTGATAATATTTTATTGAAATTTTTGCATCAATATTCATTAAGGAAATAGTTCTATAATTTTCTTTCTCTGTTTTAGCCCTTACTGATTTAGGTATCAGCACCACATTTTTCTCATAAAAGGAATTTGATAGTCCTCCTTGCAGTTCTAAGGCAGAAAAGATTGCTTGAGGTCACTCACAGACCAGAGCACAGGCCGGGAGCTTTTGGACCCCCTTTTCCATTTGGCCAGTTCTGCTTTTTTAGGCATTCTTCTCCTCATTCGCTTTTTGAACCTCTTTTGCCATTTGGGTTAGTCTATTTTATGTTATTTTATTTATTTTTTTCTTAGTCCAAGGTTTATTTTTGAAAATGTACACAAAAATGTTGAACCATTTTATGCATCTTCAGCAGCTGGAGCATCTCCAGCCTTGGAATTCCTTGTATATATCACTTGTGCTCTGTGTTTGGAAACTAGCTTAATCAGACCTTTACTAAGCAGTTCCTGTAGGGCTGTTCAGGCTAGAGAACCCCAGATCTTCAGTCTCTCTGAGACTACTGCAAGGGTGATAAGTTTATAGTTGGGGATCTCCTTGCAGAGTTTGTTGTACGTTGCTTTGTCAAATAGAACCAGATTGTTGAACTTGTCTCAAACTTTTCCCTTGGACCACTTCTTCTTCTTAGTTTTGCCCCCAGACTTGTTCACAGGATCTTTGTCCTTCTTGGCTAACTTGCCAGCATCTTTTTTCTTCTTATTGTCCTTGGGTGCCATGGTGAAGCTTCAGGAACTTGTGGTGCTGCTGCCTCCAAGCTAAGATGTCGGACAGAAATCAGATTAGTCTATTTTATTAAGGTGTTATTTTCTTCAGTATTATAAAGCAGCAATCACCAAAGCTATTTGGTACTGACTAGGAAATAGAGTGGTGGATATTCCCACATTTTCTCCCACACTTATAATTTTCCTTTTCTGTTACATTAGTCAATTTGATAGGTGTGAGGTGGTACCTCAGAGTTGTTTCAATTTTCATTTATAGTGCAATAGGTTAGGTACACCTGACATAGTAGTTATTGACTATAGCAATCTATTGTTTGGTAAATGCAAAGACTCCAGCTTCTGGGTAAGAATTCACTATTTGACAAAAATTGCTGGGAAAACTAGAAAATGGTATGGTAGAAACTAGACATAGACCAACATCTCACAGATTACACCAAGAGAAAGTCAAAATTCATATATGATTAAACATATATGATACCATTGGCAAATTATGAGAGCAAGGAATAGTTTATCTGTTATATTTATGGAGAAGGGAATAATTTATGACCAAACAAGTTATTGAGAACATTATGAAATACAAAATGGATAATTTTGATTATGTTAGATTGAAAAGTTTTTGCACAAACAAATCCAATGCAACCAAGAGTAGAAGGAAAGGAGAAAGCTAGGAAACAATTTTTACAGGTAGTGTCTCTGATAAAGGCCTCATTTCTAAAATATGTAGAGAACTAGATCACATTTATAAGGCCAGAGATGATTCCCCAATTGATAAATGGCCAAAAGATATGAATAGGCAGTTTGCAGACAAAGAAATTCAAACTACCTATAGTCATATTTTTAAAAAAGTTCTAAATCACTGATGATTAGAGAAATATAAATTAAAACAACTCTGAGGTACCACCTTACACCTATCAGATTGCCTAATATGACAGAAAAGAAAAATGATAAATGACGGAAAAGATGGGGAGAAATTGGAAACTTATGCATTGTTCGTGGAGTTGTGAACTGATCTAAGCATTCCGGAGAGCAATTTGGAACTATGCCCAAAGGGCTATAAAACTGTGCATACCCTTTGATTCATCAATACCTCTACTAGGTCTGTATCCCAAAAAGATCATAAAAAAAGAAAAAGGACCCACATGTACAAAAATATTTATAGCAGCTTTTTTTTGGTGGCAAAGAATTGGAAATTGAGGGGATTCCCATCAATTGGGGAATAACTAAAAAGTTGTGTTATATGAATATAGTGGAATATTATTGTGCTAGAAGAAATAATGAGCAGGGGATTTCAGGAAAACCTGGAAGGACTTACAAGATCTGATGCTGAGTAAAATGAACAGAACCAGGAGAACTTACACAGTAACAGCAACATTTATGTGATGATCACCTGTGATAGACTTAGCTCTTCTCAGCAATACAATGATTCAAGACAACTCCAAAAAACTTGTTATGAAAAATGCTAACCACATGCAGAGAAAGAACTATCAAGTCTGAATGCTGAGTGAAGCATATCATTTTTCTCTTTTTTTCATTTCTTGTGTTTTTCCCCTTTTGTTCTGTTTCTTCTTTTACAACATGACTACTGTGTAAATATGTTTACCTTGTTTGTACATGTATAACATATCAGATTTCTTGCTGTCTTGTGGAGTAGGGAGGGAAGGGAAGAATGGAGAAAATTTGGGAACTCAAAATCTTACAGAAATGAATGTTGAAAACTATCTTTACATGTAATAGGAAAAAATGAAATATGATTAGGGAAAAAATAAAAAAGAGATACATAGTTCTCTGTATCTGTGATCTTATTGCTTTGGGAAATTCCACTATCAATAATACACATCACTTCCCAACCATTATCTCTTCATCCTGGGCTATACTTTTCCATATCGTCCTATAAATCCTTCACTCAGGATCCATCTAAATAACATGCCAGGACTCTTCCTCTACATCCCTTAAATCTACATGAATAATAACAGAGAACACGGATTATCCATTAGTTTTATGGGGTGTTCAGGGAGGACCAATATTTCTGGTGTGAGCATTTGCCAAGCCATTTACAGGGCTGCTTACTCACCTTTGCTGTCCACTTGTCACCCAAATTTTACCTGTGGCTCAAAGTAGATGCAGCATGTGTAGCAGCCACATTCCAGTAAAACCATCTTGGCAGATAGGCTAAACCAGATTTAGGGTAAGCAACAGGCCTCAAACCCATCTGTGAGTTAGGGGGATGTCTACTCCAAGCATTTGAAAACTTCCTCCAGTGTAATGGGCATATCAGAAAAATTGTTCTGATGGCCATGAAGGCACCTGAAATAGATGTTGTGGAAGACTTAGAGCTTGTTCATCCATGGAGATGTCAAGGTCATTCACCGCATCCTTGGCTATTGCCAGTCATATAGACTTTTGTCCTGCCACTGGTCTAACTCTGGATGAGAGAGTGAGGCTGGTGACACTGCGCAATTTTATCTCACTTAAATCCAATTCATATGTCTATGTCAAGATACAACCCATGGCATTGGTCTTCTTCAAAAGCAAAGGACAAACAATAGCTCTTGTTACAAGACAAACTGGTGCATATATCTTCTTAATGACATCCTTTATGTGACATGTCTTGTTCAAGAATTCATTCTTAATTTGTTACCTTTTAAATTCTATTCAACTTTGGTTCCACAGAGACAATAGTATACCATGACTTTTATCCATGGAGCATGACCAAAAGAACATATCTTTTAAAAACAATAATACCTTTGGTCAGAAAGACTAGAAAGTTTGGTTCAGAAAGGATCATTAAAAGTACTGTACAATTCTGCAAAGTCAGTCTAGCCAACTTTCCTCTTTCCATTCAATTATGAGCCCAATTTGAAAACTAATGACAACATATTCATAGAAAAAGATCTGTAAACAAAGCAAAATACAGAATCACAAGGAATGAGTAGCCTGAACAAATCACACCATTAATTTGGTACTGCTTGTTCTGGACATAAAATATTTGTCCCACAAAATTTCTCTTGTAAAATGTTCACAGGCAAGCAGTAATGGCTAAGAAGACACTGTTTTTTGAAATTGTCTGAAAGAATGTAAACAAAAGACAATGATAACTGAAAATTCATCTGGTTTGGAGGAGGTGTTCTGGGGGTGGTGCTGCAGGGGATAGTGTTTTGTCCAATAATTTAAGAGGCTTATTAATGACCTGGAAGGAGTAAACAGCATGTTAATGAAATTTCTTGTTAGTGTCAAAGTAGGCGGTGTTGAAAACATCACTGGAGACAGAATAACACAGCTGGTTGTTGGGGGGTTAGAAAATAAAGAAAAAAAATAGCAAAGGGATGTTTGTTGAAGTGTTTTCCCCTAACACAGAACAGTACATATTAGAGATGTAATCATAACAATAAAAAGGTGACAAGATACTGGGCAAAAGTACTAGTATGAATTCATAAGCGAATGTAGAACTATTCTGCCAATAATGCAGTGTTTCTTGAGTACATTGGAGGATAGCTTCTTTTTCACTCCTGTTGTGGATGTCTGAGGTTGTGTTCTTCTCAAGGGCTGGGATACTAGTCAAGGATAAGTTTACTGACAAAATTAAAATGGAAATAATGGATAGAATCACTACTTTTAACATTGCTAACCATCTCAATTTTGATGCCAACTTTTATGTGTTATGTCCCATGGCCTATGATGTGGTACTTTACAGCCATGACCTTGGACCAACACAGACATCCATGATGATGAAACTCAATGAAGGAATAAGAGAATAAGACTCAGATTAAATTCCCCTGCTATCGCATCTTCCCTCTCCTCCCAGCCTTCACTGATATCACTTCTCTACTCTTTTTACAACTTGTCCCCAAAAGTTCTCTTATGCATAAGTATAGAGCAGATTCACCTTAGATATATACCTACCCTTCTAGCATTATCTGATGACCTAGAAAAAGTTAGTGGCTACTAAATTTCTCCCAAAAATTTCTCTTATAAATAAGTATGGAGCACATTCATCTTAGACATATACTGACCCTCCTTCCATTATCTGATGATCCAGAAAAAGTCAGCTGCTACTAAATTTGCTTATTTCTAGCAGTCGAGGTCATTCACTGCATCTTTGGCTATTGCCAGTCATATTGACTTTTGTCCAACCACTGGTCTAATTCTGAATGAGAGAGTGAGGCACAGATGGACACAGGAAAACTCCAGGACATTCTTTAAGCATAGCAAAAGACTCCACCTATGTTATTGTCTTCTCCTATGCCCCAGTGCTTTATTCTCTCTGCTAAATAATCAATTTCCTCTGATATTATTCCTTAGGTCACCATAATGACTCTGCTTCAGGCAAGTTATTATATAGTCAACTGTTTAAGAAAAAAAGTGGCATTGAAAAGGCTAGTGTATTAATTTGTAGTTATTATTATTAAGTTATTCCACCCCAGAAGAGATAACTTCAGCTCAGAGGAATAAAATAACACCATGCAGGTCTCAAAGCTAATTGGTTATAAAATTTTGACTAGAACCAACTAGAACATAATACTTCCTCATTGTTGTTCATGATTATTCTTCAGTCATTTCAGTCATGGCTGCCTTTTCATCACCCCACCTGGGGTTTTTTTGGCAAAGACATTGGAGTAGTTTGCCATTTCATTCTCTAGCTCATTTTATAGATGAAGAAATGAAGGCAAGCAGGGCTAAGTGACTTGTCCAGGGTCACATAGCTAGTAACTGTCTGAGACCAAATTTGAACTTAGGTCATCCTAACTCCAGGTAAGATGTTCTATCAATTATGCCACCTAGTTGGCCCTAATATGCCCTTATCCCTGACCTATTGTATTAGTGCTCTGTAGCTTCTAAAATTTTGTCCAAGGGAATAGGAAATGGTTCTGAATGTGTTGTTGAGAATACAACTACTCATGACCGAGGATTCTTGGCTTATTGGGGAAACAACAACTAACCAAAAACAATGAAAAAAATCAATGGTTCTATAATATTACATGCATTAAAATGATATTTCTGATGGTTATTACCTATGTTTGGGGGCAAACCAGTTAAAATCCTGGGCCTCAGTTTTCTTATTTTTAAAATGTTGGTGTTGGGCTATATGGACCCTGGGATGCCTTTAAGCTCTAGATCTATGATTCCAGGAAGGAACTTTAGAATTCATCTATTCTAAACTTCTCATTTAGCAATTTAGGACACCAATGCTCAAAGAGAAAAAATTCAAAGAAGTATTAAGTAGCAGAATCAGAATTCAAAACAAGGTCTTCTCTTAGCAAATCTATTATTCTTTCCATCATAACCTTGTGCCTCTCCTTCTTAACAGATTGGCTTAAAGTCAGTTCAGGATATTAAAGTTTGTAAAAAAAAAAAAAACCTCCCTGTAGTTGGGAGAATATGACTAACCTCAGGAGATATATTTAGGCATCTGCATCATTTTGTAATGCCAAATAGCCTCAGGAATGGTGGGGGTATGGTATGCATTGTGTTGTAAAACAGGAAGAATATGCAATTTTGTTGTTGTGGGGGGACACTCAATATAGAAACTCCCTTCAGTAACACAGGTTGCTTCCTATGAAAGACTTATTAGTAGGTAAGACCTAGGACTAGGGAATCTGGAGTATATGGAGGTCAAGTGAATTGGCCTCTGTCATACAGTTAGAAAGGGTTAAAGGCAGACTATGAACTAAAGTTATACTAATTAGCCATTATACAGAATTGCCTCAATAGTAACCAGTAAAAGCATCCTAAATAGAATGAATGTGCTATTTGATTTCAGTTACAAGGCATGTAAACATGCAGGCATGAATATAAACTTTTTTAACGTAAAAATAAGGGGCAATGCATTATATGCTTCTAGTCTAAACAGCAAAGGATATCATGAGTCTATAATATTTCAAGCCTGCATATTTTTGAAGGATGAAATACTTAGAAGCTGTCTGTAGTTATGAAATACTTATCTAAAAAAAGATTTGAGACATGTATATTGAATTAATTTTCTATTAGGCCATAAAATAAGAAAACTCTATCTCATTCTATTTAAAAATAAATTCAAAAAATATAATTATTAATGTGCTAAATGTACTGAAAATACGCTTAGATGCCTAGCATGAGACAAAAATAAAAATACACTATTAAAATGCAATTAAGTACTTCAAGAGATTTAATAAAGAATATAGTCCACAGTCTAAGGTCTTGAAATGTCCCTTGAAAATTTCAAAAAAAGAGACACTCATAGTGGATTTTTTATATCTGAACTAAAAAAAAAAAATAGTGAGAACAACACAAACCAGTCCTGACTTGCTCTGGTCTCATAAAGGAAATCTCTAGATTAAGTAGCTTTATGGATCTTTTTGTCCTCTTTTTTTCTCTTTCAGATTTTTTTTCCTCTCAGCATTATGTATTAGATTAACATAGTTTGGGGTCTAGATTCTAACTATTTTGAAATGGACTCAGTGTTTGATGCAACAGAGGAGGAGGGGGTATTTCTTTCCACTTTCTTTCCCATCCTTACCACCTCCTCCAGATAGCCCAAGTCTAAAATAAGCCTGGATCAGCGGAGAGCAGAAAGAACTTCAAAAGGGAACAAAGACAAGCAGTGAATGTAGGTATTCTATTGTTAAATGTAATGCATGTTAAGAAAAACATACTTAGGAGAGTTTCACAGTGTCTAAGCATTCATTCTGTTGTTGTTGTTGTTGTTATTCAGTTGTGTGTGACTCTTCTTGACTCTATTTGGGGTTTTCTTGGCAAAGATATTGGAGAGGTTTGCCATTTCCTTCTCCAGCTCATTCTCCACATAAGGAAACTGAGACAAACAGGGTTTAGTGACTTGCCCTGCGTAACATAGATAGTAAGTGTCTGAGGCTGGATCTAAACTCAGGAAGATGAGTCTTGTAGACTCCAGGCTCAGCACTCCACCTAACTGCCCACAAGGGTCCATATACAATCTTCAATTTCTATATTTCTTTGGCTGTATAAAGGTTTGTTTATTTTTGTTGTTGTTTGTCAAATTAATTTTCACTTTTAATTTACATTTATTTTTTCTAAGTACATGTAAAAATTAATATTTGTTTTTTAAATTAATTTTGAGTTTCAAATTCTCTTCCCTAGTACTTCCCCTCCCGTATCCTTGAAAAGGCAAGTATTGTAATATAAATTATATATTCACATAAATTTTATGTAAATATGTGTATTTGTGTGTATATATATACATATGAATATGTATATGTTATAGTCATGAAAAACATTTCTATATTAGTCATGTTGCAAAAGAAAATTCAGACCAAAAAAGACTCCAAGAATAATAAAGTAAATATATATATATATATATATACACACACACACACACACACACATATATATATATATATATACACATATATGTTTCAATCTACATATAAGTTCTTTCTTTAGAGGTAGATATCCTTCAAATATGTCTTGGGTATCCCATCAATTTCCAATACCTTGCCACCCATACATTCAGACAAACACATGCACACACAAAGCTGATACAAATTTTTTTTTGTACATATACGTCCTTTTACTTTTTCGTTTATCTCTGGGGGACAGATATAGTGGTGACATTTTTGGATCAAATGGTATACGCAGTTTTATAGTCATTTATGTATAGTTACAAATTGTTCTTCAGAATGTTTGGGTCAGTTCTCAACTACATCAACAAGGCAATAGTGTCTCTATTTTTTCCATATCCCCTACAACAGTCATCATTTTCCTCTTCTATCACATTATTCAATCTGTTAGATGTGAGAGGTGCCTCAGACATGTTTTAATTTGAACTTCTCTAATCAGTAGTGATCTAGTGAATTTTTCTATATAATTAGAGATAACTTTGATTTCTTTTTCTGAAAATTGCAAGCTCACTCCCTTTGACCATTTATCATTTGAGGAATGACTCTTATTCTTACAAATTTGACTGAGTTTTCTATATATTTGAGAAATGAGTCCTTTATCAGAGAAACTAGCCGTAAAATATTTTCCCCCAGTTTCCTGCTTCCTTTTTAATCTTCGCTGCATTGGTTTGGTTTGTGCAAAGGAAATTAATATAATCTAAATTATTTATTTTATATCCTGTAATACTTTCTAATTTGTTTGATCATGAATTCTTCCCTATACTTGCTCCACGAATTTGTTTATGATATCACACTTTATGGCTAAATCATGTATACATTTTCAATTTATCTTTGTATAGGATATGTTATATTGGTTTCTACTTTCTGTCAAACTGCTTTCCAGTTTTCCCAGCAATTTTTTTTCAGAGTGATTTCTTGTTCACAAATCTGGCATCTTAGGATTTACCAAATGTTATATTATTATGGTCATTTATTACCATGTAATGTGTAGCTAATCTATTCCAATGATCCACTATTCTATTTCTCTGCCAGTGCCAGATTTTTTTAATGATTTTCACTTTGTAAAACATTTTGAAATCAAATACTGCTCAATGACCATCCTTCATATTTTATTTTCATTAATTCCCTTTATATCCTTGACCTTTTGTTCTGCCAGATAAATGTTGTTATTTTTTTCTAGTTAATGATTTCTTTTTGGTGATTTGATTTGTGTTACACTAAATAAGTAAATTAACTTAGGCATAATTGTCATTTTTATTATAAGTAATTAATATTTTCCAATTGTTCTATTGTAGCTTATATTCATGTGAAAAGTGTTTTATAACTGTGTTGATATAGCTTCTGGGTTTGTCCCTACATGTAGACTCCCAAGTATTTAATATTGTCTACAATTATTTAAAATGGAATTTCTCTTTCTATATCTTTTCATATCTTTTTGCTGGAATTTATTGCAAATGATTTATGTGGTTTGATTTTATATCCTGGAATTTGGTGAAGCTGATAATTATTTCAATCACTTTGTAAAATAAAATATTGATTCTCTATGATTCTCTAAGTATACCATCATATGATCTGCAAAGAGGAATTGTTGTTACTGTTTTTTTTTCCTCACTGCCTACTCTGACTACTTCAATTTTTTTCTTCTCTTATTGCTATAGCTAGAATTTCTAGATCAATTTATGAATAATAGTGGTTATAATGGGTATCCTTGCTTTATCCCTGATCATACTGGAAACTCTTCTAGCTTTTCCCCATAACAGATAATACTTGCTGATGGTTTTAGTTAGACCCTATTTATTATAGCAAGGAAAACCCTATTTTTTCCTATGCTGTCAAGGGTTTTTAATAGGAATGAGTGTTGTGTTTTATTAGAAGATTTTTTCTGCATCTATTGAGATAATCATATGGTTTTCCTGGTTTTTTTATTCATATGGTCAGTTATGGTGATAGTTTTCCTAATATTGAACCATTCTTGCATTCCTGGTATAGATCCCACCTAATTATAGTGTATGATCTTTGTGATAAGATTTCTGTAAACTCCTTGCTAATATTTTATTTAAAATTTTTGCATCAATATTAATTAAGGAATTTCATCTATAATTTTCTTTCTCTATTTTTTGTCTTTATGATTTAGACATCAGCATCACATTTGTGTCATAAAAGGAATTTGGTAGGACTCCTTCTTTGTCTATTTTCCCAAATTGTTTGATATTAGAATTAGTTGTTCTTTGAGTTTTTTGGCAGAATTTCCTTGTAAATCCTGGGAATATTTTCTTGGGAGACTAATGCTTGTTTAATTTCTTTTTCAAATATAGGTTCACTTAAATATTCTATTTCTTCTTCTGTTAATCTAAGCAATTTAAAAAAAAATATTCATCCATTTCACTTAGATTGCCATTTATTGGCATGTAATTAAGCAAAATAATTCCTTATCAATTCATTAATTTCATTTTCATTAGTGGTGACCTTTTTTTTCATTTTTGATGGTAGTAATTTGGTTTTCTTCTTTCTTTTTTAAAAAGCAAATTAACTAATTGTTTATCTATCTATGTTTTCAAAAAATCAGTTCCTCGTATTTATTAGTACAATGTTTTTCTTTTAATTCTATCAATCTCTTCAATTTTCAGGATTTTTGGTTTGCTATTAAATTGGGGATTTTTAATTTATTATTTTTCCATTTGTATTAGTTGCCTGCCCAATACATTGATCTGTTCTTTCTCAGTTTTATTGATGTATGCATTTAGACATATAAATTTTCATCTAAGTAATTCTTTGGCTATATCTCATAAATTTTCATATATTGTCTCATTGTTGTCATTTTTTTAATAAAATTAATTATTATTTATCTGATTTGTTCTTTGAACCACTTATTTTTTAGGATTAGATTGTTTAGCTTCTAATTCATTTTAATAAATGTTTTCCACTGCCCTTTATAGAATATAATTTTTATTACGTATAGTCTGAAGAGGATGAGTTTATTATTTCTGTCTTTCTGCATTTAGTTGTAATGTTTTTATGGCCTAATACATGGCCAGATTGTGTAAAGGCATACTCATTGAATTTTTTGTATATCATACCTTTTCTAAAATTCTATATGTCTCCTTAACTTCCTCCTTTTTTATTATATGGTGAGATTTGTCTAGTTCTAAGAGGAAAAATAGAGGTCCCCTACTGGTATAGTTTTTCTATTTATTTACTCTTGTAATTCATTTAACTTTTCTAGTAAGAATTTGGATGCTATGTCATTTGGTGAATATATGTTTAATATTGATATTACTTCATCATCTATGGTACTTTTCAGCTTATCTCTTTTAATTGGTTTATTTTCAATTTTTCCTTGTCAAACCATGATTGCTACCCCTGGTTTTTTGTTTGTTTTTTATTTCAGGTGATGCATAATAGATTCTGCTCTAGCCCCTTATTTTTGCTCTGTTTTTGTCTCTATTTCAAGTGTTTTTCTTGTAAATACAAAATTGTTGAATTTTGTTTTCGAATCCATTCTGCTGCCTGCTTTTCTTTTTTCAATTTTCTTTTTTTAGGCATTTATTTTTATTTTTCCCCATTACATGTAAAAACAAATTTTAACCTTTCCTTTTAAAACTTTGAGTTCCAAATTCTCTCCCTTCCTCTCTCCCCACCCAACTTCCCCTCATTACAAAGGCAAGCAATTCAATAAAGATTATATGTGTGTAGTCATGCAAATCATAAACATAATAGTCATGTTTTGAAAGAAAACATAGACAAAAAACCCTCAAGAAAAATAAAGTAGAAAAAAAGTATGCTTTAATCTGTATTCAGATACCATCAGTCCTTTCTGTGGTGATGGATAGCATTTTTCATCTTAAGTTCTTCAGAGCTGTCTTGGATCATTGTACTACTGAGACTAGCTAAGTCATTCACATCTGATCATCTTCCAATATTGCTGTTATTTGTACATTTTGTACATATTTCACTGTGCATCATCCCATGCAAGTCTTCACAGGTTTTCTGAGAGCATCTAGTTCATCATTCCTTATAGTGTAATAGTATTCCATCATAATCACATATCACAACTTGTTCAGCCATTCCCCAACTGATGGGCATTCTCTCAATGTCTAATTCTTTACTCCCAGAAAAGGGCTGCCATAGATAGTTGTTGTACATGTTGGTCATTTTGCTTTTTTGTTTTTTATCTTTTTTTGGGATACAGACCTAGTCATGGCATTGCTAGTTCAAAAGCCATGCATTGTGGCCCTTTTGGCATAGTTCCAAATTGCTCTACAGAGTGGTTGAATCAGTTCAGAACTCTACCAACAGTGCATTAATGTCTCATTTTTCCCACATCCCTTCCACCATTTGTCATTTTTTCCTTTTCTATCCTATTAGCTGATCTAATAGGTATGAGGTAGTACCAAAGAATTATTTTAATTTGTATTTCTCCAATCAATATTGAGTTAACCTATTAATTTAATATGGCTATAGATAGCTTTGATTACTTCATCTGAAAACTTATCATATCTTTTGATCATTTATCAATCGGGGAATGACTCTTCTTTTTATAAATTTGACTCCATTCACTATACGCTTGAGAAATGAGGACCTTGAGGACCACATGTGGCCTTGAAGTCACAGGTTCCCCACCCCTGATTTCATCTTATTAAGTCCTTTATGATTTCCTTTTCCTGTTTACCTTTTTATGTTTCTCTTGAGTCTTGTACTTGAAAGTCTAATTTTCTACTCAGCACTGATCTTTTCATCAAGAATGCTTGAAAGTCCTCTATCTCATTGAATGTCATTTTTCCCCTGAAGAATTATACTTAGTTTTGCTAGGTAGGTGATCCTTTGTTATAATCCTAGCTCTTTTGCCCTCTGAAATATTATATTCCAAGCTCTCCAATCCTTTAACATAGAAGCTGCTAAATTGTGTGTTATCTGGAATGTGGCTCCATCATACTATTTTTTTTCCTTTTCTGGATGCTTGTAATATTTTTCTCTTTGACCAGCGAACTCTGGAATTTAGCTATAATATTCCTGTGAGTTTTCATTTGGGGATCTAACACTCTGCTTCTAGAATCTCAGGGCAGTTTTCTTTGATAATTTCTTGAGAAATTAGTTCTAGGGTCTTTTTTTTAAAATTATGGCTTTCAAGTAGTCCAATAATTTTTAAATTATCTCTCCTGGATCTATTTTCCAGGCCAGTTGTTTTACTAATGATGTATTTTACATTGTCTTCTATTTTTTTTATTCTTTTGGTTTTGTTTTATTGTTGTATGATTTCTCATAAAATCATTAACTTCCATTTGTTCCATTCTAATATTCAAGGAATTATTTTCCTTAATGAGCTTTTGTACCTTCTTTTCCATTTGACCTTTCCATTTGCTTTTTATGGTATTCTTCTCCTCATTGGCTTTTTACACCTCTTTTACTATTTGGCCTAGTATATTTTTAAGGTGTTATTTTATTCAGTATTTTGGGGCATCTCCTTTAACAAGCTGTTGACTCATTTTTCATGATTTTCTTATATAACCCTCATTTCTCTTCCAATTTTTCCTCCACTTCTCTTACTTGATTTTCAAAATCCTTTTTGAGATGTTCCATAATATGACAGCTATTTATATTTTTCTTGAAGGCTTTGGACATAGGAGCTTTGACTTTATTGTCTTCTTCTGAGTGTGTATTTTGATTTTCCCTGTCACCATAGTAACTTTATAGAGTCAGAGTTTTTTTTTTCTGTTGTTTGTTTATTTTCCCAACCAATACTTGACTTTTAACTCTCTGTTAAAGTAGAGCTTTGCTTTCAGGGTGGATGGTTCACTATCCAAAGCTTTAGGGCTTTTGTGCAGACATTTTCAGAGAAACTTCCAGCGACCTACACATTTTCATTTCTTTCAAGGTGGTATTATCTAAGGAGAGGTGTTTACTACTCACCTGCTCTATGCTCTGATCTGTGAGTACTCTTTTCTGCCCTGGAACTGTGAGGAGGGCCACACTCTGTTATGCTAGTGTTCCTAATCACCCTGGGACTGCCACCCAGGACTGTGAACTGGATTCAAGATCCAAGCATGGGCAAAGCAACAGAGTCTTGCCTCAGTGTTAGCAAAAGCCCCTTGTAATCTCCTTTAACCAGCTTTTCAACTCCTTACAATCCATGCCAAACTGAGAGTATACGTATCGTGTTTATTTGCCTACTATTAATATCAAATTGAGCATCCTTACCTGAGCCTCCACTATTACTTTAAAAAAAATAACTTGAAGAGGAGCCAAAATGGTGGAGTAGAGAATTACTCACTGAGAATTTAGATTCCCCTTCAAATAATTCTAAAATAACACCTCAAATTGAATTCTGGAGCAGCAGAAACAACAAAATGTCAGGGGAAAGAATTTTCCAGACCTAGACAACTTAGGAGAAAAGAAGAAAAAGGTATATCTCACTACAGTGGTGGTGGGACCATTAAGGGCAGTGCAGGTACCTTGAGAGTAGCTGCATTTGTAGCAGCAGTAGTCTTGGGAGCTCTACACCCATGGATGGTGAAGAATGGCTTGGACATGGGGTGGAACAAATTGCAAGGGATAATTTCCTGGTGCTGAGTTCAGAACCCTGGTGCATTGCCCATAAACATTCGTAGGTCACAGCCCCAGGGCCAAAAGAATGATAGCACTTACTGCAGAGACCCTGGCCATTGTTCTAGGGTGAGGAAGAGTGCTTGTGGTCTGACAGAGAACACTAGCATTTGCAGCTGCAGGAGATTGGGCGACCTGATTACAGACTCAATGCCAGGAGGAGTGCTAGAACTGGCTACAGGGGTCAATTCCTGGGTAAGGATCAGAGCACAGGATAGGAAACAGTCACCACATCTCTTCTTAGAGAATACCACCTTGGAAGAACTGTAAACCTACAGACCCCAGTGAGAGCTCAGAAAATAACAGCAAGAAAGGCCTGAAGATGCGAACATGTGACTAAGGTCTTTTCTTCAGTGGACATATATAGACACAGGTTATAGATAGTATTCCTGTACTGAATGGGAAATTGGACTATATTTTAATAAAATAGATTTTAACAAAATAAAATCATAGATTTAAAATTTGAAGGATTCTTATAGACGAGAACCTGGATGCCCAGAGAAGTTCAGCACTAGTCTAAAGTCATACAGGTATTAAATGTCAAATTCTGATTTCAAATCTGGTTCCTTTTACTTCAAATTCAATACCCTTTCTACTATTTCAGGTTTCCCCCCATATGATGTCCACAGGCTCCATCTAACACTATCAAAAGCAATATATTGTAACAAATGAATATAAACCTCTGCTTCAAACATGAGATTACCCAAAATGTTAGGAAACTAATATTTAGTCCTCAATGTGAGTATTAGTATTCTAATTGCATATAAAGTCATTAAGGATGCTTAGGGGCAACCTATTTCTAAGCTATACTCTGCTTTTGATTGGGCAACAGAGCAAGAATGGAGGGTGGGAAGGATTAGTTCTTTTTTAAAAAAAAATAGATATAGATTTGGTTTCCAGTTTAAAGATTTGAAAATCCTAGAGTAGGTGAAATTTCTCTTCCCAATATTACATCCTATTTTTTTTAATCTTAATTTGCTTTTTACTTGGATACTTTATAAGCACTGTAATTTAATTTTTTAAAGTTGCATTTTCTCCCAATTACATGTTGAGACAATTTTTAGTATTTATTTTTACAAGATTTTGAGTTCCAATTTTTTCTTTCTCCCTCCCCTCCCCAATTTCCTAAAATTATGGGCAATTTGATGTAGGTTATACATGTGATGTTATGTAAAGTATATTTCCATATTAGTCACAGTTGTGAGAGAAAAACAGCAGAACAAAAACGTGAAAAAGAATAAAGTGAAAAAGTATGTTCAATTTGCATTCAGAGTTCATCAGTTCTTTACCTGGATGTAGACAGCATTTTCCTTTGTAAGTCCTTGGTAATTGTCTTGGATCATTGTGTTGCTGAGAAGAGCTGAGTCGCTCACAGTTGATCATCACACAATGTTGCCAATACTGTGTACAATGTTTTCTTGGTTCTGCTCATTTCACTTTGCATCAGTTTGAACAAGTCTTCCCAGGTTTTTCTGAAATCTGTATGTTTATTTCTTATTGCACAAAAGTATCCCATTATATTCATCTACCACAACTTGTTTAGCCATTCCTCAATTGAAGGATATCGCCTCAATTTCTAATATTTTGCCACCATGAAAAGAGCTGTTATACAAAATTTTTCCATATATAGGTAGTTTTCCCTTTTTATGATCCCTTTGAAATACAGACCTGGTAGTGGTATTGCTGGATCAAAGGTTATGCACAATTTTGTTGCTCTCTGGGCATAGTTACAAATTGCTTTCCAGAATGGTTGGATCAGTTCTACAATTCCACCAATGATGCATTAGTGCCCCAATTTTCACACATCCTCTCCAACATTTATTATTTTCCTTTTTTCTCATATTAGTCAACCTTAAAGATATGAGGTGGTGCATCAGAGTTATCTTAATTTGCATTCATCTAATCAATAGTGTTTTAGAGCATTTTTCATATTACAGATAATTTTAATTTTTTCCTCTGAAAATTGCTTGTTCATATCCTTTGTTCATTTATGAATTTGAGAATGATTTGTATCCTTATAAATTTGACTCAGTTCCCAATATATTTTAAAAATGGGGCCTCTATTAGAAACATTGGCTGTAAAGATTGTTCCCCGGCTTCCCGCTTTTCTTCTAATCTTGGTTGCATTAGTTTTGTTTGTATGAATTTTTTTCTTTCTGGCCATTTGTATTTTTTCCTTGACCTACTAGTTCTTTAATTTGGCTATAATGTTCCTCGAAATTTTTAATCTGGCATCTCTTTCCTGAGGTGATAAGTAGGTTTTTTTTTCAGTGCCTATTTTGTCCTCTGGTTCCAGTATATCAGGGCAGTTTTCCTTGATAGTTTCTTGAAAGATGCTTTCCAGGTCCTCCTTCTGATTATGCTTCCAGGTAGTCCAATAATTCTGACATTGTCTCTCCTGGGTCTATTTTCTCATTCAGATGTTTTTTCTGGGAGGTATTTTACATTTTCTTTTATTTTTATATACTTTTGAATTAGTTTGATTGATTCTCGATGTTTCATGGAGTTATTAGCTTCCACCTGCCCAATTCTAACTTTTAAGAAGTTGTTTACTTTTTGTACCTCCTTCTCCGTTTAACCTATTTTACTTATTAAGGAATTGTTTTCTTCAGTGGATTTTTTTAAATCTCCTTTTCCATTTGGCCAATTCTACGTTTTAAGCAATTGTTTTCTTTTTCCAAGCTGTTGACTTTTTTCTCCATAATTCTTTTACATCACTCTTATTTCTTTTCCAAATTTTTCTTCTACTGCTCTTATATGATTTTTAAGCTCCTTTTTGAGGTCTTCTCTGAGTTCTTTCTGGGCTTGACACCACTTCCTGTTTTTCTTTGGGGTTTTGCCTATAGGTTCTTTGACATTGTTGTCCTTCTCTGAGATTTTCTTGTTCTTCCCTATCCCCACAATAACTTTCCTTGATAAGGGTATTATTTTTTGCTCATATTTTGGGGGGTCCTTTTCTTTTCTTTAAATTTGTGCTCTGCTCCTGGAATGAAAGAGGCACTGTTTCAGGCTTCCAGTGCCAGGAGCTACAGGTGCTGGCTGTTTACCTGGTCCTTCACTGATTTTGCCCTGAGGCCCATGGGAATCCTCTGAGGGAGTGGAGTAGAAGGCAGCTGGTGCTGTGGAGGCCATAGGGTTCTAACAGTTTACTTGATGCTGAGTCAGGGTCTGAGTGCTGCTGTCTGGTGTGTGCTGAGGTCAATGTGGTTTTACTGAAGCACATGGTGGTCAGGTCACCGGTGGCTGCCTGTCTGCTTAGGCACCAGAAGGGTTGATATCTACCTGTTTGCTTTCAGCTACCCTGAAACAGGAGACAGTTCTCAGAGCCGGAGTCTACCCATTCCCCTGGCATATTGTGGGTCCTGATGTTGGCATTTATCTGCTCCACTGCACTGTGACTCAGAATCTTCTGTTGATTTGCTGATGCGGGGCTTGCTACTGGCTTGCTGGGACACTTCCTGTCCTGGACTAACCTCCCCTTTTGCCCAGTGAGACACATCTTTCCTGTCAATTTTCCAAGTTTCTTGGGCAAAAAGATTGGTTCGCCCCATCTTTTTGCTGGTTATACTGTTCTAGGCTTTGGTTGGGCATACTATTTTTTGCTCTTTGGAGGTGAATATGGGAAAGTTATGGTGATTTGCTGCTTACTCTTCCATCTTGGCTTTCAGAAATCCCATATTTATGATCTCATTTTTTCAGATTTGTATTTTCAGGTTATCAGAATTCTCTAAAATTGACTAGGACCAATATTTTCTGATTATACATATAAAAAATAAAAATTTGCCAGACCCATTTAAAAGGGATCCAAGGAGTTTTAGTGACCTGAAGGAAGTCATAAATCACTTCTCTCTATTGATTTATTACTAGTTCTAGTTTAGACAGTAGGTGATTAGATGCCTTCAGGTAAAAAGTCAATGTCTGTATGCTAAACAGATAAATTGAAAGCTGAAAGTCTAAGGAGAAGACAATGAAAAATGAAGAGAAATCTTAGCAGATATCATGGTATACTGATCTAAGGAAAGACATATGGAATGATGACTCCTGTAACCATAGGAATATATTTTTTTGATAATTTATATTCATGGAAAATTAAGAAAAGAGAGATTTTCACAAATAGCTTGCATTGTCTTTCCATCACTAAAACTGATTTCTTATAAAAGTTGTTCTTGAGGATTTCAATATCAAATCTGTCAAAGTATTCTTAAAATTCTAGTCATGCCCCACCTTTGTTGAGTAATACTATCCTGTTTTCCCCTACCACTATGGCCTAAATATACTTCCTCCTCTACCTATAAAATTCCTTTAGGATTAGGCTAATGTGAGATCAGTCAACTTAATACAATGCTTTCTAGAACTGAAATCATGCTTGAGAAATCCTGGTAATATTCCTTTGTGCCAACAAGACAATCTTTAGTAAACTTGAGGAAGTGACTATCTTGTTCAATATAGATAAGATGATTAAAAAAGAAATGATGGTGATATCCAGAGGACAGAATTAATTAATCAATTCAGATTTCACTGTATTGCCTAAAGCAAAAACATTAAAAGTCAACTGATAAAAAAATATATTAATCACCAGTGCTGGGTAGGGCACTGATTAGGCACTATGGGAAATATGATATAATATTTAAATGGTCTCTAATGGAGTTTTATCTACTAGTTTATATGTGTAAGCTCTTTTACCTTGGTCAAGGGGATGAATGGGCAGCATGAGGTGTTCAGGGAGAATTCACACCTCTGGTGTGAGGGTTTGCCAAGTTCTTTTCAGGTCTATTCATTTAGCTCTGGTGTCCACTTGGCTCTCAACTCTCACCTGTAGCTCCAAGAAGCTATAGCATGCACAGAGGTCACACTCTAGAAAACCATTTTGGCAGATGGACTAAAACAAGTTGAGGTATCTACTCCAACTGTGTGACTACCCACATGGGTGTCTATCCCAAGCATGTGAAGACTTCCTCAAGCAGAATGGACAGATGAGAAGAATTTGTTCCAATGGCCATGAAGGCAGTTGGAGCAGGTTTTATTGAGTTTTGTTGGACAACAAAGAAACCAAGATCATCCATTGAATCTTAGGCCGCCTGTACTGGCCCTGATATTTTTCCTGTCTCTGGATTTTGATAACTCTGGAAGAGAGAATGGGGCTGATATGTTGGTGCAACTCCACCTCACTAAAATCCAATTCATGTACATGTCTAAACCTCACCCTGTGATGTCATTTAACCTCTTTGAAAATGAAGGAAAGAGGGAACAGAGCTGAGATGGCAAAGTACAGACAGGGACTTGCTTGAGATTTTCCCCAGACCACTCCAAATACCTGTAAAATGAATCTAAACAAACTCTAGATCAGCAGAACTCACAAAAAGACAGTGAAACAAATTTCCAGCCCAAGGCAACCTGGAAGGTCAATAAGAAAGGACTGTTGCACTGGGTTGGGAGAAGATTATAGGCCAGCACAAGCCATGTCAGCACAGACCAGGCCCCAGTGAACCTGGAGCATGTCTTGGGGACTGAATCTCAGGCAGCTGTGGTGGTTTCCAGACTTCTCAACCCACAAACACCAAAGACAACTTAGAAGGTCAGTAGGACCTGGTTGAGGGAGGAGCTCAGTCTGGCCTTGGCCCCAGTGTGGCCCCAGGGCAATGGAATAAAAGTCACTCTTGTAGAAAGGTGGGAGAAGAGGCTAAAAATGTCTCTTCTGCTTTCCTTTGAGATATATGACATTCCCATGAGGGACAGGCCTCACCACACATAGTGCCTCACGACAACTAAAACACCACTTTATAATTCAGGATCCACAGTCTTAAAATTAATCCTCATGGGGGTCAGTTGGAGGGAGAAAGGGGATATATTTCATGTTCCCTATCATCCATCTTTGGTAGCCATCATAATTTGATCTCTTCATTCTTACATCTAGGCTTATGAGTATAGCAGGTATCTCTAATCAGATCTGGATATGGGATGGTTTTTGATAGCTGTAATAATAAGGATAGTAATGATAATAACAGATAGATAGATAGACAGATAGATAACATTTATATAGCACCTACTCTGTGCCAGGCACTATGCCAAGAACTTTACAAATATTATCTCCTTTGAACCTCACACAACCCTGGGAGGCAGTTGCTTTATTATCACATTTTTACAGATGAAAAACTGAGGCAAACAGAGGTTCAATGACTTGCCCATGGTCACATAACTACTAAGTGTCTGAGACTGGATTTGAATTCAGGTATTTGGGACTCCAGGCTCAGCATTATGTCCATTGTACCACATAGCTGCCCTTACTTGGGTGGGAAAACCAGAGCTTTTCCCAGGGGAGTTAAATTTGGCATCCTTTACTAGACAGTGTCTAATGTATAATCTGTAATAATAATTACATCACAATTTCCTTTAAAATGTCTGGACTGACTTACATCTCCCACTTCCTTGTTTTATTAACCAACTCTTCTTTCCTACCCTACCTATAAAGAAACAAAGACTACTTTGCCCTTGAGGGCATCCTTAGCATCACAATTCTTTCAGGGTCCTAGAATCTTTTCTCTCCACTCTTTTGGGTAATTATCTGTCCTGTATGGGTTTAGATTATGCTTTTTGTCTCCTACCTCTAGAAGAGTTGTGCTAACTGTCCCAGGCTAAAAAGAAAAATTAAGGACCAATACTAACTTTGCTTTATTGTCCACCTAGTAAAGTCTAATGTGTTTGTTGCTATGATTTTTCTCATCATCTTATCTTCATGGTGCTATAAATGGGAGATTTGACAAAAAAAACCAATCCTTCAGATTAATTAGAGATAGTAAAAACATAATATGTAATTATATATTGATACTATATATTATACATATAACATACATAATTACAGACAGTAAAAAAATCACCAAAGATAAAATAGTAAAAAAAAATAAATTAAAAATCACTAAATTAAACCATATGTCCTAATTCGAAGAAGTCATATTTCAAAGTGAAGGAAAATCTTGAAATTTTATGTTTTGTTCGATAACCTCATTCAAGATAGTCTGACTTTTGACATGTACATCCCAGGGAAGAGAAAAAGGACTCTGAAGCTGCTATCAAGAAGGCAGCTGTTTCTGACCTTTAAACATTGAGTTATCAACACCGCTGATTTGTAGGCTTCAGGTAACAGGTGGATCAAGAATATGAACACACAGTACTCTTCCAGAAAACTTAGGTAGAGAAACACAGAAAGATATCTAGGAACACTTGAACCCTGTTACTCTGCTGTTATACTGTGATGAGGTTTTACCTGTCTTAGTTCTGTTGCTATAGGAACTATATCGAAATAATGGGGGATTATATTCAAATAGTACTTCATAAACTCTCTTCCAAAGCTAGTTAAAAACAAAACAAACAAGCAACTGAAGTTGAAAAAACTCCTTGCTTTTATATTGTGACTATAGACAGCCCCAGAATGGAAGCAAAGCTAACATACACTTTGGGTCTAATGCTGGAGAATGTTGTCTTGTTAGATCGGTTGGCCTGTGTTAAGATTTTAAGTGTGTTTCTGTACTAACATTTAGAACATGATGAAAGCAGGACCTACAAGTCCTTTGAGATGAACCTGGTAGTTTCCTCTTCAGCTACTCCTCTTCAGGAATAGATGTTTATGGTCCTGCTACCTTTCGATAGAAAAATTAACTCTTTTGTCATCCAAAGAATGTTGACAATTAGGTACTTTTTTTTCCTTAATATATTTTTTTTTATTTTCCGGTTTTTATTTTACCAGAACACAGATACAAAATAGAAAAAAGAAACAAAAACATATCATAAACTTAAATAATGAAACATAACTTTAAAGTAAGAAAAAAGCATGTCATGTGCATAGCAGAACATAGGAGAGGATTCCAAATACGTAACAATAAATTTTCATTTCAAGAAAGCTTATATGATAAATAATACACCTTGTATTGAAAATTTTCCATCTTTTCTTTGCTTCCTTGTGTTTTCTTTTGTTCTCTGATGTAGACTTTTTAACTTTGTTCTTTTTCTCCCCTCCCCCCCACGCAGAAGGCTGCAATATAATTTAGATATTTCTTGATATATACATAGACGTATAGATATATACATACACTTAAGCATATATACATGCATATATAGATTTACTTTCCCCAAAATAATCTACTCCTGATCTTTGTTTTTTATGTTTGTACATATCTTTTGTTTCCTATTCTTCCTGCCTCCTCTACTTTACTTCTACCTGCTACATCGACTTCCTATTACTTGCCTGCTCCCCTCCTCCACCAATCACCCTGCCCTCGATTACTTGCCTTGCCCCCTCTAAGGATCCCTCCCCTATCCCCCCATTCCCATTAATCTAAACTCCCTTTACCTACTCTCTCATTCTCCCCTCTAAAAATCCCTCCCTTGTCCTAATCCCTCCCTTGTCCTTTCCCCCCCTCACTATACCCCTATCATTTTATTTCTTCTAAATTTAGAAGACTTGGCGGAGCCAAGATGGCGGCTGGTAAGCACGGACTAGAGTGAGCTCCGTACCCGAGTCCCTCCAAAAACCTATAAAAATGGCTCTGAACCAATTCTAGAACGGCAGAACCCACAGAACAGCAGAGGGAAGCAGGGCTCCAGCCCAGGACAGCCCGGATGGTCTCTGGGTGAGCTCTATTCCACACGGAGCTGGGAGCTGGGAGCTGGGAGCTGGGAACGGAGTGGAGCAGAGCCCAGCCTGAGCAGCGTGGACGATCCAGACCAGAAGCCGGGCGGAGGGGGCCCTAGCGCCCTGAATACGTGAGCAGTTACCAGACCCCTCGACCCACAAACACCAAAGACTGCGGAGAAGGTTAGTGGGAAAAGCTGCGGGAGTGGAAGGAGTTCGCGGTTCGGCTTCCAGCCCCGGGGGCAGCGGAGGTGGGGCAGCTACAGCTGTTGTTACTTCCGGCTCCAGGCCCACCTGGTGGGGGGAATTAAGTGGCGGATCACAGCAGGGGTGCACAGCCTGCCGAAGATCTGAGCCCAGTCTGGACTGGGGGTCCTTGGGGAAGGAGGAGTGCGGCTCTGACAGAGCTGGCACCTCGCCCCCAAACGTAGAACATAGAACTCTGTAATCTACAAGCAGTCATACCCCACTGAAAAACTCAAGGGTCAAGTTAGTTGGTTGGGAATATGGCCAGGACGCGAAAACGCGCCCAGATTCAGTCTCAGACTTTGGATTCTTCTTTGGTGACAAAGAAGACCAAAACATACAGCCTAAAGAAGACAGCAAAGTCATAGAGCCTACAACCAAAGCCTCCAAGAAAAACATGAACTGGCCCCAGACCACAGAAGAACTCAAAAAGGATTTGGAAAAGCAAGTTAGAGAAGTAGAGGAAAAATTGGGAAGAGAAATAAGAAGGATGCGAGAAAACCATGAAAAACAAGTCAATGACTTGCTAAAGGAGACCCAAAAAAATACTGAAAAATACACTGAAGAAAACAACATCTTACAAAATAGACTAACTCAAATGGCAAAAGAGCTCCAAAAAGCCAATGAGGAGAAGAATTCCTTGAAAGGCAGAATTAGCCAAATGGAAAAGGAGGTCCAAAAGACCACTGAAGAAAATGCTACTTTAAAAATTAGATTGGAGCAAGTGGAAGCTAGTGACTTTATGAGAAATCAGGATATTATAAAACAGAACCAGAGGAATGAAAAAATGGAAGACAATGTGAAATATCTCCTTGGAAAAACCACTGACCTGGAAAATAGATCCAGGAGAGAGAATTTAAAAATTATTGGACTACCTGAAAGCCATGATCAAAAAAAGAGCCTAGATACCATCTTTCAGGAAATTATCAAGGAGAACTGCCCTGATATTCTAGAGCCACAGGGCAAAATAGAAATTGAAAGAATCCATCGATCGCCTCCGCAAATAGATCCCAAAAAGAAATCTCCTAGGAATATTGTTGCCAAATTCCAGAGCTCCCAGATCAAGGAGAAAATACTGCAAGCAGCCAGAAAGAAACAATTTGAGTATTGTGGAAACCCAATCAGAATAACCCAAGACCTGGCAGCTTCTACATTAAGAGATCGAAGGGCTTGGAATGCGATATTCTGGAGGTCAATGGAGCTAGGATTAAAACCTAGAATCACCTACCCAGAAAAACTGAGTATCATGTTCCAAGGCAAAATATGGACTTTCAATAAAATGGAGGACTTTCAAGCTTTCTCAGTGAAAAGACCAGAACTGAATAGAAAATTTGACTTTCAAACACAAGAATCAAGAGAAGGATGAAAAGGTAATCAAGAAACGGAAATTGCAAGGGACTTACTAAAGTTGAACTGTTTTGTTTACATTCCTACATGGAAAGATGATGAGTATGATTCATGAGACCTCAGTATTAGGGTAGTTGAAGGGAATACGCATATATATATATGCATATATATATGTTTATGTATATATATAAGTGAATGTGTATGTATGCATGTATCTATGTGTATATGTATGTATGTGTATGTATGTGTATATATATATATATATGTAAAAGAAAGAGAGCAGACACAGGGTGAGTTGAGGATGAAGGGAAGATAGCTAAAAGAAATAAAATGAAATTAAGGGATGAGAGAGTAACTTACTGAGAGAGGGAGATAGGGAGAGATAGAATGGGGTGGATTATCTCCCATAAAGGTGGCAAGAGGAAGCAGTTCTAGGAGAGGAGGGGAGTGGGCAGGTGAGGGGGGAATGAGTGAACCTTGCTCTCATCAGATTTGGCCTGAGGGGGAATACCATACATACTCAGTTGGGTATCTTACCCCACAGGAAAGAAGAGGGAGGAAGATAAAAAAAAAAAATAAAAGGCAGGGGGATGATGGAGTGGAGGGCAGATGGGGGTGGAGGTAATCAAAACAAACACTTTGGAAAGGGGACAGGGTCAAGGAAGAAAATTCAATAAAGCGGGATGGGTTGGGAAGGAGCAAAATGTAGTTAGCCTTTCACAACATGAATATTGTGGAAGGGTTATACATAATAATACATGTGTGGCCTAGGTTGAATTGCTCAACTTCTTAGGGAGGGTGGGTGGGAAGGGAAGAGGGAAGGGAATTTGGAACTCAAAGTTTTAAAATCAGATGTTCAAAAACAAAAAAACTTTTTGTATGCAACTAAAAAATAAGATACACAGGCAATGGGGCATAGAAATTTATCTTGCCCTACAAGAAAGGAAGGGAAAAGGGGATGAGAGGGGAGGGGGGTGATAGAGGGGAGGGCTGACTGGGGAACAGGGCAACCAGAATATACGACATCTTGGAGTGGGGGGGGAGGGCAGAAATGGGGAGAAAATTTGTAATTCAAACTGTTGTGAAAATCAATGCTGAAAACCAAATATGTTAAATAAATAAATTGCATTAAAAAAAAATTTAGAAGACTTTTATACTCTTCTAAATATACATGTATTGTTCCCTCTTAAACCCACCCCCAATGAAAGTAGGTTACCAGAACTACCAGCCTTCCTCCCCATCTAAATCCTCTTCATCCTTTCTTCTTCTTGTACCTCTTTTTTTTAATTTTAAATTTATTTATATAACATATTTAGTTCTCAGCATTGATTTTCACAAGAGTTTGAATTACAAATTTTCTCCCAGTTTCTACCCTTCCCCCCCACTCCAAGATTGCATATATTCTGGTTGCCCTGTTCCCCAGTCAGCCTTCCCTTCTGTCACCCCACTCCCCCCCCATCCCCTTTTCCCTTCCTTTCTTGTAGGACAAGATAAATTTCTACACCCCATTGCCTGTGTATCTTATTTTCTAGTTCCATGCAAAAACTTATTTTTTTTTTGTTTTTGAGCATCTGTTTTTAAAACTTTGAGTTCCAAATTCTCTCCCCTCTTCCCTTCCCACCCATCCTCCCTAAGAAGGCAAGCAATTCAGCATAGGCCACATGTGTATCATTATGTATAACCCTTCCATAATACTCATGTTGTGAAAGACTAACTATATTTTGCTCCTTCCCAACCCATCCCCCTTTATTGAATTTTCTCCCTTGACCCCGTCTCCTTTCGAAAGTATTTGTTTTTGATTACCTCCTCCCCCTGTCTGCTCTCCCTTCTATCATCCCCCCGCTTTTTATCTTCTTCCTCCTTTTTTCCTGTGGGGTAAGATACCCAATTGAGTATGTGTGGTATTCCCTCCTCATGCCAAATCTGATGAGAGCAAGATTCACTTATTCCCCCCTCACCTGCCCTCTCCCCTCCTCCCACAGAACTGCTTCCTCTTGCCACCTTTAAGCGAGATAATCCACCCTGTTCTATCTCTCCCTATCTCCCTTTCTCAATATATTCCTCTCTCATCCCTTAATTTGATTTTATTTCTTTTAGATATCTTCCCTTCATCTTCAACTCACCCTGTGTCCGCTCTCTCTCTCTTGCGATATATACATATTGCATATATATACATATATATATATATATAGACACACACACACACATATACATACATACACATTCACTTATATATATATATACATATACACATAAACATATATATATATATATATATGCATATTCCCTTCAGCTACCCTAATACTGAGGTCTCATGAGTCATACACGTCATCTTTCCATGTAGGAATGTAAACAAAACAGTTCAACTTTAGTAAGTCCCTTGCAATTTCTTTTTCTTGTTCTTTTTATCAGTTACCTTTTCATGCTTCTCTTGATTCTTGTGTTTGAAAGTCAAATTTGCTATTCAGCTCTGGTCTTTTCATTGAGAAAGCTTGAAAGTCCTCTATTTTATTGAAAATCCATATTTTGCCTTGGAGCATGATACTCAGTTTTGCTGGGTAGGTGATTCTAAGTTTTATTCCTAGCTCCATTGACTTCCGGAATACCGTATTCCAAGCCCTTCAATCTCTTAATGTAGAAGCTGCCAGATCTTGGGTTATTCTGACTGGATTTCCACAATACTCAAATTGTTTCTTTCTGGCTGCTTGCAGTACTTTCTCCTTGATCTGGGAGCTCTGGAATTTGGTGACAATATTTGTAGGAGATTTATTTTGGGGATCTATTTGAGGAGGTGATCTGTGGATTCTTTCAATTTCTATTTTGCCCTGTGGCTCTAGAATATCAGGGCAGTTCTCCTTGATAATTTCTTGAAAGATGATATCTAGGCTCTTTTTCTGATCATGGCTTTCAGGTAGTCCAATAATTTTTAAATTATCTCTCCTGGATCTATTTTCCAGGTCAGTGGTTTTTCCAATGAGATATTTCACATTGTCTTCCATTGTTTTCATTCCTTTGGATCCGTTTGATAATATCTTGATTTCTCATCAAGTCACTAGCTTCCACTTGTTCAAATCTAATTTTTAAGGTAGTATTTTCTTCAGTGGTCTTTTGGACCTCCTTTTCCATTTGGCTAATTCTGCCTTTCAAGGCATTCTTCTCCTCATTGGCTTTTTGGAGCTCTTTTGCCATTTGAGTTAGTCTGTTTTTTAAGGTGTTGTTTTCTTCAGTGTATTTTTCAGTATTTTTTGGGTCTCCTTTAGCAAGTCATTGACTTGTTTTTCATGGTTTTCTCGCATCCTTCTCATTTCTCTTCCCAATTTTTCCTCTCCTTCTCTAACTTGCTTTTCCAAATCCTTTTTGAGCTCTTCTATGGCCTGGGACCAGTTCATGTTTTTCTTGGATGCTTTTGGTGTAGGCTCTTGCACTTTGTTGACTTCTTTAGGCTGTATGTTTTGGTCTTCTTTGTCACCAAAGAAAGAATCCAAAGTCTGAGACTGTATCTGGGTGTGTTTTTGCTGCCTGGCCATATTCCCAACCAACTAACCTGACCCTTGAGTTTTTCAGCGGGGTATGACTGCTTGTAGACTAAAGAGTTCTATGTTCCGCACTTGGGGGGGGGGATATGCCAGCTCTGCCACACCAGCACCCCTCCTTCCCCAAGAACCCCCAACCCAGACTGGGCTTAGATCTTCAGCAGGCTGTGCACTCCTGCTCTGATCTGCCACTTATTTCCTCCCACCAGGCAGGCCTGGGGCGGGAAGCAACAACATCTGTAGCTGCCCCCCCTCCGCTGCCCCAAGGGCAGTGGCCGAACCAGGAACTCCTTCCACTCCCACAGCTTTTCCCACTAACCTTCTCCACTGTCTTTGGTGTTTGTGGGTTGAGAAGTCCGGTAACTGCCGCAGCTCACTGATTCAGGGCACTACGGCCCACCTCGCCTGGCTCCTGGTCTGGTTGGTCCGTGCTGCTCACGCTCGGCTCTGCTTCGCTCCGCTGCTAGCTCCCAGCTCCCAGCTCCCAGCTCCCAGCTCTGTGTGGGATAGACCTTACCCATAGATCATCCAGACTGTCCTGGGCTGGAGCCCTGCTTCCCTCTGCTGTTTTGTGGGTTCTGCAGTTCTAGAATTAGTTCAGAGCCATTTCTTATAGGTTTTCGGCAGGCAGCTCACACTAGTCCCTGCTTTCCAGCCACCATCTTCTTCTTGTACCTCTTTTATAAAAAAAAAAAAATTACTGTTTTTAGTTGTTTCTAAATGGTTTTACTTTTTAAATTCATGTCATAGTCAGATTTATCCCCCTCTTTCTTATGAGCTCAACAATTATTAATAAGAATGTTAGATATACATTCTACATTTTATGTTATATAAAAGGTAAGCAATCTGTTCTTATGAATCCCTTATAGTCAGTCTTTGGTGTGTACTTTATGTTTCTCTTGGTTCTTGTATGTCGAATCTTCTATTAAGTTGAGGATTTTTTTTAAGAAAGTCTTGAAAGTCTGTGGGTTTGTCAAATGTCCATTTTTTTCCATTCAATATAATCCTGAAATTTGAAGGGTATGATATGTTCGGCTGGAGCACCAGGTCTTTTGCTCTTCTACATATTGTGTTCCAAGACCTGCAGTCCTTTATTGTCTCTGCTGCTAGGTCTTGTATAATTCTAATTGTGGTGCCATCATATTTAAGTTGTTTTAATCTTGATGCTCTTAATATTTTATCCTTGAGCTTGGGATTCTGTAATTTGACTATGATATTCCTATGAGTTTTCTTCATAGGATCTCTTTTAAGTGGTGTGTGATGGATTTTTTCTATTTCTACTTCCCTGCCTTATTCCAATGCTTCAGGACAATTTTCTTTAATTATATCTTGTATTATTGGATCAAGGTACTTTTTTTGATCATGACTTTCAGTTAGTCCAGTTATTTTTATATTTTCTCTTCTTGGTCTATTCTCCAAATCTGGTGTTTTTCTTATGTTTCACTTTCTCTTGTATTTTTTCATTATTCATGTTTTGTTTAATTATTTCTTGATCTCTTGTAATTTCAGTGGCTTCACTTTGCCCAATTTTAATTTTCAAGGTGTCATTTTCCTCCTTGAGATTCTGGGTCTCCTTTTCTAATTGGTTGATTTTCCTTTCCTATGGATTATTTCTTGGATTATTATTATTATTATATTATTATTATTATTATTATTATTATTATTATTATTATTACTATTACTATTTTTTAGTTTTTCCTCCACCTCTGTCATTTGATTTTTAAAGTCTTTTTAAAGATCTTCTATAAATTCTTTTTTGGGCAAGTGACCATTTGAAGTTGCTCTTTGGGGGTCTCTTTACTTCAATATCCTCCGCTGAAGATGAACCCCGGTCATCTCTGTTCCCTTAATAGGTTTCTACGGTTGGATTCTATCTCCTTTGCCTGTACATTTTTTTTTTTGTAGTAATACCTTGCTTTTTGTAGTCACCTCTAGACCTTGGTATGGGAACTGGTGCCTCTTGCCCCAGGTCTTCGGTACTCTTCTCTAACCTAGAGCCAAAGCCAAAACTCCAACCTTCTGTAAGTGCCCACAGCCAGGGGCTTTCTGCTCCACTGCTTCTGCACTTACCGTGTGCTGGTTCCTTCTTGCCCCCACTGTTCTTCGGAGCACAGCTGAGTCTGGTGTTTCTTGTCAGCAGAGGTTCCCACAGTCTTCCTGGGCTCAAACGCACAGCTCCTCCCTCACTATCCCAGGGTTCCAGTGGCTGAGGCCAAGGCAGCCTCTCAGACCAGCTAACCTTAGTGCTTGCCACTAGTTGTTTAAAAGGCTTCCCGGCTTGTTAAAACGGAACCTAGCCTGGAGGTGTTTACTCCTTGTGGGGACCAAACCTAGTTCTGGGGTTCCCCTTCAGATCTTCTCAAACTGTGCGAGGAAACCCCGGGTTGTGCCTCTATTTTTCTTTGTCTCCACCCACACTTTGTTTGCCCTAATGTGCTATTTTAACTCTTTTGTGGGGGAAAATCTTGAGAGCCTGGAATTTTCCGACCTACTCTTCCATCTTCCCAGAATCCTCTCCTAGGTACTGTTTTCTTTTTTTTATATAGAATTATAAACATCTATGGGAACTTTAACTGATAATACAAAAGTTGAAAAAAAATCCAACAAATACATGAAACAAACAAACCTGACTATGCCCAAGCCACAAAACAAATGTTTTCAATTTTTTTATAAGTTAGCAGGTAATTAAAATAATATAGAATCTTGAAATCTCTGAAAAAGTCAGTTGCTGATGCTTTTGGCAAAAAGACTAATTTGATAAAATAAATAATTGTTCTATTTTAAAAAGTAACATTTAGAATAATACTTCATTCTCTGACAACCATCTTCTATAAAATATCTGATGATATTTTTCATTATAATGTAATCATGATAGTCTAAAATCATATCAGCAAATGAGATATTAGAAGAATGGTACATAGATGGCTATTAAAAAGTCAAGAAAGTATGACTGAAGGAACTACCAGTTATATATGACAAATTTCCTAGTCTTGTGCTTTAGCGTGTTCTGTGATGTTAATGGAAGTTGATGGGGGAAGACTGAAATCTAGCTAGTACAGAAATAAAATCTGAGGGTCTTAGGTTGTGATCAACCCTTAAACTCTGCCACTAACACCAAAAAGAATTAAGATTTCTCATACCCTACTCATATTCTCAGACTCCCCATTTAGGTAATGTCTCTTTTCCTTTAAGGTTGACATTGAGGTCCATTTTTTCCTGATTTCACCAGTAGAAAAGAAGTTCCTTTGTGGAAATTAGGAGATGAACAAAATAAGATTCCTGCTGCCTTCCCACACCATAAAGTGCTTAGACATTGTTCTATAAAAAAAGAGAGAAAATTACCTCCCATTTCTCCTCCTCCTCTCCCATTTTCCTCCATAAAATAGGAATGTAGCGAAAATATTTCCTTCTTTTGGGATCCACCTTTCTTATGGTATCTCTTTTTTTTTTTGAAAACAACACTTATTTTTTTCTTAAACAAAAAGCTTGTAAAAGAAACAGTGGTTCTACAGTGGAGACAGAGAAAACTCTATTTTCAGAGAATTCAACCAAAATCTTACAAAGGCCTTATAGTGCCCAGAGCACTTATGATATTGAAATATTTTTTCTATCCCCTCGAGCCTCTTCAAAACACTTAATGTTGGGATGCCTGTGGTATAAAGCAGTCAAGCTGGTTTATTTTTTCTCAAAAAAGCTCAAGTACTTAACCAGAAATTTTGTTTTACTTATTTAATAAAATAAAATTTGTAATATTTGTTTAATAAAAGTGTATTTTCCCCCCAAAAGCACAAATCCTTAACCAGAAATCTGTAAAACTGTCTCCTGTAGAAATCTCTCCTATAAAGTTTTAACTGTAGCATACAATGTATTTTACATATGTTAACTCATGTGATTCACATGATAACCCTGTGATGCATGCATTAGTATTAACTTTTTATTTACAGGTGAGGAAAATGAGACTCAGAGAGATTAAGTAATTTGCCCAAGGTCACAACTACAGTAATTGTCTGAAGCAGATTTCAAACTCAGGTCTTCCTATCATGATACCACTTCCTCCAAAGAAATAATATCTGATATTTATATAGACACCCAACATTCCTTAAGGACTTTCCACATATTGCCAAATTTGAACTCCATATCATAATCTGAATAGTACATACTAATATCACTATTTAACAGATGATTAAACTGAGTCTCAGAAAGGTTAAGTAACATGACCAAGGTTATAAGACTAAAAAAACCTGAATATCCAATTTTAACCTCAGTTTTCCTTATATGTAAAGTTTAATAATCCAAAAGTCCAACAGGCCTATCCATGTCATTCCCCTGCTCAGAAAGTTTCAGTGGTTATTTTTGGTTGGTTGTTTGTTTCATGCCTCCAGAATCAATTACAAATTCCTGTTAGGCATTTAAAGACCTTCACAATCTGCATATAGCCTACCTTTTCATAGTTATTACACATTACTTAATCATTTTGTACTCTACATTTCAATCAAACTGGCCTAGTTGAAGTCTCCCATGCAGGATATCCCATTTCCAATACCCATGTTTTTATATAGGCTGTCCCTTATGCATGGAAGGCACTCCACCTCCTCTTTTGCTCCCAAGAACCCATAGATTCCTTCAAAATTCAACTTCAGCACATATTGTACATAAGGTCTTTCTTGATGCCTCAAGGGGCCTTGTGTTCTTCAAAGGTTTTACTTTATTTTCGCTTTGCATATATTTTGCAATTATTTATATAAGTAAGAGAGTGGACTGAATTGCTACCAGAAAATTGCAAATTTCCTTTACAGATTTTTTATTTTTTCAGGGAGGAAGGTAGGGCAATTGGGGTTAAGTGACTTGCCCAAGGTCACACAGCTAGTAAATGTGTCAAGTGTCTGAGGTCAGATTTGAACTCAGGTCCTCCGGACTCCAGGGCTGGTGCTCTACTCACTGTACCATCTAGCTGCCCCTCCTTTACTGATTCTACACTCCTGTGAAAGCAAAATCCCATTTTTTCAACAGTAATATTTTTTCCATTGTTGGCATACTGCATTGTCTTCACTGTTACCATATAAAAACACTAAAAATAATTAAATTTTTAAAATTAAAATAAATAAAACAAAACAGGGGGTGATTGGGGAGCACAAAATTAAGCACTAGAATGTTGGTCTGGCATTGTTGTAAATTAAATTTTCTTTCAAAAATGTGGGCAAAGTTTTACTTAAACCAATTTGACTCAGTACAAAATTTCTTCATATGTCTTTCTTATCTTTACTACTACTCTTTTCAATTCAAAGCCTTTTTGATCAATTTTGCAATATTCTAGAAATATATATATATGTAATGTATATACATATACACATATAGAAATAATTAATATCATAATATGAGCTATTCACCAGTAGATAATCAAGGGATATGAAAAGTAATTTTCAGGAGAAATCAAAACAATAGTTACATGAAAAAATTCTCTATATCATAATTATTTAGAGAAATGCAAATTAAAACAACTCTGAGATACCACTTCACAACTATCAGGTTTACTAACATGACAAAAAGGGAAAATGACAAATGCTGAAGGGGGTGTGGAAAAAATTGTACCCTTAATGCACTGCTGGTGCAGTTATGAACTGAGCAAACCATTTTGGAGAATGACTTACTACTATATCCAAAGGGTGAAAAATTGCATACCTTTTCACCCAATAATACCACTACTATGTCAGTATCCCAGAGATTGAAGAAAAGTGAAAGGGACCTATTTGTACTATAATATTTATAACATGTCTTCTTGTAGCAAAGAATTAGAAATGGAGGCGATGTCTATCAATTAAGGAATTGCCATACAAATTGTGGTATATGATTGTAGGGGAATACTATTCTGCTATAAGAAATGATAAGTAGGATGATTTCAGAATGAACCTGAGAAGACATATATATATATATATATATATATATATATATATATATATATATATATATATATATATATATATATATATATATATACCAATGCAAAGTGAAATGAGCACAATTAAGAGCATATTTTGCATAAAAATAATATTTTAAAAATCACCTGCTGTGAAAAATATAGTTATTCTCTGATCAGGAAAATGACTCAAGATAATTCCAAAGGATCCTCAATTAAAAATACTATTGTCCTCCAGAGAGAGAACTGATGAACTCAGAGTGCACCGAAGCATACTTATTTTTTACTTTATTTTTCCTCCTTTTTTTGCGATGTGGTTAATATGGAAATATGTTTGCATAACTTGACATGTATAATTAATATCATTTTGCTGGCTTGCTCAATGGTTGGGAGTGGAGCAGGAGGGATATAATTTTGTCCCTTTTTTAAATGAATGCCCCAAAGTAAGTAATTAAAGGGAAAATATTAAAAATGAATGTTAAAAATAAAAATTAAAGAGAAAAGAAAGGATGCACTAGATCCCATTTGTCCTCTGTCTCGCTGGAAGGAATAGACTCAGTGACTTCCATCTCCTCTATGCAGTACAAGGAGTCAAACAGCCTGGGCAAAAAGAAATTAAGGGGAGGAAACCCCTCTTTGTTTGCTTGGTTTTTAACATACCTTCTGACTTAAAGTCTAATGTATTAAACTCTTATATAGAAAAGTCACATATGATTCTTTGGAGGGTTTTTTGTTTGGAATTTTTTTTAACCCAGAGCTTCATAATTCTTAGCAATAATTTCTTGGTTCCTTCTGGTGATATCATCTGTTCTCACATATATCTCCAGATGTATGTAGTGGTTATTTCTTTCATTTCCTTTGAAAATTCAAAGTCTTCTCTTTTGCAAGAAGCTTCCTTAATCTTTATACCTCCCTTTTGAAATTCCTTCCAGTTTATTCTGCACATACTATGTTTGTAAACAATTGGGTTTTTTTTGTTGTTGTTGTCTCTGCTACTTAGACAATGAATTAAAAGCAGGGACTGTACCTTTTACCTTTCTTTGCATTTCTAGCACTTAGTGTAGTTACTTAATAAATGCTTATTGACTGACAGGTTTCTGCATACATATAGCAGGAAGATAAACAACAACAACAACAAAACACCTCTTGTTTTGTTTTGTGTCAGTTAAAGACTTGATCACCTTCATAACTTTCAGCAAGTCATCATGGCAACTCATCCTTTCTTCCTCTGACCATCATTAACTTTATTACCATTCTCCTGATGGCAACTAAGATGGCAACTAAGAACTTACACCATTATTCCATGCGTTACAAGAAGCTGCTTCCCCTTGAGATGTACCAGTTCCTTTCTCTACAGGAAGTCTCATACCTATTAATTAGCTCCATATGTTTAATGACTCTCCTTCATGCCTTTCTTCTCCACATCATGCTTCTACCTTTCAGTCCTCTGATACAACAGAGAATTCTTTCCTTCTTAGAAACTCTTTCCTACTTAGAAATTTTTTTCTTCTTTATTGTCTCATTGGATAATTTCTACCATTCTCTTTAGGGACACATCATTCTCCCTGATCATATAAAGAGTAAAGATTCATTCCTTTTACCCTTTCACTTTCTCCACTGGAAGACAGATAGCATCGTAATTTTTGAAAACTCTAATTTCTTTTTTCTATTAATTAGAATTGATTTTTCCCTCATCCTTGTTCTGATTGGTGAAAAAAATAAAAGCAAAACCCATATAACATATATGAAGAATGAAGTAAAATATAGCCCTTTATTTTGGTCATTCCTAAAAAAAATAAAATCTCATTCTACACTGAATCCATTCCCTTTCTTTCAAAAGTTGGGATTCCATTTTTATCATACAGCCTCAGGAACTGTGGTTGATAATTTCCATTGATTTAGAGATCTTAAGACTTTCAAAATTCTTTGTCTAAAGGTTTGCTCTAGAAATGTGTATAAATCAAAAATACATAGATACTGCTTTATAGTGGTTGAATCACAAATGTAGCACACTCTTTATAAAGCATTGCAACATTTTGCCTTGTCATCTATACTTGCTCCAATGGATATCAGCAGTCTTTGGTTATCCTTTTGGTAGCTTTCCTAGCTAATCCTTAGGTCTATTTTCCAAACCTATTCACCGATACCTTCTTATTCTCTTTCTCTGAAACTTGATTCAGGTTATGCCCTCCATCCAGAAGTATACCCTAGGGTTCTATCCTGGGCTCTCTTCTTTTCTCCATCTCTATTACTTCACTTGGTGATCTCATCAGTTCTGATGGATTTAATTACTGTATTGATAATGATGACTTTCAAATCCACCTATCCTTCCCTAACCTTTTGGTTGATTCCCAATCTCACATCTCCAACTGCCTTTCAGACTTCTTGAACTGTATGTCTGGTCAACATCTTAAACTCAATGTGTCTAAAACAGAACACATTGTTTTCCTACCCCAAACCTCCACACCTTCTACCTTTCCTATTACTATAGAGGGTAATACCATTCTACTCATGATAGTAACCTAGGTGTTGTCCTCAACTTTTTACTATCTTTAACCCCCCACATCCAAACTGTTGTAAAAGCTTCATAATTTCACCTTTGCAACATGTCTTCACTATATCATTTTCTATCATCTTACACTGCCACTTCTCTGATGGAAGCCCTCATCACCTCACATTTGCATTATTGTATTAAAATGCTAATAAGTTTGCCTGCATCAAGTCTTTCCTCACTCTAATCCATTTTCTACTCAACCACCAAAATGATTTTCCTGAAGGTCAGGTGCAACCATGACACTCTTCTACTCAACAAACTCCACCACCTCCCTGTCACCTACAGGATTAAATATAAACTCTTCTGCTTCGCATCCAAAGCCTTCATAATCTATTGCCCATCTACATTTTCAGTTTTCTTATATCTTCTCCTTGCCAAATATTCTTCAATCTGGTGACACTGGATTCCTTACTGTTCCACAAACAAGATACTACCACTCAAGTCCAGGCATTTTCTCTGGTTGTTCCCCATTCCTGAAATGCTCTTCCTTCTCATCTATACCTACCAGCTTTCCTTAAGTCATAACAGAAATTCTGTCTTCTACAGGAAGTCTTATCTAACACCTCTTAATTCTAATGCCTTCCCTTCATTATTTCTTAATTATAATCTATGTAGCTTTTTCTGTACATTTGTTTTTCGACTTTCCCATTAGAGTGTGAGCTTCTTGAGGATGGGATTGTGTTTTGACTCTTTTTGTGTCCCTGGTTCTTAACACAGTGCCTGGCACATAACAGGTGCTCAATAAATGTCTATTGACTAACTGATAAATCAGTCAATGGACAGTCTCGGGCAAAATTTCCTCATTTTTCTAGTCATGTGATGATGCCATCTGCTCAGCTCCTTTTATTTGGCGGTTAAATCCTTCTATCTAGCCCTAATGTAAACAGAATCCATTTCACATGCAGAAATCCTATTATCTAATTCCATCTACCCACCTTTCCTCCCCCCCATATAATCACTATCCTCTAACAGTTTCCTAAAGTCCTCTGCCTGCTATTCTCTGTCTTCATCTTGAGGCAGTTAAGGATTAACTTATTTAGGAAACAGAGTTAGACACAAGACAGAAGCACCAAAGATTCAAGACATATGCAAACAAAATGAAAGGCTTTATCTTTTCTTGCTTAAGTGATTATAATCATGTGGTTACTGGTTTCCCTTTGTCTGGTCCCTCACTCACTGCTGTCTAAATAATCTTCCTAATATACATCTAGTCCAAAGTTTTCAAAAGCTCTTGATTGCATACCAAAATGTTTGGCTGTAGTATGATGGAAAGATTTGAAAGCAGAAGACCTGAATTGAAATACTAGCCTTACTACTTGGTAGCTCGAAATGAAAAGAAGCCAAACAAAAAAACTGTTCGAGAATCGTTGACCAAGGTTGACGACATCAATGCTTCAAATAGACCCAGGACACTGAGCCTGAGTAGAGAAGCACTACATTTGAAGTCAGAAAATCTGGGTTCAAACCTCAACTCTACATGCCCATATGACCTTGGGAAGTTACTTTCCTGGGACCTGAGCTGCCTTAGTTTCATTTTTTGTGTAATGTAGAAGCTGGACTCTGTGATCTCCAAGGGCCCTTCAAGTTCTGAATGACTCAGAGTTTAATAAAAATAATAACAACAGGAGAGGCAGAGCCAAGATGGCCACTGGAAAGCAGGGACTGGCTTAAGCTCTTGCCCAGGTCCCTCCAAACACCTGTAAAAAATGGCTCTGAAAAATTCTAGGACTGCAGAACCCACAAAATAGCAGAGGGAAGCAGGACTCCAGCCCAGGACAGCCTGGATGGTCACTGGGAAGGGTCTATCACATGGAGCTGGGAGCAGAGCAGAGCACAGTCCAGCATGGGTTTCACCAGGACGAACCAGACCAGGAGCCAAGTGGAACAGGCCGTAGGGCCCTGAATCATTGAGCTATGGCAGTTACCAGACTTCTCAACCCACAAACACCAAAGACAACAGAGTAGGTTAGTGGAAAAACTTCTGGAATGGAGTGAGAGGAGTGTGGGGTCAGCCCCAGCTCAGGGAGTAGCTGAGGTGGTGCAGCACTGAGGTTGCTTCCAGAACTTGAGCTGTAGTTGCTTCCAGCCCCAGGCTCACCCTATGGGAGGAATTAAGTGGCAGATCAGAGTGGAAGTGAAGAGCCTGCTTTGCCCTTCTTGGATCTGGGTTGCAATCCTGGTTGGTGGTTCTTCAGGGAGGAGGAGCACTGGTGTGGCAGAGCTTGCTGTGTAGAAGTAGCTCTGAAAACAGCAGCACAGCCCCTCAAGCTTGGGACAAAGTACTCTCTACTCTACAAGCATTCATACCCTGACAAAAAGCTCAAAGGTCAAGCAGTTGGCTGGGAACATAGCCAGGCAATGAAAAAGGACTCAGACTCAGACTCTAGAATCTTTTTTTTGGTGATGAAGATCAAAACATACAGCCAGAAGAAGTCAACAAAGTCAAAGAGCCTACATCAAAAGCCTACAAGAAAAATATTAATTGGTCTCAGGACATGGAAGAGCTCAAAAAGGATTTGGAAAAGCAGGAAAGAGAAGTAGAGGAAAAATTGGGAAGAGAAATGAGAGAGATACAAGAAAATCATGAAAAACAATCAATGACTTGCTAAAGGAGACCCCCCAATGAAGAAAATAACACCTTAAAGAATAGACTAACCCAAATGTCTTCAGAAGAACAGGGAGGGCCACCTCCTAAGCTGAGAGCTTCTTTCCAGATTGGTCATCCCTGCCTAAAAAGGAACTTACTGGCAGAGTAAGCTAGGTGGTGCATAGGACAGAGTGCTGGACCTGGGGTCAGGAAGACTCATCTTCCTGAGCTAAATCTGGTCTCACTTACTAGTTGTGTGACCCTGGGCAACTCTGTTTGCCTCAGTTTCTTGAGGAGCTGGAGGAAGAAACGGCAAACCACTTCAGGATCTTTGCCAAGAAAACTCCAGATGGGGTCATGAAGAATCAGATGTGTCTGAAAGTGACTGAACAACAACAAATTACAGTACCAGTTATGTAGCTGGAAAACATAGCTCTGGGGCTGCTGGAGTGATGATACATCCATGAGGACTCTGTATTTTTTCTTTTGTTATAGGAAGCTGGAGAGAACAATCAATTCTGCTGGAGGAACTTATTTTCCTGTATCAATTTACTCAGGCTGCTTAACAAACTGACCAAGTGGAAACATTCCAGGACCATGGTGAGCTGGGGTCAATTCCAGGACAGTAGAGGTCTGCCCACTGAAGAGCTCTATTATAATAATGATGATAAGGACAGCAGTAAAAAAGGGCAGGAGAATGAGACAATAACAGTAACAAAAATAACAGGATGACACCAGGATGTGTCCTTGTCTTCAGACTCTATCTGTGAAGCCCATTAAAAAACCCAACCCAAGAGAGTAGCCGTAGCAATGACACCAAACAAAAACTGATGTTAATATAGGACTTTAATATTTGTAAAGGACTTTATATTGTTTCACTTACCTGTGAAATAAGTGCTATTATTATCCCGAGGAAACTGAGGCAAAGTGACTTGCCCATCATCAAAGAGCCAGTAAGGGCCGAGTCATAAGTGGAAGCTAGTGACTTATGAGAAATCAAAATATTATAAAACAGAACAGAAAAAAATGGAAGACAATGTGAAATATCTCATTGGAAAAACCACTGACCTGGAGAATAGATCCAGGAGAGAGAATTTAAAAATTATTGCACTACCTGAAAGCCATGATCAAAACAGAGCCTAGACATCATCTTTCAAGAAATTATCAAGGCAAACTGCCCTGATATTCTAGAACCAGTGGGTAAAATAGAAATTGAAAGAATCCACCAATTGCCTCCTGAAAAAGATCCCTAAAAAGAAAACTCCTAGGAGTATTGTCGCCAAATTCCAGAGTTCCCAGGTCAAGGAGAAAATATTGCAAGCAGCCAGAAAGAAACAATTTGAGTATTGTGGAAACACAATCAAGATAACACAAGATCTAGCAGCTTCTACAGTAAGGGATTGAAGGGCTTGCAATATGATATTCCAGAGGTCAATGGAGCTAGGATTAACACCGAGAATCACCTAAACACAAAACTGAGTATAATGCTCCAAGGCAAAATATGGATTTTCAATAAAATAGGGAACTTTCAAGCTTGCTCAAAGAAAAGATTAGAGCTGAATAGAAAATTTATTCAAACACAAGAATCAAGATGATCATGAAAAGCCTTGTTTTCCCAGAGAAGGAAGATTGGAGCAAGTGCCCCTGGAGCCTATTGTCAGACAGGAGCAGGGAGAGCTTAGAGTGGAGCTGTGAGCTGAGACATGGAGCAGGAGCAGAGAGTTTTTGCCTCAGGATCCAGGTGGGAACTGGGAACCATCAGCTTCAGGACCTGCAGCCATGGGGCTGGGAATTAAGCCTTGAGTCAAGATGAAAGAGGACTTGAACACTTTGTTGAGATTGAGGAGATTGTAACTTACTGTGACCTAGGGGTAGAAGGTATGGTATTTTCAGCTATCCTGTAAGGATGTGTTGTGCTAGGGAAGACCTGGCCTGGAACCCTCTGACTGTATAAACAAATATTTTGGGGATGCAATAATATATGCTGTGTAATGCTCTTACTGTGACCTAAGGGTGGATGGCGTGGTATTTTTTGCTACCTGTATCACCAATGTGATACCCATAGTGGCTGCTATGAATATGTAGGCATATTCCCAGGTTTGAATCGCAAGCTATAACCCCTCTCTAGCTCAAAGAGAAAACCAAGACATTTGTTCAAACAACAGAAAGCCAAATCAATCATAGTAATAAAAAAGTCTATACACATTGCCAATGTAGGGAGCACCACCATCCCCAAGCCTTCCCTTCATCAGGCCTCCACACAAACAAGATCCCTTAAGCAAAATCACTCCTCTCACTCATGCTAGCTGCTTTGTTGTCTCTCTGTCTGTCTGTCTCTCTCTCTCCCTCTCTCTCCCAGCTCTGACTGCTCTGTCTCACTCACTCACTTTCTGCTCTACCCATTCAGCAAGCTCCTCCCATCACAGGCTCATGTGACTCAGGCTTCCACGTGACTCAGGGGCTGAAAGCAAGTCACATAGGCCTATTAATGGATGTGGAATATCTTCTCATTTCATTAACATTACACTGTCCCTTGAGGATGTGTTATGCAAGGGAACACCCTGGCCTGGGACCCCCGATTGTATAAACAATAATTTTATGGATGCAATGATATACGCTGTGTGCCATATTACACACTGAGTTTTATGTCATATGCTGGATGACAAGTTTTGTTTAAGGCTATATAGTCACCTTAGTAATAAGTCGTTACATTGCTATGAATGTTATGATTTAGTTTATTGAACAATATTTAGTTCTGAAAAAAGAATTCATTATACTGTGCAATTAGACCCTTAAAATTATCCACAACAGCAGTCCTCAAGTGTGCCACCACGATTGGCAGCACATTAATAAGAAAAAAAGCACTTCTAAGTTTAACAGTGATTCTCTGTTTTGAGTAAAAATGAAAAGAAACATTTAATTGCACCAGTAAATGCATTTTTTGTCTGTTCTTTGAACTCTCATGACTCACTGACGTGGCTCACTTTATTTTCTATAAACAAAAACCATTCAAATCTATGTTTAAAGGTGGTATGCATGTGTGTGGGAGGGGGATGTCCCAGAAGCCTTAGGGAAGTTTTATGCTTAACTAACTTAACAGAATGTGGTATATTTCTCATTATTACTGAAGTGTGATCTTCAATTATTTCCTTTTTACCTTCATTTTTCTGCCTTTCTGTATTAAAATAAGGGAATCTTGGTCCCTTTCTCTCACATTAATGATTTCACATTGTAGCCCTCTAGCTTGTATATGATTTCAGAAACTTAATGGGTTACTTTCTTCCATACAGTAGGCTGTGTTTAGCATCTTCATGATCACCTATCAAAAGGAAAACTTTGAAAGAGGCAATAAAAGGGACATTTTTGTCTCCTATTTATGTCTTTGCTGTTCCTCCAGAGATTCAGTATTTCTAAAGAATCATGGATTCATCTATATGTTTTAGTGTGAAACTCAAACTCTGATTGCAACAAGAAGTAATTTTCTATGGTCCTCTTAGAGAAAAACAAAACAAACAAATTCAAAGGCTTTCTCTCTTCTCAATGTGCATTACTAGTTGTGACATATTTTTCTCTTTTTTTTCTTTATTTAATATATTTAGTTTTCAGCATTGATTTTCACAAGAGTTCGAATTAAAATTTTCTCCCCATTTCTACCTTCTTCCCCCACTCCGAGATGGCGTATATTCTGGTTGCCCTGTTCCCCAGTCAGCCTTCCCTTCTGTCGCTCCACTCCCTTCCCATCCCCTTTTCCCTTCCTTTCTTGTAGGGCAAGATAAATTTCTACACCCCATTGCCTGTGTATCTTATTTTCTAGTTGCATGCAAAAACTCTTTCTTTTTGTTTTTGAACATCTGTTTTAAAACTTTGAGTTCCAAGTTCTCTCCCCTCGTCCCTTCCTACCCATCCTCCCTAAGAAGGCATGCAATTCAACATAGGCCACATGTGTATCATTATGCATAACCCTTCCACAATATTCATGTTGTGAAAGACTAACTATATTTTGCTCCTTCCTAACCTATCGCCCTTTACTGAATTTTTTTCCCTTGACCCTGTCCCCTTTCCAAAGTGCTGGTTTTTGATTACCTCCACCCCCATCTGCCCTCCCTTCTATCATCCCCCCCACTTTATTTTATCTTCTTCCTTCTTCTTTCCCGTGGGGTACGATACCCAATTGAGTATGTATGTTATTCCCTCCTCAGGTCAAATCTGATGAGAGCAAGATTCACTCATTCCCCCCTCACCTGACTTCTCTTCGCTTCCTACAGAACTGCTTTTTCTTGCCACTTTTATGCGAGATAATTTACCCCATTCTATCTCTTCCTATCTCCCTCTCTCAAGATATTCCTCTCTCATCCCTTAATTTGATTTTATTTCTTTTAGATATCTTCCCTTCATCTTCAACTCACCCTGTGCCAGCGCTCTCTCTATCTCTACATATATATATATGTATACACATACATATATACATACATACACATTCACTTATACATATATATACATAAATATATATATACATAAATATATATATATATATATATATATATATATATATATATATATATATATGCATATTCCCTTCAGCTACCCTAATACTGAGGTTTCATGCATCATACTCATCATCTTTCCATGTAGGAATGTAAACAAAACAGTTCAACTTTAGTAAGTCCCTTGCAATTTCTTTTACTTGTTCTTTTTCTTGATTACCTTTTCATGCTTCTTTTGATTCTTGTGTTTGAAAGTCAAATTTTCTATTCAGCTCTGGTCTTTTCACTGAGAAAGCTTGAAAGTCCTCTATTTTATTGAAAATCCATATTTTGCCTTGGAGCATGATACTCAGTTTTGCTGGGTAGGTGATTCTTGGTTTTAATCCTAGTTCCATTGACCTCCGGAATATCGTATTCCAAGCCCTTCAATCTCTTAATGTAGAAGCTGCCAGATCTACGGTTATTCTGATTGTGTTTCCACAATACTCAAATTGTTTCTTTCTGGCTGCTTGTAGTATTTTCTCCTTGATCTGGGATCTCTGGAATTTGGCGACAATATTCCTAGGAGATTCCTTTTTCAGGTCTATTTGAGGAGGTGATCGATGGATTCTTTCAATTGCCATTTTGCCCTGTGACTCTAGACTATCAGGACAGTTCTCCTCGATAATTTCTTCAAAGATGATATCTAGGCTCTTTTTCTGATCATGGCTTTCAGGTAGTCCAATAATTTTTAAATTATCTCTCCTGGATCTATTTTCCAGGTCAGTGGTTTTTCCACGGAGATATTTCACATTGTCTTCCATTTTTTTCATTCCTTTGGTTCTGTTTTATAATATCTTGATTTCTCATCAAGTCACTAGCTTTCACTTGCTCCAATCTCATTTTTAAGGTAGTATTTTCTTCGGTGGTTCTTTGGACCTCCTTTTTCATTTGGCTAATTCTGCCCTTCAAGGCATTCTTCTCCTCATTGGCTTTTTGGAGCTCCTTTGCCATTTGAGTTAGTCTATTTTTAAGGTGTTCTTTTCTTCAGTATATTTTTCAGTAGTTTTTTGGGTCTCCTTTAGCAAGTCATTGACTTGTTTTTCATGGTTTTCTCACATACTTCTCATTTCTCTTCCCAATTTTTCTTCTACTTGTCTAACTTGCCTTTCCAAATCCTTTTTAAGCTCTTCCATGGCCTGGGACCAGTTCATGTTTTTCTTGGAGGCTTTTGTTGTAGGCTCTTGACTTTGTTAACTTCTTCTGTCTATATGTTTTGGGCTTCTTTGTCACCAAAGAAAGAATCTAAAGTCTGAGACTGAATATGGGTGAGTTTTTGCTGCCTGGCCATATTCCCAGTCAACTAACTTGACCCTTGAGTTTTTCAGTGGGGTATGACTGCTTGTAGAGTTTAGAGAACTATGTTCCAAGCTTGGGGGGATGTGCCAGCTCTGCCACACCAGCACTCCTTCTTCCCCAAGAACCCTCAGCCCAGACTGGACTTAGATCTTCGGCAGGCTGTGCACTCCTGCTCTGATCCGCCACTTAATTCCTCCCACCAGGTGGGCCTGGGCTGGAAGCAACTACAGCTGTAGTTCTGTACCCGCCCCACCTCTGCTGCCCCCGGGGCGGTAGCAGAACTGCGAACTTCTTCCAGTCCCGCAGCTTTTCCCACTAACCTTCTCTGTTATCTTTGGTGTTTGTGGGTTGAGAAGTCTGATAACTGGTGCATCTCATTGATTCAGGGCGCTAGGGCATGCTCTGCCTGGCTCCTGGTCTGGTTGGTCCGTGCCGCTCATGCTGGGCTCTTCTCCACTCCGCTCTGCTCCCAGGTCCATGCGGGATAGACCTCACCCAGAGACCATCCAGGCTGTCCTGGGTTGGAGCCCTGCTTCCCTCTGATGTTTTGTGAGTTCTGCAGTTCTAGAATTGGTTCAGAGCCATTTTTTATAGGTTTTTGGAGGGACTTGGTGGGGAGCTCATGCTAGTCCCTGCTTTCCAGCTGCCATCTTTGTGACATATTTTTCACCAATCTGGTAATATATCACTATATAATGGCCAGGCTTCACATGCTAGATACACCTCAATTTAATTTTTTTTTTTCAAGAAGCCCCAAAAGTGTTTTTGCAAAAGTATTCTTCAGAATTAATTTTTCTGAAAATTTGGAACAGTGAAGCACTGAAATTCAAAATAACCTCCAATCCCATCAAAGGACACCTTTTAGACATCAGTTGTCTATAACACATTACTAATGATAACTTAGGGATATAATCTCTCCAAGGGAAGGTCTTTTTTTCTTCATTTATGTCTTTGTATCCTGATTTCATACAACACCATCTTACACCCAGTAGGTACTTCCTAAACTAATCTACCTATACCCTTTGATCCAGCAATACCACTACTTGGTCTATTTCCAAAGATGTTTAGGGAAAAAGGAAAACAATATCTACATTTTAAAATATTTATAGCAGCTCTCTTTGTGGTGAACAAGAAATGGAAACTGCAGACATGTCCACTGTTTAGGGAATGGCTGAACAAGTTGTGGTATGTGATTGTCATGGAATATTACTGTGCTCTAAGAAATAATGAGCTGGGGGTGGGGGGTTGGAGCCAAGATGGCGGTTGGGAAGCAGGGACTTGGGTGAGCTCCCTGCCAGGTCCCTCCAAAAACCTATAAAAAATGGCTCTGAACACATTCTAGAACTGCAGAACCCACAAAATAGCAGAGGGAAGCAAGGATCCAGCCCAGGACAGCCCAGATGGTCACTGGATGAGGTTTATCGTGCAGCTGGGAGTAGAGCAGAGCCCAGAGTGGGCGGTGGCAGGACCAACCAGACCAGGAGATGGGCAAAACAGGCCCTAGCACCCTGAATCAGTGAGCTGTGGCAGTTACCAGACTTCTCAACCCACAAACACCAAAGACAACAGAGAAGGTTAGTGGGAAAAGCTGTGGGGGACAGAGTTCTCTGTTCGGCCACTGCCCCAGGGAGAGTGGGGGTGGTGCAGCTACAGAACTACAGCTGCAGTTACTTCTGGCCCCAGGCCCACCTGGTGGGAGGAATTAAGGGGCGGATCAGAGCAGAAGTGCAGAGCCTGCTTAGGATTTGCGTCAGGTCCAGGTTGGCAGTTCCTGGGGAAGGAAGAGTGCTGGTGTGGCAGAGCTGACTGTATAGCAATAGCTCTGAAATCAACAGTGCATCCCCTCAAGCTTGGAACAAAGCACTCTTTACTCTAAAAGCAGTCATACCCTGCCGAAAAACTCAAGGGTCAAGTAAGTTGGCTGGGAACATGGTAAGGCAGCAAAAATGCACTCAGATTCAGTCTCAGACTTTGGAATCTTTCTTTGGTGACAAAGAAGACCAAAACATACAGCCAGAAGAAGTCAACAAAGTCAAAGAGACTACATCAAAACCCTCCAAGAAAAACATGAACTGGTCTCAGGCCATGGAAGAGCTCGAAAAGGATTTGGAAAAGTAAGTTACACAAGTAGAGGAACAATTGGGAAGATAAATGAGAATGATATGAGAAAACCATGAAAAACAAGTCAATGAATTGCTAAAGGAGACCCAAAAAAAATATGGAAAAAATATTGAAGAAAACAAAACCTTAAAAAATAGACTAACTCAAATGGCAAAAGAGCTCCAAAAAGCAAATGAGGAGAAGAATGCCTTGAAAGGCAGAATTAGCCAAATGGAAAAGGAGGTCCAAAAGACCACTGAAGAAAATATCACCTTAAAAATTAGATTGGAGCAAGTAGAAGATAGTGACTTGATGAGAAATCAAGATAGTATAAAACAGAACCAAAGGAATGAAAAAGTGGAAGACAATGTGAAATATCTCATAGGAAAAACCCCTGACCTGGAAAATAGATCCAGGAGAGCTAATTTAAAAATTATTGGACAACCTGAAAGCCATGATCAAAAAAAAAGCCTAGATATCATCTTTCAAGTAATTATCAAGGAGAACTGCCCTGATAGTCTAGAACCAGAGGGTAAAATAGAAATTAAAAGAATCCACAGATTGCCTCATCACAAAGATCCCAAAAAGAAAACTCCTAGGAATATTGTTGCCAAATTCCAGAGCTCCCAGGTCAAGGAGAAAATACTGCAAGCAGCCAGAAAGAAACAATTTGAGTATTGTGGAAAAATAGTCAGGATAACACAGGATCTAGCAGCTTCCACATTAAGGAACTGAAGGGCTTGGAATATAGTATTCCGGAGGTCTATGGAGCTAGGATTAAAACCAAGAATCACCTACCCAGCAAAACTGAGTATCATGCTCCAAGGCAAAATATGTATTTTCAACAAAATAGAGGGCATTCAAGCTTTCTCAGTGAAAAGACCAGAGCCGAATAGAAAATTTGACTTTCAAACACAAGAATCAACAGAAACATGAAAAGTTAAACAAGAAAGAGAAATCATAAGGGACTTACTAAAGTTGAACTGTTTTGTTTACCTTCCTACATGGAAAGATGATATGTATGATTCATGAGACCTCAGTGTCATAGTAGCTGAAAGGAATATGCATATATATGTGTATGTGTATGTATGTATGTGTATATACACACACACACACACACACACACACACACACACACACACATATGTGTGTGTCTAGGTATGTATGTATGTATGTCGGTGTATATATATATGTACATATACACATATATATATATATATACATATACATATATATACATATATACATATATATATAGACATAGGGCACAGGGTGAGTTGAATATGAAAGGATGATATCTAAAAATATAAAATCAAATTAATGAATAAGAGAGGAATATATTGAGAGAGGGAGGAAGGGAGAGATAGAATGGGGTAAATTATCTCACATAAAAGTGGCAAGAAAAAGCAGTTCTGTAGGAAGGGAAGAGGGGGCAGGTGAGGAAGAATAAGTATATCTTGCTCTCATCAAATTTGACCTGAGGAGGGAATACCATACACAGTCAATTGGTTATCTTACTCACAGGAAAGAAGGAGGAAGAAGATAAAAAGGGGGGACGATAGAAGGGAGGGCAGACAGGGGGAGGAGGTAATCAAAAACAAACACTTTCAAAAAGGGACACGGTCAAGGAAGAAAATTCAATAAAGGGAGATAGGTTAGTAAGGAGCAAAACATAGTTAATCTTTCACAACATGATTATTGTGGAAGTGTTTTACATAATGATACACATGTGGCCTATGTTGAATTGCTTGCCTTCTTAGGGAGGGTGGGTGGGGAGGGAAGAGGGGAGAGAATTTGGAATTCAAAGTTTTAAAAAAAGACGTTCAAAAACAACAAACAAAAAGGTTTTGCATGCAACTAGGAAATAAGATAGACAGTACACAGGCAATAGGGCATACAAATTTATCTTGCCCTACAGGAGAAGAAGGGAAAGGGGATGGGAGAGGAGTGAGGTGATAGAAGGGAGGGCTGAGTGGGGAACGGGGCAACCAGAATATACGCCATCTTGGAGTGGGTGGGAGGGTAGAACTGGGGAGAAAACTTGTAATTCATATTCTTGTGAAAATCAGTGCTGAAAACTAAATATATTAAATAAATTAAATAAAATTTAAAAAAAAAGAAATAATGAACTCAATGATATTAGAAAAACCTGGATAGAATTGAATGAAATAAAGAAGAGCAAAATGAGCAGAACCAAGTGAATATTGTACACAGTAAGAGCAATATTGTTTTAAGAACAACTTTAGGCATAACCTAAGTCCTTGGTGAAGGGTCTCTAAGCGGCAGCGGTAGATGGGCAAGTTTCCTAGCCACATAGGACTAGGTTCAAACAGTGATATAAGATTTTCTCACCCTTCCCACAACTGAATAAAGTTTTCTCATAGGACAGAGTTTGGATTAGACTGATTGGACTAAGTGAATGGAAAGGGAACTGAATAGGCTCCAGAACTGAGTCACAAGATGGGAGTCAGTATGATAAACTCAGTTCCCACAATCAATCACTTGCTGTCTTAATCTCCTCAAATCAGTCATTGGGCAATTCCTATAACCTCTCTGAGTCTCAGTTTGTCCATCTGTCCAAAGAGGGTGAAAATGCTTGAACAAGGTTGTGGTGACAAGCAAATGAGAAAATATATGTGAAACACTATGAGAATGTGTGAATATATACGTGAATATAGGTGAAAATATATGTGAAAGTACTAGGCAAATGTAAATTGTTATTCATAGTAAAATACCATGCTCAGAAAAAAATAACAACAAAAAGCAACTTAGATTCAATTCCTGCATCAGTAAAATGGGAATCCTATTATCTACATTATTACCTATGACCTTCTTCATATGGTTGCTATCTATAAAGTACTTTATAAACTAAAAAATAATATATAGATAAATACTATATAAATATAAAACATAAAATTGCTGCTTGTCTCAGAGGGCAAGGATATTTCATCTCTTCACTCTCTACTAAGGTTGCCCTCATCTCTGCGCCTGTTTACATGGACAGTATTCACACTAAGGGGTGCCTGTCCTCCAAAATGGCATCAGGTACTTTCATCTCATTGTCTCTGAATATTTATACCCCACAATAATACTATGAAAAAATTACTTAAAACTTAGATCTCTCTCATTTAGCATCCCCTCCCTCCCAAAAAGGAAGTAAAACATATTCAACATCCAATAAAATCAGATATAAAACAACTATTTCCTACACACAAAAGAGATTCTTAACACAAAGACTCACAAATATGCAAAACTCTAAAATAAAATAATTTATAAGTCCTATTACACTCTCCTGTAAGCTTCATAATTGAACTATTAAATTGAAACGTATGTGGCAGAATTTCTGAATATACATTTTATATTTCACCTCAGCTCTCCACTGTCCAACCTTTTTCTTCCAGATCCTCGGATCTCTAGACCTCTCAAGCTTACAAGGCTGTCTGCAAGACTAGATATATCCATCTCTGGCTTGTTGTTAAGTCACCTATTCTCAAGAAGGAATTCAAACAGAAATGTCAACAATAAGTCCATGGCTCAAGCTCATTTCCTGAAGCAGACATGTGTGATTTACCTGTCATATATTCACAGATCAACTTGTTTTTACTTTAGGTGGAGGATAGTACCAGACCCTTCCCCATTCCTTAATGAAAAGGCTCAAACATACCTATTAGACTTGCCTGATAGGAAGATAAAAGAGAAACCAAGAGTGGATCTCACTCCATTTTGAAGATCAAATAAGTCAATGATTTTCTTTTCAGGGACTAAAGGGAATTGCTTTATCATTCTCTTTTTTAATTATTATTATTTATTTAATATTTCTAGTTTTCAGCATTGATTTCCACAAGATTTTGAATTACAAATTTTCTCCTCATTTCTAGCCTCCCCCCCGCTCCAAGATGACATATATTCTGATTGCCCCATTCCCCAGTCAGTCCTCCCTTCTGTCACCCCACTACCCACCATCCCTTTTCTCCTTACTTTTTTGTAGGGCAAAATAGATTTCTATTCCCAATTGCATGTATATCTTATTTCCCAGTTGCATGCAAAAGCACCTTTTTTTAACGTCTGCTTTTAAATCTTTGAGTTCCAAATTCTCTCCCCTCTTCCCTCCCCACGCACCCTCCCTAAGAAGGCAAGCAATTCAACATATGCCACATGTGTATCATCATGGAAAATCTTTCCACGATACTCATGCTGTGAAAGACTATCTATATTTTGCTTCTTCCTATCCAGTTCCCCTTTATTCAATTTTCTCCCTTGACTCTGTCCCTTTTCAAAAGTGTTTGCTTTTGATTACCTCCTCCCCCTATCTGCCCTCCCTTCTATCTTCCCCCCTTTTTTATCCCCTTCCTCCTTCTCTCCTGTGGGGTAAGATACCTAATTGAGTGTGTGTTATTCCCTCCTCAAGTCAAATCAGATGAGAGCAATATTCACTCATTCCCCATCACCTTCTCCCTCTTCCCTTCCAACAAACTGCTTTTTCTTGCCATTTTATGTGAGATAATTTACCCTATTCTATCTCTCCCTTTCTCCCTCTCTCAATATATTCCTCTCTCAACGCTTAATTTGATTTTATTCTTTTACGTATCATCCCTTCATATTCAACTCACCCTGTGTTCTCTGTCTATATGTGTGTGTGTGTGTGTGTGTGTGTTCATGTTCCCTTAAGCTACCCTAATACTGAGAAAGGTCTCATGAATTATATACATCATCTTTCCATGTAGGAATGTAAACAAAACAGTTCAACTTTAGTAAGTCCCTTATGACTTCTCTTTCTTGTTTACCTTTTCATGCTTCTCTTGATTCTTGTGTTTGAAAGTCAAATTCTCTATTCAGCTCTGGTCTTTTCATTGAGAAAGCTTGAAAGTCCTCTATTTTATTGAAAATCCATACTTTGCCTTGGAGCATGATACTCAGTTTTGCTGGGTAGGTGACTCTTGGTTTTAATCCTAGCTCCATTGTCCTCCAGAATATCATATTCCAAGTCCTTCAGTCCCCTAATGTAGAAGCTGCTAGATCTTGTATTATCCTGATTATGTTTCCACAATACTCAAATTGTTTCTTTCTGGCTGCTTGCAATATTTTCTCCCTGATCTGAGAACTCTGAAATTTGGCAACAACATTCCTAGCAGTTTTCTTTTTGGGATCTTTGTGATGAGGCAATCTGTGGATTCTTTCAATTTCTATTTTACCCTCTGGCTCTAGAATATCAGATGATATCTAGGCTCTTTTTTTGATCATGGCTTTCAGGTAGTCCAATAATTTTTAAATTATATCTCCATGTTGGTGATTTTTCCAATGAGATATTTCACAGTCTTCCATTTTTTCATTCCTTTGGTTCTGTTTTGTAGTATCTTGATTTCTCATAAAATCACTAGCTTCTACTTGCTCCAATCTAATTTTTAAGGTGGTATTTTCTTCAGTGGTCTTTTGGACATCCTTTTCCATTTGACTAATTCTGCCTTTTAAGGCATTCTTTTCCTCATTGGATTTTTGGAGCTCTTTTGATATTTGTGTTACTCTGTTCTTTAAGATGCTATTTTCTTCAGTATTTTGGGGTCTCATTTAGCAAGTCTTTGACTTGTTTTTCATGGTTTTCTTGCATCTCTGTCATTTCTCTTCCTAATTTTTCCTCTACTTCTCTTACTTGCTTTTCCAAATCCTTTTTGAGCTCTTCCATGTCCTGAGACCAATTCATATTTTTCTTGGAGGCTTTTGATGTAGGCTCTTTGACTTTGTTCACTTCTTCTGGCTGCATGTTTTGATCTTCTTTGTCACCAAAAAAGGAATTTAGAATTTGAGTTTGAGTCTGAGTTTGTTTTCGCTGCCTGTTCACCCTTGAGCTTTTTGTCAGGGTATGATTGCTTGTACAGTTGAGAGTACTTTGTCCCAAGCTTTAGGATCCAAGCACTGTGGTTTTCAGAGCTCCTTCTACTCCACCGTCACTTCTACTCCACTCTGTCACAGCAGTGCTCTTCCTTCCCCAAGAACTGCCAGCCAGGGCTGCAATCCAGATCCCAGCAGGGCACAGCAAGAGAACCTGCATTGCGCCCACAAAGCTCTCCTTGCACTTCTGCTCTGATCTGCTGCTAGATTCCTCCCATTGTTTGAGCCAGGGACTTGGGAAGCAGCTGATGCCGGAGTGCTGGAGATAGCCTCAGGAGCTTCCTGCTGCTGCCACCACCACCGCTGCACCACCTTCACCCCCCCTCCCCCCCACCCCCGCCCAGGGCTGGAGGCTGGACCACTCTGAACTTGATCCTGTAGTTTCCCACTAACCTGCTCTTTGGCATTTGTGGGTTGAGAAGTCTGGTAACTGCCACAGCTCAATGATTCCTGGCCCTAAGGCCTGTTCCTGGTGGGTGACTCCCCATCTGGTCTGTCCTGGCGTGGTCTGGGTTGGGCTGCACTCCACTCCCAGCACCATGCGATAGACCCTTCCCGGTGACCATACAGGCTCTTCTGGGCTGGAGACCTGTTTCCCTCTGCTATTTTATGGGTTCTGTAGCTCTAGAATTTGTTCGGACCTGTTTTTTACAGTGTTTGGAGGGATTTGGGGGAGAGCTTAAGCAAGTCCCTGCTTTCCAGCTGCCATCTTGGCTCCACCCCCTGGGGATCAAGTCCTTCTCTTCAATCTAGGCTTACAACTGATACAGATGCTTCCATAAAATCATACTTTACATACATCCCTCACCTTCACAGTAGATAGTAGTCTTTCCTTCCTCCAATTTCTTGTAGATTTTTTTCTAGATTTCTCCTCTTAGTAATCATATTTTTCTTATAAATTAGTTTTATTGTGTGTGTAGCTGCCTCCCAACCCCCACTTGAGGGCCACCTCACACACACTTCATCATAAGCTCCATAAGAACAAGACCTTTGTTTCCCATCACTTAGCATATTATCTTGAACATATTTTAGTAGTAAGCTAAAAAAAGTTTGAGTTAAATTGAATTTGTATTCAATTAGTCCTTTTGTTGGGTTTTAGTTATATGATCTTGTATTTTAAAATTTTCTTATGAATTTAAATCATTAAACTTCTTTATAATGTCTTTCTAAAATCCAAAGAAAGAGCAAAATAATTATTTTCAGAAAAAAATCAATTTTTGGATAAAGGCTGGTTCCTTGTCCAAAATATGTAATTTTTCATTGCTTAAGCCTCTAGCCTCTGCTAGAAATTAAAGCCCTTTTTGTATTAGCTGAAAAGGTAAGAATTAAGTCAAGAAAATGGGGTGGGGTGAGGATGTTGATATTTTATTATACCTAGTATATTTTGTTGAGCAAAGACAAATTTCCAGTAAGTTTTGTATTCAGATTTTTGTTCTGAATATCATGCACCAACCTTAGGATTGAAGAAATCTCTGAAAAGTGAAAAGAGAAAATGAAGGGGAAGAGCATTTTTTTAAATGTTGTCTCTGTTTACATTTAAAGATAAGGCCAAAATCTTTAAATAATAACTTTGGCCCAATGTCACAGGAAACCTAGTAAAGAAGGAAATTTATCTCCACTATTCTCCATTTGGCTACAAAATTTAATTCCAGAATACATTAAAATAGCATCAAGACCCTTAGAAATGACCAAAAACTATGTCAATGGGTCTTATTCCTTCATATTTCCAGGTTTGCAAATCACTCTGAGTGCAAATAAGTATTTTAAATTTAAATACCATCTTCCTTGCAGCCTAAACTCTTGTGAAATGCTTAAACTACTAGGAGCTGTTCCTATGAAGTTAGATTGACTTTTTTGCTGAGATTCCAAGGGCAATCTCTCTTTCAAGGTAAGCAAGTTAGGCTTTCCAAAAAGAATATTCTTTGTCAGACTATACATCCTAAGGTTTTTTTGTTGAGAAATTGGACTATATCCATATTGACATCCTTGTCTTTGTAAGTGAAACCAAAAGACATAAAGAAGTTACCTCTAAATGGAAAGACAGATCACATGTTCTCTTCAGAAAGGCAAATAAAAGACTTGGCAGAGTTGCTTTCATTCTGCACCCAAAGGCAACAGAAAGATCATTTCATGGAATACTTAGTTATGTTGCCTTGCAGTATTTGTAATGAGTGGTGAGCATAAGCAAATCAAATAGACCACCATGGATGTAAGTGCATCTTATATGCTGGCATCTGTTGCATGGGATGACAGAGAGAAATCATACCCTTAGAAGTGTCACAAAACTATCTAATGGACTACCTAACTAAATTAAAATATAATTGGGTAATGTTTAACAAAATAAGTCAAAACACACTATAACCTAGACAATGTTAATTTGTGGTTTTTATGTCAATAAGCAGCCCACAGTCTCTTTCTTTTTGAGTTTTAGATCATTGGGTAATAGATTCAGAGTTGGGGAGACCAAGGTTTGACTGTCATCTCAGAAAATAGATGTGGGATCCTGAGCAAGTCATTTGATCCTCTGTACCTCAATTTCCACATATACAAAATGAGAAAGTGTGACTTAATAACTGTGTTCCTTTCAAGTTCTAAATCTATGAGTCTATACAGAATATATATATATATATGTATATATATATATATATATATATGTATAGACATACACATGCCATATATACATGGTGTGTGTGTATGTGTGTTTATTCCAAATCAATTCAAGATGTATTTTGATGCTTGGTCACTTCAGTGTGGGATTGGTCATAGAAATGTTCAAAATTCATTGGAAATTATGGTTCATAACTGGGAAATGACTGGTATCAAAGGTTTTTAAAGTCCTGGGTGGGGGGGATATGTAAGTACCCACATATAATATGCACACATATATGTATGTATAAGTATATATGTGTGTATGTGTATATATATATATATATATATACATATATATATATACACACACACACACAATTTTAGGTGATATAAAACAATTTATGTGGAATCCATATCTATGTGTAGACAAATAAATCACTTAGTTGTTATAGCAAAGATCAAAATCAACACCACAACAGGAGGATAAAGATTAGATGACAACATAGTATATAGTTATAATTCGAATGTAACTAAACAAGCTGCTGAAATGTCAAACTACAAACACGTATTGTCAATTATAATTCTGAATTTCAATACTTTTGTATAATTGTGCTTTGGGGGAAAGTGATATGGAAGGTAATTGAGAAGTGACCAATATTTTTAGACAGAATGAATAAGTTAAAATTCTATGAGTTTTGACACTTTTAAAATAGGAAAATGATGAAAGTGAATGCATTGATTCTGATTTTCAATATTTTTTAGAGAAATACAATGCTTATGAAATTGAAATGAAACCTAGGAGGTTAAAACAACTCAGAAAATGCCTTGCTTGCCAGGTACTAGATGATAATCCAAAGGGGAACATGGCATCAAAGGTAAAAATGGTTTGGACACAAGTTTATTGACAATGCATTAATGGAGCAAGACTATGAAGATAATCATTTCACAAAACAGTATAAAGCAAAGAAAGAGACAATAAACCTGCAGAAAGCTTAGCCTGAAATTTAATTAATCTAGGTTACTTAGAGAGTATCTATAGAGGAAAATGGAAGCAGACTAACAAATATAAGTCAGGTGTAATCCTTTTGCTAGAGTTTCATTTGGGACTTATTTTCCCCATCTTTCGAAGTTTAACTATTGTATCTGGGCCTCAGTAACCAACACTGAAAATGAGGAAGATGAAGAGACTTAGGTATCACTCAAGAAAATTACATTATAAATCAGATCAAATTACTTCAGAAGAAATCCATACTGGAGACGATAAAGCTTAAAGGCACCCATGGAATGATTTTCAAGAAGAGGGATTTCTTTCTTTTTGAGGGAGACAGAAAGAAATATGAAAAATATAACATAATATTGCGATAAAACAGGGCAATTTAGGAGACACAGAAATGGGAAATTATATTTATGCATAAATGAATGTATTATTGGATATAAAAGTTTTTGTTTTAGAGTCTGAAAAGTTACATATATACATATATATATATATATATATACACATATCATCTCATTTGATCTGCTCAACAACTCAGATAATATGCACATCACTATTCCCATTTTACAACTGAGGAGAGTAATGTCCAGTTAGTTGTGTCTGGGTGTGTGCTAGATAATAGCTCTCTGAAAAATGTTTGATGCTCCTTTAAGTTTCATCTATGTCATTAATACTTTCTTAAGTTTTTAGATAATCAACAACATAAAAAGTCAAGCTCTGATTTGTAACATTTGTCATGTTCTGAGCTGTAAATGTTCACACTGAACATTTAACAAGTGTCTCTCCTGAGCCTGCTTGAGCTGGATCCAGACCAACCCTAGTTGTGTCACTCACTCTTACTAAATAGGAACTCTCTTGCTCTATTTCATAACTTCATGCCTTTTCACTGCCTTTCCCCATAACCTAAACATGATCATTCTTTACCTCTGCCTCTTGGAACTCTACTTTCCTTCAAGACTCAACTGAAGTTCTAAGAATCAAATCCTTCTATTGGATGGATTTCCACACACACAAACATATAGGGATAAAATAAAACATATAGACATAAAAAATAAGACAAAAAGCCCTCAAGGAACTTATATTCTCACAGACATGATAACATATCCAAAATCTCGCAGTCTGCTCACTATGTCATGCCCTCCTTTGTGGGTCAGCAGTTGGTATGAGCAATTACCACCACATCTACTCTTTTACCTCTATAAAAATGTTATGTGAATCAATTATATTGAATAGATCCATAGTGCGAGAGTGAGAGGCTTAGAGGAAACTAGACTCCTCAAAAACCCCATCAAAATAGCAAAGAGAAGCCACTAAAAACAAATGCACTTTGCAAGAAAAAAATCTACAAAAATTAAAAAATAGCAAAGCAAAGTGAACCGATACAATTACTATTGAACAACTTAATGAACTAAACAACCAGAAGTAATGGAGATGGATAAAGAAACCATTCAAGTAAGACATCCCAGGAGATGGACTCAATTGTATAAACAACACATTCAAATAAATTAAGCCAGAACCCACAAAGGTAAGGAAACTACACTCAAATGAGATCAAATAAAAGAAGAAATTGAAGAAAAATAATCACATGAAGAAACTAAAAGTATAAGAAAGAACAAGTAGTTTTTCACAGATGAATCTCTAAGTAGAACACATCTTTGCATACATAAAATGGGTTGACAGATACAGAGAATATAACATCTTTTCTATCTCCAATTTATTTTTCAAAGGGCTTTGATGAGGTAGAATAAAATGAAGCCTTAAACACTGTACAAAGAATGTATCCAAGGCACATTGGAAGGTCATACAAGATCACATGGTAAATGTATCAATAGAACTACTTTTTTTCAAAGAACCTTGCCATTGGCATAGAGCATGGGTAGGGAACCTGTGGCCTCGAGGCCACATGTTGCCTCCTAGGTTCTTGGGTGCAGCCTTTTGACTTGGTCCAAGTTTTAAGAACAAATCCTTTTATTAAGGGGATTTGTTCTGTGAAGTTTAGATTCAGTCAAAGAGCTACACTTGAGGTTCTGGAGGCCTAGAGGCCACAGGTTCCTCACCCCTGGCATAGAGAATGTCTTGGTCAATGACCAAACAGAAGAGAGGTTCCTTATAAAGAGTAATGTTCCACCTCACTCTACTTCTCCTCTAGGAGAGAAGACACCTCCCCCCACCCCCAACTCCTGTTTCTGATGTGCCTTAAAATTTAACTATGGAGTTCTATATGGTCTCCTCAAGGTCATCTAGCCAATTCTTTCATTTGGCCAATAAATATTTACCAAGTGTCTATTATCTGCCAGCCAATCAATGGGCATGCCACAAGGGGCAAAAGACAGTCCCTGCCTTCAAGGACCTGACAATCTAATTGGAAAGACAACAAGCAAACACATATGTACAAGCAAGATAGGAAATAATTAAGAGAGGCAAGTCACTATAACTGAGAGATTGAGAAAAGCTTCCTATAGAAGATGGGATTTTGGTTGAGACTTAAAGCAAACCAGAGAAGCTTGTAGGAGGAGAAGAGGAGGGATGGCATTTCAAGAATAGGAGACAGAGAAAATTCCTGGAGCTGAGATATGGTGTATGGTGGAACCACAAGGAGACCAATGTCACTGGATTGAAGAGTATGTAGCATGGAGTAAGGCATAAGAAAACTGAAAAGGTAGGAAGGGGCTAGGTTATAAAGAGTTCTGAATGCCAAATAGAAGATTTTGTATTTGTAATTAGTAAGGAGGTGACACGGTTGGACCTGCAGTTTAGGAAAATTATTTTGTTGACTGAACGGAGAATGGATTAGAGCAGGGAGAGATTTGAGGAAGGCTTTATCACCAGAAGCCTGTTGTAATAGTCCAAACATGAGGTAATGATGGCCTTCATTGGAGTTACTGCAGTGTCAGAAAAGAGAAGGGGATATACTCAAGAGACGACGCAAAGGTGAAATAGATGGGCTTGGCAAAAGATTAAATATAGGAGATGAGAAATAGTGAGGAGTCCAGGATGACACTTACGTTGTGAGTCTGGAGGACTAGGAGGATGGACCTCTATAGTAATAGAGAAGGTGGGCATTTTGGAGGGTTTAGGAGAAAATATAATGAGTTAAGTTTTATAAGTGTTGATTTTAAGATATCTACCAGACAGTCAGTTCAAGATATTTGAAAAGCAGCTTGTAATTTGAGATTGGAAGTCACCAAGATGTTACAGCAGGATAGATAGATTTCAGAACAGTCAAAATAGAAGTGGGAACTAAATACATGAAAGCTATTGGGAGGAGTGGGGAGAGGGAGAAGGAGTAGCACAAAAGGTGAGAAGAAGAGGGACCAGGACAGAACCCTGTGGGACATCTATAGTTAAGGGTGTGATCTGGATGATGAATCACCAAAGGAGACAAAGAATGAGCAGTCATATAGGTAGGAGAACTGGAGGAGAATGGCGTCTCACAAACCTAGATAGAAGAGAGCATCAAGGAGGAGAGGATGACCAACAATGTCAACAGTTTCAGAGAGATTGAGGGGATTTAATATCTGAAAAAAGGACATAGAACTTGTTAATTAAAAATGACTGGTAACTTTGGAGAGGATAGTTGTGTTGTTATAATGAGGTTGGGAGCTGGAATGTAAAGGATTAACAAAGAGTGAGAGGAAAGTGGAAGCATTTAATGAAAATGGCTCTTTCAAGTAGTTTAGCTGCAAGGGGCAGAAGACATATAGGATGATAGCTTGTGGAGGCCAGAGGATCAAGTAAGAGTAGCAAGGGACTGGGGGTGGGGATATAGGACACATGGTCATGTTTGTAGGCAGTAGGAAAGGAGCCAAGAGATAGTAAGAGATTAAAATAAGTGATAGATTGGTCATGACAAACAGGGGCAATGTATTGGAGGAGACAATGGAATGAGATTGCTTTAGTAGGTAGAGGGTTAGCCTTGGTAAGGAGTAAGACCATATCATCATGTGAGACAGGTGAAGGAAGAGATAGTGGCAAGACATCTGAGGGGTATGATATGAGGGAGAGGGTAGAAGAAGAATTTCATAGCTAATTGCCTCAATTTTTTTCTATAATATATGAGGCAAGGATTGCAGCTGAAAGTGAGGGTGAGGGGGGACAATAAGAGGTTTGTGAAGAGTTAAAAGAACCTCTGTGGGAATTGAGATAGTGGGTTGATGGAGGATGTATGGTAGGATTGCCTCTCAATAGTGAAGGCTCAATTGAGAGTGTGTAGTATAAATCTGTAGTGGATGCAACATGATTTTCTCCACCTTCATTCAGCAGCACATGTTTAAGACTAAAGGCAGTGGATGGTGGGAATGATCCAAGGCTAAGGCTTGGCAGAGCCCAGTAAGTAAAATGATAAGGGAACTTATCTAAATGAGGGAAGAGGAGAGACTGGCAAATGCAGGGAAGATAGCTTAGGAGAGAATTGAAGGGTTGAGAATAAGTCACAATATGGATAAAGATAGATGGTAGATGGTAGATGAATGCAGAGGAAGAGAAAAGCTAATAGATTCTGGTCAGATAAGGGTATTTTAGAATTCCTGAACATGGCAGTAGTACATTTGTGAGTAATGGTAACATTAAGGCTATGGCCGTCTTTGTGAGTATCTGAGGTGGGGTACAGGAGTAGATCATGAGAAGTGAGTAGGTTAAATAACTAAGTGGTTAGGGTGTTTGAGGAAGAGTAAATACATATGTTAAAGTCCCCTAGAGTAAGAGCAGGTATTGGGGAGAAGAGGGAAAAAATGTTAGCCAAGCACTGATCTAAGTTTAGCAATCTTCAAAAGGAAAAGCAGGGGACTAAATAACGCCCGGTTCATAACACAGTCAGAGCAGCAGTCCGTTGAGTTAGTTTGTCAATACATTAAACTGAATGGGCATTGTAGATGGACTATTAACAGATTTCAGAACTGAAGTAAAACTCACCCTGGTTTCTTTGGGGAAAAAAAGACAATTTCAATTTACTTGTATTCCTTGGCCCCAAATCCAACTCTTTTATGACAAATATCCTTGTCATGATAGCATACGACTATGTATCCAAAAACACCATGTTCTCAGAGGATTAGTAATTGTAAGTGACCTAAAATACAATGGATGGAAACTACAAGTGAGTAAGCTTCATATGAATACTTAAAAAATTGAAGAATGATTTTTAAATGCCTGGTTGTTTATATTTACAAAAAAATATAGTGAGCCAATACAGATTACCTAAATGTAAGGCACACCAAACTATCTTCACTCCCTTTGGTGGATTCTAGGACATTTCTGGTGATTAATAACTTAGAAAGGATGCTTACTGAATTTGAATGTTATTTTAAAAAATCTTGGAAAGAGAATTTGGTGATAGACTAAATTAAAATTGGAAAAGATCTCAATAGAAAAGAATAATGGAAGACATTTAGTTAGCTACTAGAGAGGGAGCACAGCAGAGTGTATATAGGAATGCTCTTGGTGTGATAAAAAACACTGAGTTCAAGTCATATTTACGACATTTAGCAGCTTTGTGACAAGGCAAATTACTTAACCATTTAGTGCCTCAGTTATCTCATCCATCAATGTGAGGTAATCATATTTGTAGCCTCCCACTCAAATTGTGGTAAGGCTCATATGAGATAATGCATGTCAATTACTTGCAAACATTTAACACTCTATAAATGCCAGGTGATATTATTATTTTTTATACCATACACACACACACACACACACAGAGTTTGATTTTTTATTGTTGCAAGGAGTGCCCAGTGAGTAAACTCTCCCTACCACTTAGATGCTCATCCACTTTGCAACTTAAGAAGGTATATGGAGCTTTCTTCTTTTTCTTCTTCTTTTTTTTTTTTTGGTTTTTGGCAAGGCAATTGGGGTTAAGTGACATGCCCAAGGTCACACAGCTAGTACATGTGTCAAGTGTCTGAGGCTGGATTTGAACTCAGGTCCTCCTGACTTGAGGGCCAGTGCTCTACTCACTGTGCCACCTAGCTGCCCCAGGTGATATTAATTTTGCTTTGATGGATCTTTTATCTTATTGGGAGACACTTCCAACACCAACACTGACTTCAATATCACTCAACTACTTTCTCTTACCCTTTGTCATTCTTGTCCATGTAATTCTCACAAAACCCTCCAAAGAAAACAAAAGAAAGAGAAAATTGTATATAATTTACTCATTGTACTAGATACTTTCCTCTAACTATTGGTGTCCCATTCACTTAGAGTAGTATCTTATGTGAAATAGGTACTCAAAAAAGTTTGGTAAATTAATCTAACTTTTAAAATTTTATTGATCATAACATAATATTTGGCCTTTCTGTTTAATATTTCTCAGTTTCTTAGAGTGAATCTAAAGTGCATCCTAGATCAGTTACAGCGATATACTGAAATATGCTTATTCAGCCCCATGTACTAACCATCAAGTCAAGTCAATCAGCATATTACATATATATATATATATATTTAACAAAGCATTTATGTAAATATATTTACAGTAAATAAATTAGCCATCTATTTGTATCATGCACTGTACAACATGTTATAGATACAAAGAAAGGCAAAAATATTCTTCGCCTTCAATGAGCTCATAATCTAATGGAGAAGACAACGTGCAAAAGCTAAGTACATAAAAGCTATATACAGAGAAAAGATTGGAGAAAATGTCAGAGGGAAGGCATTAAAGTTGAGAGAGAGTAGCAATTTTTTTTTTACAGAAGGTGAAATGTTAGCTGAGACTTGAAGTTAGGGAACAGAGAAGGTTCCATGTGAGAATCAAGTGAGGAGAAAAGAAATTCCAGGCATGGAGGAGAACCAGTGAAATTGTATTAGGTTAGGACATGGACTGATTTGTGCAGTGAATAGCAAGGAAACTTAGATACCTAGATAGATAATTTTATTTCAATATCATTGATTTCCTGTGTAATTCCAAATAATTTTTTAACCACTTAAAAACATTATTCTGAGCATTGGTTTATAGGTTTCATTAAATTGCTGAAGGAGTGCATGGTACAAAAAAGGTTAAGAAATCTTGAACTAGGATATTCTTTCCAAATTGAGTTTGAAAAGGAGCATTCCATTGATTGTTTAATTTTTTTTGCAAATGTTGCCCAATTTCCTTGAGTCTTTAGGCACTGTAAGGCAAAACAGTTTCTATTTATAAATGACTCTCAGTGGCCATATTGTGTCCTGAATCCACATGCCAATCTCCCACCGAGAGAACACTGCAAACTGGTCATGTGCAGATCAAGGTCACAACACAGATACTGTTTTGACTTTCATCTTCCTTTGAAGAACTCCACTGAAAGTCTAGGTCTCTTATATCATGAAAGTTCAGCACAGGGTTTAAAGGAACACCGTGCAAGGCCAAGCACTAGGATGCTACAGCGATATAGCCATAGTTTGGCCACTGCACAGATAAACGTGTACAAAAGCAATAAGTCTTGCAGACTGAAAATGTGCTTAGGCCAGAGCAAGCAAATAGACTTGATGCCTGAAAATATAGCAGAATCACCTGCTTGTGTCCATTAAGAAACAGCGATCCTATCCCTCCTCCTTACCACTCTACTTCAAGCTGAGAACATGCAAGGAAAATGATATAGCTGAAGAAAAATGGGAGCCCATGCAATTGCTAGTCTCAATCCTATTTCATGCTAATGTCTCTAGAATGATTGGTGGTCTTTAAAGGCATGGAATACTTATGTGATTTTAGAAAGGTTCATTCTTATTTTGTCCTTCTTTGGTTAAAAAAAAAAGTGTATATCATTTTCTTCTCAGGTTTCAGAACCCAGGGTTTCCAAGCCTGTGTTTGTCTTGAGAAATATATATTCTTTATTAACTCAAATAGCATTAGACTTAGCAAGCATCTGCACAAGTGAAGTGAAGGAGATCCTGTAATCATGTGGGCATGTCTCTCCATTACTCATCCAGGTGAAAAGGTGAAGTCAAGTGTGTAGTGGCTGGATTTTATGAAAAGATTCAACCTCTTCAAACTGACAAAACCTCACCTACTTAGATTCTTCTGGAGTCTTTCAGAGGCAATATTAGAGGTGATGGCCCATTTCAGGTCATTACAACAACAAAACATTTGGACTGGTTTTAACAGGTTCTCTAAAGATTAGAAGTCAATGTTTCATTGTCCTCATTTTTCTTTTTATTTCAATAGATTCCCCCCACCCTTGTTTCTGCTGTTTAATGCAGGCTTTATGCCAAAACCATCTTAGAAAGTCTGTTATGCCAGATGTCACCCTCCTGCCCTTTTCCTCTATCTGCAGATTTCCTTTTAACAACAGCTGAAGCCCAAGTTAGCAAGCATGCATTTTCTTTAGTAAAAAGGGCATTATGAATAACACCTTTTGTGTTTTGAATAACACCCACAAAGAGCACAGCACTTTATACATGAGCTACATCTTAAAAAGGATTATGTATGGCTCCATTAGATTTAAAGGGAGTACTTTAAGGTTTTATCCATTTTAGATAAGTATAACCACCACCCTGTAGGTTGATAGGCAAGGTCAAGTATTAAGATATATTTGTTTTTTGCCTTGAAGCTGATCATTTTAGCTAAAGAAAAGAAAGGCAACTACTCCTTACATAATGCTATGATGTAGAAACTAAATCCATACTCAAAAAGAGTGGGGGAGGAGACTCTTAGAAGAATAAACTGTACTTGTTGCGTGGCAGTTTCTTGGTTGAACTGGGTCTACTCAACATGATAGCTCAATGACATATAGCATTGAGGCTATGGTGGGTTTTAGAGTAAAAGGAAGTTCCCTAAGCACATGATTAATTAGAGTCAGACAGAAGTCATTGAAAAATTTCTTAGCTTCATCCATTTCTCTCAAATTGTTGCATACTTTGAAAATGTAAAACATCCTGTCTGACTGGCATTTAATCAACATCGATTTAGTTTCATGCAAAAAAATAAAGCAACAGCTTGCAGTATAGTATACTGGATAGATAGCTGGCCTCAAATTCAGACAGACCTCAGTTCAAATCCCATGTCTTATACACACTGCCTCTGTGACTGGGCAAAATTCAACCTCTCATTTCTTAGCAGCTATAGGGAAAAAATTCCAATCTGCATAGGTAGAAGGAGATTCTCATCCAGGAGTTCCTCATACCAGTGAAATCTCATGTCCACCCTCAGCCTCTATATACAGCATATATTGCTCAGAAGGCAGGCAAAGATTGAAAAAAAGCATGTTATATGGAGCTGTTGTAGAATAAAGAGGTCTTTAGCGCCTCCCAAAATAGCACGACTGCATAAATTACAAGTTCTTCACTTAGCATACATATATTCCTTCCTCAATCTTTATTTAATATTGTTACTGTACATCCTTTGTTTCCAAGAGGACCAATGTTATTTGGATTTGTAAATAAATTGGATATAAGTGAGGCAGAGTTGCACAAAATTATCTCCCTCACTCTCTTTTCCAGAGTCATTCAAATCCACGGGCAGGACCAAAATTAAGATGACTGAAGATGGCATAGGACGCAATGGATGACCTTGGCATCTTTGATGTTTGACCAGCCTCTAAGTAGTACACAGATCTTGCTTCAGCCACCTTCATTGTCCACTGGAATAAATTGTTCTCATCCATCCACTGAACTAGAGGAAGTCTTAATATGTATAACGGAAACATCTCCCTAACTTACAATAGGTTTGAGGTTTCTTGATTACCCTTAATCTGGTTTAACCTATTTACTGAGATGGTTTTGCCAGGATATGGCTACTGGGCACTCTCCAGCTGCTTGGAGACACAGGGTGAAAGGTGGACATGCAAGGTACATAAGCAGCCTTGAAAAGGGCTTCACAAGCTCTCAAGCCAGAGGTGGGTGCTAGTCTTCCCTGAACACCCCATACAATGCAGACACTGAAGAGAAGCGAGGAGGGGAATTAGAGCTGATCTTTTCCTAGTCAGCAAACTCCCTTTACCAAGACACATCAACATCTTCTTTGAGATCTTAAAGGACCTCAGCACCAACTAGTCCAACTTCTGTTTTTAATTTCCAGATGAGAAAATACACATGATATAAAATGATTAATATGTTAAGTTAAATTAATATGTTAAATTAAGAGTTTGCCTGTTGCCCACCACATAGATTAAGACTACCCTTCACTCTTTCTTCCAGCTACAGGTGTCACTTTTTCCTAAAAGGTGATCCGTGACCTATTGACCCATATTTCCCAAAAGCAGCTTCTGGGTCACCTGAGATTATTAAAAAGCCCCACCCATTTACAGTTGAAGACCCTCTGATTTTTCAGATTCCAAGGGTCATTCCAGTCATCATATTTTTCATGTTGACCAGATATATTTCTGTATGGAGACAAGACAATTTGAGACCTACCAAAGTAAGTGCTTTTCTCTCCTTGTTGCGTTTCTTTGCTGTGTTAGGGCAAGGTAAACCTCACTTTTGTTTTCTATTCAATGACTCATAGGCACCTCATTTCATTCTAAAATCAACCCTGAACTAAGAGAGCATTTCCATTAGAACCAAGACCATTAGAATGATTTGGTCAGACCACAAAACTGGGTTAATTTGGTTTTCTGTAGACTCCCTAGATGATTGTCATTAGACAAAGACTCAAAAATGTATTCCTATACAATTCATATCACCTCCAAAGTATAGTAATTAGCTACTTTTATAAACTTTCATCCAATGCTGTTATGCTATAAGGACCAAGGCAAAAACTAACCAAAATGAACAATCTTCTGATTAAAAAAAAGAATGTTTTTTTCTTCAGAGTAATTTGGTATACAACCTATTAAAGTTCAAATCCCAAGTAAACCAACTAACGAATTAAAAGAAAGGAAGCAAACAAGCAAACCGAAACAACAAAGCTAATTGAATTCAGTGGTTCAATCACTATTACTTGGTTAATTAAACATTTTTGCTAATCCTGAACCAATCTTTAACTTTACAAAACTCTGAAGTAATGCAAAAGTCAAATTTTCAAAAGCAAAGTTGAACAAACATGTTCAATATTTCAAAATTCAAAAATTAGTAATTCCGTGTGTCTGAAGAGCTCCATCCACTAACAGAGGTCCTGTTCCCACATTAAGAACTTCTATGACCTTTGACAAATAACAAAAAAACAAAAGGAAATTCAAGAGTCTGGTGATGACCAATTTATACTTAGCAAGGCTAGTTCAAGGACAAACAGTGTGCAGTTATTTTCTAGGAATGTTGCATCTATGCTCTGCTCCAGGTTTACCTCTGCACAATAATGAAATATAAGAGGAGGATTTTAGTGGTGGATGCATATCTGATCTTGCACTTGGAACAATTGTGATTCCCCCAATTTGCTCTCTATATTAGTATAAATGTCCTTAATCTGACCATTCATTTAAAGTATAACACCCATTCCCAAAATATCTATTGCATGTGAAGGGATGAGAACAATCGTAAAAAGAACTCTCTCCTATTTGAGATTCAAAAGGTTGAATTTAATTTTGTCGTTCAGTTGTTTCAGTTACATATGACGCTCTGCAATTCCCATTTAGGGTTTTCTTGGTAAAGGTACTAGAATGGTCGCATTTCCCTCTCCAGGTCATTTTTACAGCTGTGGAACTGAGGCAAACAGGGGTCTTACCCAGGCTCATACAGATGGAAAATGTCTGAGGCCAGAATTGAATTCAGGAAGATGAGTCTTCCTGACTCAAGGCCTGGCACTCTATCCACTATGCCATCCAGCTTATCTGTTAAATGGCAACTATTATTAAAGTATTATGATGGAGGAAAGTGAGTAAGACATTTAGTTTGCCTCAAGGTGCTTCCAGCCTAATGGGGGAACTTATCTGTATACTTGACCAACTATAATACATAAGAGAATTTGATATGTGTTTAAGAGAGGCATGACACATGATAGTGTAGTAAATAGAAAGACAGCTTCAAAGATAAGGAAATCTGGATATGTCTTACCTCTGATACTCATTGGCTGTGCAATACTGGGCAATTCTTGTAACCTGTCTTTTCCCAAGACAATTGTCTAAGAAAAGGGTTATTAGATTTTACTGTAATATGGGCCCCTTTTGATCATAAAAATCCTACAGATACTGTCTCATATTTTCTAATACATAAAATTTCTCAGGTATGCATGGCAAGTTCACAAAACTGATCATGTACTAGCAAACAAAAATCTCACAGACAAATGCAAAAAAGAGCAGAAATATCAAGGATATCTTTTTAAAACAACATTTTTTCCCAATTACATAAGCATATCTTTTAAAAACTATAAGTCAATAATCTCCTCATCAAGTGATGTCTCAACAAATAAATTATTCACACAATAGGTAATTTCTTCAAAGAAAATGATAAAACAGTCTACCAAAACTTGGAGCAGTAAAAGCAGTTTGTTCCTTAAGGGAAAAGTTACACCTTTAGATACTTTATTGAGAGAGAATGAAATAGAACTAGAACATTATTTTGGAACAAGGCTGTGAAGAACCTTAAATTTCAGGCTAAAGAGTGTGTGTTTTATTCTACAGACAAAGGGGAATTATTATAGTTCATTTTGTAGGAGAGGGCTATACAGCATGTTCCTAAAGTCTGGACACAAAGGAAATGTGGAGTTACTCCATCGATTTCAAGTGAATCCTGCAAAGCACATCAACCTTTGCATCACAAATGATGGAAATCATATTTAAGAGGTTATTTGTTAACATTCCAATTAAATAAAATGTTGTTAAAAATTTCATTCATTTTATTTCTTGAGAATATACATTTTTGCCTATGTGTCCAGACTTTAGGAACACCCTGTAGTTGTACTGTACATTAGGCCAATTATTTTGTCCACTCTGTGCCTACATTCTCATCACTTCAAAAACTTTATGAGAATTATATATATATATATATATATATACATATACACATATACTATATATGTAAATTATATATGTATATATATATACAAATACACACACATATATACATAGTAAAAGTATTCTTGATAAAGATATTAGATAGGCTTTCTCAAACAATATTCTACAATGGACCACATCTTTACAACCATACATGTGACTGAAAAGCACAGAAGTATAAGATCCCACTGTGCTTATCATTCATTGACCATAAAAAAGGATTTGAGTAGTTAGGTAGAGCAAGATTCTGTCTTAAAGGCCCTATTCCAATGAATTGCCTCTTATGAAATATATTTTTAAAAAAGATACAACAACAGCAATAACTACTAAATGATGTTCTGATGATTCTCATCATTGCGTAATAAAGGAAACTATATGCTCCTAATTGACAGTTACCATCATCATGGAAGATAATCAACAAGGGGCTTTGTAACACTGTTCTGCCATTTTGTTTTCCTACCTACTGAACTTATGCTCCTCTGTCTACTTTGCAGTTTCATTATCCATTTCTTATCTTCTATGTTTAGGTACACAGAAGGACTTTGTCTTAGGCTCTCTACTCTTTTTTTCTCTATACCCTCTCTTGATGAGCTCATGAGTTCACAATGGACTTAATAATTATCCCTAGACAGATTATTCACAAATTTACATATCCAGAATTAATCTCTCTCCTGGGCTCCAATTCTGCATTTCCAACTGCCTAAATGCTATCTCTACCTACATATTCCTTAAACATTTCCAACTCAATAAAATCTAAAAAGAACACATGACTCACCTCTAATTACTTAGCAAACTCTATTGGTTAGAGCACTATTCTTCTAGTCACACAGGTTTGCAACCTAAAAGTCATCCTTGATTTTTAATTCTACTTCCCATCCCCCCCCAGACAATCTATTTTCAAGTCCCTTTGATTCATTCTCATCAATATCTTGATTTTTCATCCCTACTCTCTATTCAAACCACCATAAACCCAGTCTAGACCTTCATCACATTTTTCTGGACTAGTCTCCCAATTGGTATCCATTCATCTTGTTTCTTGATTCTACAATCCATCATTCATATAGCTTTAATGTGATATACCTTTTTATGACTGCAACAACTTTTTTGCTTGAGAATCTTGAATGGTTCTCCACTGCCTCTAGAATAAAGCACAACCTATGGTTTGGCAATTAAAACACTTGTAATATGGATTCAGTAAGCCTATATTTCCAAGATGACTACATATAAGACTCACATACTTCATATTTCAGCCAGGTTAAGCTTACTTACTCTTCCCATATATGTCATTCGGTTTTGCCTTTGAATGCCTTTGCATAGCTGCTCATCTGCAATACTCTCCCTCCTTACATGTGCCCCTGGAAACCACTTTAAAGCATAGCTCAAGTACCTACTCCTTTAAGAGATTTGTCCTGAGTTACCTAGTTGTTAGCAACTTGACTCATCATTGTGTATTTATTGTGTATGTATTCTGTAAGTAATAGTCTATAAATATGGTATATCCCCATAGTAGAAAATAAGCTTCTAGTAGGCAAGGGATTCTTTCACATGATGCCTATCCTGTATTAGGTGCTTATTAAATGGTCAGTGGTTGAATAGAATAAATAACCTTGAAGACTCATTCTAACTTACCTTGGTATCCCCTTATAGCAGCTATTGCATTGACTTACACATTTGAGGAAATCAATAAATATTTGTGTAATTGAATTACAAACATACAAATCAATGACAATGTTTAGATGTGGCCTTTGTTTGGCAAATGGCCTTTCAAGGATTAACAAGATTTTTTTTGAACTCTTCAGTAAATGGCATAATAAAGTGCAAGTTTAAAAAGAATGGATTCTGGGAGTACCAGAGGTGTCTGAGGAGGAGGGGTAGGGAAGGAAAAGGAAGGGGAGATGAACCCAGGGGCAATTCCATACTCTCACTGCACCCTTAAGACATATAGACTTTTACAATTGACCTTTCAGATAGCTTTCATAAATGCATTTCCTCTTTCAATTAAGACTAAAGCCATTTTTTCTACTGATATCTGAAAACTTAGGGATTTGCTTTTAACTGTGGTACTGCAATGTTTGACATATAGATTAAAGGATAAAAATGCATAAATGCACCTTGTAAATCTTAAGTAATTATATAAAGCCTGTTAACATTATTATTCCTTTTTCATTCATTCATAATATGTCTTCATTTTTAAGTCTCTATTGATAAAAAATAAGCTCATTTGAAGACAAGCATCTGTGGGGAAGGAGCAAGAAAATAATAGGTTAAAATAGAAGTAATCATTGCAAGTCATGGAATGGATTATACTTTTAAAGTAGACATTATTTTTTCTTCAAACTAACTGCTTGTCCAAGAGAATAATAAAATGATTGACCTTTTGGCTTTTTTTCTTTACGTCTTGGTCCATAGCCAGTAATGCAAACCCTAAAAGGTGCAACTTAATTAGAAATAGGGATCTAGAGTGAAAGATTTTTTAAGGGTAAAGAAAGTCCATCTGAATTTGCCCAACTGTTCACTTTTGAGGGAAGAAGAAAGTTTATGTACGTTATTTCGCTTAAATGACTTCACCTAACTATAATTAAGAGCCCTACCCAATTAAAGTCACAGTAAAACCACATTTAGCTATAAAATGAATGGGAGGAGAGGCATAACAAGTCTCCAGGGGAACTTCAAACCTAAAGTTTGGTTATATTGCTTTGTCTTAAAAAAATCTGCAGAAGAGAAAGGACTCAAGAATAGAGAGAATCTAAATCACTCTACATACTTACCTTTTTTTCTAGCTCTGTGTAGAGGAGAGAAGTGGGACAGAATGGATTGGCAGTTATAGCTATCTACCCTATCACTATCATGGCAAAAAGCATTATGCATGAAGCACAGATATACAAAAGCTAGAGAGAGAACATTGTCAATTAAGGCAATGTGGCTTAGTGAATAGAGAGTTGGCTTGGAAGCCAACGGAGCTCAGTTTCCATCTTTGAAATGTATTATATTACCCTTGACAAATCATTTAACCCATTAATGCTCTAGAAAATGATCCAAGAGTACAAATCATAAAGAGTACCAACCAAAATAGATAGACAGAATTCCCTCTCCTGGGAGTTCCCTATACCAGTGAAACGATATGTCCAGTCCACCTTCCAGATCCTATGAACTATATTAATTGGTATGTGCAACTGTATTTAGAAAATGTTACAAATGTGATTAAGGAAGGAAAGAGGATTTTTTATTTATTTATAAGACTATAAAACTGTTTATATTTAATATATTTAGTCCCAATAATCAACCTGGAAGCTTCTCCACTCGTACCTATGTGACTCTGGGCAAGTCATTTAACCTCTTAATGCCCACAAAAAAATCTCTAAAACAATAAGTTCCTGGTCATTGCTGGTATGCATTGGTCAAAGGGGTTCCCTCATTTGTAACTACCTCCACCATTGGAATTATGGTCAGAACAACCCCCCAAAAAATTCTTCTAGTAATATTATATGGCTGTTAAGTCATATAATAGTAAGGTATCTGGCTAACTGAAGCTAAGGATCACTCTAAAATCAATGGAAAGACATATGTTGAGTGTAAGCAATCTGTAACTCATTACAAATGAGAAGAGTGAGTGGGTAAAAGTTCAAGAACTGGCTCTCTGAAAAAAAATGCACATAGGACATATTTACAAATTTAATTTATATTATCAATATTTTTCTATTACTATCTTAAATCTAGACAATCAACAGAACAATAAATCAAGCACTACCATTTGCTAATTTCTGCAGTATAAATATTTATATTGACAATTTCAAAATTGGGTCTCTCCATCCTTTCTAAGCCATCTCCAACATATTACTCCACATGAAGAAGTATACCAGAGAGAGTGTGTGTGTAATATCATCAAAGAAACATATGGCTGTAAAATGATGATTTGTCAGTAATGCAGTGAAAGCAATAATCAACTGACTTTTGTTGTCTACACAAAACAAAAAGAATGCACCCAGTACAATGGATGCCACCATTAACCCTCTACTGAATTTAAGGGAGAATGTACACAAATCACAAATCATGGATGGGATGAAATCTCATCTTCAGAGGTAATATCTCCATCACTATAGTATAGGAGTACTTATACACATATTATCAAATAAATAGAACATTCTATGTATGTAAGAACATGTATATGCACATACATATGCACATATAAAACCCATACTGGATTTGTCTTTTCCAGATCCCTAGGATCACAACAGCTTGCAAAGTTTTGACTTTCTTATGCTATGGAATACATGTTGGTTTTCTCTTCTACCCTTAGACATTTGGTGTTTCTACAACTCTGATTTTATCAAGTTGAATATCATTTTTATGTACCCACAGCCATCATCATCCACTCGGACTATTTCTGAAACGTTTGCAGAATCAACCTAAAGCACTAGTCAGGTGAGAGAGGAAAAAAGAAAACATATTCATGGTGGTGTTTTTCTCATTGCTTGGGGATAGTTTGATTTATATGAAATTGACTATCTTGAATGAAGGCCTTTACCCCAATTTTCTCATCACAATGTACCCATCCTTGCTCAGTAGTTCATCCAAAAACATTTATTGGTTCTGATTTGGTTTCTCCAAATGTCTCAAATTTCCATTTCTCCTGTAATTTTCTTTGACTGTCCCTTGTGCCTGGAATGCTCTCCCTCCTGCGTTCTGATTATTGATCTCCTGGGTTTCTTTTAAATCTCAATTAAAAACCCTATCTTTTACAGGAAACTTTCCCCAACCATATTACTTCCCATTTATCCTGTCTATACCTTGCTTTGAATGTATTTGTTTAAATGTTATCTCCCCCGTTAGATTGTAAGCTCCTTGTGGGCAGGGACTATCTTTTCCCTCTTTTTGCATACCCAGTACTTCATAAAACAGTGCCTGGCACATAGTAAGTGTTTAATGAAGGCTTATTGATTGGTTGATTCATAATTAGATTTCATCATTTTGAGTTACACAAACAAATGGTTTAACAGAACACTATCAAAATACTCTAAAAGTCTTTATGAAAAGTTCAGGTCATTTCTATGTATGCTCTTGCTTGTTGCTGCTGCTGCCACTGGAGTTCTGAGCCTTTTTTTTATAATACTGTAAAAATGAAAGACATTAGAACACTATTTATCTTGCCAAGAATAAATGTCAAAGCCATATCTGAAAGAAGAGCAGTGAACTTTTATTGAAGGCCAGCTGCCAAAATGCAAATTAACACCTACGGAGAGATATCTGATCATTTCCTTAAATATCAGTAAGATAAATATGAAGCTAAAGGTTTATGGAATATGAAAGCATATTACCATATATTTATGCATGTGATATAGTGGTAAAACAAATCTATGTTTGGTGTGATTTGGAGAAAAATATAGAATCTTTAAATTTGTTGTTCAATCACTCAGCAAGCACTTATGAAACTCTTGTTATTACTGTCTAATGAAGAAGCTGCTTTCCTTTACCAAGAGGTCTTCAGGCAGGAGCTGAGTGGCTGTTAGGGAGCATGTAGAAAGCAAGGCTATATCCCCAGATATGGACTAGATGACCTGTAAAGTCTAAGATTTTGTAATTTATATGATTATTTGGGGCTAAATATCCATAACTTGAGGGCATATTCTTAGGAAATGTAATGTAAAAAATCTTACTTCATGTTCATGGAATTGCTTTGAGTCAATTCAAAGCCTCTGTGAAAAGATGGAAGTCATTTTATTTCAATGAGTATCAGCAGATCATTCAGCTCCTTAACATTCTGTGGCTGAGATATGCTCTTTGGGGGAGACAGAGTGGCTGGAGGGGGATATTCCTAGAAACAGAGTCACTTAATATGTGTTGCCTTAATAGAGTGTTAAGTGGTGAGCAGATACATGTCCTTTTTAATTACTTACAGGCACAAATGAATGTGTTCTTATCCATGTCAGTTCAGGTACAATGAATAGTGTATAAATGAACTGAATCATAAGTTTAAGAATGTGAGAAGATTGTGAAGTCATAGAAAAGGGGAGAGACTGGGAGCATAGGGGATAGAGAAGGGACCAGAGTTTCCAGTGAGAATGAAGAACATATTTAGGGTGGTTGAGGCAGAGGGAGAGATGAAAGCCTAGGGAGCTGTGATTAAAGAAGGGAATTTTAGCATTTATGATTATGAAAGGGGTGCAGGCATAGTCCTGCTGCTATGTGAGTCATGACCATTCCTCTAGGTGACTGAAGTAGAGTGAAAGTATATGTCATGTGAATTGGAATGTATGATAAACTGGGAAGTCTGGGTGCATGTAGGGTTTCCAACTTGTCTATTGATGTATCTAAATAGAAGTAGGGAGGTTAGAATGGACAATAAAATTTTGAGTCAGATATTGAGCTTACTTGGAAAGGAAGAACAATGACCAGGAGATAGGTAGATTGTTATGGCAAGAATCTGAATAGGTTGTTAGAGATGGAAGGAGTGAATCTTAAGGAAGAGAAGATGTGGAGGGATAGTCATTAAAGGAGGGAGCATGCTTGCTCCTTTTCCTCACTGAGTGAGATATTGGGTGTTCTGTGTGGTATTGTTTTCTGCCTCAAATGACATAATGGATATAAAGCATTAAATCTCTATGTAAAGTTAGGTATTATTGTTATTATTATTGATATTCTTAACAGGTCTCCAGCCTAGAGATGACTTCATTCTCTGAGCATTCAAATACACTCCTTCTGTGCTCAAGAAGTGTTTAAAGAGAAATACAAAGATGTGCTGGTAAATATTTAACAACTGGGATTTCTTAGAAGAAGGTAACATCTGCACTTAGACTTTTAAATTTATTGTGCATTATTGGCAAACTCAAATCTAGACAATAAAAAATGCTATAGTGGTAATTGTGAATTTTTAGTATAAATGCTCACTGAAAATTTTAACAATTGGCATTTGCAAGCCAGTTAGAGCTGAGTCCAGCACACCCTTGCTTCTAAGATTATCAGAGAAGGATCACTCAAAACTTGAGAGACGGGATATGAAGAATTGGTTTTCTACAAGTGCAAAAATGGAAATAGTGAGAAGATGAGATCAAAGAAGAAAAAGGAAGGGAGGGAACAAAAGAGGGAGAGAAGGGAGGGAGGGAAGAAAGGAAGGAAGAAAGGAAGGAAGCAAGGAAGGAAGGAATAGTGTATAAATGAACTGAATTATAAATTTAAGAATGTGAGAAGATTGTGAAGTCATAGGAAGGAAGGAAGGAAGGAAGGAAGGAAGGAAGGAAGGAAGGAAGGAAGGAAGGAAGGAAGGAAGGAAACAAAAGCCAGAAACCAGAGATACTGGATCTTCAGACAGACCTCACCAGAGACACAGAATAAAAATGTAATTTTCTGCTTTGTGACTTAATTTGTTTGATTGTATATTCATTAAGTATTATAGTTTTATGCAAAATTTTACTTTTTTGTAAGTTTCATTTGCTGAATTTTATCGATACTTATTAAATTAATAATATTAATTTTAAAAAAAAACATCATACCTGAGGATAGGTAACTTCATTCCTTTCTCCTTCACCTCAATGAATTAGCTCCTTCAGAGGAATGTCATAGATGTAGTAGTATACTAAGATCTCAACAAAGTCATAGGCATTCTCTCTCTTTCTCTCTCTCTCTCTCTCTCTCTCTCTCTCTCTCTCTCTCTCTCTCTCTTTCTCTCTCTCTCTCTTTCCCTCTTTCTTCCTTCCCTTCTCTCTCCCTCTTTTAACTTGTCTCTTCTCAAAAGCCCTTTGCTTCTGACCACTACCACCTCCGTTCTGCTCCCCTTACTATCAGCTCCCGACCTTTCTTTTATTTCCATCCCTTTTTACTTCCCTATAGGGTAAGATGGATTTCTGTACCCAACTGCCTGCATATGTTATTCCCTTTTTGAGCCAATTCTGATGAGAAATACAATCATTGTCCACTGTCTCTTCCCCACTTTCAATCCACTGTAAAAGCTCTTTCATGCTTCTTTCAAGTGAGACATTTTACTCCCTTTTACCTCTCTGTTCCATCTTTTCCCAGTGCACCCATCTTATTTTATTTTTAGATCCCTTCATAGTAAACTCACACTTATGAATTCCATCTGTGTTACTCTTTATAAGTCCTCTAGTAATTATAAAGTTCTTGAGACTTGCAAGTATCAACTTTCCCTTTAGGAATATAAACAATTTAACCTTGTTGTTGTTTTTGTTGTTGACGTTGTTGTTGAGTCATTCAGTCTGACTCTTCCTGACCTCATGGACCATAGTGTGCCAGACTCCTCACTATCTCTCAAAGTCTGTCCATTTCATGTTTGTTCTTTCCATGACATTGTTTATCCATCATCCTCTGCTGTCCTCTTTTCCTTTTCCTTCAATTTTTCCCAACATAAGTGTGTTTTCCAATGAGTCCTGTCTTCTTATTATGTGGACCAAGTATTTAGGGTTTAGCATCAGTATTTGACCTTCCAGTCAATAGTCTGAATTAATTTCTTTATGTATTGACTGATTTGACCTCTTTCCTATTCAAGAGGTTCTTAAAAGTCTCCTCTAGCATCGCAATTTGAAAGCATCAATTCTGCAGGAATCAGCTTTCCTTGTAGTCCAACCCTCACAGCCATACATTGCTATTGGAAAAACCATAGCCGAAACTAAACAGATCTTTTCTCATCTGTAAAACCTACCTTCCTTACAGAGTTGTTATAAAGATCATTTATACAAATTTATACAAAATTATATATATATAATTTTTCATAATTTATAAATAATCCATTATTATTAATAAAAAAGATAAGCTGCTTGAAAGCAGGGACTGATTTTTATGTTTTAAATGATAATGTCTCTGCTTTTTAGTATACACTCCTGATTTACCATAGCTTTCCTCCCAAGGAGAAAGTTTATATTCATTTCATGACTGAAGTCACCGTCTATGGTGATCTTTGAGCCCAAGAATATAAAATCTGACACTGCTGCTCTTTATTCTCCCTCTATTTGCCAGAAAGTGATCAGACCAGTTGCCAAGATCTTAACTTTTTTTATGTTAAGTTTCAAGCCAGCTTTTACTCTCTCTTCTTTCATCCTCATCAAAAGGCTTCTTAATTCCTCTTCACTTTCTGTCATTAGTGTGGTATCATCTGCATTTCTGAGACTGTTGATATTTCTCCTTGAAATCTTAATTTTGGTTTTTAATTTATCCAGCCTGGCTTTTTGCATAATGTATTCTGCATTTAAGTTAGATAAATAAGGTGATAATGGGCAACCTTGTTGTTCTTTTCCTGTTGTTCCATATTTAGTTTTAATTGTTGCTTCCTGGCTCACACACAGATTCCTCAGGAGACAAGTAAGATGATCTGCTATTCCCTTCTCTTTGAGGACTTGCCACTTTGTGTTATAATGCACACAGTCAAAGGCTTTAGTGCAGTCAATGAAGCAAAAGCAGATGTTTTTTTTTTCCCCAGAATGCCTTCCTTTCTCCATAATTAAGTGAATGTTGGCAATTTGGTCTCTGGTTCCTTTGGTTCTTTGAAAACCAGTCTGCTCTTCTGGTAATTATCTGTTCACATATTGCTGATGACTAGCTTCCAGAATCTTAAGCACAACATTGTTGGCATGTGAAATGTATGTGACCTTTCAGCAATTTGAAAATTCCTTGGTGTTGCTCTTGTTTCAGATTGCAATATAAATTGATCTTTTCCAATCCAGTGGCCAGTTTTGAGATTTCCAAATTTGCTCCTTAGTGCCTTCAAGCTCTGTGAGTCTATAAAATTAAATAATATTAATAAAGAGTATTTTGTAACTCATAACTATAAAGTGACATACATTTGATCTCCACTCTCACCTTATTGAGACAGATTTTTCCTATTGACATTCTAAGTTGTCTTGGGCTGAAGATTATTTTCCCTTGGCTTTTTTTCTGCCATCTTTCCTCCACCTCTTGATGCTTTAGTAGTATCAATTTAGTAGATACAAAGAGGATAAGTTAGAGAAGTGAGTTGCTGGAGTCAAGGAAATCAGGATGTTGTTTTTATTCATTCATTTCAATCATTGTCCTAATCTTCATGACCCTATTTTTGGTTTTCTTGGCAAAGCTACTAAAGAGATTTGCCATTTCCATCTCCAGTTCATTTTATAGATGAGGAACTGATACAAACAGGTTTAAGTGACTTGCCCAGGGTCACTCAGCTAGTAACTTTTTGAGGCCAGATTTGAATTCGGGAAGATGAGTCTTCCTGATGCCAGCAACACTCTATCCACTGCGCTACCTAGCTGCCCTAAAGTCATCATAGAGGAGGCTATTTCAGTATTCCAGGTAAGAAAAGGTGAAGGCCAGAACTAGCATAGGACTATGTGAGTAGAACAATGAGATGATGGAAGAAATGTTGTAGAGGTGAAGGAGGTATTGTAGAAGTCATTTCTGTTCAGGTAGGTATTAGGCCATACACGTATATGTGGCTAGGTGATCCAGTAGAGTGCTAAATCTGGAATCAGGATGATCTGAGTACAAATCCAGGCTCTGACACACACTAGCTAAATAATTCTGGGCTAAGTCATGTAACCTCTGTCTGCCTCAGTCCTTAAACTGGGGACAATAGTGTTTATTTTCCAGGGTTGTTGTGAGGATAAAATTAGATAATATTTATAAATTACTTTGTGAACCTCAAAGAGTTATATAAGCCTAGTTGTTATTGTGATTACCTCCTTAGTGTCTTCTAGCCCTGTGATTCTATGAAATGAAATAATATTAATAAAGAGTATTTTGTAACTCATAACTATTAAGTGATATAAAATATAATTTTTCAATGTGTACCTGGGAATATTAATTAGGAGGGGCTTCTTCCTCGGAACTAATTATGTTACATGTATATACCACAATATCACACATGATTTTTATAATTGCTATAATAGTAAGAGTAACAAGAATACTTTTAACATTTCTGTAGCACTTTAAGTTTTACAAAGCTCTTGATAAACACTGTCTCACTTGATTCTCACAACAACCCTTGGAGGAAGGTGTTATTATCGTCACCATTTTACATATGAGAAACTGAGGCAGATAGAGCTAGTAAGGGTAAATTAACTAATATTAAAAGAAGTCACTCACAGGAAAGTATTGTTTTCATAGGTCATTGGTTACTATATTTCATTTTTTTCAGTGCACTAATAGTATAATAAAGTCAGTTTGACTTCCCAAAATGCTGCTGCTGCTGCTGCTACTACTTAGAATTTACACAGTCCTTTCAGAATTTCAAAGTGCTTTACAAATATTATCTCATTTGATCTTCACAACAGGTATATGGATTTATTATCCCCATTTATAGATGATGAAACTGAGGCAGAGAGAGGTTGAGACTTGACCGGGTCACATAGCTAGGAAGTGTCTGAGTCCAGATTTAGACTGAAGTCTTCTTGAGAATACCAATTCACTAATGATAATAATAATACCAATAACAACAAAAGCAAAATTTATATGGTGCTTACTATGTGCCAGGCACTGTGCTAAGTGTTTTATACTTAGTATTTCATTTGATCCTCACAACAACACTGGGAGGTAGGCACTATCATTACCACCACTTTACAGATGGGATAACTGAGGCAAACAGAAGTTAAGTGATTTGCCTAGGGTCACACAGCAAGTAAATGGCTGAGGATTAATTCAAACTCAGGTCTTCCTGACTCTAAGCCCAGTGCTCTATCCACTATGCCACCTGGCTGCCTCTGGGCAATATAATCTGATTCCTTAGAAGAAAGCATGGAAACATGGTTGATGTTTCTATTTGAATTAGAAATTTCATGATGAAGTAATTATAAAGTGGGGATATTAGGGAGGGCATCTCAAACACTATTTTTAATCCCTTTAAGGTCATTTCTTTTCAACAATTCATTTTTAGGGATACCACTCCCACAGTTTCACGGTGAAGGATAGGGTCCTTTCTCTAATTCATCAATTTCTCTTAAAATGGAGCCCAAAATAGCCTTGACCTTTGAGGCTGCCAAAACACACATCATGCTTCTTTCTAAGATAATTAGCAAATCAAAGTAAAACATTTTTAAAGTGCATAGTTTTCATTGTTCTTATCTTGGTGACAATGGCAATGAGACACTTTAAACCTCTTGAATATTACTTTATTTTTCTAAGCAATAACTTGCTGTTGTTAAGCAGTCAGATCCCCTGCTGCTTTCAACTGAGAATGGTACAGTTATGTCTTTTTTGCCATTTAATATCATTTATAATCTCTATAAATAATTCCAAATTAACTATGCTAAGTATATTAAAAATATCACCTTCATCTGTCTCTTACATAATGTTAATTTTTTTTTTGGTTCTAAACACTGCAATGCATTTTTAACCTTCCAATGCATTGCCCAAATATTCCCATATAATTCAAGGACAGAGCTACATGATATACTTCAGATGACCTAATATGTGTACAATCTCTGAGTTGGAAGGGACGCTAGAGAATATCTATTCTGATCCCTTCCTGATGATCTCTTTTACCACAACCAAATGAGTTGTTAAATAGACACCCAGACTGCTGAGAGGCAGACCTGGATTCACATTCATTTAAGACACTTGCTGTGTGACTCTGGGCAAATCACTTAACCTCTCTGAGCCCTGATCTTCTAAAAAGAATATAGATAATAGTAACATCCACTTTTGGGGGTTGTTGTGAAAATCAGATGAGACAATTATAAAATTCTCTTCAAACCTTTAAGAGCAATATGAATGTGAATTATATTTGTTACTGTCTTTGAGGAAACCCATTCCATTTTTGAACTGCTCTAACCATTAAGATATTCCTAACGTGCAACAGACATCTGTATCTGTTTCCTTGCAATTCTCTTCCCCTTCCAATTCTTTTGATCCCATTTCTGCTGATTAGCATTAACAGTGTAAGTCTAATCATTTTTATTTATTTTTTACTTCTTAATTTAAGAGACTTGTCATATCCACTAACCCATCCCTGAGACAGATTATATCTTCTTCACACAAAACATCCCTAGATCCTGCAAACTAAACTTCATATGGCCTGATTTCAAGATCCCTTGGTATTATAGTTATTTTCCTTTGGACACACTTTGGTATGTCACTCTTCTTCCTAAAATATGGTGCCCAGTGCCATAAGCGTTCTTAACATGGCATATGTTGACTTTTACCAAAAATATTTTGATAAATATAATTAGTTTCCTTTTTAAACCTTTGCATATTATTTTATGCATTTAAAATCATTATTCTGAGAAGTGGTCTATAGTTTTCCCCATGCCAGCAAAGGGATGAAGTTGATTTTTTAACCTAACTGAAAGTATTTACAAAAAGTAATTGATGTTCTGAGACAGAGAGACAGATAGTCAGCAGACAGACAGAGACAGATGGAGGCGGAGAGAGACAGAGACAGGGAGATAGACACAGAGACAGAGAGAGGAGGAGAGAGACAGAGACAGAGAGACAGAGACACAGAGAGACAGAGACAAACAGAGAGAGAGACAGAGACAGAGAGAAAACTGGTTACTCTTCTGCCCAGCAGGGTAATTTATTTCTATCTATTCCGATCCATGTCTTTACAGAAAAAGTAAGTGAAGAGTCATTATATTCTCTATTGTTCCATACTCCACAACAACAAAAATATCAATGAACAGACTTTGTCTTCACAATCTACCTGGCAAAAAATGGGCCAAAAAGGAGGCTTGTGTACCCAATCTCAAACAATATGCATCTTAAAACCCTGTTCAAGAAAGACAATACGCCAGTAACTATTCCTGCTCAGTTAATCTCTCTGAAGAACTTGAAAAACATTGAATATGTATTCCAAGCTTTGATTGCCTCTTCTGAAGGTGAGTGGGTGACCCTTTACAAAGCCCAAGTCAATATCAACCAAAGTCACTTCCTTCGTCAAATCCTATGACACATGTTGAAGTACAATCTCTGGAGACTCATTGTCCTTTCTCAGGCCAAACAGCATACAAATAAATTATTATTATGACCCTTCTGCTATTCTGTACCACTCTATTAGACACAAGAAATATTAGATAAACCAATATTTGTTGATAACATGATATTGCCTAAGATAGCAGGGTAGACATTCCTAAATCTTCATTTAAACAGTTTCACATTTTCTTCATTATATCACTGTCAAGCCTATATAGCTCCATAGTATCCATAGTATGATATATCATAAGAGTTTTTTTCCCCAAATACCTAACTGAGATCCTGGTATATTATTATATGTCTGTTATTTCCCTAATCTACTAGCATTTGATCTTGGGGAAAAAAAGTGTAGTTTGTGTCATATGATGTGTTCTTAATAAACCTGTGCTGGATTTTTTAATGATCACCACTTTCCTTTCCAAGTGCTCAGAAACCATAACTTTAATAATATACTCTAGAATTTTGACAGGAATCAAACTGAAGCAAATGCATCTATATTCAGAATAATTCACATTATTACATTTTTCTAATGGAGACATTTCCCATCTCCAATTCTTCCAACATTTGCTCTTCACAGTTCTTCAAAGACAACTAACAGTCTTAGTAATCATAACTTCTTTCAGGACTCCCAGATGTACTTCATTCAGGCATAGTGAATTGGAAAGAAGAAGAAGTAACATTAGATATTTTAAAAGTTTTACTTACGTGAAGAAAGCCAAGAACCAGGGAGTAGAAGGGAGCTCCATTTATTGCATGTTGGTGAAGATTCATGGACTGAGAAGCTGAAGTAATTTTACCATCAAAGTGTATTATAAACAACCTGAAATAGAAAAAGTAAATTGGTTCAGGAAACAGATGACAAACCTCAGAGAAGATTCCTGACAGAGTAGTGATCTAAACATCTACTTAAGGGCTCTCTCTGTCTGTCTCCTCTTTATTTCTCACTTTTCTCTTTTATCTGTCTCTGTCTGACTGCCTGTCCCTCTGTCTCTTTCTCCCTCTGTCTCTCAGTCTCTGTCTCTCTGTCCTATGGCCCTATCTGTCTGTCTGTCTGCATCTGTGTTTGTGTCTCTCTCTCTGTCTCTCTTTTTCTCTTCCTCCCTCCCTCCCTCTGCCAAAAGCAAAGTTGCAAATAACTTTTTTATTTGTTTTAGTGATAACTACCTACTTCACAAGCTGGAGGAACAAAGACATGTAAATTAAATTACAAATATGGTTCTAATAGAGAGAAACTTGTTTCTTGAATGGAAATACTGAAAATCTTACAAAGTAGTGACCACCATCTCTTTGTGAGAGAGATTAAGAGGAAGACTAGGCACAGTATGACATATACCTTGAACCTTTAGAAATAGGTTTTATTGGTCGTTCATATACTCTCTCCCCAAGCCCTGAATTGAACTTTCAGTTTTAACAAAGACAAGTTAAACAAAAGAACCCAATGTAGAGACCTTATATGAAAATATATAGTATATTCTGCCCTAGAATTTCCCTACCTTTCTGCAGAAGGGAGAGAAATACATTTTAGTATTTATTCTTCAGGAACATTATAGGTTTTCATCTATTCAAAGTTCATCTTCCTTTTAGTGAACTCTTCATTTACAATTTTGTAGATCTTGGATATGTAATTCTCCTGGTTCTATCAAACATCAAGTTTATCTAAATTTTCTAATGCTTCTCTGAATTACTCAAATTAATAAGTTTAGAATACACATAATATATCATGCTTGATGAGCATAAATATTTTATTATATTCACATACCACATCATGGTCAGACATTCCCTAAAGGATGAACACCCATTTTCCCCCCAAATCTTTGCTACTACTACTACTAAAAAAAAAAAAGCTATGACTACTTTGGTCTATAATCAACCTTTTTTCATTTCTCTTCTTTCTTTTTTTTAACCTTGACCTACTGAGTATATTGGCATGACTGCGTCCAAAGTTATGGACAGTTTAGTCACTTTTCTTGCATAATCATAGATTGGTATCCAGAGAGATTAGACCAGTTCATTGCTCCACAACCTGATATTTTTTTTTTGTTTTTGCTGTCTATATGACTTGGAACAATATGTGACCTCTTTGTGTCTCGGTTTCTTCATTTATGAATAAATTGAAATAAATGACCTCTAAGGACCTTTCTAGCTCTAAATCTCTTCAGCTATAATGAAAATGGTCTACCAAGCTGAAGAAATACAGCTAGCCTCCATTCTCTTCTTCATTTTTGCAATGCTGTTCTATTTATGTATATGATTCATCATTTTTAATCAATGAAATTGTGTTGTAGTTTGGCTAAACAGCCACTAAAGTTTAATTAAGCTTTCAGTCTCCATGAAGGGGAAAAAATTGTCATTGTTATAAGGAAAAGAAAAATTGATCTCTTGGGAGAGCTATAGAAAATTAAACACATACAGAGATCTGACCCACAGATTGTTCCCTTGATAGCAGCTAGAACACATCAAAATAATAGTGTGGTATCTATAAGGCCAGTGAATGTAGGAACATACAAAAGGAGAAGACATCAAAATGTCTGATGTGGTTAAGACAACTTAGTTCACTAAATAAGAGAAAGGGGGAATTTTATTAACTATAACAAATTACCATTTAACCAGAAGTCAAAAAAGGCAAAGAAAATCCACTAAAACATGCAATTTTCTTTTTCTCAAAGAATTGTAGAGTGATACTAAAGGCAGCCTGACATAGTAGATGTGGTATTAGCCTTGGAATCAGTAAGATATGCTTTTAAATCTTGTCTTTGAAAACTTGCTGTGTGACCTTGGGCAAATCACTTAACCTCTGTTGCCTCTGGTAACTTCCTAGTATTTACCTAATAATGTCTGTGATCTATGTTGTGGAATTTCAAAAATTCCATACAGGTGCCGAACCTTTAAATCACATATTCTCTCAGGTATACCTTACCAAGCTGCGAAATAATGCCTTAAGGCACTGCCAGATTCCAAAGTGTTTTCTGCATCATCAAAGGAAGATATAATACATTCAGTATTATTTGCATTTTAACGTTAATATATTGAACTCCAACTGTCTGAGAATTAGCAGACGTGTGTGCTACCTCTGATTTCCAGGCTGTTTAGTGAAACATCATGTAGATAATTTGGAATTCAGTATGATTTTATCCAGTAGAGCCGCTATGAAATCCTGAAATAATAACAACATCAAAGCACTGCACTTGCTATTAGAAGGCCAGATTTCAATTGAGACATTACTAGCTTTGGGAACTTAAGGCAGTAATCCCCAGAAGCTCAGTTTCTCCATCTGGAAAATGGATTTAATAATATTTATCCTACCAACTTCAAAGGATTTTTTTGTGAGAATTGGATGAGACAATACAGTACATATAAGCTTATAATGCTAAATATCAAAAATTATTGTAATGTTAAAGAGATTGCACCACCATTGGGCTAAAAGACAAATATATTTGCTAGTGACTGGACTTGTACAGAATGTATTTTGATAATTTCAAAAATAGAATGTGTAGTGAAGTGCAGCAGAAGTAATAATTACCAGAGACATATTAATAAAGACCAAATAACTAATAGTTGAAATGCTGATAAATTAGCACCATATTAAATAGTATATATAAAATGATATTATACCACACTCTACATACTGTATCAATTTGACTTTTTCCCCCTCTACACCTGTCTTTTAATCAATGGAAGGAAACTCATACCACTGATAAAATTTGAGAATGTTCTCTGCTACTCATAGTTTTAGAGAGTCACTTAGGGAATGGCAAAGTCAAGTTTCTTGCCCAAGACTGTCCATCTAATATTTGTCAATGGTAGGACTTGAACTCTGGAGTCTTTAATTGCAAGGTGTTTCTCCTATGCATGGCATCATAAGGCTTCTCAATTTAAATATGCTGTGGTTGGTAGAAGTGAAAGATGGAGTGGAGGAAAAAGGAAGAATTTTATTTAAAAATTCTAAACAGCCCAAGAAGAAGCACAGTGTAATAGAAACAGTAGTGGATCCCAAGTGAGAAGACCTTCATTCAAATCCCAATTCTTGTACTATCTGTGTTCAAGACATTTGACTTCTTTCATCTGCTGCATTTATAAAATAAAGGAGTTGAACCAGATTACTTCTATGGCCCTTTCCAGAGGCTGATCAAAATACAAAAACTATCATTCTAAAAATGGGATTATGTAGGTCTCATATGCATTCCCTCCTACCCTCCAAAATATAACATCAGTCAAAGTAGACTTAGAAATATATAATACTATGTTTTTTTAGGCACTGTATTTTGTAAACGCAGAATATCAGAAAAATAATGAGAATATGATACAAATGAAGTCAATCCTGTTTTTCTCTGTTTTAATGAGTGATTTTTTTGTCTCTTCCTTGTGAGAAGAATTCCTTAATATTAGAAAGGCAAAATACCAAGTAGCCAGACTTGGATTAAATCTTAATAGTAGGAAGAAATCCATTAAACAGTGAGTGTTGACTGTACAGTAATGCAGAACTTAGTGGCAAGCATATTTCTTAGCCTTAATCCCAGATGGCCTAAGTTTTAAAATACTAAAAGTGGGATGAATAATTTAACACCACACTAGGAGATCTTTATTAATTAACTTTAGAAACAGTTATGGGAAATTTTATTCTCAGCCAGAAACACAATCATGGGTTTACCTCTTCCTTTGAAAAACCGACATTGTTCTGGAACATGGCACATGAAAGAAACAATCAGAATATGAAAATAAAAACCTTCTTAAGTTTTTTTTTTTCTTTAAGGACAGGGAAGTTTTGCATGAGCTTTTATTTTCACTATTTCTTCCCCCTTTAAAGTGGCAGTAGGCTGAAATATATGCAACTCTAACCTCATTACACCTTCTCGTTATTTATAGAAGAGGAAGTAATACTTTATACTTTGCACCAGGATGTAGGAATCTCAATCTCCTCCTAGTTTCCCACTGATTCACAGCTTGAAGAAAGGTAGTTCGCTTTAAAATTGTTTATTCCTATTTATCAGGTCAAATTGGAGTTTCTAAAAGGGCCATGCTCTTGATGGAAGAAGATTATTTTTAGAATCATAGAATTTAGAGCTGGAAGTGATCCTAGAGGTCAGTTAATACAGGGGTTCTTAACTTTGGGTCAATAAATGTATTTCAGAAGGGTCATGAAATTTGATGGAAAAAATAATTTGTATTTTATTTTTAATAGCCTCTAAGCAGAGATATTCTGGTAAATGTTTAATTACTGGTTTTCAAAAAACAAAAATAAATGTATTACACAAGTTCAATTTAAACTGCATTTACACTGATTTCTGAAGTCTATACAATTAAAAAGAAAATAAAACAAGCCCTAATTTGTAGTGTTTGTTTGTTTCTGAAGTATAAATATTCACACTGAAAATTTAAATATATATATACACTCACACACATGCATATGTATACATATACATACATATGTACATATATTTTAGTTATTTCAAGCAGAGCAGCACAAGGACCTCCTTTAATTAAAATTTAGCATTTCCTTGAATTATGAACATAAGGCAACAAACTATTAGCATTAGGCACCCTCAAACTGCCAAAGGACACAACACAAATAAGATTAAGATCCCGTCATCTAAAGTAATCCATTTATTTTATCTTACACGCAATTTTTATCTGTCCCTCCCAATATTCTACCCCATTTCAACAACAACAACAATAAACAAAGCATAATAAAAAATACCTATATAATGAACACGTATAGTCCAGGAAAACAAATTCCTACATTGGTCATGTTCAACAATGCATATCTCTCTTTGCATTATAGTTTTCATTAACTCTCTCTAAGAAGAGGGATATATGGGTGTTCATGGAAGACCACAACCTCTGGTGTGAGGGCTACTGAGCCCTTTTCAGGGACGCTTTCCATCTTTGGTGTCCACCTGCCATCCAAATCTCACCTGTGGCTCCAAGAAGCTGTAGCATATTGTAAGGGCAACCACACTGGCATACCCATGATGACTGCCAGCGCAGGTTCTTTTATCTGCTTTACTAGGGAAGATAGCTGTTTCAGGGGTCAACAATCTTTTTTAAATTTCATGAAATACAAACAGAGGAAATACAGAGAAGAGAAATAAAGGCCAATAGGCAGGGCTCTACTGCCTGAATCAAAACAATACTGCTATATATACTTTACATTCACCACTGGATCGAGAGAGGCTTTACCACTGAGCAGTTGGGGAGTTCTGAACAGACAGCCACTCAGAGTCTCGATCAGGGAATCACAGGATCCTTCTTGTAAGCAAACCTTCAAAGCACAAGCTCACCTCTCAGAATATACACTCTTTCAGATAATAGGCTCAGAGCCAGAAGGCATCACAAATTTCCTGACTCAGTGCCCAATTAGAATTAGCAAAAAGTGTATAAGCCTTCCTACAAGCAAGCAAGCTTCCCTTAATGGGCTCTACATGAAGCCTATTTATTGGCAAGGCCCATCATATGCAATAGCCACACCCTGCTAAACTGTTTGAAAGAGGGACTAAACCAAGTTCAGGGTAACCAACAAGCCTCAAACCCATTGATGGCTTAGGGGAGTACCAACATACTGAACCATCATCCGTCAACTTGCTTTTGTCTTGCCATTGCACTCTGATGACTTTGGCAATTCTGCATCAGTTAAATCCAATTTATTCATGAGCCAAAAGATATTGCCCACACCATTTTAGTATTTTTATCTAATTCAAAATCCTGTGGCAACAGGCAAGTGACAAAGCAGCAGGTAGGGTTATACTGGGAGCAGTAGTCACAAAACCGTATGCAGGTGGCCCAGGCCATAGTGTCATCTTCTCAGTGGATTGAAGAAGCAGTAGGATTCAGAAACCCCTGGAGTATCTGAACCACCTTTTTTAAGGACCACACTGCTCATCCCCCAGAGTGAAGAAGGGGAAGGAAAAGGGAACTTAAAATTGTCTACTTCATCTAACCTTGGCCTGTTTACCATGGCAGATGGGGATCCTATCCTGTGGTCAAAACAAACACATACATACACATACACACACACACACACACACACACACAAACATGCAAAACCTTTTGTGAAGATGATTCTACTCACCAATAGTACATGGAATGGGTGCACACTTATGGACAACATGGAATCCTATAGATCTGAAAAATGAATAGTTCCTGTTGTAAGAGAACTTGGCAAGTATTTCCTAAAAAGAGCAGTCTTGAGTGAAACAAGGCTGGCAATGAAGGCCAGCTTACCAAAGTTGCAGCTGGTTACATGTTTTTCTGGAGTGGCCACAGTGAAGGGGAGTGTCATGAAGACGGCATAAACTTTGCAATCAAAACTAATCTGGACAGTGAGCTTGTATGCCTACCAAAAGGAATAAGCAACAGCTTTGTGACTATGTGATTGCCACTTGCAGGAAAGTGCAATGCCACCATCATCAGTGTGTGTATGTTCCTACCATAACAAACTCTGCTGAAGTCAAAGAAAACTGTTATGAAGACCTGGAGATGCTCATTATCAATTTGCCAAAAGAAGACATGCCTGTAATTCAGAGTGACATTAATGCCAGAGTAGGTACAAACTATCAAACATGGGAAGGAGTTCTTATGAGGAATGGAGTCAGAAATAGCAAAAGAAGTGGTCACTTACTACTACAAACTTGTGCATATCACGAACTTCTTATGGCCAACCCTGTCTTATGATTATAAAAATACAATAAATCTTTATTGATGCACCCTCACATCGACATTTAAAAGAAAATGTCATTTTAAGAAGAAGAGACAGAGAAGATGTGAGAGTGACGAAGTTAATGTGTAGCACAGAGTGTTGGACCAATCATAAACTTATCTTCTTCAAGCTAAACAACTGGGGAAATTCAGAAGTCGCTAAACGAAAAAATGAGAACTCCCCAGGCTTTAACAGCAGGACAGTCCGTCTGTCTCTAAGAAGGCAGCACTGAACTTCATCAAAAGTAAATCACAGAGTGTTGGACAAATTGTAAACTTATCCTTTTCAAGCTAAACAATTGCATTTGACAAAAGTGGAAGCCTCAAGGCAAGACAACTACCAGAACACGTAATGTCAATAGGTTAGAGCACTTCCCTGAGTGTGAACAATTTGTTGCTAACTTGAAGGGAAAGCTGAGCCAACACACAGTTGGCAACAGTGGAGCAGAAAATGAGTGGGTAGCTTTCAGAAATTTGGTGTACAATACCACATTTACTCATGTGGGCCAGAGCACTCACAAACATCAAGATTTGTTTGATGAAAATGATGGGAAAATTCAGAAATCACTAAACAAAAAAAATGAGAACTCCACAGGCTTTGCCAACAGGATAATTTGTCTGTCTCTAAGAAGGCAGAATTAAACTTCATCAAAAGTAAAGTGCAATTTAAGTTCCAATATTTAAATTTATCATATATTTTGCTTTATTTTCCCTAGTCTATATTTGTGTTCTGGTGTTCGAGTCTAAAATAAAATTTAAAAAAAGTAAAGTGCAAGTAAAGCTTAGAGAGATACAGGACTATTGGCTCAGTAAGAAGGCAGATGAAGTTCAGTTTTAAGCTGATAGTAAAAATCCAAGTCACTTTTATGATGTCCTAAAGACTATTTATGGGGCTAGAGACCTATAGTGCATTTCAACTACTCAACTTTGATGGAGCCACTTTGATTAATGATAAGGATGTGTTCATGGAGAGATGCTGTTCCATAGTGTCATAGGGTGTCATGCACTTCCATAATGTCCTCAACAAATCATCATCAACCAATGCTGAAGTCACTGATCATTTACCTCAGGCAGAAGTCAATCCCTTTCTAGCTGAACTTCCAACTGAAGAAGAGGTTTTGAATGCCATTAGGCTCCTCTTGTGTGGCAAAGAACCTGGTATTGATTCTATTCCAGCAGATATTTCTGAGGTAGGGTGTCCACTGCTTATTTCAAAAGTTGACTGACATCTTCTGGGTTATATGGCAAGAGGAAGTTGTCCCTATGAACACAAGGATACCTTCATTTGCCATCTATATAAAGGAAAAGGAAATATGTCTCTCTCTTAGACACTGATTGCAAGATTCTTGGCAGAGTTCTCTTTAATAGGCTTATCCTTTATTTGGAGTAGGATCATCTCCCCAAGAGCCAGTGTGGCTTCAGAAAGGGCCAAGGAATGGTTGATATGGTGTTTGCTGCCTAACAACTCCAGAAAAATGCCAAGAACAGAACAGAGACCTGCATAACACCAACGTCAATCTGACCAAGGTCTTTGATATTGTCAGTTGCTAGGCATTGTGAAAGATTGTGGAAAAATTTGCAAGGCCAGCTGAAGTTCATAGGCATTGCACATCTTCCATGAAAGCATACTTGATGGGTTCTGGGTAATGGACAATGCTCTCATACTTGCCCAGTCATCAGTGAAGTGAGGTAGGGCTGTGTGCTTGCTCCAGTGCTTTTTAGCATTATGTTTTCAGTGATGTTGTGAGATTCCCTCAATTAGAGTGAAAACAGCACCAAGGTCAGCTAGTACCTTGATGGTAAATTATTTAACTTGAAAAGGCTATATATCAGTAAGAGAAGATTCATGACATTGATGGTGACCATGAATATCCCTGTATAGTTTGGTATCACAAAATATAAGAGACTCTTTATACAGAAGGCAGAAGAAGTAAAACACTTATCCAGATACCAGAGGATCAAATCCCAGAACCAATAATTCTAATTCTACATAGCAACAATTGTATCCCAAAACCAGTAAGTCCATTTCAATACAACAGCAAGGAAATTAAAACACAATACCTCAGCAAAGAGCCAAGCCATCCCTTCCCCTCTGCTGGGGCCTTCCCATAAACACTCATTCACAAACCCTAGCTGTCTGCTTTCCTAAGTCCTCTCCTCCCACAGTTCTGAGAGCTTGCAGTTATGAAAGCCCTTGCAGTTCTCTCTCTCTCAGTTTCTCTTCATCTCTCAGTTTCTCTTCATCTCTCCAGGCTGAATTCTGAGCTTAACGGCTACCCTCAGGGTATATATACCTTTCTTGGGGCCTGAGGCTTTATGCCTAATCAGCAAAAGGGTGTGGATCTGGGCGCTCACACATAGTTAGCAAAAGGGTATGGGCCTTCCTACAAACAAGCCTCCCGTAATCAAGATTCCCTTAAATAGCTCCACCTGAGGCCTATTAAATGGGCAGGGAAGATCTTTAATCATATTAACACCACAGGCTATAAGCCAAGACTAAAATAGAGGGAGAGTTGGTCTGTGATTTTTTGTTCACAGATAATTGGGCATACAGTGCAGCCTCTGAGGCTGAGATGCAATAGAATATAGATGAATTCTCTGCCACGTGTTAATTTGGGATTGATGATTCATAGCAAGCCAGCACCACACCATCCATATTGACAATCACCAGTTATAGCAAATGAAGAAATTTTGAATGCTGGAGATAACTTCAATTAACTTGGCAATATATTTTCCAGGGATGTGCACATACATGATGAGGCTGATTCGCATATTACCAGAGCTAGCTCAGTATTCGGGCAGCTCTTAAGGAAAATGTGGGAGTGAAGAGGTATTAGACTACATACCAAAATGAATATCTGCAGAGCCATTGTACTGACCTCATTGTTATATGACTGTGAAACCTGGACAGTTATACAAGTGTCATGCCATGAAATTGAATAATTTCAATTTGAATTGTCTTATGAAGATTCTGAAGATCAACTGGCAAGAAAAGATATGGACACTAAAGTCCTGTCCCAAGATGAACTGCCAACAACTCTGGTCTGGCCACACTATTCAAATGCCAAACAAAGGCTTGCCTAAAAGGTTATTTCACAAAGAACTCACACAAGATAAGTGATCACATGGAGGTCAGAAGAAGTGAGGCAAAGACATTCTCAGGGTCTCTCTGAAGAAATTTGGAATCAAATGGGAAACATGGGATACACTGGCACAGACTGCCCAGCATGGCATGCCCACAACAAAGAAAGTGCTATGTTCTATGAGCAAAACAGAGTAGTAGCTCCAAAGAAATGTGAGATAAACAGATTTAGAGACATCTTCACTCCAAATGTTCATATGGACTATTTGTGCCCCATGGTAGATCCTCCAAAGTTCATATTGGTCTGATCAGCCACGGTCAGACACACTGTACCTTGACCCCAACACCATGATGTCATTTTGGTTTTCTTTGAGCATGAAGGACAGCAACCAACTAAGTTAGGAAGTGAATAGCATGTTTGATCTTCAGTCTTTTGGTATCACAGATTTATCATTGAAGTAAACAGAATATTCTCTCTATAAAATATATGTATAAATAATGCTTCTAGATTTGTTTATTTCACTCTGCATTTTTCACATAAGTCTTTGCAGTTTCCTCTGAAACTCCTCATTTCATCATTTCCTATGGCAAAATTATATTTCATTACACTCATTATATATACATTATTATGTTCATGTACCATAATTTGTTCAGACATTTTCCAATAGGTGGCTGCCCCTTCCAGTCTTTGGCTACCACAAAAAGGAATACACATTATCTGTGTATGTATAAACACATTTGTGTGCATATGATATATGTATATTATATACATATATATATATAAAATATATATGTATATATATATATATACACACACATACACATACATATGTGTGTGTATATTCCTTTCCCTCCTTCATTCTTCTTTTTGGACTACAGGTAGGTCTAAAGTAGTATAATTGGTTGAAGGGATATGTGTAGTTTAGTTAGTTTTCAGTTATGGTTTCAAATTGCTTTCCACAATGGCTATACCAATTCACAACTCTATCAATAGTGCACTAGTGTGCCTATTTTCTCATAGACCTTCCAACATTTGCCCTTTTCCTATTTTGTCATCTTTAACAGTCTCATATACCTAATTCATTTTACCAATGAAGAAGAAGCTTTGTCCAAAGGAAAAAAAAAGTAGCTAAAGAGGGCTTAACATAGGAGATGGTACCCTATTAATACAACCCAAAACCATGTCAAATGTCCAGATACTTGGCTGTAGCACTTTTTTCTTGATTGCTCTCTCACTTCAATAGGTATAATACCACTTTCCTGAGGTATCAACTCCTAACCTTCCTGTTTAGTGAATCAATTTACCACCCCAGGGTCAGAGATCCACTATATGACACCTTCAATTTCCACTATACTACATCTTCAATTACTTATCCGCGCTTCTACTATAGTTTCGGATTCCAACGTCTATACATTTTCTCCTTTCTATTCCAGTAAGTAGTTCTGGGTAACAATTCCTGGGTGCTTATGATCAGTCAAAAGGGAGCTGAGGCACTGGTCACATTTCCATTTCCAAGGCCTGGAGGAGCACAAGTGCTGCAGGAAAGTAAAGGCCCTTTCTCAAAAAAAGACCAGAAAGTAGATAAAGAAAGCAGTGACCACACCTCTACCTGAATTACACTACCTTTGAAGCACTGAAAACTTGCAAACCCCCAGAATTAGCACTGAAAACAGCAGGATAGAGAAACCTAAAGCTTAGGACAATGCCTTCCCAACCCCAGGTAAGCAGAGCGCAACTTTAATATAAAGCTTAAAGTCAAGAAATTGCCTAGGAGAATGAGTAAACAACAATGCAAAGGAACTTGACCATTATAAAGCTACTACGATGGCAGGTAAGATTTAGACTCAGAAGACAGAAACCTGAAAAGATCTACAAGCAAAGTCTCAAACGAAACTGCTAATTGGACCCAAGCCACAAATAAATTTATTGAGGAGTTAAAGAAAGAGATAAGAATGGGAAAGGAAAAGTTGGGAAAGAAATTAGAATGATTCAAGAAAATTATGAAAAGAGAATTAACAGCTTGGTAAAAGTGGTACAAAAGCATTGAAGAAAATAACACCATAAAAACCAAAATCAGACTAATGGGAAAAGAGGTGAAAAAAATTCATTGAAGAAAAGAACCTTTAAAAAATCAGAACAGGCTAAATGGAAAAGGGGCTACAAAAGTTCAATGAAGGAAAGAACTCCTAAAAAACAAAACTGGTCAAAATATAAAAAGAGTTACAAAGTCTCATTGAAGAAAATAATTACTTAAAAATGAGATTTGGACAAATGGAAGCAAATGAGATATCAAGCAACGATGCAATAGAATTGAATGAATGAAAGAAAATCTAAGAAATATGAAATGCATTATTGGAAAATCAACTAACCTGGAAAATCAATTGTGGAGAAATAATTTAAGAATGATTGGACTTCCTGAAAGCCATGATAAAAAAAAAAGAGCCCTAGACACAATATTTCAGGATATCCTAAAATAAAATATCCTAAATAAAATTAAAAATATCCTAAAATAAGAATTCCAGAAAGCCTAAAATCAGAAGGTAAAATAGAATTTGAAAGAATATACCAATCATCTCCTAAAATAGAACCATAAATGAAAATCCCCAGGAATATTATAGCCAAATTCCAGAGTTCCCGAGCTAAAAAGAAAATATTACAAGCCCTCAGAAAGAAATATTTCAAACATCATGGAGCCATAGTCAGGCTCACACAAGATTTAGCAGCTTCCACATTAAAGGAGAAGGTTTGGAATATTACATTAGAAGGCAAAGGAGCTAGGGATACCAACAAGAACAGCTTACCCAGAAAAAGCCAAGTATAGTCCTTGAGGGGGAAAATAGGTATTTAATGAAATAGAGATCTTTCAAGCATTCATGATAAAAAAAGACCAAAGCTAAATAGAAAATTTGACATTCAAAAACAAGACTAAAGAGAAGCATGAAAAGGCAAAGATGAAGGAGTAATTGTAAGAGGCTCAATAGAGTCAAACTGTATACATTCTTATATGGGAAGATGATAGAAATAACTAGTAAGAACCTTATCATAATTAGGAACACTAGAAGCAATCTACATAAATAGGCATGAATGAATCAATTATTTGGCATTATCTCCACACATAAAAAAAATGAAGGCATTAGAAAGAGGAATTCACTAAGAAATCTTTAAACAAAATATACAATTAAACAAGGTTCAAAACTGTACTAGTCTTGAGTTCAAATCACACCCATTTTTAGTTGATATACCACTGAAATTAGACCTTCCAATGTATAAAAACTTGATAATCCTGTTGAAAGTCTAGAGGACACCATTAGGGTATAAGGTAGCTTCAAGGACATAGATTTATCTGATGTTCAGTCAACCTTGTCAAAGAAAGAGTTGAGTATTTTTTTCTTTTGTCTAATCATTAGCCACATGTAAATTAGTGATATACTTAAGCCCTTTAAACTTATACTGAAAAGTTAACTTGGGACTCAAAATGCTATAGAGGGAGCCCCAAAGTCAATGAATATGACTTTGGACAAGGTCTACAAGATGATTTGGAAGAGAATGACAACTAGGTTGACACAAAGGAGAAGGGAGAGAGGAAAAAAAGCACTAGAAAGAGAACTCAACTGGGATTTTGGAGACCTAGCTTTACCTGCCACTAACTAGCTAGGTGACCCTGGGCAAATCATTCAATTTTACTGTTGTCTCAAACTCAACCATTCCTTAATATAATTCACTTTATTTATGTAAAAAACCTTTTCCTCTAACTGCAGTTTTAATTTTAGCTAAAGGCTATCCTTCTCTCAAATGCTTTACTCTTCTATCTTAAGCCCTAATACAATGTTGGTGTAAGACTGTGTACAACAATCTAGATATCTTGAACAGCTATGAAAGATGGAAAATAAACTGATACCAGTATTGAAAAGTATGAAAAGAATGGACTGAATTGCATGGAAGGGAGAGACCAAGTCATGTTGATCTTGGTTTCTTCTATTACAGCTAGGACATAGCAGGTCCATAATAAATGTCTGCTCAATGTGGAATAATACTATTACTAAAAAACTAATTTTTGGGTGGTCACTAATAGCCCATAACAAAAATAAACTTGTAAGTTATGTTGACAATTTGTTTCTATTATAAAGGAAGGACTTTTGTTTAGATTTGCTGTCCCCAAATCATTTGAGCATTAGTTGCCAAAGAACTTTGTTTTTGCCACTTAGATTACATGCAGATCTTTGGTTAAACCTATTTTCACACTGAGAAATTGTTTCATACATGCTTTTTTTGGGCGGAGAGGAGGGCTTAGGTGGGGAGGGTGGGATGTAAAAGGAGGATAGGGTGAGTGATGTGCTGCTGTGTTTTTTTACATATAGGGAATTCCTGGTGAGTTCACCTCCCTCTTCCAGTGCAGATTGGCAATTTTTTCTAGAAGTTATAGTCATAAGAGAAATGCCTGGGGAACTCAACATGTTACCTTACTTGCCCAGGATCATAAAACTAGAGGTAAAATTTGAACTTCTGACTACAAGAACAGCTCTCTATCCATTATGGTGTGCTCTCTGTCTCTCATATTCATACATCAGAAAATCTACTCTGTTAATATTCATGTAGATATAACCTCTAAGCAACTACGAAATGGACAAAATAAAAATTGTTTGTTTTCTTGTCCTTAGAGGTAGCTAGGTAACATTGTGGAGAGATCATTGGACTGGAGTCAAGAAGAGCTGAGTTTGAATCCTACCTCAGATACTTACAGCTGTGTGACTAATGGCAAGTCACTTAAGTTCCTTCATGATCATTTTCCCTATCTGTAAAATGGGGATACTAATAGCACCTGCCTCACACATGGTTATGATGAGGATCGAATGACATTATATGGAAAGCATTTTGAAAGCCTTAAAGCACTCTACAAATCCTAGCTATGATTACTATTATAGTCCTTATAATGGCAGAATAACTCTAACTTCAGGTCCTCCTACAAGATTCAGTGGAATTTGTAGACTCCATGAATGCTCTCCTTTGTAAAGAAAGATGAAGCTTCTCATCCACCATTAGTAACACATGAACTTGAAATTGTTTTCCCAGCAGTGGTGATGAATTTCTGGTAGTTAACAATAGGCCCTACAATTTCTTACCTAGTACTCTTTGTGACCAAGGTGACTCCTTCGTTAGACAGCTGGCTATGGTCAGGGGGCAGCCCGTGAGCATGGAATAGTGTGTGGCTAAGCAGCTTGCATAGGGACAGAGTTCATGACCTCAGCCTCATTAACTCTCCATTCCAACCAGCTGAGTTAACCAGCCATAGACTGACCGACACATTGATGCAGTTGTCATGCTTTCTGGGCAGACTGCTTGGCCTACTGACAGGCTCTTTAAGCCTCCAGGGCCCCTTCTTCCTTCTCATTTTCTTGGCTCATCAGCCCTCATCCTTCCTTCAGTGTTCAGTTTGAATGGGGCACATGGTCTGTTTATGCCTTATAAAAAATGAGAAACCCTAGGCCCAAAGTGGAAATACTGCAGTTATATTCATGTTATTTTTAGGAGTTCTTGAATATAACTTGTATGAACTAACGAACAGTGAAATTGTCAATTCGAGTAGTTAGCTGGGTAGATCATTATGAAACTACTTTCCCCCCTCTTTTCCTTACTTTTCCATAAAAAGTGGTGTTTTGCTTTGTTTATAGCAAATTTTCTGAATCATGAATTCAATTTACTCTGTATTATATATAAGCCAATAGAAAACAACTCTGTAAAGCTCAACTTCATTACTATAAGAATCATCAGAATGACATAAAATTATGATCTGGATTACATTTATTAATATTTCCTCTCTTCTCCCCCAAAAAGAACATTTTTATGTTCAGACAAAAACATCCTGCTATTATTACATTATTTTAAAAGAAACCATCGTTATGTCGTTTGACACACATTCTCTTGATCCACTGTGTACCTCATAGAATTCACAAGACTGATGTGGCCTATGCCTTTGTAACAAGAAAAAAAAATAGACAGGACTTTACAATAAACTATACAATTAAGTAATTTTTTTGTACTCTTGTCAGCACAATGAGACAAATGAAGGGAGTGGTGAAAAGACAATGTAGCCCAGAAAAAAAGAGTGTTAGATTTTGAGTCAGGAAGATCTGAGTTAAAATGGCTCTCCTGATACTTATTAATTATTTGACTTATGGGTAAGTCATTTGTCCTCTCTGAGCCTTAATTTCCTCATCTGTAGAATGGGCATAATACTACCTATATGACTTAATCACTACTCCGAAGCTGGCAAAGAACATGCCCTGCAGGGCTTAAATCTTTCATCTCTTGAACTTCTGTCCCTGGGATCCACTTTGCTCATTGCTCACTATGTCCACTATTTTGCACAGGCCCCAGTCATACCTCCTATTAGTTCTTACTCCCTAGCCATCTTCTTGCCAACTCTTCCCAGTTCTGGAGCAATGATCAAATCAGTTATGCCATTGCTTGTGGTATGGTTATGTCAGTTTACTCACATATGTCAATACTTGTCATTCTTGGGATTTTCAGGTCAAAAGTGCCTGTTCTTGGCAACAACTTCTCTATGTAGGTTCTCTCCCATTATTAAACTATAAGCTCCTCAAGAGCAGGGATTCTCTGTGCTTTTTTAACAGCACTTAGTACACTGATTGACACATACTAAATGTTTTAAAATGTGTTTTATTCATCTTTCTTTATGCAATGATTATGAAGCTGAAATTAAATGATGTATCATTACTTTTTTATTATTAATTTAATAGAAATATCTTTTAACATTGACAGCTGATATCTTCAACATTTGCTTTGTGGGGAAAAGGAAGGAAGGAAGCAAACAAGGAAGGGAGGAAGGGAGGGAAGAAGGGAGGGAGGAAGGAGGATGAGAATTAGTTGGTTCCATGGTTCATAAATGAAATATTTGAGGTACAAGGAAATTACCAAAATTTTTAAAAACCAGCAGAGGGGTGGGGGAGAGAGAGAGAGAGAGAGAGAGAGAGAGAAGAAGAGAGAGAGAGGAAGAGAGAGAGGAAGAGAGAGAGAGAGGAAGAGAGAGAGGAAGAGAGAAAGAGAGAGAGAGAGAGAGAGAGAGAGAGAGAGAGAGAGAGAGAGAGAGAGAGAGAGGGAGGGAGGGAGAGGGAAAGAGGGAGGGAGGGAGAGCGAGGGGGATGAGAGAAAGAGGGAGGGAGAGAGAAAGAAAGGGAGAGAGAGAGAGAGGATGAATATGGGCCCCATGTTCCTCCATCCTCCCTCTACATTCTCATCATTTTCTGGCTAGTAAAGCTGAGATTTAAAACAATTGTTCAAAGAAACAAGAGGTAGTAGGATAATGTCTTCAATTTTAAGAATTAGCACAATGAGCTAAACAAAAGACTGGCAGTTTTGTGTTCCCCCTCCCTTCCCTCCATTCCCCTCATGTCTCAAATCCTAAAATATTGCTGGAGCAATTCTGAGGTGAGAGCACCAAATTCACTTAGAACATATCTTAAGAGATGTGCACAGCTTGTGACAGAGATTATTTATGGTGCTAGTGTTATTTTGTTTGTTTGCTTTTTGTCAAGCTTCTGGAGAAGGAAGGAAGGAAGGAAGGAAGGAAGAAAAAAGGAAGGAAAAAAGGAGGGAGGGAGGGAGGGAAGAGAAAACTAAGAGACAAACAAATATGAAAAACTGTAAAGTCAACATAGAACTACAGAAAGGGTGAGGGTGGGAGGGTGATAGAAATAACTATCATGTAGAGGGCACTGTGTGAAATCCTTTACAAGTTTTATTCCCTTTTATCATCACAACAATCCTAGGAGGTAATCTTATCTTCACTTTATAATTCTTGCAGTTGAGGAAACTGAGGCAGAAATAGGTTAAGTGACTTGCCCAGGGTCACACAACTAGTGTCTAAGGTTCAATTTGAATTCAGTTCTGACTGACCCTAGGGCCTGCGCTCTATCTACTACAACATCTTGCTGTGTCAATGTTTTTAAATAAAGAGAATATAGACCATAAACTATAGGCCAATGAGTTTATTTCCCTCTCTGGCAAAATTCTACAATGTATTTTTAGTGAACATCAGAAAAAGGAAGAGGAAATCCCACATCAGCATAGCTAGATCAAGATGAGGCTTTGCAACATTAACTTCATTTCTTATTTTCACAGTGTTGTTGACCTGGTAGGTTTAGATATTGTGTGCCTAAATTTTAATAAAACATTATGCAGTCTCTCATACTATTCTTCTGGCAAACTAGAGGAGATGTAGCCTTGACCAAAGTGCAATTAGAAAGACTTAGAACTAGATGATGCCTTGACCCAATGAGTATTTATTAATGGTTGAATGTTATTTGGTAAGGACATCTCAAGTGGAGCTGCAGGTAACTAAATAACATAATGGATAGAGCCCTGGAGCTAGAGCCAGGAAGACCTTGAGCTCAAATTCAGCCTCTGACACTTCCTATATGACTATGGGCAAGTCACTTAATCTCCGTCTGCCTCCATTTCCTCATCTGTAAAGGGGGGATTACAACAGCACATACCTTCCAAGGATGTTGTGAAGACAAAATGATATTTAAGTACCTCACAAATGTTAATGTGCTATATAATCGATCATTAACTAAAATGCTCACTAGCTAGAGTTAGTACCCCAGGGATTTACACTTTAATTTATTCTATTTAATATCTTTATCAATGATTTGGATGAAGACATAGAAGGAATGTTTATCATATTTATAAATCCCACAAGGCTAGAAGAAATAGTTAATAGGATTCAAAATTTTCTTTGAAAGCTAGAATATTGAGCTAAATCAAATAATATGATACTTGGTAGGAAAAAGAAAAGTTTTACATTTGGACTAAAACATTCAACTTTATATGTGCAAGATGAGGTAGGCATGATTAGGCAGTAGTTTGCCTAAAAACAGTCCGAGGATTTTAGTGAGCTGCAATCTAGCCATGAGTTAGAAGTCTGAAATTCAAACAAGCAAGCTAATAAAATCTTAGGCTTCACAACAGAGGCAGTGAATTCAGGACTAAAGAGGAGATAGACTCACTGCCATGATAAGATTACATGGGGAGAACTATGTTCAGTTCTGACTACAACGGTTTTGGATGGACATTGATAATCTAGGTAGTGTCAAAAGGAGGGCAACCAGGATGGTGCAGATTTAGAAGCTTGAGTCCATTGTAAATGAGGTTTGGTTGAAGGAATTGAAAATGTTTATTTGGGAAAAGAGGAGACTTTGTGTAAACATGATTACTATCTCTAAGTTTTTGAAGGGCTGTAATATGGCAGAAGAATTAGTTTGTTTTGTTTTCTCCTTACCCTCTGAGGGAAGAACTAGGTGAAGTGTTTGGAAGATGAAAAGAACCAAATTTAGGTTTGATGTAATTCATAACAATTAGAGCTAACCCAAAATGGAATGGGCTGCCTTTGTAGGTAAAGATTTGCCTTCATCTGAGATTGTCAGGTAAAATTCTGAATTATCACTTGCCTGGTATGTTATAGGGGGTATTCTTTTACAGCTACAAACTAAATTAGATAGCTACTGGTATCTATCCTTTCATTCTGCAAATTGTCTAATGCAATACTTCAGTGGTATTTAGGTCTTATGAATGTAGGTATTTCCTCCATTGGTGCAGCTAAAAATCTATCCATGCCTCTGTAAGGGTGTATTAGGAGGGCAGAGTTTATAATTTCAAAGAGGATCATATATATGTCTGAAAGGTTCGGAACTGCCGGATATAAGAAACTCTCAAAGTAGGAGGCAGAAGAATCAAAGCATATATTTAGGCTCCACAGTAACCAACCCATGAACCAGCATCCCCATTTTGATACATTGATCAAAAGCTTCCAGGCCCAATAAGTCTGCCTCACAAGAGTAACCAGGAGGCCACAGAGAAGCGTGATGGTGTAAAGCAAAATAATATACATGCTTCCCTTCTATGGTAAAAAGATTACCCACTGGCCTCAAGTCCTTGTTCAGCTTCCTGCCGTAGGTCAGCTCTGCTACCAGCAGCTCCTGCTTCAGCTTCGGCTGTGGCTGTAGCTGTAGCAGCCTCTGGCTCCAATGGAAGCTGTTTTTAACCATCCGGCTTCTGCGGGGTAGGCTGGGAAAGCACAGGTTCTTTCGATCTGCTTATTAAGCAAGGTTAAGGGGTTGACCGGGAAAGCACAGGTTCTTTCAATCAGCTTAAGCAAGGGAAGCAAGGTGAAGGGGCCGACAAGCTTACTCCAATCCAACATACAAACAGCATTCAGTTCAGGGGAAAAAAGCCAAACTATTCAAGGGCACTTGTTGACTAAGTGCTAAGGAGCCCATTTTTGGTTACCAACACAAAGATGCTAGCAAAATGGGACTTTTCACTGTTTTTTTCTTTTGGAGTGCTTCTCAGCACTAAGGCAATCGAGTGCCTTTGACAGGCTCTTGCCTTTGTTTGTAGGAAGCCACACACCATTTTGCTAATTAGGTCACAAGAGGTGTGAAGCCCTTGAGAGGTGTGAAGCCCTCAAGAGATGTGAAGCCCTCTGGCCTTGAAAAGGGTATATGTACTCCCAGGGTAGGAAGTTAGAACTCTCAGAACTGCGGGAGGAGAGGTTTTGCTTTGGGGGCTCACTCATTGGAAGAGTATTGGTGTAGAGACTCTGGGTAGCCATTAAGGAGACCCCTGGCTTTGAAAACCCAGACATTGGTTTCTCTGGTAACTTTGAATGTATTGCTATGGACAGACTGTTAGAAGCTCGGTCTGCTGATTTGTGTTATTTGCTCTGTTTATATAATTTCTGCTTGTAATTTCTGTTCGTGTTTTATCTGATGTTCAGGGTGCTGACTTTTTCACCTGAACTAAGCAAATGATATAGGTATGTTTAATTAAAGTAAAATGGTAAACCTCTTAAAGTTGCTTTCCTTAGAAAAGCAGATCAAAGAACCTGTGCTAGCAGCCCTCCTGTGTGTTGGTGTTATTGATCTTGTTATTGGCCTTACACAGCCACAGTGTATTGCAAGTAATATTGTTGCTGCAGCCTCATGACTTTGTGTGACTGTTGTTCATGATCTTCCATAGTACACCAACAGAGGAACTACTCCAGGAACCAGGGGCTCTCTTTTAGTTTATAAGTCATGGTAGGTCATAGCTAATATACTAAAGACTGTAGAATTTTAGAATTGGTAGGAGGTTTAAAGATAATAAAGTTTAAAGGCCCCTATAACCCAATTTACAGATGACTAAACTAAGGCTCAAAAAGGCTATAAATTAATATAATGACATTTATGTTAATAAAGCCACCGCCATCATTTTGCTTAAGAGTGATTATACTTCTGTTCTAAGGACAAAGATTTATGAAGTAACTTAGGATCCTTCTAGAAGAAAGGTACAATTCAGTGAATGTGCAATTATTTCAGTTAGGGTTCCTAATTGGATACTTAAAGTAGTTAGTGCATTTGCATGCTTAATTAAGTATAATTTATTTTAAAGTACTCTAATATCAAATTACTTTGGGATGCATTTGATGCTTAAATTATTCTTTTCAGAACTTTTTATTTCTTTTAATTTCTTTTGCATTGCAAAGTAAATTTAAATGTTATAGAATTAAAGTAAAATCATTGAGTAAAAAGCACAAAACAGGATGAAATTAAGTATAAAATGAAAAAACTGAATTAAAACAGAAGATCATTAAGCACCAATTAAACAATCTAAGGAAAACACATTATCCAGGCAAGGCTCATTTTTTGATGCAATATTGTTCAGATAGCAAATACAAATGATAGTAGAATACACCAGACAGAGTGATGGACTTGGATTCAGGAAGACATAAGTTCAAGTCCTGTAATTAACATTATGAGTTTTGAGACCATGGGCAAATCATTTAACCTCTCTGTGCCTCAGTTTCCTTCTCTTTAAAATGGAGATAACAGCTTCAGAGTACCTATCTCAGCACCTTTTCATCTTGAAATAAGAATATATGTGCATGTGTGTAATGCTTTGCAGACCATAATTATATAAATTTTAGCTACTATTGTTAAAATTTAATTGTATCCTCAACAGCCAGGTGGCCTTGAACAAAGTTAATTTGCCCCATTTTCTTTGGCTATGGAATGAGAAGTTAGAATAAATGATCTCTAAAACTGGGTACTTATAGTCAGCTAAATATCTGGACCTTTGTTTCTATCATTTGAATGATGTACCTCAGAACTGAAATAAGAATTTATCTTTCCATGAACCTAAATATGCGTAGAACCTATACTTGCCTAGCACATTTTTTCTCCTCTCCAGAATTAGGGGAAACAAAAGAGATATGTGCCCTTTCCTACTGTAGACAAAATCACATCTGGCATGGCATATTTCAAAATTTTGAAAGCATTTAAATCAGAATGAATATTATCATAAATACCCAGAAACATTTCTAGAAACCACATTTCTAACTTTCTGTAGAAAAAAAATCCTAAATGGAGGCTCCCTTTCTTCATAAGTGGCAGTTCTGTGTCTGGATCTACTGCAGGATTTGGGTCCTACAATAAAATTAGATTGAATTTGGCTCTTGGTTTTTGTCCTTAGTCTTCTTTTTGCTCACTATACCTGCAAAACTTAATGGAAAGTTCATCCATATGAAGACTATGTAAAGAATAGAAGGTAATTGTAACATGGAGAAAGAGAAATTCTTCAGACAATTAAGGACATCATGGTGGCTATTTTTAACTCCTGTGAAAGTATTCCAGTATAATAAACAAAATTATTTATATTAGACTCAATGGAAGGGGGAGAGGTCTTAAAAATGAAACTATAAAGACATAGATTCATAGAAATAATATTTCTCAGAGAGGAAGGAGTATAGACACACAACAGCTATAATCTCTTACTTATGGTCTGAACACCCTGAATAACCTGGATAAGTCACTCATCCTGTTATGCATTTGTTCCCTAATATATAAACTGAAAAGTCTTGAGATGGCACATATATATGACAATGTATCTCTGTCCAAGAATAACAGCTACTAAAGCAGCTAGATGATGTTTCCAGTAAATGAGTCTAACTGGGCTCCTGAAAGCATCTAACACTTATTTGGTGCTCAGAAAGAGAACAATAATAATAAATAGGCCAATCCATGGCTTGAAATGTGGCTACTTTCCTTCTAGGTGGCAAGAAGCCAAGGTACTTGATCACTTTAATTATGGGGAAAAAGGAGCACTTAGAAATGGATTTTATGTTGTCCTTACTCACAGACCAGATCATTACAGTGCTGGGGTTGTTCATGAGTTTTCATCTACGGTAAGCACTTTGGCAAGCTTCAATAATTCTGTCACGTCACATGGGTGATATCCTTGAGTTCGGCTTTATGGCTGTCTGAAGTCCATGGGCAAAACTAACAGGTAAGGTGGGCTTAAGATGACTGCTTAGAATGTTAACCACTAAACCTTCTTTAATGGTGTTCAGAATAGATCTACTTTGAGGCTTTGATCACCAAAAAATTAGACATGTAGATAGTCTTAATTAGTGACATGAAATGGAACAACTGTGACAAGGATGATTAGTAATCTGTAGGACCTTCTGCAATGTTGGCTCCCATGCTCTCTGACTCAGTAGATCAGGAGGAAAACTCTGATAATTCTTGTTATACAACCATAATGTATTATTATATTGTCATTTCATAGAACCATACCTAGGATTCAAAATTAAATCAGATTAGTAATACCGTACTTTATAGAGAACTTTTAGCAAAAACATTAACAATTTCTCCACCCCCACAAAGAGTATATAACAGTTTCTCGATGACATCACCTGTACCAATAATTTAGTTTTAGTTATGGGTTATAATAAAAGATACTAAGCTCCATCAAATGTAATACATATTTTGGATTAATAAACAAAGTATAAGCAAGACATTTCATGCAGTAGATGACTTTCGTGTTAATTCTTTCTCCCCTTTTCCCTCTCCTTATTTTAAGCATTTCTGTACCACCTCACCAATTACTTTATATTTACTTTGTATATATTTTAAATATATTTATCTTTATGTGTGTTGTTTCTCCCTGGTAGAATTTAGGGTACTTAATAAAAAAGACAATTTTGCTTCCCAAGCACAGAGTGCCAGGTACCTCATAGAAAGTTGATAAATAATTATCGAATTGAATCAAGCTGAATTGACTAAGTTTGTTGTGATTGCCCCTGGAAGGTCAGACATAAAGTTAAAGAGAGAAAATTATAGGGTGTGAGATATTAGATCAATTTAAGCGAGAGAGGGACAGGAAAAAACTTCTGGAAAATTATACTTGTCCAAAATAGAAGTTGCTGAGGGAGAGTTCAGGGGATAGTGAGTTTCATTTCAGTGGAGCCTTTAAGTTGTGATTACTTATGGGGAATGTTGTAGATAAGATTTATGATTTTGGCAGGGGTTGGACTATATGTCCTCTGAGGTTCCTTCCAACTTTAACTCTATAATTCTATCATTTTAGCTTTTGACTTCAGCCAAAATGATAAAATAGATTATCCATATTCACATAGTCTTAGAGTCAAAGTAGAAACTAATTTAGCAGAGACAATGTTTTACTTTTCCATAATTTTTCCACATCTCTGTGGCTAAGTGAATACTCATCATATGGAAGAGGCCTCAGTGGCCAAGTAGTTCAACTCATATCTATAACAGAATTCCCTCCTGATTGTCATATCTATTTATTCAATCCTAACCTTTCTCTTGACCTTTAGTCTCATATCACAAATTGCCTGTTGGAGACATTGAGCTGGATGTCATATATACATCTCAAACTCAACATGTCTAAAACAGAACTCATCATTTTATTTTTTTTTCAACCCTTCCCCTTTTTCAAGTTTTCCTATTACTGTTGCAGGTATCATCATCTTCCCCAAAACCCAAGCTTACTATTTTGGTATCATCATCTATTGCTCAATTGTACTCATCACAAATATCTTATCCATTGACGGGTTTTGTTGTTTATACTTTTACATTTCTCATTTATTTTCCTTTCTCTCCACTCACACTGCCACCACCCTGATGCAGGCTCTGAATACTTCATACCTGAACTGTTGCAATAGCCTTCTGTTTGGTCTCCTTGACACAAGTCTCTCCCCACTCCATTTCATCCTCCCCTCAGCTTTCAAATTAATGTTTCTAAAATGCTCATCTGACCAGGTCACACCATTCTCAGTGAGCTAAAATGGATTCTGATTACCACCAGGATAAAACTCCAAAAACCTTGGTCTGGTTTTAAAAACTTTCTCAACCTGACTCATTCCTAACTCTTCAGTCTTCTTGTACTTTACTGTCCTTCACATATGCTAGAATCCAGAATTAAAGGCCTCTTTTGTGGTCCCCAAACATGATACTCAAGCTGTCAGATCTCATCTATGTTCTGGCTGTCCCCCATGCTTGAAGCATTTTCTCTCCTCTCTGCCTCCTAGAGCTTCTCTTGCCTTCAAGACTATGTTGACATTTTATATCCTTTCCCTGTCTCTCTCCATCAATCTTCCCCACTAGTGCTCTTCCTCTGAGATTACCTCCCATTTAATCTGTATGTATCTTTTATGTACATAAGTATTTACGTGTTATTTTACCCATGAGACTATGAGGTCCTTGAAGGTATAGCATTTTTTAACTTTCTTTTCAGTGGCTGGTGGTGCAATGGTTAGAGTGTTGGGCCCAGAGGCATGAAGATTTTCTAGCCTTATGACCCCGTTAAAGTCATCTAATGTCTCTTTGCCTCAGTTTCTTTAACTATAAAATAGGGATAATAATAGTTCTTACCTCTCACACTTGGGAGGAACAAGTGAGATATTTGTAAAAAGTGCTTCCCACAGAGTATAACAATTAGGAGGTGCTATATTAATGCTTATTACTCTCCCCTTTCCTTCCTTCACCATTTTATTCTTAGCATTTGGGATAGTGCTTGGCACATAGTAAGGGCTTGATAAATGCTTGTTGATTTCATTTGTGTATAACTTTCCATCAAGTAGTCACTCACCCTTGCTTATAAAGACTCAGGTAAAGAGAACTGTTGAGTAAATCTATTCTATCTTTGAATCAAGTTTGAATTTGCTTCTTTGTGACATCTACATATACAATGAATACAGAGCTTAAGTTAGGTTTAAATCCTGATTCTGAATTATACTAGAAATGGGACCTTCAGAAATTCATTTAACCTCTCAGAGACTGAAAAAACTTTCCAAGACTCTAAAATGCAGAAATGATGCTGATCAGTATTGGTAAAAGGAATTTCCATGTATCTGGGAATATTTTTGAAACTCATTTAGATCAGTAACTTTGTTGTTGTTCAGTCATTTCATTCATGTCTGACTCTGTGACTCCATTTGAGATTTTCTTGGCAAAGACACCGAAGTGGTTTGCTATTTTCTTCTCCAGTTCATTTTATAGATGAAAAAGCAGAGGCAAACAGGGTTAAGTGACTTGCACAGGGTCACCAGCTAGTAAGTGTCTGAGGTCACATTTGAATTCAGGAAGATGAATACTCTATCCATTATGCCACCTTGCTGCCCCACTGCTTGTTCACCCTTCTATTTCCCTGGGTAAAAGTATAATAGCATGAATCTTCTGAAAGAAAAGTTTTCACTAATATTTATTCCATGAAAATAGTAATTTACTGAGTGGTAATCTCATGCCATAAAAGAATCAATGAGCCTTCCAAAGACAGTGGATTTCCAAACAAGCAGTTGTTCATTCACTGTGAATCTCTGACTCCACTTTTAAAAATTCATTCATTTAGGAAAATAGGAAGGAAACAGGAAACAGCCAATGGTAGGCTGAATACTTGTGGAGATTGTAAATGAAGTTGAGGCCTTGTCCTGAGAGATACAAAACAGCATAGACATATGGAGAAGAAAATGAAAAGAAATTATGAGGAAAGAGGTATTGTTTTAGTTTCTTTCTTTAGCTTCTTGCCATAATCTGTTTGGACTGTTCATGAACTTTAAAAAACATAAGAATTATCTAACTTGTAATAAGAGAATTGGAAAAAATTTCCCTTCCCCTTTGAATCTATATGAGACAATGCATCATTAAATTGGATGAACCTTGTTCACTTCCAAAAAGTTAAATTTTTTGCATGGTCTAGAGAATAACCTAGAGAACCATTATTTCTTGGGAGAGTTTGTTGTTTGTTGCCATGGCATCTGCACTGTACAAAAACCAATTTGTACACAGTCATATGTATCACTTTTGCTTCTTTAATTTCATTTAGTAAAACTCCTTTTAAAAAACTCTCTACATATGATTTATGGTGTTTTTAATTAATATGGTAGGTGGAATGGGGATAGGGTAGCAATTATGATGTCAGACAAAGAAAAAGCAAAAATAGATCTAATTAAGAGACTAACACAGGGAAACTACATTATGCTAAAAGGTACCATAGACAATGAAGTCATTAATATTAAGCATATGTGCACCAAATGGTATGGTATCCAAATTCTTAAAAGAAAAGTTAAATAAGTTAGAGGACGAAATAGTCAAACTATGCTAGTGGAGACCTCGGCTCAGAACCAAAGACATTTCACCAAAAAATAAAGAAGAAAGAAGTTAAGGAGGTAAATATAATTTCAGAAAATTTAGATATGATAGATCCTCAGAGAAAACTGAATGGGAATAGAAAGGACTATCCTCTTTTTCACATCTATAAGCCAACTTCACAAAAACTGAACATGTATTAGGGTATAAAAAACCTCACAATCAAATGGAGAAAAGCAGAAATATTGAATGCATCCCTTTCAAATGATAATGCAATAAAATTACCTTCAATAAAGTGTCATGGAAACAGATTAAAATTAATTAGAAAATAATCTAATTCTAATGAATGAGTGTCAAAAGACCAAATAATAGAAGCAATCAATAATTCATTTAAAAATGGCAACAAGACAACACAGCAGCATTTATGGAATGTAGTGCTTAAAGGAAAATTTATATCTCTAAACACAATAATAGAGAAAGAGCAGATTCGTGAATTAAGCATGCAGCTAAAAAAGTAGAAAAAGAAAGAAAAGAAAATCCCCAATTAGACACCAAATTTGAAATCCTAAAAATCAAAGGAGAGATTAATAAGAAGAAAAGTAAGAAAGTGATTAAGCTAATGAATAAAACTAGGAGCTGGTTTTATGAGAAAAACCCAATAAAATAAATAATACATTGTTTAATGTGACAAAAAAGAAGAAAACCAAATTACAAATGTAAAAATGAAAGGGTTGAATTTAGCATAAAAGAAGAAAAAAAGCAATTATCAGGAAGTATTTACCCAATTATATGAAAATAAATTTGACAATCTAAGTAAAATGAATTAATATTTATAAAAAATATAAATCACCCAGACTAACAAAAGAGGAATATGATGCTTAAATAATCCTGTTTTTAAAAAGATATTGAATAAGCCATAAATGAGCTCCCTAAGGAAAAAAAATCCCCAGGACTACATGAATTCAAAAATGAATTTTGCCAAACATTTAAAGAACAATTAATTCCAATACTATATAAACTTGTTTGAAAAATAGGCAAAGAAGGAATACTACAAAATTACTTTTATGACATGAATATACTGCTGCTATCTAAATCAGGAAGAACAAAAACAGAGAAAGAAAACTATAGAACAATTTTCCTAATGAATATTGATGCAAAAAAATTAAATAAAATACTTGCAAGAGGATAAGAGCAATATAACACAAACATCATACACTATGACCAGGTATAGTTTATACCAGCTATACAGGGCTAATTAAATGGTAGGAAAACTATCAGCACAATCATGGTATCAGTAACAAATCAAAAAAAATCATGATTATCTCAATATATGCTTTTAACAAAATACAAGATTCATTCCTATTAAACACATTCCTTAAAAATGATAATTAATATCTATCTAAATCCATTAACAATCATTATCTGTAATGGGGATAAGCCTTACCAGTAAGATCTGTGTGAAGCAAGGATACTCACTATTAGCATAGTTAGTCAATATTGTACTAGAAATACTAACTGCAGCAATACAACAAGAAAAAAGTAATTGAAGGAATTAGAAGAGGCAATGAGGAAACAAAACTATTACTCTTTACAGATGATATTAGTTTACTTAGAGAATCCAAGAGAATGAACTAAAAAATTAGCTGAAATAATTAACAATTTTAGCAAAGTTGCAGTATATAAAATAAAGCAAAATAAATAATTGGCACTTTTTTGTGTATTAGTTAGAAAGTCCAGCAGAGAGAGGAAAATAAATTCCACTTAAAGTATCTGTAGACAATATAATACTTGGGAGTCTACTTACCAAATCAAACCCAGGAACTATATGAATACAATTAAAAAACACCTTTCACACAAGTAAAGTCACAGTTTAACAATTGGAGAAATATTATTGCTCATAGGTAGGTCAGGCTAATAGAATAAAAATGACTATTTTACCTAAATTTGTTTAAGTATTCAGCACTATACCAATCAAATTACCAAAAAAAATTATTTTATATTCTAGAAAAAAATCTTTAAAAAATTCATCTGGAAGAAAAAGAGTAAAATTTATTTATTCCACACCTATGGAATCAATGGGGGGGAAAGGTGAAGGAAAATGACTTAGCAGTTCCAGATATCAAAATATTTCACAGTGATAATCATCAAAACAATCTGCTCCTGGCTAAGAAATAGAGTAGTGGATCAGTGAAATAGATTAGGTACACAATGCCCAGTAGTAAATGATCATGATAATGTAGTATTTGACAAACCCAAATTTCTAAGATTCAGGGAGAAGAAATTACTATCTGACAAAAATTGCTGGGAAAACTGGAAAGCAGTTTGGCAGAAACTAATACCTAATTTAATAGACCAAGATCTCATACTGTATACTGAGACAAGTAAAAATATGTATATTATTTAGACATTGAGTGATATTACAAGCAAAGTAATAGAACATGGAATTATTTTACCTGTCAGATATAGGATAAGGGAGAAATTTACAAAGAAACAAAACAGAGAATATTATGGGATGTAAAATAGATAATTTTGATTACATCAAATTAAAAAGGTTTTGCACAAACAAAACCAATGCAGCCAAGATTAGAAGGGACACGAAATTAGGGATAATTTTATAGCAAATTTCTTTGATAAATGTTTAATTTCACAAATATAGATAGAACTGAGTCAAATTTATAATAATACAAGTCATTCCCCAATCAACATAAAGTCAAATGATATGAACAAGCACTTTTCAGAAGAAGAAATCAAAGCTATCTAGAGAAATGGAAATTAAAGCAACTCTAAGGTTCATTTTGGAATTTGAAATTTAAAATGAATAGTATAATATTTAGTAATCAAGAAAAATCAAATAAAAATGTAAAGTATTTTATAAAAACTGTAGAAAGCATAGGAACAAATTTAGCTTTCCTTACAATTATAAGTATTATCTATCAAAAACTATCAGGAAGCATCATCTGTAATGTACATAAGCTCAATGATTTATCAAAAAAGATTAGGGGTAGAATAAATATACCCATTATATATTACCAACAAAACCCCAGCAGGAAGAGATAGAGAAATTCATGAAGGAAAGTGATCTAGCAGTACCAGATCTACAAAGCAGATATCATCAAAATAATCTGTTACTGGCTAAGAAATAAAATGGTAGATCAGCAGAATAGGTTAGGTATAAAATAGATCCACATTTTCAGACAAGGACTAACTGAAAAGAATTACTGGGAAAATTAGAAAGCAGTTTGGCAGAAACTAAGTTTAGTACATCTTACATTGTGTTCCATGATAAGGTCAAAATGGGTATGATATCATAAGCAAATGAGGGAAGCATGCAATATGGAAAATACAGGAAATATAGGATAATAACTTGAGGAGATGGTAGGGCCTTGACAGTTATTTTTTCTTGGTCTGGACGACTGGAAAATGTTTGAAACAAGTAAATAGGGAGGCATAGGAAAATATTAGAGGCAGAACAATTGTCAGGTTAATCTCCAAGAGATGTTAATAATTGAATGGCATCCTTGCCTTGCATAGCACAGGAGCACAGTGAGGCTTCATTGTGCTATTATGACAATTTCTTGTTCTCAAAAGCAATGCTTTTGAAGGAAAAGCTTTGATAGATTCTACCAAGGTAAAAAGACTTCACATATACTCCAGGAGACAGATTTTTTTTCCTATTCTTCAAGGACAAATCTACAATTACATGGAAAAAAAAAACATCCCCATGGAGTTAGTTAATAAGTGATGATAATTTTTTTAGCCACAAGGAACCATGATACCAGTAAGTATACCAAACAGCAAATACTTCTGAAAATTCCTCTTTTATGCCCACATTCTCAGGTTTTTTTTGATCCCAGTGTCCAGGAAAAAGGAAGTGTTATGTTAAGAATTTGCTTTTCAATGCTCAACAAACAATGAAATGCTGCTTTTTGTGAAAGAAGCAATGCATTATGTGGAAAACTGAATCATATCAATACTGACATTCCTTTCATAAGAAAAACCAGAAGGCATAAGTACTTAAACTGAATGGATGACTTGTGCATAAAGGTTCACATCAGAGGGGAAGATAAAGTTTGAAAAATTAGGTGGATTAGGTCAACCCAATGGCCAAAAAACCAACCCAATAACCCATCGTATGAGTATACTTTGCAACGTCCATGATGAGAATAAGCAAAAATAACTATCACCAAACATATAGCTGCAGCCTATGAGCATTCTATTTTCCAGTGGAAAGAAAACTGAACATGGATTGCTGAATTTGGAATCATGGAACCCAAGCTCAATTCTAGCTTTAACACTTACTGCTTTCATGACGTGGGACACTTCCCTTCACTTCTCTGTTCCTCGGTTTTCTCATTTAAAATGAGAGGGTTGGGTTTTATGACCTTTAAATTTCCTTCTGATTACAAATCTATGATCCTGTGATCTGTGGCAGAAAATGAAGTAGAGGAATTCTAGGAAGAACTGGATAGTATCCTCCAAACTAAGTCAAAGGATACCTTGATATTAAGTGGCTTCGTTATAAAAGTAGGCACAAGAAAGATTTGTTATCAAGGAATGAAAGAGAACAAAGGGCTATATAGACTATTCTGAAACTTTAAAATAATAGCTGACAAATCACTCAGTACAGTAAAGTTTGTAAAATGCTTTGTCTGAGGTAAAATGCTTTACCTGAGATGTTGTGGATAACATCCACATTTTAGAAATGAGGAAAATGAGGTACTACGGTGGGGATAAGTGGCTTGCTGATGGTCATAAAACCATTAAATGTCAAAAGCAGTATTTGAAATGAGATTTATCTGACTTTATAAACAACACACTATCCATTATGAAATGTTTCCCAGTAAAGTATTGGGTATTTCTTAAAGAAAAGATTGAGAAGTTTCAAGATGTAGGAAATACCAGACTGCCAAAATTACTTTATAAAACAATGAAAAGAAGGTGAAGAAAAAAAAAACTTACAAGTAAGGTGAAGATATAAAGTGTCATAGAGGATGCCTATCTCCCACATGTAATCCAGAAAGTACTGAAAGAGTTCACTAAAGTAATAATCAAGAAATCCAAAGAAATCCAATATTAAGTGCTTTCATCCAGCCAAAGACTACCTACCTTCCCCCACAATAGTAAGAATCCTGTAGGCTTTCAGAGAAGGATCTTTTCAGAGAAACCAGCATGAGTACAGGGAAATAATGTGAAAACCTACCAGCAAATTTGCTAGGAACACCTGGGGGGCACCCCAATTTTGCAACCCTATGTTCTTGGGAGGGGGCTGGAAGCCCAAAGATCTGTGATCAGAAAGTTTTAGGGGAGGGAAGTTTGAAAGCTAGGATACTTCTGTTGGTTGTAAAATAGTTGATTAATAGCTACCATAATGTATAGCACAATGTAAGTATAAAACAAATTTATCCTGTGGTGCATGTTAAAAACATTTAGCCCTTGAAAAGAGACCACTGGAATAAAATACTAATGGTAGGGCTGAGCTTTTAAAACCAAAACATTACCCAGAAGTTATTTATTGAACAACTCAAGTAGTATTGAGCTTAAAGCCAGAAATCTAGACTACTGACTAGACATGATGAGTTTTATTGCTGTGAGGACATTCTATAAAGGACCTAAATTTTATCAAGAAATAATATGTTTCTTGGTGCTGGTCTGGACTAGAATATTGGTCATAGAATCAAAGAATCATGAAACCTCAGAGGTGGATGAGACCCAGGGCTATGCAACTACTTGTTTGTAAAGATAGTACTAGACCCTAATTCTCCTGAATCACTAGTCAATGTGTTTTCCATTATGCTTCTTTATATGTGTTGTGATATCAGGATATAATATCCTTCCCTGAAGGCACATTGATGACTTGAAATAATTTATTTTCCTGATCAAGCACATTTCTTAGAACAGAATGTCCTTCCCTAATGGGAAACTGATCGAAGGATGTAATATCCTTCTGTAATGGTATTCTGATCCTAGGACATAACATTCTTCCCTAATGGATGGCTGGCCTTATTGTACAATGCCCTTCTTTAATGAACCACTAATCTAATGACATAATGGATTTCCTTAATGGGACATGAACCATTTCTAAGATACTCAGTACCTCTCAGGAACAAGAGTCTATATCTACAGGATGCAAAGAAATCCGACCATATTCAGTCTTTGGTTATTTTCCATATAGGTTAAAAAACCCTTTTAATTATATTTGGCTGTTTACATTTCATTTTGTTAGTTGGAAGCTCTTTGTGTGTGATGGGTGGGTACATAGAGAGGACATAAGACTGATAGAAATGACAAAAGTTTGTTTCAATTCAGTTTAGTTCAATTCAAGAAGGAGTATAAGTGTTTTGAGCTGAGAGGTGACATCGTGTAAACTATGCCATAGGAAGACTAGTTAAAAATTAGCAAGGCACTTTGCTAGGAGCTATGACTGTAAAGACAAGAGGAAAATAAAACACCTTGCTTTCAAGGCATTTTCATTCTACTAGGGAAATATAATAGCTGCACAAATTAGTAAAGGATCAGTAAAATTAAGGTGAGATAAAGCACTAGCAAAGGAAGGCCTCATGGAGCTGATGGCACTTGAGCTGACAGACAGATTCAGAAGAAATATATTCCAGACTTAGAGCAAAAAAAAAGTGTGGAGACAGAGGAATTGCTGACAGTTCCAATTTATTTGGAATGCAATGTTTGTGAAGGAGAGGAATATGAAATCAGAGTGGAAAGGTAAATGGTATCTATGATGGAAAAGGACTTAAGTGCTAGGTTAAGGAGTTTGCATTGTATGCAATCTATGGGAAGCCCCGGAAACTTTTTGTGCTTAGGGGTGACACAGTCTGAACTGTGCATTAGGAAGATTACTTTGTGGAGGATGAATTGGAGAGAGGAAAGCCTAGAAACAGAAAGTCCAGCTGGGATTTGATTACAATGGGATATTCCATCATGAAGCACACCCTTGACTGAGAATCAGACCTGGTCTCCAAATCTCTGGTGTTCTGACATTCATTCTGGTGTCCTACACCATTAATCTTTTTCTCTGCAGTACCCTTCTTTTCAGCTCTATGATTGTGGTCTAATGCATCAGTTGGCTAGGTACTAATCCTCTCCTTTTCTTTCTTTCTTTTTTAAGGTGAAGTTGTTATTTTATTTGAACTGCATGTTTCCACTGGGCTGGAACAAATAAATATATTTTTACATAATTATAACTTTGCATAGTTGACTATATTGTAATGTAATTACTAATAGTGTCTGTATTAAATCATAATATATTAATAACAATTGTAACTTCAAATACATAGGACTTCTTCATGGGATAGATTATTAGCACTCTTTAAGACCTATCAGTACAGACTGTATGTGGATTTCATTTCTGGCTCCCAACATAGCCTCATCAGTATTTTCTAAGCAATAGTGAACATCAATGCATATGATTGGTTCATGGAACCTCATATTTGCATCTAGAAGACACTACAGAGATCATTCAGCCTAATCTTCTCTTTTTACATATGAGGAAACTGAAGCAAAGAGGGTTAGGTGACTTGTCCAGAGTCACACAGTCACTATGTCAGAGGATTCAAATCCAGTTCTTTCTCACTCTGAAATGGGTAGTATATCTGCTAGACCATGCTGCCTCTTAGGCAATAATAATAATTGAAATGTATACGGTACATTAAAGCTTGCATGGCACTTGATAGTCTAGATTCACAACCATATGAATTAGGTTCTGTGGGTACAATTATGTCCATTTTCCAGATAAGAAACTGAGACTTAGAGAAATAGCTAGGAAGCGTCAGAAGCAGGAAATGAATTCATGTCTTCCTGACCACAAGTTCTGCATGCCCTCTCCTATATCCACGCTGCCTCTCTAGGCAGCTTGAGTATATTGCCCCTCTCTCAGAGATGAAAGACTGGGGCCTAGATTGGAGAAATATTTTTTCTAAAAGTCTTATAGCAACTAAGACTTGAATTAATATCTTCTTAATCTGAGTCAGGCTACAAAAATAAAGGATTTTTTAGATTAACATGATGTGCCAATAAGAGACAAGCAGCCTTGGTGGTAAAATATCAATCAAGTTAGGCAAATACTGTCGGCTGCCAATTCTGAATCTCAGTGTAGTGCTGTTTCTACCACATTTTGCTGCCTCTTAATGCTATGGGGCCTCTTCTGGTTAGGCTTGGTGCAATGCAGAGAGAATCTTGGTTCTAGTCTCAACCTTACTATTTCCTATGTGACTTAGGCAAATTCCTTCCTCTCTCCTATTCTTTCTAGCTCCAGACATGATCAATGTATTAAATCTTATATTAACTGATATAACACAAAATAAGCACATCCAGAAAATGATATGTATAATAATTAGGACAATAAAACAGAAAGAACAAAAACACAATAAAAGTCAAATGAAGATTAGTCCCAGAGACATGAGAAAATACCTCATATGTAAAATGTATATAATATATGTATATAATATATAATATGTATATAATAATAGACGTTTTTGATTTGTTAGTCTTGTAAAACTTTTCTTTTTCTTTATAATTTCTTATAAGGGATTACTTGCTGAGAGGTGAGGGGGAGATAGATACATTGAAATATTTATGTGATGAAAAAGCAAAAAATTAACAATAACAAATATCTAAAATACCAAGTGCATACATTTTAAAGGCTAGATGTGTTTTTGCCTTTTTGTGCTAAATTGATTGTAAATGTAAAATAGTGACAAACCCTGATGCCAGGCATGTAAAAATTTGTAAAAAGCAAATCATAAGGTTTTTTATGGTTGTTGTGAGGAAACAGAGTACCACTTCTATCACATGGGAATGAATAATGTTGTGTTCGTGTTCTGCTCCCAAAATCCACTGGGCATATGGAGCCCTAGGGAACTCATGGGTATTTTCTAGACAGTGCTTTGATAAACCCTAAGTACTACTTCTATTTCTTAGAGGCTCCCAGAGAAGTCCTGAAATTTATAGCAGAGGAGGCTTCTACCTAGAAGAAAGCAGATTAATCTTGGCTTCAGGTAATAATATTAAAAGGCTTGACACAGCGGGCTCATCCTTCCTCCATTCTTGTGCTTGGGAAATTCACAGTCTTCTAAGAGAGGGGAGAATAGAGTAGAATAGAATTTGCTAACTTCACCTGGTTCTAGCAGATCAGAAAATATTTATGTTTTTCCCTTTTAGATGTAACTCAAGACCTAGAACCCCTACAATCTCTTAGGACTCTATGTTCACTTGGAATAGATCTAATCTTGGGGACTGACCCACGATAATTCATACTCCTTTTTTTCTTGCAGTGGGCAGGATGTGCCTCATTCCCCACATCTAGACTTTATACCAAAAAAATTCTTAAAAATAGTTCAAGTTGAGCATAAGCTTGATTTCTCCAAATGTGGGTAACAGGATCCCCAGCTTCCATATAACCAGTCAAGGAACAAATGTAGATTAATATATAGTACAGCTTTGATTTCACCCCAGAGAAAATGTAGAAGATATAAAGTGATTGTAGCAGTTCAACAATGATAGGTACAACATTCCGGTGGGTTCCTCTTTAACCCCTAGAGACTCTCTGAAGGCTTGGACTATTGTGAAAAGTAAATATACTCTTTGGATCTACTATAGAGACAAATATCTTCCCACTTGCATCAAGAGCTCACCATCTGAATAATTCATTTTAATAGTGCATTGAGCAAGGTCTCAGTCTCTTTCTACCTCTGCCCCTCTGTATGGCTTCATTGTCCAAGAAAGAGGTCATTCAGGAACTTTTCATTCTCTCCCTTTAAAATCCAATTCCTATTCCTCTACATTCAAACGTGGGAACCCTTGATCTTGGTGATATCCCAGAATTAACTCCCATGGCTGGAGTTGTGCAAAAAATCTATTTTCTCTAGATAGAGGGCTAGATTACAGATCACATGGCCCAAAGAATAAAAATCCACCTTCACTACACAGGAGGTTGGGATTAAGTAACACTGTCCAAAAAAGGCTCTTGGACCATATGGGCAAAGCATGTAGGATTCTGCTATATGCTGATGCAAAGACTTTAACAATGCCTTTGCTTGTACCATCTCTTCATGTGGGAAAGTACATTCTCTGAGCTCTGAGCAGTATTCAGAAAACTGTGGGCAGGCATGTGGATGTCACATATACTCATGCTTCAGCCAACCATTAGCAGTTCCTTGATGGAATAGACTGTATGCATTTATAGATCTCTCCACTCCCACATCTCATTTATCTCAAAACCCAGATCTACTTTTCCACATGATGGTCTGTTTTCTATACAGGGAAAGCCTTTGCACTTCCACCCACCAAAAAAATTCCAAAAGGGCCAAGATAGTCTATCATTGACCTTCTCAAGTTGAAACAGAGGGGTAGCTTCTCTGACAAGAATCCATTCTCTTGAGATTTAAGCAGCCAATCGTCTTGGGGGCAATACCTTGCATTTAAAAGAAATTGGTATGTCTGTATCCTCTAAATGAGGCTTGTAGTGAGCATTTCTATGCTTTATGAAGGGAGATAATTTCTGGAACCCATGGAAAACTCAGGTCCTGAAAGTGGATTAAATTAATCATGGGCTCCCCTGATCAATGCTCTTTAAATAGAGAACATCCCATAGCTACCAAATCATATGTCCATCATCTACATCACAAATATTTCATTGTTACTTCCTTTACAGAATATTATATTTATCAATCTATGGTCATTCCTTCCTCCCCCCACAAAAAACCCTTTTATTTTTGCCTTTTTCTCTTTGATTCTAAGATCAACATGACCTATTAAAGGTAGATAGAAGAAGCATAAATGGAAGAAAGCCCAAGGTATTAAGAGAGAGAAAAAATCTACCAACAGTCTATTATTTGTTCCTTGAGACTAACAGCACTTGCAATATTACTAGGTGTCAAACAATCTCCCTGACATCAAACATCCTGAACTGAACACTAAGAAATAATAAAGACCAAGGCTAAGACCTGGGAGTGACTAATTCTATCAGCAACCCCTCCAGTTACAAAAATTAAAATATTGTAAAGCTCAATGGAACCTGAAACAAGGACATGTTTATCTTTTTCACGTATACCCTTGAGAGATGGCACTATTCAGTTATATTGAAAAGATAGTCAAAGTAAATAAAGATATTCCAGGACATAAAATACTGAGATTTGAGGTTTTTTGGTGACTGAAACCATTCATATAAGGAACACATCTGTATGGCAGCTAAGTGTGAATAAAAATATCCAAGTAATTAAGGGCAGCCCATTCAAGTTGGATAAAACTTTAAATGTTCAAAGTCTTGAGTGTGAAACCCATTGGATTTTTCAACATTATATTTGTCTTTCTCTCTTGTTAGCTTTGAGCAGTTTTCAAAAGTCATTTATTTTGCAAGATTTGCTTTAGCACTACCTACTTTTAAAGTTTTACTACTTTCCCATCCTTTACCCAGCAATGTGTATTGAATTTCCAAGGACTCTCCACATGACCTTTTAAGAGAAAACAAAATTTTTTCTCTTATTCAGTTTATGAACCAAATACTTTCTACTTGTAGTAAATGTTGTGGCCTCAATTGTTTTCATTCTGTCCATGTTTTTTTATGTTCACAACAAAACCAATTAAATAAACTTCACTTCTGTTTGTAAACTATTTCATTAAGTATCTATTATGTACATGATGTTATGCTGGAGGATGGTGGCACAAAAATCCTAAAGTCCTTGTCCTTGAAGAGCCTGCAATCTAATTGGTCAGAACATATGTACAAATAATCATAATATCTGTTTGGATGGGAGAGAAAAAAAGAGACAGAATATGAGGGAAAGTGCTACAAAAGCACTAAGAAGAGAGATGACTAGGCAGAGGAAAAGGAAATGAGTAACTGAAGATGAAATTGTAAATAATTTGGACTGTAATTGTAGGATACACATCAAGGAATAATTTTCATTCATTCATTCAGCAAGTATTTGTCATGTGCCTCATATAAGCTATGCATATTCAATGACATTAACAAAGGTCCCTTCCCTTAAGAAACCTACATTTTATTGTGGATGTGTGGAAGAAATCTACATGATCTTGTAGTAAATACAGACTATTTGAGGAGTTGTGTTGTAGGACACTAATAATTGAGGTCATCAGGATAGAAGTAAATTGTAAGGGGTGGAACTTGAGCTGAATCTTAAAGCATGATAGGGGTTCTAAGAGGAGAAGGGAAGTTTTTCATAAGAAACAGTAACTAGGCTCTTTTGACTAGATCATAGAGTGAGGGGATTAGAAGACAGAACACAAATGGACTTTAAATGCAAAAAAAGATAATTTGATAACTTGCCTTAGAGATCATAAGGGAGCCACTGTTTTTTTTTTTTTGAGTAGAAGAGTAGCATAGTCAGATCTATACATTAGAAATAACACTTTGGCAACATACTATGGAGTTTTGGCAAGCCTAGAAACTGGAAAGAGTGAGACTAATGAGGAGGTACTTTCAGTAGTCCAAATGAGAGGTCATGAGAGCATGAATGAGAATGGCATTCATTTAACTTTAGGTTAAGAAATATATGAAAGAGTTGTAAAAATAGAGTAAATAAAATTTAGCAATTAATTTATTTGGAGTGGGGTTGAGAAAGGGCAAAGAGGCTGACTTGCCTCCAATTCTGTAAACTTGTTGATTGGATAGTGGTTCATTTGACAGAAATAAGGAAATTAGAAATAGAGGGTGCTTGGGAAGTTAAGAATGTTATGTTTTGGATAGTATTCAGAAGTTAAGATGACTGCTGAACATTTATTGGCCCAATTAGGCAGCTGATGATTCAGAACTAGAACTGAGTTCCGGACTCGAACTCAGGAGACAGACTAGAGCTGAATTTGTAGATCCGAGAGTAATTTGCATAGAGAGGATAGTTGAATGCCTGAGAGTTGATTTATGTTCACCAAGAGATTATAGAAAGAAAGGAAGGGGGAGACCAGAACAGAGCCCTGAAGTTTAACTATGACTAGGAGATGGAACATGAATGATAATCCAGCTAATGAGACTGAGAAGATGCTAGCCATGTGAAAGATGAAGGAGAGAGCAGTATCCAGAAATTCCAAGAACTATGCATTCAAAAGGAAATGGAGGTCAAGTATATTAAATAATGTAAAAAGGTGAAGAAAGATAAAGGGTGACAATAAATTGTGTAAGCCAGTCCCACAATGATACAGAATATGCTGGTCCCCACATTGCTGACTAATCTTGTTGTCTGAAAGATGGTGCTATCAACCACATTGCTTAGCATAGTATCTGGCACTTTTGCTTAATAAATGTTTATTGAATGAATGAACTGTTGGAGGTGGTCATAACACCAACCCTCTTTTATTTCAGGTTCCTTGTTGGCTCAGAATGAGACACTAACAAGTCAAATAATTAACAAAGGAGGATAATTTTGTCCTAACACAACAAGGATATGCAACAATGATGTAGTAGCATTTAACTTCTGGGGATGCACCCTCCCCACTCAAATTAATATGAAACAAATCAGATTGGCAGGGGAATTGTACCACAGCAGGGAACCAGAACAAAGTACAGTGACTCAAGCGGTCTTCAGGTGTCAGTCAGGGTCTGGGAACTACTTTTTCTCTTTTTAGGGAAAACCAATACATGTCATAGGAGAAGAGAAGGAGGGCCACACCTCCTAACATATATAGGGAGGTGGAGGAGAGAGAGAGAAGAATGGTCTGACCCATGTTGTGGGGCAATAGTGGTAGACATGAATCCTATCATATGCCACTCTTTGGCAGAAAAGTTTTAAGAAGCTTCTAGGGAACCTTCTGCCCAATTCTACTCAGAGTATCTTGCTATGCCAACAAAAGCAGCAGGAATATAGATAGTGCAATTCCTTCATGACTATGAGATTCAACAAGCATTTGTACTGGATTTTAAAGACAAAACAAAAGCATTCCCAACATCCAAGAAACTTATATTCTACTGGAAAGAGTCAATATTTGTGCACTTAACCATGTATAGGTTTCCCTGTAGATTTTGAGGATGGAAAGAGCAATAACAAGTAGGGGGATCAGGAAAAAATATTAGAGAAGGTGGCAAATAAGTTAAGGAAGCTAAGGATTCTAAGAGGCAAAGATGATGAGGAAGAGGGAGGGCCAAAAATAAACAGAAAAAAAATCCCTAGGATTTTATAGAGGACCTCCAGAATCTTCACTTTTGAATACTTTCGATGAAAAAACTTGGACCCTTCTATATCATCAATGTTCTTGTCACTAGCCTAAAGATCATCTGGACAAGTTCTTATCGATAAGAACCTTTGAACTTGTGCAATTGATTAGGAGGTAGGGAGGGTAGGATTTTCTGGAACTATTGGGGTTTCTCATCCCCAAGGCAAGTAACAGAAACTAAGCACACATAAAAGCCAAGTCCATTTCAGAGGACTCTCAGAGAAGGGCATATGCAATTTTCTCTCTCCACAATTATTTCCTTCCTCATCCACTGTCACCTGAGTATATCCTACCATGGGAGAGATAAACTACAAACTCTGGTGTAAATATTAGGGTAGACATAACTTTGCTATGAGTATCTGATCTATGGCTCACACAAGCCTATATAAACAATCCTGTATAATCAACCTGGACCATGCCCTGACCATAATCTGGATCAGGGAGTTGACAATCCCAGTTACATTTGCCCATATAAAGGGCACTACAATCTATAGTCTTATGGTTCCACTCAGTAACCTTGTGCTTCTGTGTTGTAAGCTGCCTAGGCCAAAGCTCCCTGACCATCACTCCTCTTCATCTTTTCATGCCAACCCACAGGAGCTCCAACCTGGGTCATACACCTTGTACTATTCCTTAAACTTCTATTACATCTTCTAGAAACTGCTTTACATTAGCAAACTGTCATTAGTGAGACAATTGTGCTGTCTCCCTCCCCCATAACTTTATGTATATTTTCTATCTACTTAAATGTATACATGTTGTTTTCCTACAATAAAATGTAATCTCCTTGATGGTAGGATCTAATTTCTTTGTCTTTTCATCCTCAGCTCTTAACACAGTGAATGATATTTAATAAATATTTAGTTAAATTGAAATTACTAGGGGTCAGTACTACATAGAAAAATAAAATACAACATATCAATAAACAACATTTAATGGAAAACCTCAAAGAACTCTCATAGGACTCTGACCGTGTGACCCTGAATTCAGGTAAGTGAATTTTGCCTTCCATTTTCAAGGAGGCCTTCATAGCACTTTCTAGCCATTTCCAAACAGGAATGATATGCTAGTATCCCACCCCTTTTCCTACATCTCCTTTATGTGTTTATTTCTCCCATTATAATATAAACTCCTTGAAGACAAAAATTGTCTTGCTTGTTTGATTCATTATAACCAGCTCAGTAGAGTGCACAGCCCATAATAAGAACTTAATAAATGTTTTTCAATAATCAACTGATTTATTAATTCACTGTTTCATTAATAAGGGAAGGACCTCTTTGGACACTGAGAAGTAACTGCATTCCCTATAGTCATCAGTTCATTCCATTTCTTCACATACAAATACCTTAATTTCACCAAAAAGATTCCCCCAAAGAATACAAACATAATGTAAATAACCCAAATATAAATAACACAAATGTAATAGGAAGGAGAAGCAGGATACAATACATTACAATTTTAGTCCCCTATTGGAAGCAAGGCTCTTCCAGACTTCTTCCAGTTTCTAGGCATACAATGCCTCCACTGACATTCATGGCTGTCCTCGTGCTTTGGGTTTTTGCACACATTCTCATTTACATGAGGAAAACACTCCCTCTCTATCTAAATTTGCCAGCCCAAACCAGACAAGATTTGGATAAATCTACCTTCCAAGGCTTTAAAAATGGACTCTCCTTATTACATTATGAGCCATTAAAAATTCTACAGCTTCTAAGCTGATCTTTCTCAAAGGGGGCACTGCTGTGTTCTAAAGTGCAGATAAACCTATTAAGATCAGCCATCACTGGATGAGCTTCAGAAAGCTGGTTTTCAATTTGGCTGAGCTTTAAAAGTATGCAGAGCTGCATGATAAGATAATTTGTGATAAAATGAAGATGGACTAAAAGGCATAAGGTTATCAAATACCAGATGGACTGAACATTACCTCTTCCGAAGAAAGCATGTGGTGCTTACACACGAGGTGAAATTGTTATAAAAAGAGGAAAAAAAATCAGCTATGGGATAGCTTGAGCATCTGTTTCCAGGAAGAAAGAGAGAAAATTAATCCAGATGTCTTACTAAAGAAGAAAGAGATAAATAAGGAGAGTCAAAGGAGCAAATTTTATTGGTGGTGATCTGTCAGAAACCTAAAAAAAGGGTAGCAAGCAAGGTGAAAAAAATGGACAGCATATTTTGGAAAATCAGATCCAAACAGCCTTTAAAAAGGAACATTTATTTCTAAAGTAAAACTTTTGAAAAAATTGTGTCATACTTTTAAAATGAGCAGTGAAATTTTTAGTATACTACAGAGTGAGTTTAAAACAGACTTGTGGGTGCATCTAACAAAATATGACAAGCAATTTCTTTTAATATCCATATTAGGGAAAGATAAATGGAGAATTAATGATTTTGCCTTCAGTTTACACTTTTATTGTTGATTGAATATATAAACATATGTGTAATGGGTGTTAAAATGGAGGACACACCTAGGAGATCATCTCTGAAAGTATATGTAAAGCACATTTACTATCAACCAGATGGGAACTGTGGAACCTGCTACTAGACATGCATGATTCAGAGGGGAAGAGCTTGAACTTTGAGATGATTGCCTCTAGAGTCAGAAGGTCTGATGACTCAAGGGATGTTTGTAAGTCAGTGATTGTACCCTAAGTGTACACTCCTCTGATGACTAAGAATCACATATGGATTGCTTAAAGACTGAGGGGTAGGGGGAAGGTCAGTTCATCCTCTAGGTTATTATTATCATGAAGCTGTGACTCCATGGCTAATAAACTATATATCTTGCCCAAGTAAGACTAAGCTTACGTGTGTGATGCCTTTTTAAAAATATATTTATCCACTAAGTTTCCATCTCAAATGGATATGCCCAGAATTGAAGGTGACTTTGTAATTTCAAGCAGTATGGAGTTATGTGGCTGGGAATAACAGGTAGCCCAGGAAGGAGATCTTGGCAAGTACTCCAGAAGAAAATGACCCCCCCAAAAAAAAATAAAAATTAGTTGGGCCTAAGTTTGGACCATTTCAAGTTTCTACAACACAAAGCCAAGGTGAAATGTAAAGTGCCTAGTCTGGATACCTGAAGACTCCTTCATGTTCTAAACAAGTTTAAATCTAAGCTGCCCAGGATATTTTAGCAATAGTTATAAGCTCTCATTGATTCTATTTTTATAAGATCTCTGTCAATGCATGAATCTGTGTCCATTAACAAATCATTTGTGTATATGAAAAATATTTTCCCCATTCATACGTTCATTTAGTTTCCTTTTATTCTCCATTGCAAAACAATGCCAATTTAAATTTTATAACATTTTTAAATGTACCCCCTTATATCCTTTGACCATGCCACAACCCTAGAGGAGGCCCTGACCACTTTGTAACTTACTATTACCATAGTTTTTTGACTGATCTCCCTACCTCACTTGAAATTCAGTCCTTCTTCTACTCAACCATCAAATTAATTTTCCTAGAGTACAGGTCTGCCCACATCCTCCTCTCCCCTTCCCAATTCAATAATCTCCAGGTATTCTTATCACTTCCAGAATCAAATATAAAATCCTATGGCATTCAACACTTTTCACAACTTGGTCCTCTCCTCCATTTCCAGTCTTATACTTTTCTCCTTCCCCGTAGTCTATGATCCAGTGACACTGACCTCCTTGCTGTTACTCACAAAAGATACTCCATCTACCAACACCAGGTATTTTAACTGGTGCCCCCATGCCTAGAATTCTCTCTATTATCTCTGTTTCCCAGATTCCTTGGTTTCCTTCTGAGCTCCTAAAATCTCATCTGCTCTGAAAAGCCTTTCCTAAACTACTTTAATTCTGGTTTATGCCTCCTGTTGTGGATCTCCAATTTATCCTGTATTTATCTTGTTTGTACAGTTATTTTTATGTTGTCTCCCCCTTTAAACTAGGAGAGCAGAATCTTTTGCCTTCCTTTGTATCCCCAGCACTCAGCATAGTGCCTGACATGTAAAATGTGCTTGATAAAGGCTTATTGACTGAATGGGGAGACCTAAATAAGGGACAAAAGCCATCTATTCTTATATCCATTTTACCCTCTGTGTTGCCATATGGTCAGATTGTCCACTGTCCAACTCACCTAAATTTGTCCCAGGGGTAGCTATGGACAACTATGACTTTCTATGCCATATTCATTGTTTTCTACATCATATCTGAAAAATGTTCATCTTGATTTTCCTTGAAGATCGCTGGTGAAAAAAAAGCACTATCTTCCCAGATGATTTTTTTCTCAAATTGTTTTAAAAATGTTGGCATGGTTTTTTTTTGTTTGTTTTTACTCTTCCTCATGTAGAATCTGAATTTTCTTTGAAATTTCCATCAATTCCTCTCTCTGAGTTTAAGACAAAAGATATCTATCCCTTGTTGTCTATGATAATCCTTCAAATAACCAAAGATAACATTCATGTCCATGAAAAGTCTTTTGTTATCCAGACTAACGATGGCCAGTTTCTTCAGATGAATCTCACACGGGAAGAACACAGGGTTCCTCACTATGCTGATTGCCCTAGTCTGGAAGAAAGGAAGGAAAGAAGGAAGGAATGAAAGAAGGAAGGAGGGGAGGAAGGGAAGAAGGAAATAAGCATTGTTAAGTGCTTACTAAGTGACAAGAGTTTTGCTAAATGCTAGTGGTATGAAAACAATCAAAAAGAAAGTCCCTTCCCTGCCCTGAAAGAAGTTATATTCCAGTGAGGGGAGATGACATAAAAAAACAGAGCTAAAAAGCATGGAGCATGGGAGATATGAAGGCATTTGGTGCAGAGGCACTGTTTTGAAGTTCAGAATGTCAGGAGCAAGGGAAGGAGGTGAATAAAGGCTGGCATGTTCAGGCCCCTCCATAAAATGGAGACCCAAAGAGGAACTCACCATTGGGAGTATGGAGGCAGGGTGAGAAGTCCCCAGGTGTGGTGGAAAGTTCTAGGGCAAGGAGCTTCCAAAGTCCTGGATTGTCAGATGATCTAGGATGATTATCATTGTTCTTCCTAAAATGTACCACCCAAAGCCAAACACAATACTCCATATATGGACTGAAGACTGCAGCATTTATTAAGGTTGTTTCCTTCCTAGCGCAAGATACTATGGCTCTCCATGCAGTCTAGACATACGTGTGTTCTCATTTTTGTGGCCACAATATCTCACTATTGACACATACTGAACTTGCAGTCTATTAAAACTTCAGTTCTTTTTCAGACAAACTTTTATCCAGCCACAATTTAGCCATCATATTTGTAAAATTGATAATTGAACACAAATATGAGATTTGTCATTTTTTTCCTGTTTAAAAATCATTTTCCTTCTCTGTCAGCATCTTTCTTGAATCCTGTCATCCAATGTGTTAGGTCGTCCTTCCCAGTTTTAGCTCATTTTCAAGTTTGACCAAACCTCTAATTATGTCTTTCTCCAAATCACTGATAAAAATGTTGAACAGTCCAAAGCCAAAGTAAAGCCAAAGAGTCAAAGTGCCATTGGCACTCCACTGGAGACTTTCCAAAATGGCAAACCATTTATGACTACTCTTTGGATCAGACAATTTAGTCAGGTACAAATCTACCTAATGATCCTTTTGTTTAGCCCACTTCTCTGCATCTTTTCCACAAGACTAACAGGAGAGATCTCATCAATTTTTTTTTAAAAATTAAGTAAACTATATTTAAATACGTCCCAATCTATCATTCTATAACCATGTCGAAATATAAGTGTAATGGGTGGATAATAAAGAGACATCTCTTCCTAGATCCAACATTGGTCTGACTAGACCACAGATCATGAATGGAACTAAGCTAAGATCTTTCAATAAAGAGCATATGTTGTTCCAGGAACATATGAGGCACCGTGTGCCACTGCACTGAACTGTGTGGCAGTGTCAGGGGAGAAAAGGGGGGGGGTACTCAAAAGATATTGTGAAGGCAAAATAGATAGGCTTTATCAACAGTTGGGGTTATGAGTGGTAAGATGTAGTGAGGAGTCAAGAATGACTCCTAGAGTTTGCACCTAAGGAACTGATATGGATGAGGATCCGGCAAAATAGACTAAGAACATGTAGACAGGTAGGAAGAACAGGAGAGGGTAGTTTCTTGAAAACCTAGAGAAAAGAGAGTATCTTTTAGAGGAAGGCAATCAACAGTATCAAAGGCTGCAGAGAATGAGGATTGAGGGAAGGCCATTGTATCTGACAACCAGAAAAATCACTGGTAAATTGGAGAGAGGGAAAGATAAGGGCATAAGCCAGATTTTAAAGAGCACAGTAGATAGAGTGCTGTGGCTGAAGTCAGGGAGACTCATCTTCCTGAATTCCTATCTGGCCTTAGACACTTATTAGCTGTGTGAACCTGGGCAAGTCAATTAACCTTGTTTGCCTCAGTTACTCATCTGTAACATGAGCTGGAGAAGGAAATGACAAACCCCTCCAGTATCTTTTCCAAGAAATCCCCAAATGGGGTCACAAACAATTGAATAGGACTGAAACAACAGAACAAAAACAGCAACTGTTGGATCCCCAGGGATATTTTTATGTCCATAACCAACTCTCCTGCAACCTTTTGCACTTAGGTGAATAGATACCATTTTATTTAATTTATGAAACTTTGAGTTTAATTCTTCCCCCCCTTAAAATACTTCAGATTGAAAGAAATGAAAGGAAACTTAGTTAAGGAAGTGTCTGGAACTTGAGACTCAGAGCCATAATGAAAAATCTTTTCAAATGAAGTAAACAATTGACTGGGGTTGGATAAGGGCATATTAGTGGTACAGAAGACAATGCAACCCCTGATAAAGTCCCCATGGGAGGGAGTGGCTCTGTATCAGTAACTCTATTGCTTTGTGGCATCACCTGTAACATGTCTTATAAACTTTCATTTGGTCTGGTTAAAATGGAGGTGAAAACATTTGTTGCTTCCATTACAGTGATGTTGAAAGGATTAATGAGGCATTATAAAAATTCTTAATCTCCTTGCAGGGATAGAAAAAAGTGATATTAATGTAAAAAGTATTATTCTTATAACTACAGATGAAACTGCTCCTGGCTAGGTTACAATAGACCAATAAAAGGTATATTGGTAACATGGAGGTATAGCAATTATGATTCTACTTTGTAAAAGGTCATATTTGAGCTAGATCTTTGCAAGAGAATTTCTATTTCCTTACAAAAGAGAAAGCGGAATTAACTAAATATTGTCCTAGATCTTTGAAACTAAAACTGAACAAACTGGAATATACAGGGATTGTCCATTCTCGTCCCTCTACCTAATTTCCAATGCTGTATATCAGGCTAAATTACATAGTTCATTTCAACAATTCTTCCTGATGTTCCTTTCTCCTCTTATTGTCTTTAATGTGTATAAATTGAAAACTTATTCCCCACTGCATGGTTATGTTCCCTTCATTATGACATAAATGCATTAGACATTTATGTCTAATTAAGCATTAGACATTAATACTTTAAAGCTAAACTCTACTGGAACACCATGAACTACTTATGTTGCAACATTGGATTGGCTTAAGATGCAAATGCAGTAGCTGGAGAGCATTCAAGACAGTCCTTAAACTCCCTACCTAATAACTTCGCTAAACAGTTTCTCACACTTAAGGTACTGTCTCCTTTTTGTACTTGTATCCTTATAATAGGCATTTAATAAAGTTTTGTTAACGAATGACTAGCTGTATTCTATTCAGCATATAATGTTCTACATGTTCTTAAATTGCATTCCAATGGAATTGATTTCTTATTGTTTCAACTAATACCATGTTTTTTTGTGTAACCAACTAATGACATTTTGCAAAGTACTCTTTCTTCTCATCCTTCAGACCTGGATTCTTCAGAATACTTTAAAGTACTATCCAAATCCTTTGTAGCTAATATCCAGCCTTCCCTTTTCCCACATGATACTTTCATATTATTTTTACTCTATATGTGTGTGCATACATGTGCATATATATACTTATACACATATACATACATGCGTGTGTGTAGGTATATGTGTATGCACATGTGTATGTGTGTGTATATGCGCACACACGCAAGCACACACACACACACACACACACACCTATGTACACGTATGCATATCTATCAGAAACTCCTTCTGCTTGGCTCCGGGAGGCACAACAAGGAACAATAGTTTGAAGTTGCAAAACAGTCTATTAAAATTCATGTCTAGAAATATTTTCTAAGAGTTAAAGCTATCCAAAGTAGAAGGGCTTAACTCTCAAGTTGGTAGATTCCCCATTCCTGGATAACTTCTAGCATAGGCTGGATGGCCACTTGTCATATATGTCCTAGTGGGGAATGCTTTCATATATGGGTCATACAAGATTGCCACTGAGGTCTCTTCAGTTCTCTAATTCTGTGATCTTGTGATATATATGTGTAAAGATGGCTAGATAGAAAGACAAGGTGGTGTAATGGAAAGAGCACAGGATTTGCAGTCAGAGGGCCTATTTTTGAATACCCGTTTGGTCATTTGCTCCCTTTGTGATCTTGGGGGGAAATAAATATTCAATCTTTTTGGAAGAGTTGGATCAAATGATTTCTAAGGTTATATACATGACCTATGGCAGCTGTATATTTGTTATGATCTAGAATAAGCCTTGAAGAATCCTTTGGCCCAGCATTGAGCAAACTGAAGAAATGTTTACAAAAGAGTGATAATGAAAGAATATAGCGATTCCATGCAAATCAAATGCCACAGCCTAGAAAAAACAATGGTGTGTGTGTATACACACACACACACATGTATGCATGTATGCATACACATACATGCTTATTGTCCTTCATTCTTGAAAAGGACCAAAATGACATCAATGTTAGAGTCAAGTTATAATATATCTGACTGTGGCTGATCAGACTAATCCAAGCTCAGAATGCTCTACCGCAACTCAATCTCAAATAGTCTCTGTGAATATTTGGGGTGGATTCTCTAAATTTGAACATCTCAAGTTTCTTTTGAGCTACTCCAGTTCTGCTTTGCTCATAGAGCACAGCACCTTCATTGATAAGGGCGCTGCATGGCCCTGTGCCAGTGTATCCCATGTCATACAATCAATTCCAAAGTACTTCAGAGAGCACTTGAGAGTGTTCTTGTATTGCTTCTTCTGACTACCATGTGAGCATTTGCCCTTTGAATTATCTGTAAAATAGTCATTTTGGCAATAGTACATTTGGCATTCAAACAATGTGGCCAGCGCATTGGAGTTGCACTCTCTGCAGTAGAGTTTGAATACTTGACAGTTTACTTTGAGAAAGGACCTCTTGTCATACCAGGTGATCTTCAGAATTTTCTTAAGACCATTCAAGTGGAAGTGATTCAGTTTCCTGGCATGGCACTGGTATACTATCTAGGTTGAACAGACATACAGCAATGAGGTCAGAAAAACATCTCTGTAGACCTTTAGTTTGGTAGTCAGTCTAATATCTCTTCTTTTCATGCTTTCCTTTCGAGCCTCCCAAACACTGATCTAGCTCTGGCAATGCATGTGCCAACCACATTATCGATGTATACATCCTTGGAAAGCATACTGCCAAGGTAAGTGAACTTATCTACAATATTCATAATTTCTCCATCGGCTGTTATATACACAGCCCAATGTATATACACATACACATGTATATATACATATATATATACACACACACAAGTTTTTTCTTGGAATTGGTGTTACACAGAGACATATATGGCATGCACAAATATGTACATATACACATGCAGATATATGAATACATGTATACACATGTATACATACATATATGTATACAGATAGATATATGTGGATAGAGAGATAGAAATAAAGATGATAATTAGGACCAACATAAATTATCTTCAGTATTTAAAGAGTGCTTATGGTAGTCCTGAGTAAAAAACAACAGTAAGAGTTGGGGGATTAATAATATTGAAAATGAAAGAAAAGTATCATTTTAGGAGCATGAGGAATGAAACAATGAATATTGAAAGTGAAGAAAATTTTAAAATAATCATTTCAAAGTTGTGGAAAAGACTTTAAAATTAATCCTTTACCTCATTCCATTACTACTACTACTGTACTAGCTTGAACTTGGAACTTCTTCATGCATAGGAAACTTCCTCTAACCATACAGATAAGCAATTCAGCTATTTTTGAGACTTTTGGTCTTAGGATGTAGTCTGTAGCACAGGGAAGTTAACGGGGTGGAGGCATACATTGTATAATGACAAAAAATGTAAGCTGTTATAATTCCCTTGTACTAGTGGAGGAATATATTGTGATTCTTTGGAAGTTTTTAAAGAGTAATCTGAGAAAACTTCAGCATTTAACTATAAGAAGTAGCAGTTGGATGATCAAGTCTGGTCTATTAGTCTTACACTTTCTTTTCCTTTCCAAAGAAACGCTTCCATTAAAGCACAAATAGAAAAAATGTGACAGACTGGAATGCTCATGGTTTGTAATTTTAATGTACACCTTTTATACAAGGAAGTAAATTTCTTAAATAACATCTATTTTCTTTCTGAAAGCATGCTAACAGTCTCATACAGCACACTTCATTAACATGGAAATAGAGTTTTCTATGTGTCGTTTATTCTCTAGTCCCATCCCCCTCTGTCTTACCTTCCAGTTCATAATACTTAAAAAATCTTTAACTATAGGCTTCAAAACCCATGAGATTCGAAGTGATCTAAAATGTTGTTTTAATGTATCAGATGAGTAGTAATGTAAACTTAATTTTTTTTAAAGAAGAGGAAAAGCCATTATAAACTCAGAGAGGACTATAGTTTATACACTTTGGAAAGATTTAAGCTGCAATGGCATCCAGAAAACTCATTTGTGGGTTTATTACGGTGTTTAAGTTAGTCATTAGCACAGTACTGCATGTACAGTACCGGTTCAGAAATGGTCAGAGAAGTGAACCCAATTCTTGCTGGAAATCAAAGGCTCATTATGCTCACCATGAGCTATTTGGTGCTAATGTAAATAAGAGTAATAGGAATACTCAAGTAATGGGAAAGATAGTAAATGGTGTGCATCTACGTATTTCAACAATAACATTTCCCTTTGGGAATGAAAGAATGCTAAGTCAGGCTTCAAGTAAAACTATAGGAGTTTTGTTTTGTTTTGTTTTGTTTTTTGTTTTAGGACCAAATGAAATAGTAGAATCAAATCTTCGCATACAACCAAAGCATTAAAAATACTCTTGATGTTCTAAATGGACTGAATAATTTGGATATAAAAGAGGTCATACAAATGTGAGCCTATGGTTCCCAGAACGCAGAAATCCACATGCTCAGGATTCTATTTCTCAGGAGACTGTGTGCCTGCAGAATTGGGAGAGCATGTATGCCATCAGCAGAATAAAGAAGACTTTGAGGCTGGAGGAAAGGTTGTAAAAAGAAGAAATGGTATACAGAAGCAATTATTGCTGTACCTGGTAAAGAAAAGGGACAATAGTTGTGTATATTAAAATTTATGTAGTCCAAATCTGGGGAGCTAAGAAAGAAAACTCCCTGATGTGACTGTGGCAGTGGAAAGTTAATTCAGCCAAACAAGCATTTTAAGCATTTTTTTTGCAAGGTACTGTGATAAATACTGGGAATAAAATGGAAACATGAAAGATCTTTCCCTCAAAGGTGCTTGCTTTCTACTGGGGAGATATGAAATTTATGCAGACAAATGACTACAAAGTAAGTTAGAAGGGGAAAAATAAGCTAATGACCTGAGTTCAAGAAATGCTTCCTACAAGATAGAGGACTAGAGTTAAGCCTTGAATGAGACTAAAGATTCTAAGATGCTAAAGTTGGGTGTTCTTGTAATAAAAAGATCATTATCCCTGGAATCAGACAACCTGAATTAAGGTCCCACCTCTGATTCCCATTACCTGGGAGATCCTTGTTAAGGCACCTAACTTTTCTATGCTTCAACTTCATCTATAAATTCATGGGGTTAGACTAGGCAGTCATTAACCTTCCTTTTGTCTATAAACTTATAATCTTGTAACTTTTTAATTAATTTTCAGGTATGTGGGACAATTTGTACAAGGGCACAGATGTGAGAGATGGAATTCTAAATTCAAGGACCAATAAGTAACAAAAAAAATCTATGCTTCCTGAGACTGATAATGCGAGAAATGCATGCCTTAAAGGTTTGTTATCATGTGGAGGTTATAGGATTATATTTTCATAGTCCAATCTCCTCATTTTGTAGAAGAAAATAAGGCACAGAAAGCTCAAGATAACTAGTAAATGGATGGTGCAGGATTTGAACACAGTTCTTGATGATTCCGAGTTTAGTGCCTTATGAATTACACCATAATATATCTATAGGTAATGTGATCATTCAGTGAGATGGCAGGCCACCAAGCCTTATCATCTTCCTATGAGGTCTTCCTCAGCATTGCCACCTATTTGGCCTCTGAATCTTCCAGAACCCTGGAGTAGTCATCTGACTTACTGATAAGACACAAGGACACCTGCTTATTAGTACCATCAGCAGAATTGGTTGGGAAAGAAAAGCACTGATCCTGAAAATATATACATATATATATATATGCTCCAAGAAGAGACAAATCATCATAGCTTCAGAATTTTGCTTCAATAACAAAAACCCCTTGTTTGGGGTTTGCCCAAGTGGTGTTCATGTAGTTTGAAATTGTATGTTTCTGCATGACATTCACTTCCCTTTCCATTCAGAACTGACAGCCTAATGAGAGGAAGGAAATACACTCAAATGATACATGATAGAATGGCATAAGGGCAAATTATGATATCTAGAGCTAAAAGAGATCTCAGAGGCCATTTAGTCTGACACATGCATCTTACGGTTGGGAAAACTGGGACCTGGAGAGGCTAAATGACTTGGCCAAGGTCAAACCAGTAGCAAGTAGCACAGCCAGTATTTGAATCCACATCTTCTGACTTGAGATATGACACCCTTTTCATGGTACAGAATACAGTGTCATAAGACATTATGAATAGTAATAAATGTAATTTTGAGCTGGTATCTCCAGTGGGTAGGGAATCCATGAAGGTCTCAGAGAAAGTGATACATACCCTGGGTTTTGAAGATAGTGAAAGATTTCAAGGAAGGATATAGAGAGGGTATGAGAAGCATGAGGGATAGGGTGAATGATTCCAAACTGAAGAGCACAATATGAGATCAAAGAATAGGTAGTTCCTTTTGTCAGAAATTCAGTTCAACTGAACAAGCATAGAATACTTAAAAAGAAGTAGAATGTTGCCCTTTTTGAGGCTAATAGTATAGCTATTTCAAATTTGTAAGTTGTTTAAAAACTCTTTAATTTGATATGGTCATAATTATCTATTTTATCTTCTGTAATACTCTCTATCCCTTGTTTGATAAAGAACCCTGAAAGGTAATGTCTTCATTTTTTTCTCATTTAACCTTTGAAGAGGAAAGAAAAAGAGATTGGTTTGGACATATTAAGATTTATATGCCCATAGTACATTGTATATAATACTATGTAGTACATAGTATATTGAGGTGGAGATACTGGAGAAGCCAAAGGAACTTGAACCTAACTCTCCTCAGGCCTGCTGTGTGTGCGTATAACAATATATCAATTTATACATATATGTATATACACATATATATTTATGTACATATAGAGGTCTATGTTTGCATCTTTGTACATGTATACATGTATAATATTAACAAATATTGATATATGATGTAAACATATATCATATATATATATCATAATATATGTATAACCTATTCGGTTGGTATAGAAACTTATTTTACCCAAAAGTCAAACAAGAGAGGAAAGGATAAGAGATATGGGATGCAGCGAGATCATAAGAGAGAGGGCAGATTAAGGGAAATGGTGTCAAAAGCAAAATAGATTTGTAGGGAATGACAGGATGAGAGAGAGAGAGAGAGAGAGAGAGAGAGAGAGAGAGAGAGGGAGAGGGAGGAAGAGAGGGAGGGAGGGAGAGAGAGAGAGAAGGATAAATAGAAAAAATGGAATGAAGGGAAATTCACAGTTAGTAAACATAACTGTAAATGTGAATGAGATGAGCTCCCCCAATAAAGAGAAGGAGATAGCAGAATAAATTACAAACCAGAATTCAACAATATATTGTTTATGAGACACACTTGACACAGAGAGACAGACATAGAGTTAAAATAAAAAGCTGGAGAAGAACCTATTGTGCTTTAGCTGAAGCAAAAAAAAAAATGTTAGCAATCATGATCTTGGAAAAAGCTTAAGAAAAAAATAGGCCTAATTAAAAGAGATAATCATGGAAACTATACTTTGCTAAAAAACCAAAATTACCATTGAAAATAAATAGCAAAAATTTTACATCATTTTTTTTCTGATAAAAGGCTCATTTCTCAAATGTATAGAGAACTGATTCAAAATAATAAAAATAAGAGCCATTCTCCAATTGATAGTCATATGAAACAATGTTCTAAATTACTTTTAATTAGGGAAGTGCAAATTAAGACAGCTGTGAGGTACCACCTCATGACTATCATATGTGATAAATGCTGGAGGGGATGAAGAAATATAGGTACACTAATAAACTGTTGGTGGAGTTCTTAACTGGCCTGACCATTTCTGGAGAATAATTTTGAATGTTGCCCAAAGGTTTATAAAACTGTATGTACCCTTTGAACCAGCAATATCACTATTCCCCAGCAAGATAAAAAACAGGAAAAGAATCAATATGTAAAAAATATTTTAACAGCTCTGTCTGTGGTGGCAACAAACTGGGAATTGAGGGGCTTCTCATCAGTTAGGGAATAACTGGATAAAATGTGGCATATTGTTGTGATAGAGTACTATGGCACAATAAGAACTGATGAAGAGGGTGGCTTCAAAAAACACCTCAGGGCAAAACATATATGAACTGATTCAAAGTGAAGTATGAAGAATGAGGAGATCATTGTCCACAATAGCATCAGACTGTAATGATGATCAACTGTGATCAATTGTAATGATGATCAACTTACTCTGATCAATACAATAATCCAAGACAATTCTAAAGGACTTATGATGAAAAAAAATGCTATCCACCTCCAGAGAGAGAACTGATAAACTCTAGGTGCAAATTGAAATGTAATTTTCTTGCTTTATTTTTTTAAATTTTTTGCTTTTCTGCTATATGGCTACCATAGAAGTGTTTTATGTGATTTCTTTCTTGCCATGTTAGTGGGTGGAGGATGAGTGGGAGGGAGGGAGAAAATATGGAATTTCAAATTTAAAAAAAGAATGTTAAAATAAGTATTTTGAAAAATAATCTACGCAACTTTTTATTGATGGGGAGGCACTAGCAACTCACTTGTTCAGAGAAGTTTTCATGTAGCAGTTCACCTGAGCTTTGATAAAAAAAGGAATTCTAAGAACCAAGACATCTCAAACTTAACATTAGACTGGGTGTAGAGAAAGAGAAAGAAGAATAAACAAGTCTTTCAATGTTTCAAATGTGCAACTGGAAGGATGAGCAGGTTTGGGGAAAATATAATATGTTCAGTTCTGCAGACATTGACTTGGAATTGCTAGCAGACCATCACATTGACATCCTTAATCTGTATATAGATCTGGATGTATATATAGAACTGGAAGGAACATTAAACACAAGCAAATAGGAGTAGTTGATTTGAGAGAGCCAAGGACAGAGCCTTGAGCAACAATCTCAGGCAGGCATTGGCAGGAGAAAGGTGTACCAGCAAAGGGCATGTAGGCAGAATGGCCAAGAAGGCAGAAGAGTATCAGAAGAGAGCAGCATCGTAGAAGCTAAGACAAAAGAGTATGTCTTGGGGGCTGGAGATGGATGGTTAATATGATGAAAAATGTTGAAGAGAGATCAAAGAGTGTGTAGAATTTTTTAAAAAATCTATTATATCTTCTTGTTAATCTTGAACCTTGGAGTTCCATTGGAGGTTCCATTTGAATATTCACTTCCATCACCTGAATAACCCTTTGCTTAGCTGAAAATTACTTCTTGCTGATGGTCTAGGACAAGTATGAACTGTCATGAATATATGAGTCTAAGTTGGCATGTGGTTGCTTTGTAGAACCAGTTTCAAGAAAGTGGTGGAGACAAACATCAATAGACTAAGGAATGGATTGATGGAGGACTGCTATTTTTCTAGGTGCTTGTTCAACACTGCATATATTAAAATTTCAAAAACTGAAAAATATTCACCTATTACTGGTGATATGTTCAATACATCCCACTACCCAATTGACTTCAATTTACTTCACTTCTTCCCAGTGGGAGTGAGAAGAATTGGCTTCTGTGAGCTTGCCAGTCAAGAAAGATCATCCAGTATCATCAGTTTCAATGAGTTTGTTACAAACAGAGAGAACATATAATATGATAATGTTGGCAATAGCTCCATAGCACTAAGACAAGATTCATGATCTCAAAGACGATCATGAACATTCCTGAATGGTTCAGAATAGAGAAATATAAGAAATTCTCTTGCTGGAAGGCAGAGGAAGTATAACATTTATTTAGACCCAAGAGAATCCAATCCCAGGACCAATAATTCCAATTCCATATAATAGCAATTATATTCCAAAGCCAGTAAGCCCACCTCAATGTAACAACAAGGAAATTATAACAAACTATTACAGCAAGGAGCCAAGCCATACTGTAATCTCCTCCCCCACCCCGCCCTGCTAGGGCCTTTCTGCAAACAATCACACATGAATCCTAACTCTCCAATCAGCACTCTCTCCTGCAACTCTACTGACGCCAAGTTCCTGATCTTCCTCCTTAGTGTTCTTTTCATCTTGAAATAAGATTAATTACTGATTTACAAAAATGTAACTTTCCAGCAGAGTATCAGTTCTTTGAAGACAAGGAATGTTCTTTTTTCTTTCTTTTTTCTTTGTTCTAACACCACCTAGCACAGTGCCTTGAACATAGTTGGTGCTTACAAAGTACTTATTGGATTGAATTAAATTTAATTTAATCTTTGTTTACATAGATGCACATATATTGTCTGAGAGGAGCAAGACTCTCATGAAAGTTAAAGTTAAATTTTATTTTTATTAATCCAGTTTGACAACATTAATTTACTTTGGGCTATGCTATAACTTCTTTTTTTCATTCTTTATCTTTCTTCCTCTCTTCCTCTCTCCACCCCCCAACACATTTTCAAACTTTTGTGCTCATCACTCGTGAGTTAATGAGTTTAAAAAGTAATTGCAAAAATCACATTTCCCTGCCTCATTCTTGCAAGTCACATGTTGCATTATGACCATCACTAGATAACTTATAAAAGTTATGATCTTCCATTAGAAACTATTTGTTATGTAAGTTATTTATCCATTGATTCCTGGTGTTGCTGGTTTTAGCAAAATAAGATAACTAAGCCATCCCTTGAGAGTTATTCTGCCAAAGATGGAACCATCTTAATGCCAACGAAGAACACTGTGATGTTGAATTGGACTGGGCTTTTTTTGGCAGGTGGTGGTGTAAGAGAGGTACAAAATGTCCAGCAACATATGTCATTATGGGTGAGTGGTGATATATTGTAGGTAAACATACCCTTGTTCTGTATTTAGTTTCCCTTATTATCATTTATAAATCTAACAACAATCAATTGTATTTTTGTATATGGCTTTGCTGAGGAAAGGTTTACTTTTCTAAAATAAATTAAGGTACTTTCTTTCCATTGACCTAAATTAATTTTTTCCTTTCAAATTAGCATGTACAGTTTTGTTTTCCTTATTCTAGCCCTCCTAATCATCACATTATAAGAGTATAAAGGGGAAACCACCTCCAGAGCATCTTGGAATAATTTACTCTTAAACATATTTTCTCACAGATTCATCAAGACTCACCTCTTTTTCCTAAGGCATGAATTGTCAGTGAGAGAATAGAAAGAAAAAAATAGTCACTTTACTAATTTATTATCATAACTATCCTTATACTTGATTTTGGAAATGAAATTGATTATATTATTTTAAAGATATTTATTAAATCATCCATAGTAAACTGTGTCTACTCTCCACTTATACTTGGAAGACCTAAGAACAACAGCAACATTAGCCTGAGTCCTATATATATTAAGTGATCTCAGGAATCAGTAAGTAAACTTTTGATCACGAAATTCATCAACCTTCATATACTGGAATTTATCCAAAAATGAAATAGATAAAAGAGGACAAATGAATTTTTGGTATTGTGCACAATTTCCCATGATGTCTTGCTGGAGAATGACTGTGGGCAACAATTAGATTAAACAATCTTCTGATAGCCCCAGAGAGCAGTACTGGGAACAGTGGGTATACATTAGAAAAGTCAAATTAAGATTTGATTTCAAGAAAAGAAACTTAATCAGAACTGTTAAAGATGCAACAAATTTCATAGGAGGGAGTTGGCTCTTGATCACTGGTATTCTGTAAGTAGAAATAGGATAAACCACTTGTCAAATTGTTCTTGCAGGGATTCTTGGATTCTTCTTCAGGTTTGGGTTGAACAAAATGGTCTCTGAGGTCCTTTCTGATCCTGAATATCTGCGATATTGTATTGATAGAAAAAAAATATTTATTGTGTCAACATATACATTACATTTCAAGTGTCATTATGATTTTGATGATTCATAGGGCTGTTTTCCTCTCTTTAATTATCCCCTTTTCTTCCTCTCCACACACAGGGTCAAATAGGAAGAAGGTATTGTACCCCCTCCCCAACACAAGCTTTCCCAACAATGAAGAAATCTGATTTCTTTAGAGGAAGTGAATTGGGGCATAAGAGAGGGGTAGCAGGAGGTCAATATCCATCCTGGAGTGGAAGGAGTCTTTATAATTTATGCCACCACTTCAGACTCTCTAGGCTTGTCAATGCACCCTATGAATACCAAGACATTGCCATCCTACCTGTAGCTGAAATATTAGCTTATAGCTATCTTGTTGCTGAACCATCCCATATGTAATGTCTCTTTCATTTGGAATGTTAGCTCACTGAGAGTAGATTGTCTTTTTTTCCTCTTTGTATACTCAATGTTTAGTACAATTCTTGGCATACAGCAAGAGTTTAATTTTTGCTTTTGCATTCATGCATTATTCCTTCAAGGCCTTAAATACAGTGTTATCTCAATCTTCTGAACGTTTCCCTCTTAATTTTTTAAGCTACATCCCCTCCTTTGATCATTTTCTCAGTTGTCATGGCTCAATGATTACATCTGTGCAGATGATTACCAAATCCTGATCTTTTCCACAAGCTCCTACATTTCCAGCTTAATACTAAACATCTCTACAAAGAGGCAAACTCTGCCAACACTTTAAACTTAACCTACCCCAGTCTCCATGTATCAAACATTTATGTAGCATTTAATATTTGTAAAGCACTTTACAATTTTTATCTCATTTTATCTTCACTATAATCCTGTAAGGTCATTGTTAATTATCTTCATTTTAAATATGAAGAAACTAAGGCAGAGTTTAAGTGAGTCGTCCAGGGCCATAGCACCAGTAAACGGTTGAGGTCTTCCTGACTCCAGGTCCAGCCCTTTTTCCACTGCTACATCTAGCTACATCTACTTTTTTCCCATTGTCCCAGGCTTGAAGCCTTAGTGCCAACTCTGGCTCCTTCATCACCTTTTCCCCACAATTTAGCCACCAAATTAATACAACTCTATCTCAACAGTGATGCTTTACATCTACCTGTACTCTTCCATTCCTATTGCCATTATTCTATCTTAGACCATCAGATCTCTGGCTGGTACCACTGCTTTAGTCTCTTTACCATTCTCCGTATCACCCAAACCATCCAATACTGGGCAGCTAAATTAGTCTTCCTAACACTGAGATCTGATTAGTCCACTTATTTGATTACAAAACAACAATAAAACATAAATAATTGCCCAATATAAGGTAAACTCTTTAACCTGGCATTTGATATCTTCTACAGTCAAGTGCCAATCCAACTTTCCAGCTTTATTTCATGCTATGTCAATCTCAATCCTACCATCCAGACAAACAGACTCATTATCATCCATAGATTCTAAAACATAAACATAAAACTAATACTCTGAATGTAAGGTAGTACTTGAGACATATTAAAACCAATAACAATATGCAAGGGGATATGAATGTTATAAAATACGTCCATACAATGCCAATAAAATAGGACTTCATGGCAGGAGGCAGTCATGCTATGTAAAATATTTATGTGATTTTATTGTTGTTGAATCATTTTCAATTAGGTCTGATCTTTGTGACCCCATTTGAGGTTTTCTTAGCAAAGATACTGGAGAGATTTGCGATTTCCTTCTCCAGCTCATTTTACAGATGAGGAACTGAGGCAAACAGGGTTAAATGACTTGCCCAAGGTCACATGGCTAGTAAGTGTCTGAGGCTGGATTTGAACTCATCTCCTCCTGACTGAAGGGACAGTGCTCTTTCCACTGTGCCACCTAGATGCCCAATATGATTTACATATGTATGTATGTATAGTATGTATATTGTGTGAGTGTATATATATATATATATATCATAAAACATTGCAGTAGTATATGTTTGTGCTTTCAATATGCTTAATTAGTTTAAAGTTTATTGATCAATTTCTAAAGCTACCCCTGTGGAAAAAGTTATTTTCCTTCCTTCCTTCATTGCTCCCCATGCCCTGCCCTTCCCGTGCAGCTAGGTGGCACAGAAGATGGAGCACTGAGTCTGGAATCAAAAACAACTGAGTTCAAATATTGATTCACTTAGTAGCTGTATGACCTTGGTCAAGTCACTTTGTGTTAGTCTGCCTCAGTTTCCTCAAATTTAAAATGGAGATAATAATAGCATCTTCTTCATAGACATTGTGAGGATCAAATGAGGTAATACTGTAAAGTGATTAGCACAGTGTCTGGCACATAGTAGGAGCTTAAGGAATGCTTGTTTCCTTCCTTTCTTACTGCCTTTCTTTTATCCATTAAAATTGTTTCTTAAATTCCTCATTAACAAAGCTCAGTCTTGGGTTACGAGGGAAACATTTGTAGACTACCTTAAATCTATAGACACATTCACTTATTAAATTAATGGTCCTAATTCTTGCATGTCTTCAGAAAGATGCATCATCTAAAAACATGAACTTTCAGAAAGCTAGGAAGGTTATTATTCCTATCAAAAAAGATTTCTTATTTTTTCTCATAAAATATGCATCTCAGCATACCTTTAAATTGAGAATTCTTCTCATCCTTTTAAAATAAAGATTCAATTTACAAAAAAAAATGAATTGACACAAACCTTGACATGAATACATCTGTTATATAAAGCAAGCAATACCTATAATTTGGAGATATGCAATTGTGAGTAGGCCAGAGCTGTCATTGATGAAAATACCAAGAAACAGCCTGATTTTAGACTATATTTGCCCTGCTCATTCTTTCAAATTTAAATTTATATGTCCTTTTATTGTAAGAGGATTGAAATATGACTTGCCCAAGATCACTTGGCCAGAGGAAAAGCCCACACAAAAACCCTAAAGTTATAGACGTCCAGTGCCCTGTATGTCCCCTGGGCCACATTGTGTGTTTTGGTCCTGATTGTGCATGATTTGCCTTCTACAAAAAGTTAATCTGCTAATGCTTGTTGATCCATGCTAAGCCTGATATACAGACCTCCAACAGCTGTCTATTCAATAAAGAATGGTCCACTTGAAGTAAACAGTTGTCCGAGATACGATTCCCCATAAAGCCGTAAAAGACCTTAACAAGCTTACTTACTTTAATTGAACTAATGACTATCCAAAATAAACATCCTGACACAAATGAGAAATCCATTCTTTTCTCTGCATGAAGAATTTGGAACCCAAAAAAAAGGTGCCAAACAACCCAATTAGTCACAAATCTCTTCACTAGAGTCTAGTGAATTTTAATTAATATTTTCTATCATTCAGGCTTCTCAATTAAAAATTGAAATATCAAAAATATAGATTTAATAATAATAACAACATATATACCTATATAGAGCAAGAAGAGAAGGGGGAAGGGAATGGGCAGGAGGGAGACAGACAAACAAAGAAAGAGACAAAGAGAGAGAGAAGAGAGAGTTGCAGTTTGCAAAATAAATAAACATCTAAGATCTCATTTGATCTTTACAACAACCGTGTGAGGTAGGTGATATCTTGTCCTCCTTTTACAGTGATAGAGTAACCCCCACCAAGACATTAAGAAAAAAACAAAAACACTGCCACATGGAAAGACTGAATGGGTTTAGAATACTATTTAAAATAGAGAAACTCACACAACACACAGCATAGGGAGTGATTATAAGCATATGCCACGTAGTAGTAGTAGTGGTATTAGCAGTAGTAGTAGTAGTAGCAGCAGCAGCAGCAGCAGCAGCAGCAGCAATAATGTGTCCTTCCTCCTTGCCTGAACTTTTAGGAGTCAAAATTCCTTAGTTTTTCTGCAAAATGGGGATAATAATATCCATAATAACTACCTCACATTTGTAAGCATAGTCACAGAGTGTAAACACTTGTCATATGCTGTACATGAACTTAGGCTCACAGTGTTCAAGTGTGAACCTCAAATAAAATAATAAATGTAAAGACCTTCGAAAATTTTAATAAGGAACTAAAGAAATGCCAGTTATGATTATTGTACCATAGGACTCCAGAAATGCATTCTGTCCACAAGCCACAAAACAGTTTATTACTTATTGTTGTGTTCCTTTCTGAACATTACCCAAGATAGAAGACTTAACTTATAGTCAAAATGACAGAGGGAAAAATGTAGATTAAAATGATTTTTTCAACTCTCAATACTAAAATAACAAACAAGAGTAAATATCTCAGACAACATGTAAACGTAAGTACCAATTCTATGAGCCATGAAAGTGTCAGAATTTCCATATGCAAACCCCAAGCATCAAGTGTAACACAGTCTGAGTATTTTGTTCTATCTCTTTAACCATGCTATGAGCACATTTCTTATGTGCCTTCCATGAGTTTTCTGTTATTTCCCACAATAGATTTATTGTAGCCACTATGAAAACTCTTAGGACTTCTCTAAGATACAAGGCCATTTTCTTTATTGTTGTTCACTCATTTTTCACTCATGTCTCACTTTTCAGGACCCTATTTTTTGCTTTCTTGGAAAAAATAGTAAAGCAGTTTGTCAATTTTTTCCCCATCTCATTTCATAGATGAGAAACCTAAGGCAAACAGGATAAAGGGACTTGCCCAGGGTCACACAGCTAGTAAGTGTCTGAGAATTAAAATCAGGAAAATCCTGACTGTAGGCCTGGTACTGTATCTGCTGTACTACCTACCTGACCTTCTTTATACTACGAGATTTAAAAAAAATTTTTTTAACATATTAAAGCCCAACAACTTCCATTCCCCAACTCTGAAATGATAAAAGGCTATTATTATAATTTAAATTATAATTATCATTTCACTTAAATAGAGATAAAAACCAAAACATGGCAAAGGCTCTCACTCTGTGAGTTTTTCCTGTTGATGTTTTTTTTTTTTCTCTTTTAATTTTGTTCCAAGCCCAGGGAGCTCTTCATAGCATGATTATTTTGTTGGATACCTGAATATTTCTGCTGCTTGAGAAGGCAGTTTTGTAGCATCTCATCTCTGTTAGTATCATAGAGCAAAGCTAGTGCTTAAAATAATTAAAAGCTTTAGAATTTTATGATTAGCCCCATTATAGTTTATTGAGCTTAAATTTTGGAAATTTGTCCTGAATCCAAATGTAAAAAGATTTATTATTAACAAAAATGTTTTTAAAGATGGATTTTTAAAATACCTTGATTCAATTCAATAAGATGAATTAGTTCTGCCATCAAGGAGCATATAGAAATTGAGAGATGATGACAAATATCCAACTAGGTATAATAGAAATTAAAATGTGATAAGTATAAGAGATAGAAAGGAAGATGAGAATTCTAAGGAGGTGGAATTTTTTTTTAAGTTTGGTGGTGTTGAGCAAGGATTCTGGGATTGTTTGTGTGTGAAATAAGGAACTGAGCTGGTCCTCAAATGATAGAAAAGATTTAATCAACAAGGAAAATTTTGATGTTGGGTTGGGAGATAAAGGAAAGAAAATATGTTCCAGGTAAAGGAAAAAATTGTGAACAATAACATAGAGATGGGAAAGGGTAAGAAGGGTTTGAGGGAATACTGTGACATTCTATCCATCTGGCTTATAAAGGACATGAAGGGAAGTAGCATAAGCTAATAAGGAAAAGCAAGTTGTCACAGAGACAATTAGCTATTTTACATAAAGGAACCAGTAATATAGAATTATTCTATTAACAAAAATGATATCAATGCTATGTTGTCAATGTCTTATTTAGTTTTATATCAAGATTATTAACTTAATCTGTGACAATGTAACCATGGCAGCTAAACTGTTATCAGATTTTTTCATAATTCTTTCTGACAGGAACATGTATGATGGGACAAGAATTTCTGGATTCCCATTGTTTTGGGGTTACCAAAGATAAACCAGGCCAAAGTAAATCAATCAAATTTTCTCTTTGCATCCATTTCTGTAGTAAATGATCTTGTCAGTGATACCATGAGGTAAAGGTAAGGAAGGAGTGCATTATTTGCAATGCATATGGTTGATACAAAGGTATGGAGATACGTCAAGAACAGAAAAAGATAGTCTGACTGAATTTCAGAGTGTAGGATGGGGAGTAATGTCCAACAAGGCTGGACAGATAGGTCAGGACCAGGTTGTGGAAAGGTTTAAAAGCTAAACAGAGAAGATTATATTTTATCTTAGATGAAATAGAAATTCACTGGACATAATTGAACAGGAAACTCATAGAGCCAGATGTATACTTAAGGAAATTTATTTTGGAGGAAAAGTGCAGGACAGACTTCAATGGTGAAAGCCTTAAAACAAGAACAGCAATTAGGAGTTTTGGGGACTAATCTATATGAGATGTGATAAAAGCCAGGTATAGGAGTGTCAAAAAGTGGTGATATGAGAGGAACGATGTGAAGGTAGAAATAGTAAGATTTGGTACTTAACTGAATATGTGGATATGTTAATAACCGTGATATCTAGCATTTTTGCACATAACTTTATGTTTCACACATCACTTTGAAAATATTGCCTCATTTTATTGTCATAGTGACCCTTGGAGGAAGGTACTCCAAGGAAGTACTGGGAAGATACTTGCACAAGGAGTCAGAAGGTCTAGGGTCACATTCTATCTATTCTACTTATTAGCTAGGTCAAATTGAACTTTATTTTACTTTGTAGAGACTCCATTGCTTCTTGTATAAAACAAGGGGCTGATGATCTAAGGTCCCTTTAAAATCTATCATTCTAGGACTTTTTTCCTGAAATCAGCTTTGTCTTGGGTTCCTACAGTTCTTCAGTCATTCCATATCTATATTCAATTATACTTGCAACAGAAAACCAAAAGTGGGGCATCTAGGTCGTGTAGTGAATAGAGCACCAGCCACGGAGTCAGGAGGACCTGAGTTCAAATCCAGTCTCAGACACTTGACACGCTTACTAGCTGTGTGACCTTCAGCAAGTCACTTAACCCCAATTGCCCTGCCTTCACCCCTCCAAAAAAAAACCCCAAACAAACAGAAAACCAAAACTAGGGACACAAAGCACTTATTTGTTTCCCGTATTTATTATTTTTCCAGTTGAAGTCATCTCCATGGTGTGGCTTAAGGGACATTAAAGTCTTCTTTGCCCTTTCTTTTCATGGACCATTATAGTAAATCCTTTGATCTAAAAGTATTGTTTCCACCAGTCTTCAGTTAAAATATACATGATCCCATTTGAGAGGGCTATTCTATATACATATTTAGAACCTATTAGCTTGTTAGCCTGGCTTAATTCATCAGGCTAATTAGTAGAGAGCAGAGTACTGAGTAAATAAGAAATAGAACATGTCAATTTGGTGAGTGGAAGGGGGTTGTGAATAATCAAGGCAGAGCAAGATGGATGTGCTAGGGCCAGGTACCTTAAAGGAAAGTGTAGTGGCATACCCAGGATGGCTGCTAGTGCAAGTTCTTTTATCCACTTTACTAAGGAAATAGAGCTGTTTTGGGGGACAACAATCCTTTTTTAACCACATAAAATAGAAACATAGGAAATACATAAAAGAGAAATAAAGACCAACAGGCAGGGCTCTACTGCCTGAATCAATTCTTTACATCCACCAATGAATTGAGAGAGACTTTACCTCTGAGGAATTGGAGAGCTTTGAACCTAGGGCTACTCAAAGTCTTGACCAGGGAATCACATCCTTCTCATAAGGGAGCCCCCAAAGCAAAAGCTCACCTCTCACAATATATATTCTTTACACTATTAGGCTCAGAGCCAGAAGGCATCACAACCTAACTCATTGCCTAATTACCTTATTAAAAAGTGTGCAAGCCTTCCTACAAGTAAGCTTCCCATAATGGGCTCCACAAGAGGCCTCTTAATGGGTGGGAAAGATCTTACACACTCCCTCATTAACATTCTGAAGGGGAGCAAGGTAGACACAAAAACAAATTCCCACTTGCTTCACAACTTACAAATAAGCACTGGTTGGTTTAGGGCACTTAAAGTCAAATAATCACCATCAACAAAAAATACTTAATGTTCTATCCTCCACTAGAGTAGCACTCTGAGGTCTCATCCTGGCCTCAGGGTAGCATCAGGCTATTAAAAGCTCTAGTGCAAGTGTTGGCACATTCAACTAAGCTTAAAAAAGGTTTAAGTAAGGCCTCAACTCAGCAGAGGATCAACCTAGTAAAATTACAAGAGACTACTGGGCAACTGGAGATGACATTTAGGACAAAACAACTCATGAAGTCAGCATAAAAAATGGAAGGAAGTGTATTTTTAATTTATCATGTACCTGATCATTAATTAGTGAGTTGTGAAAATTATATTTTAGGGTTCATTAAATACAATTACTTTAATCTATTGAAAGCATAGAGGCTATGGATTTTAAGAAGCTATGTTGTAGGCCAAGAATCAGCTACCATGATGATAATCCCTGCTACTGGGAGTGGCTGAGTATGATAGAATGCTGGAATTTAGAAATTCTGAGCTGATGTCTTGGCTAAGGCTAATGTGGCATCTTCACTAAATCCAGCAGCAAAATGTTAAGCCTCTGGAATAAGAGATGGATTGAGAGGTGCTTTCATCTTGTCTAAGGAGGGGCAAAAAAAAATCCAAAATCAGGGAGACCTAAACTAAACAAGCAAACAAACAAAAACCATAAAACCCCTCAACTTAATGACCATTCTGATATTTTAAAATTTTCTATAAAAGTCAAACCTCAGGCTGAAATTAGAAGTGAAAGTCTAGCAGAAAATATTTAATATTGTTAATCACAAGCAATTTTAGCCACCAATAAACATCGATGAATGAACAATGCTGCTCGAAGTAGAAGGGAAGTTCCTTGAGCAAAGCCATTTTTTTCATTTTGTCTTTCACTCCCAGAAATTTCCCTTTTTTTTTTTCCCGTAACAGTGCAGGAAGGTGAAGTTAGAACTGATTTTGTCAGCGGGTGGGATCTCTGGGTCTATAACTCCCTCCACTGCTGCAGATTGGAAACTACTCCTTTTAACCCCCTCCTTCCCCAGGAACTGTCCAAGGTGCTGAATGTTATAGTTGCTTGCTCAAAGTTACACAGTTCTTTTTAGAAGAAGATTAATGACATCACTGGGTGATGTCTTGACTTGCACATGAATTGAATTTAAATGAGGCAGAGTTGCATGAAGTCATCAGCCTCACTCTCTCTTCCACAGTCACCAAAGTTCAAAGTCTTGATGTCAAAAGTCAAGATGACCCAAGATGCAGTGGAAGATCTCGGCATATTAAAGGGCTGACTAAGCTCCATGTACTCTAGAAAACCTGCTTCAGCCACATTCATGGCTATTGAAATAAATCATTCTTTTCTGCCCATTCCACCAGGGAGGACTCTTCAAATGCTTGGGGTGGACATCCCCCTAACTCATGGATGAGTCTGAGAGCTCTCAGTATCCTCAACCTGGTTTAGCTTTTCTGTAGAGATGGCTTTATTGGGGGTGCAGCTGCTGCACATCCTACAGCTTCTTGGAGCCATAAGTGAGAGTGCCAAGGGAGAATTTGAGCCTCTTTCTGACTCCAATGTTGGCCTTCCATCCACCATACACTGGGATGATTCTCTCAATTGCCTTGTCTGGAAAAAGCATTTATTATATCATCATTAGATTAAATTGAACTGGTGATTGCATTCATACTGCTGTTCATTTAGTATGGACTTGAAATTAGAATTTTAAGTTTCCATACATATATAATAAGGCAGTATCTTCATAGGCAGTGAGGTATATGTGAGAGTAAAGGTTCTGACTGCCATTCATTCTCCCTTACCTTTTATATGAAAGATAAAGCCAAGCATTCACACTGGTTGACCTTTGGAATTCAAACATGAAAAGTCACAGAACTCTCCCAAGGATTTTGAAATAAGTTAAATGATGCTCAGAGTGAGATTACTATGTTATAATCTCATTCCAAATACAATTTTCTAGATGGGTCTGAGTTATCCTTACAGCTTTTAATGCCCCAAGGCTGCCAGCATTACACAGTGCCTCATATAAAGTAAGATAAGGAAACCAGAATGAAAGATAACACTGTCCTAAAACCTACAAAAATTCATTTCAGAAGTCAAAAAAATGAAGAGAAGGAGAAACTGGCTCAATTCTTTGTCCCAAGCCGTTATTACCACCAATATTTATATAATTCCATATTAAACCAAAGGTCCCAAATGTTTTCTGTATTAATGAACCATTAGAGCAAGGAGAGGAAAATGGGCTTTACCTCTGAGATCTCCTCATTTTTAAACTGAATTGGGACCTTTTAACTCTTCATTTAGAGATTGTTTTGCGCAATACCAATTCCTTATAAATCTCACAACCAAGATTTATTTATTTAAAGTGATTCAGAAAGGCACAATGCCCCACTTTACCTTGTAAATAATTAATTTGAATCTAGGATAAGATTGATAAAAATTCTGCTATAAAACTTCCTGCCGATATGGCTGCTAAGCATACTGTTTTTTATAGCTCCCCATAATCCAAATAAAAATTACTTGATATTCATAATGTATTAGATAAATTCACAGAAGCACTGATTTAAGAAACACTTACTCTTTTTAAGAGCCGATGTAGTAGGTAATAGGTGATTATGTTTCATAATAAATAACTAAAGCATAAGAATTAGAAAACTTACTAAGAATGATTTTTCCAGCTTAACAGATCTTAGAACACCTAATAGGACATTAAAAACTTCAAAACTTATAAATCAAGAATCATTAGGTTGTAAAAATTTCAATATTATAAGTGAGAAGACCATGTTGCATATAGTAGAATGAATACAGGATTTGAAATCCTAGGAATCTGGACTCTAGTCTTACTTCTGTTATGAACTATCTATGGAACTTCAATTAGATACTTCACTCAGTAGGCACCAAGAGCCTAATTTTAATATGAAGAATTTGAATTATGTGATCCAGCTATATGGTTCCATCATTACCTATTCACCTTAAGAAATAAGGAACTGAGGGGGTGGAGCCAAGATGGTGGAGTGAAAGCAGGGCCTTACCTGAAGTCTCCCCCAAACCCCTTCAAATACCTTTAAAAAGTGACTCTGAACAAATTCTAGAGTAGCAGAGTCCACAGAGAGATAGAGTGAGGCAGATTTCCAGCTCAAGACAATGTGAAAGGCCCACAGGAAGGATCTGTTGCAATGGGCTGAGAGAGGAGGGCAGGTTAGAAAAAGCTGCACTAACAGTGACCTGGCCCCAGCAAAGCCAGAGTATACCCCAGAGGACTGAATCACTGGCAGCAGTAGCAGTTTTCTGATTTCTCAGCCCACAGACATGAGAGACAACTTAGAAGGTCAGTGGGAGGAGTTTGTCTGAACTAGGTAAGAGAGAAGCTCAGTCCAGCACAGAACATGCCAATATATCCCCAGCTCCAACAAACCAGAAGTAGGCCTTAGGAGTGACTAAATCAGAAGTAGCATCAGAGGCAGGAGTGGCAGCCCACAGATGGAATGTGTGAAAGTCACATATTTCAACTTCTGGGAGCCAAGATGGCAGAATAAACAGTAAGTTGCTCTTACCCTACCTTATTGACTGTGAAAAGCCCAGAGAATATTGTCCCAGGAAAAATACTTAAATAGTGGACCCAGAAGAATGATGAGGTACAGTAGTGCTCTACCTCACTAAGCTAGGGGGATTGAGGGAAAAGTCCCCCTTACTGTGGCTAAAGGAGATCAGTACAGGCTTGGAGGCAACCCAGCAAGCCAGTGGCAAACCCCACCTGTGAAAAGCAGCAGGAGATCCTGAGCCCCAGGGTTGTGGAGCAGACAAATGCCAACACCAGGCACATACCATCCAACACCACCACCAGCTCCAGCTCAGCACCAGGTAAGCTACCAGACTCCAGCTGCCAGCACCTGAGGCCCCAGCACACTAAACCAGTAACCAAGCCCCTAGTCCACAGCACAAAAAGCCTGGGACAATGCCCCCTGGGCCCTAGAAGCAGAGATCAACGGAAAAAAATGCAAACAACATGAGCAAAAAACAATAAAGAAAAACAATGATGATAGAAAAGTATCTTGGTGACAGGGAAGATCAAAACATCAATTCAAGGGAGGACAACATTGTCAATATACCCAACATCCCCAAAACCTCAAAGGGAATGAAAACTGGTCGTGAGCCCAAAAAGCCTTCTTGTAATGGTTCAGAAGGATTTTAAACATCAAATAATAGAGGTAGAAGAAAAATTGAATAATTCCCTTAAAAATGCAATTGAAAAAATGAAAAAAGTACGCTAAAGAAAACAACTCCTTATAAAATAGAATTGGCCAAGTTGAAAAGGAGATACAAAAGCTAACTGAAGAAAACAAGTTGTTAAAAATTAGAATTGGGCAAGTAGAAGCAAGTGACTCTATGGGACATCAAGCATCATTCAAACAAAAGCAAAAGAATGAAAAAATAGATGAAAATGTAAAATACTTCTGACCTGGAAAATAGAACCAGGAGAGATAATTTAACAATCATTGGTCTAACTGAAAGCCATGATCAAAAAAGGAGGTTGGACAGCATTTTTCAAGAAATAATTAAGGAAAATTGCTCTGAGGTCCTAGAACCAGAAGGTAAAATAGTCATTGAAAGAATCCCCCAATCAACTCCTGAAAGAGATCTCAAATTGAAAATGCCAAGGAATATTTGTAGCACCAATGCTATACCCACAGCAGCTACAGCTTCTATGAATATGCTAGTATAGTTCTGAACCACAAAATATGACAGACTCTCTTCATTGAAGGCAGAACCAAAACATTTAAATACCAGAGAGCCAAATCCCAACACCAGAAAGCCAAATCAATACTAGCAACAAAGAAATCTATACACATTATCAATGCAGGGGCATTGACATCCCCAAGCCTTCCCTCCATTAGTCCTTCCCACAAACCAGGCAAAATGCCCCTCTCTCACCCAAGCTAGCTGCTCTGTCCTCTGACTGCCTCCTCTTTCCCCAAGCTGCAACTTCCACTGTCTCTTTCCCAGCTCTGTTTGCTCCCTTTCAATTTTGCTCCACCCTTCCTGCTCAACCCCTTCCTGCTCCATCCATTTGGCAGGCTCCTCCCACCATAGGCCCCATTCCACTCAGACTTCCATGTGACTCAGGCTCATGTGATTCAGACAGGTCATATGGGCCTATTAACAGATGGGAAAATCTTCAAATTGTATTAACATTACAATAGGGCAGCCAAATCATAAAAGGTCAAGGAATAAATACTGTAAGCAGCCAGAAAGAAACAATTCAAATATCATGGAATCATAGTCCGGATTATGCAGGACCTTGATGCTTCTACATTAAAAAATCAGAAGGCTTGAAATATGATATTCAGTAAGGCAAAGGAGCTTGAATTACAACCCAGTGAAATTGAACATAATCTTTCAGGGGAGGAGATTGATATTCAATGAAATAGGGGACTTCCAGACTTTCCTGATGAAAAGACCAGAAGTAAATAGAATATTTGTTCTTCAAATACAAGACTCAAGAGAGGCATATAAAGGTAAGCAAGAAAGGGAAAAAACAAGCAAACAAATATGTTATTCAATAAGGACAAACTATGTATATCCCCTCATGGAAAGATGATACTTGTAACTTTTGAGAACGGTATCTTTATTACAACATTTAGGAAGGATAGACATAAGCAGATGGGGTGGGCCTAAGGTTACTTTAATATGATGATAAACAAAAACCTAATTAAGTGGTGAAAAGGGATTATAATGGGAGAAGAACAAAGGAGGTGGCAGAAAATGGTAAATTACATCGTGTGAAGAGGCACAAAGACATATCACAGTAGAAGGAAAGAAGAGAGGAAGATGAGCATTGTTTGAACGTTACTCTCATCAAATTTGGCTCAAGTAAGGAATAACATACTCAGTGAGGTACAGAAATTTAACTTGCCCTATAGGTAGTAGTAGGGGAAAGGGAAAAGAAAAGGGAGAGGGGATAGAAGGGAGGGCATATTGTGGGAGATGGTGGTCAAAAGCAAAACTGTAGTGAGGAGGGAAAGGGAGAAGGGAGAAAGAAAAGCAGCAATGGGAGGGGGGAATAGGATGGAGAGAAAGACACAGATAGTAATCATAACTGTGAATGTGAATGGGATGAACTCTCTCACAAAATGGAAACAGAAGGCAGAATGGATTAAAAAAACTATAATTCTACCATATGTTGTTTAAAATAAACACAGCTGAAACAAAGGGATATACAAATGATGAAGGTAAAGGGCTAGAGCGGAATATTTTATGCTTCAGCTGAAATAAAAAAAAAGCAGGGGTAGCAATCCTAATCTCAGACAAAGCAAACATAGATATAATTAAAAGATATAAGGAAGGAAACTACACCCTGATAAAAAGTGCCATAGATAATGAAGTATTGTCATTATTAACCATCTATGCACCAATTGATATAGCATAGAAATTCTTAGTGGAGAAACTAAGGAAGTAATAGGAAGAAATAGATAGTAAAACTACACTACTGGGGGACCTCAACCTCCCCTTCTCAGAACTAGATAAATTTAACCACAAAACAAACAAGAAAGAAGTTAAAGAGATGAATAGAATTTTAGAAAAGTTAGATATGGTAGACCTCTTTAGAACATTGAATGGGGTTAGAAAGGAATATACCTTTTCCTCAGCAGTACATGACACACAAAATTGACCATGTACCAGAGTATAAAACCTCACAGAAATATTAAATGCATCCTTTTCAGACCATAATGTAATAAAATTATATCTAATAAAAGGCCATGGAAAGATTGACTAAAAAATAATTGGAAATTCAATAATCTAATCCTAAATAATGAGTGGGTTAAACAACAAACCATAGAAATACTCAATAACTTCATACAAGAGAATGACGATAATGAGACAATATACCAAAACTTATGGATTGCAGTGAAAATGGTTCTTAGGGGAAGTGTTATATCTCTAAATGCTTACATGAATAAAATAAAGAAAGAAGAGATCAATGATTTGGGCATGTAACTAAAAAAGCTAGAAAAAGAACAAATTAAAAATCCCCAATTAAATACCAAATTAGGAAGGCTGAAAACCAAAGGAGATATTAATAAAATTGAAATTAAGAAAACTATTGAGCTAATAAATAAAACTAAGAGCTGCTTTTATGAAAAAACCAATAGAATAGATAAATCTTTGGTTAATATGTTTAAAAAAAAAGAAAGAAGAAAATCAAATTACCAGTATCAAAAATGAAAAGGGTGAATTCATCACCAATGAAGAGGAAATTAAAACAATAATTAGGAACTATTTTGCTGAACTCTATGTTAATAAATTTGAGAATCTTAGTGAAGTGGATGAATATTTACAAAAATATAAATTTCACAGAGTAACAGAAAAGGAAGAAAAAATACTTAAATAAGCCCATCTCAGAAAAAAGAAATTGAACAAGCCATCAATGAACTCTCTAGGAAAAAATCTCCAGGGCCACATGGATTTACAACTGAATTCTATCAAACATTTAGAACAATTAATTCCAATACTATATAGACTATTTGGGAAAATAGGTGAAGGAGAAGTCCGATAGAAATATGGTACTGATACCTCAACTGGGAAGAGTCAAGACAGAGAAAGACAATTATAGACCAATTTCCCTAATGAATATAGATGAAAACACTTTAAATAAAATATTAGCAAAAAGATTACAGCAACTTATCACAAGAATAATATACTATGAGCAGGTAGAATTTATACCAGGAATACAGGGCTGGCCCAATATTAGGAAAACTATCAGCAGAATTTATAATATCAACAGTGAAATTAAAAGAAACCATATGATACCCTCAATAGATGCAGAAAAAGCTTTTGACAAAACACAACAGTCATTCGTATTAAAGACAATAGAAAGCATGGGAATAAATGGAGGCTTCCTTAAAATGATAAGCAGCACCTACCTAAAACCATCAGCAGGTATTACATCTAATGGGAATAAGCTAGAAGCATTTCCAATACCATTGGGGCGTTAAACAAGGATATCCATTACCACCCCTGTTATTCAATTTGGTATTCAAAAAGTTAGCTTTAGCAATAAGAGAAGAAAAATAAATTGAAGGAATTAGAATAGGCAAAGAAGAAACAAAGCTGCCACTCTTTGCAGATGATATGATGTTATGCTTAGAGAATCAAGTAAAAAAACTACTTGAAATAATATACAACTTTAGCAAAGTTGCAGGATATGAAATAAACCCACACAAATCATCAACACTTCTATATATTACCAACAAAGCCCAGTAGGAAGACATAGAAAGAGAAATTCCATTTGAAGTTACTGTAAATATTACAAAGTATTTGTGAGTCTACTGCCAAAATAAACCCAGGAACTATATGAACACACCTACAAAACACTTTTACACAAATAAAGTCAGATCTAAATAATTGGAAAAACATCAGTTGTTCATCAGTATGCTGAGCTAATGTAATAAAAATGATAATTCTACCTAAATTTATTTACTTATTCAGTGCCATACAAATCAAACTACCAAAAAATATTTTATAGAACTAGAAAAAATAACAAAATTAAACTGGAAGATTAAAAGGTACAGAATATCCAGAGAATTAATGAAAAGAAATGCTAGGGAAGGCGGACTAGCCATACCAGATCTTACTATTCTCAGCAATGCAAAGATCTAAGACAACTCCAAAGGAATCATGATGGAAAATTCCATCTGCATCCAGAGAAAGAACTTTGGAGTTTGAATATAGATGGAAGCATACTATTTGCTCTCTTTTTCTTTGTTGTTTTGTTTTGTCTTTCTCGTGGTTCCTCCAATTAATTCTAATTCTTTACATTATGACTAATGTGCAAATATGTTTAATATGAATAGTACGTCCTGCATCAGATTGCACACTGTCTTGGGGAGGGGGGAAGTGAGGCAGGAAGAAAAAATTAAAAACTCAAAATATGGTAGAAGTGAATGTTGTAAACTAAAAGTAAATATTTTTAAAGGGAAAAAAGTGCTAGTAAAACTGGTAAATAGCATGGCACAAACTTGGCATACACCAGCATCTTACACTGTATACGAGAATAAAATCAAAATGGGTACCTGATTTAGATATAGAGGCTGATACCTTAAGCAAACTGGGAGAGTAAGGAAGTTTATCTTGCCAAATTTATGTAGAACAGAAGAATCTATGACCAAACAAGAAACAGAGAACATTATGAAATGCAAAATGGATAATTATGCTTACATTAAATTGAAAAGCTTTTGCACAAACAAAGCCAATGCAACCAAGATTAGAAGAGAAGCAGAAAACTCGGAAAGAATTTTTACAACCAGCATCTTGAAAAGCCTCATTTCTAAAATATATAAAGAATTGAGTCAAATTTATAAGATTACAAGTCATTCCCCAGTTGACAAATGGTCAAAAGATATTACTAGGCAGTTTTCAGATGAAGAAATTAAAGCTATCTATAGTCATATGAAAAAAATGCTCTAAATTGCTATTTATTAGAGAAATGCAAATTAAACAGACTCTGAGACATCATACCTATCAGATTGACTAACATGACCAAACAGGAAAATGATGAATGCTGGAGATGTGGGAAAATTGGAACACTAATTCATTGTTGGTGGAGTTGTGAACTGATTCAACCATTGTGGTGAGCAATTTTAAACTATCCCCAAAAGGGCTATAAAAATGTGCATACCCTTTGACTCATCAATACCACTCCTAGGTCTGTATCCCAAAGAGGTCATAGAAATGGGAAAAGGACCTACATACACAAAAATTATTTATAGCAGCTCTTTTTGTAGTGGCAAAGATTGGAAATTGAGGGGCTACCCATTAGTTTGGGAATGGCTGAACAAGTTGTGGAGTATATGCATGTAATGGAATACCATTGTGCTATAAGAAATGATGAGCAGACAGACTTCAGAAAATCCTGGAAAGATTTGAATGAACTGATGATGAGTGAAGTGAGCAGAACCAGCAAAACACTGTACACAGTAACAGCCAAAATGTATTGTGACTAACTTTTATAGACATCTCTTCTTAGCAATGCAAGGATCCAAAGGACTTATGATAGAAAATGCTGTCCACATCCAAAAAAAGAATTGTAGAGTCTGAGTGAAGATTGAAGCATATTATTTGCTTTTTTTTTTGCTTGTTTCTTCTTTCTCCTGGTTTCTCCAATTGGTTCTAATTCTTCTTTACAACCTGACTAATGTGAAAATCTGTTTAATATGAATGTATATGTAGAGCCTACATCAAATTACACCCTGTCTTGGGGTGGGAGGAGAGGAGGGATTGGGAGAAAATCTGGAACTTAAAATCTTATGGAAGTGAATGTTGAAAACTAAAAATAAATTAATTAATTAAAAAGTTGAAAAAACCACAGTAAGTAAACTAATTGCTGCTAGAGTATAATGAGAAAAGTTATGTAAACTGAAAATTGTTGTATAAGTGTTATTATCATTTATTTTTGGATCTTCCATATTGCTTAAAAGACTATTACACCTATTAAGAATTTTTTTTAAAATGTTGTATAAAAAAGAAATAAGGAATATAGAAAACAAAGTGATAACTGATATTTTGAGTTATTTTTTATATTTGAAGTAGAACACATTACAACAACTGCTACTGATAGAAAAGACTCATTTACATTAAATTACCATATTGCTTGTGATAACAAAATGCTATAATTCCTTGTCCATTCATTGGAGTAAAGTAACATAAACTGTATCATATGAAGGTAATAAATATAACAGTGCCTTAAGAAATGTCAGATTTGAAAAGTTCAAAAAAGAAATTGAAAAACTGGTATGAAATGATTCCAACAAAATCAAGCCAATACAACTATAAAACACTAGAATGATGCAAATAAAGTAAATCTAAAAGGCAACAAATAAGATATAACTAACAAAGTATATAATTCCAAACTTAAAATACTGAGAGTCCTTCTTTTCTGTTAGCAATTGACAAAGTACATGTTAAATTAGTATGTCCTATCATGTAATAAAGTTATAGTAAATGGTCTTGCCTAAAAGTTTTAAAGTACTTTGGAGAATGGTTTGTTGAGATATGTCAGTTCTGTCCAAAGATAATTTTGAAAAACATTTGAAAAAATGAAACACTAAGAAGTTCAAATGCTGGAAGGGTTTTCTTTGTTGAAGATTAGGCATTTCCTGTCAACTTTCATTATAGACATGCACTCAAATTGATAAAATATTCAAAGTCATTTCTTCTAAAGTGTGTGCACTGAACACTCATCTGTTCATCAACATATTTGGGAAATTTGTACCCTGACCTAAATAAGCCCCATAATAATAAAAGACCTATCAGATAATAAAAGACCTATTAAAAAAATCTTATTGCCATCGCAGAGATTTGAGAGGCAGCTTGGCGTAGTGGACAACATGTTAGGCTCATAGTCAGAAAGAGGTCAATTCAAATACTGCATTTGATTCTAGTTGTGTGACCATGTGTAAGCAATGTAATCTCCCTGAGTCTGTTTCCTTACTTATCAAATGAAGATAATAATACTCACAACATCTGCCTCATGGTATTGCTCTGAGCACCAAATGAGAAAACTACCTAAAACACTTTAAAAATCTTAAAGCTCTGTCTTATCTGTTAAAGTGTTTGCTCTCACCCACAGTAAATTAATATATTTTGCTTTTTCTATCAAAATTGCTGACACGACAGTGGGCAGGTTGTGATTCAACAGAGTTTGGTTTAATCTTAATGGAAAGGAAGTTTTTCCTTCTTGCTTCTCAAAAATAATGAAACAAAAATGAATATGATCCCATAAAAGTCTTATATCATGTGATTTAAAGAAAAGAAAATGAAATTGAGTAAAATGAATAAAAATATGCTTTGGGTTTGAAGGGGATTTACTAACACATGCTGCTGTCACTCATTATTATTTCATATGGCATTGATGGTTCATTTTAGCCTCACCTATATTTGCAACATTTCTGGCCTGGATCTTTACATTTTAATGCCTGCTTCACGAACAAGATGGGGTTTCCTCTGTGTTTCATCACTTTGTCATCTTGATGTTTCCTAGCCAAGAAGAGGTTGTTACATATGCCTTACTTCCCTTTTCAAAACCCAGCAATATGTTTTGTCTGAAGTCACTTTGAAATCCCTTCACTGTGAAGCCTGTGGGGAGATATGCCAAACCTCAGTGGGGAAATCACTCCAGATACTCCTCCAGATACTCTATCTTATTTTCATTTGGCTATGTTTGCATATATTATCAGGAATCAGTGTGCCTACTCTTTGTATTGGGATTAATATGCATTACAATCAAGGAAAGGTGAATAAGTTGGCAGATGGGTCTGCAAGAGCTCCATGCTTTCTTTATGGGCAAAAAGCATGAAAAGAATGCAGGCAAATATTAACATCATCTTCATGGAAGTAGAAGAATTGTTTTATTCTGAGGAATTATTTTATTATTATTATTGTTAAGCAATAATAATCTCTTTGTACCAGTGATAATGATGTGACAATGACCATATTGAAACCTGACCATTTTCTCTTCCATGAAAAGATAAATTCAGTGTGAATAATGATTATTTCTTTTTATTCTTTCAGTTTGTTTCCCCTAGCACCTAGAAAAGTGCCTGCTACATAGCTGTTGCTTGATAAATACTTTTTGATTTGAATGACTGATTACAGAGTGTTACCTGTGATCACTCAAATATATTGTCAATTCACAAAAACTTAACAAATATTTCTTATTTGATATTGATAACCCAATTGCTCAAAAGTTCAAAGTTTCAGAGAAAGAAAAAAAATCTTTCAAATTATGGAGAGCTGGGCCAAGGAGATGGAAATCATGTGGTAATAGGACAAGATACACATTGTCTTGTTCCCTTCTATGGTTATACTGAGGAAGCTTGCAGTGAGATGACAAAGGATGAGTTTCCATTGTCATATTTTCATTCAACTACACAAAAAAGGTATTTTAGTCACCTTCTTAGAAGACTGAATATAAAGCAATAATAGCAAAATAGTTTCCCGGGACTATTTCTATCTGAACTCAATTGAAAAAGAAAAGAATAATAAAATTAATAACAAATATAATAGTGACATTATGAAAGAAAAATAATAATGAGAAGCATTATGGGATAGCGGATAGAGAGTTAGCCTCAGAGTTAGGAAAATTTGGGTTCAAGTCAAGTCGTTGACACATACTAAGTGTATGACATTGGACAACTTGCTTAACTTTCAATGCCCTCAAGAAATTCCCCTAGACTATAAGTTACAGATCTAATGACATTAAATTGGCAGAGGGAGTTTAATTAATTCCTCAATTAGATTTCTCTATATCAACAAAATCATCAGTTTCATCCAAAATAATAATCATACCAACAACAAGAACTAGTCTTTAAAATTGTCAAAGTACTTTATATTATCCCATTTGAATATCACAACCATCCCATGAGGTTCATTAGATATTATTATTATTATTATTTCTAAAATCTAGCGTTTATATAGCACCTTAAAATGCTTTGAGAATATTATCTCATTTTATCCTCCCAACAACCCTGAGATAGGGGTTATTACCATGTTCATTTTTACAAATGAAGAAACTGGGTCAGAGAGCAATTAAAGGACTTTACCAGAGTCACACATCTAGCATCTGAGGCTAGAATAGAACTCAGCAATTCAAACATCTAGTCTAGCACTCTCCTCTGGTCCACCCAGGTGCCTTTTAAAAATGAGAAAATTCATGTCCATATAAGTGAAGTGGCTTTCCTATGTAAGTATTAGAGGTAGGATCTGAATCCAGGTCTTCCAATTCCAGTATGCTAATCATTTTTATAGGTTATGCTAATTATGTTAAAGATGCAGGGTGGAGTTATTATTTTGCTGATATAGGGAAACCTAGAAAACTCCCTCTGGCAATACAGACTGGGACCTTCTCTGTACCTTAGGTCTTAGAGGATTACCTGGGAAGCTTGGAAGTCAAGTGACTTGCCCAAGGTCACACTACCAGTATCTATTAGAAGCATGAATTGAACTCAGGTCTTCCTTGCTCCAAGACTAATGGGAGCTTGACTCAGTAGATAGAGTTGGCATCAGGGTTAACAGTGAATGAAAACATACAATTGAAAAAGGATTTATCTAGTGATTATTAGGTGTGAATTCCAAGTGCAATAAGCAATTGGAATATACATTTTTAAAATGAGACAGTCCTTTAACCCAAGGAGCTTCTTTTCTAATGGCAAAAGATAGCATGTATAGGAAAGTGGTGTCTACGGAAGGGAGTTTTGGTCTGCTGAGTCCTGAAGGCTACTTCCATTTACCTCTAGGATTCTATAATTCCCTCAATTTTTCCTCTCCACTCCATACCCAGCCCTGATCTTGGATCACAAAAAGAATACTGATTTTAATACCATTCTTGACCTTCATCTCATCAACTGTGTCTGAACTCCAGTCCCAGCCTATCTCCTAGCCCTGGACTGACACTTACCAGGCAATTCACAAATATTTTCAAGTAGAGACTAGCCAAAAGGATGTATATGAAATTATATTGCCCCTCCCAACTACTTGGATACCTCTGGCAAAAGGGGTTTCCTCACCATAGGTACCCCATACCAATGTGATCATAGATTCCAACTCCTCTCCTTTCCCCCTCCCCAAAAAAATAATTTTCAAGCTTCAATGGCTCTATTGAAATGTTACCTATTTTCAGTCAAAGCGTTTTACACATTTTGGATCATTTTTATAAAAGGCCATATGATTCTGAATCACAGGACTAGAAATCACTTTTTTTATCACATGGTATAGTCTTCTTTCAATTTTATGGGCCAGGAGTAACTTTTGTTTGCCTAAAATGTGGAACATGAGGTATTTATTTCTGAAGCAATGTATGATGATTCCAGCTTTTGTATCTGAAGAATATGTATTTAGAATGGGAAAGAACCTGAGAGGTCATCTAGATCAACAGTTTCATGTGACAGATAAGGAAACTGAGATGCAGAGAAGTTATGTGATGTGCCATACAAGTGACAAGTGGCAGAGCTGCTGTTCAGTCACTGACTACAAATTCATCCCTCTTTTTTCTGTCACCTTGTCACTAATTTGAATGAAGTTTTTGTTTGTTTATTTTGTTTTTGCTTGGAGAAGAGGAGAAGGCTACAGTAGAAAGATGAACTTTGAGGGTTTACTGAAAATAAACAGGATTATTTGTCCTTAGCAGAAAACAAGAATTAGAGTTCAATGAGAAAAACAAAAGAAAAGCTAATAAAAGATTTGGGATCCTTAAGAATTTTACATTTTTCTTCTGAAGTCATCAGAAGTTATAAGCCATTAAGAAGGGAGTGGCAAGGGGCAGTATGGTATAATTGATCCAAGACTAGCCATAAAGTCAGTAAGGCCCCGGGATGAAAGTCTGCCTTTGACAAACACTGTCTATTTGACCATGAACAAATGAGTCACTTTTCCTCTCTGAACCTTGGGCAACAATCTAAGGTTGTAAATTACAAAGAAGTTGCACATCTATATTGATGAAAAGAGTTTTCACAGTGGGAGTTCCCCATACTGATAAATCACAATTCTAGTTTTAAAAAAAAGAAAATGAAAAAATAATCCCTCATAGTCCTTTTTGCAGCATTCTGTTCATAAAAACACTTTACTTTTTACTTTTTAAAAAAATATATTCTGTACTTAAGAAATAAAAAAAAATTTCCATAACCTAGTAGAATAAAAACAAAGATGATTGTACATGAAACAGCAAATCCATTGTGTACAACTTGTTGTTTTTTAAAGTACATAATAAAGTTATCATATATTTTGTTTCCTTTTTTTCTTCTCCCCCATTCTAAAGATGGCTGCCATTAGACACAAATGTGTGTGTGTGTGTGTATGTGTGTGTGTGCGCATGTGTGTGTAAAACTATTCTATATATCTATTTATCAGGTCCCCCACCATGCAGATAGCACCTTCTTTCATATGTCCTTTCTAGTTAATGTGGGTATTTTTAATTGTCAAAATGACTTAGTCACTCAAAGTTGTTTTTAAAACAATATTGGTGTTACTGTATATTTCTGAACACTTTTTGAGAAAAAAAAATGCTTGATTCTCCTAAGATGTCAACTTCCATGAAGGCAGATACTATGGCTCATTTATCTTTGCATCTAACCACCTAATAACTAGCGCAGTGCTCTCTATATAGTAGGTGTTCAATGAATAAGCAATTGTTCACCTTGATAAAGATAAATAAAATTTACAATAATGAAATAATAGGTATACCACTTTAATAATTGTAATAATAAACTACAATTTGTATAGCACTTTAAGGTTTGCAAACCGTTATACATATACTATCTTTTTCACCTTCCTGATAATCCCATGAAGTATTCAAGGGAATTGGGGTCAAGACAAGGTGGGATCAAAGAGGACCTTTGACACCAATTGTGCGGCCATTGGCAAATTGCTTAACCATTTTGACTTTCAGTTACTGGAAAATAGTGATTATAATAATATCAGAAGTGTAGTGACTCAAGGTTGCCATGAGGCTCAAATGATGTAATATATGTGAAGAATAATAAAAACTTGTGAATACTATATAAATGCCAATTGTTACTATTCTGAAAAATAGCACCCATCAACCCCAACCCTAGAGGGGATGAGAGGTAGAAGTTTGCTTACTTTCCTCCTGCAAGATAAGTAAGTTCTCTCTTCCCCTGAATTATTCTTATTTTTTTCTTAATGTATTTTCTGTTATTTTTTAGTTATGAGGTATATTAATATTTCTATATGATAGATACCTAGTAATTGCCTTTTCAAAATTTAAAATGCATATTCGGCCAGCCTGAATACAACAAATAAAACTTGAGATTTTTAGGTTAAAAAAATAGCATATCACTATATTTGCATGTTTAACTTTTGCCAGGGACCTGAAAATGGCATTTATTGCCTTCTAAAGGGGCCTAAACTCTATCCTCTCCTATAGGAGTATTAGTGAATTATGTACGCAAAAATGTCTAAATTAGAAATAATGAGTCCAGAGAATTAAATATGTCAACAGAGAGCTTATAGGGTAAGAGGAATACATTACACAGGAAAGACCATGAGAAGAGTAGCTGGTTATTGCAGTTTAATATACTAAGTCCATGAATAATTTAAAAAGGAAAATATATCTCTCAGAAAATTGGTAATCCTGAGCAAGTAGACTTTTAAATGATTTTTTATAATGTTTTCCAGTAATCTGGTGGGACAGACAGTGCTTGGTAAATTCATGGTATGGGGATTAGGGTAGGGACTAGGCCTGTGATTTCATTGCTACAGAAAACTGTCTAGGTGTGTCACAGGTTTAAATCTAGGTTTTCTTATTTATCAAGATGGCCCATGATCCATTAACCATGCTGCCATGATTTTATATAAAGTATAATGTTTACATGTTGATGTTACTTTAGCAATTAATGACATGGACATTCAGATTGGTAAGAATAAGTACAACCAATGAAAGGAATCAATAATTAGGCAAGATGAGTACATGAATTTCTGACCTTAGTAAAATACATGAACCTGAGTTCCATTGCAAAGAATATATAGAGAGCAGAAAAACATGGGAAATAATAGATAAATGTGTATGTTTATTGCTTTACATTTTATGAAACATTTATCTCTCAATTGCTGCTACCTTCAGGCTAACTAACTGTGAGGAAAAAAATATTGTAGAGAATAGAAATAGGAAATGTACTATTTGTCTGAAATTACACTGATTTTGCAAACTTAAGTACTATGCAAATTAAGAGGCATTTATTGAGTGCTTGCTACAAGTCAGCCACAGTGCTAAGTATTAGCAATACAAATACAAAAGTTCCTGACTTCAGAGAGTATTTATTCTAATGAGAAGACAACACTTATTGGCTACTAGTGAACAGAGAAGAGAGTTTTTGTTTGGGGAGCCACAGTGATAGTAGAGTTGATCTGTTCTAAGGTGTATGCATTCAAATTCATATGGCATGATTAATAAAGAGTATGAACTAAACATCCTAATTCAAGGAACTAAATTTTAATTTGTAGACATTACTCTTCTTGTGAGAAAACCCAGGGAGGCAGGAAGAGAAACACCGTGGAGAGGATTTGGGTGAGAATGAAAGGACAGAGAAAGTGACCTGATATTGCCATAGGCAATGCTACTGCCTTCCCAAACAGAAAGAATAATTAGAGGAAGATTCTGAGAAATGGGTAACAAATTTGTCATGGAAGTGTGAAGAGTTGCCCCCCAACCCAAATATTCTTAATGATATTGGAGGGTCTAAACATTGCTGCAGGAATCTGAAAGCCACCTCCCAGTATGGTACCCATATGTATTAATACATAACTGGTGGGCCTCTGAAGATTGACATTGCTTCCTGATGAGCAGCTGACTGAAACTCAGGAGGGTAGACTCATTTCAGAGGACTCATCCCCTATGTTGTCTGTAAGAGTGAGTTGTAAAATCACTTGTTTTCTGTCCTTTTTGATTTTCCTGAATTTTCTTCCTTCCTTTGCCATTCAGATAAAAGAACAGTAAGAAAAAATAACATTTCCATTTCTACCATCTTTTCCACCCACCAGAGATCAAGAAACTGTGGGTGAGTGGTTATTGTTGCCCAAGTAAGACTGACAAGGGAGCTCTTGAACCTCCATTTCTCAGTAGTCTTCTACAGCCTTTTTTTCCTTTTCCTGAGAGGAAGAGGAGGAAGAAGAGGAGGTGGAGAAAGAGGGGAGGAGGAGGACCATCTTTCTCATTGTTAACAAACTATCCAAGATTATTCTAACCCAAGTCATCTGAAAGGGTTATATTAGGCTCACTTTCATAGTTAAAAATTTGATCACTTATGCACCTCCCTATTTTCTGGTGCCTGAAAAAGCACCATCATTTAGTGGAAAGAACATGGATTTGTAATCAAAAAATGCAGAATCAAATACTGTTAATAGTACTAGTACATGTTACTTGTATTTTCGTATATTGTCTGATGGCATTCTGGTGCATTGCCTGGGTCTCAGTTTAGTCATCTAAAATCTGTTATTGTTGTTATTATTATCTTTAACATGATTATTAATAAAGATAATAATAGCTAAAATTTAAATTGTACCTACTATGTGCCATGTACTATGGTAAACACTTTATATATATTATTTTACTTGATACTCATGTTAACTCTGGAAGGTAGGTGCCATTATTATCCCCATTTTATAACTGAGGAAACTGAGGAAAACAGAAGTTTAATGACTTACTAAAGGTCACACAGCTTGTGTGTATCTTAGGCTGGATTGTAATTCATGTCTTCCTGCCTTCAGGTCCAGCACTCTGTATGTTGTACCACCTAGCTGCCTAAGTAAAAGTTAAGTTAGATTATCTCTAAGGTCCTTAGAATTCAAAATTTATGATCCCATGTGTTTCACATTTAGAGATAAAAGCCTTCAATTTCAAATGCTTAATTGAAATCACTTTTTAGTATTAATTAGTTTTAGTCAAAATATAATGCACTGATTAATCACCAAAGAAAAAAAAGATTAATACAAGGATTGAGTCACTTTCATGGTTATAGAAATGCCAGGGACTTTACAATTCATCTTAAATACACCCCATTCATTTCACAGATGAAGAACTGAGGCCGAGACAGGTTAAGAGATTTACCCAAGGTCATATAAGTAATAAGAAGTAAAGGTGGGATTTGAATCCAAGTCTTTTAATTTCAAATACATCCATACTTTCCATCATGCCCTAATACCTCCCCTGAATTAAATATTTTTTATTGATCATATTAAAATCTTCCATCAACAAAACAAGTGCTAGGCTTTTTTGTATACAAAGTTTTGGGATGTAAAGGATCATAGTCATAGAATCATAGATTTAGAGTTAGAAGAAACAGTAGAGGGCATCAAATTCAAGCTCCTCATTTTACAGATGAGAAAATCAAAGAAGGGAAATGTCAAATCACTTGTCCAGGGTCACACATGCATTAAGTCTCTGAAGTGGGATTGGAATTCTTCCCACCAGCCTACACTACACTGCAAAAGAAGACACTACTGAGAGAATAGAGAAAAATGAAGGCAATCTTTGATGAAGTCACAATTTTACCTTCAGAGAGTTCTGTCTACCAGCTACTGAGCAAGTGACAGCATGTATGAATATATTTTTGTCATACAATTAAAAAGACAGAGCACTGCATCTAATGAATCATGAATTTGTTTTATTTTTAAAGGCTAATTTCTTTTCCAGTGGAATTGTTCCTTTAAGATATTAATGCATACTCTGACTATACTAACAAATCTCTATTTAAAAATATTTCATAATTTAGTTCACCTGCACTTCTCTATCCCTTAATTATCCAAATTAGTGAGTCTTTAATATTACATGAAAGATACAGAGGAAATACTTGCTTGAGGAAAACAGCATCTCTCAAAACAGGATGAAGATATGGGCTTTACCTAAAACAATTTCAGTTTTGTCAGATCATCAGAAATGCCAAATGGCCTGCCATCACCTTCTGGGACCTCTTCAATGAGCAGTAATGAAAAGAGGTTTCCTGCTAGAATATGCACAAATGAATCATCAGAGTCCTGTTAAAATTGTTGACAGATTTAAAAGACTCAGCATGGCTCTGCTTGTTCTAAAGGAACTCACTGAATACAGCAAACACTTAAAAAGACATACAATGCATCTAGCTAAGGTTGCACACATCAGAAACTATGAGAAGACATAAAATAATTCTGAGGTTTTCCTATAAGAATAGTTCATGTTTATTTAGCACTTTATGGCTTATAAAATGTTTTCCTCACAATAACCTTTTTAATCAGTTTTGAAAGTATCATCATGTCCTTTTGGTAGATGAGGAAAATTGACACTAATACAGGTAAACTAACTGGCCTACATTCATATGGTTAGTAAAGGTCAGAACCAGAAAATAAACTCAGGTGTAAAGAAATGCATGAATATAATGAGGAGTTGATTCATGCTTTGGGGAGGGAATTAGATAAGTTTTAAGATTCCTTTCAAATTTTAGATGCTACGACAATTTAACATAAAGACCTTAAGGGCAAGGAGTATTTTGTTCTTGTCTTTGTGTCTCTAGTATTTAGTACGTGGTAGACAATAATAAGTGCCTATTTAATAATCTCAGGCCATATGATAAATAGATTTTAAAATTATGGAACTAAATCCTAAACAGATAGACAGCATTTCATAAAGCAACAGGAAAGGCTACACACTGTGGTAAAAGGAATATTTATCAGGGTCCCTGGTGGAACCTAGGCCATGTCTTTTCCTCTAAAAGTTATTTTAAACCATCCCCAATGCATAATTTATTTCTTGGTCATCTGATAATCCAAAAAAGCTAATAGGTGCTCCAGATGGACCTTGCTGCTAGACTGGTGAATCACCATGGTTGACACAGAAATAGGAGAGCTGTGCTCAAATAGTTTATGAATGTCTCATTTTATTCCATTCAAAGCCAAAGTCTCAAACCAGCCTTGCCAGGCATGATTTATCACACATGCAGCTGGTTTTATAGAATGTAACTCATATTAGTTTACTTCTAGATGAAAACTGAATAATGGTGAATATCCAGTATTGCAACCATGGGTGACATCTACACAAACTTAACCAACTATATGTCAGCAAAAAAAAAAGCATTAAAACTGTTGAGTCAAATGAATTTGTTTACAAAAACAGAAGAAATGGTTCCTGAAGACCAAAATTAGATCAGACCATAAGTACCAAAAATTTTACATTTAATCTGTGATTTCTGGCAGCCATCCAGAAATATCATCCTAAAAGAACCTGGAGTTTTTATCTCATGTAGATTTTGAAAGGAAACAGTAGAACTGGCACTATATCACTGACAACTGCAAAAAAAAAAAATAGCCCCCAATGTATAACTAAAAAAGTAAAATTAGTGTCCAGAATTATCCACCAGAACATTATTGTTTTTCACAAACTAATGACAAATTCCCATACTATCCAATTAAAACCATATGACATTCTTGAGAAATTAGTTAGTAAACAGAATCTCAGCTGAAACTGTCATCTACAATTTCTTGGACAAAACACTGACCCACAAAATTTTAAGAAAATATTTTTAAATTATTTTTATTGATACATGTTTACTTTGCCATCATCTCCATTTCCCCCATATGTTTCCTTCTTGCTACCTTCCAGAGAGCCATTCCTAATAACAGTGATTTTTTAGAGATAACAAAATCAGCAAACCCATTCAATACATTTAACAACTCTGATATTTTATGTAATGCTCCCTACCCATTTACCATCCTATACTACTTTTACAAAGGAGTACAGAAATTTCTATTCTCATGTCTTTTCTTTGGGTCATTTGTCCTTTAAAAATTTTAAATATTTAAATGCAATTGTGTTGTCATTGAGGAATGACATAATTTTTTTAATGTCACCATAAGAAATATAGACCACAACTCCTAATTGCATGGAATGAAAAACTTTTGAAATATAGATGGAGGAGGGATCAAAACAGGGGAAAAGAAAGAACTATACATAATCCTTATCATCCTCCCTTCTACTGGAGATATCCAGAAGAGTCTTTTAATGAATATACAAACAATGAAAATACGTCACAAAACCTTCCTTCAATCAAAAAAATAATAATTTTATCCACCTATGGCATAGTAACTTGCTCATGGTCAGGCATTCCACATCTCCCAGAGGTCTGAGCTGAACTTTTCATGACTCCTAGTCCAGTGATATAAATCTTTTTTTTTAGTTTTTTTTATTTTTTCCCAGTTATATGTAAAAAATATTAACATTCATTTTTTTTTGTTTTTAAGTTTATTTATTTAACATATTTAGTTTTCAGCATTGATTTTCACAGCAGTTTGAATTACAAATTTTCTCCCCATTTCTACCCTCCCCCCCACTCCAAGATGGCATATATTCTGGTTGCCCTGTTCGCCAGTTAGCCCTGCCCTCTATCACCCCCCTCCTCTCTCATCCCCTTTTCCCTTCCTTTCTTGTAGGGCAAGATAAGAGATAGAATGGGATGGATTAACATTCATTTTTAAAACTTCAAGTTCTAAATTTGCTCCCTTCCTTCCTCCCTTCCCAACCCCCCTCTCCCATTGACAAGGTAAGCAGTTTGATAGAGGTTATACATTTGTAGTCATGCAAAAGATTTCCATAATAGTCATGTGATGAAAGAAAACATAGACCAAAAATAAAATCAAGAAAAGGAAAGTAAAACATGTATGCTTCAATCTGTATTCAGACATTTTTTCTCTACGGTGAGTTCGCATATTTTCAGAGTTGTCTTGGGTCACTGTATTGTTAAAAATAGTTAAGTCATTTACAGCTGATCATCTTACAATATCACTGCTACTTTGTACACAGTACATTTCACTTTGCATCAGCTCATGTAAGTCTTTCTAGGTTTTTCTGAGAAGCCTGCTCATCATGTCTTATAGCATGATAGGATTACATCACAATCACATATCACAATTTGTTTAGCCATTCCCCAAGTGATGGGCATCCCCTCAATTTCCAGTTTTTTGCCACCACAAAAAAAGCTGCTATAAGTATTTTTGTACATACAAGTGCTTTTACTTTTTTTTAATCTTTTTTGTGATACAGACATAGTAGTGGTATTACTAGGTCAAAGGGTATGCATGGTTTTATAGCCCTTGGGGCATAGTTCCAAATTGCTCTAAAGAAGGGTTGAATCCTTTCATAACTCTAACAACAATGCATTAATGTCTTATTCTTCCCATATCATCTCCACAATTTGTCATTTTCCTTTTCTGTTCTGTTAGGCTATATAATAGGTATGAGGTAGTACCTCAGAAATATTTTAATTTGCATTTCTCAAATCAATTGTGGGTTAGAGCATTTTTTCTTCATATGTCTATAGGAAACTTTGATTACTTCATCTGAAAACTGTTCATATCTTTTGATCATTTATCAATTGGGAATGGCTCTTATTTTAAAATAAATATGACTTACTTCTTTATATGTTTGAGAAATGAGGTCTTTCTCAGAGAAATTTGCTTCAATTTTTTCACAGTTACTATTGCTAACTGTATTTCTGTCTATCCTATTTCCCCCAGATTTATTCTGTTCTTTCTCTCCTTTCACCCAGTCCCTCCTCAAAAGTGTTTTGCTCTGACTACCACCTACCCCATCTGCCCTCCCTTCTATCAGCCCCCTTTCTCTTATTCCCTTCCCCTATTACTTTACTGTAGGGTAAGATAGATTTCTATAGCCAATTGAGTATGTATGTTATTCCCCCTTTGAGCCAATTCTGATGAGAGTAAGGTTCACTCATTGCCGCTCACATCCCCCCTCTTCCCCTCCACTGTAAAAGCTTTTTCTTGTCTCTTTCATGTGAGATAATTTATTCCATTCTACCTTTCCCTTCCCCTTTCTCCCAGCCCATTTCTTTCTCACCACTTAATTTATTTTTTTTCAGATATCATCCCTTTATATTCAACTCATACCTGTGTCCTCTAGCTGTCCTAATTGTGAGAAAGTTCCTATGAGTTACAAGTATCACATTCCCATAAAGGAATTCAAGCAGTTTAACCTTATTAAGTCCCTTATGATTTCCTTTTACTGTTTACTTTTGTGTGCTTCTCTTTAGTCTTATATTTAAAAATGAGATTTTCTATTCAGCTCTGGTATTTTCATCAAGAATTCTTGGAAGTCCTCTATTTCATTACATATTCATTTTCCCCCTGAAGAATTATACTCAGTTTTCTGCATATGTGATTATTGCTGATAATTCTATCTGGAATATCATCTTCTAAGCCCTCCCATCCTTTAATGTGGAAGCAGCTAAGTCTTGTGTTATCCTGACTGTGGCTCCAAGATACTTAAATTGTTTCTTTCTGGCTACTTGCAGTATTGTCTTCTTGACCCAGGAGCTCTGGAATTTGGCTATAATGTCCCTGGCAGTTTTAATTTTAGGATCTCTTTCAGAATGTGATTGGTGGATTCTTTTAATTTCTATTTTGCCCTCTGGTTCTAGAATATCAGGGAAATTTTCCTTGATAATTTCTTGATAATTCTTGTCTGGACTCTTTTTTGATGATAGATTTCAAGTAGTCCAATAATTTTTAAATTATCCCTCCTGGACCTATTTTCAAATTCAGTTATTTTTTCCAATGAGACATTTCATAGTATCTTCTACTTTTCACTCTTTTGTTTTATTATTTCTTGATTTCTCATAAATCATTACCTTTCATTTGCTCAATTCTAATTTTTAAGGAATTATTTTCTTCACTGAGCTTCTGTACCTCTTTTTCCATTTATCTAATTCTGCTTTTTAAGGCATTCTTCTCCTCATTGTCTTTTTTTATGTCTCTTTTACCATTTGGTCTAGTTTGTTTTTTAAAGTGTTAATTTTTTTCAGTATTTTTTGTTTCTCCTTTACCAAGCTGTTGACTCATTTTCATTATTTTTTTGTGTATCACTCTCATTTCTCTTCCCAATTTTTCCTCTACCTCTCTTATTTGATTTTCAAAATCCATTTTGAACTCTTTCTTGGCCTGAGACTATCTCATATTTTTCTTGGAGGCGTTGGATATATGAGATTTGACTTTGTTGTTCTTCTGAGTGTGTTTTAATATTCCTTGTCACTATGGTATCTTTCTATCTTTCAATATTTTTCTCTTGTTTGCCAATTTTCCCAGCCTGTTACTTTACTTTTAACTTTTTGCTAAAGTAGGGCTGTGCTTCCAGAGTGGAGGGTGCACTGGCCCATGCTTCAGGTTTTTTGTGCATTCTTTTCAGCAATACTACTAGAGAGTAGTGAGGAGGGTTCATGCTTCACTATTGTGGCAAACTCTGGTGTGCTAGTGCTCTTCCTTACACTGAGAGTGCCACCCAGGACTGTGACCTGGATCAGAGTATGGGCAAAACAATAGTCCTGCCTCAGCAGTAGCAAAAACACCCCCCTGTAATCTCCTTCTGACCACTCGTTTGACCCCCTTCCCATCTGTTTGCTGAGAGCTCTGGAAATAGCTGTCGATGCCTCTGCTTATTCAGTGGCTCCCAAGGCTGGCTCCTGGTTTGCCATAGCAAGAGCTGTATTATTGCTGCCTACGCTGGACTGTGCTCTACTCTCACCCAGGGGTGACAGGCCTTTCCTACTGACCTTCTAAGTTGTCCTTGGCCTCTGTTGCCTGAGAGATCTGGAAACCACCACTGCTACCACTGATTCAGTCACTCCCAAGTTCTGCTCCCGGGTTGCTGCAGCTGTGGCTGAGCTGTCATGGCCTGCACTGGACTGAGCTCCTCTCTCACGCTGATGCAACAGATCTTTCTTGCCAACCTTCCGGGTTGTCTTGGCCTGGAAAATTGTTTCACTCTGTCTTTTTGTGGCTTCTGCTGCTCTAGACTTTGTTGTAATTATTTAAAGGTTTTTGGAGGAGTCCGGGGGAATGTTCAGGCAAGACCTTGCCTTTACTTTGCCATCTTGTCCCTGCCTCCCCACATAAAGCTTTATTAAAATGTTTGCCAGCCTCTTTTAAGAAATCCCTTTTCCCTTGACCTTTTTATCCTAAAAAGAGCTAAGGAAATGATCAAGAAGATACAGGCATTTACAAGTCCTTCTAAGATAAAGATTATCCTCAACAGTACGCAATAAAGAATAACAGCCCACATCCTGAACAGAAACTTCTTCAACAAGAAACAGCTTAAAATCTTAATGTTAAGGAACATATACCTGTATATGACTGAGCTCCAGCAGTAAAATTTCTAAAGATTTTAAAACAAGGAAAGAACATTCAAGTTCCATTTAATACAAATTTGAAATAAAAGGTACACAGAATTTAGTAATATCTGCATGCTATCTGAGTGCACATTTCTTTACACAGGAATCTTGTTATGTCAGATTCATGAACTCTATTCACTTTAGTAACCACCAGCATATTCAGATAATTGGTCATGTGAGCTGCCCTTGAGTTCCTAGCAACTGTCAATTAAGTTTATTCTGAATGCTGCTGCTATAAGCTGACAGATGATTCTGTTGCTTGAGGGGGACAGTTTTTGAAAAGCATCCTTTGGAAGTTTAGAGCAGAATATCTGAGATGTAAATTCTTCATTACATCAACATTGTAATATGTATCTTTGACAATCCTGATAGCCTCCAAGGGAGGTCCTTTTTTTAGAAATTATGGTGAATCAAGTATTTATATTTGACAATGAAAATATCCATAATTAGAGTTGGCATATAGCTACTTTAATGTACCATTCAAGTCTTCCAAAGTCATTTGAGGAAAGGAAATTAAATATTCTATCATTTAGAAAAGGAAAAAAATTAATACAAAGTGTCCAAATATACTAATTAAGCCACAATGTCTATCCCTGATGTCTTCTTGCCTTAATTTATCATTTCCTTATTTGTGCAAAACAAACATCAATAAAAACGATGCCTGAGCAGTAGATAAATGTTGCCATTTTTAATGCTGTTTTTGATATAGCAAAAAATAGTTGAACAACATCATGGATTTTAAAAAAAATAATATTTTTTGTTTTTTTTAACTTATGATAATGCCAAACAGGTCTGTGATTTCACCAGCATAAGGAACTAGTTGTACGAGAAATTCTTCCACCAAAATAGATATATGGGAGTTTTACCTGAAGTACACATACATTAAAAGATTCACCCAAAGTCAATTATTAAGTGTCAAAGGCAGGACTATGACCCAAAGTTTCCCTGATTACTAGCCCAGATCACCACACCTTGTTGCTTCTAATAACAAAGCATTATAACATTTTAAGAACTGAATGAGAATTTTGTAACACCTTTCATTATATAGATGAAGAAACTGAGGCCATGAAAGAGGAAGTAACTAGGTTCTACATGTAGTTAGTAGTAGTAGTAGCAGTAGTATAGTAGTAGTAGTAGCAGTAGTAGTGATAGTAGTAGTAGTAGTAGTAGTGGTAGTAGTTGTAGTAAGTAGTGATAGAGTGATGTAGCAGTGTAATAGAATGAGTACCAGGTGTCTAACCAAGAGACCTGGGTTTAAATCTTAACTTTCTTACTACCTATGTGATCTTAGGCAAATCTTATCTTACTTATCTCTGGACTTCAGGTGCCCTTGAGGGGTGGATTATATAGTTTCTAAGATTCCTTCTAGCTCTCTTTCCTAGATTCAAACTCATGCTTGAACCCAAATGTCTTGTCTCCAAAAGCAGTTCTATTTTTGCTCTATTCCATTTCCCCTTGCTCTGCAGTGATAGGAACATTTTTTTTCCCCAGCTACCTTTGAGATTAAGCACCCCTGCTTTCAAGACTGACTAAAAGACTTTGCATTTTTCCTTGTATGAAGTCAATCTGTAAGCTAAGGTTGGCCTAATTAACATTATGCCCTAACCAAAGACTCCTTATCACATTAAAATGGCCTCCCTTTCCATGCAGAAGTTGTCATATTAAAAATTTAAAGACATGCTTTGTGCCAATTGCAGGGAAGTTGCCCACATTAAGTCATTGCTCAGCTGAACATGCATGATTTGGATAATTATGCAGTTCACCCTTTTTATTTATGAAGTGTCACATTAAAGTTTAAGCCAAGATTTATGATTGGTTGAAGTTTCCTGTGCATAACAAATAGCAACTGCTATATAGGCTCAGAAGCTGAGAGTTAAATAAATTCAGTTTTCAGAACTAACGGTTTAGTATTTAAAGTTAAAATGAACCTACAGAAATAGACAATGGTTGGAACAAGAGCAGGCCCAAGCCTAAAACCCTTGTTGGCTTGGCTCTGACTAGAAGTTAGCAAGAAAAAATATGTCATAGGTGGGGTTTCATCCTTCCCATCCTGGGACAGACAACTCTACTACCTCTGACATTTTAGGCAAGTTTTTCTTCTCTTTTCTTTTCAAGGTTTCTTGTTGCCTTCCATATATATGCCGCCATATTTTTTTCTTTAACACCTCTCACCACCACTATTATTTCTACCGGCATGGACTTCTTTCCAGCTGAACTTTCCAGCCCACTCCTATTCTCCACTCCTCTTTGGCAATCTTCCTAGCAACAGTGTCCAGGGCTATCAACCCATAGGGTTATATTTGAGGGTCTCTGTTCCCTCCCATAAAAGGTGTCATGTCTCTGAACTTCAATGGGGCCTTACTTCCTGCCCTATGAAAATACTCCATCCTCCTCAAATTAAGTTTGCCCTAGGTACCAGAATTTTTTTTTGAGACGGGGTCTCCCTATATACTCAATCTATTTGTAAGTATAGAACCAATCCCACTACTGATTGGCCAAGAAGTTTTGACTTATCTGTTTACCAATTTGGTCCTCTTTAGGTATCCTGGTTGCCTAATCATTCTATTCCCTCCTGTGGCCTCACAGTTTTGGTGTTGGACCTAGTGCTGACATTTAATCACCATCCAGAATTCTTAACTATGATGCCATTTATTACATAAGATAGTTTTCTTCCTTTTTAAAAAAATTTCTGCCAATTTCTATTAGATGCCTTGTTCCAGTGTGGAGTTGAAAATTAAGCCAGTAGAAAACATGAAAGTATAACATTTGGTCAGTAGGTTTGATATCTGCCTGATGAGACAAATTTAGAAGTGGCTTGTGTTCATAGTGATATTGCTCTTGGAATGGTAGTTATAAAGTACCTATGTTTATGGTTTCCCACCCCTCACCCTAAGTAAGGGAGCAAAACTCACTAATAGTGGACTGAGGATTAAGATCCAAGCCCTCCTAGGAATGTTACTATCTCATATGTGGCTCCCAGAACTGTCCTGTGCCCTTCTACCCTGAACAAAGAAACAACAGGCAATATAAGGACAAAGTCAACCATAGCAGTTCTTAAAAATAATATTAAATCCATCAAACATATTCTTCAAAAGAATTTTTAAAGACACAAAAAAGCAGAAGTAAGACAAGAGCAGGGTAAGGACTACTCTAATTCTCCTGTCTGTGCTTCTCTCGGTGTTCCAGTTACTGTAGTGAGCTACTGGAATAGAACACATTCATACATATACACACACACACATATATCTGTATGCTCATTTTGAGACTACTACTCATGGTCTTCAAAAAAAGGAATTTCAGAATCCCAGATACCACTTGCCATGGTCAGCATGCAGCTACGGTAGGTCCCACCTCTTCTCTCTAGATACTCACTTCCAAAACATACACTGAAGATGAAAAAAAAACCTCTGCTCTTCAGTTCTGATCTCATGTTAACTTTCTCTTTCCTCAAAGTAGGAAGAACTATAACTCCTGGTGTCTTTGGGGCTAGCCAATGCCTCTCCATATATTCTTGTACTAGAAAGCCTCCAAGTAAAGTTCCAAAAACAGGGTAACTATATATCCTTTCCTCAGATCATCCTGACATGCTCTTCCCTGCACACCCAACATTAAGTCTTCAATCTCTATGGCTTCCTGCTGGCCACTCCCCAAAGGAAATGGAAGGACAGTACTCAACTTGACTACTTTCTCCATGGAACCACCCTAATGCTTCTGGATTCTAATTTCTTCATTTTAATGGTAGATAATTTAGTCTGTGAAATTCTTTGAAAGTGAAGAGAAAGTGACAGAAACTGACATGTCCAAAGTATTAATTTTTATCTATGATCAAATGGACCAATTCCATAGGTTTCGTCACCAGAAATACGTATTATTATTATCATTATTATTATTATTATTATTATTGTTGTTGTTGTTGTTGTTACATAGAAAGACCTTTCCTCCTCCCTGACTAGCCTAAAAACAGATACTAGTATTGGTTTTTGAGGAGAAAAAAATAGCAGTAGGGCTATACTTCTATGGCAAAATTTCCCTATTTTGGCTAATTCAAAGAAATAACAAGTTCATAGGATAGTTATAAGAGGCAGCATTTAATAATACTTCATGGTTTGCAAAGCACTTTACAAATGTTATCTAATTTTATCATCAAAACAACCATTTGAAGTAGGTATTATTATATGTAGCAGCTTTGTAACTCACAGGGACTTTAGAGATGATTTAGCGGCATTTCCACTCCCTAGTTTTCCCATTGCCACCTTCAGAGATATGAAAACCCAGTGCCAGAGCTAGGGTCCAAATCCAAATCCCCTGACTCAAAACATAGCACTCTACCTTGCTGCTAAATCAATATAGGGAAAATCAAACTATTATTTGGCATTATGCACCAAGAATAATTGGCTCTTCACTCAAATTAATCTAACTGTTGTACAAATATAAAAATTTCCCACCTTTTCCTAGAATTTTGGAGGTTATGAATGATGTTAACAAAATCAGATAAATTTGGCATGTTAGTTGGTTTTGTTTTTCTTTGTTACAGATGTATTCCACTCCCTGCCACAAACTCTCAGGTTACACAAGAAAAGATTCTGAGGCAGGGATCAGGAGGGCAGAGATATCTAGGAATGATTATGATGTAAAAACAAACAGCATCAATAAATGGACAAAACTTTTTTAAAGTTGTTCTTTAAAAGAATTTCACAGTTTTGAAACAGTTGTCTTGATATATAATAGGCACAATCTTAAAGAGATAGGGCTGTTTAAGATGTTTTTATGTGTAGTGGGTAGTCTGCATGAAGATTCCAAAATATGGTTGACCTTGTTCAACATAGATAATCAGATTGTCCTGGAAGCCACAGGAGTGAGTACTAGACACCAATGCAGATTTCATCCCCTTCATGTGTTTTCGTCTGTGTGATTCTTTTCCAAGTCTTTCTGTAAATTCCTTGAAAGAACCAGGTAAAATCCTTGAGGCCTTCCCATTTTTGGTTTGTTTGCTTTAATTTTACTGTTTCGCATAATATAACACACAGTTGTTGTCATCATTGACTTGTTTCTGTTATGTCCAACTCCTGGTGATCCCCTTAGGGATTTTATTGGTAAAGATACTGATGTAGTTGCCCATTTCCTACTCCAGCTAACTTTACAGATGAGAAACTGAGGCAGCCAGGGTTAAGTGACTTGCCCAGGGTCATACAGGTACTAAATGTCTGGAGCCAAATTTGAATTTAGGAAGATGAGTTTCCCTGATTCCAAGCCCTGTTCTCTACCCATTTTAGCACCTAGCTGTCCACAACACTCAGACTTTCTTGTTATCTCTCACTCTGTACAAATCATTCATTTTTCTCATTATTGATTCTCTTGATGAGATATATATATATGTATATATATATATATATATACAGAGATCTCTCTCTCTCTCTCTATATATATATATATATATACATATATATGTATACATATGTATATATATACGTACATACCACTTAGGATCATTGACTTACATCTAGAAGGGAAATTAGAAATCACATAGGTTAGCTGTCTCTTTTAACAAGTGAGGAAACTGAGGACCTAAAAGAAGAAAATAATTGGTATACACAGATAGTAATTGTCAGAGCTGGGATATGAAACAAAGCCTTTGTTACCAAATGTACTCTATGTACTAGTCCATAGTACAACACAATGCCTAAAACTACCAAGTAACATTTTAATGCCCTTTGGAAAACCTGTGATTTTGATTCTTCGAGGAGAGTATTCTATGATAAGCAGTTATAAACAATAATCAACAAGTAGTCACTTAAGAGCCTACTATGTGTCAAGCACTGTAGTAAGCACTGAGGATACAAAAAAAGAGAGAGACAGAGAGTCCCTGACCTCAAGAGGCTTACCTTTCATAAGCATCATAGTAAATTACCATAGAAAATACCCTTAATATAAAGGGCTTATGAAGCAGTAAGCAGCTTAGGTTCTGGTAATTCATCATAATCTTTAGTGGTTAAGACCTGGAAGCTACATTAATATGCCCAAGATGATCCAGGTTGACATATTTATAGGCATATATCCACTTTCCCTTCCATGTATAAGGTATAGCCTTTGTTCACAAGAAAATTAATTTTGGATACCATAATGATCACACAGTAAAGTGTCACATCCACCTGCTGAATAAATAGGGTCACTATTTTAATAAAAATTAAGAGCAGGAAGCAGCCAGAAAGAAACAATTTGAGTATTGTGGAAACACAATCAGAGTAACCCAGGATCTGGCAGCTTCTACATTAAGAGATCGAAGGGCTTGGAATGCGATATTCCGGAGGTCAATGGAGCTAGGATTAAAACCAAGAATCACCTACCCAGCAAAACTGAGTATCATGTTCCAAGGCAAAATATGGATTTTCAATAAAATAGAGGACTTTCAAGCTTCCTCAGTGAAAAGACCAGAACTGAATAGTAAATTTGACTTTCAAACATAATAATCAAGAGAAGCATGAAAAGGTAATCAAGAAACAGAAACTGCAAGGGACTTACTAAAGTTGAACTGTTTTGTTTACATTCCTACATCGAAAGAGAACATGTATGATTCATGAGACCTCAGTATTAGGGTAGCTGAAGGGAATATGCATATATATATATATATATATATACATATATATATATAAGTGAATGTGTATGTATGTATATATCTATGTGTATATATATGTGTGACACAGGGTGAGTTGAAGATGAAGGGAAGATATCTAAAAGAAATAAAATGAAATTAAGGGATGAGAGAGCAACATACTGAGAGAGGGAGATAGGGAGAGATAGAATGGGGTGGATTATCTCACATAAAGGTGGCAAGAGAAAGCAGTTCTGTGGGAGGAGGGGAGAGGGCAGGTGAGGGGGGAATGAGTGAACCTTGAGCTCATCAAATTTGGCCTGAGGAGGGAATACCATACATACTCAGTTGGGTATCTTACCCCACAGGAAAGAAGAGGGAGGAAGATAAAAAAAAAATAAAAGGGGGGGGATGACGGAGGGGAGGGCAGATGGGGGTGGAGGTAATCAAAAACAAACACTTTGGAAAGGGGACAGGGTCAAGGGAGAAAATTCAATAAAGCGGGATGGGTTGGGAAGGAGCAAAATGTAGTTAGTCTTTCACAACATGAGTATTGTGGAAGGGTTATACATAATGATACACATGTGGCCCAGGTTGAATTGCTCGACTTCTTAGGAAGGGTGGGTAGGAAGGGAAGAGAGGAGATAATTTGGAACTCAAAGGTTTAAAATCAGATGTTCAAAAACAAAAAGAAAAGTTTTTGCATGCAACTAAAAAATAAGATGCACAGGCAATGGGGCGTAAAATTTATCTTGCCCTACAAGAAAGGAAGGGAAAAGGGGATGAGAGGGGAGGGGGGTGATAGAGGGGAGGGCTGACTGGGGAACAGGGCAACCAGAATATATGCCATCTTGGAGTTAAATAAATAAATTTAAATTAAAAAAATTAAGAGCAGGGCAGCATTTATACTAGGTACTCCTTTTATTAAAAATGTTCAGACTACAGAAAACAAGAGTATTAGGACTATTGCACTTTTCTAGTATTCATCAGCTAAATTATATATTGCTCTTACAGATATTAAGTTGTTGGTTTATAAGGTTTAAGCAACATTTTCTTGAAATCTATTTCATCAAGACAAAATCAGCATGTGGCATTTTATTTCCTGCTTTTATGAATCTAATTTTTCATCATTATGCCATTCTAATTTGTCTCCATATCATCGCTAGTGTGTTTAACTTTTAATAGGTGAGCTCAAAACAGAAAATCAACTAGAGTATCTACATTAATTATGGGAATTACACAATTCCTGGTCAAAGCATTGACAGGTCTTGTAATAAGCTAAACCTCTCTATGAGGCCCATCAACTTTGATTGTAATGGAAGCTGCAGTTTTCCCGTGGTACCTAATTAGCTTTATTTATTTGGTCACCTTTCACCTAAGAAAACTAGAGAAGAACTTTGAACTCAAGTATAGGTACCAACATCACTTACTGTAAATAAATTGTTTTTTTTTTCAGTTTAGTTAATGGAATATCAGTTGTTGAGCTGAAAATATATCCCAGCTGAAAGCATGCTTTCTACTTTAATTTCATCTTAGGAGATGGCATCTGTGGCTATGTGCATAAAAAAAAACCTTTGTTTTAAAATGAAAGCACTTGAATCAGTATTCAAATATGATCTAGACTAGTTGAATTCTTCTCTATTTTTGTTTGCCTATTTCCATTTTCATTTATGGTGAAATGTCATCACTGTAATAAAAAGAAGTAATAACTAATACGAAAGAGAAAATTCTGGAATGAGCAGTCAGCAAGTGTTTGATGTTCCTTCTGTTTATCATAAAACATAGACAGTCATTGATTTTCCCTGTGACCTCACCCAATTTTCCTTTCATTTTTTTTCTTTAAAATATTACTGCTGCCTCTCTTGATTCAGCAGTCTACAAAGGTGAAGAGGGGAAATAAAAACACTGAAAATATGTGATATGACCATGGGTACCTGCAAATTGGTTTAAGTAGAAATTCTCGATGTATTGCTGTCTTGTCAAATTGAAAGTTTAAGTCATCAAAATTCATAGGATTACAAATTTAGAAGTGGAAGGGGGCATAAAGGTAATCTAGTCTAACCCTCTTCACTTTACAGATTAAGAAACTGAGGTCCAGAATACTTTGACTGGTCAATTGTAAAAAAAAAAATAAAAAACAAACAAGTCCATATTCCTCACTGAGTACTATATTTTGCAATTTGAAAGTAATTATTAGATGTTGCTGCCTATTAGGATCATAGAATTACAGATCTAGTGCTGTTGGTGCCTACAGGCATCTATTCCATTTCCCACTATTTATAAATAAGATAACAGTCACAGAGGTTAAAAGATTTACCCAAGGTCACACAGGTCACTACTTGAATGAGTAGCAGAACTGGGATTTGAATCCAGAAGTAGTATTTTCATTTGGAAACTCCAAAAAAAGTATACATTCCACTGGACCACACTGCCTCTCACTTAAAGGTTTGTTATTGTCTGGGGAGAGGGGAGAGAAAATGTAGATATGAACTCTCTGCAAAAGAGCTTCAATTGTTTTGTTTTCTCTTCTTTTCCAGAAGAAGAATCATAGATTTATGGAATCAGAATGAAGCTTTAAAGGTTAGAGGTTGAATAATTAAGCCATAATAAGAGAGAATCTTTTTTAAGAGAATTCCTGAGATGTGATGGGACAGACATCCTTGGCAATTTATTTTGACACCTAAAGATCCCACCTCAAAGGAAATTCTTGGTAAGTAGTCTAAGTATTTGGAGACTATCATGATTGCTTTCTTTAGTGTGACTATGAGGATGTAACTTAATCCCTGAACATCAGGAAATTCTTACCAACTAGAACATAGATGAGTTAAAATTTCCAGTTGGAAAAAAATATTTCCAAACTGAGATAAACATGAGTTATTGATGGGAATTAGAACAATAATAACAACCAACAATCATTATCCTCCCTGGAGCTAACTTTTAAATATCCATTCAAATATTTATTATAAGATGTTCTTTCTTTTACTTTTACTTTTTTTTTTCTTTTTTTGAAATTGAGTCTCCCTGTCTCACCCAGGCTGGAAATTCAGTGGCTACTAAGGGACTTGGTCCCACTACTGATCATCATGAAAGCTTTGACCATACAAAACTCTTCCAGTTCATCCCTCCTTAGCCAGGCTCAGACCTCATTCTCAAAAGTTCACCACATTGGTGCCAGACTTAGTGTAGGCATCAAGTTGGCTATAACCCTACTGAAGCTCAGAATTCCCAAATTCAAGCAATCTGTAGGCATCAGCCTCCACCAGTAGGGTTACTGATGCATGACACCGTACACGAGACACTGTTCTTCACATTCTTTGAGCTAAAACTCAAAGGTAAAAAAGGACATGGTTGCTCTCTTAACCCAATTTACAATTAAATAGAAAACATATTTCTCCTATTACTTATGTAATTTATTATCTCATTGGGTCTTTTCTCTGCTAATACAGATTATTACTGACAATTAATTTTAGTAAAGACCTGAGGGGCCAGATATGTTATATTTTACTCCTCCTCCATGGTTCTCATGACCTCAGAGGACTGGGGTTGTCTCCTTTTTTCCGTAGACTCATCTCCACTGATTTTGTTCCCTTAATTGTATGTGATCCATGCTATTTAGTTCCATTTAACCCCATAATAGTCAGATTAGCTTTTACAAAGGGAATACTGACTTCAAAGGTGTAACGAGAAAAAAAAAACCATGCAAACATTCCCCTACTACTGTAGAGTTATATATTCTCTTCCAAGTTCTATGTCCAAAGTCCCCCTCCCTACCCTTAGTTTACCTCCTGGCATCCTGGATTCTCATGGCTTCTCTGTGGAACTGAATGCACCATCCAACCTGGAATACTAGGCTCCAAACTCCACATGGCTCCAAATCCTGAGTCACAAACTCTAGTCCTTGCACCTAGAAATGAAAATGACAAACAAAACTAGATGAAAACCCTAAGTCATCACAAAGGGTTACCAAGAGAATGCTAATTCTTCCTACACAGCTTATTGCATGGTGTCCCTGCTCTAAACGAATGAGTCCTACTTCTCTGGATGGCACTGAAAAGCCAGAATAACTGTACTTCAGTCATGTAGATTTAAAGATGCAGACAGTTCCTACTGTGAAGCCAATGGAAAGAGGCTGTTCCCAACCATGTACTAGGACAATGTGAAATGTCCACACCTGCTTCTAGTGAACCTAGAAGCAGATCTCTGGTAGCTCCAACATGGGCCCTACATCTTAGGTGATTTGGGCATTTGCCAAAGCCCCATTATGTATGCTTAATCTCTTTGAGTCTCTTTTTTGACTTTAAAAATGTTCTTTTGACTATGGAATCATTAGTAAAAGCCTGACTATTCCTTTACTACATAAAAAAATGACTTCAATACAGATGTAAATGATTTTCATGAAGGTTTCAAAAGAGAAAGTAAGGATAAAGAGTCAGTATCTGTTTAAGTTTTCTCTATCTCTTTACCTCAAGGTAAATATATATATATATATATATATATATATATGTATATATACATATATATGTATATATATATATACATACATATATATGTGTGTGTGTGTGTATTCTATTATTGTGATAGTTTTCTTTCCCTACATTATCTTATTAATATAGTCCAGAAATAATTTCTAAATTGTATCTCTTCCAGCATGGATTTTTTTAGGCTATATTTGGTCTGGTTCAACAACTACTTCTGATGCCAATTTCTGAGGTACCATTTCTCCTTCATTTAGCATATCATGGTCCAAATGTAGTGGCTCCTGTCACAGAAAATGAAAATAGATTGCTATAGAAACATGGACAAATGTGCTCCCCTTTATATCTGTTGTTCTCCTGCCAGTTTTGTCCGTGAATGCCATGGATGACGTGGCTTAGTTGGGCCTCCTGCCAAGCTGTTTGTAGCAGCAGTATGGTGTAGTAGATAGTTTTAAAGTCAGGAAAGCAGGGAAGCTCCTACTTGGAAGCTATGTGACTTATGGGTGTCTTCTAATGTTTTTGGGCCTCAGTTTATTCTTATTCTCTGATAACACATCAAATAACACTTATAATATTGTCACAGGGTTAAAGGCTTGAATGAGATAACATATATAAAATATTTTGAAAACCTTAACATGCTATATAAATTTTAGTAACATTTAAACAATGATTTCTTTTCACGTCTACCACTTTTCCGTTATACATCAAACCTATCCCAAAGTTTTTCCTGGCCTTATCTTCTCAAGTTTAAGGATTTCAAAACTGACTTTGGGTTGTTCTCTCTACATTTATACTTACTCCTGTAAATCAGTGTTAAGATGAGTAATGAATATAATTTCAGAGTGACTAAAAGGGCTTGTGATTTGCATGGGAAGTAATCATTAATCATCTGCCTCCCTCTGTACCTAGAGGATTGCTGTGTCTTCTACTTTTCCTGGACTGACCAGTTTCCCCAAACTGTATCTATGCTGCTACTGCAACCTTGATTCATGGCCCATGTGTTGTTTTTTTTTTTCTTTTCCCTTTCACGTAAAGGAGAATAGACAACCCAGTAATAAAGTCAGGAGGAGAGCAAAAGTATAAAAGGATTTAGTTCATTGGATATACAAATAGCCAACACCAGACACATATGACTGCCAGTTCTGAAATGGCTTTCCTGTTTGATTTCCTTCCTCCTTATAGGAAGGCTGGAGAGTCAGAAGTCAGGAGAGTTCTACAGTTGTCAGGGTATGTCCAACATAAAGGCAGGGGAGAAGAATGTGTCTCTGAGATTCACTCTGGTGAACTCAACAATCTTTGTGCTAATTATCAGAGTGCTAATTATATTAACACCCTCATCAGCTATGGCAGTGTGGCCAGTCATCATTGTCTGTTTAAAAGGAAGAGCTAGTCCAAATGGAAAATATGGGTGAACGGAATCTGATTATATTTCATGAAGATAGAAGGCACCAAACTTGTTTTCTGATTCTACTCTTTGTAGTATCTTTTCCCCAGAACTCCCCATTGAAAAAGGCCCAAAGTCCCTAAGCTCCCCATCATTGCTGATGGATTTTGAAGTAGTATCTGCATAGTAAAACTGGACTACACAAATCAACAAATATATATTAAACATTCACTACAGATGACACTCTGTTAGGTGCTATGGATACAAAGACAAAAAAAGAGAAAAAAATCAAGCTTTCAAGGAGTGTTTATTTTACTAGGAGATACTAAATTCTCCTTTATAGTATTTTATAAGTAAATCTGTATTCTAAAATACTCTTGCCTCAGATTGCTATAGCTCTCTGTTCCTCAAAGAAACCAAATATTTGTGGGCTAAGGCCATTTCCAAGCTTGCACACACTCTCTCTCCCTCCCTCTCTCTCTCTCACTTTGTCTCTCTCTCTCTTAATAACTCCATTTATATTAGCAAACTTGCAGGAGATGATGATAATCAAGGCCAAAATATTTGGCCTTTTCCATTTCTCATTTTTTATCATCATTCCCTCATTTGCATGTCAGGTTGAAGCTGTTGCAATTGTTCACAGCACCTTCTTACCTTATTTTTTTTCCCCCAAACTGGAAGGGATCTTAGTAGATAGCTAGTCCAATTCCAGGAACTTAAGATAAAAGAGTTCAAATGATTTATCCAGGGTCACATTGCTAATAAGCATTTGAGATGTCCATCAAAATCTCCTCTACCCTGTACTGCCTTAGTAGAATGAGGGCCATTTTAAATTATTCTTTGTGTCATGAGTCATTAGAAGTCAACTGAGGATTCATGAACTTTTTGTGCTTGTTGGTTTTCAGATAGTAAATTAATTCTATCACTGGAACTCTACTTAAAGCTTCTCCACTACAGGAAAACTGACTAGAGCTTATACTCCATTACAATGACCTAAGGTCATCTGCAGGCTACAATGTAGAATATAAAGGGGCTATAAGATATGTGTTTTGGACTTTGGGAAAGTTAGAATGAGGGGAACATGCCATATGATTTTGCCATGCTTCCTTGTTTCCAAAGCCAATGGGAAAGGACAATATTTCCCCAAAAGACCTCACTGGTCTCCCTGTTGTCTTCTTCCTATCAAATCTCCCAATGAGGTATGGCAGCACTAATTTCCTCAAAAAGATAAAAATTAAATGATTGGGTATGGGCCCGATGCTGGCACTGTTATTTTAAGTTCAGTTTTGGGAGGAAATGAGGCAGGAAAAAGAAGGGAATAATAATTTATATAAGCCCCTATTATATGCCAGACCCTGTGCTGGATGCTTTAAAATATTATCAACACTCATAAGTCATTAAACACTTAACAAGCAGAGGCTTATTTAGCCCTAACATAGCAAAGATATTCTACAAGTACACAGGGCATTTATTTTCTCTGAAGACCTCTCTCATCTCCACATGGAAATGCCTGTACTCAGCAGGACAAGACGAGGTGGCCAGAGAATTTTTAGTGCGGTCTTTAGGCAGCAACTAAGTTGGAGGTATTTTGACTGCATAAAAATAAGACTTTTTATGGCCTAATTACCAGGTCAAGTAATCAGAAAGTTTTAGTTAGGAGAGTAATGGACCAGTCAGATCTTGGGAACAATTTTGTCATGTTTGGGGGAAAAATAATTGGGTGATGGGGTGAGGTGGGCAACTGGGTAAGTATTGGTCCAATCAAAATACAACTACCTGCTTGATATTAAGTATAATGTACGTCTCAATTTGAAGGCAAAGGTAAATAAAATGTGAAGACTTCACAGGGGAGATATTTATAAATAAATATGTGTGTGTGTGTTTGTGTGTGTGTGTGTGTGTGTGTGTGTGTGTGTGTGTGTGTACACATACTAAGAAATATTTAAAAATCATGAAATAGGGAAGTGGAAAAATTCTGAGGCTGTGAGAGTCTGATGGCTCAGCCTCTGGGAAAGTTTACCCTGAAATTTTTGTTCTTTCTTCTGATTCTGGTTTAAGGATTTGCTCAGTAAGGATAGAGTCACTGTGACCTGCTTTCCTTTACTGTAAAAGTACTGTAGAAGAATGGAGAGAGTATCCCCCTCCCCTTATCCTATACTCCTTCTTTAGATTTATAGATGTCACCTCAGTTGTAGTCATTAACTAAGGGAATGGTAATTGGAGTTTCTGTGCCTCAATTTCCTGGTTATTTGTCTAGCTTTTGTGCTCGGATTGTAAGCCCACCTCCCAGCCAGTGGTGAGAAGGGTCAGAGGTGGGTGGGAATTCTCTTGTGTTAGGTATAATTATTGGTGCTTTGCCTCTTGTAAAGCGCCTCCTTTGCTGGTTCCACTCTGTGCTCGCAGGGGATGCCCTATTCTCAAGAATGGAATAAAATTTATTTCTGTTCCCACCCTGAGATGGCTCCTTATTATAAATTAACTTTTATTGGTGAGGGTCTTTCATCCCACACATCACTAATTGCCTCATTGTAGCAGGCAGCTACATGGCCAAGAATTCCCCAAGACACTTCACTCTTCAGGGATCACATGATTCATTGTAGACAAGAGGAAGCTGGCCTTGAAGTACATCAAATGCTGACACTGGTGATTATTCCATATTTCAGTAGAGCTCACCTTTACACTTGCGCAGCTGATGCTCTTTTGTACACAGAAGGATACCCCCGAGGTAGACGATACCTTTATTATACTATTCCTGATTAATGTCTGACAAAGCAAGGAAACCTGAGAATGGAGCCTGAAATAAAGTAATTTGCATTGCTCTCAAACTCTCAGACTTACAATATCTTCATGAATATTAGACATAGTATTCATAAATGGATAGCAAAATATTCACATAAACATTATTTTTAGGGATGTCATGAAGTTTTATTTATTATTATTTTTCATTAATTAATTTTTGGTTTTTAACATTCACTTCCACAAGGTTTTGAGTTTCAAATTTTCTCCCCCTCTTTCTTCTACCCCCCCCCCCAAGATGGTGTACACTCTGATATAGGCTCTACTTACACATTCATATTAAACATATTTTCACATTAGTCATGATGTAAAGAAGAACTAGAACTAATAGGAGGAACCATGAGAAAGAAGAAACAAACCAAAATGATGAAAGAAAAAGGAGAGCAAATAGTATGTTTCTATCTGCATTCAGATGCCAAAGTTCTTTCTCTAGATATGAATGGAATTTTCCATCCTAAGTCTTTCAGAGTTCTCTTAGATCTTTGCATTACGGAGAAGAGCTGTATCTATCAAAGACATTTGTCACACAATGTGGTGGTTACTGTGTATAATGTTCACCTGTTTCTGCTCATTTCACTCAGCATCAGTTCAAAAACATTAATTCACTAATCAGACATTTGGTGAAAATCATAGGATAAGAGAATTTTTGGTAGAACTAGAAAGGTCTTTAATAATCTAGTTCAAAGCACTCATGTTAGAGATAATTTAATACGCCCCAAATTTTTTTCTATTGCATATTTCCAAAAGCTATTTTGTGTCATACCCCTTTCAGATTATGTTCCATATTTTCTATTATATTATAGCCATGCTTCGGTCTCCACATTTTGCCACCATGTTTCAGAAACCTGCATTCTCTTCTCTATTATTAGTGCATGATAAATGCTTGTTTTCTTGATTTGAGTTGACATATGCCCAAAGTTATATATTTTTTTATTTTAAATTCCTCCTTGGATTCTTCATGATCTTCAAAACAACGTACTTGAGCAAATGTATTTAAGTACTGCACTGCCATTGAATTCTGACTTCCTTGCATTAATGGATCAACCTTTTCTTTTTTAACTGTAAATGTTACTACTTCCAACCATTTCTGAGTCTTCTGTACACCTTCACTGTTCCCTCAACTAAGTTGTCAACAGAAATTCCATTTTTCATATGTTTTCAGTCTGATTGCATTTCCTATTACCTGTATGTCCATAGTTGAACTCTTAGTATCAAGTCCAATTCTAACAATGTACAACAAACCTCAAAATTGAACAAATACAAAAATAAATATGATAGGATTAAGGAAGCACTAAATTTGCACATAGGTTAATCTTAGGCCAGTGACAACACCTGAGGGTGGCCTATTTGGATCAGTTATGTGGTTGCTGACTGGATTTGGAAAAATTGCTTCTTAGAAGCTGCCTGTTTCCTCCTAAGCATAATCCCTACAATAATAATGAGTTAATCAGTGAGGTTTTATCTGGGGTGGGGGAAATAGAGACAGAGAGACACAGAGAGAGACAATGATGGAGGCAGGGAAACAAGAGACAGAGGAAGGGGATACATGAGGGGAAAAGATGAATGGAAGGATGGAGTGTTAAAGCAATCAGACTTTTCCCTGTTCTTCCCTTTTGGGATGCCAAGACTATCAAGTCTCCCCTTTTTTTGAATTGGTAGGAAATCTTTTGCTGTCTTTATTTTGGAATATTTCTCAGCTATTTCTCAGCACTGAGGCAATCAAGAGTCATTGACTTGTATATGAGGTGATACTCAGGATGGGGAACTTTCACACACCCAGCCTGGGTGAGGTCAGAGCCCTCGGGGCTCCAAACAGGATCTAATTAAGGGGAACTTGGTGTTTGACTGTTGGGGCTCACTCATGGAAGGAGTGTTAAGACTCTGGGTAAGCCCTGTAACTGCCCCCCCCCCCCCGGCTATGATAACCCAGACAGATATTGGTGCTTCTCTGGTAACTGTATTGTGATTTGATCAAACAAGGTCTGTCTGTTGTTTGTAATTTCTGTTTGTATTTGCCTTGAAGTTCAGCTTGCTGATCTTTTCCCCCAGAACTAAGTGAATGATATATGTATGTTTCATTAAATTGAGATTGTTAACTCCTTAAAAAAGGAAAAGAAGATCAAAGGTCTGTGTTAGTGGCCTTCTGTGTGCTGGTTGTTGTTGGTCTTACACAGCCACATTTAGCTGCTAGCAGATTGTTGCTACAGGGAGGCAGGGAGAGAAGAATAAGAGAGGGAGAGAAAGGGTGAGAGAGGGACAAGGACCAAGAGAAAGTAGCACACAGTCCAATTAATGATGCCTGTGTTTAAAAAAATTAACAATTAAAATAACAGAAACATTAATTTACTGTACCTTGAGACACCTCAAGGAAAACTGGGTATTGCAGAATCAATGCTTTTGAATTGTAATGTTGGAGAAGTCTTTTGAGAGTCTCTTGGACATCAAGGAGATCAAATCAGTCAAAACTTAAAGAAATTAATTCAGGCTATTCACTAGAAGGTTAAATACTGAAGCTGAAGTTTAAATACTTTGGCCACTTACAAGAAGATAGAATTCGTTAGAAAAGACCCTGATGTTGGGAAAGATCAAAGGCAAAAGGAAAAGCAGACAACAGAGGATGAAATGGATAGATAACATCATGGAAGCAATGAACATGAACTTGGACAGACTTGAGAGATAGTGGATGACAGAAGTGCCTGGCATACTTTCATCCAAGGGGTCATGAAGTGTCAGAAGCTACTGAATGTCTGAACAACAAATGAGGTACCTCCTCCCAAATCACAGGGCTTTTCATTCAAGCAATGGCTGCTCTAGGTTCAAGGTACATTGTGTCTGCATACCTTAAAAGCATAACCCTCTGATGTGTTAACTAACCTTTAATGGTTAATCTGAGGACCCAATTGGGTTAAATGTAAAAACACAATGAAAAAGCGGAGTAAAAAAAAGGAGCAAGAAAATATTCTTTAATAAACCTGGGACACATTTTCCCACATATATATGTACCTCAGTAAGAATGAGAACAGCTTTTGGGTGATATGGAAATAGGTAGTTTAATTGGCATGGCACTGAATAAGAAAATTAATTTAGGTAGAACTTTCATTTTATTATATTGGCTTGGCCTATCCATGAGAAATTAAAATTTTTCTAATTCTTTATCATTATTTGTGATTAAAGTGTTTTGTAATTGCATTCATATGGTTCCTAGATTTGTCTTGGCAGATAGACTCCCTTGTAGTTTATAATGTTTACAATTATTTTAAATGGAATTATGCTTTCTGTCTTTTCATGCTCAGTTTTGTTGGTAATATATAGAAATTCTGATGATTTATATGGGTTTTATATTATATCATACAATCTTGTTAAAGTTTTTAGTGTTTCAACTAATTTTTTTTAAATTATTCTCTAGTGTTCTCTAAGTATACCATCTTATCTGCAAAGGGTGATAATTTTGTTTCCTCATTACCCATTTTTACTCCATTTTATTTTTCTTGTCTTATTGTTACAAGTAGCAATTCTAGTACAATATTGAATAAAAGTTTCATGCTTGATCTTAGTGGGAAAGTTTCAAGTTTATTCCAATTATGGATAATACTTGCTCTTGGTTTTAGATAGACAACACTTATCATTTTAAGAAAGGCTCTCATTCCTATGCTTTCTAGTGTTTTAATAAGAATGGATGCTGTATTTTGTCAAAAGCTTTCATTTTGGGATATATTCATATGATCATATGATTTTGTTATTATTATTGATATGGTCAGTTGGGCAAAATAAATCATAATAATTGTTTTAATTTCATATTTATTGGTGGTGTAGTCACCCTTGTCATTTTTGATACCAGTGGTTTGGTTATCTTTTTGTAAAACAAAATTTAATAATGATTTAATTTTTTAAAATAAAACCAGATAGTAGATTGAATTATAAGTTCAATAGTTCTATTATCTTCAATTTCACTAATATGTCTTTTGATTTTCAGGATTTTCATTTTGGTGTTTAATTGGGAATTTTTAATTTGTTCTTTTTCATTTTTTTAGTTGCATGCCCAATTCATTGATCTGCTCTTTCTCTCTTTTAATTGATAAACAAATTAAGAGAAATAAATCTTCCCCTAAGTACTTCCTTGGCTGCACTCCACAGATTTTGGAATGTTGTTTCACTGTTGTCATTTTCTTTAATGAAATTATTGATCGTTTCTATGATTTGGTCTTTGACCCACTCATCTTTATGATTAGATTTTTTAGTTTCTAATTAACTTTTAATCTATGAATCCATAGTACTTTTTAAAATTTAATTTGTATTGCATTATGGTCTGAAAAGGATGCATTTTATACTTGTGTTTTTCATTCTGGGATTTTTATGCCCCAACACATGGTCAGTTTTTGTGAAGGTGACATGTATAGCTAGAAATTAAAAGGTATACCTCTTTCTATTTCCATTCGATTTTCCCCAGAGGTCTATCTTATTTAACTTTTCTAAGGTTCTATTCATCTCCTTGACTTCTTTCTAATTTATTTTAGGGTCAGATTTATCTAGCTCTGAGAGGGGAAAGTTGAGGCTCCCCATGAGTACAGTTTTACTTCCTATTTCAACCAGTAATTCATTTAAGAGCTATAAAGCTGTTTGGCAAAAATTAGCTATAGACCAGCATCTCACACCTTATGCCCCCAAAAGGACAAAATGGGTATATGATTTATGAATAAAAGATGATATCAGAAATAAATTAGGGGAGGATAGAATTTTTACTTATGGATTAGAAAAGAACTTATGGCCTAACAAGAGATAGAGCACATTATGGGCTATAAAATGGCTGATTTGATTACAATAAATTTTCAAAAATAAAAAAAGAAAGGTTTTCTTTTTCAGAAACAAAACCAATGCAGCAAAGATTAGAAGAGAAGCAGCAAACTAGCAAAAAAAAATTGCCGCAAGTTTCTATGATAACAGTTGCATTTCTCAAGTATATAGAGAACTATGCACGTTCCCCTTTTGCACCAATTTAAACGTGAGGTTCAAGCATTGTCTTTCCCCTCCTTTGCTCCCTGAATCATTTTCTGATCCACTGTAAAAGCTCTTCCTTGCCTATCTCTTTTATTTGAGATAATTTCTCCCATTTTTCCTTACCTTTCTTCCTTCTCATAGAGGATCTCTCTTTCTTGCCCACCTAGTTTTTGATTTGGAATTTTATGTTAATGTTTCCTTTGTTCTTTACGGGGTGTGGGACACTATCTCAAGCTTTAGGCATTTCACACTTCTGTTTTCAGAGCTATTTCAAGAGGTACCATCTGGACAGAGGTGTGGCCACTGGTTTTCTGTTCTGCACTCTGGTCCTTACCCTGAAGGGGCCCCAGATCCCTTAGGATTGCAATTGATACTATACCTCAGTGTCCCTGATCCCTTGGTACCAGAAGTGAAATGCTTCCTTATGTCTTCCATTCCATCTTAACTGAAAGTGCTCCTTCCTGCCCCAACTGTGACCCAGAAGTGGGAATAAACAATGGAGTTGCCAAATAAGTTCTGGTCCTGTCTCCAGTTCTAGCTCAGCGACTCTTGTAGTCTCTGACCAATTGCCAGGTATCCTTACCCTCTCTGGCTTGGAAGCTCCTGAGGTTGCAGCTGCTTCTATTGCCACATCCAAACCCTGCACTGGTGTTTTATCCACATTGGGTCAAGGTCACCCTCTACCCTCATATCACAGATGTCTCCTTTTGAACTACTATATTGTTTTGGCCTGGAAGAATGTCTCACTCTGATCTTTTATTTCTCTGCTATTCCAGAATTCTTTTGGGGGCATTATTTTAAAGTTTTTTTGGAGGGAAATGTTGGAGGAGTTTGACTGCTTCCTCTACTCCACCTTCTTGGCTCTTAAGAAACTTTATATTCTCTCTCTCTGTCTCTCTGCATGTATGTGCGTGTGTGTGTGTGTATTATTTACATAGTACCAGGTTCTTATGCTGGATTAGGAACTTCCAGATTAGTACATTTTCTGTGATTTTCCATTTTAGCAAATTGCCTGGGGGCGCTAGGAGGGTAAATGACTCTTCCATGGTCATATGTTCTCAGGCATAAGAGAACAAAAAGCCTTACCTGTCCATCTTAATGGTAAAGCTTTCCTTCAGAGATTTATTTCAATACACCTTCAATTCATTCCAGATGTATCTTGTTTGTACAAAGTCTTTTCATGTTGTCCCCCACATTAAATAGTGAAGTCTGTGAAAGTAGGGTATATTTTTTACCTTCCTTTGTATCTCCAATACTTATTACAGTGCCTGGCACCTATTAGGTGCTTTAAAACTACTTGTTGACTTGATTTTCCAAAGGGCTTTATATTTTTTATCTCTTAAAATTATAGACTGTTGGAGCCAGAAGGAACTTTGGAAATCATACAGTCCAAAACCTCTAGTTTTATAGATTTTTCATTTTTTCCAATAAATACCAAAACAGAAAACAAGATCTTAAAATATGAATTCAAAGTTATTTCATTGGATAGTCATTGTTCCAAAGAGAGAAAAACACATTATTGATTATATAATTATGATGATGGCTATGCTGATTTAGCAAATGTTTATAAAATATTATATATTTCAAAAGAAGTGTCTTGTTGCTGTTGGGCAGAAGGGGAAAAAGAGTAATATGCAAAAGCCATGATGTTATAATTACTAAATATTTTTTCGACAGGTCAGAACTTCAATTCCAGTCACCCAAGTAGCTGCTTAGGGACATTAAATATGTCTAAAGGTTATTTATTCTTCCTTGAGAAGTCAAGCCTGATGCACCCCTAGACTCTAGACATTTATACTTGAAAGCATCAGTGTCACAGAACAGTCTCTGTACCAAAGTCATTATGAAGAGTCCAATATGCTTGATGCCATTCATGACTGCTGCTCTTCAGGTGGGAATTTTCCATTGGATAGCTAAGAGTCCTTATAGGATTTCAGTGACCAAGTGATGGGAAAGTCTGGATCATACATTTATGCCACTCAGCTGCACCAAATGTTGGATTGGCAAAGCACCTGCTTAAACATATTTCTTTCAATGTCTATGTCAGACAAGAGGGCGGAAACATTTCTTGGAAAGAGAAAGAGAATTACTACCAAAAAGCATGTCTGTTTCATCTGAGTCAAAATTTGGAATGACAAGGTATGTTAACAGTGACATAAATGCTTGTCAGATGTCATTCCTTAGAATTGTTCTTTCAAATAAAATTAATACTTTCCTATACTTAAAATATGGGAACAATCTCCACGTATTCCAATTATAGAAGAAAAAAGAATATTTTAAGGGAGCTCATTTTGACTCTTTTTTTTAATATATGGCTAGATGGAACCTACATAGATTCCTGAAACTGAAGTCAGGAAGAACTGAGTTTGAATGTTGTAGCAACAATCTTGCTAGCAACCAGGACACAGAGGGCTACCAACACAGGTTCTTTGATCTGCTCTTCTAAGGAAAGCAACTTTAGGGGGTTAACAATCTCAGTTTAATTAAACATACATATATCATTCATTTAGTTCTAGGGGAAAAGATAAGCCCCCTGAGCTTCAAGGCAAACACAAACAGAAGTTACAAACATCAACAGACAGACTTTGTCTGATTCAAATCACGATTCATAGTTACCAGAGAAGCACCAAACATCTGTCTGGGTTATCAAAGCCAGGTGGCAGTTACAACAGCTTGCCCAGTCTCCACACTCCTTCCATGAGTGATCCCCCAAAAGTCAAACTCCAACCTCGGATCTTATATACCTGTCTCAGGTCCCTGGGGCACTTGAGGCTCACCATTTAGAGTGTGAGAAATCAGTGTGGGAAAACTCCAAACACTAGCACCACATCATATACAAATCAATGATTCCCAATCTTCTTAGTGCTGAGAAACATTCCAAGACAAAAAGATCCCATTTTACATGCCCCATTCAAACAAAGGCCATTATCATTAAAGGCACTTAAGAGAAGAACAGCAAAATGTCCCACCTTAATTACTGATACATATGTTGTTTCAGTCATTTACTAACTCTATGAACCTGGGCAAGTCACTTAAGCTCTTTGTGCCTCAGTTTCTTTATCTGTGAAATACGATATCATCTACCTCCCAGAGCTGTTTGAATAAAATGAGACATAAAATGCTTCACAATCTTTAAAGAGCTATATAAATGCTGCCTATGTTATTATTAATTCTTAGATATTCATCAGAAAACAATGAGATAAAAACTTGGCAAAAGTCTATGAAAATTAAAATAGGTTATAAACATGTGTTAGAAGTTCTTAACAAAGTCATTAAGAGATATTTACTAAGAATTTAATCAGTCAGTCATCAATCTTTTAATAAACATTTACTATGCATTAGTTGTTATATGAAGTGTTGGGGTTACAAAGAAAAAGAGAAATAGTTCTCTGGCCTTAAGCAGCATATATTCTAATAGGGGAAACAACATATAAATAACTAGGTAATTTTACTGCAATTGTAGAAATATATTTTATCCTTATGTATAACCATGATTAATCCTTAATAAATATCTAGACAGAAACAACACATTAGTGTTTCCCTCCCAACATGAAGGTCTTTCATATACTTTTGGTCCATTTCACTTTTCTTGCTCATTTCCTTCACTCAGATGACCTTTGCTTTTCTAAATTAGTATCTGATATTCCTCATGGGCAGTCACTAGGATTTTTTTTAAGCACACAGGCTCACAAGATTCAAAATATGAATGAGCATATTTACAATTTAATGAAAACACATGGGACTTGCATCTGAGCCCACAGAAGTACAGACACAAAAACCACATAGGTCTACTTGGATGATGCTCCAATCAGAAATGGTCAAGGTTTGTTCCCTCTCATAAGTTTTCTGAGTCACCACATTGCTAGTTTCTTGTAGGTCTTATCTCCTTGTTGTCTTAACAGGAATTTCCATTTACTTCTCTTTCTGTGTTCTATTAACACTTCCTCAACTGATGGAATGTAAAATAACAAGGCATTTCCACAACTGTCATTTAATCTTGCGTTTTTCACAATCCTCAGTAGTCTACAGCTGAACACATCATTTTATTTTCATACATGAATGCAGCATTTGCAAGCTCTTTCAACTTACTACCATCCTTTATTAAGGAGTTATCAAATGTTTCCTTTGAAACAGTATTATTATTTTGTGTGCTATCTTCCTCCATTATATCATAATTTCCTTGTGGGTAGTGATAGTCTTTTAAATAGATGTGTGGATGTGTGTGTGTGTGTGCGTGTGTGTGTGTGTGTGTGTGTGTGTGTGTGTGTGTGTGTGTCCCCAGTATTTAGCAGAGTGTCTGGCAAATGGTAGATGATTAATAGATGTTTGTTGAATGCAAACTTCCTTTATGAAATTACTATCTTTTAAAAAAATCTTACCTCAGACTCCAAATATTTATTTCTCATCTTTTTTAGTTTTATTATTTGAAAGTCATAAAATAATTATCTTCAAATGAATTGAGAAATCATAATGGCTCGCAGCTCTAAAATTCTCAAAATGGTCACACATCCATTTTTTTGTACTAGAACTATGCTTTTTTCAGGTTATTTTCAAATAAACAAAAGTTATTTCTCTGCCTCCTTAAAATATCAATGTGATTACTATAAATAAGACCTCAATATCTATCTTTCCATGTTGATTTGAGAGTTTATATTAATGATATGATTAATTTTCTGTACAAAAATACTCAAATCTATCTATGAGCTATTTTTCTTCATATACATTCGAGCATTTTTATTAGATCAAAAAAGTTTTCTTGATATTTTCAAGAAATAGTGTCTATCTATAATAATTATTTTCACTATTTAACAGTTGATTTATATTTTTCTTTACAAAAGTAGTTTTTCTACTCCTTTCTCCACTAAAATGGTAGATGTGATAAAGGATTTAAAGTGATAGTATATCAGTATATGTGTCAGTCTAGTGCCTTGGATTTCAGGGGAGCACCCCACATTGTTTATCATCTCTTCTCTTAATTGCCCTTCATCTACCATCTTTCCCCATGTCAGTGATGTTATTCAAATTATTCTGAGGTGATTCTATAAATGTATGGATAGTTGCAGATTCTCACCAGGAAAGAGAAACAATTTGCAGTTTGTGCTAAATTGTGTTCAAGTTAATTTTCAGAGATCAGATCTAGGAAAAAATATGTGGTTTCAGATAATTGTATCTCAGCAATAAGAAATATATAACAGCAGAATTTCAAAGTACTCTTCCCAGCCCTATGGAAATTCCTGCTAAATATTTTATGCTGGTCACATTGCAAAATGTTTAAATGATTCTAACATCAACAACAACAAAAAAATCCAAGTGTTAAACTACTTTCAGTTTACATCATTTTATATGCTTTTAATATCTTTTAAAATTATTATTAACACAGAATTCTAGTGGAAACTTCCCCTATTGCTTCAGAGTGGCAATTTGTGCATATATAACCTATAGTCCTAGAGGATGGAGTTGCCTGGAGCCATAGAGAATTGAAATGATTTGATCATGCCCACACAGCTTATCACTTAGGATCATGATGATGATCATGAAGCAGATGAAGAAGAAGGAGGAGGAGGAGGAAGAGGTGATGATGATGATTGCTTACATTTATCTAGCACTTTAGGTTTGGCAAAGCACCATACATAAATGATCTCTTTTGACACTCACAAAAAAATGCTATCATTATTCCCATTTTGCAGACAAAGAAATAGACGCTTTGAGAGGCTAAGAGACTCACCCTAACTCATAGGGTTAGGAAGTGTTAGAAGCCTAACCAAATGCAGGTCTTCCTGATTTCAAGCCTAGCTTTTTTGATAGATTATACAACACTTTCTCAAAGTTAGACTGATGTAGTATGAATAGTAGTGAACCAGGAGCCTAGAGACCCATGTTCACATTACAATGCTACCACTAATTAGCTATGTAAATTAGGGTACCTTATCTCTCTGGATGTCTTTCTTCTCCTTTCCTCTCCTCTCCCCTTCCTTCCTTTCCTCTTCTTTTTTTTTTCTCATTAGTAGAATAATGGAATTAGATTAGATGACTCACAAGATCCTTTTGATACAAATATTCTATGATCCATCTCTGGAGAGGAAATTGCTAAAAATCTAATGAAGGAAGGGTAATGTATCAATGATCCTCACAATAAAACATGTGTGAATGCTAGAAATGCTGTTCCCTGAATATCAACAGATTCCATTTCTGATGAAGTTTTATAGGAATTATAGCTGGTAACCTTCTGGAAGTTACCCCACTCCTTAAAACCACAGAGCTAAATATTAGTTTTAAGTTTTACAAAGTTAAGTACAAACATTAGCTTATTTATGCCATGCAAAAACACCATTGGGGATGTTTTACTAGTTTTATCTCAATCTTACAGGGGGGCAGCTAGGTGGCACATGTAGAGCACCGGCCCTTGAGTCAGGAGGATCTGAGTTCAAATTTGGCCTCAGATACTTGATACACTTATTGGTGGTGTGACAGGCAAGTCACTTAACCTCAATTGCCCTGCCTTCCCCCCTCCAAAAATAAATCTTAAAGATAGAGAATCTGAGGATCAGGGAGGGTAAGGAGCTTGTATGTGGTCACAAAGCTCCCAAAACTAAAATACAAAATCAAAACTGTCCCTGCCAAGAAAGAGGTTATCACTTGAAACAATATGGATACATATTAACAAATAATATATGTGCAAATTAATAGATACAAAATTTCAAAAAAGGAAATTCTAGATCATTTTTAAGGGGAAGAAGTGGTCAGGAAAAGTCTATATAGGAGGTACAACTAGAGCTAAGCCTAGAAGAAGTCTAAGGATTATAAGATGCAGAGTTATATCAGGGGTTGCGGGTGGGGTGGGTGCATTTCTTTACAGCAGAGACAAATTGTGTAATACTGAAATCAGACCTGTGGGGGGAGGGCAAATAGACCAATTTTGTTAAACTATAGAGTATCCGAAAGGGAATAATGCATAATAAGCCATAAATTGTAGTTTAGGATCAGGTTGTTAAAGGTTTTAAGAGCCAAATGGAAGATTTGTATTGAAATGTAGGGGCAACAGGGAGCCTCTGGAGCTTTTTGAGCAGGGTAACGCCATTGTTCAACTCAAGCTCAGTTAGATTACATTGACAGCTGTGTGGAGAATGGATTGGTGAAGAGGAAAGACAGGAGACAGTACAAGGAAACGGAAGGCTTATTGCAACAGTTTAGGTGAGAAACAATGAGGACTCAGACAAGGATGAGTTATATGGCAGGGGAGATAAGAAGATAAATGAAAGAGATGTGGGAGTTGAATGAAACCCTTTATCACAAAGAAGCATCAGGGTGGAAAGAATCCCAAAATGTCTTGTTGGTTCAAAAAAAGATCAAGGAGCCTCAAAACTAAAGGTCACTAAGCTGATTAAGCTATTATCACTAATAATGAAGCATTTAACTACACCAAGTACCAGGGCTTTATTCTGGGTACTTACTTAGGATTACTCTTAGAGAGGCATGGCAAGTATCTGAGTCATTTTATGTACTCACTTTATTAGCCTTTATAATCTTTAAAATGTGGCAAATCACCCAGAGGTGGGTTGGTAACTAATATAGTGATAGGTTGTAGACATCTATGAAATCAAAGTCAAGGAATCTGGACTATTAGCAATGGGGGATAGTAGTGTTATGGCAGTTTTTTTTTTTAATGGAGTAGTGATAAGATAGAAGCAACGCTTTAGAAAGATTATACAGGAATCAGTGTGCAGAATAGATTTTAGCTGAGAGAAATAGAAGCCAAAAAAAGTTTTTTAAACTATTCTTACATGCCTGCTAAGCTACAAGGCACTCTGGTAAGTGTTGGTGATGCAAAGACAAAAATGAAGCAGTCTCTGCCTTCAAGGAACTAATGTTCCAATTAGAAGTTTCTTACAGTTGTCAAGATGTGAAATAACAGGAACCTGAATAGGGGTTGAGTAAGAGACAATGGAAAGGGAAAAGTACGACCAAGAGATGTTGCAAAGGCAAACCCATCAGTAATAAGCATAGTCTAATATTCATAGTCATATTTCCTCCCCAGGTCTTTAAGCTGATCCTTATTGCTATCTTAAGGTTTGGAGTAGAATGGATATTAGACTATGCACTTGTCTGTCAGACACTCAAATTCTCCCTGATTCACTTCAACAGTTGCCCTGAAGCTTTGATGTCAAACTTCCCCAAGAAACAACAGCTGCAGCAAGTGGCCAAAGAACCAGGAGGATTCGTGGGCTTTGTACTTTTTCTTCTTATTAATTCTACTACATTCTGAATGGCCATTCTCTTTTCCCTTTTCTTTCCACCACAAGTTAAAGCAAAGGAAATCACTGTAGGGAAAAAAAAAAGGAGAAAAAAAAAGTGCAAATTGAATCAGGTATTTTTCAGTGTCCTAAGTGCTTTTTTTTCCAAAAAATAAGATGCCTTCCCTTGATCATACTGCTAACTAAATTTTTTTAAAAAATCTGTATCTACATAAATGAACCAATTTGACTGAGCTGAGTTACTAAATAATTGAATTTAGTAAAAAAAAAAAAAGGTATCTATATTCATACATCTGTAGCTCTATATCTATCTATCTAGCTATAGCTAGCTAGCTATCTCCCCTAAATGAACCCAAGCCCTCTTGGTTTTAAGCTGGTTCCATATCCATTGCATTACACTCTGTAAAGAAAAAAATTTAAATTCAACCATAAGGATTTTTCCACTTGTTAAATGTATTTTCCTTGTCATTATGATAGCAACTTCAGTGTAACAAATGTTTAAAATAGTACCTATGAGGATTTCAGAGAAGTTGGGGGAAAAAAAGAAGTCAGAATATCTTTTTCCTTATTTATCTTTTATTATATTTCAAGGAACAAAGATACCAGAAAGAAACTTAACACACTCTTTTCCATTAGAAAACTGGCAGATGAAGACTGTGGCTTGTCTTCTTATTTGCTTTCTTCAGGTTAATTGTTTACTATATTCTTCTGGTATATGTATTCTACATATTAGTATGTTCTCCTGATACTATAGTATCTGCTTTTCTTTTTATTTGAATCAGAAGAAAAAAATAATTCCATTAACTAAAATTAACAAGGATATATTTTACTTAAGTGATATGACCAAAAGCCCATTTTCAAGATGGAAGAAAATTAAAGAGAAGAAAGGCAATCATTGTGGTAGGGGTCGGGGACCTTGGGGGCAAATGGTATTAATTAATCTTTGCAAAGAGTTTAAAAGAACAAAATTACAGAAGTTTCACAGTTATTTTTTTTAAATTTGGAAATGAAGCGGAGTTCTTATTCTCTATTAGATTATTTTCTCAGATGACCTGTTTGTTTTGATGGGACTTCTTCACAAACACTTTATCTATATCGTAATAATAACAATTTTGTGATGAGGGTACTCAGGGAGTCTTCCAATCTTCTCTGAACAAAAGATTCCTTTTGGAATACATAAGAGGACAAGCTGACCTTCCTTGGTCACATCTAGGGCTTTGGAATAATAACTACAATTCCTTGGTCTCCATGGTTGCAAGAGAGACTGGGGGCCTGTGGTCAAACATGATTGGCCACTGAGTCAGGGAAGCAATCCAGGGTAAAGATCATATATATATATATATATATATATATATATGTACATGTGTGTATGTATGTATGTGTATGTATATATATACACATATATGTGTACGTATATATATACATATATTTAATTTAGTTAGTTAAATATATCTCAATTACATGTAAAAATTATTAACACTCTTTTTTAAAAAAAATTGAATTCCAAATTTTCTCCCTCTCTTCCATGACTCCCCCTCCTTGAGAAGGCATCAATATGATACTCATTACACATATGAAGTCATGCAAGACATATTTCCATGAACACCATGTTGAAAAAGAAAACAGACAAAAAACACAGAACTAAAAAAACAAATAAAGCTTTAAAGAGTATGCTTCAATCTGCATTCAGAGTTCATCGGTTCTCTCTGGAGATGGATTGCATTTTTTTATCATGGGATCCTTTGGAACTGTACTAGATCATTGTTTTGATATGAGTAGCTAACTCACAGGTGATCATCCTTATGATACTGTTGTTACTATGTACAATGTTCTCCTAGTTCTGCTAACTTCTCTTTGCATGAGTTCATGTAACTCTTCCCAGGCTTTTTCTAAAAGTATCCTGCCCATCATTTCTTAAACCACAGTAGTATTCCATTATAATCATATATCACAGCTTGTTCTATCATTTCCAAATTGATGGGCATTCCATCAATTTGCAATTCTTTTCCACCACAAAAAAGCTGCTATGAATATTTTTATACAAATAGGTCCCTTGCTTTTCTTTTACCTCTAACAGATCTAGTAATAGTAGTGTCAAGTCAAAATGTATGCACACTTTTATAGCTTTTTGGGAGTAGTTCCAAATTGTTGCCCAGAATGGTTGGACCAGTTCACAACTCTACCAAATGTTTACTAGGGTCCTAATTATTCTATATCCCTTCCAGCATTTGCAATTTTCCTTTTTCAGTCATGTTAACCAACTTAGTAGGTATTAGGCAGTATCAAAGAGTTGTCTTAATTTTCATTTCTCCAATCAATAGTGATTTAGAGCATCTTAATGTTATTATTGATAGCTTTGATTTTGTCTCCTGAAAACTGCCTGTTCGTATCCTTCGGCCACTTATCAATAGCAAAATGGCTCCTATTTTTATAATTTTGGGTCAGTTCCCCATGTTTGAAAAATGAGACCTTTATCAGAGAAACTTGTTGCAAATTGTTTTCAGATAGCGTTTTCTAAATATACCATTATATTATCTTCAAAGAGCAATACTTTTGTTTCCTCATTACCTATTCTAATTCCTTCAATTTTTTTTCTACTCATTGCTATAGCTAACATTTCTAGTACAATATTGAATAATAGTGGTGATAATGGACATCCTTGCTTCAACTGTAATTTTTATCAGTTTATTCCCCCAACAAATAATGCTTGCTGTTGGTTTTACTTAAATTCTAAGAAAAGTTCCATTGATTCCTATTCCTCCAATTGTTTTAAATAGGAATGAGTGTTGTAGAAGATTGTAAAAGGTGGTTTTTCCTGTTTTTTATGCAATGAGTGATATAATCATATTATTTTTGTTGGGTTTTTTTAATTGATATGGTCAATTATGCTCATAGTTTTTCTAATATTAAACTAGCTTATATTCTTGGTACAAATAAATCCTACCTGGTCATAGTGTATGATCTTCCTGATATGTTTCTGTCATCTCTTTCTGACCAGTTGCTAGGTCCACTTACCACCTCTGCCTAGAGTTTCCAGAGCTTCAGCTGCTTCTGTAGCCACCACCAAGTTCCACCACTGGTGTTTCATCCATGTAGTCTCTGCGCCAGCCTTCACTCCACCCCTACCCCATCACAGATCTCTCTTTCTGACCTCCTAATTTTTCCTGAGCTGGAAAAATGTCTCACCCTGATCTTTTGCTCTCCCTGCTACTCCAGAATTTGATTTGAGTTGTTATTTTAAAGTTGTTTGTAAGGGAATGCTGGGAGAGCTCAGCTGAGTGCTTTCTCTACTCTGCCTTCTTTGCTCCACCCCCAGAAGTCCCAGGCCTAAGGACTCCCTCTTCCTACCCCTCCCACTTTGCTCTCTTCCCTTCCCCTTCTCCCCCTCTTCCACTCCCTCTTCCTGTTCCTATTCCTCCCTCACTATCCCTCCTCCTTTCTCACCTCTCCCAGGCGGCCCCCTACTCTCTCCCTCTTTCACCCTCGCTACCTCTCTCCCTCCCACTCTCTTTCTCTCTCTTCCATTTTCTCCCTCTCTCTCCCTCCCTCCCTCAGATTTAAGCAATCCTGAAGCTTGACCTAGCCCCCCTGGCTTCCTGTTCTAATTGTCTTTCCTCAGAGGTGAGTCAACAGCAATCCTAAGAAATGAACTTCTCAAATAGTTAGAAATTGTAGAAAGGCAGGTTTGGGTTCCATATGAACACTGTGAAAACAATTAGAACTATCCAAAATTGCAAGATGCCCCCTCTGGAGATAATGGTTTCCCCTTCATTGGAGGCTGTCAGAAAAGTGGCTAGATAACCACCTGTTGAGTATATGAAGATGATTCTTAGTCAGGTATGGGTGGGACCAGAGGGACTCATAGGTCCTTTCCAACTCTAAGATTCTGTAATTTTTGCTTTGGGCCAAAAGAATTGGAAAGAATTGGACAGAGAAGAACAAAAGACATACACACATACACACACACACACACACACACACATATATACACACTTGGAGATCATTTATTTTTTGACATGTAGATGCTTTTAAAATGTTCTTTCTTTTTATGCCTCAAAAAAAACTGATAGGTGAGCAAATAAAAAGATCAATACTAATGGAAGTACCCAAGTTTTAACCTTCTAATGGAAAGTCATTTTGGAAGTGCTTCCATTTAAATTAAAACAGAAAATCGCCAGAGATAATAAGAGAATTACTAATGGGCTCTTATGGCAATCAAATAAACATTGCTTTGCTTCACACAAAAAAAGAGGAAAAAAAAAGAAAAAAGAAATGAACTTCTCAAGCCCATTTACTACCTAGTAAATCCAGAAGTTCTTGGGTTACACAGTGAAGACTGGCAACAGAAGGAGTTTTCTTTAGTTACTACAATGTTTCAGGTGAATGAGCCAGTCTTGTATTAGTTTGCCAGGAGAGATGAATGTTGAGATAATTGTTGGGATACTACCAAGCCAAGATGAAGGGATAATGTCTGTTTCTACATCCCACAAAAGGTTTTCTATTTTGAAATTTTAAAAATTAATCTCCTGGGAGAAAATAATAAGAGTTAGGAGTTACTTCTTTATGTGTTAAGTCTTTGTCAATGCATGCTTCTGAGTGTTTTAAAGGATTCATTTTGTAGTGGAGAAAATAAATATCTGTCCTATACCTGATCTGTGCTGTACTTTGAGTACTTTTCTAGACCCCAATATTCCCTCTGGGGAGTGCTAGATATGAGCCATATATAGGCTTCAAGTGATTTTTTTCCCCAGGTCTCTGATGTGAGAGTATAAATAACCAGAAATTATGAGAAAAAGCCTGACCTATTTCTTTAGAGGCCAGTACTGTTCGGTCCATCTGAGCTCAAAGCAGGGTTCCATTAGTGGGAGAAGATGCCCCTCAGTCCCCAAGATGAATACTCAATTATTATACAAAGTCACAAAGCTTAATTGACTAGTAGTACATCACACATATGGTAAGCATCAAACCTGGGCTTTAAATCAACTTCAAAACCAACTTTCTTTGCTTCTTTGTTTTCCCTTGTTAAGTGAGTTGTCTATAGTCTGATGTCTAGTAAATAGAAATAGGACTCAGATTATCTAAATCCTCAACACATGTTCTTTGTACTATGTGACTACTATGGTCATAGAATTTTAGGTGTGGGGAATTTGAGGAAAGATGTTTACATCATAAAATGAAAGAAAATATATTCCTGTAGAAAGTATTAAATATAAATAATACATATCCTGGTTCTGCACCTTGCTACTTGTGCAGTGTAATGTTGTGATGAAAAGGAAATCTATTAGTATTAATTATTTTGATTTATTTTTAGTTTGGTTATAGGATTAAACTCCTTTCAGACTAACATAGATAGTCTCTTAAGTCTAGGTGACCTCTAGATTTAGTGAATAGATAGATTGAGAAGACTTTGCCATTTAGTAGCAGATAATAGTAAAATTATCATAAGATTACTCTTTTAAAAGGCTATGTTTCCCTTTCTGGCTGAAAGGGAGACTTTACTAAAGGCTAAGTCCCCATTTCTAGGAAAAAGGAGAGTTGACCAGAGGCTAAGTTCCCCTTTCTGGCATCTGGAAAAAAAGATTAGCCAAAGATTAAGTACCTTTTTCCAGTCTTAGCTAGAGTCTAAAATTGAGTAGTGGAATTTTCTAAGGAAGATGGGTGGGGGAGGTGGAAGTGATTGCTAACTACTTACCACATGTTCCTCTCTGGTTACAAAAGGTACCACCTGTAAGGAAAGGACTTCTGGGTAGGATAACTAGTCAGAAGCTAACTTGGCCGATTGAATTATATTCAAAACATAGTTGTCATTTTTTATTCCTATTTTCTGTTATAAAAATAAGCTCCATAAAGCACTCCTTGTCTGTGACCTCTGAGGAGTCAGGTGACCTGATGTGAGATGTGAACATTAGCTTTTCATAGATGCTTGATGATTGACCAGTTAATCATGTCTTCTCTGATAGCAAAGATGAAGCTTGAAGACAATTTCCATTTTCTTTCCATTTTTAAATCCCCATTAAACTTATTCTGTGGTCACAACGAGGCAGATGGGGGGAAGGAGAGGAATCAAAGCACCTTTATGAACTATCATTGTATCTGTTCCTAAAATAAGGATTTCAGTAGATCACTTGATGCTGATTCCAGCCTTTGCCTGCAAAGGGGGTAGAATTAAGAAGCATTTCTATCTGAAGACTGCGCTATTTAGCTTTCAGTGACAGTATTGCCAGTATGATTACAGAGGAGTCTGCCTAACACTCATATCTAAGTATATGTGTTCATATGAAGCAACTGATGGTGTCTTTTTTTGGGGGGGTGCAGCCTTCGATGTGACAGAAAATGTGAGTGAGGAAAACATACCTTGGAAATTTGTATTTGTGGTAATAAGGTTTCTTTTGAAGGGCAATAGGTTATTTCTCTTTTAAAGGTTAAAGTAATTTTAAAGCATAAATGTTGGTGCCCACCAAGTGCAGAGATAGAATAATAGTTCATTATCCAAATATCTAGCAATGCAGTGCAAATGGGAAATGAAATTTTTCCCCATAAAAGGATCCTGAGTTCTTTTTTTTTTCTAAGTGAACAGTACACAGTCAGAAGTGGAGAGTAGTCCTGGAATATGGCTTGAGGGTGTCTTTTTTTGTAGCTTTATCTTTTCCCCTCAGGCAGAGATATTTCCACCCCCATGTATAAAATAGATGGAAAACACTGGTCTTCAAATTGACTTCACTGGCAGACCACAGATCTCTGTTAAAAAGGAGAGAAAGAAAACCTAGCCCCTCATCAATAGAAGAGGGAAAGGTAATTACCATGTACTTGAGGGAGCATTAGCTTTAAAAAAAACTGAGATCAGGAATTCCTCTAGCATGTGTAATCCTACTCTTGCTGCCTTCCTTCCCTCCTTCAACAACAACTAGACTGATCTATTTGGACAAAGAGGAAATAGAGGAGGAGGAGAGCTGATGACCAACCAAAGCATTATTTGTTAGATATATGAGAGACTTCAATCATAAAACCAAGGAGCTCTAGAGCACAAATACTCTGGAAAAGCATTTTTGGTGACTTTCAAAGGTCAGAGAGAGTTTATTATTTTTCTTCTCATCTCTTCTATTAATTTTATTTTGCTTTTTCATTATATTTGGTTATATGAGCTCAGTATCTTTCTCAGGATTTTCTTATATACCCAAAGAAATACAATAGGGAAGAAAACTTAAATATATAAAACCTTTATCTTTTATTTCATGCAACATTCCATAAGATGTATAAAGTCATTATCTGTAAGCAACTGAGTTAATCAGAAAGAGAATACAAAATGAATTTTAAAAAACATCTTCCCTCAAAAATGTTGCAATCTAGATTCAAAGATTGCAGGAAATCTCTGGATTATGAATGCTTTTGTATTCCCTTTGTAAATTATTAGACATTCAAACCAAACCAGAAAATTAAATTATCTTCTCCTTCCACTGTAAATGGAGATTTTACCCCAAACCTCTCTACTCCCCCCCGCCCCCATAGTTGCTGCAAATAGCTTAAATACTTTGGCCACACAATGAGAAAAAAGAAATCATTGACAAAGACCTTGATGTTGGGAAAGAATAAAGGCAAAAAGGAAATGAGACAGCAGAGGATGAGCTGGATAGATAGTGTCATGGAAGCAAGGAGCATGAGCTGGGACACACTTCAAGAGATATGTTTGATGGGGTCACAAAGAATTGGACATAAATGAATGAATGAATGAACAACAAAAAAGCTGCAAAAAGACTCTACAGACATTCTAAGAGATCTCTAGAATTTCTACTTCTCACTAAAGTTCTCAGCAGAGCTCGTCCTTTCTATCAACTTTTAATTTTTCTTGTATGCATATTCTTAGAAAATCAAAAGGCAAAGAAGGGAAAACAAAAGGGAAAAGCCAAACTATTGGAACTTCACTTCTGCCAGCCCTGGCTGGTCCTCTTACCTGATCAATGGGGTGGAGAGGTAGTACAGAAGAGAAGCGGGATGATGGCCCCACCATATTTAATTTTCCATGATCAGACCACTTAGGTAATATTGTGATCTGCTGTCTATGCCAAAAATAACATTGACAAGAGAGAGTACATTTAGGGATGGGTAATGAGAATGGTGAAAGGATGGCAGACCATGCCATAGGAAAATCTGTTGAAGGGATAAAAAAATGTTTACCTTGGAGAAGATGAGTCTTAAGGGACACATGATAGATGTTTTAAAGTGTTTGAAAGGTTAACAAGTAAAAGAGGGATGGGCTTGTCCTGCTTTAGCCTAGATGGCTGGAACTAGAAAGCCATAGAGGTTGTAGAGAGGCAGATTTCAAGTAGATATAAGAACAATTAAAATGTCCATAAATGTAATAAGTTCAGGAATTAGTGGGCTGTGCATCACTGGAGATTCACAAAGGTTAAAAGATTTGCCCAAGGTCACACACTTAGTAAGTGATCACGATTAAAAGCTAAGCCCTCTAACTTCAAATTAGCACTTTTTTTATTACTATATGACATTTGTAAAGAAGGGTTCCAGTTCATAATTGAATTAAACTAATCATTGCTTCTGATGTCCCTTCTGGTTCTAGTAAACCCTCTAAGGGTTCCCCTCATATGTGTTCCCAGAAAAGCTACCTCATATTAAAGGTATTGTATAGGTCAGAATCCACCCAAAATTTCAGCCTAAGAGTTCCTATTGATTTCAGCCTAAGAGTTCCTATTTCCTTTTTCTAGGAAGTCAAATGACATTGCCAAAAATCATAACCTAAAAAGAGATTTAAAAAGATCCCCAGTTCACATGTGGTGGTATATTCTTCAACTAGTTAACATGTCATCAATGGGCCATAGATATACAAATATAAACAGTTTGGAAACATACAGGGAAGGCACATATAAAGGACACACACATAGTTGGGGAACAGGTTTGAAGGGTTATTCGTTAGGATCCCATGTAGGTAGAGCATATTAATAAAAGTCATACATTTGGTTCACATATGACCAGGATCCATGCATAGCCAGGGGCAAGTCATAACCAACGCTGTAGGGTTCCCAGCATCCTCTGATGCTATCATCATAGGACTCCAGTATTCCCTGCTGGGTGTTGTCTCTATTCTTTTTGCCTGATCCACTAGTTCTTAATGTACTCCCTCCCAAAATATTTCACAAGGTTCTCATTCTCTCTTTCTTTATATATATATATGTATATGTATATGTATATGTATACACACATGTGTATATATACTTATTTACATAAATTATTCCCTCTTATTGAACATAAGCTCCTTAAAGACAAAAATTGAATCATCTTTTATGTTTGTCATTGGTCCATCATGTAGCAAATTACCTGACATATGGTAGACAATTGATTCATATTTATTGACTGATTGAATTGTGGACATTGCATCTCCAATGATGGCAGCAAGATTGTCTCTTTACTCTCTTTTGGGTTACTGCTATCTAGCTTTTGGACAACTACCAGCTTCTCACAGCTACCATTCACGGGTGTTCAGAGGCTAGATAGCCTTTCACCAAAAGGTGACTGGTAGTTTTTTAATGCATGACTGAAGGCTATGAGATATCATACTTCATACTAAGCCAGGCTTTCAAAAAAAACCAGAGGAATATTGGATATGATGAGTATGAGGAGAAAGAGAAACAGCAAGAGACCAAGAAATGGACAGAGAGAATCAGAGAGAAGGAAATAATAGGGATACAAATACAAGCAAACAGCATAGGCCCTGGACTCAAGGAACTTTTATGCTATTGGGAGAATATAACACATATAGGGGTGCTAGACAGGGGTAGGAAGAGCAATGGGTCCATAACAAAGAGACTGCATTGAGAAGACTTGAACTTTAATTCTTGCTTTCTCAATTACTGCCTTTGACTTTGGGCAAGTCATTTGACCTCTTGAGTCTCGATATTGTCATTTGTAAAATCGAGAGTTTGGGACTCAAAGTGGTCTAAAGTCTGTTCCAGCACTGAAGCTATGATGCGATGCTCTTTATCTCTGATATCCATCAGAAAGAAATGAAGCAAATCAGGTATGAAACAATGCTCTACATGTTACACATGTAGAAAACTTCATGAATAAAAGAATGACGCTCATTGTTCCTCTAGCATGTTTCATCTTCAAAGTGGAAATATAAGCTGCCAAACCAGATACTTACTCCGTGTGCTAGAGCAGATGGCATCAAAACATCAAATATATACAAAAAACTCAGTAGTGACCTCAGGCCCAAAATCTCAGTGACAGGTTCAAATGGACATAACCAAATCCTGTCTGCAGTGAAGAGTATAACCTCTATGACACTAGTAGCCAAACTGCATGGAAAACACTTTCGTTATGGGTTTAAAATCACTAAATTGTAGAATTTTAGTGCTGGAATAGAGGGACCAAAGTGCTTTAGACAATTATTAAATAGGAATTAACTTCATGCAGATACGTGTATATATTGTGAGATTGTGTTAAAATAATAGGTAGCATTTATATAGTACTTTAAGTTTTGCGCAGTTCTTCATGGATATTTTCTTATTTTATCCTCATAACAACTGAAGGAGGGAGGTACTATTATCACACCAATTTTACAAATGAGGAAAACTAAGGCAGAGGGTTAAGTAACTTGCCTAAGATCCCACAACTAATAAGTATGAAAGTCTGAATTTGAACTCAGATAAATATCATAGTTAAACACATTTGCACATGCATATATATATATATATATATATACATATATATAAGTAGTCATTTAACAAAGCAAAAATTTCATATTAGGCTTAGAGAGCATTCAAAACATGGGTGGTCTGTTTCATGATACCGATAATAAGCAAATTATTTACAATATTTTTGAGCTCAACCATTTTCTTTCTCTTTGGTGTGCATGGTCAGAAGTTGTAGGGCCCTGGAAGTCAGAACTTCAGGGAATACTATAATATTCCAACTAGAGTTCTTACAAATAAAAAATCAAAGAGAATGCTGCTCAGTTTACTTCTCCTAAGATCAACTTCTCCATGTTCAATATCATATCACTGACCTTACGTAGAATAAATGTAAGGGTTGTTTCATACCATTGCTACTACATACCATTCAGTCTACAGGTCTTTTCTTCAGTTGTTTTCTGTCATGTCTAATTCTTTTCTACCCCATTTGGGGTTTCCTTGGCAAACATACTGGAGAGGTTTGCCATTTCCTTCTCTAGTTCATTTTACAGATGAGGAACTGAGACAAGCAGTGTTAAATGACTTACATACAGTCACACAGCTAGTAAGTGTCTGAGTCTGGATTTGAACTCATGAACATGAGTCTTCCTGATTCCAAGACCAGTGCTATATCCACTGTGCCATCTGGCTGCCCCAGTCTAGAGGTAAGATGATATTATTTCCCCTACAACTTTTCTCAAAACTGTCCTATCCTCCCTATTTTTAGAGCTATGTACTTAACCCTAGTAATCCTAGGATGAATTCTAGATCAATAGATGAATAAATATATAGAGAGATGGACAGAAACTCTCCAACCTATATTATAGTTATTATTAATCCACTATAATTTAGAATAGAGAATGGTGAGGGCGCATAATGATCTTTGTGAAGACAGAATTTAGTCCATCCATAACAGGAATATTTGTCATTTCTTCTGACTATTTAACAAGCAAAAAAAGCATTTGAGAATCTTAAGTTGGCCATTCCTTTGAAAGTTCTTTATGTAGCATTCACTAAGGAATTATAGTCACATACTCAAGCGGTATCAGAACAGGATATTATTAACTTCAGAAACGTGTTCAAGGACCCCAGATTATAAAGATCACTGGTTATCTTTTCCATTTGCCCTCTGACTATCACGGATAAGGAAATCTCATTATCTTTTGAAATAGTGTCTGTCTTTAAACATACCCAAAATCCTTAAGTGCTGCCTACTCCTGATTTAGTTTCTGTGTGCATTTTTATTTTTAGTTTTGCTTCTTTCAAAAGAAAAAGTTTTGTTCATTTCCCCCAGGAAATGTAACTGCCTTTCCCCTAGTTTTGAAATCCAGGAGCATTTGCCCTAAACCACATGTCTCCTGTTCGTGGTGAGTGCCCAGATCCTGCTGGACGTTTCCAGGGCAGACTTTGACATTTGGAGTTAAGGCATAAAATCAAGTATATAGCACCTCTGTCACACATTAAAGTGCGGTGAGCTCTGCTTGAGCTGAGAGACACAAGATTTTTTCATTTCTCCCATAACAAGAAATTATATCCTGTAACATGTGCTTGGTAATTACATATCTTTGTGTGGGCATTGGTGCCATATGCATAATATACCCCAGTGGCACCATTTCAAGGTTGCAGTGTCACATTTTGTAGAGGCATCATTTATAACCACTGCTGCCACTGAAGCACTGACTGCCATGGTTTGCTCTGAACTTGATTTTCTAAATGGAATTTTGGAGGAGCCAACTGATTTTTTAGTGGACTAAATGGGTGAGATTCCTATCCCCTTTTCCATAGATGATTTAGACAGATCGAACTCATGGTCTATCAGAAAGGCTAAATGGTATAATGGAAAGAATATGAAAGCTATTGGAGGTCAGGGGTCAAATTCCACCTCTGACAGTAACTTGTGGACTGAACCCCTTTATGTCTTGACTTCTTCCTCTGTGCAGTTGTCACAGAGTATGTCACAGAATTGTTCTGAGGATAAAATGAGATTCTGCATTCAAAGCACTTTTCAAACCTGGAATCACTATAGGCACATTAAAAAAACAAGTGCGATAGAATTAAGAAATGCCCATGTTACATATTTGACCATGCAGAACATTCAGTAAGGGATAGGACTGGGTCATAAAATATTTTTGATCTTTCTAGCAAGAAGCTGGAAAGTTAAAATGGTATGTCAGATTTGTTCATACCTTTTGTACCCCATTAATAAATAGATATGAACAGGTACCAGATAGACTTGTTAGCCCCGATACTTGTGGCAACTCCATGTATGAATAGGGCATCAGTGTACCCATATGTCAAAGGCAATATACTCTGAAAGGGGGTCATTGGTTAGAAGCAAGAAATACGGAGCACTGTTCCATTTTAAAGGGTCATTGTGAGAATCTAACAAGATAGTGAACATTAAAAACACTTGGACAAACTCTAAAATCTCTTTGTAAACCTAAAGAATTATTATTTTTACCAACATTCTTATGGTGGGAGAAATTTGACTCTATTAGCTTAGCTGTGAGGTTGCTGCTAATGTGAGAGAAGAGTAAGAAGAAGCGTTATCCTTGGTTCATATTTCAATTCTTCCGTGTATGAGAGTCTATCTTCCTCATAGGAAAAATGGAAGATATCTTTTACATGTATCATTAGTGCTTAATAACTTATTCTATGATTAAATGGTTCAAAATGATTCCAATTTGAAAGCATATTTTATGAGTATATTGCACCCAAATATGAATATACTTTGAAAGAGAGTCAAGAGCAGTAAAAATAGCCAAGCACCTTTGACATGACCTAGGCAGGTTTCCACATGTAGGACAAAACACCCACAAATTTCCTAAGATACTTTTTTATGAAAAAAAAATGTTGGTGTTTTTTGTCTTTTGATTCTTTATGCAAATGTCACCCTGATTATGATGGCATAATTACATAATCAACAAAGTATTTCAGATGACGTGGAGTCAATTGATATGAAAGAACATTGTTTAATCTGGGATTGAGAGCTGGTTCAGTTCAGTGCTTAGCGTGCACAGTATATTAGAAAAAGTGCTAGCTCTGGAATTGGAGAAGAGTTCAAATTCTGTGTCTGACTTTTATTGTCTATGAGACTTTGGCCAAGCTGCTTAACCCCTTGAGATTCCAGTTTCCTCATATGTAAAATGAGGAGGTTGAATTAGATGGTTTTTGGGGTCCCTTCTACTTTTAGATCTGTGATCCTTTTGAGTTCAGGCTATACTCACTCACTCTGTTGTTTCCTTTAATTTTTAATCTAAGATCCTGTGTTGTGCTTTATATTTCATTCTGAAAAAAAGACGATTTGATACTTAGAACTTTGTCAATGTTCAGTTTTTCTAACGCATTGATTTAGCCATGGTGTATAAGGAGGAAAATTCTTTTTACCTAATGACTACATCTGGTGTTGAGTACGTCATTTTTGCTAAGCTCAGTAATTCCCCCAGTTTCATTTTGTCCTTTGCAGGGGCACATTGCTAACAAAAAGTGAGGCTGTTCTTGTGGAGTCACTTTCTTTTTCCTATTATTTGCTATCAGAATTGTGACTCCTTTTAGAGGCAAGGGGGACCGAAATGAGGCTTTTTAGAAAATCATTTTAGAGTAATGTGAAAATGATACTCAACATTTCTCCACAATCACATCACTGATGAATGACTATAGTGATCTATGAGAAGGGTCCAGGTTCAACAAAGATCTAGTTCTAAAATGGACGCAGGTAGGGAAAAAAGCGCAAGCTATTTGTAATGTATATTTTGTTTGAGGTTTGTTTGTTTTCCCCTATGTATGTAATGGCATTGGAAGGTGACTCAATGGGACAATAACCCTGTCACTGATACCGAACATAATAGTAATCAGTCCAGCATAGTAAAGAATAACAGTGCCAGGGATGGTAATTGAATTGTACACAATATCTGCTAAACTGAGTTTCTGGAATGAACTGAAAATCTCTGATAGACCAAAATTGCTTCCCCCATAGAGAGAGAGTGAATAGTTTGATTATTGGGTCTTCTTGGTCCCAAGAAGTTTTTTCATCATTAGGAAAGATACTGGAGGGACTTTAGTAAAAACAGGTATGGATACCCATGTCCAGAACTCAGTTCTTCCCTCCATTTTTGTTATGTTATGATGCAATTGGTTTTCCATAGAAAGCACACCGGACTTCTAATTGGGGAGAATTAGGTTTGAATCATACCTTTAACACTTATTAGATGTGTGATCATAGACAAATCACTTAAATTGGCTGAGACCTCAGTTTCCTCATCTATAAAGTGGAAATAATGCTTATGCAACCTACTTCATAGGATTGTTGTGAGAATCTAATGAAGTAATGCATGGAAAATGCTTTGTAAACCAAAAAGTCAATGTGTCAATATCTGCTATTAACATTAGTCTCAACACACAGAAGCAGTGCCTTTTCCCACACATGAACAGGCTTGAGAGCTCCTTCACTTGACCAAATTTCATTTCAATTCAATTCAAAACTATACAATACATTTGCCAGAGGTGGCACTTATTGGGAGTGGGGAGGGTGGGAGAGAGAATTGAGAGATTAATGCTTTTTTATGTACAAGACTTTATCTTTGTATAATTTGATGCTTATGATACATGCACATTTGTAACAATTTCTCTAGTAGTATATTCCAATGGAACCAGACTTACTTTAAAAGCTTCATCATTTTTTTAAAATAATAGCTGACATCCTAGTGTCTAGTACTTAGGCAGCACTTTATAGTCACATCAGCACCAGGCAAGACTAAGAAGACTTGATTTCTAGTCACAGTTCAATCATTGCATTATAACCTTGTACTTGTGTTTATATATCACCTTAATATTTACAGCAGACTAGAGGGATAAGGGAGGGAGCTTTGGCGGGGGGGAGGAAGAGGTCAAAGGGGTGTACAAAAGGTTTTTTAGATTTAGGGGAATGGGAGGTTAAGGGAGGGATTGCTGGAGTGGGGGTAGGTTAAGTAATAGGAGGGTAAGGTAGCAGGTAGAAGTAAAGTAGAAAAATTAGGAGAGATAGGAAAAAGAGATATGGACAAACATTAAAAAAACAAAGATTAGGAGTAGAATCTCTTAGGGAAAGTATATGTTCATATATGTATGTATGTGAATATACATATAAGTGTATGTATATGATTAATTCTTAATATGTCTGAAAGTGCTATTCTGAACACAAGTAGAAACTTAAGACATTTTTTTAAAGGCAACTCCCAACCATACGTCTACTTTGGCATCTCTACGATTTTCTTGATAAGGATAATACACATCGAGGGCACCCTGGTGAAAATACAAGAAGGAAACAGAGAGGTTTTCACAAATTATATTTCCCAGCAGACTACATCTTTATATCAATGCAATTGACTGAAAGGTATAGAGAATTCCAGATGATATTGTGTGTACTGTTTGCTAAATATTTGCAAATATAAGCATTTGCAACAAGATTGTGTAATTCAATTAAGTGCAAAAACAAATGAGTAATAGAAAGAAGTCTAGGAAGTTCTGAATGATATCATGAAAAAAGACTAGAATACATATATTAATTATGATCACATGAAGAAAAATGAGTGAAAATAAATGGACAGAGCATCCTGATGGGACTGGAAAGAAAGGGGGAGACTAAAAAAAGAAAGATGATACTTTATGCATTGAAATTAATTAATTAAAATGTATATTATTAATAACTAACTTTAGTTCTTTGTAATAATAACAATAGTTAACATTTATATAGAACTTAATGTATTCTGGGCACTGTGTACTTTATTATCCTATTTTATCCTCACAACAACCCTGGGAGATAAGTGCTATGATTATCATCTTTTTACAGATTAATAAGCTGAAGCAAACAGGTTAAATAACTTGCCATGGGTGTCAAAGCTCATAAGAATCTGAGCCAGATTTGAACTCAAATTTTTGACTCCAGGTTCTGGACTTAATCCACTCTGTCACCTAGTTTCCCCATCTAGGTGCTATATTGGTGTTTAATGTTATTCGTAATAAAATTCTTTTTAAAAAACATTAAAGCATTTCATTCTATTTGTCAAAACTCCATCATAAAGGCTCTCCTCCAACAAGGTGTCCTTCAGGATTAGGTCAAAATTATTGAATTCTTTGAATGATGCAACAGTGGAGGTAACTTCACTTGACAACCCTCAGATGATTAATATTATGTGTAGAATAAAAGAGGGGGCTTGATACAATTTTTCATTGTCATGGAAAATGTTCAGCATGGAGTTCAAGTAGAGGCAGGATTCCTTATACATGTCGAGGGTTTTCATATGTTAATCTTTATTGATCACATTATACTCATGGTTTCAAGTCCTCGGATATTTCAGAGCCTCCTAAATGAGATCCATAATCACTCAAAAGAGATTATGTCCAAGAGCTAAATGGTACCTCATGACTAGACTATGAAATTAAAGCAGATATATAACACATATATGGGATTCATTGGTCCACTGAACATCAACAATGAAATGGGTGCCAACTTGAACAAGAAAAGGGGCTGCATTGTCTTTGGGAAACTGTTCAGTATTTTAAATAATCCTGCGTTTGTTCCTGAATCATTGGTTCATCTTGTTAACATATGTATCTTTCTAGTGACATACCCACACCTTGACACACACACACACACATAAAATATATATGCACACGGACGTATACATATATGTATGTATATACACATACACAGCCCACACACATATAAGAATAGATTGACATGTATTATCAATGATGAATAGGTCAAGAGAAGTAGGGTAAAATATGTCATTACTTAAATATAGGACTAAAAAAAAATACAGATTTCTCATATAGCAAAGGTGAGGAATAAAAGGACAAACTTTCTGTTATACTGGTATACATGCAGTGTCAAAAGATCTAGAGGAAGTCCCTCTGCACATTGGATGAAATCTCTTTGGAGGATTTATAGAAAGAGAGACAGGAAGGTAGGTGATGCAATGGATAGCGTTCTGAACTTGGAGTCAGGAAAAATCCAAATTCAAATCTCACCTCTGATATCTTCTAGCTGTATGAACCCAGATAAGTCACTTAATCTCTACCTTAGTTTCCCCATCTATAAAATGAGAAAAATAATAGCACCTACCTTTTGAGGTGATTATGAGGATAAAATAAGACAGTATTTGCAAAGTATTTTCTAAAACTTAAAGTATTATAAAAATGCTATCTATTATTATTATGAAACAGACAAGACTTGCACAGACTGAGATAGCTTGAATGGGTTGTATTCTATACCATTGGGGAAATGTTCAGGTAATAAAAACACAGATCTTTTGAAGTTCTGAGGTATCTGCCCTAAAATAAGTCAATAAACATTTATTAAATGCCTACTATGTGCTAGACATTGTGCTAGGGATTGAAATAAAGGCAAAATAGTATCTACCCTCAAGGAGAGTCTATTTTAATGGGGAAGCAACATTTTAAAAACTACATAACACAAGATATACATGGAAAAGTTAAAAAAATAAATTTAGTGGAAAGTACTATCTACTACTATTAGCAGAAAGCAGGCTTTGACCTGCATCTTAAAGAAAACCAGCAAAACTAAGAGGCAGAGGTGGAAGGGTGCAGAATACTCCAGAAATGATGAACACCCTTTACAAAGACAAGGAGATGAGAGACGGAGTGATACTATATTAGATGGGCCTTATTCAGATTTGATGTTGTAAAGAAGGAAGGCATTCATTCATTCATTCAATAGTTAATAAAAAGGAGGTTTAGTAAGGAAGGATATTCAACAAGAATACTGCAACATTTAGCTTGGGTAGCTGTGTCCCCTCTTGCCTCGTGACCTGACACTAAAATTTGTCAAGTCAGCACGACAGAAGACACCAGATAAATCTAAAGGGCCTCTACTACAAATGGATGAAATATTTTTGCTTTTAGGTGATCAGGAGGCTATGTTAACATAGATAGAAATTACTAGAAAGCATGATCCTTAGAGTCTTGGATCACTAAAGGCTTGAAGACAGCATCCTTGCTATTTTAGACAATGGAGTAAACTAATCAATGCAGGAAAGAGGGGATTTCTGGTAGATAATGATCCTATGAGAGATGTGTTCCAAGAACTGCAAGTGGACCAGTGTAACTTAACTGGAGAGTAGGCTGAGTTTTACATGTTACTAAAGTTAGATAATGAGCCATGCTCTTATACATAACTCCTCTGCCATGGAGCTATACAGTAGCACTTGTGAAGTCATATACTATACATGGTAGACAAAAGGATCAAGGGTGCTTCTTGGCACTGTCACTGTACTGCATGACAATGCTAGAATAAGTAAATGGGTAAAACTGCAAAGCCCATCTTTGTTCTCTCAAGCAATGCCTGGCACACAGTAGGTGCTCAATAAATACTTCTTATTGACCAGTTCTTGCCCCTGCCAGATCTGATCATGGGTGGATCGCATGGAGAACAAAGACTAGTAACTTCCAAAATTCTCATCTCCTACAGGAGAATTTTATTTAGCAAGGACAGGCCAAAAATTCAGGGGAAGAGATTTGAAAAACATAAAATAATATCCATTAGACGTAGGTAATGCCCTTCAAAATGTAAGTAATTTGATACTGTGAAGAAGACATAATGACATGATAAAAATCTGATGAAAATTAAATACACTCAATTTGATGCATAATCTCATATTTAACCTAACATAATAAGAAAAATTAGGTTTAATAGTGAAGGCTTCCAGTTTGATTTAAAGTATATGTGGAAGCAGAAGGAGAAAGATGCAAAATCCTCTTGACCCTAGGAAGAACTAGCTACTTAAACTAAGAGACTGAATGAGAGCTAAGGGAAATAAATTTCTTTAATTACAGACTCATCAAAAATGTGTTAATCAAATGACTGCAGTACATGAAGATTTCAGATCTTTAAATGTCAAAGTAAAGTATAAGAAATATCAAAAGAGTATTACACAATGATTTCCAACACATTTGGTTAGAGGATATTTTGACTAGTAATCAAACAAAAGCTTTTATTTTTAAGAGAGTGGAAAATTTTCTGCCATTATTTATTATTAATGCAAGGCTATTGAAAATATTGTCGAGGATATCCTTATATGTTCTAAAGGTGAGAAATTCAATTAGATTAAAAAGATCATTCATTCAATCAGTCATTCAACAAGCAATGAGTTTAGAACGGAAATAACAGGCTAACACAGAAGCGACATCTTTAGTTAAGAATATAATCAGGATACAGTTGAACATGGTTGGTTAAGCTTACAAGTCAGTACCCAAAACTCTTAATCAAGAAAATCATGGCTTTTTATGTGGGGGGAGGGGAGAGATGGGGAGAAAATTTGGAAGTCAAAATCTTGTGGAAGTGAACATTGAAAACTAAAAATAAATTAATTAATAAAAAGATTTCAACTTCCTAAAGGAAAAAAAAAAGGTTCCATCTACCCTTATGCCTTGTACCGTTTTTAATAGAAATTGGTGTTATTTTTGTCAAAAGATTTTTCTGCATATGTTGATAAAATAATTTGATTTTTATTGATTTTGTTATCGATATGGAAAATTATGCTGATAGTTTTCCTAATTCTGAACCAGGCCTACATTCCTGGTATAAATCCTATCCAGTCATAGTATATTATCCTTTTGATATATTGCTTCAATTCTTTTTCAGTTTTTTGTTTCTTTTACATTTTAAGTTCAGTATTGTTGGGGAAATTTGTTTAGGGTTTTCTTCTGTTTTTGCTTTCCATGGTTGAAGTACTAAAACCATATTTTTCTAAAATGAATTTGGTAGGACTCATTTGCATATTTTTCCAAATAGTTTAGATAGTATTATAATTAACTCAGGTTTGGTAGAATTCACTTGTGAATCCATCTTGTTCTGGGGATTTATTTTTTCCTTACAGAGCTCATTGATTGCTTGTTCAATTTTTTTCTAAGATAGTGTTATTTATGTATTCCATTTATTTTCTATTAACCTGGGAAATTTACATTTTTGTAAATGTTCATCTATTTTACTTAGATGGTTGATTTTACTCGCATATCACTGGCCAAATAATTCCTAATAATTGCTTTAATTTCATCTTCATCAGCAATGCATTCACCATTTTCAATTTTGAGACTGGTAATTTGGTTTAATTTGTTCCTTTTTAAATGCTTTTAACCAATTTTTGATCTATTTTATTTTTTTTTTCATAAAGCCATCTTATAGTTTTATTAACTAGTTCAATATTTTTACATTAAATTTTATTCATTTCTTCTTTGATTTTCAGGATTTCAATTTTGGCATTTAAATGGAGATTTTTATTTTATTTTGTAATGCATAATATATCCCCAATTCATTGACCTGCTCTTTCTCTCTTTTACTGATTTATGTGTTTTGATATATGTTTTCCCCTAAATACTGTTTTGGTTGCATCCCACAAATTTTAGTATACTGTCTCATTGTTGTCATATTTTAAATTAAATCATTGATTGTTTCTAAAATTTTTTCTTTGACCCACTCATTCTATGGGATTATTAATTTTCCAATTAATTTTTAATCTATGCTTCTATGCATGGCCTTTTATTTAATTTTTATTGCATTATGGTTTGAAAAGGATGCATTTATTATTCTTCCTTTCAGAATTTGTTTGTGAGGTTTTTATGTTCTTACATATGGTCAATTTTTGTGAAGATGCCACATACAGCTCAAAAACGTTATACTCCTTTTTATTCCCATTGAATTTTCTCCAGAGGTCTATCTTGTCTAACTTTTCTAAGATTGTATTCATCTCTTTAATTTCCTTATTATTTATTTTATAGTTAGACTTATCTGGCTCTAAGACAGGGAAATTGAGGTCTCCTACTACTATAGTATTACAATCTATTTCCTTCTAGAATTTATTTAACTTTTTCTTCCACTTGAATGCTATGTCATTTGGTACATATATGTTTAATTTTGATGTTACTTCATTTTCTATGGTACTTTTACCATTCTTTTTTTTTATTTTTAGTATACAACACTCAGTTTCACAAGTTCTTGAGTTCCAGATTTTCACCCACTCCCTCTCTTCCTCCCTCCCCCACACCCCATGACCGCATGACATCCAATAGAGGTTCTACATATGCCTTCACTTTAAGGAACCATGAGAAAGACACAAAACCAAAAAAAATAAGAAAAAGAGAGAGTAAATAGTTTGCCTCAATGTGCATTCAGACTCCATAATTCTTTCTCTGGATTTGAATAGCTTTTTCCATCACGAGTCTTTTTGGAGCTGTCTTAGAACCTTGTATTGCTGAGAGGAGCCAAGTCTATCAAAGTTACTCATCACAGATACCATGTGTCTGTAATCATGTATAATGTTTTCCTGGTTCTGCTCCCCTCACTCAGCAACAGATCATGTAAGTATTTTCAGGTTATTATGAAGTCCATCAGCTCCTCATTTCTTACAGTACAAGAATATTCCATCACATTCATATACCACAACTTGTTTAGCCACTCCTCAATTGATGGCAATCCCCTTGATTTCCAATTCTTTGCCACCACAAAAAGAGCTGCTATAAATATTTTTGTATATACAGGTCCATTTCCCACTTCTATGATCTCTTTGGGATATGTCTCTACATGTGGTATTGCTGGGTCAAGGGACACACAAGGGCACAGCTTCATAGCCCTTTGGGCATAGTTCCAAATTGCTCTCCAGAATGGCTGGATCAGTTCAGAACTCTACCAACAATGCAACAGTGTTCAAATTTTTCCACATCTTCCCCAGCATTTATCACTTTCATGTATTGTCATGTTAGCCAATCTGACAGGAAAGATGTGATACCTTTGATTTGCATTTCTCTAATCAACAGTGATTTAGAACATTTTTTCATATGACTATAGATAGCTTTAATTTCTTGCTCTGAAAACTGCTTGTTCATATCCTTTGACCATTTATCAACCGGGATATGACTAGTATTCTTATAAATTTGACTTGGTTCTCTATATATTGTAGAGATGAGGCCTTTGTCAGAGACACTGGTTGTAAAAATTCTTTCCCAATTTTCTGCTTCCCTCCTAATCCTGGTTGCATTGGCTTTGCTTGTACAAAAACTTTTCAATTTAATATAATCAAAATTAAATGATTACATTCTTAAGGTTTCTCTCCAGTGTGGATTCTCTGACGTTTGGTAAGACTGCCCCTCTGTGTAAAAGCCTTTCCAAATTTGGTACATTCATAAGGTTTCTCTCCAGTGTGGATTTTTTCATGACTAACAAGACTGCACTTCCATATAAAAATCTTTCCACATTGATTACATTCATAGTTTCTCTCCAATATGGATCCTCTGTTGTTCACCAATAGCCCTCCTACATCTGAAAGTTTTTCCACATTGATTACACATATAAGGTTTCTCTCTAGTGTGTATTCTCTGATGGTCAACAAGATTGTCTTTCTGCATATAAGCCTTTCCACACTGATTACAGTTATAAGGCTTCTCTCCAGTGTGGATTCTCTGATGTGCAATAAGAAATCTCTTCGCTCTAAAAGCCTTTTCACATTGATTACATTCATATGGTTTCTCTCCAGTATGCATCCTCTGATGATGAATAAGATGAGCAATCTGTGTAAAAGCCTTTCCACACTGATGACATTCATAAGGTTTCTCTCCAGTGTGGATCTTCTGATGTTCAATAAGAGGAGTCCTCTGTATAAAAGCCTTTCCACATTGATGACATTCAAAAGGTTTCTCTCCAGTACAGATTCTCTGATGTGAAATAAGAGATCTGTTTTCACTAAAAGTTTTTCCACATTGATTACATTCATAAGGTTTCTCTCCAGTGTGGATTCTCTTGTGTTTTACAAGACTGTCCTTCCATGTAAAAGTCTTTCCACATTGATTGCATTTATAAGATTTCTGTCCAACGTGGATCCTCTGATTTTGACGAATACCATCCTTCCATTTATAAGTCTTTCCACATTGATAACATTTGTAAGGTTTCTCTGCTATATGGCTTCCTGATGTGCAGTAAGATACCTCCTCTTTGTAAAATCCTTTCCACACTGTTTACAGTCATAATATTCCTCTGCAGTGTGGATACTCTCAGATATTGTGCAGATTCTCTCCAACTGAAGTCACAGTGACTACCATTCATGAATCTTTGCTTGTAAGTTTCTTCCATAGAAAGGCTTGGCTCTTCAGTAATTTCCTTCTTTTCAAGACTGATCTCTCCTGGACAGCAGCTCCTCAGGCCTTCTTGCTCCAGCATCCATGGGGCTTCCCTTTGCTCAAAATAAGAGATCATGTCTTCTCTGGAAATTGGCAGCCCTGGGGAGCGGGGCTCTGGCTCCAGGCTCCCTGCTGGGGCCAAGTTTTGGTTCTCTGTAGACTGAGGTGGGCAGGGAGAAGGATCCCAGAGTGGGGAGAGGTCTTGCTCTTCTCTTCCTAGGCAGCAGGCTGGCCAGACCTTCGTGAGGACTCCCTCCCTTCAGGCCCAGACCTTCTGGAGCTCCTCCACAGTTTCCTGCCCCTGCATCTCTTCTATGGTACTTCTAAGAAAAAAAATCTAGTTTCCCTCCTTATCTCTTATAATTATGTCTATTTTTATTTTTTTTGTTTTGTCTGAGATCATGGTTGCTCCTTCTACCTTTTTTTTACTTCAGCTAAAGCATATTTGATTCCATTCTAGCCCTTTATTTAAACTCTATGTGTATCTCTGTTTCAGGTGTGTTTTTTGCAAACAATACTGTTGGATTCTGGTGTGTTCTGATATCCACTTCTGTTTCATCAGTGAATTATCCCATTCACATTTATAGTTATGCTTACTAATTGTACATTTCCCTCCATCTAGTTTTCTTTTTGCTTATGCTTCTCTCTCATTTTATCCTATTTCTCCTCTAAAGTCTGTTTAACTTCTGATAACTGCCTTATTTTATCTGCCCTCCATTTTATCACCCCCCCCTTTTTTTCCTCTTACCCCCTTTCCCTTCTATTTTCCTTTTGAGTAAGATAGATTTCTATGAGTGTGTATTTGTATTTTTCTCTTTTCAAACAAATTTAGATGAGATTAAGGTTTAATCATTACCACCCCACCATCACCTTTCCCCCTCTATTGTCAAAGCACTTCCTTGCAAGTGTCTCTTATATGTGATGATTTTCCCCATTCTTCCTCTCTCTTCCCTCTTCTCCCAGTGCATTCCTCTTTCCTGTGCATCCATTTAATTTTACATAATTCTAACATAGTTGATTCACTCCCTTTCCATCTCTCTATAGAAGCCTTCTAACTGCTCTAATAATGGTAAAATTCTTAGGAGTTACATGTATCATCTTCCCAGACAGGAATACAAACAGTATTACTTTGTTGATTCCTTTAAGATTCTCTTTCATGTTTACCTTTTTATGCTTCTCTTGGGCCTTGTTTTTGAAAGTCAAATTTTCTATTCACATCTAGTCTTTTAACCAGAAATGCTTGAAAGTTCACTATTTTGTTAAATATAATTTTTTTCCCTTTAAAAATCATACTCAGTTTTTCTGGGTAGTTGATTCTTGGTTGGAATCCCAATTTTTCTGCCTTATGGATTATCATATTCCAAACCCTCTATTTCTTTAAGGTAGAAGCTTGTAAATCTTGTGTGATCCTGAATGTGGTTCCACTGTATTTGAATGGTTTCTTTCTCACTACTTCAATTACTTTCTCTATTTGTCCTGGGAGCTGTGGAATTTGGCTATAATATTCCTGGGAGTTTTCATTTTGGGATCGCTTTCAGGAAGTGATCAGTAGATTCTTCAAATATCTAGAACGTCTGGTTCTATGGTATTGGGGCAATTTTCCATGATTATTTCTTAAGATATGATGTCTAGAGTCTTTCTTTGCTTGTGGTTCTCAGATAGTCCAATAATTCTTAAATAATCTCTCCTGGATCTCTTTTCCAGAAAAGTTGTTTTTCCAATAAGATGTTTCACAATTTTTTTTTCCATTCTTTTGACTTTCTTTTATTTTTGTTATCTTATAAAGTCAGTAGCTTTCACTTGCCCAGTTCTAATACTTAATAAATTATTTTCTTCATTGAGCTTTTGTACCTTTTTCCATTTGATCAACTCTGCTTTTAAAGGAGCTATTATCCTCAGTGAAGTTTTCTACCTTTTTCACCATTTGGCCAGTTCTCTTTTTTAAGGTATTATTTCCTTCAGTTTTTCTTGTGCCTCTTCTACCAAGATGTTGATTGTCTTTTCATAATTTTCTTAGTTTGCTCTCATTTCTTTATTCAATGTTTTGCCCTTTACTACTCTAGTTTGATTTTGAAAATCATTTTTGAAGCCTTCTAGGAATTTTTATTATGCTTGTGTCCCAATCACATTTTTTTTCCCTTTGAGGTTTTGCTTGTAGCAGTTTTGACTTCATCGTCCTCTTCTGAGTTTACATGTTGATCTTCCTTGGCACTATAGTACTTTTATGGTCAATTTCTTCTTGTTGTTGATGTTTGCTCATTTTCTAATCTATTTCTTTACTTTGAAATTGCTAAAGTTGCTAAAATTGCTAGTTCCAGAATGGAGGTGAAGGGGCACTGTCCCAAATTTAAGGCTTTTTTCCCATTGCTGTTTTGAGAGCTAGTTCTCTGGTTTTGGAAGTTTTTGGTGTTTCCAAAGTAGTGTTATCTAGGGAGAGGTGTTGTTGCTGCTCTCCTGTTCTGCACTCTGGTCTTTACCCAGGAATGACCTTTGATCCCTTGGGCTTGCAACAGATACTGCTACTAAGAACCCCTGATCCCTTTGTACCAGAAGCAATATTGCTTTTCTGGGCCACTACTCCATTGTGACTGAAAATCCTCTTCTCTGTCCTTGACCTGTGAACCAGAAGTGGATCTAAGCAACAGAATCATCAAATAATGCCTGGTACTGATTCTAGTGCTAACATGGGGGTGCCCTGTAATCTCATTTTGACCAGTTGTCATATTCCCTTACCATCTCTGCCTTGAAATTTTTGCTGTTTCTGTTGCCTTGCCACCACCAAGTCCCACCATTGGTACTATATCCATGTGGGCTTTGGGGCAGCCTGCACTTCTATGACAGAATTCTTCTGGCTGGGACAATTTTTCTCTGTGTCCTTTTGTTGCTTTTGCCACTCTGAAATTCAATTTGAAGTGTTATTTTAAAGTTGTTTACAGGGGAAAGTTGGGAGGGGTAGCTGAGTTTTTCCTCTACTCTGCCATTTAATATGAAGAATTTTTAAAGATAATCTATTGCAATTTATTCTAGAGTTCATCTTTTTTTGTATGTGTGTCATGAATCTCTTTGGCAGGCTGGTAAGTATGGTAAAATTTATTCTCAGAATCATATTTTCAAATGCAAATAATAACATATATGATTACAAAGAAAACTGATTCTATTGAAATGGAGCTATCAGAATATTTTTAAAACAAGTTCATGAACAATAGGTTATAGACTTTTATTCTAGAATTTGGTCCTTCCTTTGCATTCTTAACATTTAGTTAATTGTATGATATTTAATAAGCATTTAACAAATGTTTATTGTGTGACCAGATAATATTTTTAAAATTTGGCAAGTTTTTTTTTGCTGTTTTCCTTCATTGTGAATCCCTAAATAGTGCTTCTCTAAATATTCAGTTATTTATAAAATGCATACTGCATTTACCTCTTTTTCACCCATTTTCTGAACCCCTTGTCATCTCTTATAGGTTCTTTGCCTATCACTTAATAAAACTATTCACAAACCCCTCGAAAACCTGTAAAAAATGATTCTAAACAAATTCTGGAGCTACAAATTGAGAGTGTAAAACAAATCTCCAGGCCTAGAAAATCTGGAAGGTCAACAAGACAGGTCTATCACACCAGGCTAGGTTCAGAGACAGCACAGACAGGGCTGGAGCAGGTTTCAGGGGACTGAATCACTGGCACCTGTGGTGGTTTCCAGACTTCTCAACCCACAAATGCCAAAGACAACATGAAAGGTCAGTGGGAAAGCTCTTTCAGCCCTGGGTGAGAGAAGAGCATGGTCCAGTCCCAGCCTCAGAGTCGCAGAGGTGGCAGTGGCAGTAGCAGCAGCAGCAGCAGCAGCAGCAGCTGCTGCTTCTTCCAGAGTTCCAGGCCCACAGATAGTGTAGGGATAAAGTGGCTGATCATAGGGGCATTGCAGGGATCTCTTTACTGGTGCTGAGGCAGGATTCTCTTGCTTTGCCACACTTGGATCCAGGTCACAGTCCTGGGTGGTGGTCCTGGGGTGAGGAGGAGCACTGTCTGGCAGAGCTTGTGGTGGCTGTGGAGTGGGAATCCTCCTCACAGTTCCAAGGCAGAAAAGTGTGCTTGAGGTCACTCGCAGAATAGAGCACAGGACAGGAGAGGAGTAAACACCTTTCCTTTGATCATACCAACTTAGAACTGAAAATTTACAGGTGCCTAGAAGTATCTCTGAAAACAGTTCCACAAAACCCCAGAAGATTAGGACAGAACACTCTCCATTCTGGAAGCAGAGTCCTATCTTGACAAAAAGCTCAAAAGTCAAGTAATTGGCTGGGAAAATGAGGAAACTGCGTAAAATAACTCAGACTATAGAATCTTACTTTCATGACAAAGAAGATCAAAATGTACAACCAGAAGACAACAAAGTTGGGGGGCAGCGCCAAGATGGCAGCTGGAAAGCAGGGACTTGCTTAAGCTCTCCGCCAAATCCCTCCAAACACCATAAAAAATGGCTCTGAACAAATTCTATAGCTGCAGAACCCATGAAATAGCAGAGGGAAACAGGTCTCCGGCCCAGGAGAGCCTGGATGGTCGCTGGGAAGGGTCTATCACAAGGTGCTGGGAGTAGAGTGCAGCCTAGCATTGGCCATGCCAGGACAGACCAGACCAGGAGTCAGCCGGCTGGAACAGGCCTCAGGGCCATGAATCATTGTGCTTTGGCAGTTACCAGACTTCTCAATCCACAAATGCCAAAAAGCAGGTGAGTGGGAAACCAGGGGGAAACTGCAGGATCATGGTGACAGCATTCTGGCCCCATCCCTGGGGGTGGTGGAGGTGGTGAAGCAGTAGTGAAGACAGCAGCAAGAAGCTCCTGAGGCTCCTTCCAGAGCTCCAGCATCAGCTGCTTCCCTAATCCATGGCTCACACAGTGGGAGGAATCTAGCAGCAGATCAGAGCAGGCATGCAAGGAGCACTTTGTGGGCACAGAGGCAGGTTCTTTTGCTGTGCCCTGCTTGGATCTGGATTTCAGTCCTGGTTGACAGTTCTTGGGGGAGGAGGAGCACTGCTGAGACAGAGTCTTCAGTGATGGTGGAGTAGAAGTAACTCTGAAAACAGCAGTGCTTGAACCCTAAAGGTTGGGACAAAGTACTCTAATCTACAAGCAGTCATACCCTGACAAAAAGCTCAAGGGTCAAGTAGTTGGCTGGGAACATGAACAGGAAGGAAAAATGAACTCAGACTCAAACTCAAACTCTAGATTCCTTTTCTGGTGACAAAGAAGATCAAAACGTACAGCCAGAAGAAGTCGACAAAATCAAACAGCCTACATCAAAAGCGTCCAAGAAAAATATGAATTGGTCTCAGGACATGGAAGAGCTCAAAAAGGATTTGGAAAAGCAAGTAAGAGAAGTAGAGGAAAAACTAGGAAGAGAAATGACAGAGATGCAAGAAAACCATGAAAAATAAGTCAAAGACTTGCTAAATGAGACCCCAGAAATACTGAAGAAAGTAACATCTTAAAGAACAGAGTAACACAAATATCAAAAGAGCTCCAAAAAGCCAATGAGGAGAAGAATGCCTTGAAAGGCAGAATTAGTCAAATGGAAAAGGAGGTCCAAAAGACCACTGAAAAAAATACTACCTTAAAAATTAGATAGGAGCAAGTAGAAGCTAGTGACTTTATGAGAAATCAAGATATTATAAAACAGAACCCAAGGAATGAAAAAATGGAAGACTGTGGAATATCCCATTGGAAAAATCACTGACCTGGAGAGATAATTTAAAAATTATCAGACTACCTGAAAGCCATGATCAAAAAAAGAGTCTAGACATCATCTTTCAAGAAATCAAGGAAAACTGCCCTGGTATTCTAGAGCCAGAGGGTAAAATAGAAATTGAAAGAATCCACAGATCACCTCTTAAAAAGGATCCCAAAAAGAAAACTCCTAGAAATATTGTCATCAAATTCCAGAGTTTCCAGGTCAAGGAGAAAATACTGCAAGCATCCAGAAAGAAACAATTGGAGTATTATGGAAACACACAATCAGAATAACACAAAATGTAGCAGCTTCTACATTAAGGGATTGAAGGGCTTGGAATATGATATTCTGGAGGTCAAAGGAGCTAGGATTAAAACCAAGAATCACCTACCCAGCAAAACTGAGTATCATGCTCCAAGGCAAAATATGGATTTTCAATAAAATAGAGGACTTTCAAGCTTTCTCAATGAAAAGACAAGAGCCGAAGAGAAAATTTGACTTTCAAACATAAGAATCAAGAGACGCATGAAAAGGTAAACAAGAAAGAGAAATCATAAGGGGCTTACTAAAGTTGAACTGTTTTGTTTACATTCCCATATGGAAAGATGATGTGTGTAATTCATGAGACCTTTCTCAGTATTAGGGTAGTTGAAGAGAATGTACACATATATATAGACAGAGGGCACAGGATGAGTTGAATATGAAGGGATGATATCTAAAAAAATTAAATAAAATTAAGGGGTGAGAAAGGAATATATTGATAGAGGGAAAAAGGGAGAGATAGAATGGAGTAAAGTATCTCACATAAAAGTGGCAAGAAAAAGCAGTTCTGTTGGAAGGGAAGAGGGGGCAGGTGAAGGGGAATGAGTGAATCATACTCTCATAGGATCCAACTTGAGGAGGAAATAACATACACACTCAATTGGGTATCTTATTCCACAGGAAAGTAAGGGGAAGGTGATAAAAAGGGAGGGGGATGATAGAAGGGAGGGTGGATAGGGGGAGGAGGTTATCAAAAGAAAAAACTTTTGAAAAGGGACAGGGTCAAGGGAGAAAATTGAATAAAGGGAGATAGGATAGGATGGAAGGAAATATAGTTAAAATATAGTTAGCCTTTCACTACATGAGTATTGTGGAAGCTAAGATTAAAAACAAGAATCACCTACTGAGCAAAACTGAGTATACTACCTCAGGGGGAAGATGGATATTCAATGAAATAGAGGACTTTCAAACATTCTTGATGAAAAGCCAGAGCTGAACATAAAATATGACTTTCAAATACAAGAATCAGGAGAAGCATGATAAGGTAAATAGGAAAGATTAATGTTAAGGGATTTATTAAAGTTGAACTTTGTATATTTCTACATGGAATGATGACATTTGTAACTCATGAGACCTTTCTCAGTATTAGGGTAGTTGAAGGGAATATATATCTATATACACACACATATATATACATACATATACACATATACATACACATATGTATATGTGTATATGTATGTATATATATGTGTGTGTATATATAGGTATGCTGAAAGGGAATGGGTGAACCTTACTATCATTGGATTTGGCTTAAGTAGGGAATAACATACACACTTGATGGGGTATCTTACCCTACAGGAAAAGTAGGGGGGAAGAAGATAAAAGGTGGGGATGATAGAAGGGAGGACAAATTGTGGGAGGGGCTAGTCAGTAGCAAACACTTTTGAAAAAGGACAGGGTCGAAGGAGAAAATAGAATAAATGGGGGATGAGATAGGATGGAGAGAATTATAGTTACTCATTGACACCATGACTGTTATAGAAGTGTTTTGCATAACTGCACATGTATAATGAATATTGAATTGCTTGCCTTCTCAATGAGGGTGGGTGCGGAGGAAAGAAGGGAGAGAATCTGGAACTCAAAGTTTTAAAAACAAATTTTAAAAATTGTTTTTGCATGCAACTGGGCAATGAGGTATAGAAATCTATCTTGCCCTACAAGAAAGTAACGGGGAAGGGGATGGGGGGCGGGCGGCGGTGATAGAAGAGAGGGCAGACTGGGGGAAGCGGTAATCAGAATGCATGCCATCTTGTGGTGGTGGTAGGGTAGAGATGGGGAGAAAATTCATAACCCAAATCTTGTGAAAATGAATGTTGGAAACTAAAAATAAATAAATTAATTAATAAAACTGTTCTCTCAGAGATTACAAAGACATATATTACCAAATCCAATGGCTTCCTCTCAGTCTTTGTCCTATTAACTTGAATATGGATGTGATATTGTCCACTACCTTTTTTTTCCCCCTTGAAACTCCCTAGACTTTTTGAAACCATGCTTTCATGGTTCATCTTTGTAAGCTCCTCTTTTTTCCTCCAATGCTTAAAAAGAATGGTCCCCAAGGCCCTCTACACTGTTATTTTGGCAATCTAAGCCAATCTCATTGCCTGAATCATCACCGGCAATGATACCTAAGCCTCTACTGATATAGTCTTTGTCTCTCTAAGTTTCAGGGTCACATTCTCTAAAGCAAAAGGTAGTATGGGTGTGTAGGCTTTAAAAATATCAACATAAACTTTTCAGCAGCATAAATCGACAAAAAAAAATCTAGTAAGTTTTAGGGAGTGTTGCATTCTTGACTAATGGCATAACCACTGATGAATATTACAGATCTCTGGAATACTGTCTATAGATAGATGATATATTGGTTTAAAAAATTACTATACTCTTCTGATACATTAGCATTCATTCTGGTCAGAGAGAGCCTACAAATCATGATCTTCATATTGGCATAGAATCCTTTGTCTTAAAAATAAACCCACAACAACAATAAAGTGAAGTAAGTGCCCATTTTATTTGCCGATTAGAATTACTTAAGAAGCAATTATAATGCTGGTAGACGAAGCACTGTAATTAGAATCATAAGATCATAAATTTAGGTGATGGAAGGAACTTAGAGTTCATCTTATCTAACTCTCCTATTTCATTGTTTAGGAAAATAAGTCCCAGATAAGTTAATTGACTTGCCTAAAGTCAGGGTTGTAGTGAATGGAAGAACACCTGAATAAAGGTCTTCTAACTTCATGACAAGTCACTCTTTGCATTACACCAGGTTGTCACCAACATAGAGAGATCCATCACCCCCTTTTCCCCTACTCTTGCCAAAACATATAAGCAGAGGTACCATTGTAGTTTAATGGGGAAAACACGTAGTAGATTTTTTTTGTCAATTTATGCTGCTGAAAAAGTGTATGTTGATTTTTTATGCTAATTAATGGGTCATTAACGACTACAGGGATGAGATCACTCAGAAGTTTAGGATATATAATAAAGAGTAAAGTTATATTGGAATATTAGGAAAACTGATAATCACTGGCCTATGAAACAAACAGCCTGTTTCTGTTTAATAGTTGAACATATAGCTCTGGTAATAATGAACATATTGAAATGATGTAAACAGCAGAAGTGAAAGAAGCATGCTTTATTTTTTTTCATCATAATTCACCATGACCTTTTCAGCCAATAAATGCTGACAATTACAATGTAATCACAATGTTGTATTAAGGTGTGTATGTCAGTGTCAGTATTTCTTTTTATTATAGCCAAATTGCAAAGGAACTACCCTGTAACTAATATGCCTTTATCAAGCTGAACATTAGTTCAGGATCTTTCAGGAAGCAAAGCTCACATCAAAACCCCCAAATCATCAGATTCAGAAGCATAAACAAACAAGTTTACCACAAGTCATTCCTATTGTAATGCTATGCTATCAGAAGACACAATGGTCTGTACTTTTTTAATGTTCATTTTGTTTTGATTTTTGGCATGAACAAGGGGGTATTTGACACTATTTTGGGTGATTTTTTTTTGTCTAGCAAGAAATCATGTACTGATACGTGAATGGCTTTTTGGGTCCTCCACATTCTCCCTTACCTTTTCCCTTCCTCTCTTTTTCCCTCCCTCTGTTTTTAAATATTGTTGTCCTTGTAATTCAAGCATGCCATGTAGATCCAAGCAGATTATATCTCCTCACTTGGTATTGGTCCCCGCTCTGGAGGGAGAATGGATTCCAACCTTTGCCAGCGTTGTGGAGGCCAGAGAATATGGGTAGCATGGGCATGGAGAAGTCCAAGGGAAACCTGCATCATTGAGAAATACAAAGATAACAATTAAGATATCATTTCATTGGAATTTTCAATTATTTGGATGAAACTCAACTTGGTTCTGGGTCTGATAATCCACAGATTGATAATAGCAAATAATTTCATCCCAGAAACCAACAAACTAATTTATATTCCTCTAAGGAATTCAGCTCTTCATGCCTTGAGGTGACATCAAGTGAGAATAGATACAGGGAAAATGATTTTGAGGGGAAAGAGAAAAGGAGGAATTATATAGTTGTATGGAACATTTTCCTAAAGGTTATTTTTTCCCCTGGTGGAGAGATCAAAGCTGCAAAATATCACATATGTATATATTACAGCATATACTTATATCTAATATTTTTAAATGATGGTTTATTAATGATGTCATTCTCCCCTCCCCCCAAAAATCTTTCCAGTTCACAAAGCCCATAATCCAAATGACTGACATACTCAGTAAGGCATTGGGCTAAAGTTGAAGGGAATAAGAGACTTTTAAATTGAGCAAGGGATTGTGTAGTGAGGTCTGGTCAAATAAGAAAAGAGTCATCGGAAAATGGGAAGCATAATATGAATGAGATTCAGTGAAGTACTGCTGTTTCTTTTCAAACAAAGTGAAGATGCTTCATGTAAAACACTCAAGTAACTAAAAAGCAAAAATGTGCATACATGCATACACATATACATTCATATATTATACATATATATACATAGCTATGACATATGCTATCAATATTAAGCATGTAATTAAAGAATCAGAAAATACGTGATTATGATGAAATTGCATGATGTGAAATTACCTCCCTAGTAAAGCCTAGCAATATGCCTAGTGGCTCTCAAAGTAAACAGCTCTTCTTTCTGTCACTTAAACCCTCTATAATCACAGATGACTCTTTTCTAATTTTGTAAAAAAATTCTGAACATAAATAAATAAAATGAACATTTCTATATGTACTGTAGAACAGGAGATTGTTCTCTATACTCTAATGGATATAGAATCTAGCTATATGTATACTACATATACATATGTATGTATGAAATCTCTATTATTAAATATATAACAAACTCACCATGTAACTTTCAAACTTGTTCTGCTTTTGTGATTCCTTCTCGCACCTTTTCTACACTATTCTCTTTTTTCTTGGGAACTCAGCGGAGGGAGTGGTGGTGGCCCTATTCTCAGCCTCCTTCTTCCTTATACCCCACAAAGTAGGAAAATATACAACCCCCCCCAAGACCACTTTGTAAAAGACATAGTTAAGCAAAACAAATTCCCACAATGACTATGTTCAAAAGTATATGTCTCAGAGTGCATCTAAGACCATCACTTTTCTATAGGTAATGTGTTTCATCACTAGTATTCCAGAATCATAGTTGGCCACTTCTTTGATCATAGGTCTTTTAAAGTTGTTTTCTTTACACTGATAATGTTAATTTATAAATCACATTCTTGATTCTGTTTACTTAATTGTTCATCAGTTCAAAGACTTCTTCCCAGGTTTCTCTGAAAACTATTCCTTTTGTCATTTCCTATGGCAAAAATAATATTCAAATATATTCCTAAAACAAAATTTGTTTAATCATTCCCCAATTGAGGGGCAATCCTCTACTTGGTAATTCTTTGAAACAAAACAAAAGGCCAACCCTGCTACAAATATTTTTGTACATATAGGTCTTTTCCCTCTTTCTTTGCTATCTTTAGGGATACAAGTCTGGTAGTGATATTGCTGGGTATGCACAGTTTAATCACTTGTTGAGCACTTTCAAATTGCCTTTCTAAATGGCCACTTCACAAATCCCTCAACAGTACATTAATATGCATTTTGTTTGCAACCCCTCTAAGATGTCATTTTCAGTTTTTGTCATCTTTGCCAATCTGATGGGCATGAAGTATAACTTTGGAGTTTCTTTAATTTGAACTCTTCAAATTCTTAGAGATTTAGGATATTTTTATATAATTGCTGACAGAATGACTTCTGTCTTATGAAAATGACTCTGCCTTTAGAGACATATCACAATACCCCCTTCCATAAACTCTATACTGTAGTCAAGATAAACTATTCTTTATCACTTGAACACACACCAGCATACTTTCCCCCTCTTCTATCTTTGCTGATGCTGTTCCATATATCAAGAATATCCTTTCTCCCTCTCATTGCCTGTTGAATTCCTGCCCATTCTTTAAAGAAAAACTAAAATTTCCCATCCTCCCTAAACTTCATTTTTGGTAATATTTAGTAGCATTAATTATAAGGAAATTCTGTCTTGGATTTTTTTTAGTCTCTTATTTGTTTATTTTTTAGTCCTGTCCAATTCTTTGTGACCCTATTTTAGGTTTTCTTTGCAAAGATCCTGGAGGGGTTTGCTCATCTCCTTCTTCAGCTCATTTTACAGCTGAGGAAACTCAGGCAAACAGGGTTAAGTGACTTGTCCAGGGTCCCAAGTTAATAAATGTGTGAGGCCAGATTTGAGCTCATGAAGATGACACTTCATGATACAAAGACCAGTGCCCTATCCACTGTGCCACCCAGCTGCCCCAAGTCTCTTATAATTTATTTATTTTTGTTTCTACTTCATGAAACTGGTCATCATGAACCTTTTAAACCACTTTGTACAGTATAGGAGCTCAGTAAAAAAAGAAATTGATGAATGAAGTTTATTTACTTGATAAATCTATACAACATATTTGCTGCTATAAAGTTGTTTTTCATATTTATTTCTTCTCTCAATTTTTTTAAACTATTTGTCATAGGATTTTTTTTTCCCCATCCTTCACTTAAGTTTTATGGTTCTCCTAACTGTTGTCAATTTCTCTCTATTTTCCTTCCGTTGTGGAGTCCAGAATTGGAAATAGTATGGAAACAGCCTGATAAAAGTTTACACATATTTTCCCATAAAAGATTTTGCTATTCATTTATGCTAAACACTATCTTCCCATATTTTCTCTCACTTTCCAAAAGGAAATAATTCCCTATTTAAGAACACGTAATGTATAAGTCTCTATTAGATGGAAAAAAATACTTCATTAAAAGTATAGTTACGAAATGCAAAAACTAGGATTCTCATAATATCACTATTTCATTGGAGAGTCCACTTTGGTTCTAGTTCTTTTACCATGTATCTTCATCTTATACTACAACCATTATTGACTTGCAAAGGACAAACTGGGTGGAGAGAGAGATGAAAACCCAGAGAAATAAATGAACTCCTTTAATGAAACATGAAACTGAAATATATCTAACTTTTTCAGCAATGTAAGGCATCTTTACCAATTCACAAAATTTCCCATAAGGATCTTCCCTTTTCTCTCAGCTGAATTTATGCCCAGGATATTTGCTTAAAACAAAACAGCCAAATGTATTTTTTTAAATAGTGTTCATCAACTGATTGCTTTGTCAATACAGTACCCAAAATGAATGACAAATTTCCATTTAATCTGCTGTGTTTTTCTTTTCTCATATTTGTTGTCCGTATAGGCTTAATTGAGAGGTTGTTTTGGCATAATATGGAGTGGAACTTACTTTCCTTCATCACAAAGAATCAAAAATACACTCTTCTTCATATACCCAAACTTACTAAGTCACAGCCACTCCAGCACACATTAATCTCCTCTCCTTATTGTGAAAAGAAAACCCACTTTATAATATTTTAGAATAAACCTCAGTTAAAGTATATAGGGCTATTGCAATTAAAGCACTTTGCAAACTTCAAAGTGTTACATAAAGACCACTTAGTATTAAGACCTTCTCACTGGGTTTTGAGTAATACTCAGTAAGAGAGGTTACAGAAAGTCCTTGGTCACTGAGGACACTGAGTAATAACAGCCTTAGTAATCATTGGAAACTCAAAGCTTCTCCCAACCTCCTTTCTTAGTAAGTTTAGTTTCTTCTTCCAGAGGACATTAAGATCTAATCTAAATGAGTCTATTCAGGCTCATTGAGTTGCCCAGATAAGTCTGGGAGAATATTGATCCCTCCCTATTGTTAAGTCAGGTGATATGGAAATTGATGTCTCTTTGACCAAGATTAAGTGACTTAAGTCAAGTACTCAAGACCCTCATTTTAATATATAGCTCACCTCCCAATGCACTGACAAATCAGTGTTGATTGGCACCCTTTGGGAACACCTATTCTTTGAAGGGCATATAACTCTATCTCCAGCCTCCAAAGTGAGCCAGTTCTGGACTGGCCCCCTTGGGGCGGGGGGGGGGGGGGGGGGGGGGGGGGGGGGGCAATTCTGGACTCTCACTTCCATGCAATGCATACCAAACCAGCTTGAGAGAAATTAAACGTGGACACACAACCTAATCATTTGTCTCTTTCTCAGAACCAGCTCTGTGAGATGTTGACAGTAGATATAGATCTAGAAGGTTTCATGGGCCATGTATGCCAACACTTTTATTTTAGAGATGAGTTTGTCACTTACCCAAAGCTAGACAAGTAGTGACTGGCAATGTTTCAATTTAAAACCAAACAGTTTGATTTTAATTCAGGGCCACTGCTTCACAAGGCCTCAACATTGATGCAATGGTTTTGAAAGTTATCAAAGGGCTAGATAGTGAAAAGCAGTAGAATATGGAAGGGAAGAAGGGGAAAATAAACTTTCTTGCATAGTGTCCTCCTCAGCTCCACCCCAATGGCCCCCTACATTCACATATATGCAACACTTAGCAAAGTGCTACACAGAGGGTGCAGGGAAAAATGAAAAGTGTATTGTCTTAGCCTCAAAAGACCTGAGTTAAGTTGCTGACTCTGACACCAACCCTTTAGCACTTAATCTATCCTAGCCTCAGTTTTTTTTCTTGAAAAAATAACATTTGTACTCCTTAACTCACAGGGTTAGTGAGGAAAACATTCTGTAAACCATAAAGAATACCAGAAATATGAATAATTATTATAACAGTATTAAAGGTGGGTGATATGGAGTAGTAGCTAAAATGCTAAGCTTGGAGTTGGGAAGACTTGTCTTTTAAATGCCTCTGACCCTTCACTACCTGGGAAAATCACTTACCCTCTATTCTGCCTCTAGCATTTCCCTGGTCACGCAGACTAATTCATAAAGTTGAGATCTGATTATATTGATGGAGGAAACTCTAAAAGAAGGAGGTCCATATGTTGATAAAGTCACAAATCCTTTTTTATATTCATGCATTTTATATTAGGCATTTAATTTGTTTAAATAGTGAATAGGGACTAACCATATTATTCTTGACTTAAATGAAATCACACATTCTGAAAAAAAATAGTGAAAATTATTATTAAAATCCTGAAATGAACATTATGGGGGGGGAGGGGAGGGGAACTCTAGCTCTCTAAAAGCCAGTGGATATATTCATAATAAATTGCACTAGATTTGTTGAAAACAACAGTTACAAATTTCATCTCATGTCATATTATGATGCCTTAAGGTGTGATGACAATCCTTCTTGTGTTTTCGAAGATTGCTAGCTCTTGATTAGACAAGAGAAGACTTGGGAGATTCTACCAAGGAGACAAGACTTCCAATATGAGCTCAGTTACAACTCACAAGTCTATTTACCAAGGAACAGGCTAGATAAATTTTGAAAGGCTAATCACCAGGTTGTTCAAAGCATGATGTTATTATTTTTGGCCTCATAAATTTTTGAGAATTGTCCATTAAATTACAAATGGTTTGTGATCTATGTCAGTGGCAAAAGTAACTAACAAAATTTTAGATCTTTGGAATACCGATCTAACCCTTCCCTTAGAAGTTTTATATGCTGTCTCAAAATAATTTTAAAACAACTGGAATATGAGAATGCAAGAATTATGTTCATTTATTTATCATCTAGGACAAACCGCTCTTCTCTCACAATCTAATTTGAATCAATTGATTGATCAAGAAGTACTTATTAAGCATCTACTATGTGTCAGGTACTGTGTGAAATGCTGGGAATATGAACAAAACAAAGCAAATTAAAATGATACCTACTCAAAATAAGCTTAGATATTTTATGCATGCCTGTGAACATTGCCCCTACAAAAGCAATCTTTTTTATCTTTCTTCCTGAAAACTCATTCTTTAGAAGTGGATGTACATTGCAATTGTTTAGCAAATAGTGTGTTTTTTAAAAGTTTTTTTATTGATATTTTCTGTTTCTAACAACTTTCTAATAGGAAGTAGCCTTCCCCCTTTCCTCCCATAGAACCATCTCACATGATGAAGAGGAATTTCTAGAGGGAAAAAAAAAGTGCCACTGATCAATTCATTGAAAAAGTCCAAAAGCACGTGAGATATAAAACACCTTCAAGAAGGAGTATGTTGGAGATGTCTTGTTATCTCTTTTCATTCAATTTCTGATTGATATTTATAATTTTATGAGATTTACTTTTGAATTTTTGGTAAGTAATCCCCACCCCTTTGCCCATTTATATTGTTGTGGTCACTGCGTATATATTGTTTCATTGTTTTCATGGCTCTTTACTCTGCTTCAGTTCATATAGATCTTTCCATGTTTCTCTGTATTGATTACACATCATTCTTATAGCAGAGTAATATTCCATTACATTCATGTGCAATAAATTTTTTAGAAAGTCTCTAATTGATTGACATCTACTTCGGTTCTAATTCTTAGTTATCACAAAAAATGCTGCCATAAATATTTTAGAGTATATGGGAACTTTTTTCTTGTTGACAGCTTCTTTAGTGTATAAGTTAAATAATCTGGTTCAAAAATATGAACATCTTAGTCACTTTATTTGCATAATTCCAAATTGCTTTCCATTTCAGAGCTCCACCAACAATGTATTAGTGTGCCTACCCTTCTATGACTTCCCCCCACCACTTTTGCCAATACCGTTTATTGTCATTTTTGCCCGTTAGCAGCGTATGAGTGAAACCTCAGGGTTATTTTGATGTGTATTTCTCTCATTATTAGCAAATAGTGTCAATAAGACCAAAGGAGGGGTTCAATCCATTAATTGTTATTTCAGTAAGCCCAAAGGCATAGGATTTTTCAGTGGACACTTAATGGACACCTAATGCCAGTGAAGAAATGTGCAGATAAGTGCTATCCATTTCTAGTCAGAATCAGGAATCAAACTACTGACAAACAGAAATCCATTGCCATGTCAAAGATAGCTGTAAATATTGACCATTATCTTCATAAACGAAGAAAAATATGTTAAAATTACTGAGTTTTCTCCTTTTAGATGCTATTCAATACTAACTAGAATTAATAATCTTATGTATATTATGACTATTTCTTGACACACCCTTAATTTTCTATTCAGGATGCCATACTGAGATCCTTCAGTATTCTAAAGATACATTTTTCTCCATTCCATGATACATTCAATTCAATTCAATAGACATTTAGTAAGGGCCTACTATGCGCCAGGAACTATGCTAAGCACTGGGGATACAAATAAGAGAAAGCCAGTCCCTGCCCTCAAGGAATTTATAATCTAATTGGGGGAAGACAATACACAAAAAGAACCTAAGTGGGTTGGGGACCCAGGCAGCACAGGAGAATATTGGTCTATGGAGTCAAAACAAAGCAGAGCTGCAGAATGGAAAGTGAAACAATCTACCAGATTTTTCCTCTATGTTGTTCTAGCTCCTTATATCCTTTATCCTTGGTGAATTTCAAAGTGTGGGAGGTTCATGAGAAATAATGGCGAATCTTCCCATTAGACATCAGGAGGAACTAATACCATTCCAATATTTTTTTTTAATAAGGAAATCAAGCCATGAACTTGAAAGGTAGCTCAAAATAGGACTACCTACTTTAAAGCTCTCATCTGAGTACAAGTGTTTTCCTTCATTACCAAACGTTTTAACTTTAATGATTTCAAAGCAATTTTCCTGTTTGAGACATAGCTTTGATCAGAATACATATTCAGGTCACTTCATGGCCTCTTCACAGTATCCCCTAGATAACCATGGAATTACATATAATCATTCTATCTTCACTACCCCCTAACCCAAGAAGCCTTTACTAAGTAGTTCAACATTTTATGCAAAAAATAGATATGAAACAGTCCTCCAGGGATATCTTCAGCTAATTTTCATGCATTAATTTCCCTGGATTAATGTTTATGCACCAGTCTCTTTGCCACATAATCAAATCAGTGAAGTTGAAGTGGTCTAACTCCTTATTTTGCACCTTGATTAAGCAGGTGATGAAATACTTGACTATAATTTAGATAGTTAGCAACCCACAACATCCACTATAATCCAGAGTAGATGGATGACATGAGTGACTGACACCATATTGTTTACTTCTCTTCTCTTCTCTTTGGCAGATGATTTTTCGCATAACATTTTTGCAAAAGAAATGAAGTTAGAAAAAGTACCTGGTTCTGATTATAATTAAAATTGTAATTTTCTTTGATTTCAACCATATTTTGAATCACTAATGGAGTATGGCTTCAACTACTTATACAATTGTCCTCTGTGAAAGGAAGAGCAAAGCAATAAAGTGGTCTCATTACTCCTTTCACAATCATAGAAATAATTATAAGATCATAGATTTAGACCTGGAAGGGATCTTGGAGGCCATTCAGTCCAAACTCAATGAGGAAACTAAGGTATGTAAAGCTTAATTTGATTATCCAGGGTAATGTAGTCATTTGAGGCAGGATTTAACTCAGGTTTCCTAACTCCAAATACAGTGCTTTATCCAATTTACCACCTAGCTATCACAAAAAATTTTCTAGATCTGTACATGATAGATATGAAACTACACCTTGGGGAAGTCAATTTATCTATATACATCTTAGGTGTAATATGCAAGAAGGTACAAAGGGGGACCTATTAAAAATATGCATACTTGTAATTCTGTTCTCTGAGGAAATTGAGTATTTCTATTTTGTTTAGTAAGGTTGTATGTTTTAATGTGAAGAGCAGACTTGAGCAAAGCTTCTTCAGGCTACCCTTCAATGTATACAAGGTATAAAGTAGTATTATGTAGTACTAAAAGAGGGTACAGTTTTCAAATATTACCAAGGGTTCACAAAAGTCATTCCAGCTGTTCGCCTCAGTTGCTTTATCTCCAAATTAAGAGACTTATAAAGATGACCTCTAGATTCCCTTCCAACTCTAAATCCCTGTTCCTCTAACTTTATAGTATAGAAAGCGTTGAGAAATGATTATTTTATTAATTACTTCATTAAAATTACTACATCGCCCTTTCTCAAAGAGATACTAATGGGAGAGAAATAGTCAAATTGGTCATTTGATATAGACAAAACATTTTGTTCAGTGTTTTAATTTCTAACTGAACTCAATTGATCTGATTACAGTGCGATTAAAATTACTAGAAAAAATTACTCTAGCTAATGACCATTTCTCTTTTGCTCTGTCATAGATAGGCAGACATTCTTCCTGCATAGACCTTATGATGAAGGTCAGGTATCTTAATTAAAGAGGGGCTGAGAATATGGGGAATAAAAGATGACTATAGTTCTTAAAGGCATCCAACACTGAAGAAGCAAAGAATTAATTGTATCACCAAAATGGCCTTATAACAAAGATTTGTTAAGAAAGTGGGGGAAAATGATTCCCAACTTAAAATCATAGAATCCTTATGATATGCAGTGAATAGAATTACATTTCCTTAATCATAATCTCTTCCTTTCTATATCATAGTACCATGCACGTACAGCTCAGCAAACACTTAGGAATGCCTATGTATAAAGCAACAGTGCTAGTTAGCTGCTTTTCTTTTCTTTACAAATGTAAACACCTCAAGAGCAGGAAATGTTCCTTTTTTCCTGTGGTTCTTCATATATTAATGCTATTAATGGAAAATATTAACTATTTAATAAATGCTTATTGAATGATTTGTGCAGAAAATTTAATGAGACAAACTACTTGTCCTTGATGAGTATACAGTTTATACAGTAATATAAATATAATGCTCACTGTTGTCTATTAAACACATTAGAGAGTTACAAAGAAAAGTGCTATCTGATTTTTTTTTTGGAGGGGGAAGGCTGTAACTTATAAACGTGGTTACATGAGACTTTTTGAGAAAGTGTCTGTTGAGTTGGGGTTTAAAGAATAAGTCTGAAATCAAAATACTAAAAGTAGTAAGAGGTCATTCTAAATGTAGGCAACAAAGGAGCAGAAACAATAATAAAAAACCTACAACAACAATAGGAATGACTATGATGATAATGGTAAGTGTATTTAACCCATTTTGGTTTATAAAGAACTTTTTATACATTATTACATTTCAGGTGTGAGAGTACAAAGCACATCTTTCAGGAGCAGAGAGGAGTTCAATTTGGCTATCCCATGAGGAAGACAGTAATGTAAGGTAAAGATGAAAAGGTAAGGTTATTGTAGAATGCATACACCCTCATAATCCAAGTAGGAATTCGAGTTTTACCCAGTAGGAAATAGGGAAGCACAGGACATATTTGAGTCAAAGATGTCCATGACCTTTTATGTTAATAAAAAAGATTATGCTAATCACAGCTTATGGAATGTATTGGAGAGGAGATAGTAAAATATCTAAATGGAGCAGAAATGATGACAAGCAGATATTAATAAAAGTTCTTACTCTCTTTTAAGCATTTATTTATTTATTATTGTAAGTTTTCAGCACTGATTTTCACAAGTGTTTGAATTACAAATTTTCTCCCCATTTCTGTCCTCACCACCCACTCCAAGATTGCATATATTCTGGTTGACCCATTCCCCAGTCAGCCCTCCCTTCTGTCATACCACTCCCCCCATCACCCTTCCCCTTACTTTCTTGTAGGGCAAGATAGGTTTCTATGCCCCATTGCCTATATATCTTATTTCCTAGTTACATGCAAAAACTTTATTTTTTGAACATCTGTTTTTAAAACTTTGAGTTCCAAATTCTGTCCCCTCTTCTCTCCCCACCCACCTTCCCTAAGAAGGCAAGCAATTCCACATAGGCCACATGCATATCATTATGTAAAACCCTTCCACAATACTCATGTTGTGAAAGATTAACTATATTTTGCTCCTTCCTATCCTATCACCCTTTATTCAGTTTTCTCCCTTGACCTTGTCCCTTTTTGAAAGTGTTTGCTTTTGATTACCTCCTTCCCCTATCTGCCCTCCCTTCTATTGTGCCCCCTTTTTTATCTCCTTCCTCTTTCTTTCCTGTGGAATAAGATACCCAATTGAGTGTGCATGCTATTCCCTCCTCAGGTCAAATCTGATGAGAACAAGATTCACTCATTCCCCCTCACCTGCCCCCTCTTCCCTTCCTACAGAACTGTTTTTTCTTGGCACTTTTATGCGAGATAATTTACCCCATTCTATCTCTCCCTTTCTCCCTCCCTCAATATATTCCTCTCTCATCCTTTAATGTGATTTTATTTTTTTAGATATCATCCCTTCATATTCAACTCACCCTGTGCCCTCTGTCTCTCTATATACATATATTCCCTTCAGCTACCCTAATACTGAGGTCTCATGAATTATACACATCATCTTTCCATGTAGGAATGTAAACAAAACAGTTCAACTTTAGTAAGTCCCTTATGATTACTCTTTCTTGTTTACCTTTTCATCCTTCTCGTTATTCTTGTGTTTGAAAGTCACATTTTCTATTCAGCTCTGGTCTTTTCATTGGGAAGCTTGAAAGTCCTCTATTTTATTGAAAATCCATATTTTGCCTTGGAGCATCATACTCAGTTTTGCTGGGTAAGTGATTCTTGGTTTTAATGCTAGCTCCTTTGACCTCCAGAATATCATATTCCAAGCCCTTCTATTCCTTACTGTAGAAGGTGCTACATCGTGTGTTATCCTGATTGTGTGTTTCCATAATACTCAAATTGTTTCTTTCTGGCTGCTTACAGTATTTTGTCCTTGATCTGGGAGCTCTGGAATTTGGCAACAATATTCCTAGGAGTTTTCTTTTGGGGACTTTTTTGGGGGGGTGATCTGCAGATTCTTTCAATTTCTATTTTACCCCCTGGTTCTAGAATATCAGGGCAGTTCTCCTTGATAATTTCTTGAAAGATGATATCTAGGTTCTTTTTTTGATAATGGCTTTCAGGTAGTCCAATAAATTTTAAATTATCTCTCCTGTATCTATTTTCTAGTTCACTGGTTTTTCCAAAGAGATATTTCACATTGGCACCAGCTTCCACTTGTTCCAATCTAATTTTTAAGGTAGTATTTCTTCAGTAGTCTTTTGGACCTTCTTTTCCATTTGGCTAATTCTGCCTTTCAAGGCATTCTTCTCCTCATTGGCTTTTTGGAGCTCTTTTGCCATTTGAGTTAGTCTATTTTTTAAGGTGTTATTTTCTTCAGTATTTTTATGGGTCTCCTTTAGCCAGTCATTGACTTGTTTTTCATGGTTTTCTTGCATCACTCTCATTTCTCTTCCCAATTTTTCCTCTACTTCTCTAACTTGCTTTTCAAAATCCTTTTTGAGCTCTTCTGTGGCCTGAGACCAGTTCATGTTTTTCTTGGAGCCTTTTTATGTGGGCTCTTTGAATTTGTGGACTTCTTCTGGCTGTATGTTTTGGTATTTTTTGTCACTAAAGAAAGATTCAAAAGTCTGAGACTGAATCTGAGTCTATTTTCACTGCCTGGCCATGTTCCCAGCCAACTTACTTGACCCTTGAGTTTTTCAGCAGGGTATGACTGCTTGTAGAATATAGAGTACTTTGTCCCAAGCTTGAGGGGTTGCATTGTTGTTTTCAGACCTATTTCTACACAGCAAGCTCTGCCACACCAGCACTCCTCCTCCCCCGAGAACTGCCAACCTGGAACTGACTCAGATCTAAGCTGGCTCTGCACTCCTGCTCTGATCCGCCACTTATTTCCTCCCACCAGGTGGGCCTGGGGCCAGAAGCAACCACAGCTGTAGCTCTGTAAGCAGCCTCAGAGCTGCATCACCTCTCTTGTCTTTGGTGTTTGTGGGTTGAGAAATCTGGTAACTGCCACAGCTCACTGATTGAGGGCGCTATGGCCTGTTCCGCCCAGTTCCCAGTCTAATTCATCCAGGCATGGCTCACACTGGGTTCTGCTCTGCTCCACTCCCAATTCCATGTGATAGACCTCACCCAGTGACCATCCGGGCTGTCCTGGGCTGGAGCCCTGCTTCCCTCTGCTATTTTGTGGGTTCTGCAGTTCTAGAATTTGTTCAGAGCCATTTTTATAGGTGTTTGGAGGGACCTGGGTGGAGGAGCTCATGCAAGTCCCTACTTTCCAGCTGCCATCTTGGCTCTGCCCCCTCCCAAAGGTTCTAACTCTTATGGTGATAGGAAAGGGAGTGGGTATTGCTTACATGTGGAATTGACACAAAGTTAGGTATTGATTATATAGTAGGAAAAAAAGTTGACAAGGAAGAGCCAAAAGTTATGAACATGACAGACAGGGGGAAAGATAATTCCAAAGACAGGAATCATTAAGTCAGAAGAACGGGTAGTTCAAAAGGAAAGATAACGAAATCAGGATTTGGAATTGTGAGTTTGAGTTGCCAGCAGAGTATCTAGGTAGAGTTGTACTGAAAGCAGTTTGAGGGGTGAGTACAGATTTTAAAAGAGAGGCTAGGATTGGAGATATACTCTTGAGAGGCAAGTGCTTAGAACTATAACTTGAATTCCCAGTACTGAGAGACTGCCAAGGGAGTGAGTGTTGAAGAGATAAGAAAAGGGTAGTGCAGTGGATGGAGTACTGGACCTGGAGTCAGGAAGACCTCAGTTCAAATTTGGCCTCAGACACTTGATAGCTATGTGACTCCAGCAAAATTACTTAACCTCTGTCTGCCTTATATTCCTCATCTGTGAAATGGGGATAATAATAATAATACCTTCCTCTCGAGGTTGTTTTGAGGATAAAATGAGATAATATTTGTAAAGTACTTTGCAAATATTAAAATACTATATAAATGCTAGCTATTAATATTATAATGATAATGATTATCATTATCCTGGATTTTAAACTTATTTATGGACCACTTGCTATAACTTTATTGTCTAGAAAATGTTCAGTTAAAATACCAATGTTAATCAAAATTGCTAATATAAAGCCACTTTTGATGGAGAACCTTATGCAGAAGGAAAAAAATGAATGAATAATAAATGAATCTTTAATGCAACAATGTTCACATGATCATAGGATCAAGACTAGAAAGGTAGATTGATCTTTAGAAGTCATCTCCAAACCTCTAGTTTGAACAGACAAGTAAAATAAGAATCAGAGAAGTGAAATAACTTGATAAAGGTCATTTAGGTAGTAATCAGAATAGCTAAAATTTGAACCTGGTCTTCTGACTCAAATCTAGTGCTTTTTTTCATTGAACAGTGTTGCTAAGATCTATTCATATTACATTGAAAGAATTAATGAGATAGTGAATTAGAACTACATTATAGTGTTGTCTAGTCAGTCAACAAGTATTTATTTATATCTCTCTATGTGTATGTCTGTGTATTTATTTATATGTGATAAGAGAGGGAAGGCCTTTGCAATAAAGAGTATTAGAAAAGGCTACATTTGTTTTTAATAGCTTTTTTAAAAAACAAGTATCTCCATATACTTAATTGCTCAGTAAAGAAGCTAATTTGTTGATATACTTTATTATTCTTTTTTGAGACAATAGGGGTTAAGTGACTTGCTAAGGGTCTAGTAAGTGTCTGAGGCAGCATATGAACCCAGGTGTGACTCCAGGGCCACTTGATTCATTCACAAAATGGTATTATGCTTAAGGCACGCTGCTTTCAACATCAATGCCCAGGTGGATGCTCACCATTCTTCACCCAAACCTGAACTGTTGATTTTAGGAAACACTAAAGCCTCTTAAGCCTTTTCGGTTGTTTGTATTTTCTGTGACTTCTGAAACACTGAACATTAGAGTAAATACTGGCTCCCTTCATTATAATGGTAACAGGTAACAAAAATAATTCTACCAAATATATCATAAACTAGTATTCCATGAGAAATACCTTAAGAAGTATAATTTATAAATACTTACAACACTCAATGGTGTTGCTGGTTCCTAATATCTAATTTCATGTTTTGATTGTAATCTGGAAGTAAACACTTATCAGATGAATCATATCAGGTACCACTCAGTCAACTCTATCGGAATGGGCCACTAATAGACATGCTCACTCACTAAGGATAGCAATAATTCTGTATTTGGCAAGATATATTTTGAGGAGAATTACAGTGAACAAATAACCTATTTCAGTGTATGTCAGTTGGTATTTAATGACCCTAACACTGATAAGAGTTTTTCCTTTTTTTATTCTCTTCTTTTTTCTGCTATCTTTTAAGAGAAGCCTCATAGACGAGTGTAAAAAGTGTTGCAGGACCTTACTCTGTTTCATAACCACCTTTGTGATTCTTGATAATTCACTTCATCTCTCCCAGTCTCAATTTCCTCAGCTTTAAAAAAAAGAGTTTGCACTAAATGGCTTCTAAGAGAATTACTTCCAGGTCTAAATCTAGGATGTTATGAACAGATAAGATAAATAAACTGACAAGATCAATTCGCATGTCTAGAGTGTACACATATGCTGGCAGCACCAATACCAGGTCCTGGAGGTGGGAGCAGCAACAAAAGGTGAAGGATCTCTCAGCTCAGAAATGAATGGTAAGGGAGTTGGAAAATTAGTCAGAAAGAGTTGACAGTGGACCCTTTGCTGGACTTAGGCACAGGACTCTGTTGCATTGCCCAACCACAGTTCTGGGTCACAATTCTAGGGTGAGGAGGAGCAGTAGAACATGCCACAACAGGGGAAAAGGTGCTATGGTGGCAGTTCCAAGGCAGAAAGGATTACTAGTGCTTTTGGCCACAAAAGAACAGGGGCCTGAGTCAGACTTCCAGGACAAAAGCAAATGATAGCACTAGTGGCCACAGGGAACAGAGGCCTTGATCTCAAGTTCAAAGGCAGAAAAGAGGACCACTACTTGAGGCTTTAAGAAAGCAGGGGACCTGGTTACAGTTTGAGGACCAAGGGTACTAGCACTTGGAGTTACAAGGGAAGAAGTTCACTTACTGGGTAAAGACCAGACATAGGACAGGAGAACAATGACCACACCTCTCCTTAGATCATACTACCTTGGAAGTATAGAAAATTTACAGACACCCAGAACTAGGTCAGCAGGAAAAAAAAAAAACCAACCCTGAAGTTTGGGACAGTATCCCTACCACCCCAAGAGCAGAGCCAAACACTAACATAAAGTTAAAAGTCAAGAAATGGGTTGGGAAAAGGAGGAAATAAACAACAAAATAGAACATGACAATGAAAAGCTACTAACATGAAAGAGACAATCAAGACATAAACTCAGAAGAAGGCAAAGATGTCAAAACAGCTACAAGTAGATTATCAAGAAAAAGTGAATGGGATGCAATCCCAACAAGAATTTCTGGGTGATCTCAAAAAAATTAAATATCAAATAAGACAGGCAAAGGAAGTATTTGAAAAATAAATAAGAGTGATGCAAGAAAATTATGGAAAAAGGGTCAACAGCTTGACAAAAAAGGCACAAAACCATACTGAAGAAAATAAAACCTTAAAAAGTAGAACTTGCCAAATGGTAAAAGAGATGCAAAAATTAACCAAATAAAAGAATTCCTTAAAAAATAGAATTGACTAGATGCAAAAAGGGGTACAAATGCTCATTCAAGAAAAGAATTCCTTAAAAATTAGAACTGAGCCAGTGGAAGGTAATACTACCATGAAACATCAAGAAGCAACTAAAGTCAAAAGAGTGAAAAAATGGAAGAAATTGTGAAGTATTTCATTCGAAAAATCATTGAACTGAAAAAAAAAAAGAGATAAGTTAAGAGTAATTGAACTACCTGAAAGGATTTTTTTAAAAATTCCTAAACATCATATTTTACGATGTTTTCAAGGAAAACTCTACTAATATCCTATGAACAGAAGGTAAAAGAGAAATTAAAAGAATCCACCAATGATCTCCTGTAACATATCAAAATGGAAACTGCCAGGAATATTATAGCCAAATTCCAGAGCTCCCAGGTCAAGTAGAAAATATTGCAAATAGTCAAAAAGAAACAATTTAAATATGGAGCCATAGTCAGGATGACATGAGATTCAGCAGTTTCCAAATTAAAAGAGTGGTGGGCTTGGAAAATAATAGTCCAGAAGGCAAAGGAGCTAGGAATATAACCAAAAATAACCTATCCATAAAAAATAAACTTAGTATGATACTTGGGGGGACAATGGATATTTGATGAAATAGAGGACTTTTAAGCATTTCTGATGAAAATGAAAGAGCTAAATAGAAAATTTTACTTTGAAACACAACAGTCAAGAGAAGCATTAAAATGTAAAAATGAAAAAGAAATCACAAAGGATTCAATAATATTAACTTGGTTACATTCCTGTATTGGAAGATGATACTTGTAACTCCTGAGAACTTTATCATTAGAAGCAGTAGAAGTAGTATTCATAATTAGTAGACTAGAATGAGATGATTAAAAAAAATAAAATTAGGGTATGAGAAAAAGGAGTACACTGGGAGAAGAGGGGTTGACAGGAAGAATGGGGGAAGTTACCTCACATTAGAGGCATGAAAAGAACTTTTATAGTGGTGGGTGAAATTGGGGAGGGGGGCAGGCAGGCAATGTTTATACCTTACTCTCACTGGAATTGGCTCAAAGAAAATAATATACACACTCAACTATGTGTAGCAATGTATCTTACCCTATAGAGAAGTAGGAAGGAAATCGATCTTAACCTACAGGGAAATGGGAATATTGTGCTATGAGCAACTGTGAATGAAAGGTATTTTTAGCAATTCAATCATCTACAACAATTCTGAAGGACTTATGATAAAAAATACTATCCACCTTCAGAGACAGAACAGATGTCATCTGAATGAAAATTAAAGCATAATTTTAACTTTATTTTTCTTACCTTTTTTTTTTTTTTGCAAAACAGTTAACGTGGAAGTATGTTTTGCAAGTTACATATGTATAACTGACATATTTCTTGCTGCCTTTTCAAGATATGGGAAAGTGCTGGGAAGGAGGGAATGAAGTAAAAACCTCAATTTAAAAACAAAAATGTAAAAATAAAATTTCAAAAATAGATAAACTAAAAAAATAATCTGGGAAAATGAGCAAATAAAAAAAAAAAGAAGTTGATCTTAAAAAGCTACTTAGATTGCAGAAAAGACTAAGACAAACTCATAAGAAGGAAACACTGTGGAACACAGCCACAAAGCCTTGAAGAAAAATTCTAATTGGACACATTACCAACAAGAGTTCCTGGAAGAGTTAAGGAAAGAAATAAGAGTGATTGAGAAAAAAATGGGAAAGTAAAAAAAAAAAATGAAGAGAGATTTAATACTTTGGTAAAAGAGGTAAAAATGTACTGAAGAAAATAACATTTTAAAATAGAATTGGCCTAATTGAAAATGAGGTACACAAATCCACTAAAGAAAAATACTTCTCTTAAAAGGAATTGGCCAAAAGGGGAAAAAAAGAAGTACAATAGTTCACAGAAGAAAATAATTACATAAAAATTAAAATCTGGCAATTAGAAGTGAATGACTTTAGGAGACATCAAGAAACAATAAAACAAAGCCAAATGAATGAAAAATAGAATTAAATAGCTATAAAACTGCCTATACTGTTTGACCCAGAAATACCACTACTAAGTTTATACCCTAAAGAGATCAAAGAAAACACAAAAGGACATATATATACAGATATAGATATAGATATAGATATAGATATAGATATATACACACACACAAAATGTTTATAGAAGCTCTTTTTATGATATGAAAGAATTGGAAATTGATGAGTTGCTCATATATTTGAAAATAGCTAAAACTTTTGTCTCATACAATCTCACTGGATAAACAACTGACCAGGAAAATTGATCCAGGAGAGATAATTTAAGAATAATGGGGCTACCTGAAAACCATGTTTAAAAAAAAAAGAGTGCAAACTGAAGTATAACTTCCTTGCTTTCTGCACATCAACTTTCAAGGAATTTTCAAGGAAAACTATATTTATAACTTAGATCCAGAGTGTAAAATATAAATTAATAGAATCCACAGGTCACTTCTAGAAAGACATACCAAAATGAAAACTTCCAGTAATGTTATGGCCAAATACCAGAGCTCCCAGGTAAAAAAGAAATATGGCAAACAGCTAGAAAGAAACAATTCAAACATGTTGGAACCATGGTCAGGATCATACTAGCTTTAGCAGCTTCACTATTAAAGGAGCAGAGGGCTTGGAACATAATCTTCTGGAAGGCAAAAGAGCTAATATTACAACCAAGAATAACACATCAAACAAAACTGAGTATATTCCTTTGGAGTGAAAAACTGATATTTAATGAAATAGAGGACTTTCAAGCATTCCTTATGAAAAGACCAGAGCTTAATAGAAAATTTGACATTCAAACCCAAGATTCAAGAGTAAAGAAAAAGTAAAGATGAAAGAGAAGCATAAGGGACTTAATATGTTTAAAACTGTTTCTATTCCTATATGGGAAGATGATACTTGTAACTACTAAGAACTTTATTATTATTCAGACAGTTAGATGGAGTTTACATAGACAAATAACATGAATCTGAGTTGGATATGTTGTGATGATCTTAAAAAAAATGAAAGACTGAGAAAGAAGGATACACTGAGGAATTAGAGAAAGAGTACGGTAATTTTTATCACCTAAAAGAGGCATGCAAGGAAGATCTTTTAATACTCTAAATCCCTATTGATTAGAGAAATGCAAATTAAAATAAATCTGGGGTACCACCTCACACCTATCAGAAATGACAAATGCTGAAGCAGTTGAGGGAAAATTGGTACACTGATACACATTAATAAAATGTTGCTGGAGTTATGAACTAGCACAACCATTCTAGAGAACAATTTGGGACTATATCAAAAAGGCATATGCGTTAGCCCAGATATACCATTACTAGGTCTGTTTCCCATAGAGATCAAAGAAAAAGGGAAAGGACATAAATGAACAAAAATATTTACATCAGCTTTTTTTGTGGTGGTAAAGAATTGGAAAATGAGAGCATGCTTACTAATTGGGGAATGGTTGAACAAATTATGGCATATGATTGTGATGGAGTACTATTGTGCTGTAATCAATGACAAGAGGGTGGTTTCAGAAAAAATATGGCAAGACCTATATGAACCCATGTAAAGTGAAGTGAGAACGAGGTGAGCATTATGCACACTAACAGCAATGGTATAATGATGCTCCAAAGGGAAAAATTAGCTACTATGAAAAATACAATGATCCAAGACAATTCCAAAGGATTCATGACAAAAAAATACTAAATACCTCCAGGGAGAGAACTGATGAACTCTGAATGCAAACTGAAGTATAACTCCTTGCTTTCTCTGTTCTTGTGTGTGTGTGTGTGTGTGTGTGTGTGGCTAATATGGAAATGTTTTTCATTATTTTACATGTATAATTGACATATTTTTGTTTGCCTTCTCAATGGGTGGGTGCAGGGGTGAGAGGGAGAGAGGATATGGAACTTAAAATTGAAAAGAAAATAATGATAAAAATAAATAAATTTGACTTTTGAGAGCCAAGATGGCAGAGTAAGCAGTAAATTGCTGTTGCTCTCTCATATTGACATTCAAACAACCATAAAATCATGCCCCAGAACAAATCATGGAACAATGGAGCCAGCAGAAAGACTAGGTGGAGCAGTCTTTTTAGACTGGGAGACTTGGAGGATCAGCAAGAAAGGTCCATCTCTATCAGGTAAAAGGGGAGCATAATCCAGGATAGGAAGGATCTGAGCAAGCCAGCAGCATGCCCCATCTCAGCAAACCAGAGGGAAATCCTGAGCCTCAGTGTGGTGTAGGAGACAAACGCCAATACCAGGACCTGCTGTGGGCCTTAGCATAGCCAAGGGAAATGGTAGATTGCAGCTCCAAGAACCATCATATCCTTCAGAGCAACACCTGGTAGGCAGGTGTCTTTCAATGGCTTCGCCTCCATGTGCTTCAGTGTAGCCTCAGCAAAACACAGAAAAGCCCCACCTGGCCCCAAAACATGCTAGACACCACCACTAGGACCCCAGTGCAGTACCAAGGAAACTTCCAGATACCTACAGCCTCCAGCAGTACTAGCCCCTCCCCATCCCACCCCTTCAACACAGCATCAGATATGAAGGTCTCCTGTGAGTCTCAGGGATACATGAGCATAGCACCAGGTCAACAGCTAGGGCCTGCAGCTCCTGGCACAAGAAGCCTGAGACACAGCCTCTTCCACTCGGGGAGCAGAGATCAAATTTAAAAGAAAAGAAAAAGGCCAAAAAAATAAAAGATGAGCAAGAAACAATAACAACTAGAATCTGACCACAGAAAGTTATTATAGTGATGGGCAAGGCCAAGACACAAACTCAGAAGAAGACAACAATGTCAATAACAAAAAATCTAGTGGCAAAACCCCAAAGGAAAATAGGAAATGATCTCATTGTAATGGTAAAACAATCCGAAGGTCTTCCCATCCATTAGTAGGCCCATGTAACCTGTCTGAGTCGCATGGAAGTCTGAGTCACATGAGCCTGAAGTGGGAGGAGCTTGCTGAAGGGGTGGAGCAGCAAGTGAGGCAGAGCAGTCAGAGCTGGGAAAGAGATGGAGGGAGTTGTAGCTTGGAGAGAGAGGAGGCAGTCAGAGAAAAGAGCAGCTAGCATGGGTGAGAGAGGGGTATTTTCGACTAAGGGAGCTCAGTTTGTGGGAAGGCCCAGTGGAGGAAAGGCTTGGGGACGTCTGTGCCCTCTGCATTGATAATGTGTATAGATTTCTTTGTTGTTGGTATGGATTTGGCTTTCTGGTGTTGGAATAAATGTTTTGGTTCTGCCTTCAATGAAGAGAGTCTGTTATATTTTGTGGTTCAGAATTACGCTAGCATATTCATAGCAGCTGTTGCTGCTATGGATATTGCATTGGTGCTACTCTTATATCGAGAAAGAACTAATCAAAGAGCTCAAAAGGGAGATTAAAAGTTGTATAAGAGAGATTATAGAAAAATTGGGAAAAGAAATGAGAGGGATGCAAGAGAATTATGGAAAAGAGTCAACAACTTGAAAAACTGCTTAAAAAAAATTGGACAAATGGAAAAGGAGATGCAAAAATAAACTGAAGAAAATAACTCCTTAAAATGTTGGCCAAATGGAAAATTGGCCTACAGCTCATTGAGGAAAACACCTTAAAGGTTGTAATTGGGCACATGGAAGCTAATGACTATATGAGACATCAAAAATCAATCAAAGAAATTCAAAAGAATGAAAAAAATGGAAGAAAATGTAAAATACCTTATGGGAAAAACAAATGTTCTGGAAAATAGATCCAGAAAAGACAATGCTAGAATCATTGGACTACCTAAAATGTCATAATCAAAAAGAGGACCTGGACAACATCTTTCAAGAAATTATCAAGGAAAACTGCCCTCATTCCTGGAATCAGAGGGAAAAATAGGCATTGAAAGAATCCCCTGATCACTTCAGGAAAGAGATCCCCAAATAAAAACTCTAAGAAATATTACAGACTAATTTCAGAGCTATCATGTCAAGGAAAAAATACTGCAAGTGGCCAGAAAGAAATAATTCAAAAAAAGTAGGAAAATTAGCTTAGTCCTCACCATAATAAGATAAATACTGTCAGCAGTTTTAAATGTTCATTGTACATCTAGAACACAAGATGCTGATCTTTGTATTCAGGCTAGAGCAGCTTGTGAACTATATATCTTTTAAATTATATAATTTCTTAAGAGACCCAGACCTTTCTTTTGAGCTTTTATTTTTTTTCTTGTGACTCATAATCTTTTTTTTTTCAAATTTTAGTATTTATTATTTTAGTTTTCAACATTGATTTCCACAAGATTTTGAGTTACAAATTTTTCTCCCCATTTCTATTCTCCGCCCCCCCACTCCAAGATGGCATATATTCTGATTGCCCTATTCCCCAGCCAGCCCGCTCTTCTGTCACCCCACTCTGGCCCCCCCCCATCCCCTTTCCCCTTACTTTCTTGTAGGGCGGGACAGATTTCTATGCCCCATTCCATATATATCTTATTTCCCAGCTGCATGGAAAAACAACTTTTTCTTTTGAGCATTTGATTTTAAAACTTTGAGTTCCAAATTCTCTCCCCTCTTCCCTTCCCACCCACCCTCCCTAAAAAGGCAAGCAATTCAACAGAGGCCACACATGTATCATTATGTAAAACACTTCCACAATACTCATGTTGTGAAAGACTAAGTATATTTCCCTTCATCCTATCCTGTCCCCCTTTATTCACTTTTCTCTCTTGACCCTATCCCTTTTCAAAAGTGTTTGCTTTTGATTACCTCCTCCCCCATCTGCCCTCCCTTCTATCATCCACCCTTTTTTATCCCCTTGCTCCTACTTTCCTGTGGGGTAAGATACTGAATTGAGTGTGTATGTTACTCCCTACTCAGGTCAAAACCAATGAGAGTAAGATTCACTCATTTCCCCTCACCTGCCCACTCTTCCCTTCCAACAGAACTGCTTTTTCTTGTCGCTTTTATGTGAGACAATTTACCCCATTCTATCTCTCCCTATTCCCTCCTTCAATACATTCCTCTCTCACTCCTCAATTTAATTTTATTTGTTTATATGTCATCCCTTCATATTTAACTCACCCTGTGGCCTCTGTCATGTAGGAATGTAAACAAAACAGTTCAACTTTAGTAAGTCCCCTATGATCTCTCTTTCTTGTGTACCTTTTCATGCTTCTCTTGATTCTTGTATTTGAAAGTCAATTTTTCATTGATAAAGCTTGAAAGTCCTCTATTTTATTGAAAATCATATTTTGCTTTGGAGAATCATACTCAGTTTTGCTGGGTAGGTGGTTTTTGGTTTTAATCCTAGCTCCTTTGACCTTCAGGATGTCCCAAGCCCTTCAATCCCTTAATGTAGAAGCTGCTAGAGTTTGTATTATCCTGACTGTGTTTCCACAATACTCAATTTTTTTCTTTCTGACTGCTTGCAATATTTTTTCCTTGACCTGGGAACTCTGGAATTCGGTGACAATATTCCTAGTTTTCTTTTTGGGATCTTTTTCAGTAGGCATTTGGTGGATTCTTTCAATTTCTATTTTACCCTCTGGCTCTAGAATATCAGGGCAGTTCTCCTTGATAATTTCTTGAAAGATGATGTCTAGGCTCTTTTTTTGATCATGGCTTTCAGGTAGTCCAATAATTTTTAAATTATCTCTTCTGGATCTATTCTTCAGGTCAGTGGTTTTTCCAATGAGATATTTCACATTGTCCTCCATTTTTTCATTCCTTTGGTTCTGTTTTATAATCTCTTGATTTCTCATCAAGTCACTAGCTTCCACTTGCTCCAATCTAATTTTTAAGGTGGTATTTTCTTCAGTGTCTTTTGGACCTCCTTTTCCATTTGGCTAATTCTGCATTTCAAGGCATTCTTCTCCTCATTGGCTTTTTGGAGCTTTTTTGCCATTTGGGTTAATGTATTTTTTGAGGTGTCATTTTCTTCAGTATTTTTCTGGTCTCCTTTAGCAAGTCATTGACTTGTTTTTCGTGGTTTTCTTGCATCACTCTCACTTTTCTTCCCAATTTTTCCTCTACTTCTCTTACTTGCTTTTCCAAATCTTTTTGGAGGTCTTCCATGGCCTGAGACCAGTTCATGCTTTTCTTGGAGGCTTCTGACGTAGGCTCTTTGACTTTGTTGACTTCTTCTGGGTGTATGCTTTGATCTTCTTTGTCACCAAAAAAAAAAAGATTCTATAGTCTGTGTCTGAGCCTGAGTATGAGTCCTTTTTTGCTGCCTGGTCATGTTCCCGGCTGACTACTTGACCCTTCAGCTTTTTTCAGGGTATGACTGCTTGTAGAGTAGAGAGTACTTTGTCCCAAGCTTTAGGGTCCAGACACTGCTGTTTTCAGAGCTACTTCTACTCTACTGTCACTGCAAGCTCTGCCACAGTAGAGCTCCTCCTACCCCAAGAACTGCCAGCCAGGACGGTGATCCAGATCCAAGCAGGGCACAGCAAGAGAACCTGTCTTTGCACCAGGAAACTGCTCCTTACACTCCCACTTCGATCTGCCATTTGAATCCTCCCACCATGTGTGCCAGGGCTCTGGAAGCAGCTTACACTGGAGCTGTGGAAGCTGCTGCAAGAGCTTCCTGGTGCTGCCACCACCAATGCCACGCCACCCCCAGGGCTGGGGCTGGACCTCTTTCACCCATATCCAGCAGTTTTCCCACTAACCTGCTCCATGGTCTTTGGAGTTTGTGGGTTGAGAAGTCTGGTAAGTGCCACAGCTCGATGTTTCATAGTCCTCAGGCCTGTTCCACCCAAATCCCGGTCTGGTTGGTCCTGGTGCCACCTATGCTAGTCTGATTTCTGCTCCCAGAACCATGTGATAGACCCTTCCCAGTGACCATCCAGGCTATCCTGGGCTGCAGACCTGCTTGCCTCTGCTATTTTGTGGGTTCTGCAGTTCTAGAATTTGTTCAGAGCCATTTTTACAGGCACTTGGAGGGATTTGGGGAGAGTGTAAGCAAGTTCCTGCTTTCCAGCCACCATCTTGGCTCCACCCACCTCTCAAGGACTATTTTTTTAACATATGTATGTGTCAAATTAGATAGTTATTGATAATAGTGCTATTATTAGGTTTTGCTCTTGGTATTTACAATTGTAAGGCAGACTGAGAAAAATATTGTTTCAATAAATGTACTTCTTTAAAAATCCATATTTAATAGAAAGAGAACACTTGCTGCTATGTTCCATTTTCATTCTGGGTTTGAACTTTAAAAGAACTGCTCCTGTATTCAGAGATGTGTTCAATAAAAATGAAATCCTTTGGATTAGGTAACATCACTAAGAGACCTCTTGCTGTGTAAAGGCATTTGTATTAATATACAAGAAAGAATGTTTTCATTTTTTTCCTCTTAAGTTCATAGAAGGACACATTATTTAGTATTATTTTACTTAGAAATCAGAGTGTATTTTTCCTGTTACGAAGGCCACCCCAAATATTAGCAAAATAAAGGTATAATTTAACAATGCAATACCATACAAATTCAAATAGTATTTTAATCATTCATTCATGCTCCTCTAAGACACTTAAAATGGATCAACTGAAAATTACATCGAAAATTATAGATATATTATGAAAATAATTCTATTCTATTGCTTCCTATGTTTAAGTGAAGTGCCCATCAATTCTTTGAACACAAAGGTATGTCTACATTGGAAAAATGACAAAGAAAATCATGTCTATAATACACATAAACAACTTGCTATTGAGGGCAATAAAAGGAAAGTTCAGGAGTAAAATTGTCCCAGAAAGCTGTCATTATTGTCAAAATTTACCATGTAACCACTGAAGTTTCCACATAATTTTGCTCAGGTATACTCATTCATGAGTGAAATTTTAATCAAAATATAAAACAGGTTAAAGGTCATAGGTGAACCAAAAGTTATCCATCTACCCAAAGAAAATATCTGAAATTTATCCTTTAGAATACGGTATAGTAAGAAATAAAATTTGCATAACCTGATAACTGGCCCTAAACAGCCTCTCAGAAGAAGAAACAGAAAATTATTTATACAGTATGTCTTACTTTTCGATCTGAAGATAATTTAAACTGTTCCAGGTGAATTAAATTGTTGGTAATAGATCACACTGTAAAAAAATAGGTCAGATCCTTATTGTTTATTAAATATTTGTTCTTTAAGTTGTGGTTTACGATTGTGATGGCATATTATTATATATAAGAAATGATGAGCAGAATGTTTTCAGAAAAACCTAGCAAAACTTACACAAATTGATGCAAAGTGAAATGAACAGAACCAAGAGTGACTTACATTCTCAGCAATAAAATGATATAAAACAGTTTCAAAGTATTTATGATGAAAAATGCTATATGCCTCCAGAGAAAGAACTGATGGTTTCTGAATACAGATTGAAACATACTTTTAAAAAACCTTATTATTACTATTTTTGTTCTGTTTCTTCTTTTGCAACATAGCTAATGTGGAAATGCTTTGCATGACTGTACATGTGTAATCTATACCAAATTTCTTTCCTTTCTAATTAAGGGAGGGAGAGAATTTGGAATTCAAAATTGAAAAAAAAATCTTTAAAATGTTCATTTGCATGTAATTGAGAAAAATAAAATAAAAATTAAATAAATGTTTGTTTTTACATTCTCCTATTTAGATAAGAGAAAGGGAAAAGTATGGCTAACTACATACAAAATACAACTTTCACCATCTCTAGCTATTACTTAGAATCTATATGAACAGATACAAGAAGAGCTGGGAGCAGATGAAAAAATAGTGCTTGTTATCTGATTAGGTTAAAAAGAGTTAGGATATTCTTTTAGGTGGTCTGTACCAAAGAAAGGTTAGACATTGCTTATATACCACTCCCTTAGGGCTCACTCTCCTAACTCATACCAGACTAGATTATTAGGTTATGTTTCTAGACAACAGTGACTACCTGTCCCCTTAGGGTTTGATGAATGGCCCTAAAAAAGTAGGAGTATTCTAGTTTTTATGTTCATGAACCTCCATCTGGTATTTTCTCAATTGATTATCAGCTAGTAACCTCCACTAGCTTTTTAGAAAAATGTATTTATTGATGTAATATATCAGTACTATAGATCTGGTACAAAAACACTGCTGTCCCCTGCCCCCAAATCTTGGACCAACTCTTCCATAAGTACATACAATTCCAATGGAATAGCCAGCTCAAATTTAAAGTATTATGGCAATGTAAGTCCACAGAGTGCTGGGCCTGGAATCAGGAACAATTCAGTTCAAATTCAAACTCAGACACTTACTAGTTGTGTAAACTTGGACAAGTCACTCAAATGTCTATTTGATTCCATTTCCTTGCCTGTAAAGTGGGCATAATTACAGTACCTACTCCCCAGGGCTGTTGTGAAGAACAAATAAGATAATATTTGTGAAGCACTTAGCAAATTGCCTGGCACATAATAAATGCTATAGAAAGGCTTATTACCTTTCCCTAGCCCCCATCCTTGTGTGGCAAAAGGATAACTCATACAAAGGTTAATAGAAATCCTTCGTTTTCTTCATGGGGTCCAAACAAAATTCCTCTTAGGGTTAATTCTCTGCTGAGCTATGAGGATCCAATCAGTGTCAGTTTGGGGCTCAAAAGTTGTCAGTCCTTGATACATGTATTTTGTCCTTAGGGTATCTCTCAACTCCCAATAGATATGTTGACATTAGCCACTGATATTCTTTGGGCACTGCTAAAAATGCTAATGGAAATTCCAAATCTTCCAACTTTTTGAATTTCAAAAGTTCTTTTGGTGAGGGATACCAGTGGGAGGAGGGAAAATTCCCTCCCCTACCCCAGGAAAATATCCTCAAACAAACCTTAACAATCCATTGCTGAAATGCAATATTTTAATTGTATTGTGGAACACTCTGCTTTAAACTAGCCATCTACTTATAATTGAGCATCTACGGAGACGGCAGATTAAATAGTTATAAAAGAAATTCTTCCACAAATAGTATGAAGTATTATAATAGGCATTTTCTGTGGTGGTTTTTAGAGAGACTATCCAGAGGAAACCATAAAGGACCATAGCTCATGTTGAGACATAGGAAACTTGCACATATATTCTCACAAAATATTCCAAGAGGACATGTGCTATAGAGACCTTCCCACATGAGTGGTCAACAATTATATATCTTAAAAGGGAAGCTGCTCTCAATCTCTCTCTCTCTCCCCCTCTCCCTCTCCTTCTCTTCCTCTCCCTCTTCCTCTTCTCCCTTCTCTCTGTTAGAGGAGCAGCTAAAAGGATATAGTCCTCTTTATTCACAGGATTACATTTTACACTTTTATACAGATTTGTGTCACTTTAAAAATAAAACACTTTGTCCCCATAAGATTCTGTGAGGTACGCAGTACAAATATTACCCCTGTTTTTCAGGTGGGGAAAACAATCTCAATAGATTAGATGACTGGACAGAAAATAACAAAATTAAATTGAGCAGGGACATATATAAAGTCTGCATTTAACTTCACAAAATCAATTGCACAAGTACAATGTAGGGAAAACTTGGCTTGGGACCAGTTTTTTTTTTTTTTCACAAAACTAGGTGCTTTAGAAAATCTTCAACAAAATATGTGCCAACAGTGTGACACAGTTGAAAAAAATAGTCTAATCTTAAATCTAAGATTTATTCATAAAAGTATATCCAGATCAAGGAAAGTCAGTTTTACTATACTACGAGAAGGTCAGGCCATATCTATAGTACCGTTTCTAGTCATGAATCCCACAGTTTAAAAAGGGATATAAGGAAGTGGATAAAAATGTGCCCAAAGATGAAGGGCCAGAAAATGGAAAGGATATGGAAATAAGGAGGAGAGTGGATGAAATGAAAAATTATTAGACTGGATAAGAAAAGACAGTTTTTAAATATTCAAGGATAGTCATCTGAAATTGGGATTAAATAAGAAAGGTGATTTATATAGTACTTTGGAGTTTGCAAAGGAATTTTAAAAGGTTACCTTGTTTAAGTCTTACCAACTTAAGAGATAGATTCTACAAGTATCGTTATCTCGATTTTTCAAATGAAGAAACTGAAAAATAGAAATTAAGTGGCTTTGCATTTTTCACAGTGTTAAGTTTTTGAGGGAAAAGTAGAACCCACATCTTCCTGACTTCAAGTCCAACCCTATAGCTACCCTGTCACACTGCTTCTCATCATACCTCACTTTATTTTATTCTTGACTCATTCCATTAGGCAGAGCTAAGAACTGGTAGCTTATATAGGGCAATGATTTTAGCTCAACCAAGCGGATAATTTTCTAATATATTAGACTTATCTGCCTATACAATGGTGCTGCCCTACAAAAAGTAATCTCTCCATCAGTACAAGTTTTCAAGAGGCTGGAAGACAATTTGCCATGGATAATGTAAAAAAGATTCTACATGAAGAAATGGATGGAAGCTTGAACTAGTTGGCCATGAGGATCTTGTCCAACCATCACTCAGTCTTCAAGCTCCAAACCTCACAATCAGTTATGCCTCTTCCCTCTCATTAAACATTCCTATGTATAAAGAGTAGCCACATTCTCCAAATTCAACCTTTGCATTATCTGTCATACTTTAAACTCCACTCATCTTCTATCACCTCCTTTCCATGTGCACTATAGTTTGCCTCATGCATAACCTAGAAGAATGTTGGGCTTGAGGTCAAGAAGACCTGAATTTAATTTAAGCCTGAAACACTTACTAGCACTATTATCTTCAGCAAGTCACTTAACTTTTGTCTGCCTTAATTTCCTCAACTTTAAAATGGGAACATTAACAGCATTTGTGTCCCAAGGTTGTTGTTAGGATCAAATAAAATAATGTCTTTTTAAAATTTGTTTTTTTTAAATATTCTTTTCTTTTTAAATTTTGAGTCTCTGAATCTCTGCCTCTCACGTACCCATCCCCCATCCACTGAGAAGGCAAACAATACGATATCAATCATATGTATGGAATAATGTAAAACATATTTGCATATAGTTATATTGGGGGAAAAGCAAAAAAAATAGAGGAAACAAGAAAGTTATATTTCAATTTGCACTCAGATTTCATCAGTTCTTTCTCTGGAGTTGGAAAGCTTTTTTTTTTTCATTATGGGACTGTAGAAATTATCTTTGATCACTGTATTGATCAGAATAGCCAAATGGTTCACTATTGATCATCATAACATTGCTGTTATTGTCCACAATGATCTCTCAGTTCTCACTTCATTTTACATCAGTTCATAGAGGTCTTGCCATGATTTTTCTGAAACCACCCCCCTCATAAATTTTTTTTAGCTCAACAGTATTTCATCACAATCATATGCAACAACTTGTTCAGCCACTCTCCAACTGATGAGTATCCCCTCAATTTCCAATTCTTTGTCACCATAAAAGAATTGCTATAAATGTTTTATACATATAGGTCCTTTTTTCATTTTCTTTTATCACTTTGGGGTACAGACCTATTGTGGTATTGCTGGATCAAAGGATATGACATTTTACAGACCTTTGGGTATAGTGAAGATTGTTCTTCAGAATGGTATGAGCAGTTCAGTAATCCATAAACATTTCATTAATGTATCTATTTTCCTTCACCCCCTCCAGGATTTGTCATTTCTGATCAGTATAAGGTGGTAGCTCAGAGTTGTTTTCATTTGACTTTCTCGAATCAATAATAATTTTAGAGCACGTTTTCATAGGACTATAGATAACTTTGATTTCTTCTTCTGAAAACCACCTGTTCATATCTTCTGACCATTTACCAATTATACGATGACTCTTATTTTTATAATTTTGACTCAGTTCCCTATATATTTAAGAAATGAGGACTTTATCAAGGAAAATTGCTACATTTTTTATATTACTTCATTGTCTATAGTATCTTTTAGCAAAATGAATTTTCCCTGATTATCTCTTTCAATTGGGTCTATTTTTGTTTTTGCTTTGTCTTAGATCATGATTGCCACCCTTGCCTTCTTCATTTTAGCTGGAGCATAAGAAATTGTGCCGAAGCTCTTCATTTCACTGCTCTTGTGTGTCCTTCTGTCTCAAGTGTGTCTCTTGTACACAACATGTTATTAGCTTCTACTTTCCAATTCATCCTGCTATCCACTTCTATTTTATGTCTTCTCCTCCAATTCACATTTACAGTTATGTCTACTAAATAGACAAAAGTTTTCATCCCATTTTTTCTATTTATGCTTCTCTCTCCTTTTATCCTAACCCTTCTCAAAAGTCTGTTTTGCTTCTAACCATTACCTCCCACAACCTGCTCTCCTTGTTATCACTTCCCAAATTTTATTTACCCTTTCCTATCCTATTTTTCTATTGGGTAAAATAGATTTCTGTACCCAACTGAGTGCATGTATGTGTGCATGTGTGCATGTGTGCATGTGTGTGTGTGTGTGTGTGTGTGTGTGTGTAACCCTCTTTAAACCACTTCCAATGAAAATGAAGCTAATGTGTCACCCCTCTCCATTTTACCCTTCAGCATAAAAAGTTTTCCATGCATGTTTTCATCATGTGAGAAAACATGACCCATTCTACCTCTAACATCCACCTTGTCACAGTGCTTCCCTTTTGTCATGCCATAATTTATTTTTTTGAATCATCCCATCACAGTCAACTCTCACCTGTGTCCTCTATCTATATATATTCCGTCTAATAACTGTCCTAATAATGATGAAGTTCTTAGGACCTATAAGTATCATTTGTCCATACAGGAATGTAAGCAATTTAATTTTACTGAGTTCCTTTTTCTCTTTCATGTTTGCCTTCCTATGATTCTCTTGAGTCTTGAATTTGAAAGTCAAATTTTCTTCAACTCTAAACTGTTCCTCAGGAATGTTTGGAAGACCTCTTATTTCATTAAATATCCATTTCTCCCACAAAGAAATACACTCAGTTTTGCTGGGTAGGTTATTTTTAGTTAAAATCCTAGCTCCTTTACTTTCCAGAATATCATATTGGTATTTCACTGTCTGATACTTTAAAATGAATACTGCTACATCTTATGTGATCCTGACTGTGGCTCTGTGATATTTCAATTATTTCTTCTTGTCTTGCAATATTTTCTCCATGACTTAGAAGAATGGAATTTGGCTATAATATTTCTGGGTCTTTTCATTTGGGGATCTCCTTATGGGGGTGATCTGTGGATTGTTTCAATTGCTATTTTACCTTCTGCATCTAAGATATCAGGGCAATTTTCCCTGCTAATTTCTTGAATGATGATGTCTACACTTTTTCCTTCTATCATGGCTTTTAGGTAATCCAGTGATGATTAAATTCTCTCTCCTCAATCTATTTTCCAGGTCAGTTGTTTTTCATTGAACTCTTTCACATTTTCTTTTCTTTTTCATTCTTTTGACTTTCTTTTACTGTTTCTTAAAGTCTCATGCAGGCATTAGCTTCCAGTTGCCTGATTTTAATTTTTAAAGGATAATTTCCTTCAGTGAACGTTGGTATCTCATTTTCTGTTCGGTCAATTCTGCTTTTTAAGGTGTTTTTTTTCTTCATTGAATTTTTGTACCTCCTTTTGCATTTGGCCTATTCTGCTTTTAAAGGAGTTCTTTTCTTCAGGAATTCTTGTGCCTGTTTTACTATTAGACCCTTTTTAAGGTGATATTTTCATCAGTATTTTTTGTGCCTCTTTTACCAAGAAGTTAATCCTCTTTTTATACTTTTCTTGAATTACTCTAATTTCTTTTCTCAATTTTTCCTCTACTACTCCTCACTTTCTTTAACTCTTCTAGGAATTCTTGCTTGCTTTTGGTCCAATTAGCATTTTGATTTGAGGTTCTGCTTGTAGCTGTTTTACATTATTGTCTTCTTCTATGTTTCTGTCTTGATCTTCCTTGTCACTGTAGCAGTTGTTTAATGGTAAACTTCTTTTGTTGTTTGCTCATTTCCCCAGTCTATTTCCAGACTTTGAACTTTATATTAAAAAAAAAAACTCATCTGGGGGCAGAGGCAAGATGGCAGCTGGAAAGCAAGGACTTGCTTGAGCTCCCCACCAGGTCCCTCCAAAAACCTATTAATAATGGCTCTGAACAAATTCTAGAAATGCAGAACCCACAAAACAGCAGAGGGAAGCAGGGCTCCAGCCCAGGACAGCCTGGATGGTCACTGGGTGAGGTCTATCGCGCACAAAACTGGGAGTGGAGGGGAGCGGAGCCCAGTGTGGGCAGCGGCAAGATGAACCAGACCAGGAGCCGGACAGAACAGGCCCTAGTGCCCTCAATCAGTGAGCTGTGGCAGCTATCAGAGTTCTCAACTCACAAACACCAAAGACAACAGAGAAGGTTAGTGGGAAAAACTGCGGGAGACAGAGTGAAATGAGTTTGAGGTTCAACCACCACCCCAGGGGGCAGCAGAGGTGGTGCAGTTACAGAACTACAGCTGCAGTTATTTCTCGTCCCAGGCCCACCTGGTGGGAGGAATTAAGTGGTGGATCAGAGCAGGAGTGCAGAGCCTGCTTAAGATTTGAGTCAAGTCCAGGTTTGAGGTTCTTGGGGGAGGAGGAGTGCTGGTGTGGCAGAGCTAGCTGCACAGAAATAGCTCTGAAAACAACAGCACAGTCCCTCAAGCTTGGAACAAAGTACTCTTTACTCTACAAGCAGTCATAGCCCGCTGAAAAACTCAAGGGTCAGGTTAGTTGGCTGGGAACATGGCCAGGCAGTGAAAACAGACTCAGATTCAATCTCAGACTTTGGAATCTTTCTTTGGTGACAAAGAAGAGCAAAACATACAACCAGAAGAAGTCAACAAAGTCAAAGAGCCGACATCAAAAACCTCCAAGAAAAACATGAACTGGTCTCAGACCATGGAAGACTTCCAAAAGGACTTGGAAAAGTAAGTTAGAGAAGTAGAGGAAAAATTGGGAAGAGAAATGAGAATGATGTGAGAAAACCATGAAAAACAAATCAATGACTTGCTAAAGGAGACCCAAAAAAATACTGAAAAAAAATACTGAAGAAAACAACACCTTAAAAAACAGATTAGCACAAATGGCAAAAGAGCTCCAAAAAGCCAATGAAGAGAAGAATGCCTTAAAAGGCAGAATTAGCCAAATGGAAAAGGAGGTTCAAAAGACCACTGAAGAGAATACAAAATTAGATTGGAGCAAGTGGAAGCTAGTGATTTTATGGGAAATCAAGATATTATAAAACAGAACCAAAGGAATGAAAAAGTGGAAGACAATGTGAAATATCTCATTGGAAAAATCACTGACCTGGAAAATAGATCCAGGAGAGATCAGTTAAAAATTATTGGACTACCTGAAAGCCATGACCAAAAAAAGAGCCTAGATATCATCTTTCAAGAAATTATAAAGGAGAACTGCCCTTATATTCTAGAGCCAGAGGGTAAAATACAAATTGAAAGAATCCACAGATCACCTCCTCAAAAAGATCCCCAAAAGAAAACTCCTAGGAATATTGTCACCAAATTCCAGAGCTCCCAGATCAAGGAGAAAATACTGCAAGCAGCCAGAAAGAAACAATTTGAGTATTGTGGAAACCCAATCAGAATAACACAAGATCTAGCAGCTTCTACATTAATGGATTGAAGGGCTCGGAATACGATATTCTGGAGGTCAATGGAGCTAGGATTAAAACCAACAATCACCTACCCAGCAAAACTGCGTATCATGCTCCAAGACAAAATATGGATTTTCAATAAAATAGAGGACTTTCAAGTTTTCTCAGTGAACAGAACAGAGCTGAATAGAAAATTTGACTTTCAAGTACAAGAATCAAGAGAAACATGAAACAAGAAAGAGAAATCACAAGGGACTTACTAAAGTTGAACTGTTTTGTTTACATTCCTACATGGAAAGATGATGTGTATGATTCATGAGAACTCAGTATTAGGGTAGTTGAAGGGAATATGCATATGTGTGTGTGTTTGTGTGTGTGTGTGTGTGTGTGTGTGTGTGTGTGTGTGTATGCAGACAGAGGGCACAGAGTGAGTTGAATATGAAGGGATGATATCTAAAAAAATGAAATCAAATTAAGGGATGAGAGAGGAATATCTTGAGAGAGGAGAAAGGGAGAGATAGAATGGGGTAAATTATCTCACACAAAAGTGGCAAGATAAAGCATTTCTGTAGGAAGGGAAGAGGGGGTAGGTGAGAGGGAATGAGTGAATCTTGCTCTCATCAGATTTGACCTGAGGAGGGAATACCATACACACTCAATTGGGTATCTTACCCCACAGGAAAGAAGGAGGAAGAAGATAAAAAAGGGGGGACAATAGAAGGGAGGGCAGATAGGGGGAGGACGTAATCAAAAACAAACACTTTCAAAAAGGGACAGGGTCAAGGGAGGAAATTCAATAACGGGTGATAGGTTAGTTAGGAGCAAAATATAGTTAGTCTTTCACAACATGAGTATTGTGGAAGGGTTTTACATAATGATACGCTTGTGGCCTATGCTGAATTGCTTGCCTTTTTAGGGAGGTTGGGTGGGGAGGGAAGAGGGGAGAGAATATGGAACTCAAAGTTTTAAAAACAGATATTCAAAAACAAACAAAAAAAAAGTTATTGCATGCAACTAGGAAATAAGATACACAGGCAATGGGGTTCAGAAATTTATCTTGCCCTACAAGAAAGGAAGGGAAAAAGGGGATGGAGGGGAGTGGTATGACAGAAGGGAGGGCTGTCTGGGGAATGTGGCAACCAGAATATACGCCCTCTTGGAGTGGGCAGGAGGGTAGAAATGGGGAGAAAATTCGTAATTCAAACTCTTGTGAAAATCAGTGCTGAAAACTAAATATATTAAATAAATTAAATAAATAAAAGAAAAAAACTCATCTAAGTGTGGGGAGGCACTGTGCCAAGCTTCATACTTTCTCGGGCTACTGTTTTGAGAGGTAGCTCTGGGGGTCTACAAAATTTTTGTTTCTTCCAAAGTGCTATTATAATGGGAAAGGTGTGGTTTATGTTCTCCTCATTTATACTCTACTCTTTACCCAGGAAGGGTCCCTGCTTTTCTGTAGTCTCAAGTATTAGTGTGCCTCTTGGTACTGGACCTGTTATAAGGTCCCCAATTCTCTTGTATCTTCAAGTACTAGAGCTCTTTGTTTTGGAACTGGGACCAGGGCTCTTGCTCCCTTGTGACCAGTCACAAGTGCTCCTCTGCATCCTGGAACTGTGACACACATCTACTGTTGCACAATAGAGTTGCCAATCAGCACCAATTACACTCAGTGCCAGCAAAGTGTCTCTTGAAATCTCTTTCTGTCAGTTGTCTGACAACCTCCTCCCCTTACCCAGAGATCTGGGCTGAGAGTTTGTAACAACAATTTGGCTAGCAGCTGCAACTGGGGTGTAAGACCCAACAAGAGCTGCCAGCACAGGCTCTTTTTATCTGCTTTACTAAGGAAAGTAACTTTAAGGGGTTAACAATCTCACTTTAATCAAATGTATATATATAACTCAGTTCAGGAGGAAAAGCCAGCACTTCAGAGCAAATACCAACAAATTACAAACATACATTATATAAACAGAGCAAATACAAACCAACATCTGGGTTGCAAAGCCAGGGGGCAGTTACAACGGCTTGCCCAGAGTCTCAACACTCCTTCCATGAGTGAGCCCCAAAGGAAAAATGCCAACCTCTGAGTTTATATATCCTGTTCAGGGTCAAAGGGCATCACAACATGTGACTCAAACCCATGTGACCTAAAACATCATAAACACGTGACTCAAACCCATATGGCCTAAAAGCTTCTGGTGTCACAAACATGTGACTCAAACTCATTTAAACTAGGCTTTCCCTTGAGGCAAGCAGGTCATCAAAGACTCCCGATTTAAAGAAACAAAGGCCAGAATCATCAAGGGTACTTGATTAAATAAGTGCTCCAAAAAACAAAACAGTAAAAAAGCCCCACCTTAATTATCGATACAGAGTTCCCAAATCTGTTGCTGTCTTTGCTGCCTCCAAGGCCCACAATAAGGTTCTCTTGCCATTCTCTGGTTCTGTATCCACCTGGTTTTACAAATATCTGCTGTGGACCTCCTAATTTGCCTTAGGCTAAAAAAACATTCCTTTGACATTTTGTTGGCTGCCACTCCAAAATTTTATTTGAGGTTTCATTTTAAATTGTTTGGAGGGAAAGGTTGGGGATGTTCAGGTGGGTGCTGGCCTCTCCTCTGTCAGTATTTATAAAGTCCTTAACACAGTGACCTGCGTATAGTAGATAAAAAATGCTTGTTTCTTTCCTTCCTCACTATTGCTTTCCTGGACTGACTCTCCTGACTCATCTTTAGCCCCTTCAATAAAACTGTTGCCAGAATATCTTCTCAATGCATGATTTTGGTGATGGAATTTCTTTACTTCAATTATGTTACTACCTGATCATTTTTAACTAGATAAAATAAAACTCCTAAGTCTGGCATCCAGAACCCTCCATATATTCATGCTAACCTTTCTAACCTTATTGGAAACAACACTCTTCATATAATTTACAGTCTACAAAACTAGACTATTCTATTTGCTGTTCCTGAATGTTCTTCTCATACTCAAGCACCTAGATAAGCACCATCCCTTATATCAAGAATTGTTGTTCAGGGTGTGGAGCCAAGGTGGTAGAGTAAAAGCAGGGACTTGCTTTAGCTCTCCTCCAAACACGTTCAAACACTTGTAAAAATGACTCTAAACATTTTCTAGCACTACATAACCCATAAAATGACAGAGTGAAGCAAATCTCCAACCCAGGACAACCTGGAAAGCCCATAGGAAGGGTCTATCACACTGGGCTGGTAGTGGAAAACAGTCCAGCATCAGCCATGCTGGCATAGACTGGCCAGAGCAGGTCTCAGGGGATTGAATCACTTGCAGCTGTGGCAGTTTCCAGATTTCTCAAACCACAAATACCAAAGACAAAGTAGAAGGTCAGTGGGGAAACACTGTTGGACCTCGGTGAGAAAAAAGTGGGATCTGGCCCCAGTCCCAAGGTGGTGAAGGTGGGGTGGGTAGTGGCAGCAGCAGCAACAGTAGCAGTGGCAGGGGCTATTTCTGGAGCTCTAGGCCCACAAACAGTGGTCAGATCAAGCAACTGATCAGAGGGGAAATGCAGAGATCTCTTTGCTGGTGCTGAGACAGGATTCTCTTTTTTTTTTGCCCAGGCTTGGATCTAGGTCATAGTCCTGGGTGGTGGTCTGGGGGTGAGGAGGAGGGCTGGTTTGACAGAGCTTGTGGTGGCTGTGGAGAGGGAATCTTCCTTACAGTTCCAAGGCAGAAAAAGTGCTTGTGGTCACTCATAGACCAGAGGACAGGCCAGGAGAAGAGTAAACACTTCTCTTTTCATCATACCACAATAAATGAACAAAAAATTTACAGGGGCCTGGAAGTATCTCTGACAACAGCTGCACAAAACCCCTGAAACTTGGGGCAGAGCACTCTCCACTTTGGAAGCAGAGTCCTACCGTGACAAAGAGCTCAAAAGTCAAGTAATGGGCTGGGAAAATGAGTAATCAGTGTAAAAAAATGGACTATAGAATCTTACTTTGGTGACAAAGAAGATCAAAACATACAACAACAAGAAGACAATGCAATCAAAGCTCCTACATCAAAGCCTTCAAGAAAAATAGGAGTTGATTGCAGGCCATGGAAGAGCTCAAAAAGTATGTGGAAAATCAAGTAAAAGAAGTAGATGAAAAATTGGGAGGAAAATGAGAGTGATGCAAAAAAATCATGAAAAATGAGTCAATAGCTTGCTAAAGGAGACCCAAAAAATACTGAAGAAAATAATACCTTAAAAATAGACTAACATAAATGGCAAAAGAGGTCCAAAAGCCAATGAGGAGAAGAATGCCTTAGAAAGCATAACTGGCCAAATGGAAAAGGAGGTCCAAAAGACCACTGAAGAAAATAATTCCTTAAAAATTAAAATGGAGCAAATGGAAGCTAATGACTTTATAAGAAATCAAGAAATCATAAAACAGAAGAAAAAGACTGAAAAAAAGAGAATACAATGTGAAATATCTCATTGGAAAAATGACTGACCTGGAAAGTAGATCCAGGAGAGATAATTTAAAAATTATTGGACTACCTGAAAACCATGATCAAAAAGAGAACCTAGACATCATCTTTCAAGAAATTATCAAGGAAAACTGCCCTGATATTCTAGAACCAGAGGGTAAAATAGAAATTGAAAGAATCTATCCATTGCCTCTCGAAAAAAGATCCGTAAAGGAAAAGTCCTGGGAATTTTGTAGCCAAATTCCAGAGTTTCCAGGTCAAGGAGAAAATACTGCAAGCAGTCAGAAAGAAACAATCTGAGTACTGTGGAAACGCAATCAGGATGACACAAGATCTAGCAGCTTCTACATTAAGTGATCAAAGGGCTTGGGGTATGATATTCTGGAGGTCAAAGAAGCTAGTATTAAAACCAAGAATCACCTACCTAATAAAACTGAGTATAATACTTCAGGGGGAAAAGATGGACATTCAATGAAAAAGAGGACTTACAAGCATTCTTGATGAAAAGACCAGAGCTGAAGAGAAAGTTTGATTTTCAAATACAAGAATCAAGAGAAGCATGAAAAGGTAAAGAGGAAAGAGTAATCATAAGGGACTTACTAAAGTTGAACTGTTTACATTCCTACATGGAAAGACGATATTTGTAACTTATGAGACCTTTCTCAGTATTAAGGCAGTTGAAGGTAATTGTTGTGTTTGTCCTTTGTTTTTGAAGAGGACCATTGCCTCAGGAAAATGATGACTTGACTTGTAGTTGACTTGATTTGAGTGAGGGAGGGCTGTGAAAAGTCACCAGCCTCACTTTCTGCTCCAGAGCCATCTGGATCCAGTGACCAGATATTCATCAGGATGACTGGAGATGACCCAGGATGCAATGGGACACCCTGGCCCTTTTAGGCTAAGGCCTTTTCAGGTACTCACTTACAGTGAGGTAACACACATTCAGTGAATAGGCCTCTTTAAGAAGTGAGTCAAGGGATGGCCCCATTAATTAGAAAAAAAAATAAAAGAGCCTAGAAATCATCTTTCAAGAAATTATCAAGGAAAACAGTCCTGATATTCTAGAATCAGAGGGTAAAATAGAAATGGAAAGAATCCCCCAATTTTAAGGGAAGTAGTATGGCATAATGGAAAGTGCATTGACTTGGAATCAAGGGACTACTGGGATGAAATTATATGTCTGACACTTATTGACCAATAGCTAGTCACTAAACCTCTCTAAGCCTATTTCCTCATTTCAATAAAATGAGTATATAATACCCATAAAACCTACCTCAAATGCCTGATAGGAGAATCATATTGATTTATGTTGTTTTCCTAACTTTGAAGATCTATTTAGATTCTCCTATTCCTCCTCGTCCTCCTCCTCCTTCCATTGCCTCTGCTTCTGCTTGGCACTACCCAGATCATTGTAGCTCCTAGTTGCATCAATTCTCTATCTGCTGATATTTCTGTTTATAATTTTTCTGTGTTTCCTTCCTTTCTTCCTTCCTTCCTTCCTTATCTTCTTTCTTCTTTCATTTCTTCCCTCTCTCTCTTCTTTCTTTCTCTTTGCTTCCTTCTTTTTTTCTTTTTTCCTTTCTTTCTCTCTCTTCCTGCTGGCTACTCACTTATTTGATACCAATTCTGATCAACATGAAAGCTTCAACCTGCTCCATATCAGATCTGACTTGGGTCAATTTATTCCTTCATAGGTAGGCTTGTGGTCTCAGCTGCTCCAGGGAGCTTACCACATTGGTGTCAGATTTATTGCATGAACCCTTTAGTTTAGCTTCAGTCTACTGCAACTCATATCTCTCAAGTGATACACTAGCCTCAGTATTCCTAGTATTAAGAATTATAAGTATGTGCCACAATGCACAGTTATTTTTTTCATTTCTTAAAGGGACTACTTTGCAGTAGCATTGAACCCAAAGTATATTTTTGAAAGAGCAGCTACAAGAGTTACTTGTGATTATTATATTACATTGCAGTGGCCTACTGCATAGTGTGTACTACATATGCATGAAAGTTTTTCTGTTAGAAAATTTAGGAGTCTTAAATGATTTACAAACTATGGCTAACTATGCATGCTACAACATGCTAATATTCATCAAACTATCCTTTACCCGCCCCCCCCCCCCAGTAGTAGGGTTGTCTTTTAATTTAAAACATTTGTAATTCAAACTTTAGAAAATTATCTTTAAAATTCCAGGGGGAGGTAGTAAAAATTAGAAATAAGACTAGAAGTTGATAAGTCTGATCTCTAACCCAGATGCTGCTACCAAATAGGCTCCAAATGACTTACTGTCAAGGAGAACTAACGTAAATTTGTAAAGCATTCAGAAAATACAGAGTATTATAAAAGTGTTTAACAAGAACAATATGTTATCTTCAAGGGGAAATCCATCATCTGTAACCACTGACTAATGGAATAAATATATGTAGCCATTACTTACATATTGACAAGGCCAAAGCCTCTGCATGCATTCAATCAGGCATGCTCTAACTCAAAAGACAGGTCTAAGAGATGTTGATGTAGAATGCTAGTTAGAAAGAAGCTGACCTACTGTGAGACTTGTATTTTCATTACTTTGCAATCTTCAAAAGGGCTAAAGAGGAGCAATGCCAAAAAGTTTGATGGGCCTTGGTTCAAATGAGCCTGAATGGTAGTCTGAGTTCTATGAATTCAGTGTGCAGGCAGTATCTAACTCTTTCATTTCTTGTACAGTTACTTGACTAATCTCATCTTAACTAATTCCGGAATTTTTTATTGGATTCAGTAATTTCTGCCACACACGGGAAGACAACGACTTACACGAAGAATGTTTTCTTATGTCTATTATTTTAACCATTTCTATGAGACATGATAGAATCATAGATCTAAAGCAGGAAGGAGACATAATCTAATGTTTTCCTTTGAAAGATGAGTAAACTGAGGACCAGGGAGATTAATTGATTTGCCTGATATTATAAAGTATAAATTCCAGAGTGGGAATTTGAATCCAGGTCTTTATGACTCTAATGAGAATGTTCTTCCAGGAGAACATTTTATAAAGTAACAGCAATAACATATGATGATCAACTTTGAATGACAGATACACTCAGCAATATAACGATCCAAAATAATTATGAAGGACTTAAGATGAAAACACTATCCATCTCCAGAGAGTGAATCAACAAGAGTCTGAATGCATATTGAAGCATACTTTTTTATTTCCGTTATTAATATCTTTTTTTGGTCAATGTTTTCTTTCGCAACATGGCTAATGTGGAAATGTGTTGTGTGACTACACATGTAAAACCTATATATCAAACTGTTTACCTTCTTAAGGAAAGGAGGTGAGAGAGTGAGGAAGAGATTTTGAAACTCAAATTAAAAAATTAATATTAAAAATTTTGTTGAATTGAGAAAAGATAAAATTAAATTAAATGTAAAAATAAATAAAAAGAATGGTTTTTTTTCATTATGGTTGTTTTAAAGTGCCTTTTTTAAAAGTCCATGATAGAGGAAAGTTGAGTAAAGATGGTGGAGTAAAGTCAGGGAATCCCTTGAGTTCTCCCCCAAATCCCTCCAAATACCTTTAAATAATGACTCTAAACAAATTCTAGACTGGCAGAACCCACAAAAAGATGGAAGGAAATAATTTTCCAGGCCAAGACAACTTAGAAGGTTGGCAACAAAGTGTGTTGCACCAGGGAGAGAGAGGAGGGCAGTCCAGAACAAGCCAAAACCAGTCCAGGCAGGGCTCCAGCAATCCAGGAGCAAACCTTGGGAGCTACAGAATCAGTGGCAGCAGTAGCAGTTTGAAGACCTTTCAGCCCGTAGATATCAAAGACAACTTAGAAGGTCATCAGGAAAGGTCTGTCACACTAAGGTGAGAGTAGAACACAGTCTAGCACAGGGCATGCCTGAACAGCCCTAGCCCCCAGCAAACCAGGAGCATGCCTTGGGAGTGACTGAATCAGCAGGAACAGCATCTGCTTCTGAGCTCTCAGCCCACAGACAGTAAGGGGGTTGAATAACTGGTTAGAAGGAAATCACAGGGGCCTCTTTGCTAGTACTGAGGCAGACTCATTGCTTTGTTCACCCTCTGATCCAGGTCACAGTCCTTGGTGGCAGTCCCAAGGAAAGGGAGAACACTAGAACACCAGAGTTTGCAGCCACAGTGGAGCAGGGATACTCCTCACAGTTCCAGGACAGAAAAGAGTGCTTGTGGTCGCTTACAGACCAGCACACAGACCCAGAGAGTGGCAAACACCTCTACTTATATCATACCACCTTAGAAGAACTTAAAATTTTCAGGTTCCTAGAAGTATCTCTAAAAACAGCTGTGTAAAGCCCGTAAAGTTTGGGACAACATGCCTTCTACCCTGGAAGGAGAGCCCTACTTCACAAAGAGTTAAAGATCAACCAATAGGCTGGAGAAATGAGTAAACAATAGAAAAAATATTGTGAGCATAGAAAGTTAACACGGTGACAAGGAAGATCAAAACACACAGAAGAAGTTGACAAAGTCAAAGCTCCTATTTCCAAAGTCTCCAAGAAAAATATGAAGTGGTCTTAGTCCATAGAAGAGCTCATATAGGATTTTGAAAATCAAATAAGAGAGGTAGAGGAAAAATTGGGAAGAGAAATGAGAGTGATGCAAGAAAATAATGAAAATGAGTCAATAGTTTGATAAATAGACACACAAAAAAAATACTGAGAAAATAAGACCTTAAAAAGTAGAATTAGCCAAATGGGAAAAGAAGCACAAGCATTTATTGATGAAAAGAACTCCTTAAAAAGTAGAATTGGCCAAATGGAAAAGGGGGTCAAATAATTCCCTAAAAATTAAAATTGAGGAAGTGGAAGCTAATGCCTTTATGAGAAATCAAGGAACTATTAAACAAAACCAAAAGAAAAAAAAGGAAAGAAAAAAATAGAAGACAATGTGAAAATCATGCATACCCTTTAGCCAAGCAATACCACTACTAGGTCTGTATCCCAAAGAGATGGATTGTATGTAGCAAGCATATACTTCCTTACTAGTGTTGTAAAGTCACTTTCTTAATCCCCTTCATCTTCTCTAGTACAATTTAAGTTCCATGAGAGCAGAGGCCATTTAAAAATTAATTATACCTTAACAAAGAATTATATTCTTGTTCTTCTCCCTTTTTAAATCTGATAATAGGGGACAACATTTGTCTTTTCAACAAAATAATAATATAGCAGAGAATACAAAGGAAAAAATCTGCATTTGGATAAATATCATTATCATTTGGATCACATCATCCTCATCACCATTATTGTAATATGTGAAGCATCTGCCATCTCTTTTTTGAGAGAATTCTTTCCAAAGATCTATACCTGATAATCTTAGAGAACTGCCTAAACTTCAGAGTAGATAGTCAGTTGGGAGGTGCAGGATTTGAACACAGTACCCCTGACTCCAGTTCGAGCATTGTAATAACTTTTTATCACCATTAGCACATATTTATTGAGTAACTACTACAATTTTTTGAGTGTAGCTTTAAAATAAATATATTATTTCAAAAGTCTATCATTGCTATTTGGAATTATTTTGAGTGACAAAAAACAATAAACTTCTTGAACTTCCTCATACGTCTTTTAAAAGGACCTGGCCAATCAACCTCCATTCCTACAAATACTTCCTATTTCTAAGGTTTTACAAATGTATAATTAAAGGATTAATGCTTATTTAGATTTTTAGCTCAACATATCATGTGGGAATTTAGTGTGCTTTATGTACATTTAAGCAATGTAAAATTAATTAGCAGAAATTTTCTGCCCATATTTTAGTTTATAGATCATTTGCTGTATAGAAACTACTATTTTAAATGATTATAGAAGCTTTTTTTCTTTTTAAAACACATTGGAGGTTATAGTAAATATGAAGTCTTTAGTCAGGAATGAAGCTCAATTTTAACTACGTTATTAAGAGAAAATTTTACACAATTTATAATGATCTCTTTTATTACACAGGCTCTAGAAATAACATGGTAAAAAAATGGAGGTTGTTTATATTTTTAACATATACTTTTTCACTATGGGGCTATGCAATCTTTTAGATGCCTTACAGCTTGAAATCTTTTGATCCAAATCATAGAAATTAACTTTTGAATTTCTGGCTAAATTTTTGCAGCCAGAGAAAACTCTAGAGTGTAACAATTATGATATTATCTCATGACCTAGGTATTCTAGGAACCAAAGGAGATTGTTCTTTGGGTTGTATTATCGAATTCATGTGCTTACATTTATAATAGCTTTTCAGGCTATGATTATTCATTAATAAAAAAAAGTTTAAAATGAGTTTAAAAGAATATGAGGAGAACTGAGTAATCAGAAAGTAATATGTAAGTGATCTTATGGGGAGTGGAGACAAGATGGCAGAGGGAAGTCAGGTATTTGCCTGAGCTCTTCCCAGTTTCCCATAGAAACAATGTTAAAATCAAACCTCTAAACAGACTCTGGAGCAACAGAACCTATGAAAAGATGGAGTGAAACAATTTTCCAGCTTAAGATAACCTCAAAGGACTTCAGGAAAGGTCTTTCTCATTTGGGAAAAAGTGGAGGGCAACCCAGCACAGATGGCATCTGGGCAAGCCAGCAGGAGGCTCTTAGCCATAGCAAAGATCAGCTTCTGAGATAGCACAGCAGGCCAGATATGAGACCTCCATCCCCAGCACAGAAGGCAAACTGGAAGCCCTGGAAATCAGGCAACAAGAGGTGCAACTAGGTGGGGCAACCCCAGTATAGTGACCAAGCTGCCAGCACCTGAAGCCCCGGTGCACAAAGCCAAGGACCAGGCCTTTGGCCCTCAGCACAAGAAACTTAGGATAGTACCCCCTGTGCCCCAGGAACACAGCTAAACTTTAAAAGCCATGAAATAGGCAAAAATGAGCAAGAAGCCAAAAAGAACCTTGACCATAGAAAATTACTATCATGACAGGGAAGCTCAAAACACAACCTCGAAAGAGGACAACATTGATGGGACACCTACACGTGAAACCTCAAAGGGGAATATGAATTAGTTTCAGGCCCATAAAACCCTAGAAGAACTGAAAAAGGATTGGAAAAATTGAATAAGAGAGGCAAAAGAAAAAATGGGCAAGAGAAATGAGAGGTATGCAAGAAAGAGTCAATATCTTTGAAAAGGAAGGACAAAAATTGACTGAATAAAACAGTTCCTTAAAAAATACAAGTGCCCAAATGGAAAAACAATCCATTGAGAAAACAACTCCTTAAAAAGTAGAATTAGCCAAATGGAAAAGAGGGTACAAAAGCAAACTGAAGAAAACACTTCATGAACAAATTAGAAATGGGTAAGTGGAAGCTAAAGACTCTATGAGACATGAAGAATCAGTCAAACAATTAAAAGAATGAAAAACTAATAAAATAAAGTGTAAAATACCTCATTGGAAAAACAATAGATCCAGGAGAGATAATTTAAGAATTATTGACTACCTGAAGGCCATGATAAAAAAAGAGCCTGGACAACATCTTTCAAGAAATTATCAAGGAAAACTTCTCTGATACCCTACAACCAAAGGGCCAATATATCTGACAATCTAAGAGAAATGGATGCATATGTACAGAAATATAAATTGGACAGAATAACAGAGGAGGAAATAAAATACTTAATGACTCCATTTTAGAAAGAAAAGAATTTGAACAATTTATCAATGAACTCCCTAAGAAAAAAAATCACTAGTGCCTGATGGATTTACAAGTGAATTTTAAGAAAATTTAAAGACCAATTAATTCCAATACTATATAAACTTTTGGAAAAATAGGAAAGAAGGAGTCCTACCAAATTCTCTTTATGACAAAAATATGGTGCTGATACCATAGAAAGAGTTAAAATAAAGAAAAAACTTATGTGGATATTGATATAAAAAATTTAAATAAAATATTCACAAAGAGATTGCAGCAATTTATCACCAGGATAATACATTATAACCAGGTGGGATTTATTTTTTTTTCCTTTTTTTTGGAGGAGGGAAGGCAAGGTAATTGGGGTTAAGTGACTTGCCCAAGGTCACACAGCTAGTAAGTGTGTCAAGTGTCTGAGGCCAGATTTGAACTCAGGTCCTCCTGACTCCAGGGACCATCCTCTACTCACTGTGCCACCTAGCTGCCCTGACCAGGTGGGATTTATACCAGGAATGCAGGACTGGTTCAATATCAGCATAACTGATCATATCAACAGCAAAACTAACTGAAATCATATGCTTATTTCAACAGATTCAGAAAAGCTTTTTAAAAAAATAGCACCCAATACTACTAAAAACACTAGAGAGCACAGGAATTAATAGAGTTTTCCTTAAAATGATAAGTAGTATCTATCTAAAACCATCAGCAAGCATTATATCTAATAGGGTTAAGCTAGAAAGCTTTTCCAGTAGGATCAGAGGTGAAACAAGGATATCCATCATCACTACTAGTATTCAATATTGTATTAGAAATGCTAGCTTTAGCAATGAGAAGAAAAAACTGAAGGAATTAAAATAGGCAATGAGGAAACAAAACTATCACTCTTTGTAGATGACCAGATTGTATTCTTAGAGAATCCTGGAGAATGAATTTAAAAAAAAAAAACTACTAAAAAACTAATTGAAAAAAATCAACAACTTTAGCATAGTTGCAGGATACAAATAAACCCATATAAATCATTGGCATTTCTATATATTACTAACAAAGCACAGCAGCAAGAGATAGAAAGAGAAATTCCATTTAAAGTAACTTTAGACAATATAAAATATTTGGGAGTCACCCTGCCAAGACAAATCCAGGAATTGTATGAACAGAATTACAAAACACTTTTCACATAAATATAGTAAGATCTAAGTAATTGGAAAATACCAGTTGCTCATGGGTAGGTGTATCAGTAAGGCAATAAGAACAAAGTAGATGATAATTGTCAAAATGCCTATGTGGTTTTCTATTGCAAAGTATATGAGACTCTCCACATATAAGGTAGAAGAAGTAAAGAGAAACCAGAGAACCATATCCCACAATGCATTTATCCAATTCATCAGAGCAGTAAAACATTCCATACATACTATCACAACATGGAGCCTTGATATCCCAAAACCTCTCCAACACCCTGCTCAGGACTTCCCAAAAACAAACTCCCAGTATAGCTAAGTCAGTCTGTTCAGCTCTATCACGACAGTGGCTATTAGCAGCCATTAGCAGCCATAACTGCACTCTCTCTTTCTCTCTCTCTCTCTCTCTCTCTCTCTCTCTCTCTCTCTTTATTTCCTGTGACATAACTTCCTTTTCCTCTCAGGAAGCTCCTCCCACCACACGTAACTTAGGCTTCCTGTGACATAAGCAGGTCACATGGCCTATTAATGGGTGGGAAAGATCTTCAAATCTAAATTGCTACTACAGTAGGTTGAGCTAATATAATAAAAATGGCAATTCTGCCTAAATTAATTTACTTATTCAGCGCTATACCAATCAAACTACTAAAAAAATTTATAGAGCTAGAAAAGATAATAACAAAATTCATCTGGAAGAACATCAGAATATCAGGGGAATTAATGTAAAGAAATGAAAAGGACGGTGGCCTAGCCATACCTGATCTTAAATTGTATTATAGGGGCAGCTAGTGGGCACAGTGAGTAGAGCACTGGCCTTGGAGTCAGGAGGAACTGAGTTCAAATCCAGTCTCAGACACTTTGACACAGGACATACTTACTAGCTGTGTGACCTTGAGTAAGTCACTTAACCCCAGTTGCCCTGCCATCCCCCCTCAAAAAAAAATTTAAATTTGTATTATAAAGCATCAATCATCAAAACTACTTGGTACTGGCTAAGAAGCAGAGTTTTGGATCAGTGGAATAGGTTAGGTACATAACACACAGTAGTCAATGACTATAGTAATCTATTCTTTGATAAACACAAAGAGTCCAGCTTCTGGGATGAGAACTCACCATTTGACAAAAAATGCTGGGAAAACTAGAAAATAGTATGGCAGAAACTAAGCAAAGACAGGCATCTAACGCTGTATACCAAGCTAAGGTTAAAACAAGTACAGGATTTGGACAAAAGGATGATGCCACAAGAAAATCAGGAGAGCAAAGAATAAGTTACCTGTCAGATCTATGGAGAAAGGAAGAATTTATGAGACAAATGAGATGGAGTAGATTAAGGAATGCCAAATGGATAGTTTTGATTACATTAAATTAAAATATTTTTGCAAGATTAGAAGGCAATCAGAAAGCTGGGAAATATTTTTTTTAAAGTGAAACACAGCCAATTTTATTCAAATTCACAATATTTCAGGTTTTCTCTAGAACTAAATATTTTGTATAATATGTTTATTTGAGGGAACTTTTCAATATGTTCTTCTTCCAAAGTATTTTAGTAGAAACCAGAGTCTTGAGTAGCCCAGTTCGGAGCCTCTGACCTAGTATTCTGATTAAGTTTCTTCTCAATATTCATGGCCAGCATCTGGCTTCAAAATGAAAGGCTTTTAGTCTTTTCGATCACTTGCTGATAGTGTGAGACTGCATTGTTACCCATAACCACATGGCCCAGTTTGGAGTCAATCAAGCCTAGCATTTCTAATCAAATTGACAATCCATCTTTCAGCTTCTTCAGGAGTCATGTTCAACTTATCTGCCAACATGCTTATGCTGATACACTGATGAATGCGATAGAAAGTCTCAAATATGAAGAGTCCAGTATTTTCAATGAAATCCTCAAGGCAAGCCACCAGGAAAAAGTCATTCACAAGAACTGCTTCACATTCTCTTAACTTCTTCTGGGTACCATCAAAGTCAAAGTCAACATACAAGCATTCAACAAACTCTCTTATAGGATCTTTGTATGTGTAGGACTCCTGCTGAATAAGTTAGACTAGGTCTTTTAAAACCTGTCTTCATTTTCAAACATCTTTATTTGTTATGACTGCAGTGCTCAAATAGTGGAGAATATGTGGACACATAGTTTAAATTGAATTAAGATACTGTGGCTGGTAAAGAAAGGAATCAGTAATGTTGTCTTGACCTTTTGGGTGGTTGAAGAACACAAATAGAGACCAATGAATCAGCCATGTTCTCTGCTGAAGGGACTGGAGTGAAGAACTGACAGAATTATTATCTATGGTCTCTTTCAATCTTGTAAGGTCTTCCATGGCTGCATCCCAATTCTGCATTAAAATTTCAGACACTAGTTTTCCCCACAGTGAACTCAAAGCATTTCTATCAGTTGAGGGAACCAATGCGCTAAAAAAAAGTAGAGATACTCTGCTGCGCCTGAATAGTTGCCACATTCATACTAGAATTTTGTGTACCTATAGAGTGTATCTAAATGTTCTTGTCTAAAATTATGTTTGTCAGCCAAGTAGTCAAACAGCATTCGATCATCCCTGGTAGACTGCATTTGCCTTGTTGTTTCTGGATCTTCAAACATCTTGACAATTGGTTCAGTTTCTGCCTGAAGCTGTTTTAGTTGCACAACAACAGTAGTTCTTTTCTCACGCAAAGCAAGAGGAATGTCATCAGAATAAAGGTTTTTTATAAACATCCATTGCAAAATCCACCATGTTTGTGTCACTAAGAAGGTCCAATTTTCCTTGAAGCAATTCTTTTTCATTATATATCTCTTTGACTGAGAGAAACTCGAGCAGGGGAAAGACCAGATGGCAGTCCAAAAAGTGCACAATGCGAGTAGTAAGATAGTACTCTGCCATCTTACTGGGGGGGGAGGAGGAGGCTGAGAAACAATTTTTACAGCCAGTGTCTCTGATAAAGGCCTCATGTGGGGTAAGACCACCTGCCAGCAATTCATTTAAAAAAAATCAGAGGGCTCTTAAATTCAGGAACAGAAAAACTTCTTTATCACAAACCCGGGGGGAAAGGGTGGTCTCCGAACAGATAAAGGATCGGTAGGGCTCTCCCTACTGATCAAAGGGCAAAACCCAGCCTTATACAACAACGTCAACAAGTCCCCATCCCACCACCACTGGTCTTTTACCTTCATTGGTGGAGTCCAGGCTCACAGTTTCATGGAAATCTACTACCCCAGGTACAATTTTAGCCAATGCCAAACTCTTAAATATATTTTTTCCCTTATTTGCTGAGGACACAGTTCAGGTGATTTCTTAGTAACCTGAGACTTAGGCCTAGCTGTCAATGAGAAGCCCTGAATCCCCACCTCCATTCATCCCACTCAATTCACAGAAAGGCTGAGATACAGATTCCATGAGAGGGCTTCACCATCTCACTCAGCCTCATTTGTAAAATATATAGAGAACTGAGTCAAATTTGGAAGAAGAGAAGTCATGTCCCAGTTGATAAATGGTCACAGGATATGAATAGAGAGTCTTCAGATAAAGAAATTAATGCAATCTATTACTGATTACAGAAATGCAAATCAAAACAATTCTGAGGTATCACATTGCACATATCAGATTGGTTAATATGAAAGAAAAGGGATGATAAATGTTGGAGAAGGTATGGGAAAATTGGAACACTAATGCATTGCTGCTGGAGTTGTAAACTGATGCAACCATTCTGGAGAGCAATTTGGAACTATGCCCAGAGGGCTGAAAAACCATGCATACCTTTTGATCCATCAAATACCACTACTAGGTCTGTATCCCAAAGAGATAATACAAACGGTAAAAGGATCCACATGCACAAAAAAAATATCTATAGCAGCTCTTTGTGTGGTGGCAAAGAAAGGGAAATTGAGGGAATGCCCATCAATTGGGGAATGGCTGAACAAACTGTGGTATATGAATGTAATGAAATATTATTGTGCTTTAAGATAAAATGAGCAGCAGATTTCAGAAAAACCTGGAAAGACCTACATGAACTGATGCTGAGCAGAGTAAGCAGAACTAGGAGAAAATTGGACACAGTACCAGCAACACTATGAGATGGTCAACTTTGATACAATTAGCTCTTCTCAGCAATACAATGATTTCAGATAATTCCAAAAGACTTATGATGGAAAATGCTATTCATCTCCAGAGAAAGAACTGATGAAATTTGAATGCAGATTGAACCATACTATTTTCATTTTTTTTTGCTGTTTTTTCTTTCTTGCATTTTTTCTCTTTAGTTCTAATTCTTCTTTTACAACATGACCAATGTGGAAATATGTTTAATATGATTGCACATGTATAACCTATAATAGGTGGAGGGAGGGAGAAAAATATTTGGAACTCAAAATCTTATAAAAGTCAATATTGAAAACTCTATATTTAATTGGAAAAAAATGAAATCCTCTTAAGTGGGGGAAAAATATAAGTGACCTTTGATTTCTATCATATATTATGTTTAAAAGTGCAGCAAATTCGAGCATCCTTCAATTTTTATATCCTTTCTTCACCACTTCTCCTACCTTGGTTAATCTAGCAGGCCAGTTTATTTTACTAATTCTTCCAGGGCCCCCAAAGTGTAACCTGTTTGAAGAGTCAAACAGATCAATGTGCAAAAGCATTTTGTCTTTTAATACCATATGCTTTAGGGAAAAGTAAATAAAAAAAAACTATGGTATTTATAGTCAGAAGACACTGGTTTGAATCTGGAGAATTTGGCCAAATCACTTCACATCTCAGTACCCCCAGGAAAATCTCTTAGACTCTAAATAGTAGAGAAGTCGTTGATTTGCATTAGTAGAAAGCATTGCTTGCTGGCAGCTCTACATATGGATAAAATCATAGTATCAGTACAAAAAAAAAGAAAAAGAAAATTCAAAGTAATTCTACATTTGTTAAACTACAATGAGATGTGTTAACATCAATTTTCAGATTCCTAAATAAGAAAGATCAACACTAAGTCACTTTAGTATATACACTTTCCCTTGAGAATTTTATTGCTTCTTAATATTTCAGATTTTTTTCAGAATAATTTTACACCTCTTAAACTTCATCATTCGCAACTCAGTGTGTGAGTAGAATATTCAGAGTAATTTTTTTTGCATTTTTCACCTTTTAATTAATATCAGAATTCATCTTATCAATTATCATGTTTTTCTATTATATTTTAAAGTTAATATCATGAAGGATGATCATTAAGCATTGCTGTAATCTGTACACTGATGTCAGAGGCAGAAAGTTGGGTGGGGGTAGAAAACTAATTTGACCAATTTCTTCAATTTCTTAAAATGATCTTTATGGCAATTCCAGCTATATACTTTATTGTTCTGGCTTCCCATAGAAAATGGTGAGTAGGGCCAAACTAAAAATATTAACTAAATTAATATTAATTAAATATTAATTAAAGTGAAAGCTGAATAAGCCTATATGGGCCATGCAAGATAGCACGTACACTCAATGTCCTTGTAAAAGTCCAGGGACTCCAAGGATATGGAGCCTCATTGCTTAGATATTTGGGGGATTACAAACCTCATTTTTTTCCAGCCACATGGGGGTCCATTGCAGAAAGGACTTTGCATTTTAGAATGATATGCTAAAGCTTGAGTAATCATTTGGTCCTCCCACCCCACTCCCATACCCAAGGCAATAGAGTTTGGAGAGATAGAGGAAGAATAGAGGTGCTATATTTATTGAAATGAAGGACATTTTCCTCCTGGTTCTCTCCTTCAACTCTCCAAGTGGAACCATGTGATTTTAGTAAAAATTAAAAAGAACAGGTTTCTCTATTTTGGCAAGATGAAGGCGTTGCCTACTTGGTAGCAATGTAGGGGATTTAACTCAGGCCAGTTTATGCCTGGGCCCCTTCTCCCTTTGTCTCTTGTATTTGTTATTTCCTGATTTTAGGACTACGTCTAAGTGTGAAGACTTCCTTCAGATTTTGAGAAGTTAGAAAGTCCCACTGGAAGTAACTAAATGATGGCAGGAGTACATTTCCATACAAAGAGTTCCAGCTCTTCTGGAAAGGAAAGCAATTGACAAGACGATATGACCCAACTATGTCCATTTTACAAGGATATATGTGGATATGGTTGTTCAGAGAGTACAGAATTAAGAAATACAGAATGCTCAATTAGCTGACTTAATAAGCAAAAAGAAACATAACCAGGCTTTTCTGCTTTCTCAACTCAATGTGATTTTTTTTTAAAATTTCTCAGTCAGGATTTTATCTGGTGCATTTTTCTGTCCATTTCAGCAAAGGCATACGGACATAGCTGTTTGTGGACACTAGGGACAAGATCTAGCAAGGAATGGCCAAACAGAGCATTGTAATTCAGAAAGGGGCTATGCACTAAGGTAAGAAGTAATCCTAGACCCATAAAGAGAAGTCTGAGCAAGTACTGGATGAAGGAATATCTGTTCACTGGTAGCACTATTGCTCTTTACCCAGTTCTGGTTCACAATTTCAGTGTACACTGAGGAGGGGACTTGTACCTAGGGTAGCCTTTCAGGGTTAGGAGTGGTGACTGAACATAGGCTAATTACTGAGTAAGGATCAAGTTCAGAATCTGTGTGACTCTGACCTTAAGAATGGAACAGAATCTCAATTCCCTATTCTCCAGCCAATCTGAAACATAATAAAAGTGTAATAAATGGGTCAGGAATCCCAGAACAGAAAGAATTCTATAGTTTTGTCACTCTGAACAAAGAGAGCTTTACAGCAGTCTACTTGAACTCCAATCAGGGATAAGCCCACAACTGTGCTTCTCAGACATAAAGTCATGACAAGAACATGCAGAGCTTAGATTAGTAGGGCAGTGATAATTCTTTGTCCTAGATAGGACCACTCTGAAAGCAGTGAAACCTTATGCGTCCTGAGCCTGATTTGTCCCTTGGATATTGAAATAACATAAATTCACGGAGGCAAGATGGCATAGTAAAGTCAAGGACTTGTCTGAGGTCTTCTCAAAACCCTTCCAAACATCTTAAAATAATGGCTTTAAACAAATTCTAGAACATCAGAACCCACAACAAGATGGGTGAAACAAATTTCCATCCCAAGATAACTCAGAAGGTTGACATGAAAGTTCTATTGCACCTGGGGGAGAGTGGAGCACAGTCCAGTGTAGGCTGCACTAACACAGGGCCACAGCAAACCAGGAGCAAGCTTTGGGAGTGACTGAATGTGTTGGTAGGCAAAATGGCCTTTGTTTTCTTTGGGTAACTCAGTTTGTTTCATTGGGCCTTACTAGGTGCTGGGCCCTTGGGGGCCCAAGGTAGGGCTAACTCCAGGGAGCGCCTAGTTTACATGTCTGGGACAGCAGAGGATTTTAGACCACGTGGGTTTAAGTCCACCTCTTTGTGACAATTCATGGGGCTGGCTAAGGGGAGCCATGCCCCCTATTGGGTGTTAACCTAACCTATGTGGATGTGAACCTCCCAGGGTCTTAAGGGGAGGGGTCAACTCAAGAACCAATCAGCTCTGGTCATTCAGGTTGTGCTTGATGATGTCAAAAACTCTATAAGAGGAGAGAAGACAGCCTGAAGATCCCTTTTCTATTGGAGCAGCAGTGGTGGTGAGTGTGACTCTGGGCCAGCCCTTGTTTCGAGCTCTCGGGCTGAACCTAGATGTTGGTAACTATGAATCATATTAGGTCTGTCTGTTGATATTTGTAATTTGTTTGTATTTTTTTCTGAAGTTCGGGTTGCTGGTTTTTTCCCCTGAACTAAATGAATGTTCTGAAATTCAGGGTGCTGGCTATTTTTCCCTGAACTAACTGAATGCTGTCTGTATGCTGGATTAAAGTAAGCTTGTCAACCCCTTCACCTTGCTTTCCTTGATTAAGCAGATCAAAAGAACCTGTGCTTTCCCACAGTGCTGGCAGAAGCTGTGGGTGGATCTTACACCCCCACAGAAGCTGCTAGCCGGATTGTTAAAACACTGAACCAGCAGTGGCAGCAGCAGTGACAGTGGCTGCTTCCAGAGCTCTCAGCCCACAGACCCCACAGTAAGAGGGTCAAATGACTGATCAGAAGGAGGTTACAGAGGTCTCTGCTAGCACTGAGGCAGGACTCTGTTGCTTTGCTCATACTCTGATCCAGATCACAGTCCTGGGAGGCAGTCCTAGGGTGAAGATAAGCACTAGCATACCGCAGCTGGTGGGTAGCAGGGGAGGAGGGACCCTTCTCACAATTCCAGGACAGAGAAGAGTACTTGTGGTTGCTCAGAGACCTGAGCACAGGGAAAAGAATAGTAAGCACCTCTCCTTAGATCATAACACCTTGGAAGAACTGAAAACTTACATACCCCTAGAAGTATCTCTGAAACAGCTACACAAACCCCCTGAAGTTTGGGAGAGCGTGCCCCCCCAACCCTGGAAGAAGAGTCCTGCTTAACAAAGAGTTAAAAGGCAAGTAATACACTGGGGAAATGAGCAAACAACAGAAAAAATATCTATGACTATAGAAAGTTATTATGGTAACAAGGAAAATCAAAACGCACATTCAGAAGAAAACAAAGTCAAAGCTCCTACACCCAAAGCTTTTAAGAAAAAAAATATAAATTGGTCTCAGGCCAAGGATGAGGTCAAAAATGATCTTGAAAATCAAGGAAGGGAGATGGAGGGAAAATTAGGAAGAGAAATGAGAGTGATGCAAGAAACTCATGAAAAACAAGTCAACAGCTTGGTAAAGGAGGCACACACAAAAAAATACTGAAGAAAATAACACCTTAAAAAACAGACTAGGCCAAAGGGTAAAAGAGGCTCAAAAAGCCAATGAGGAGAAGAAAGCCTTAAAAAGGAGAATTAGACAAATGGGAAAGGAGGTGCAAAGTTCATTTAAGAAAATAATTCCTTACTAATTTATGAGCAAATGGAAGCTAATGACTTTATGAGAAACCAAGAAAACAATAGAAACAAAAACAAAAGAATGAAAAAATATGAGACAATGTGAAATAAGTCATTGGAAAAACAACTGACCAGGAAAAATAGATACAGGAGAGATCATTTAAAAATTATTGGACTAACAGAAAGCTATGATCAGAAAAAGTGCCTAGACATCATCTTTCAAGAAATTATCTAGGAAAACTGAACTAATATTCTAGAACCACAGGGTAAAATAAAAATGGAAAGAATCCACTGATCACTTCCTGAAAGAGATCGTGAAATGAAAATTCCCAGGCATATTATAGCCAAATTTCAAAGTTCCCAGGTCAAGGAGAAAATACTGCAAGCAGCAAGAAAGAAATAATGCAATATCATAGAGCCACGGTCAGGATAACACAAGGTCTATCAGCTTCTACATTAAAGGATCATAGGGCTTGGAATATGGTATTCTAGAAGGCAATAGAGCTAGTATTACAGCCAAGAATCATCTATCCAGCAAAATGGAGTATAGTCCTTCAGGGGGAAAATGGATATTCAGTGAGATAGAGGACTTTCAAGAATTATTGATGAAAAGACCAGAGCTGAATAGAAAATTTGACTTTCAAATATAAGACTCAAAAGAAGTATAAAAAGGAAAGGGAAATCATAAGGGACTTAATAAGGTTAAACTGTTTACCTTCCTATAGGGTAAGATATTTTTCACTCATAAGACCTTTCTCATTATTATGGCAGTTAGAAGGAGTATATACATACATACATACATACATATATTTATATGTATATATAATATATATTACAAACACACACACACACACGCACACACACGCACACATACACACACAGAGCACAGGTGTGAGTTGAATATGAAGGGGTGATACCTAAAAAATAAAATTAAGAGATGAGAAAGGAAGGTACTGGGAGAAAGAGAAAGGGAGAGATAGAATGGGGTAAATTATTTCACACAAAGGAGTCAAGAAAAAGCTTCTACATTAGTGGGGAAGAGGACGGATGAGAAGAGATGTGAGAGAACCTTATTCTCATCACAATTGGCTCAAAGGGGGAATAACATACACACTCAATTGGCTATAAAATCTATCTTACCCTACAGGCAAATAGGAGGGGAAGGGTATAAGAGAAGGGCAGTGGGGGGTGATAGAAGAGAGGACAGATTGGGGGAGAGGGTAGTCAGAAGCAAAACACTATTGAGGAGGGAAAGAGTGAAAAGAGAGAGAAGAGTATAAATGGGGGGATAGGGTGGAGGAAAATAGAGTTAGCAAGTGTAACTGTGAAAAAGTTTAGAAGCAAGTTTCTCTGATGAAGGCCTCATTTCTCAAACAAAAAGAGAGCTGACTCAAATTTGTAAAAATAAGAGTCATTCCCCACTTGATAAATTATCAAAAGATATGCAGTTTTCAGATGAAGAAATCAGTGCTATCTATATCCATATGAAAAAATATTTTAACTCACTATTGATTGGAAAAGTGCAAATTAAAACAGTTCTGAGGTACTAAGTCATAGTTATCAGATTGGCTAATGGGACATAAAAAGTAAATGATAAAGGTTGGAGGGGATGTGGGAAAAAATGAGACAATACACTATTGGCAGAGTTGTAAACTGATTCAACCATTCTTTTGAGCAATTTGGAACTATGCCCAAAGGGCTATAAATCTATGCATACCTTTTGTCCTAGCAATACCACTACTAGGTCTGTATCCAAAAAGAGATAAAAACCAAAAAGGAAAAGGAACTAAATGTACCACAATATTTATAACAGCTCTTTTCTGGAGGCAAAGAATTAAGAAATTGAGGGGATGTCCATCAATTGGGGAATGCCTGAACCTGTTGTGGTATGTGATTATGATGGAATACTATAGTTACTATAAGAAATGAAGAGCCACATGCTTTCAGAAAAATCTGGAAAGCCTTGCATGCTATGATACGAGGTGGAATGTATTGTGTGCAAACTGATAGCAATATTGTAAGATGATCAGCTATGAATTTCTTGGCTATTCTCAGCAATGCAACAATCCAAGACTACTCTGAAGGACTTAGGATGAAAATGCTATCTGTCCTCAGAGAAAGAACTGGTGGTGTATGATTGAAACATACTTTTTTTTTAATTTTATTTTTCTTGAGTTATTTTAGCCTGTTTTCTTTCACCACATGACTATTATTGATATGTTTTGCATATCAATAGGGGGAATGTATAACATGTATAATTATACACGTATAACCTATATCAAATCAGTGAGGGGTTTGGGGAGGAAGGGAGAAAATTTGGAACTCAAAGTTTTACAAATGAATGTTGCAAATTGTTTTTATGTGTAACTGGGGAAAAATAAAATACTAAATAAAAAAAGAAATAACATGAAGTTCTAAATTCCAAGAATGCAGCAGCCAGATTCAGGCGGATAAATGCTCAGCCCAGACATTTTCCCCTGAATTGTGCAGACTTTGGCCCTAACATAAAGTCCAAATTCAGGAAGAATGCTAAATAAATTAAGGGAATAAAAACTTTAACTTGTATAATCATTCCCCAATTTATGGTCACTCCATCATTTTTCAAGTGTTTGACACCCTAAGGAATGCTGCCATAAATACGTACATCTTTACAATTTGTTTTTGTTAGGACTAATATCTACCTTAAACTATACTTCCTTTTCTTCTCCCCTTTATTTTTTATCCTTTCTCTCCTGTTCTTCTTTTGAAAAAACTCTGTACCAAACTTAATGTATACAATTCCCTTCATCAATCAGTTCAGATGAAAATGAGATTCAAGTATTACCTGCTTTCCCCTCACCCCTCCCTGTTTCTTTGTATAGGCTTCTAGTAGTACACCTAAGTATATGCATGTGATAGAAACTATTGTGCTGAAAGACATAATTAAGGGGATGGTTTCAAAGAGAACTGGGATGACTTATATAAACTAATACAGTGTGAAATGAGCAAAATCAAGAGAATGGTTAATGTAATAACAGCAATAACATAAACAACTTTGAAAGTCTTTAGAACTCTAATCTAATTTTAACTCTAATCGGCACAATGGCCAATGATTCCAGAGTATTCACAATGCCATTCACCTCCAGGATGAGAGGTGGTGAACTTAGAGTGCACGTAGAGACATTTGTTTTTTGGACTTGGGCAATGGGAAAGTTTGTTTTGCCTGAATATATGTGCACTTAATATGGGTTTTGTTTTTCTTTCATTCTCAATATGGGTGAAGGGAAAGAAAGTTTTCATTGATTAAAAAAACTACAAATTAATTTGTCTTAGCATAATTGAAATTATTAATTAGAAGTCTCAGAAATTGATTTATGCTCTAATGAGGTTTAAAATTTAGCCTTCCAGTACATTGCCATAATAATTATAAGTTGTGCTATTAAATCCAGTTTTTAGTTCTTTTGTTAATGCATGCCATGGGTTATTTTGTTATACATTCATTTTATGGTTAATGAAAAGGTACTTGTAATACCTATTTCATATTGTAGAATAAGTATCTTTTTAGTCCCCCTGTTTTTGAGGAGTCTGTAGGCATCAGCCAAAAGTAAAAACATCCCTGAGGGGTCTGAGTTATGTTATGCCATCAGCCAATAAGTATGTGGGAAAAGGGAGCACCCTCTTAATAGAGGTAGTCTCCTTCAGAATTTATCCTTGTCCAACCCAGTTTTTTGACTGGGTACAAACAGGAAAAGAAAAGTGCCCCTGAAGGCCCTGTGTGCCTAGTAGTATTTCCTCAAGGTTGGTCTAGACAACGATTATGTAATTTATTGAATAGAATCAACTCTTAGTCTTTTGCAAGTTAATTACCCAGTTTAGACATAATTTTTTTTTTGCTTTTCTCCCTCACACATTTTTCATTATTTTAGGCCTTTTACCTCTTCACTACTCAGCGTTATTTCTCATGGCCACATATAGCAAATTGTCTAATGATCATATGATGCTAGTGCCTAGGAGGCACTTTTTTAGAAAGTGTAGGTAGATCAGCATGAATCACTAATACTACAAAGCCCAGTTGGACAATTTTGATGTCCTGATAACAGGTGTGTGGTTTTCTTCATATCTGAGCCTCACAGTATTACTTCCCTGAGAAAACAGATCAGAGAAATAAAAGATGAAACCATACCTGTACTTTCTGACACTTATTAATAGTTTTGATAAGAGATTTTCTTGATGGAGGAATATGAAACTATTGGATAAAATTAAGGTTTAAAATGAGCTATGAATTTTCTTTTTCTTTCCTTTTTATTCCTTTGCCATGGATTATCAAAAATGGGATGCAATACCTCATCAAACATCTCATCCAATTTCAAGAGTTAGAAGAAAAATACTGTTAAATGTTGCTAATGAAAGTTAATAGCTTAGGGGAGAAAGAAGGCAAATATTTAAAACATTATCCTAGACATGGAAAATAATCCCAGATTTTAAATTTATACTATAATACCTTCATTGTTTACTAAGAAAGGGTAAATTCAACAATTTGATATAAATATCCCTGGTCAGTCCCGGAGGGAGTATTACACATTAGTTAATTAGCACTGTCAACTTGATAAGCAGTTACAAAACGTCTCACAGTGAAGAACACATAGGGTTTAAGAGAGCTAATAAGTGGGTTTTCACTTTACTTAAGGATAGTTGAGTATTCCCAAAGTTTGTTTCCTGTGTATAATATAAAGATTGTGTCATGGTTGGTGAGAGTTGGGAAACTAGACAGGGCATGTGGGTAAATTTTAAAGCAAGATTCTTATTTTTACTGATTTTAATTGGTTTGCTTGTGAGAGAAAAGGATACATGAATAAATGCTGTAATAGCTGCTGATTATGTAAAAGAAATCAACAATAACAGTGAACAGATAAGAAAAACTAATGTCAGTAAGGTTTATTTATTTATAAATTTTTTTAGAAATGAAAGTCCTGGGCTCCTCAAAGTGGCACACATGGCTAAAAGGTGCAAAATCTACCTCAAAAGCCATTCTAAAGTTTTCAAGTAAGAAGATGCATCACAAAAGATGGTAGGAAGTTTTTATTATGTTGTAGACATAACTGGGACATGATCATCAGAGCTTTGCCTGGGATACAGTAATTTAGATTTATAAGAAGTTCTTTAGGACCAGAATTAGAAGACTCATAATTATAAATCTGCTAGAATCAAACTAACAAATTTATGTCAGACACATCAAATGCTTGTTTGGGAGCTCACTCCACAATAGAAGCCACATTTATTCTATCACTTACAGTGTGTGAGAGTTGTCCTGACAGACTTTCATTCCTTAAGCAAGTAGAAATACTGAGTTTACCATTTAGTTAACAAAAATAAATTAGGAAGCTATTCAAAGAAAGAGGGTTTTCCTCTCACAAGTACACTCCTTCCTGGGTAGGGTCCTACCCCTTAATGTCTCCAGCACTGGTCTTGCAGTGTCTGAGGGACTCTACCCACGAAATTTGTTTCTTAGAGTTTCTCTTAAACTACTACTAATAGAAGTTATTATAAAAAAGTCTATTTCAGCATGTGTTTCATGTAACTTGCCCCAGGTCTATAATTTTCAAGCTATGGCACAAGTTTTTGACGTTCTAGTTTACGTAGAAGAAAGGTAAACTTTGTATTTCCCTAAGTAAATGATCCCACATTCCATTTTAACGAGTAAGAGACATGGAAAAATAAAATGGAATGTCATTTCAGTAGACAAATGACCTTAGTTTATAATTGTGGGAAGACAATATCTGAAAAAGTAAAGGACTGTCAATTTTGTCCATATTGCAACAGCCTGGGTTTGCCACATTCTCCATCACATGGATCTGAATGGATCTGAATTATAGCACTCTTTCATGTAGTTATATTGTAAATCACCACCCAATATTTATGGCATTTCTGCACCTCTAGCCAAAATATCCCATAAATAAAATTGGAGATGAAATATTTTTTTGGCTTCCTCTCCTAAACCTATTCAGTATGAACTTGCTTCTGACAGCTGCAAAACTCAAGCTATTTTATTTTAGTATTTGAAGTCTGAAATCACAATTTTAGATGACCCAGTATGAACTGACTGAAATCCTGAAAGTCTCATGATGTTTGGGAAATTATCTGAGAAGAAGTAATGGAGGGTAGAGGGAACAGTATGAGTCCATTTTCTTTGTTCTTACAGACATTTCAATGAAGTACATAGTGCTCTTAAACTCAAGGAAGAATCAGTAGCTCCTGAAATTGCTATTTACTGTGGAGTCAGAACTAACAACTGATACACAAACAATGAAAGTCAATAAAAGAGATACCCCTAGATGAATTAAGGTAGAATGAATGCTTCATCCTATTGGTAGAGTGATGAGGTATCATGAGCTTTTCTTAAGCTGAAGAGTCGGTCAACAATATTTATTAAGTATCCACTGTGTGAACAGCACAGAGTCCTCAAATCAAGCCTGTTAATTACTCTTAGAAGACATTTGTGCTGAAAGCAATTGTTCTTCTTCAAGGCTGCTGTAACAATTAGGAAAAGAAATACAAGAGGGTAGAGATTATTGCTGTAGACCTGCCATTTTCATCAAAGACAATTCATTAAAGTAAATTGGATAATCTTGGCAAAGACATAGAATAATCACTTGTGACAGAAAATCCTCATACCTGTGGAAGCCTGCCAAGTTTCCTTACTACCCTATTTAAAAACATGCTTTCAAAAATTTCAGCTTCTCATGGAAAACATCAAAAGTAAAATGCCCACGCAGAAAATAGGTTCAACTTTTTATAGAATGGCCCAATTCTCATTTCCTTCTGAATTTTTCTCTATAGGGAGTGACTTCTGTAGCCAGTAAGTTATATAGACTGAAAAGATAATTAAACTAATAGTTATGGAACCTAAGTCTATTACTAGTTAGCTGGGCCTCAGTTTTTTCATCATAAAAAATCACTGAACTAGACTAGATGATCTCCCAGGACCATCAATCAAACAATTGGTATTTATTAAGTTCCTACTAAGCAATTTGCAACTTTTCTGGGTATATGAAGATGAAACACAACTGAAACCTTATTTAAGATAGACTAGCAATACTCTGTTCCTCAGAAGTCTTGGCTTATTGAACAAAAGAGAGAGGAAAAGTGTGTGTGCTATGGTTTAATGTAGGGATAGTCATCTACAATTCATCAGTGGTGTGAAGAAAAAAAAACATGGTCACAAGAAATTATTGCAACAATCTACTGTTTGATATATGAAAAGCTGGTAGGTCAAAGCATCTACTGTGTAGGGTTACTGGGAAGACCAAATAAGATAAAATTTGTAAAGGTACTTAGAAGATAGTCTGGCATACAGTAGGTGTTTTATAAATGCATATTTCCTTAATGGAAAGATGAGTAAAGGTGTATTTATCTGCCAGTCAACCAAGTAGTGTGAGCTGGATACCTTCCAATTGGGTTCTGCAATAAGGTAATGAATCCCTCAATTGAGTGTTTATTCACATGCAGTTTAAATTTGGAATACTCTTTGGTATTCAACATTTTCAAATTGGTTTCTAGCTTGCTCTGTTTGAATTGTGTGTGTGTTTATGTATGTGTGTTTGTGTAGTGGTTACAGGAAAGAACAGATCATTTATTTCCTGCAAGTCTTTCTTTTAATGTTTTTATGCCCTATAAAAATATTGGGAAGTAGCTACATATAGTAGAAATTATACTGAATTCCAACTCAGGAGGTCTATGTTTATGTCCCAGATTCACTATTAATGTGTGATCATGTGAAAGGTCCTCTGCTTTGAGGAGTCACAGTTCCTTATCTGTAAAGTGGGCTATCTACCTCATAAGGTTATTTTGAAAAAGTACTTAGTTCAATTGTAAAGTCATATGTGAGTTATTATTATCTAAGCGAATCTTTTCTGAACAGTAGTTCTATTACTTTTTAACAGTGACTGATAGAGGAAAAGACACATTCCATATGCCTAGCCATATGTCTTAATAAAAACCATAATAAAAATCACACAATAACACCCACAGCTTTGAAAAGATTCTTGCTTGAATTTTTATTATGCATCTTCCTATGGTTGCAAGTCCGAAAGCAGATTAAAATGAGAAGCTGAAGTAATTATCTGGTTGCTCAAATGTGATTTCCAATGGTTCCCTGACTTAATTATCACTATTTGGGAGCAGTCAAAATTATTATACCATGATAGGAATTAATAAAACCTCAGGAAGCATTTAGCAGAAATATTTACAAATGCCAAACATCTTAATATAAATTAATGTATCAAAACTATCTTTGCCAACTTCATATGCCACCTACCAAAATCGTCTTGTAGTTTATTTTGATGGATTGTTCCTTATATTAATTGTACACACCTATAATAGACAACTTTGATGTTCCTCTGATGGTACTTGTAATACCACCAAAAAGATAAAGGAAAAAAAGAAAATCATGGACTTATAAAAGCCTTGGGAAAACTGTATTTGATAAGCCTATGAAAAGTTCTGATGGAGAATATTAGAGAATGCATGCACTTCTCATGCTCTTGGGGCTTACACAAAAATCAATCATGTTCATGTTCTCAAAGAACTTGCATCAAATGAAGAAAATAAGAACTTTTAAAAGACATCCTTCACAGAGTACAACTCAATGACAATGGCAATTCATAAAAGATACAAAAGATGCAGACTCCCCAAAAGACTAAAAAAGTATCAGCATAAATAAAAGATGGGTCAAAGAGCAGATGGCAGAAAAAATTAAACAATCATGTTGAAAAAACATTACAACATAAAGTACCACATGCCTAAGTATTGAAAATAAAAAGAAATGACTCAATTGAAAATGCAATCAAAAAGTAGAAAATCAAAAAGTTAATACCAAAATAAGTGAAAAGGAAATATTAAGAAATATAAATTAGATAACCATTATTGACATTCAAACATTTAAATTAAAATGTAATTTTGAAAAGTCTAATAAACAATAAAGCATCAGCTTTTTAAATAAGAAGAGAGAATATAAGTATTTAATGAAATGGAATTTACAACAAATAGAGTGAAAATTTAACTTTTCAGAAAATACAATATTCGATATAATTTGACAAACAAATCAAATGAATAATTGATTTAAAATAAAATCTAATACTAAAACAAAAAATGGAAGTAGAAATGATAATCTAAATAATCCAATCATAAAAAAGAGCAAATCATTAGATAGCCAAATAAATTCTAATGACATTTGAAAAACAATAGTTCTAAAACCATATCCAAACCCACATAAAATAAACTCACATAAAAAAGTAAACCCACACAAATCATTGGCACATCATTAAAAAAAACAAATGACTACAGTAATCTATTCTTTGATAAACCCAAAGACTCCAGCTTTTGCGATTAGAACTCACTATTTGACAAAAACTGCTGGGAGAATTGGAATATAGTATGGCAGAAACTAGGCATAGACCAATATCTAACACTGTATACCAAGATAATGTCAAAATGAGTACAAGATTTAGACATAAAGGATGATACCATAAGTAAACTAGGAGAGCAAGGAATAATTTACATGTCAGATCTATGGAGAAGGGAAGAATCTATGACCAAAATTAATAATTTTCATTACATTAAATTAAAATGTTTTTGCACAAAGAAAGCCAATGCAACCAAAATTAGAAGGAAATCAGAAATCTGGGAAATAATTTTTATAGTCAGTGTCTCTGATAAAGGCCTCATTTCTAAAATACATAGAGAACTGGGTCAAATTTATAAGACAAGTCATTCACCAATTGCTAAATGGTCAAAAGATATGAACAGGCAGTTTTCAGAGGAAGAAATTAAAGAAATCTATAGCCATATAAAATGCTTTTAATCACTATTGATTAAAGAAATGCAAATCAAAACAGCACACCTATCAGATTAGCTAATATGACAGAAAAGAAAAGTGATCAATGTTGGAGAAGATGTGGGAAAATTGGAACACTAATGCATTGTTGCTGGAGTTGTGAACTGATCCAACCATTCTGGAGGATAATTTGGAACTATAATCAAAAAACTATAATAAATTTTTTTAAAAAAATATGCATACCCTTTGGTCCAGCAAGTACCACTACTGGGTCTATATCCCAAGAGATCATACAAAAGGGAAAAGTACCCACATGTATAAAACTATTTATAACATCTCTTTTTGTGGTGGCCAAGAATTAGCAATTGAGCAGATGCCCATCAATTGGGGAATGGCTGAACAAGTTGTGATATATGAATGTAATGGAACACAATTGTGTTATAAGAAATGATGAGCAGGTGGATTTCAGAAAAAAAAAACAGGAAAGACTTACATGAACTGATGTTAAGTAAAGTGAGTAGAACCAAGAGAATATTGTACACAGTACCAGCAACATTGTGCTATGACCAAGTTTGATAGAGAGCTCTTCTCAGCAACAGAATGATCTCAGATAATTCCAAAAGAGTTGTGATGAAAAAAGTTATCCACATCCAGAAAAAGAACTATGGAGTCTGAATGCAGATAGAAGCACACTATTTTCTCTCTCTTTATTTTTTTTTTCCCTTTCTCACGGTTTTTTCCCTTCTGTTCTGATTCTTCTTTAACAACATGACTAATGCGGAAAGATGTTTAACATGATTGTACATGTCTAACCTATATCAGATTGCTTGCCGTCTTGGGAAAGGATGATGTGAGGGAGGCATGGAGAAAAAATTAGAATTCAAATCTTGTAAAGTGAATGTTAAAAACTGTGTTTACGTGTAACTGAAAAAATACTACTAAGTGGAAAACAAAATTAAAAAAATAAAACTACATCAGTTCTTTAAATCAAGCCTCCTATTTTATGAAACTCTGTATGAGAAAATCATGGCACTGATTCCCAATCAAGGAATGTGGAGGGCTAGGAAAATCGATAGAAGTGAAGAACAAATACATCACCTTAGAGCTATATCACTAATAAATATTAGTGTATAAAAGTTATTACATATTGGCAAAAAGAATATATTAATACATCCACAATAATTATAATCAAGTACAATGCACATAATAAATGAAAACATGCCTTAACCCACTTAAATTAAAATAGTAAGTTGCATAGGAATGAAAGTATTGGCTATTAATATGATGAAAATCTTTTATCTAAAACCAAGAAATAATATTTTTAATGTAGAAATACCAGTTTTCCCAGTAAGTACAGGACTGAAGTAGAGATGCTCTCTGTCACCATTATATTAGAAATCACATATAATTAGAGGAAATTAAATTAAACATTGACAAAGAAAAGGAAGAATATAATTGTTTACTTAGATCATCCTAGAAAAATCATGGGAAAAACAACAATAAATTTGTGTAATTGTTTCAGAAAAGTAGAAGGATATCCATTTTTTTAAAAAAAAATCATTAGATAATACTGTGGTTAGGACTTATATCGCACTTTGCGTTTGCTAAGGTGTTCTATGACTTCTATGACTTCACATCTATGACTTCATTCTATCCTCACAACAATCTCTTAAGGCTAGTATCACTATTATCCTCATTCCACAAATGAACTAATCGAAACTTGGGAAGTTTAAGGAACTTGTTCAGGGTCACATCCCTAGTATAAAATGTCTTAGATAAGATTTGATCACATTTTCAAATTCTTGGTCTCATGCTTTTTTGACTACACAATAGGACCTTTACATTTCTTTATATGAAATCTGTATATTATTAACAATAATGAGAATAAATATTTAAAAAAGAAATAAAACATTTCAGTCATGGAATTAACTTATCAATATACTCATATGATTTACATAAAGACAACCAGAAAATAATTTTTCACAAAATAAAGTAAGACCAACATTCTTGGGGTCATATTTAGTGTTTGTTTCCTGTCTTGTCTCTATAGTAAGAAAAAATGATAATACTATCCAAAAGTATGGATTGAGTGTTCCACCAATCACTTTACAAATATATTTTAAAGAATTAGATAAAACAATAATGCATGTCATGTGAAGAAACAAAAGATAAAAAATTTAAAAGGAAATTATAAAAACAAAACACAAGTGTAGAAGAGAATTCAAGATTTCCTGACCTGAAATTATGTTATAAAACTAATTATCAAAACTATCTGAAATTGTATAAAATAAAGAAAAATTGATTTGAGAAATGAATCTGACAAGTATGACTTGGGAAAGATTACACTCCAGCCTGTAATAAATTAATAGCTTTTACACAAATAAAAATGCATATACAAAAGAATAAAATACATATATACTCATAGATATCTGACTTCTGAAATGCATAATGACCTCATACAAATTCATAAGATTAAAAGTATTCCCTATTAGATAGGTGGTCGAAATATGTAGATGTATATATAAAACAAACTATCTAAACCAACTGGGAAACTAATCAAAAACTCAAATAATCTAGAAATTAAAGTAAAAATAATTCTGAAAATTTGCCAATTAATGAATTTGCCGAGATGGTAAAGAAACAAAAAAAAAATCACTGTTGGCAGGAATTCAGAGAAATGAATATAAGAATTCACTTTTATGAATCATTCCAATCATTTAGGGAAATGGTTTGGAATGAAGCAAGAAGAGTTCCAAATTGTTACTAATCTTTTAAGCAGTGATCCTATTATCTGTATGAAAACAGTCATAGAAACTCTGTTTATAATAGCAAAAAAAGATGGAAACAACCCATGTACCTGATGATTGGAGCATAGCTGAACAAATTGAGATACATAAGTGTAATGGATTATTATTGTGTAGTAAGGAATAATAAATATCAATAATTAAAATAAATATTTGAAAACTTGAACAAGGTTCTATAAAGTAAATGAATAAATAAAAGAACAATATGTACAATTGTTAGAACCATATAGATGACAAATATAAATTGCAAAAAAAACCTCCTCAAATAATAAAAAAAGAGAATGTACTGGAACTAACTGAACTAACATGAAGCAAACACCAGTCTTTTTTGTTTAAAAATGGAAAACTACTCAGGTGTAAGGCTTTATGTTCTATCAATCTTAACTTGTATGCTCCTTTACTTAATTTTGGGGAATTTTTTTAAGGCATTCAATGATATATTGAAAACAAATTTATCAAAAATTTAAAAATAAGATAATATTAAATATTTTCAAGTACAGTCTATACTTCAAAAAAATTGTGTCCATCCATTATTTTTAAATATATTATTAAAAATTTGAATAGTATACTTCTATGGATCTGTGATCTCATTGACTTGGGGGTTTTCTTCACCAGTACACAAGCTTGTGAGTAGCTTAAACCTTCATTTCTGTCTTCTCTAGCTTATAAATAATTTTACTCTTTTTAGACGATATATTTTCTTGATATAGCCTTCTATAATTCCAAAAGTATAAAGAAGAAGTAATTATCACAACCCCTAGCCAAAAGAAAAAAAAATAGATCAGAGAAATAAAACTTTGTGGGTACAAGTTCACTGATATCTAAACAGGTTCGCCCAAAATGAAATCCTTTATGAAACCATTTTATTCAGATTAAATTGTTTTTGCCTCATTCAGAAGTGTCATACACATGAAGGGTAATTTTCATCTACAAATTTAGCTATTTATTTGTTTGCTTGGTTGCGTATTTGTTGTTCTTTTATTTAACCAGCCAAAATTATCAAGGCTGTTCCTTCACCTCCTTTTCTGCCTGATGATTGCTGTGGATAGTACTGTCAGGTGGGGCGGGGGGCAGGGTTGTGCTAATGGTGGTGGAGATGAATTCTTGCTAGTGGATTCATAGGCTGATCAGAGAAATTCCCTTGACATGCTTTATGATAGTGAAGAACTGAAAAGTGGAACATTGCTGTATAATTCAGCAATTTTAAAAATATGTCTTTGTAAATATACTCCTCAAAGAGCTAATAAATATTAATCACCAAGAATTTATTAATCAATTTCTAAGTGTATCTTTTGCCTCCAGGTATTTTCTCTGATGGCTGCCCATGCCTGGAATGCACTCTCTCTGCTGCACCTACTGATTTCCCTAGTTTCTGGTAAGTCCAAACTAAAATTCCTTTCTCAACTGGAAGCATTCCTTAATCCCTCTTTGAATTATGTACTATGTATTCTGTATATAGTTTGTTTTGCATATATTTGCATGCTCCCTCCCCCATTAGATAGTTAGCTTCATTATGGCAGAGACTATCTTTTGCCTCTTTTTGCATCCCTTAGAGCTTAGCACAGTGTTTGGCACACAGTAGGTACTTATTAAAGGTTGAGTGATTGATTATCAGTGTGCTGGGCTCTAGATAAATAAACACAAACAAGAAACAATCCCTATGCTCATGTTTTGCTTTATTGTCAATAGTACAGATTTAAAATAATAATCCAAACATATGTGATTTCATTGGTGTATGTACTCCACCCACTATGGCATTATCAATTAATCAATGAACAAGTGTAGTTTTAAGTACATCTTACATGGCAAGCAATGTTTTAGGCACTAGGAATGCAACTATGAAGGATGATATAATCCCAACTTGAAAGAAATTTACAGTATAATGTTAATGATTCTCTACATTTATAGGTTTTTGACTCACAGAATTTGAAAAAAATTACCACCCTGCAAAATATCAGATGATGAGTAAGATTTTGTGAGGCCAGTGGTCTTTTTTCAACTTAGTAGGATCTTCAAGAATTTGTACTCTGCCAACAGAGCCATAGAAAATCAAGAGGAATCTCCACATAACAATGAAACTGTGGGAAACACAAGAAAGTTGTTATATATGATTTATAATATATTAGCTGCCTCACATTTTCTGATTTTTTTTCTCTTTTAATCAATCAGTGAATAAACATTTACCAAGTCATTATTTTGTGCCAGCAAATGTCCTAAACTCTGGGGATACAAACAGATAGAAGTTAAAATTTAAGAATAATACTGGTACAAAGCTTATCAAGGTTGGCTTGTGATATTTTAAAGTCTTGGTGACCTTGACTAACATAAGAATCCTTCCCAAGTACAATTCATTAAACTATACTATTACACTAGATGACAGGTCTGAGACTGAGGGAGTAGAAGAATAGTGAGGCACAGAACCTCTTGGGGTATTCAGATAAAATGAGGTACAACTTGTCTAAACAACACATTTGTTATATCTAGTTGTGTTGCTTTGAAAGTCTTTGCTGAAAATGACACTGATGAGTGCCAGAGTATATTTCATCAGAGCTGCTGTAAAGGCATTTGTATACAAGGATCAGAGACGCTAGTCTCTGTTTAGACAGAGCTAACATCAAAACTAAAATAGGTATTCAAATGCAATTAAAAGGCACTTATTTTTCATTTTTCTTTGCTTATCCACCCAAATTTGGAAAGAGAGGAAGAGAAAAAGAAAGAAAGAAAAGAAAAGCAAAAGAAAGCCAGAAGGAAGGAAAGAAGCAACAAAGGAAAGAAGGAAAAGGGAAGGAAGGAAGGAAGGAAGAAAGAAGGAAGGAGGGAAGAGAGAGAAAAGAAGGAAGAAAATGCTTTCCAATTAGTATTTTTTTAAAAAAATTTCCCAATAGATTGAAAATTTAGCTATCTTGTTTTTGTTTATTATAGATTTATGTTCTCCTGGGGGGAAAACTGATGTTCTCCAATGCCAAAATAGTACAGTGAATTATAATTTTGAAATATCATTAAATCATTTCCTATTTTATAATTTAAAAATTATAAATTGGTTTCCTGATTTCAAGTTTGTGAGGTGATATCTTTGGGTGTTACAGATACAGATATAAATACCTATATTTATATCTATCTATAAACACAGAGGAACTAAACCAAATTTTATGCTAGTAACCTAATGTTATATTGGAGTCAAATATTCAGGATGCTACATTGCACAGGCATTCACCTAGAGGCAATAACCAGTAGCAAGTTTATTGGGAACTCAAAGAAGAGAGAAATACCTTTTATGAAGTAGCAAGCACTCAGTCAACTGTACTCTCAAAGGCATATTTTATGTGTGCTTTAAAATATATTGAACATTATACAGTTACGCCAAAGAGTTGTTTTTCAGCTGCAGGGGAAAAGTATTCCATGTTGAAGCACACACAAAATCCATATAGCAATTAAAAGTTAACACAATATAGTGGCATATGGGTTCATTCTTTAATGGGTATCTAGGGTGAAGGAGCAATTTAAATAGATGCTGAAGGGAGCCACTAACTAGGTTTAGTACAGCAGCCAATTAGGTATGGTCTTTCAAACATAATTTTCTTTTACATATAAGTAAATTATAAGAAATGCAAAGTACAGTACCATTTCAAAGAGACAAGAAACTTGAAGAGCTTGAATGTAAGTACATCAGTCTATTGATTATCAACCTGGTGATTCCATTTCTAGTTTTGACATAGCTAATAATTTGCTTTCCAACTCTGTGAAAGTTTCTTAACTTCTAGGATCCTCTTTACTCATCTGGATAAAAGAGAAGCAGGAGTCATGGGGTGGGAAAAGGAGGAACTCAATGATTTTTAGGGTTTCTTCCAGATTAAATGTTCTACAAGTCTATTTTTATATAGTTCATAATAACGGGCATGACATAATGACATTTACAAATTAGTTGAGTAAAGCTTGAACAAGTCAACCATGTGTACCCTAACTTCCAAATAATTTCCCAGAGCACCTAGGAGATCCTATTGGGAAAGGTCTCCCATAGGGATGATCTCAAAGCAGGCCAGTTTGCCAACTTTTGTTTTAGGGCCAGAAATTAAAATTTATGATACTCAATTTCATAGTTTGCTAATTTCTAAAGTGTAGATGCAGACATGGAAAATATAAAGTCATACAACTGTCCCTTTATTCACTCAAGCACTGACAAAAGAAAACTAGTAAATTAAAAACCAAAAAAAAAAAAAACACCTAAGGATAATAACATAAAGAAAGACAGCAATTTATTATAAGTTGCTGATAATCTGAAAAATAAATGCATGAGGAACACATAGTCTTGACATGTTTGAGTTATTTAAACAATACATAATTTATGGCTATGAGTTGGAAAATTTTTCTTCTTCATTTATTTACTCTAATGGATTCGAGATGTAGCAGATAGAATTAGTCTTAAATAGCTCTGCTATATATAGTATCATTTGAGATGACATCTCCAAGAAAACTTAGGCGAGTCACAATTTTTAATAGAAACATTTTACATATGTGCCAAACATACATAATATCTTTACTCTATCCCTTTTGCTTAATAACCAATTGTTATAGAAATGAGGGTAATAAGGATTACAGAGACAATCAGCTTGATTTGCTTTTATTTGAGGACATTTGAAAAAAATGCAAAGAGGAAATAAGTAAATTACCTGACAATCTGATCATTTTAAGAGTATGTTTTTTCCTAACCTGAATATAAAAAATGGAATATTTTGATAATCATAACTAAAGCAAAAACAACGACAACATTGTAGTGTGCTTGATACATGTTTGTCAAATGAATGTAAGAACAGTTCAAAGATAAATAGCCTAGGAATCAGCAACCCCAGGCACTAGTCTTACTTCTTCCACTAGCTAGTTTTGTGACTGCAGGTAAATTATTTAAATTTCTCTTGATCTTTGGTTTTGTTTGATTTTCCATTTGTAAGATGAGGCAAGCAGATCAGATGACAAATCATGACATGACAGAAAGCGGGTAGTTTGGAGACAGAGGATTTGGCTATGTTACTTCATAGTTTTGTAAATCCACATACTAAGAGTTTATATTTAGGTGGTGCTTCACAGTTTACAAAACCATCACCTTGAAACATCAACAGCAGTGCACACTTTCTCATCCCCATTCTAGAGTTTGGGAAGCTGAGGCTCACAGAGGTTGTGATTGCCTCAGGCCAATGCATGGCATCAGAGAAAAAAATCTGAAGCCCAAAGTCTGCAATCCAAGTCCAGAATCTTTGCACTATACCATATTTCCTCTCACAAGTAACTTATTCTTTCAAGTTTTCACTTTACTCATTTATGAGTAGCTGGGCTGGGTGAGCTCTAATGTACATTCCAATTCTAGCATTTATCATCTCTTAGATGATTTCCAGTATTAGGAGTCTATTTAAAATTATATTTATCAATTGTTATATATAATATATCTGTTCTGAATGATTTATTGGGGTACTTGCAGCAAGATGGCAGAGTAAGTAGTTACGCCTAATCTTAGCTCCTCCTCATTACTTAGAAAGAGTAAAAATAAAGGAAGGTGATAGATAAGAAATAAAAGGGGAGGGGAAGAGAGAGAGAAAACATCCTCAGAAGGAAAACTTCAAAGAAAATCCAGTAGATACATTGAAGAAATAAGTGAACAAATCAAGATCTTTATATAATAAATAATAACTATTAGGGAAAGAGAGGAGAAATTGAGAGAAGAAAAAATATCATAATACCAATAATTCTTTCATCCATATATAAAATCTCTTGCCAAGACTTCCAATTTTCTTTTGTACTATCTTTTGCATAAGACCTTTATCTACTCTGATATTGCCACCACTCTAGTGCATGCCTTCATCATTTTACCCATGGAATACTGCAATAGCCTGTTGGTAGGTTTCCTTATCACAACTCCCTCCCCTCTCCAATCCATCTTCCACTCAGCTGTCAAAATGATCTTCCTAAAATACTGGTCTAACCATATCACACCATTAACCATTCATAACCACATCACATATTCAATAATCTCCAGTGGCATTCAAATAGTCTATTCAGCATTCAAATCCCTTCCTAACCCTACACCCTCCATACCACTCTAGCTGTATATTTTACATTACCCCACCATCTACAAGGAGATCTAGTGAAGCTGATCTTCTCATTCCTTGAACAAAACACTCAATCTCCTGACTTTGATCATTTTTACTGGCTATCATCCAGTGGAAATCTCCCCTTTCTTCATCACTGCCTACTGGCTTCCCTCCTTTCCTTCAATTCTCAACTAAAACTATACCTTCTACAAGAAGTTTTTTTCCATCCTCTTAAATTTTAGTGCCCTCCTTCTGTTGAGTTTTTCCCTATTTATCCTGCATATAGAATGTTTGCACATAGTTGTTCACATTTTGTTTTCCTTATTAGACTGTGAGCACCTTGATAACAGGGGGTACTTTTTATTTTTGTTTAGTTTCCCAAGTACTTAATATAGTTCCTAGAACAGGCTAGGTGCTTAATAAATGTTTATTTAATAATTCACTAGGACCCCAGAAACAGCAACAACGTCAACAACAACAAAACCCTGAAATACAATAAAAATCCTAGATTGTTTGAGAAACTCAAAAGAAGACTTATAATTGGATATAAGAAAAGGACTCAAAAAAGGAATGGGGAGGAATAGTTTAGAGGAGATAGTAGGGATTTTAATAAATCAGTGGATGCTCTGAAGAATGTGAAAGTAGAGACTGAACTAAAAATGAAAGAATAAATATTAAAGAAATATCAAAATATAGCAAAATTGGAAGAATATCAAAAGTCTACTTAAGGGGGGCAGAGCCTAGATGGTGGCTGGAAAGCAGGGACTAGCATGAGCTCCCTGCCGAGTCCCTCCAAAAACCTATAAAAAATGGCTCTGAACCAATTCTAGAATGGCAGAACCCACAGAACAGCAGAGGGAAGCAGGGCTCCAGCCCAGGACAGCCTGGACGGTCTCTGGGTGAGGTCTATCCCGCACGGAGCTGGGAGCTGGGAACGGAGTGGAGCAGAGCCCAGCCTGAGAGGCTTGGACCAACCAGACCAGGAGCCAGGCAGAGCAGGCCCTAGTGCAGTGAGCTGCGGCAGTTACCAGACTTCTCAACCCACAAACACCAAAGACAGCAGAGAAGGTTAGTGGGAAAAACTGTAGGAGTGGAAGGAGTTCGCAGTTCGGCCACCACCCCCTGAGCAGTGGAGGTAGGGCAGCTACAGCTGCAGTTGCTTCCAGCCCCAGGCCCACCTGGTGGGAGGAATTAAGTGGCGGATCAGAGCAGGAGTGCACAGCCTGCTGAAGATCTAAGCCCAGTCCGGGTTGGGGGTTCTTGGGGAAGGAGGAGTGCTGGTGTGGCAGAGCTGGCGCATCCCCCCCAAACGTGGAACATAGAACCCTTTAGTCTACAAGCAGTCATATCCCGCTGAAAAACTCAAAGGTCAAGTTAGTTGGTTGGGAATATGGCCAGGCAGCGAAAACACACCCAGATTCAGTCTCAGACGCTGGATTCTTTCTTTGGTGACAAAGAAGACCAAAACATACAGTCTAAAGAAGTCAACAAAGTGCAAGAGCCTACACTAAAAGCCTCCAAGAAAAACACGACCTGGTCCCAGGCCATGGAAGAGCTCAAAAAGGATTCAGAAAAGCAAGTTAGAGAAGTAGAGGAAAAATTGGGAAAAGAAATGAGAAGGATACGAGAAAACCATGAAAAACAAGTCAATGACTTGCTAAAGGAGACCCAAAAAATACTGAAAAATACACTGAAGAAAACAACTTAAAAAATAGACTAACCCAAATGGTAAAAGAGCTCCAAAAAGCCAATGAGGAGAAGAATGCCTCGAAAGGCAGAATCAGCCAAATGGAAAAGGAGGTCCAATGGACCACTGAAGAAAATACTACCTTAAAAATTAGATTGGAGCAAGTGGAAGCTAGTGACTTGATGAGAAATCAAGATATTATAAAACAGAACCAAAGGAATGAAAAAATGGAAGACAATGTGAAATATCTCATTGGAAAAACCACTGACCTGGAAAATAGATCCAGGAGAGATAATTTAAAAATTATTGGACTACCTGAAAGCCATGATCAAAAAAAGAGCCTAGATACCATCTTTCAGGAAATTATCAAGGAGAACTGCCCTGATATTCTAGAGCCACAGGGCAAAATAGAAATTGAAAGAATCCACTGATTGCCTCCTCAAATACATCCCAAAAAGAAATCTCCTAGGAACATTGTGGCCAAATTCCAGAGCTCCCAGATCAAGGAGAAAATACTGCAAGTAGCCAAAAAGAAACAATTTGAGTATTGTGGAAACACAATTGGAATAATCCAAGATCTGGCAGCTTCTACATTAAGAGTTCAAAGGGCTTGGAATACGATATTCGGAGGTCCATGGAGCTAGGATTAAAACCTAGAATCACCTACCCAGCAAAACTGAGTATCATGCTCCAAGGCAAAATATGGACTTTCAATAAAATAGAGGACTTTCAAGCTTTCTCAGTGAAAAGACCAGAGCTGAACAGAAAATTTGACTTTCAAACACAAGAATCAAGAGAAGCATGAAAAGGTAAACAAGAAAGAGAAATCATAAGGAACTTACTAAAGTTGAACTGTTTTGTTTACATTCCTACATAGAAAGTTGATGTGTATGATTCATGAGACCTCAATATCATAGTAGCTGAAAGGAATATGCATATATATATATATATGTTTCTGTGTATATATATATATACATATATATATATATATAAGTGAATGTGCATGTATGTATATATGTATGTTTGTATATAGAGATAGAGAGAGAGAGACAGAGAGAGAGAGAGAGAGCGGACACAGGGTGAGTTGAAGATGAAGGGAAGATATCTAAAAGAAATAAAATCAAATTAAGGGATGAGAGAGGATATTGAGAGAGGGAGATAGGGAGAGATAGAATGAGGTGGATTATCTTGCTTAAAGGTGGCAAGAGGAAGCAGTCCTGTGGGAGGAGGGGAGAGGGCAGGTGAGGGGGGAATGAGTGAATCTTGCTCTCATCAAATTTGGCCTGAGGAGGGAATACCATACATACTCAATTGGGTATCTTACCCCACAGGAAAGAAGAGGGAAGAAGATTAAAAAAAGGGGGGGATGATGGAGGGGAGGGCAGATGGGAGTGGAGGTAATCAAAAACAAACACTTTGGAAAGGGGACAGGGTCAAGGGAGAAAATTCAGTAAAGGGGGATGGGTTGGGAAGGAGCAAAATATAGTTAGTCTTTCACAACATGAGTATTGTGGAAGGGTTTTACATAATGATACACATGTGGCCTATGTTGAATTGCTTGACTTCTTAGGGAGGGTGGGTGGGAAGGGAAAAGGGGAGAGAATTTAGAACTCAAAGTTTTAAAAACAGATGTTCAACAACAAAAAAAAAGTTTTTGCATGCAACTAGAAAATAAGATACACAGGCAATGGGGCATAGAAATTTATCTTGCCCTACAAGAAAGGAAGGGAAAAGGGGATGGGAGGATAGTGGGGTGACAGAAGGGAGGGCTGAATGGGGAACAGGGCAACCAGAATATACGTCATCTTGGAGTGGTGGGGAGGGTAGAAATGGGGAGAAAATTTGTAATTCAAACTCTTGTGAAAATCAATGCTGAAAACTAAATATGTTAAATAAATAAATTTTAAAAAAAGTCTACTTAAACCAAAGCAATTGATGGTGAAGAGAGACTGGTATAGGTGCAATGAGAATCCCTGATCTCCAAAAACAAATGAACCAAATATGAATTGAGAAAATTAGCTTAAGTACCATATCTCATAAAATCACGTGAAAAAAATATTCTTGGGAATACCACAAAACGTAGATAAAGCACAAACTGTTAAAAATCCATAGAATGCCCATACTTTTAAGTCATCAAAAATGTAGTCACAGAGTTCCACAGATTTGGTGAAATATAACTGTCAGAGAAAGAATCTTGCAAGGAGTCAGAAGGGTATCTGCCAGTTCAAATATTAAGGAATGTCAATTCAATCTATACAGGATTATTTATGAAAAATAAGAGATGAACAAAAAAGAAGTGAGTATTATTTACTAAATACTTAAGAAAACAACTTGCTCACAAGGATAATAGATCCTATCAATCTAAACATATACCATATCTAAAAAGATAGACCTTCATTAGGATCCCAGTTGTGATCCCAATAACAATTCAATTCTCATATCACAAAAAATAGAAATAAGCAGAACCTTGAAATGCAAAAATAGCAAAATTATTCAAAGTAAACATCCAGAAATATTTAGAAGATAAGATCATGATTCAACGTTTAAAAGCTCTAAAGAAAAAATATCACTTATTTCATAAAAATCCCACTTCAGGACTCAGAGCCAAGATGGCAGAGTAAAGTCAAGGAATCTCCTAAGCTCTGCCCTAAACTTCTCCAAATACCTTTAAACAGAGACTTTAAATAATGACAAATTCTAAAGAAGCAGAACCCACAAAAAAGATGGAGTGAAACAATTTTCTAGGTGAAGACAACTTAAAAGGTCGGCAGAAAAGATCTGTTGCACCAGGGTGAAAGAGAATCTCAGTCCAGTGCAGGCTGCACCAGTAAAGAATGGACCCCAACAAAGCCAGAGAAGGCCCCTGGGCAACTTAATCAGTGGCAGCAGTAGCAGTTTCCAGCCCTTTCAGCCCACAGACCCCAAAGATAACTTAGAAGGTCAGCAGGAAAGATCTGTCATACCTGAGTGAGAGCGGTGCACAGGCACCTCAGCAAACCAAGAGATGGCCTTTGGAGACACTGAAACAGCAACAACTGCTGCTTCTGGAGCTCTCAGCCTACAGATGGTAAGGAGGTTGAAAAACTGGTCAGAAGGAGATTACAGGAGTCTCTTTGCTAGCACTGAGAGAGGACTCTGTTGCTTTGACCATACTCTGATCTAGGTCACAATCCTGGGTGGCAGTCTCAGGGCGAGGAGGAGTACTAGTACACCAGAGTTTTCAGCCACAGTAGAGCAAGGACACCCCACACAGTTTCAGGACAGAAAAGAGTGCTTGTGGTCACTCACAGACCAGTACACAGGCCAGGAGAGAAGCAAGCACCTCTCCTTAGATTATACCATCTTGGAAGAACTGAAAACTAACAGGTCCCTAGAACTATCTCTGAAAACAGCTGCATAAACCCCCTGAAGTTTGGGACAGTGTGCCTTCCACCCTGGAGCAGAGCCCTACTTAAACAAAGAGTTAAAAGTCAAGTAATAAACTGTGAAAATGAGCAAACAACAGAAAAAATGTTGTGAGCATAGAAAGTTACCATGGTGACAAAGAAGATCAAAACACATACTCAGAAGACAACAAAGTCAAAGCTCCTATATCCAAAGCCTCTAAGAAAAATCTAAATTGGTCTCAGGCCATGGAAGAGGTCAAAAAGTATTTTGAAAATCAAGTAAGAGAGGTATTTAAAAAATTGGGAAGAGAAATTAGAGTGATGCAAGAAGATCATGAAAAATACCTTAATAGCTTGGTAAAGGAGAGACAGGAAAGTACAGAAGGAAATAACACCTTAAAAAACAGACTAGGCCAAATGGTAAAAGTGGTACAAAAAGCAAATTAGGAGAAGAATTCCTTAAAAAGTAGAATTAGCCAAATGGAAAAAAGGCATAAAAACTAACTGAAGTAGAGAACTTTTGGGTTTTTTTTTATTTTTTAATTTTTTGTTTTTTTATTTTAAAATTGTTTTATTTAATATTTTTTAGTTTTCAACATTGATTTCCACAATATTTTTAGTTATAAATCTTCTCCCCATTTCTACCCTCCCCCGCACCCCATGATGGCATATATTCTGATTGCCCCTTTCCCCAGTCTGCCCTCCCTTCTGTCATACCTCCCATCTCCTTTCCCCTTACTTTCTAGTAGGGCAAGATAGATTTCTATACCCCATTGCTTGTATATCTTATTTCCCAGCTGCACGTAAAAACAACTCTTTTTTTGAGCTTTTGTTTTTAGAACTTTGAGTTCCAAATTCTCTCCCTTTTTCCCTCCCCACCCACCCTCCTTGAGAAGGCAATCAATTTAACATAGGCCACACATGTATTATTATGCAAAACACTTCCACAACAGTCATGTTGTAAAAGACTAACTATATTTCCCTCCAACCTATCCTGTCCCCTTTCATTCAATTTTCTCCCTTGACCCTGTCCCTTTTCAAAAGTGTTTGTTTTTGGTTACCTCCTCCCCTGATCTGCCCTCCCTTCTGTCATTTCCCCTCCTTTATCCCCTTCCCCCCTACTTTCCTGTGAGGTAAGATACCTAGTTGAATGTGTATATTACTCCCTCCTTAAGTTAAATCTGATCAAAGCATGATTCACTCATTCCCTTTCACCTGCTCCCTCTTCCCTTCCAATAAAACTACTTTTTCTTGCCACGTTTATGTGAGATACTTTACCCCATTCTATCTCTCCCTTTCTCCTTCTCCCAATATATTCCTCTCTCGCCCCTTAATTGTATTTATTTTTAGATATCATCCTTTCATATTCAACTCACCCTGTGTGCTTTGTCATGCTTCTCTTGATTCTTAGATTTCAAAGTCAAATTTTCTATTCAGCTCTGGTCTTTTCATCGAGAAAGCTTGAAAGTCCTCTATTTAATTGAAAATCCATATTTTACCCTGGAGTATTATACTCAGTTTTGCTGGGTAGGGGATCCTTGGCTTTAATCCTAGCTCCTTTGACCTCTGGAATGTCATATATCAAGCCCTTAGGTCCCTTAATGTAGAAGCTGCTAAATCTTGTGTTATCCTGATTATGTTTCCATAATACTTGAAATGTTTCTTTCTGGCTGCTTGCAATATTTTCTCCTTCATCTGGGAACCCTGGAATTTGGCTAAAATATTACTAGGAGTTTTCTTTTTCAGATCTTTTTCAAGAGGCGATCGGTGGATTCTTTCAATTTCTATTTTACCCTCTGGTTCTAGAATATTAGGGCAGTTTTCCTTGATAATTCCTTGAATGATGATGTCTAGGCTCTTTTTTGATCATGGCTTTCAGGTAGTCCAATGATTTTTAAATTATGTCTCCTGGATGTATTCACCAGGTCAGTGGTTTTTCCAATGAGATATGTCACATTGTCTTCTATTTTTTTCATTCCTTTGGTTCTGTTTTATAATTTCTTGATTTCTCACAAATTCACTAGCTTCCACTTGCTCCATTCTAATTTTTAAGGTAGTATTTTCTTCAGTGGTCTTTTCGACCTCCTTTTCCATTTGGCTAATTCTGCCTTTTAAGGCATTTGCCTCATTAGTCTCTTAGAGCTCTTTTGCCATTTGGGTTAGTCTATTTTTAAGGTGTTATTTTCTTCAGTATTTTTGGGGTCTCCTGTAGCAAGTTGTTGACTTGTTTTTCATGATTTTCTTGCATCACTCTCATTTCTCTTCCCAATTTTTCCTCTACTTCTCTTACTTGCTTTTCCAAATCCTTTTTGAGCTCTTCCATGGCCTGAGACCAATTCATGTTTTTCTTGGAGGCTTTTGATGTGGGCTCTTTGACTTTGTTGACTTCTTATGGCTGTATGTTTTGATCTTCTTTGTCACCAATAAAAGATTCTATAGTCTGAGTCCTTTCCCACTACTCATTCATGTTCCCAGTCAACAACTTGACCCTTGAGCTTTTTGTCAGGGTGTGACTGTTTTCATAGTGGCGCTTGCTTTGTCCAAAGCTTCAGGGGTCCTGCACTGCTGTTTTCAGCAAGCTCTGCCACACCAGGGCTCTTCCTCCCCCAAGCACTGCCAACCAGACTGTGACCCAGCAGGGCAAAGCAACAGAACCCTGCCTTTGTGCCAGCAAAACCCTCCCTGCACTCCCGCTCTGATCTGCTGCTTGATTCCTCCCACCAGGTGGGCATGGGCCTGGAAGTAGCCACCACTGGAGCTCTGGAAGCAGCCACCAGAGCTTTCTGCTGCTGCAGGTGCACCGTGTCTGCCATCCTGGGGCTGGGGCCGGACTGCACACTTCTCTCATCCAGATACAGCAGTTTTCCCACTGAGCTGCTAAGTTGTCTTTGGCATTTGTGGGTTGAGAAGTCTGGTAACTGCTACAGCTCATTGATTCATGACCGTAAGGGCTGCTCCACCCAATCTATTCCCTTCCTCATCGTTCCTGGCTTGGTCCACACTGGGCTGCACTCTGCTTCCAGTACAGTGTGATAGACCCTTACCAGTGACAATCCAGGCAGTCCTGGGCCAGAGACCTACTTCCCTTTGTTATTTTGTGGGTTTTGTAGGTCTAGAATTTGTTCAGAGCCATTTTTACAGGTGTTTGGAGGGATTTGGAGGAGAGCTTAAGTGAGTCCCTGTTTTCCAGCTGCCATATTCAGTAAAGAACTTTTTATAAAGTAGAATTGGCCACATTGAAAAGGAGACAGAAAGGCTTGCTGAAGATATAATGCCTTCAAAATTGAAAGTGAGCAAATGGAAGCTAAAGACTTTATGAGAAATCACAAAACAATAAAGCAAAGCCAAAAGAATGAAAAAAAAAGAAAATGGGAAATATTTCAATGAAAAAAACAACTGCCCTGGAAAATAGATCCAGGAGAGAACATTTAAAAATTACTAGAGTGTCTGAAAGCCATAATAAAAAGAGAGCTTATATATTCCTTTCAATAAATTATCAAGGGAAACTGCCCTGAGATTCTAGAAGTAGAGGGTAAAATAGAAATTGAAAGAATGCATCAATAATTTCCTGAAAGAGACCCTGAAATGAAAGTTCCCAGGAATATTATGGCCAAATTCCAAAGTTCTCAGATCAAGGAGAAAATATTGCAAGCAGCCAGAAAGAAACAATTCAATTATCATGGGCCACAGTTAAGATAACACAAGATTTATTGGTTTCTATATTAAAGGATCATAGGGTTTGGAATATGATATTCCAGACGGCAAAGAAGCTAGAATTACAATCAAGAATCACCTATCCAGCAAAAGTGAATATAATTCTTCAGTGGAAAAAATGAATATTCAACGAAATAGAGAACTTTCAAGCATTCTTGAAGAAAAGACCAAAGCTGAATAGAAAATTTGATTTTCAAATACAAGACTCAAGAGAAGCATAAAAAAGTAAACAATAAAGGTAAATCACAAAGACTTAATGTTAAGCTGTCTACATTACTACAAGGGGAGGTGATAATTATAACTCGTAAGAAGTTTCTCATCAGGCAATTAGAAGGAGTGTATGTAGACAGAAGGCATAAGTATGAGTAGTATATGAAGGGATGATATCTAAAAAATAAAATTATGGGGTAGGAGAGGTATATACTGGGAGAAAGGGAAAGGGAGATGTAGAATGGGCTAGATTATCTCACAAAGAAGATGCAAAAAAGTTTTTACTGTAGAGGGGAGAGGGGGGTAGTAAACCTTACTCTCATCAGAATTGGTTCAAAGAGAGAATAACATACACAGTACTTTGGTATATAAATCTATCTTACCCTACAAGAAAGTAGAAGGGGATGATAAGGGAAGGGGAGGGGTTGATAGAAGGGAGAACAGATTGGGGAAGAGGGTAGTCAGAAACAAAACACTTTTGAGGAGGGACAGGGTGACAGAAAAGAGAGAACAGACCAAACAGGGTCATAGGAAGGAGGAAAATAAAGTTAGCAATAGTAACTGTAAAAAAAAATTAGAAACAAGTTTCTCTGATAAAGGTCTCATTTCTCAAACATGTAGAGAACTGAGTCAAACTTATAAAATGTAATAACAATTCTTCAATGGATAAATGATCAAAAGATATGAATAGCTTTCAGATGCTATAATCAAAGCTATCTATAGCCATATGAAAAAATATTCTAACTCACTGTTGATTGAAGAAATGCAAATTAAAATAATTCTGAGGTACTGCATCATACCTAATAGATTGGCTAATAAGACAGAAAAGGAAAATGACCAATTTTCCTGGGGACCTGGGGGAAATGAGACATTAATGCACTGTTGGTGGAGTTGTGAACTGATTAACCATTCTATACAGCAATTTTGAACTATGTCCAAAGGCTATAAACCATATATACTCTTTGATCTAGCAATACCAGTAGGTCTCTATCCCAAATGATATAAAAAGAAAAAGGGGTCTTATATACACAAAAATATTTATAGCAACTTTTTTCTGTTGGTAAAGAATTGGAAATTTATATAACACAGTAGTGTGCATGTTATTCTTTCTTTGAATGGATGCCCAACAATTGGGAAACAGCTAAACGAAGTGTGATATGTGGTTGTGATGTCATCCAATTGTGCATTTAAGAAATGATCAGCAGGCTTCTCTCAGAAAAACCTGGGAAGGCTTGCATGAGCTAGTGCAAAGTGAAATGCATTGTGTACAAAGTAACAACAATATTGTGCAATGATCAGATGTGAACGATTCAGCTATTCTCAACAATACAGTGATCCAAGACAACTCCGATGAACTTATTTTCAAAAATGCTATCCCTCTCCAGAGAAAGAACTCATGTTGTTTGAATACAGATTGAAACATACTCTTTTTTTACTTTATTTTTCAAGGGTTTTTTGTCTATGTTTTCTTTTACAACATGACTATTATGGAAATGTTTTGCATGGCTATATATGTATGACCTATACTGAATTGCTTGCTTTCTCAATGTAGGGGGAAGGTGAGAAGGGATGAAGGGAGAGAAATTTGGAACTCAAAATTTTAAAAGTGAATGTTAAAATTTGTTTTTACATGTAATTGGGAAAAAATAAAATACTAAACAAACAAACAAAAAATAAACCTAACTTTATATTCATGTCGTTGAGTCACTGAAGGAAAAAAATGTCTATAGCCTTATTATATGGTGATCCGACATGAATGTCATAGAGAAAGGAAGGGATGAAATGAATAATAGTTCTTAAAATCAAGATACCATAATGGTTATTCAAATTCAGAGGTGGAAACTATAGCAATCCTAAGTGGGGCACCTCAATTTCCTTCCTATTTGGATTGGGCAAGGAAAAAGTTAGAATGATTGTATTAATAAAAGTAGAACCAACGGTTCTGGAGTAGGCTAGACAAGATATAAAGGAGGTGTACTTTTTTAGTTGGGGTGGTAATGTCAATCAAAACAAATGGCAAAGTGCTGAGCTGCTGGTATTTTTTTAATAAAGTATTTGGTGATTTTTTTTGTCTAGACAAGAGGAGCAGTATGTAAAGAAGACTCTAATTCAATTTTTTATCAAAATAAATTACAGGTGCTACTGATGCTTTTTAACAGTTGTATAATAGAACTAATAGAGAGAAAAACAAACTTAACATTTATAAAATTTAATGTTAATGGGTTAAACTTGCTCATAAAATACAATAGATCTCCAAATGAATAATGAAAGGAAATTTATAATAGATCTGGTTCTTCTATGAAGCTTAAATAAAAACCATATATAAATAAATGAAACAAACACAAAGCATAAAACCTAAGAAACTCTATTCTGATTTGGTTTAGGATAAATAGGACTTTTAGCATATATTCACATTTTTTTATCACTGAGAACTTCAGATTTTTTAAAATAATAATTCAATAATAGGTTGCTCATGGCTATAACATAGGAATCTAGTCAATCACTATGGTATTAGACAAATTAATCCCTTCTCATAAGTTTTTAAAATATGTAATTGAAGATTCCATTATATTCTTTGGCAACTCATGTTTCTTTTAAAATATTTCAGTGGAGGAAAATTGCATTACATTAAATACAATCCAACTCAAGTCAACAAACATTTATTAAGTACCTACTATGAGAAGGGTATAAATTTGTCAAACTAGACATTAATTTGCTTTTGCTTCTATTGATTTTTGGTTAAGATCAAAATAGCTAACTCTAACCATCATTTAAATAATAAGACTTGGCATTGATGTATGACAGAGTGGGGAATTTATGAATAAAAATCATGAAGCTGAACTTCTCTGAGGGTCAAAAGTTAAAATTATGTAACTGAGGTCAGAGACGTATGTACAGTCTAGCTGACTTTGTTAGTGGGAGGATACGTCTTTTTTGACTCAGTTATTTTTTTAGAGAAATGAATAAATTTAATACAGACTCAAGACCAATACCCAGGGCACCTACCTCCCAGGCCAATGTTTGTTCTTATAGACAATATTGTCCATTGTACATTGACAAATACAATTGTACTATTTGAAGCTTCTAGTTCAATAAATATTATCCAATATGTTCCTAATATCAAGTGTTTTATATGTTACATGTGAATTGATTTTATATAATAATAACATGGACATATTTTGTCTAAAAATAAATCAAGCATGGATTGGAGCCTAGGGATCGGTGTTTTGAGGGGAAGAAAAAATAGGATCAAAGGTCATTGATTTATAGTTACAAGGGGCTATGGATACCATCTCATATATACCTCTTCTATCAGAGTTATGATAAAGCTCATTTCTCTAGACTCTTAAGTCCAGCATTATATTTACTCCATCATATTTCCTGCTACTGTGAGATTTAGCTAATTAGGTCTTTTCTTCTGAATCTGTATTTTCATTGACTTCTTTTTCCCTTCCTAAATTGAAAAATAAAATTATTTGGGAAGTGACAGATGTACACCCTATTTCATCTACCCATTGAGATCTTTTGTCTTTCATGGAAACCTAGAATTTGAGAGTTTAAAATATCTTAGCAGGAATATTTGCAATTTCAATCATTGTTCCTGCCTGCCATCTGGAGCTAAACAGAACAAACATAATCACCCCTTCACATCATCCTTACATTTTCTATTTTCTGACTAAACTTGTCAAATTCCTTCAACTAATCCTAATGCAACATGAATTCATGTTCCTTCACTCTCCTGGTTGCCTTCCTTAGGACACTTTGTAGATTATCAATATCCTTCTTAAACTATGCCCAGAACTGAATACAATGTTCCAGATGAGATATGATGAGGACAAAGTACAATAGCATTATCACATCACTATTCCAGAAAGTTAGACCCCTCTTAATGCTACCCAAGGTTACATTAGCTTTTTCAGGTGCCATGTTACTCTGTTGAACCACATTGAGCTTGACTTCCACTAAAATCCCCAGATCTTTTTCAAAACAACTGCTATCTAACCATAGTCTTTGAGTTTTCAAGGACTCACCTAAACATAAACATCTGTATAGTTAAATAATGTGTATATTTGAGTCAGCTATTCCATAGCCAAACATGTCATTTTCCAGCTTAGTGGGTATATTATAAACAGCCTTGATCTCTTTATTTTACTAATAACTCCAAACAACTGAGATTAAAGTAGAAATATTAATTTCAGTATAGAACATATATTTTCAGAATCTAAAGAGCACCATTTTTGTGGAGAAACAATAAGGAAGATAATTTCTGTACAGCCTCTGTCCAAAGTGCTTCAGGCAAAGGTCATTAATGAGATCAAGTGGCAGTCACTAATTACTACAGTCAAATAAAAACAGAAACTAGCACAACTCAATCATCTGCTTAATACAAGAGCTGATCGAGAAGAGACAAGACAGAACGTTATAATAACTTATAATGATCTAAATATAGATGGTGACAGATGACTCATCTTAGAAGTTTACTAATTTTTGTGTATTTACTAATATGCATGAAATTAGAGATGTATGTCCTGGAACATTATTTCTCTCAAAGGATGAAAAATGATACTATAATTATAACTACAATTTGTAGCTTTTTTCATTGGAACACAAAAGTGAGAGAGGAAAATATAGTTTAGGTAATGCATTTCATTCTTCAAAGGTCAGGCTAGGATATATTTTTGCAAAACTTTTCCAAACCTGTTTGAAACATCACAAATTGTCAGGCTTCCAGCAATCCCTCTAGAATATGATCACACAATTTCATTTATCATTGTCAAGTTCATTCTAATTTCCAACCAAGCAGTTCTACCTTTTCATCTAATTTTAATACTGATAATACCTAATACCTTTTCCATTAGGCCATGAAGATGTTATCAAACATGGACTATTGTTTTAATCCACTGAAGAAATAATTTTTCAAATATTTCAAAGAAATAGATATCAGGAAAAGATGAATGCACTGGTATCCTAGAAAAAGGGATATTTTAGCTGTTGTTTAAATGGGAATACCTATAGGTAGCATACTTATGGATACCTATAGAAAAATGAACTTATCATTTGCATGTGCCATATGTTGAACATTCAATAAACATTAAACAACAGATGGAAAATGGCAAATTGGCCCCTGACTTTCAACATAGAACTGAAATTACATTTCTTTGTTCATGTCCTTTAGTAATAATATGAAGTATAGTAAAAAATATGCTTCCTCTAGAATTCGAGAAAGACCTGAGTTTGAATCTTACCTTTGAACCTAATAAATTATGTGACAAGAGGGAAATCATTTCATCTTGCTGTGTTAATTCCCTCATTTGCACAACACAGTTCATAGAACTTGGCAGCATAGCAATGAATAAGAGCATGACACAGTATAAACATGAGACTTGTGCTTATTAGAAGGCTGGCTTAAATATCACATCTGACACTAAGTACCTATACAATCACAGACAAGTGATTTAAGATCTCTCTTTGCTTAAGTTTCCTCATCTTTAAAACGGGGTGATAACTATAGCTCCAATTTAATGGGTTAATATAAGGCTCCAATGCCATAAGGAATATAAAGTACTTTCCAAATCTTAAATAGCTCTATAAATGTAAGCTTTTAAAAACATGCTCATTTTTCTTGTTGTTTAGATGTTTTTAGTAATGTCTGATTCTTTGTGATCCCATTTGGGGATTTCATGGAAAAGATATTGGAGTGGTTTGCCATTTCCTTTGCCAGCTCATTTTATGGTTAAGAAAACTGAGGCAAACATGATTAAGTAACTTGCCAGGGTCACACAGCTAGTAAGTGTCTGAGACCACATTTGAATTCAGGAAGATGAGTCTTTCTTACTCCAGGCCTAGCACTCTATTTATTGTACCATCTAGCTGCCCAAAACACATATATGTGTATGCATAACTTCAGTTCTACAGTGAGAGCCTTGTGAACCCCCTGAAAAGTAAGCCGAGAAAGAAGCAAAATATTGCTTCTGTTAACATTTACTTCTTCCTTTTTGATGCTGAAAACAGATGCAGAACCATCTACATACAGATTTGTAGACTGTTAGACCTAGCAATAACCTAAGAGATCTAGTCAAGCACCCTGAAACTAAGGCACAGACAAGCTAAGTGATTTTTCCAAGGCTACACTGTAGTGGTATCATACAGCTAGTCCATAGATCTGGAATTTGAATGAAAATAATTTGACAGAAAGGTCAATATTCTTTCCATTATTGCATAACTGGTTCCCTTTGTTTTGAATTAATAAAAGACATAGAGAGTGTAAATTCCCCAAAGAGAGACTTTGCTTCCACATATGTAATGAAAGAGTTTGTGTGTGTGTGTGTGTGTGTGTGTGTGTGTGTGTGTGAGCATATGGAGCTGCATGTGAAACATGCAGATCTGTGATTTCCCTAGTGGAGAAACTCTATCAATGCAACCTGGCAACTCTTCTGCAAATGGTAGTCTTAGAGAGTGTTCTAACGGTAACAAGAAGTCTGATGATTCTCTAATGGTCACAGAGCTAGTGTGTGTCAAAGGCAGGATTTGAACCCAGGTGTTCTGACCGGTGTATTCCCTGTCCACTTTCTAAACTGCTTCCAGTTTTGTGCACAGAAGCCCCAATGAATTAGGGCTAAGTAGTAACATTCCAGGGGTAAGTTCCCCAGTCTTTTTTTCTCCAGAGCAAAGTTAGCAATCAGATGGCTGCATCAGTACTAAGAACACACAGTGCTGCCAGCCTTAGTAGATATATCTTCAATTGTTATTTAATGTAGAGGAATCAGCACTATTTAATTATAGAGTAAGATTTGAAGAGGAAGAGTCATTGTAATAAGTGCCACCTATACAAAGACATTTTGTCTTCTGTCCCTTGATCCAAAAAGGGATTTCCTCTCAAAGTCACCCTCAGTGATTTATTGATAATAAATAGTGAGTTTACATAAATCAATTAAACAAATAACACACAAAGAGAAGGGTGTAGGCTGTCAAGGCCGAAGAGCTGGGTCACAGTGACAATGGTAACCAAAATAAGAAAAAAGAAATATATATATACACATATATATGTATGTGTGTGTTTATGTATGTGTATATATATACACATATATATGTATATATATACATATATATGTATATATATATATACATACTTATGTGTGTGTATATATATCTATGTATGTATATACACACATATTTATATGGTGCCTGGGCCTTTGCAAAGACCTGAAGAAATGTGTTCAAGGAGTTAAATTTAAATTAAATGAAAATATAAGATGGCAGCTTCTCTCACTTCAGAGGGCCGGCTCCTGGGGATTTCTTTTCCTAGGACTCTGATGTGGAGTGATGGTCTCAGAGAATGGGCTCTTTGCTGACCTGTCCCTTTTCGGCCTACGGAGAATTCAGGTTTTCAGATCTCTAGAGATAACTACAATCAGGCATCTGGGATTTTAAAATACTGCTTTAAATGAACATTGTGAGGAGTGGACATCTGGGCCTATAGAAGACCTCGCCCTGCGGTTCCAAGAGCCTGAGAGGGACAGCACCGGACGCGGACGGCTTTCTCACGGGATCCAGAACCAGAACCTGAGCAAAGACCTGCTTTTTTCCCTTCTGCGTCCTTGTGTTCCCAAGACTGTTTTTCCTGAATTTTTATTATGTTCCCTCTGCTTACTTACAATTAGTTTACAATTCCTGCCCGTCCCTGGGGATGTCCAAATACAGAAAAGGGAAAACCTGACTCCACCTACATAGGGATTTTAAAACTTCACCCTGTGGAAAATAGAGTTTTTTTCCATACTTTTAATTGGTCTTTAGGCGAAACTTTCAGTTTGCCTTTGACCAAAAAGGGGGAAATGTGGGATGTTTTATATCATTTTTTAAAATTTCTGGAGTGCAGTACCCGGGGAGGCTCCTTGGACTCTCCTTGAGTCTTCCAATTAGGTCTGGCCTTCCCCTGGGGCCAACGACCTAGCTTTCCTTTATTGTCACCCCTACTTAGTGTTTTTGGTTGGCCTCCTAATTTTATTGCTATGCCCCATCAGGTCGTGCCTTTTTCAAGGATTTGAAACCCCCCATGAAGAAAAAAAGTGGGGAATGTAATACAAGGAAAATTAGGAACCCCTGAGAAACCCCTAGCTACTGACAAGCACGCCCAGAAAGAGTGGACTCAGATATCTTTGGCATTTAGCAAACCCCCTGGGACTCCATGACTCCACCAAGGAATGTCAGTAGATAGGACCATCCCACTGAGAGATAACTTGACAGACCCTTCCTGGGAGACATCCCTGGGACTCCGTGACTCCACCAAGGAATGTAAATGAGATTATCCCACTAGTACGATAACCTGACTGAATCTTTTGATCAGCCAGGACCTTTGTTCCTGTTTCTTCCCCTACTTTGTACCCCCATATCCTATATAAGCCAAGCCATCACCCCAACACATTTGCCATTGATTTGTGGTGCTGTACCCCAATGGCCGCCAGCTAATAAATTCTCCACTTAAAACTTAAAAAAAAAATATAAGATGGCAAATGGCACAATTATTAATAAAAATAATGGTAATTATGGTATAGTCATTCCATACCAACCAATATAATGATAATGCCACGATCTGGGATTTCAGAATTTATGCATATGTTATTTGTAATTCATTAATTTGTTCATTTAGTCAATCATTCCATCTCCCATCTCATGGGTTTGTGTCCCCTTTCTGGATCATTCTGGATCCTTACCTCAGTTTCTTAATTTTCCTGACCTCCTTCAAGACTTAACTCAAATCCTACCTACCGTAGGAGAATTTTTCTAGTTCCCCTAGCTGTTAACACTTCTCTTTTCAGATTAATTTTAACTACCTGTTATACTCAGTTCACTCCTTTATTAGAATGTAAACTCTTGAACTGGAAGGACTGTTGTTTTTGTTTTTATATTTGGATTTTTATTTTGTAACTTCAGTTCTTAGCATAGTGCCCAGATTTTTTTAAGTACTTAATAAATGTTTGCTGAGTGACTGATCAAGACAATGATCTAAGCCATATCCAAAGCAGCCATGATGAAAATGCTATCCATCTCCAGGAGAGAACTAATGGAGTCTGAATGCAAGTTGAAGCATTTTTTTTTGTAATAATTCCAAACTGCTAAGATTGAAGTAGAAATAGCTATCTAGCAAAGAACATAAATTTTCAGAATCTAAAGAGCATCACTTTTGTGGAGAGACAATAAGGAAGACAATTTCTGTACTGCCTCTGTCCAAAATGCTTCAGGTAAAGAGATCAAGTGGCAGTCACTAATTACCACCGTCAAGTTTAGATACAGAAAATAGCACAACTCAATAATCTGTTTGATGCAAGATTAGAGGGGAGTGCTATGGATAGTTTATAAAGATGAAAAATAACAGTACTGCCTCTGGTATATGATAGATGTGTGGCATAAATGGAAGCTCAGATTTTTGGGGTAGCAAAAAAAGAGCCAAACCTCAAAGAAATGTGAGTGCCCATCAATTTCATAATGGTTGAAAAAATTATGACATAGAAATGAAATTGGTATTATGGCACTACAAGAAAAAATAAATATGAAGAAATCAGAAAAAACACATGAATACTGATATGAAGTGATGCAGAACAAAATATGTCAACCAAGGGCATCAATATAACAAAATGTATATACACGTATATGTATATATATATATATGTGCATATGTATGTATGCATATATATGTGAGTGTATGATTTCTTCAGGCAACTCCCAGTGCAGAAAGTATCTATAATGACATGGATTTAATAACTTATCTCTGTTCTTAGAATGTAAACTCCTTGCAGAGACTGTGGTATTGTCTTTCATTGTGTTTCTAGCCAATATCACAGTGCCTGGCATATAGTAAGTGCTTAATAAATGCTTGTCAATTGATTTTCTACAACCCATACCCTTAGACAGTTTTCTTGGAGTACTGAGAGTTTAACTGACTTGTCCAGGGTCAAAAAGTATGTGTCAGAGGCAGGACTTGAACCCAGGTCTTCCATACTCTATCCACTACACCCTCTCTCCTCTATGCTACAATGGTGTAAAAAGTGAAAAGACTGTCCAACATACTAATTATTTAACAAGATCCTAGGAGGCATATGAGGTAATATCCCTCCTACCTCTTAAGAAAAGGAGAATATAAGAATAAATTTTTGCATATGCTTTCAGATGAAGGAACATTTTCCACTGGTTTTATTTTCAGTGTTACAAGTTACACTGGGGTATTTATGAAGGACTAACAGTATTAGTTTTAAAAAGGCATTAATACAATTTAAAGAATAAAATAATAAAATGGGGACTCAGATGTATGCCATTGCAGTGGCACATTGATTCTAGGTTTCTAAAGACAAATATCCAAAATGGCATCTCAATTATACCCATAGAGGTAAGAAATTGATTTATGTGGCCCCCTCCAATAACCACTCTCCCAGCCCCATTTGGAGTGTTGTGGAGAAGCAGAAAGTGAGGAGGAAAATATTTGGCACAACTCATTATAAAAGAGTAACTCCTTAACCTTGAAATGTTGGAGTTATGGAATGCTAAAATTCTTTAATTCTTTCCTAGTATACCCTTATTCCTACAACAGAAACAAAGGAGAGCCTGACATCTTGCATTTCTCTTCTTACAGTTACTGCAAAGGATTAGACAAGTTAGAAGGATAAGCAGAGGTGAGGAACTCTTCCCATTATTCGGAGTCATCTCCCTATGACCTCTTCCCTAGTTATGGGTTTCTCCCTAAAAACTGAACATAGTTCTTAAGAAAAAAACACCACTACATTTTTTTCATGAGGGGTATGGTTATGGTAAGAATCTTATTGTTGCAAAAATATCTAATTTTAATCTTCTTCCTAATTATGAATATGACCATCACATAAAATTTCCCCCTCTCTTTGAAGAAACATGTTTCTTAAATTGGAGTCAAATTTGGGGGAAGCATGGAACATTCATAGCACATGGCCAGGGAAGGGGAAAAAGGTTTCATTTTTCTCAGTTCCTTTTCTTCTGCAGTAATATTCCATATAACATTATCAACTAAATTTGATGTAACTGGAAGATGGTAAAATGCCCTATTTCAGAGGTCACTGGGGTTGGCTGGACAGTCTTTGCATTGAATGTCTGGATTGAATAGCCTGTAGACATAGAGTACAGCTTTTCTATCTATGAAACTAACTTTTTGTGGAGAACTGTCAGCTATACTCAGTGGCTATCTCTACCCAAAGGCATATCTGTTGTGAATTAAAAGGCACTATTCTCTTTCACCTAGTTTTCTAGGGGTAGGGAACTGGCTTGAAGAAATGGAAAAGTTATTTTGGGGGTCAGATAATGTTGACCGTAATTTTGTATGTCACATTTCAAATTCAACTTGGGATGATGTCTTTTAAAGGTCCCGGGTATTCATGTGCTTATTGGTCATTATAAAGCTAATAATAATAACAATAAAGCTTGAAAATGATATATCATAAAAACTAATACACAAACAGAAATTATCATGGCACTGAAACATCTTGGCAATAAAGGCTGTTTGCTGGTAATTGGAAGCCTCAGCATACTTCACAGTTTAATCACCCACAAAACTGTTTATTGCCCTGTATATTCCTCCAACAAGAACATTAGCCTCTTAATGTGCCCCTTGGAAACCCAGTGAACATGGCACCTTGGCAGTACCATTTCCCCTCTCTAAATGTTATTACCTAATAGTGACCTGGCTTCATGAGACCCTGATCAACAGCAGACTGGACAACGTACGAAATCTGAAGCTAGAGTAGCTAGCACTTGGTGTAAAATAATGCCTCCTACCTCCAGAAACAGCTCTGGAAAAGAGGTAGGCCATAAATAAGAGAATCTTAAAGCATTTGTTTGAAAGAGATCTTTATGCAACTGGTAAGTAATGCATATCTGTTTAATAATAAAATTATGATTTTAGGAAAAAATAAATCTGAAATATGTTATTTAGAAATATGAATTAAAATATTTTTAAACAACTAGATTATGCTTTTTATGCAATTTGTAAAAGTCTCAAGAAAACTGCAGTAAATTTACTAGCTGATTATTGTTGCTAGTTTTCCAAGCTTCTTTGTCCCGGGGAATAAGGAGGAAAATAAATACAACCAGCTTCCTTATTGTTTTTTCTTCAGAAGAGGAAAGGGGGAATGGGGGCATATGGAAGGTGGCATAAATCTATGATTTCATCAGTACTAGTAACTCTAAGTGTGGAAATTAACTTCATCATTGCATAGTGCCTACTAGTATCTAACTTCTAGTGATAAAGATTTGTTTATAATACAGAGCTAGAATATGTCAGATGAAAACCTTGAACTAAGGTTTTTTGAAAGGCTGATCTCCCTACCCATCACGGCAAGTTACTTCTCAATAACTATATCACAGTAAATGTCAACTTTGTTATTTAAAAATCTGCTATAAATTCTTCATAAACACCATGTATCTCTTTTTGTATGAATCAATTATATAAATCTGAGTATGTTGCATGTATTTATCCAGACACACATATATGTGTTTTTTGTGTGTGTGTGGGTGCCAGACAGGCTGCTAAATATTGGCTAATACTCATAATGGAAATTATAATTGGGAAATTTGTAACATGTTTCTGTTTATACTGCTAATGCCCTAGATAAGTGTTAATTTAAATGAAAAGCTTTTTTCTTCTTCATTACTGCCACTCTCACTTGAGAGTATTAAGATAGAAGGCTTTAAATAATTATTATCCAGAATATAATGGAAAAGAGAAGCACAATCAATTAATTTGTTATTTTTCTCAGCAGTAAAGATTAGCTTGAATTTAATCTTTAGGCACAAACCTATACATGGCCTCAACAGAGGTCCTTAATGGATTAAGGTTGTTAACAAAAGTATAAACCAATATATGCTTTGTCTCAATTAATATACATGATTGTTAAGCATTGCTAGCTCTAAAAACAGCCAATCATTAATTAATGTTTAAATATTTATATGTGGAAAGCTGCTTTATCACAGGCACTATTCATTTGATTAATATAAACTATTGGAAGATATATATATATATATATATATATATATATATATATATATATGTATATATACATACATATACATAAAGACTTCATACATGTTAGCTTTTGAAAGTTTAGTAAAATATTCTGAAAGGAAATATTCAGGAATATTATTTGAATGTTATACTTTTATATATTAGTAGCTCAAATATGTAATTTTGTTGGTATTGCAATTTCCTCCACCAATGCAACTTCCAGATGCTTTATAACTTTAAAGATTAACTGAAGGCAGGTAGGTAGTGCAATGGATAGAGAACTGTACTGGAGTTAAGAAGATCAGTGTTGGATGGCTCCTGGAAAGCAGAGACTGGCTTAAGCTCTCCCCCAGGTCCCTCAAAACACCTGTAAAAAATGGCTCTGAACAAATTCTAGAGCTGAAGAACCTATGAAATAGCAGAGGGAATCAGGGCTCCAGCCCAGGACAGCCTGGATGGTCACTGGGAAGGGTCTATCACACAGCGCTGGGAGCAGAGCACAGCCTAGTGTGGAGTGCCAGGACCAACAAGACCAGGAACTGGGCAGAACAGGTCATAGGGACCTGAATCATTGAGCTGTGGCAGTCAACAGACTTCTCAACCCACAAATGCCAAAGACAACAGAGCAGGTTAGTGGAAAAACTGCTAGAACTGAGTGAGAGGGGTGTGCGGTTGGCCCCAGCCCCAGGGGCAGCAGAGGTGGTACAGCACTGTGGCTGCTTTCAGAGCTCCAGCTGCGGTTGCTTCCAGCCCCAGGCCCACCCCATGGGAGGAACTGAGCGTTGGATCAAAGAGGGAGTGTTAAGTGGCAGATCAGAGTTGGAGTGTAGGACTTACTTTGCCATGCTCACATCTGGATCAAGGTCCTGGTTGGCGGTTCTTGGGGGAGGAGGACCACTCATGTGGCAGAGCTTGCTGTGTAGAAGTAGCTATGAAAACAGCAACGCAGCCCCTAAAGCTTGGGACAAAGCACTCTCTACTCTACAAGCAGTAATACTCTGACAAAAAGCTCAAAGGTCAAGTAGTTGGCTGGGAACATGGCCAGGCAGTGAAAAAGGACAAAGACTCAGACTCAGACTCAGACTCAGACTCTAGAATCTATTTTTGGTGACAAAGAAGATCAAAACATACAGCCAGAAGAAGTCAACAAAATCAAAGACCCTACATCAAAATCCTACAGGAAAAATACAAATTGGTCTCAGGCCATGGAAGATCCCAAAAAGGATTTTGAAAAGCAAGTAAGAGAAGTAGAGGAAAAATTTGAAAGAAAAACGAGAGAGATGCAAGAAAATCATGAAAAGCATGTCAAAGACTTGCTAAAGGAGACCCAAAAATGCTGAAGAAAGTAATACCTTAAAAAATAGACTAACCCAAATGGCAAAAGAACTCCAAAAAGCCAATGGGGAGAAGAATGCCTTGAAAGGCAGAATTAGACAAATGGAAAAGGAGGTCCAAAAGACCATTGAAGAAAATACTACCTTAAAAATTAGATTGGAGCAAGTGGAAATTAGTGACTTTATGTTTATAAAACAGAACCAAAGGAATGAAAAAATGGAAGACAATGTGAAATATCTCATTGGAAAAACCACTGACCTAGAAAAGAGATCCAGGAGAGATAATTTAAAAATTATTGGACTACCTGAAAGCCAGGATCAAAAAAAGAGCCTAGACATCATCTTTCAAGAAATTATCAAGGAAAACTGCCCTGATATTCTAGAACTAGAGGGTAAAATAGAAATTGAAAGAATCCACCAATCGCCTCTTGAAAAAGATCCCAAAAAGAAAACTCCTAGGAATACTGTGGCCAAATTCCAGAGTTTCCAGGTCAAGGAGAAAATACTGCAAGCATCCAGAAAGAAACATTTCAAGTATTATGGAAACACAATCAGGATAACACAAGATCTAGCAGCTTCTACATTAAGGGATCTAAGGGCTTGGAATATGATATTCCAAGGAAGGCAAAGGAGCTAGGATTAAAACCAAGAATCACCTACCCAGCAAAACTTAGTATAATGCTCCAAGGCAAAATATAGATTTTCAATAAAATAGAGAACTTTCAAGCTTTCTCAAAGAAAAGACCAGAGCTCAATAGAAAATGTGACTTTCAAATACAAGAATCAAGAGAAGCATGAAAAGGTAAACAAGAAAGAGAAATCACAAGGGATTTACTAAAGTTGAACTGTTTTGTTTACATTCCCACATGGAAAAATGATGTGTGTAAATCATGAGACCCTTCTTGGCATTCAGGGTAGTCAAAGGGAATATATATATGTATGTATGTATGTATGTATATATATACATATATATGCAGAGGGCACAGGGTGAGTTTAATATGAAGGGATAAAATTAAAGGGTGAGAGAGGAATATATTGAGGGAGGAGGGAAGGGAGAGAGAATGGGGTAAATTATTTCACACAAAAGTGGCAAGAAAAAGCAGTTCTGTTAGAAGGGAAGAGGGGGCAGGTGAGGGGGAATGAGTGAATCTTGCTCTCATCGGATTTGACTTGAGTAAGGAATAACATACACGCTCAATTGGGTATCTTACCCCACAGGAAAGCAGGGGGAAGGGGATAAAAAAGCAGGTATGATAGAAGGGAGGGCAGATGGGGGAGGAGGTAATCAAAAGCAAACACTTTTGAAAAGGGACAGGATAAGGCAGAAAATTGAATAAAAGGGGACAGGATAGAATGGAGGGAAATATAGTTATGTTATGGACAGTTTTGCATAGTGATACATGTGTGGCCTATGTTGAACTGCTTACCTTCTTAGGGAGGGTGGGTGTGAAGGGAAGAGGGGAGAGAATTTGGAACTCAAAGTTTTAAAAGCAGATGCTCAAAAAAAGTTGTTTTGCATGCAACTGGGAAATAAGATATACAAGCAATGGGACACAGAAATCTATCTTGCCCTACAAGAAAGCAAGGGGAAAGGGGAAGACTGGGGTTGGGGAGGGAGGAATGTGACGACAGAAGGAAGGGCTGAGTGGGGAATGGGGCAATCAGAATATATGCCATCTTGGAGTGGGGGAGGGTAGAAATGGGGAGAAAATTTATGTCAAAATCTTGTGGAAATTGATGCTGAAAACTAAAAAAAATTAAAAAATAAAATATGGAATTAAAAAAAAAACAACTCTGAGGTACCACCTCACACCTATTACATTAGCCAATATGACAAAAAAATGGAAAATTATAAATGTTAGAGGGGATGTAGGAAAACTGGGACATTCATTGCCTGCTGGTGGAGTTGTGAACTAGCCCAACCATTCCAGAGACAAATTGGAACTATGCCCAAAATGCTATAAAACTGTGCATACCCTTTGGCCCTGCAATACCACTGTTAGGTCTATATCCCAAAGACATAAAAAAGTTGGAGGGGTGGACCTATTTCTACAAAAATATTTATAGCAGCTCTTTCTGTGGTGGCCAAGAATTGGAAATTTAGGGGATGCCCATCAATTGAAGAATGGCTAAACAAGCAATTGTAATGCAATATTATTGTGCTATGAGGAATGACAAGCAAGATGATTTCATAAAAACATGGAAAGATTTACATGACTGATCCAAAGTGAAGTGGAAAGAATCAGGAGAACATTGCACACAGCAAAAGCAATATTTTTTGATGAAGAATTGTGAATGACTTAGCTTTTCTCAGCAATATAATGATCCAAGGAAATCCCAAAGGACTACTGATGAAGCATACTATCCATCTCCAGAGAAAGAACTGATATTGTTTGAATACAGACTGAAGCATGCTTTTTTCACTTTCTTTCATCCTTTTTTTTCTTTTATTTAGTCTTCTTGTACAAAATTATTAATATGGGGAAGTTTTACATGATAGCACATTATAACATATATCTATGTATAACCATATCATGAAGGAGAGAGTGGTGGGAGCAATAGAATTTGGAACTCAAAAATTAAAAAGAAAAAAACAAATGTTAAAAAATTATTTTAACATGTAATTTGGGGGAAAATAAAATACATTTTAAAAAAGCATAAAAAAGATCAGTGTTGAAAACCAGACACAGATTAGTTTTGTGTTCCCCAGTAAGTCACTTAATCTATGTTTTCCTCAGTTTCCTTATCTGTAAAGATAGAATAATAATAATACCACCTATCCCCCAGGGAGGCAATGAGGATAAAATGAGATACTTTTAAAGAACTTTTCCAACCTTAATATGTTATATAAATGCTAGCTAATATTATTGCAATTTTTTTTGAGTTGTGGACAAAAAAATATTTATCACCCCATTAGCCAACAGACTATTAAAACCAATCCTTTAAGTATTAATTGAACAGCTATGATGTCCACCACTAAATGTCTTTAAGTGGAAACTAGATGAACCCTTGTCTGGGATGCTGTAGAACAGACCTCCTTTTCAAATATTAGTTATACAGCTGGGACATTCTACAGCAGGGACATTCTAGGATAATACGGGTTAAAATCCTGATTCCAACACTTATTGGCTCTTTGATTATAAACAAGAAGCCTCAGTTTCCTTATCTGTAAAATAGAGAAAAAAGACCATTATTTCAATGGGTTGTTTTGAGTGAAGAGTTTGTATACCCTCAAAAAATATATAGACAACTAGCTACTTAATAATGATGTCACTTCTTCATTAGCTGAGAGGATAGTCACCTAGAGGAAATTTATGTTCATATCTACAAGCATCTAATACCCACTTTTAGCTTTCTCCTCTTTGTCTTCTGCAGTTCTCAACTTTGTTAGACCAAATGATCTGGGGGGAAAAATCAACTAAGGGAAAACAAGATAATGAAGGTGAATTATGAGCTACCTCTAAAGAATGATATAGTTTATGCCTCAATGCCTAGGAATTCAGGAGTATTTTAGAGTTACACATGCCCTTGCTTTGCACAATCAGTTCACTAAATTAGCAGAAAGAGCAGGGAAGGAATGCCAGGGGGACAGCAAGGAGGGAGTATTCATAGCTCAACTGATGATACCTGTCCTATCGTCTCCATCCACTAAAAATAAGGAGTTGAAAAGGTGACCCTATGTAGGAATGGAGTTTGACAGGATTTCCAAATAGACAAGGAGAATAAAAATGACCACTGACAAGGATTAGTCTCTCATTCTATAGCTCTGTTTACCTGATAAGACTTTCATAGTGATACTATACTCCCAAGGCAGGAGCAGGCTCAAAGGCAAGAGATACATGCCTTGAGGAGGGATCAGCATCCAGTCTGAGGAGTTCTGACCTGAACTGAAAGATGTTTGAATCTGAGCACCACATCTGTGTTTCTTTGAGCTCTATGTTTGCCTTACCAAACATAAAAAGGATGTGGAAATCTGTGCTCTTGGATCATGTCTCCAAATCTGGGTTTAATTTGTCTGAAGTTCAAGGAGAGATACGAATCTAATATCCTAGATTTTCTTTCCTTGAGTTCATTAGTTTTTCTTACCAGGTGATATAGGGTTTTCAAGGAGGAGCCACTGGCATCTAAACCACATGGTGGCTGTTGAATGTATTTGGTTATATTTCTATTCCTGTTGCCATGATTCAATAATTGCATACAGCTATGTCATGCTTATGTTGTTAACTCCATTGAAATAGTCAAAAGGAGAAGAAAAGAAAAAATGTATTCTATGTGGATAGAACTGAGCCAGATTATGATTGGCTTCATATACAATAAGCCCTAGAGAAAGGATATGAGTGTTGCCACCCACAGGAAAAGGGACAGGAAAAGAGGAAACAGGGAGCCAGTAGTATGAGAGCTATGGAGAGCTTGATATTGCTCCCCTAGAGTATCTGTCACTATTGATAGAAGTCACTGGGGGTGAGCTTTATGACTAGCAGCACTCCCCCCTTATTGCTTAATAGGGTCAGGCACTTGGTAAGCAGTACCCTCTGGTTCAGTCCGAACATTGCCTTTAGGTAAAGTTAATCCACCTCCTAATTCTTCCTTTCTCATGGTCTGCTTGTCATTTAAAACATGAACTGAAAAATCAGCCAGCAAGATAATCAAGGTGAATTGGAGGCCAACTATTCAAAACACATACAGTTTAAGTCTTACTGTCTAGGACATTGTGGCTACTTTAGTAAATAATAATCAATCAATATTGATTTTCAGTCTTTCTACAATAAAATCTTCTAATAGCCTAGTAGCGGACAAGGCATTAGTCTGTGAGCCAACATCTCAGAGTTCGATTTGCAGTTTTGTCTAGTAGGTGACACCAGACAAGCCATTTAACCTTTCCATGGCTTAGTTTTCCCATGAATATGAAACTTGGCATTTACTTAGTCTTTGTAATTCCAAAAGAATTAATACTGAGTACCAAATCGTGGGGATGATAGGTGCTGCCACAGAACTACTGAGAGAGAAATGAGTGAAAGGTACCTTGGAAATTCTGATATATATATCTAGTAAATGCTATCAGATCTTTTCACACCATTTCATTTTTCTTATTTTTTGAGCCTTCTTAAATTTTCTCCAAATGAAAGACTCACACTTTCTCTATGGCTTAACAGTGTTTCTCAATGTGATATATAAAGTTTCATTTATGAATATGCCTGTCTGTCTCATAAGTATTTTTTATTTTAATGTTCTTGGTTTCCATATTCTTTTTTAAAAGGAGCTTATAAGTCTTTTAAGATGATAAATTACCTCAGAATAGAGGTGGCATAAAATACTAGAGAAAAGGATTAGTATATGTTCTGGGAAAGAAAAAAAAATGGAGGAGGTTAAGTGATAAGGGGTGTATGTGTATGTGTGTGTGTGTGTGTGTGTGTATGTGTGTGTGTATGCCTATGTGTCCAGTGGAGAAAATAATATAATAATAATAACAACATTTTAATTGTGCTTTAAGGTATGCAAAGTACTTTAAACTTATTATCTCCTTTGATACTCATAAGAACTCCGTCACATAGGTGCTATTATGATGTCCATTTTGTAGATAGGGAAACTAAAACTGAGAGCTATAAAATGATTTGCCCTTTCAGCTAGATGCTATAATGGATAGTGCATTGGGCCTGGAGTCAGGAAAACCTGAGCTCAAATCCAGCCTTGATACTTACTATGTGATCCTGGGTGAGTAATATAAACTTTGTCTATCTCAGTTTCTTCAACTGTAAAATGAGGAAGCTAATAGCACCTACCACCTAGGATTGTTGTGAGAGTTCAATGATATGGCATGAGTAAATGACTTTGCATAGTGCCTGACACATAAATGCTTGTCTCTTTCCTTCATTCCCTTTAATGTCTTAAGTAAAATTCAAATTCCTTTCTGTCCTGAAGTCCCGTGATCTAACCCCTGATAAAAATTATTTTAATTACAAAATTTTATATTTATATTTTATATTTATATTTATATTTTATATTTACAGAGGCAGCAAACCCATCTTTTTAACTGAATTCGCTAGTGGATCTTAATATTAAAAACAAATTTTAGAAGCAGGGGAGCTGTTCTGCATCACCACTCCTCCTCTATGACAGGTTCAATGCACAGTCTCAGGGATTTACTTGTTACCTTGAGAAAGTACATAAATCTCATTGTTTGACTTGCATTTCCAGGGGGAAGCTTGACCCCAATGAACTATTGGGACCCGGGATTTAATATGCTTAAATGAGAAGTAAAAGACAAGAAGCAAACTTAAATCATGCAGATTTTCAATGCAATGTTGAATGAGAGTAAAGTTGTTCATTTTTATTAGATTCACTTTTTCCAGTCTAGTCAGTTTCTTCCTCTCTCTGTGAAGCCACTCCTCTGATTTCTCTATTAAGCCTTTAATAGACAATCTGCCTCAGCACTTTACCAGAAATAAAAAAAGAAAGAAAATGTCCTTTCTTTTCTTCCAACCAACAATGTCAGTTAAACCTTCCATTAAAAAAAAAATCAGCTGGGAACAGCTGTGCCTTGTCATCTGAAAACAAAAGGAAATATGTTTCCAAGTATTATCTATTTACCAATCATGAATTAATGATTCTTTTGCCTTTTTACCACACAGAAGATCTAATCTCAGTTATCCATATCTTTCCCAGTAATAGATCCATTCTGTTTGTATTAGTGATTTTCTAGACCTAAAAAGAATTATTTATATGGGATATTGAGTTTTCTTTTACATAAACCTAAACTAGAGACATTGTTCTCATCAAAACACTTGTCTCTTTAATAACTTGAGAACTTAGTCAGACAATAGATATCTACCAAAATCCAGGTACTGTGCAAAGCACTGGGAATACAAAAAAAGTTCCTGCCATCAAGGAGCTTGCAATCCCATGGGAACACACAAACTAAAGTAGAAAAACAGGGGTCAGAGAAGGTCCTAGGTAGAAGTGAGGAAGGAAAATGAGGATGAAATTGAGAGGAGAGCATCTGATTAAGAAATAATCTAACATGGATGTTCCTGGAGGAGATCTCTGCTTTCTACCCTCCAATTAGAGGGAGAGAGGGGCCCCAGGGACTGAGAGTATTAGTGAGGTGTGGCTGACCTGATCTTGCAGGATGAAGAGGTTACTGGGCATGATGAAGAATTCCAGGAGTGCAGATGGATGGAAAATGAAGAAATGGCTTCTTTCTTCAGTGGAGGTTCTGGAACTTCTGGAAAGGTTCTGAAGCTTTTTATTGCTCTTTTTGGCTGGCTTGTATAGGGCAAATGATATTAAAGTTCTTAACTGGCATGCCCACGTTATCAATGCCCAACAAGAAGTCAGAGTCTCTCACTTGTTTCTCATCACTATTTTTGTTGTGGAGAAAAATTTTCCCCTTTTCTCCCTCCAAGCATAAAAATAATCTACATTTTGTCTTTGTGATGATTAACATCTCTAACATTGTTTTGTTTTGTTTATTTGCAGATTTGCCTGCTTGCAGCACTCACTGTGGAAAGACCAACAAAACAGCATGGAAGAGACCAAAACACAATGACTCAAGAAAAACAGGATTGCTTTGGTGTTTCTCCAAAATGCCACTTCTTTTCTTTTCCTATGAGTCTAATTTTTGTTCTTAGGCATGTTCACTCAAAATTTCCTCATATTTCTTCAGTGTGAGGCAATATGGCAAAGTGGACTGAGACCTGGCTTTGGAACAAAAACATCTTTAGTTAAATTTGCACCTCTTATAAATTTTGCTGCTCAGTAGTCTCTTACTATAACAATGACCCCATTTGGGGTTTTCTTTGCAAAGATACTGGAGTATTTTGCCATTTCCTTCCCCAGTTAATTTTACAAATGAGGAAACTTAGGCAAATAATGTTAAGTGACTTGCCCAGGGTCCCAAGTGTCTGAGGAAGGATTGGAACTCAGGTCTTCCTGACTCCAGGCCCAGCACTCTATCCACTATGCCACCTAGCTACCCATATTAATCCCTCAGCACTCTAATTCTTTATTATTGTAAGATAAGAGAAGGTGCTGACCTGCTGCAGTGGAAAGAGTTTCCTCATTGGGAAATTCCCTCTACCAAAAAAATAACAGATCCAGTCATTATCCATTAACACTAAAATATAAGGACAATTTCAGAGTTTAGTGTTTGTCCTGGCATGGATACTCTGAAAAAACAACAAATTCTTATATTATGGGCATTAGTATGGCTAATAAAAGCAAAAACTAACATGACTAAATATATATCCTTTCATCCTATCCTGTCTGCCTTTATTAAATTTTCTCCCTTGACCCTGTCCCTTTTCAAAAGTGTTTCCTTTGATTACCTCCTCCCCCTATCTGCCCTCCCTTCTATCATCACCCCCTTTTTATCTCCTTCCTCCTTCTTTCCTGTGGGGCAAGATACCGAATTAAGTGTGTATGTTATTCCCTCCTCAGGTCAAATCCAATGAGAGCAAGATTCATTCATTCCCCCTAATCTGCCCCCTCTTCCCTCCCAACAGAACTGATTTTTCTTGCCACTTTTATGTGAGATAGTTTACCCCATTTTATCTCTCCCTTTCTCCCTCTCTCAATATATTCCTCTCTCATCCCTTAATTTGATTTATTTTAGATAATATCTGTTCATATTCAACTCACCCTGTGCCCTCTGTCTACATATCTACATCTATATCTATGTATGTATGTATGTGTATATATATATATGTATATATATATATATATATATATATATATATATATATATATATATATATATATATATATATCTGTATATTCCCTTCAGCTACCCTAATACTGAGATCTCATAAATTATACACATCATCTTTCCATGTAGGAAGTTCCTGTTTCAACAATCCGGCTAGCAGCTGTTGTGGGGGTAAAAGCCCAATGACAAGAACACTACCAGCCCGCTGCAAAAGCACAGGTTCTTTTGATCTGCTTAACTAAGGAAAGCTATGTGAAGGGGTTGACAAGCTTACTTTAATTCAGCATACAAATATCATTCACTTAGTTCAGGGGAAAAAAAACCAGCATCCTGAACTTCAGAACAAAATACAAACAAATTACAAACATCAACAGACAGACCTTGTCTGATTCAAATCCCAATACATAGTTACCAGAATTTAGCAAAGTCCCAGCATCCAGGTTTACGAGCTGGAGGGCCCTTAGCTACAGCTGCCCAGAGTCTCTGCATCAGCACACCAACACAAGTGAGAGCCCTTTACAAATTACAAACAGACAGAACCAATACAATTCATAGTTACCAACATCTAGGTTCAGCCCAGGAGCTCAGAACAAGGGCTGGCCCAGAGTCACACACACCACCACGGCTGTGGGTAAGAGCTCCAAACAATAGAAGGCCAACCCCTGGTTTTATATCTTTTTCAGTGTCAGGGGTGAGTCACGCGTGCAACTCACCCGTGTGACCTAAAATCGTCACAAAGAGGCGACTTAAACCCACGTGGTCTAAAAGCCTCTGCTGTCCCAGACATGTAAACTAGGCCCTCCCTGGAGTTAGCCCCACCTTGGGCCCCACCTTAGTTGCCAATCCACACCCACTAAGGTTTTACACCTAATAGGGGTTTGGGCCTGGGGCTTAGCACCTAGTAGGGCTCAATGAAATACACTGAATTACTCAAAGGGAACAAAAGCCAAACTCTTCAAGGGCACTTGGTTGAACTAAGTTCTAAGGAGCCCATCTTGCTTGCCAACGCCATCCCTTATGAATTCTCTTTCTTGTATACCTTTTCATGCTTCTCTTGATTCTTGTGTTTGAAAGTCAAATCTTCTATTGAGCTCTCGTCCTTTCTTTGAGAAAGCTTGAAAGTCCTCTATTTTATTGAAAATCCATATTTTTCCTTGGAGTATGATACTCAGTTTTGCTGGGTAAGTGATTCTTGGTTTTAATCCTAGCTCGTTTCACTTCCAGAATATCATGTTCCAAGCCCTTCAATCCCTTAATGTAGAAGCTGCCAGATCTGGGGTTATTCTGATTATGTTTCCACAGTACTCAAATTGTTTCTTTCTGGCTGCTTGCAGTATTTTCTCCTTGATTTGGGAACTCTGGAATTTGGCAACAATATTCCTAGAAGTTTTCTTTTTGGGATCTTTTTCAGGCAGTGATCGGTGGATTCTTTCAATTTCTATTTTACCCTCTGGCTCTAGAATATCAGGGCAGTTCTCTTTGATAATTTCTTGAAAGATGATATCTAGGCTCTTCTTTTGATCATGGCTTTCAAGTAGTCCAATAATTTTTAAATTATCTCTCCTGGATCTTATTTTCCAGGTCAGTGGTTTTTCCAACGAGATATTCAACATTGTTTTCCATTTTTTCATTCCTTTGGTTCTGTTTTATAATATCTTGATTTCTCACAAAGTCATTAGCTTCCACTTGCTCCAATCTGATTTTTAAGGTAGTATTTTCTTCAGTGGTCTTTTGGACCTCCTTTTCCATTTGGCTAATTCTGCCTTTCAAGGCATTCTTTTCCTCATTGGCTTTTTGGAGGTTTTTACCATTTGGGTTAGTATATTTTTAAGGTGTTCTTTTTTTCAGTATTTTTGGGTCTCCATTAGCAAGTCATTGACTTGTTTTTCATGGTTTTCTTGCATCACTCTCATTTCTCTTCCCAATTTTTCCTCTGCTTCTCTAACTTGCTTTTCCAACTCCTTTTTGAGCTCTTCCATGACCTGAGACCAGTTCATGTTTTTCTTGGAGACTTTTGATGTGGGCTTTTTGACTTCGTGGACTTCTGGCTATATGTTTTGGTCTTCTTTGTCACCAAAGAAAGATTCCAAAGTCTGAGTCTGAATCTGAGTCCATTTTCACTGCCTGACCACGTTCCCAGCCATCTATTTGACACTCGAATTTTTTGTCAGGTATGACTGCTTGTAGAGTAGAGAGTACGTTGTTCCAAGCTTGAGTGGCTGTACTGTTGTTTTCAGAGCTATTTCTACACAGCAAGCTCTGCCACATCAGCACTCCTCCTCCCTCAAGAACCGCCAACCTGTACCGTGACTCAGATCTTAAGCAGGCTCTGCACTCCCACTCTGACCCACCACTTAATTCCTCCCAGCAGGTGGGCGTGGGGCCAAAAGCAACTGTAGCTGCAGTTCCATCCTCAGAGCTGCACCACCTCCTCTGCCCACTGGGCAGTGGCCAAACTGCAAACTCTTTTCACTGTGTTCCTGCAGCTTTTCCCACTAACCTTCTCTGTTGTCTTTGGTGTTTGTGGGTTGAGAAGTCTGGTAACTGCCACAGCTTACTGATTCAGGATGCTAGAGCCTGTTCTGCCTGGCTCCCAGTCTGGTTGATCCAGGTGTGGCTCATGCTGCACTCTGCTCTTCTCCGCTCCCAGCTCCGTGCGCGATAGATCTTACCGAGGGACCGTCCAGGCTGTCCTGGGCTGGAGCCCTGCTTCCCTCTGCTATTTTGTGGATTCTGCAGTTCTAGAATTTGTTCAGAGCTACTTTTATAGGTGTTTGGAGAGTCCTGGGGGAGAGCTTTAGCAAGTCCCTGCTTTCCAGCTGCCATCTTGGCTCCACTCCTCCCCCCCCCCCCAGTCATCATTTCTTATAGCTAAATAATATTCTATCACAATCATGTACAACACCTTTTTCAGTCATTCCCCAATTGATGGGCATCCCCTCAATTTTAGTTTTTTGCCACCACAAAATAAGCTGCTATATTTTTGCACATGCGTTGTTGTTTTTTTTATTTTTCAGCAATTTCAGTTGTGTCCTGCTCTTTGTGACTGCTTTTGGGGTTTTCTTGGCAAAGATACTAAATCAGTTTCCCATGTGCTCTTCTAGTTCATTTTACAGATGAAGAACTGAGGCCAACAGGGTTAAGGGACTTGCCCAGGGTAAAATGACTAGTCAGTATCTGAAGCCAGATTTGAACTCCTGAAGATTAGTCTTCCTGATCCAAAGTTGGATGTTCTATCTATTCTGCTGTCTACTTGCCACATTTTTTTGTATATACAGTTGTTTTTTTTTTTCTTTGATCTCTTTGGAATATAGACCTAGAAATGGTATTGCTGGGTCAAAGGGTATGCACAGTTTTATAGTCCTTTGGGCATAGTTCCAAATTGTATTTCACAGTGGTTGGATGAGTTCAAAACTCCCCAAACAGTTCATTAGTATTTGGCGTTTCTGAAAGTGTGTAGCACAGAGTTAATTTGTATTTCTCTAATCAATAATGATTTAGAACATTATTTCATATGATGATAGCTTTGATTTCTTTTTTTTTTTTGAAAACTACCTGTTCATCTACATTGACCGTTTATTAATTGGGGAATTGCTCTTATTTTTGATAAATTTGAATCAGTTCCTACATATTTGAGAAAGGAAGTATTTATCAGAAAAACTCGCTGTAAATTTTTTTCTATTACTTCATTACCTATGGGAACTTTGGGCAAAATGTAGTTGCCCTAATTATGTCTTTCAATTAGATATTTGTTTTTTTAATTTTTGCTTTGTCTGAGATTATGGTTGCTACTTCTGCCTTTTTTACTTTAGCTACAGTGTAACCGATTTTGCTCTAGCCCCTTATTTTAATTCTGCCTATGTCTTTCAGTTTCAAATGTATCTCTTAGAGAAAACATATTTTTAGATTCTGATTTCTAATCCATTCATAATTGAGTCCCTTATGATTATTCTTTCATTTTTTAAATTTAATTCTTCTCTCGAGTCTTGTGTTTCTACTCAGTTCTGGCTTTTTCATTTGGAAGGCTTGGAAATCCTTTATTTCATTAATATCCACCTTTTCTCCTAGAGGATTATGCTCAGTTTTGGTAGGTAGAATATTTTTCATTGTAATCTTAGTTCTTTTGCTTTCTGGAATTTCTTCCAGATATTCCAAATATTCCAAGCCCTCTATTCCTTTAACATGCAAGCCACTAAATCTTGGGTAATTTTGACTGTGGACCCACTATCTTTGAATTGTTTCATTCTAGCTGCTTACAGTATTTTCTCCTTGACTTAGGAATTCTTTAATTTAGCTATAAAATTCCTGAGAATTTTCATTTTGGGACCTCTTTCAGCAGCTGATTAATGGATTATTTGAATTCTATTTTACCCTCTAGATCTAAGATATTAGGGTAGTGTTCCTTTATAATTTCTTAAAATACAATATCTAGGTTCTTTTCTTAATCATGATATTTAAGTAGTCCAATAATTTAAATATTATCTCTCCTCAATTATTTTTGTCCAGGTCAACTCTTTTTCCAATGACACATTTTTTCATTCTTTTGACTTTGTTATACATACACACACACACACACACACACACACACATGCATAAACATATACATATGTCTCATGGAGCCATTAACATACACATGTCCAATTCTAATTTTTTTAAGGAATTATTTTCTTCAGTGAGCTTTTGTACATCATTTCCAATTTAGCCTATCCTGCCTCTTAAAGAGTTCTTTTCTTCAGTGAATTTTTGTGCCTCTTTTACCATTAGGCCACTTCTGTTTTTAAGGTATTACTTTCTTTAGTACTTTCTTGTATCTCTTTTGCCAAGTTGTTATTCTCTTTATACAATTTTTGTGCATCACTCTCATTTCTTTTCCCATTTTTTTCTGCTCCCACTCATCTCTTTCTTTAGCTCTTTGTGAAATTCTTGGTGGGCCAGTGTTCAATTAACATTCTTTTTCTTTGAAGCTTTGGTTGTAGCTTTTTTCACATTATTGTCTTCTGAGTTTGTGTCTTGGTCTTCCCTGCCACCATAGTAGCTTTTTTATGATCAAGTTATTTTTTTTTGTTTGCTAATTTTTCCAGACTATTTCTTGACCATGAACTTCACATTCAAATTGGGCTCTGCTCACCTGGAGATTGGTGAAAACTTCTTCAAGTTTTAGGCATTTTTGTGCTGCTGTTCTCAGGGCTACTTCTTGGGATCTGCAAGGTTTTCAGTGCTTTCAAAATGGTGTGAACTGGGGATGGTCAATGCTATCCTGGTCTGTGCTCTGGTCTTTACTCAGGAAAGGCCCTTGTTCTCTAGAAGCTGTAAGAACTCTGGAACTCTGGATGATGAGACTGTGACAAGGTCCCCTAATCTCCTGCAACCATAAGTGGCACTGCTCTTCTCTGCTTTAGAACTATGACCAGGCCCCAGTACCCTGGTGACTGACCACAAGTGCTCCTCTCAGTTCTGGATCTGCAACTCAGACTGTGACCCAGAACTGTGTATGGGCAATGGAATTACCAAATTGCTCCAGAACATGCGATCATGACCAGCAAAGATCTCCTGTAATCTTTTTCTGACCAGTTTTCTGCCATCTCTACCATCTTTGTGTTGAGGACTCTGAAAGCTGCTTCAGCTGCAGCTCTCCCAACCACTTTCCAGACCCACCACTGGTGCTTCACTGAGGATATATTTTTGGAAGTATATTGACAAACTGGGACTCACATAGAGAAAGATGATCAGAATAGTGAAGGGACTGGAGCTCACACTATAGAAGAATGAGCTGAAGGAATTGGGAATATTTATCTGGGGTGGGGGTGACTTAGGAAGAGTTTGAAAGCTGTCTTTGAGAGGAATTAAGGCTTTTTCCACTTGGTCCCACAGGCCAAAAATAGAAGAAGTGGGTGGAAGTGGCAGAGACACAGATTTCAGCTTGATGTTAGGAAAAAAAATGTCGAGACAATTAGCTTTGTCCAAAAATGGAATGGGTGCTTTAGGAGGTATTGATTTCCCCAGGAATGGGAGTATTCAAGAGAAAGGCATCATGGGTATTGCAGGGTACAGGATAGACCAGACAGACTCTGAGTCTCATTATATCTCCTATATTCAATGATCTTTTGAAATTGCTCTGTATTTCATATTCAAATCCTGGGGATGATGGTTCAAAGAAATCAAGTTCTCAGAAATGACTTCTACTGAAGGGGTGAAAAAGGAATTTTCTCCTATAAGTTAAGAAAGGGATAAGTGAAGGCAATGAGGTGGACTATAGTTGCGGTTGATAACACTTTTATAATAGCTACTGATAACTCCGGTGATCTAGAATTTTCTAGATAGTACCTTGGAAATGACATACATTCATATTCATGAAGTGAACACTAAAGATGGTTATTTCATCTTTTCCCACATATCAAATTATTGATTCCTTCAAATTCTTAAGACAGTAATCACACACAGAAATTAAACCAGATCTCTGCAATCCAGGTAAAGGATTGCATTTTTGAAGTGTATTTTCTATCTTCCTTGAAAGGCAAGTCAAAATAGAATTTTAAAAATATTTAAACTATGGATTGCACAGAATGAACTCTTATGAAGACTTTCATGCATTTTAAAATGAATTATTATAACTAATTCCATTTACCTTTGAATCTAATATCTACTAGAATTACAGGAGATTTTTTTTTCTTCTTCAAATTTTGTAATTTTTCCCTCTATTTGCAAAATATAATTAAGAGTTGAAATACTACCTCTTAAAATAAATGGACTGCACAATGATATAAATAGATGTAGGTGCAACCATCCTAGAAAACAGTTTGCATACCAAGATGCCACTTACCTATGCTTATCCTTTGGCCCAGTATATCTCCCCAAAATCAAAGAAGAATGAAAAGGACCAACATGTACCAAAAATATTTATAGCAGGTCTTTTGTTTATATCAAATAGAATACTACCCAAATAGGGATTGTTTAATAAAATTATGGTTTGTGCTTATAATTGAATATTATTGTTCCATAAGAAATAATAAAATAGTTTCACAGAAAGTTAGGAAGAATAGTATAAATTGATGCAGAGTGAAGTAAACAGAGCATGAAGAACTTTATATGAAAGAATCAACATTTTAAGGGAAAACACCTTTGAAAGACTCCCATATATGAATCCCCCACTCTAATGAATTTAGTCTCTTCATTATTCACACTGAAAAGAAAGCTAATAGCCAATATTTATAAGGATTTTAATATTTTCAAAGTGATTTATGCATATTATCTCATTTGATGCTTAAAAAAAATCTTTGTGAAGTAGTTCCTACTACTAACTTCCATTTTGGGGTGAGAAAACTAGCTGAGAGAGGCCAAGCAATTTGACAAGAGACACAGCACTAGGAAGGCTGTGTCTGAGGCCCGATTCAAATGCAGTTTTCTGACTCAAAGTCCAGCACTCCATTGGCTATCCTGGATATCCCCACATTCATATCTTTGCTCATTATATTTCCTACCCTCCCCTCCACTTGGAATTTTGTCCCCCTCTGTTCCCCTTGTCCAAGTCCTATCAATTTTTCCTTCTAACTACAGCTCAGCTGCTCTAGTTCTTACTAATTATTCTCTATCTCCTGGACTGTTCAATAGCTGTGTTGTTTGTAGCACTCATTTGGCAATTAACAGACACTATTTTGATCTTTATATTTCAAACTGAATATCTACAGTCTCATATCTTGAATTTATGACTTCTGAAGGTGGAGACTATATTATGTATTGTTTTCTACCTGTCTTTGTATCCCTGGAAACCAACACAGCACCCCAAATATGATTGGTATTCAGAAAATATGGATCACCGAGTTCATATAAACTACATAGACATTGATATACATCATAGTTTCAAGAAAGGTCACCGTACTATTAATTTCAAACATAGCAGTGATCTGTCAGCATTTGTATATGCACAAATGTGTTAAGAACTTTGAGAAATCAGGACGTTGAACCAATACATACAAAATAGTATATTTATGTTACCTAGAGGCAAAGCAGATAAATGTTATTTTGTTGAGGTAGGTGTCAAAAGATTTGTACTCTGTGACAGAAAGGCTCAAGGAAGCAACCTCTAGCCTCAAGATGAGTACTCCACATCCTTTTGAGAAATGTTAATTGTGTATATAAACAATGAATCATTCCCAGGGAGACCTGAAAGAAGCAAAAACCACTTTTGTCTTCAACTGGTGATAAAGCAATGAAAAACAGACCTCAGGCAGGGTTAGCTTGGGTTATGTTTTCAAATGTATAAATTGATATATACATGTCTGGTATAAAAGTTCCCCGACATGAATTGAGTATGTATATCATATGTCAATACTCCAAGGATCCACGATTCCATGTGGGAACTCTCAGTGTGGAAACTCTTTCCAATGACACTGTCAATAACATCACAATTTATCTATAATTTAGAAATTTAAAGAGCTCTCTGAATCTTGAGGAAGGTAAATGAGAACCCTTTCTTCCAATGACAATATCTGAATTTTAGAGAGTCTCTGAACACATAATTTAGAGAGTTGTCTGGGAAGGTTAGTGACTTCATAATGTGTTAGGGATGTAACTTAAATCTAGGTCTCACTGACTCTGACTCCCTCTGACCCCCCCTCCACAAAACTACACTGCCTTGCTCTATAGAGGGTCCCAAAAGTCTTAGTACAGTTTCAGCTATTAAAGCTTAAAACTTGTATATAGACATAGAGATTGGACATGTAATTTACATGCCCCTCTGCCTTTATAGTTTGGCATCTTTTGTTATAGGCTTAGATAGTTGCCCGGAGAGATTAGTGTCACACAACTTATATTTAGCAAAGGCAAGACTAAAATCTCAAGTTTCTTGACCTTGAGGCTAGCTCTCTATCCAACAAAACACCACACTGCCTTTTGTTCTACATATGTACTTATAAAAACATATTTTTCAACTAGTTCTATTGTGAGAATATTACCAAAAATGCCTCTTTGCTTTCAAAAAGCTTTCAACTCCTGGTCTAGAAGGAGGTTTTTGGAAAGAGTGGGATGATCACACAAAGGAAGAATTAGGTAAATTTGCTTAGGAGGGATGATGGGAGCCTGCAAAAGGATAGGAAAAGACAAGGAAAGTCCTCTGAAAATGTATGAAATTTTATCTACTGAATTGAGTTAATGTCCATTTGTATCTTGGACTCATGCCCGGTAGAAACTGGGCAATGGGGTCTTTTAAAAGCAATCAAATTTCCAAAAGCTGAAAGCAGAAAATGAAAGGGAATGTTTGGAGGGCAAGGACAACTGTTAAAGCTTGTCCCAGTCCACACTGTTGGATTTTGAAAACCCTTTCCATCTCCTATTATTACTAATCAGGAAATTTTTCATTTCATTTTAATCATCAGTCCTCTGTAGCTTCCCTGGATGCAATAAAACCACCCTTCAAGCTAGGGAATAACTCCATGGAAACAGATTTTCAAACATTAGTGCAGAATGGAGCTTTTAGTGTGTGATCACAGTTCAGAATAGGAGGAGGTGGATAAAAACGGTGAAATCCCACATTGGGTTTCTTTCCTTTCTTAGGGTAACAGGATGAGAAAGAGAGAAAACAACAATCACATAAGTTAATTGAGAGGGGGAAGGAGATTTGGAATCAAGTGACAGACCAAGCTTAAAAATGTTAATAAGCCAGTTACACAATTTTAAAGTTTGAAATGAATCCCTTTTTAGTCTTGATTCCTAAAGACAAAGAGAAAAAAATATTTTCTATTCAATAGAGGGAAAATGAGCTGCCTCTTCTGCTACTTACCTTTCCAATTCATACTGGCTGGGATGCATTGATTCAACAAACATTTACAGAGCATCTACTGTGCACAAGATACTCTGAAGATACAGGATTGTGGGGTTTGATGAAGTGTGACTGGCACAAAGGGATTATAAATAGAATGGATTAAATGGAATCATTACAAATACTTTTTTGAGGGTCTTGACTTGGTAGTACATGGGATGAGAAAATTAGAGAGGCCAAGAAAATGGCAAGAAAAGTGGATTTTTCTGAACACATCCAATCAAAGTTTCACTGGAATCTGGGGAAAAATAAATTGTCTTCTTTCAAGGATTCTAATCATTACTTTGTGCTATTGTCAAGCAACCAGTTATTTTTCTCTCCTTTCACTAGCAGCTTTAAACAAACCATTCTCATTAATTCAGTATATACAAATAAATACAAATAAATCATTCTCATTAATTCAGATTAATGTATGAGTTTAGAGTGGGAGAGAAGTTTTGAATAAATGAATGTATTATGAAAATGCACTAAGTTGCTTACTAGTACTAGACACTCCACAAAATACTGAGGATACAAAGGAAAAGTGATATAGTCTCTGCCCTCAAGGAGTTTATATTCTAATAGGGAAAGACAGGACACATATGGGTGAGTGTAATATTAATAGGATATGAAGATCTTCCCCACCCATTAATAAATCTCACATGGAGTCCACTAAGGGAAGCTTGCTTAGGGGAGGCTTGTTTGTAGGAAGACTTTCACACCTTTTGGTACTAAGTTTACTACGCACTGAGTAAGGAGGGTTGTGATGCCTTCTGGCTCTGAAAAATGTTTACATACTCTGAGTTGCTATTTTCCTTTGGGGGTTCACTTATGAGAAGGATCTTTTGATTTCCTGGTCAAGACTCTGAGTAGCCATATGTTCAGAGCTCCCCAACTGCCCCGATGTAAAAGCTCTCTCAATCCAGTCGTGTATGTAAAACGTATATCAATATTGCTTTGATCAGGCAGTCAGAAACCTGTGTTGCTCTTTATGCCAATTTCTCTGCTTGTATTTTCTTTGACATTCAGGGTGATGACCCTTTCATTGAACTATTGATTGTAATTAAAGTTAGGATTGTTAACCCCTTCTTGAGCAGTCTTTCCTAGAAAAGCAGATCTAAGAACGTGTGCTAGCAGGCCATCCTGGGTATGCTAGGGTGCTTGCTGCTACAGTGAGTGATGGACAGGGAAGGGAAGTATGTTCGGAAGAATCTCAGCATGGTGGATAAGCCAATGGCAGTTGATTCTCAATCCATTTCCCTTCTGAATGGTAGCACTGATTTGATTACCATTTGCAGGGCAAAAAATATAAAGTAGGTAGGTGTGTGCAGGGTGGGGGACAAGGAGTAGGGGTTGGAAGAGAAATGAAGTTGATGATGAAAATATCTGAATTAAAGACTTTTAAATTGAGCTAAGCCTTAATGTTATAGTGATTTGGAGGGCATGGATTATAAGAAAAGGTGAGAATCATCTATAAGTTATATATTGTCGTTGTTCAGTCATATCTGACTCTTTGTGACTCCATTTGGGGTTTTCTTGGCAAAGATACTGAAATGGTTTGCCATTTCCTTCTCCAGTTCTTTTTATAGATGAGGAAACTGGGGCAAACTGGATCAAGTAGCTCGCCCAGGATCACATAGTTAGTAAGCATCTGAGACCAGATTTGAACTCAGGAAGATAATTGTCTTCATACCTAGTTAAACTTTATTCCTAAAATATTGTTTACCGTATCAATTTGGTAGAGAGGATTTTTTATAGATATTTTAAAAATCAGCAAGGAATGTTTTGCAATTGACAATCTGGTCAATCCTCAATTTTTACAGGGGTAATGTTCCTAGGAATAAAAGTCAAAACCACAAATGTTGATAAATCGAACCCTTGGGAAATAGGGGATTAGGTGCCGTGACCACCAAAAACTACAATCTTTCACTAGAGATTGCTCAAAATATACTTTTCTGCAAACAATTCTTTATAACAAAACATTAATTCTCATAATATGCATGTTTCCTAACACAGTAATCACAAAATGAGCCATAAAATGTAGGGTAGAAGAGAAACAATGCTGGACTGAATGGGGAGGGTCAGGGACAGCAGTGTCAGAAGGCGCTTAAGGTAAAAAAGGGAAAGGGGCAACCTGTCATCTCTAATCTTGTTTCCTACTCCATGGTTGATCTGTTCCCTGATGAAAAGTACATACCTCTGGGTGAGTCCTGGCCTCCAGGTCAGACCTCAGAACTCCAGCCCAGGGCAGCTTGGACCAGCCCAGCCTGGTGTAGCTGTCCATGGGTCTCACTGATCCCTGTTGCTTGACTGCTCCATGCCAAGTATATAAGGAATTGTCAATTTGTTAACACTAAAGCCTTGGCCAATATCAGCTATAGACATTCTAGCACAAAATTTATCTAACACCTTTATTTTCTCACTAAGCCCATCACTGACTTTGTATGCTTGGTCTTAGAGTACAAAAGATTGGCACTGCACTTTGGGGACACGACTGCAACACAAAACTTGAATTTTAAAGGGAAACAATGAAAATATGCAACAAATGCATTGAAAATTCATTATGATGGTGAATAAGACCAGTGAAGCCTCTAGTAGGATACAATGTGCTTCACAAACTTGCCTGCATCTTGCCTCTCATTTTTTTTCTTAGCAATTGTCATCATGAGTCCTTCAAAATTGCTTTAAATCTCTGTATTGATCATAGTAGCTAAATCTTTCAGAGCTGATCATAGTAATAACATTGCTGTTACTGTGTACAATGTTCTTCTGGTTCTGCTCACTTCAATTTGCATGAATTCATCTAAGTCTTCCCAGGTTTTTCTGAAACCATGCTGCTCATCATTTTTTATAGCACAATAGTGTTCCATGACAATCATATATCACAACTTGTTCAGCCATTCTCTAATTGATGGGTATCCCCTCAATTTCTAATTCTTTGCCACCACAAAATGCTATAAATATTTTCATACATATTGGTGTTTTTTCTTTTCTTTGATCTTTTTTGGATATAGATCTAATAGTGGTATTACTGAGTTAAAAAGTATGAGCAGTTTTATAGCCATTTAGGCACAGTTTCAAATTATTCTCCAGAATGACTGGATGAGTTTATAACTCCACTTAACAGTGTATTAGTGTCCCAATTTTTCTACACCTCCTCCAACATTTGTCATTTTCCTTTTCTATCATGTCAACCAATCTGATATGGAATAAGATGATACCTCAGAGTTGGTTTAATTTTCATTTCTCTAATCAATAGTGATTTAGAGCATTTTTATGACTATAGATAACTTTGATTTCTTCTGAAAACTTTTCATATCCTTTGACCATTTATTAATTGGGAAATGGTTCTTATTTTTGGCTCAGTTCCTTATATATTTGAGAAATAAGGCCTTTATTTAAAAAAAACCTTTTGTAAATTTTCTCCCTAGTTTCCTACTCTGGTCTACAATGGTTTTGTTTGTACAAAAACTTTTTTTAAACAATGTAATAAATAGTATCCATTTTACTTCCCATAATCCTCTCTCTTCTTTGGTCATAAGTCCTCCCTTCACCATAGATTTGACAGGTAAAAGTTTTCATGTTCCCCTAGTTTGCTTATGATATCGTCCTTTAGTCTAAATTATGTGCTCATTTTGACCTTTTCCTGGTAAATGGTGCGAGATGTTGGTCTATATCGTGTTTTGCTAAACTGCTTTCCAGTTTTTCCAGAAGTTTTTTTTTTTTTCCAAATAGTGAGTTCTTGTCCCAAAAGCTTGGATCTTTGAATCTAATAAATGCTAAGATCATTTGCTGCTGTGTGTTATGTAATTAATATATTCCACTGTTCTACCACTCTTTCATAACCAGTACTAAATTGTTTTGTAGACTAACATTTTGTAACATAATTTGATATGATATGGCTAGATCATTTCCATTCAATATTTTCATTGATTACCTTGATATTCTTGATTTTTTATTCTTCCAAATAAATTTTATTATGTTTTCTAGCTCTAAAAAATAATGGCAATTAATAGTTAAAGTAATTTAGACAGATGTCATTTTTACTATATTGGCTTGACTTACTCATGAGGAATTAATATTTCTCTAGTTGTTTAGCTCTCTCTTTATTTGTATGAAAAAAGTTTTTGGTAATTGTGTTCATATACTTCCTAGGCTTGTCTTGGCAGGTATACTCCAAGGTATTTAATATTGTCTGCAGTTATTTTAAATGAAATTTCTCATTCTTTCACTTTGTCCTGGACTTTGTTGATAATATATGGAAATAATGATCATTATGTGGGTTTATTTTACAGTCTGCAACTTTGCTAATGTTTCTCATTGTTACTTTTGTTTTTTTGAGTTGATTCTCTAGGGTTCACAAGTATACTTTCATATGACATGCAAAGAGTGATAGTTTTGTTTCCTCGTTGCCTATTTGTATTCTTTCAATTTATTTTTTGCTTTTTATTGCTATAGCTAGCATTTCTAATACAATATTGAATGATGGTGGTAATGGACATCATTGTCTCACCTCAGATATTATTGAGAAGCCTTCAAATTTATCCACATTACAGATAAGACTTGCTCTTGGTATTAGATAGATATTAATTAACAAATTAAGGAAAGTTCTATTTATTTCTATGCTTTCTAGTGTTTTTAGTAGGAATGGGTATTATATTTTATCAAAAGGTTTTTTCTGCATGTATTGATATATTCATATGATTTGGGTTTTTTTCAATTGATATGGTCACTTATGTTTCACGTTTTCCTAATATGAACCAGCCCTGCATTCTTGGTACAAATCCCACCTGGTCATTTTGTATGTGGTAGGTGGCTCTTAAAAATGTGTGTGTATGTATGTAAGTATGTATATGTATGTATACACACATGCACATATGTCTATATATGTATACATGTTATACTTCAATTGTTTAACTATTGCCCTACTATCCAAAAAGTTGGATTTCTTAAATTGTCCAATCTCATTTCTTAAAAGGAAACAAACAAACAGTCCCTGTAAAACTGCTTCTCTTCAATGTTTACTTATTTTGCAGGTATCTAGTTACTGGCACCTGTTCTGAACCAGAAAGCACCATGTTGGGAACTGCTGAGAGAAAGACCAAATTAAGACCATTCCTACCCACAGAGAACTTACATTTTAGTTAGGGTAATACTATGTAAAAAAATACAAAAACATATAACATCAATATAAAGCAATTGGGGGAATGTAGAAAGAAATCTAGCAACTGAAGGGCTTAGGGCTTCTTTTAGTATGTTGTATTTGAACTGATCCTCAAAGGAACCTAGGAGTCCTACATGGCAGCGATAAGGAGTAAAGACATTTCAGGAATAACGGTGGTGTGGTAAAATGGAAAGGACATGTGCAAATGGTGGCAGCAGGTAAAGTGCAAAGATCACTATATTTATAGTCTAGGGACCTGGGTTCAAATCCTGCCTCCACCACTTTTCTGGGTACCCTAAATGGGCAAGCTATTTAGCCTTCCTGTAACTAAGGTTTCTCATCTATAAGATGAGGGAATTGGATTAGATGCTATCTGAGGGAGCTTTGTGTTCTCTGTCTATGAATTTATAATCCTGTGGAAGTAGGAGATGATTAGTATAGGAGTCGTAAGAGCAATTTCCTAAGCCCTGGCACATGCTACCCAGGCTTGGATTATTTTTCTTCCTTAAAAGGTATTAAAAGTATGCTTGAGGGTTTGTGGCTTGGTTGGATTAGGGGACTGATATAATTTTCTACCCATCAGTATACAAAACAGTGCTGAGGAGCTCTAGTATCTGATGCTTGGGTAGCATACTACCATGGCCAACTCAATCAGGAGAGCTCCACTTTACCAAATCACCTCAGGAGTCTTCAATATCTATCATTTTTGAGTATCTTTCTCCTTCTATGACTAACTAAATCTTCTTTTGTTAAATGTTGAGTGATACATGAGTGTCTTATTTTGTTCTAATATCCAATTGAAAACACAAGGGGACTGGCCTTTGTCCCAGCCAGAATGAGTAACAGTAAGCCAGTTTAGCTTAAATGGGTGTAGAGAAAATCTGTAATAATTCTGGAAGAGTAAATGGATTAGTCTTTTTAAGGGTATTATGTACCAAACACAATACTTTATATTTCTATTAGTCCTGGAGGAAAGAGAAAACCCACTGGAAATTTCTAAGCAGGAGGGTGTTGCAGTCATATCTGTGCTTTAGCAACATAATTGTGGCTGCTATACCAAGAGAAGTATGGAGAAAGGAGAGAGACTACAGGAGAGACAAATTCAGGGACTTTTAGACTAGTACAGGTGAGACATGATGAAGGTCAGACCTAAAGGAGGCCAAGAGAAGGGGATAGATGTGAAAGATGCTATGAAGGTAGAATTGACTTAGTAAGTGACAACAGGATCATAGTATACTAGCCATTGGTCTAGAAGGGCCCTTGGAGGCAGTCAAGTCCAATTCCTTCACTTTACAGATGAGGAAGTGAATAGTGATAGCTTAAGTAGCATGCAAGGTAACACACGTAGTGTCACAGGCAGAAGAAGAGTTGCGGGTTACTGATGTAATCTTCTGGTCTTGGCCTGACTCAGGCCAGCTCTCCAATAGTTTGGGTTCCTTATTGGGAACAATAATGAGATACTTGTAACAGAGGTATGTTGGAGGCAGTTCTAAATGGCTTGCAGAGACCATTGTTAAATTTTCAGTCTTAATATTTATACCTCAGAAGTGGAAAATCTCTACAAATGAGGGCTTGCTGTATTGTTTTATTGAGTGTCTAGACTTAAGAAAGTATTAATAATGCACATCAAACTTAAAAGTATGTATATGTATCCTCCTTCTCCAACAGCCCCAGTTGTTAAACATTTACTAGTACACTGCATATTACTCTATAAATATTTCTTAAACTTAACAGAAGAGCAATAGAAAGCTCAAGATATGAGGGCATCAACAGATCAGAGGCCTGCTGACTATAGACTAATAATAATAACTGGCATTTATATAGTATTTTAAGGTTTATGAAGTATTTTACACCCATTATCTCATTTGAGCCTCACAACACCCGTAATCATAGATCATTCAATAGTCAATGAAAGGAGATTTATTTAGCCATAGCAGAAGAAAAATATTGAACTGAACAAAGCTCACTCTCTGAGTTACCCACTAACCCAATATCAGAGCACCCCTGGGACTCCTTGTGGCTACTTTGTACTCAGGTGATAAGGAAGTGGATTCAACATCCGGAAACTTTAGTCTCCTGAGCCAACCAAATCTTAATGATCTTGATACCTTTTAAGAAAAATCTACCCTAACTTGCACTAGGGAAAGGCTTAGGATATTATTCATACCACTGGTTGCAAACCTCTATGACTAGAAAGTTGGTTTTGCCTGAACAGAATAAGGGAAGTTTGCTTGCTGCAGCATCAGTCATACGACAAAGGGAAAAAAAAATCTTACGTGATTTGAGAAGAATACATACAAAGTAAAATAAATTTCTTTTCTACAAAACTTTCTGACCTGAAATTGAGAACCTGTTAAATCAACAAGCATATTTTTTAAAAGATTGCTCATAAGGTATCATGTAATTATGACCATAAAAATAAAATTCAGATAAATGAGGGCATCAACAAAAAGGAATTATAACATAAACAGAGGTAGAAAAGAGATTCATTCTATTTTGCACTATACTAAACTAATCGGGGAAAACCAGTATAAAATGTAGACTCGTTACTCCTAGGAGCTACTGCTAAATTCCTATGGATGAACGTGACAATGGAAGCTTTCACAAATATTCCTCTAATCAACCAAAAACAGACATTAAAAATGCTTCAAACCACTTATACTAATTGTAGTTTCTTATATTGATCCTAGATGATAATAAAATGAATTAAAGAATATGGCAGTAGCCCCCCACCAAAAAATAGAAAAAAAAAACAATATAAAACAACAATGCTGATCTTGACTATCTGGAATACAGTGAAGGATCAGGATAGGCCACATCATAAATATGAATTACTACATAATTGCTATGAAAAGTTGATGGGTACTGGGCAAATACCTCCAATGAGTCATAGAAAAAGAAAAGGACTCTACATACCAAAGTATTTACAGCCTTTTTCAAAATTATAAACAAAAAGGATGCAAACAACTTAGGAAAATGGATGAACAAACTATGGTATAGGAATATATTGGAATTTTATTTCACCATAAGAAATAATGAATATAGGGAATTCAGAGAAAATTGGAAAGACTTATATGAACTGATATAGAATGAATGAAACAAGGAGAACAAGAGAATGCAGATTGAAGCATACTGTTTTCAATTTTTTGAGTGTTTTTTTCTTTCGATATTTTTCTTCTTTCACAACATGACTAATATGGAAATATGTTTTACATGATTGCACACATATAACCTGTATCAAAATGCTTAGGGGAAGATAAGGAATGGAGAGAGAAAATTCAGAATTCGAAATTTTAAAAATGAATGTTAAAATTATTCTTTATGTATAATGGGAAAAATAAAATACTACTAAAAATAAAGTAATTAGCTTAGTAATTGGGAAATAGTAGGTGCTTCAAAATGCTTATTCCCTTCCCCCATATCTGTATCTTAATTTATCTATATGTGTTATCTATATGGCTACTCCATAGTAGAAGTATCACTACTCCCATTTTATAGACAAGGAGAGGTTGGATGACTCAATCAAAGTCAAAATGTTAGGAAGTGAAAAAGCCAGGACTCCACTCCAGGGCTTGAGACTATAGGATTTAGGCATACTTTCTGTGGTATTCCACTGCTTAGAAATCTTTGGTTAACTAAATAATATATTTTGTTATTGCTGTGTTATAGACATTCAGAGAAAGATTCATATACTTAACATATTTTAAGAGCTTAAAAGGTAAAAGAAAGCAGTTAAGAGGGATCTTTGTAGAATTTCATGGGTGAAACATTCCCTGAAGTAAGGATAATTTGAACTGCTTTCTAGCCTCTAGTAAACTTGAATTTCTCCTCAAATAGTGAACATTTTAAATCTTAAAACATCAGGTTAGCAAATTAAATCCTATGCTTTGTGTGTGATCTGGAAAATTGGTTCTTCATTTCTCATTTGGGGAGATGGATTTTTCATGTAATCTCTTTCTTGATAGGGTATAAAAAGTTCCTTTAGAGGGTCTCTTTTTCAAATCTTTGTCCTCTTCTACCACAATTGAGGACTTAAACTAGACCTAACTTCTAATTACTCAGCTGTTTCCCAAAGCAAACATGGATATTATTAATCCTTACTCTTTATTCTTTTTATTATGAAAGAATGAGGCAGCTCAACTTGTGGCTAGAGGATTAGCCTTAGAATAAGAAAGATGACTTTAATTCCTTTCTCTGATGTATACTAGCTGTGTGATTATAAGCAAGTCACTAACCACCTTTCAAAAACTGTAAGTTCCACACAAGTTTTTGATAGGCATTAGTAATGCACCGTAAAGATCATGAGACACTTCTACCTGATTGCAGCTGAAATCTCCCAGATGTGCTATCAACAGAAACATAAATCATTAAGTATGCAGAGACTTCTAGTATGTGCATTTCCAGTGTTTGTGTTTCCAGTGTTTGAGACAATGCAGCTGGAAGTTGCCACTCTAATTTGGTGGTCAGGAACTTTTACTGGTGCCAAGAAAAAATATTCTGCTTGACAATAAAATAACTTAGATACATTATATTTGCTGCTTATAATATCACTGTCCTCATTTTCTCATATAATATTTTGTATGTATTTAAGAGATAAGCATGAAAGTTCTTTCTCTCGCTATGCAAACCTGACCTTTTTACTCTGCCAGGCAATTTATTTAGCTCATTAAAAGCCAGATTCCTCTAGTTTTGGTAAAGAGTGAAATTCCCATACTCAACAGAGGCTGTGTTCCCCTCAAAACAAAAAGTGAATTAAAAAACTGAACCAATTTTGCATGTAACCAGAATCAGAGTGAGAAAAGCACCCTGCTTTTTCAAGGTGTCATCCACAATTTTGTTTTGAAAAAAATCTTGTTTTATTTTCAATATATTTTAATAGCTCTATTGAGAAAATTCTGGATTTTAGCATTTACTTTTAGATGCTTAGAATTAAATATGACTTTAGCTGAAATAAATTTAGATGAAGACATTGTTAAGGGACTTAGAGGAAACCAAGAAGAATATGTTCCTTTGTTCCTTCGAAGTGGTATGCTATTAATTTGTTCTTTGAAAAAGCTGATATGTTTTTTAATCCTTTTAAATGACTTCAATAATTTAAATGCCCCTTTTAATCCTCTCAGTATAACTTCTAAAAGCAGATTGTTATTCTTTCAATTTTTTGCTACTATTAACCTAAATTAATTTCCCCGTAACTACTAGTTATTTTTTTTTCATTTTCCTCTGTCAAGACAAATAAACATTCCCTCCTTTCTGGTTGCCTCTCTCGACAAGTTGTAGTCTCAAGAAGAGCTTAGGGCAATGGTGTCAAACTAAAAGGGAAAAGAAGACAAGAGGACCACTAATCCCAAATACTGGGATTCCTTAGGGCTTAGAAAACCATAGTTTATATATTTCTTCTTCTTTTTTAATATCAACATATTAAAATAAAATTGGTAATACATTTTAATCTGGGTCAGGCCTCACTCAGAGGAGTTGTGGGTAATAGAACATTAGATACAGAATCACTAATTTGGATTTGCTTCTCAGTTCTGTGACTACCTGTGTGGTCTTTGGCAAGTTATTGTCTTTCTTTGACCTCATTTTACTTATGTATAGCTAGCTGTCAACCTTGACTTCTTTCTATTTCTCATCACTCATATACAATCTCTTGCTAAGGTCTGTTTTCACCTTTGCAGCACCTCTTGAATAGGGCCCCTTCTCTACTCTGATACTGCTATCACCCTGGCATAGGTCCTTATCATCTCATGCTTGGACTATTGCCATGGACTGCTGGTGGATATACTTTCCTTAAGTTTTTCCTCATTTTAATCTATCCTCCAGCCATCAAAGTGATTTTCCTAAACTTCAGGTTTGATCATATCACCCTGCCCCTCTCTCCCCATCCCAGTAAACTCCAGTGACTCCCTATTGACTCCAGGATTAATTACAAAATCCTCTGTTTGGTATTCAAAGCCCTAACTTAGCCCCACACCTTTCAGGTCTCTCCAGATATTCATTTATCTGGTGACATTGGCCTCCTTGCTCTTCCACAAACAAGATATTCTATCTCTTGGTTTAACATTTTCAATGGCTGTCTCCTATAACTGGAATGCTCTTCCTTCTTATCTCTGCCTACTCACTTCTCTAGCTTCCTTCAAGTACTGAAGCAATGCAAGGACACTCTCAAAGTCTCTCTTAAGAACTTTGGAATTGATAGTGTAACATGGGAGACACTGGCACAGGACCAATCAGCATGGCATTCCCACAGTAGAGAAGGTGCTGTGCTGTAAGAGAAAAGCAGAATTGAAACAGCTCAAAGGAAATACGGGATGTGCAAATTTGGAGAATCCACCCCAAATCTTCACTTAGGCTATCTGTGTCTCCCCTGCAACAGATCATTCCAAGCTGATATTGGTCTGATCAGCCACAATCAGACAAGTGAAACTCGATTCTAGCATAGTGATGTCATTTTGGTGCTCTTCGAGAATGAAGGCCAACAACCAACTAACTTATGTATAAAAATGACAGAGTTGGAATAGATAACCTCTAAGGTTATCTCTTGTCCTAAGTCCTCTGACCCTCTAAATTCCCTCGTATATGTGAAAAGCAATTGAGGTAGCTGTGTAGGGTAATTTCAAATGCATTGGCCATCTGGATAAAGTCTTTCTCCTTTCCAATATAATCTTGGTTCTTTGCCTTATTCCTTCATCTTCCTAACAACTTTCATTCAAAACTCTCAGCACTCTCAGCACTCCCAGCATATTTCTTTACTAAATTTCCCAAGGAGCCTCTTCAATAAGGACTTCCAGGGCACTGTAAATTTGCCCAACTATTTATAAGCTGTGGCCAAAAGCCATATTACTCTCTTCATGATTTTGCAATGAATTTTGTGCCAGGTGTGCATACATCATGTCAGCCCAGCAAAGAATTGGTTTTGTTTGCATGGAAGACACATGCTGATGCCTTGGTACCAAGATACCATTACCTAGTTGTATGTAGGATTGTCATTTAGAATGTAGCTAATGTGAATATTTAAATTATTTACAAGTTACCCAAGTATAGCATTAACTTCCTTCTTGCTGTCTTTTGAACACTATTTGTTACCTTGTCCACAAAATGATATACAGAGGCAACAATGGAGGATAAATTCCTAATCAAATCTTTTTTGCTATTTCTGAATTACTCTGGTATTGCATGGGATGAAATACAAGGTTAAAATTATTGGGATGGATGAGATTTATGGATGATTTCTGTGTTCCATTTATTTACTCATAACATTCCTGGCATCTACTAATATAGATGATTCAATATGGAGAGAGTATAAAAGGTAAGAAAAAAGAAACTAAGGCTTGAAAAGCAAAATAGAAGAGATAAAAAGAAGAAAAAACACAGAAAACTTTGAAGTAAAACTTAAATTTGAAGGTAGTCAGTAGGTGGCATGTAGACCTGTATTTTCTTTTCTTAATTTATTTTTTATTTTTATTTTACAACACTCAGTTCCACAAATTCTTGAGTTCCAAATTTTTTCTCCCTACCTCTCCTCCCCTGTCCTTCTCCCAAGATGGCATGTAATCTGACATAGATTCTACATATACCTGCACATGGAATTTATTTACATAATAGTCCGGTTGTAAAGAAGAATTATAACCAATGGAATGAATCATGAGAAAGAAAAAATGAAACCAAAAAAGAAAGAAAAAAAGAGCAAAGAGCAAAGAGCCTCAATCTGCATGCAGATTCTGTAATTCTTTCACTGGATGTGCCTAGCTTTTTCCATCATGCATCTTTTGGAGATGTCTTTGAACCTTGCATTGGTGAGAAGAGCCAAGACCTGCAATTTCTTAAAAGACACAGGATATAAAAATATAGAATCTAGAAGCATTTTTTCTAAAGGTTAAAAATAAGGCCCTGAATTTGGTGTCTTTCACCAGAAATGTATATGTTAACAGAGGACTGGCCAATGATAGCACAGTACTATAAATATGCTCAAAGATATCATTCTGGAGGGGCAGAGCCAAGATGGCAGCTAGAAAGCAGGTTCTCACTTAAGCTCTCCCCTAAAACCCTCCAAACTCCTGTAAAAATGGCTCTGAACAAATTCTAGAGCTGCAGAACCCACAAAATAGCAGAGGGAAGCAGGTCTCCAGCCCAGGAAAGCCTGGATGATCTCCGGGAAGGGTTATACCGCATGGTGCTGAGAGTGGAGGGCAGCCCAGCATGGGCCATGCCAGGACAGACCAGACCCAGAATCAGCCAGCTGGAACAGGCCTTGGGGCCTTAAAACAGTGAGCTGTGGCAGTTACCAGACTTCTCAACCCACAAACACCAAAGAGGAAGGAGCAAGTGAGTGGGAAAACTGCTAAATTGGAGTGAGGGCAGTCTGGCCCCCACCCTGGGGGTGGCGGAGGTGGCACAGCAGTCATAGTGGCAGCAGAAGCAGGATGCTCCAGCAACTGCTTCCAGAGCTCCAGCGTCAGCTGCTTCTGGAGTCCCTGCCTCACTTGGTGGGAGGAATATAGCAGCAGATCAGAGAGGAAGTGCAAGGAGTGCTTTGCTGGCACAAAGGCAGCCTTGCCCTGCTTGGATCTGGTTCGCAGTCCTGGTTGGCAGCTCTTGGGAGAGGAGAAGCACTGCTATGGCAGAGCTTGCTTAGCAGAAGTAGCTCTGAAAACAGCAACGTAGCCCCTAAGGCTGGGGACAAAGTACTCTCTACTCTACAAGCAGTCATACTCTGACAAAAAGCTCAAAGGTCAATTAGTTAGCTGGTAACATGATGAGGTGGCAAAAAAAGGAAGCAAACTCAGAATTGGACTGAAACTATAGAATCTTTTTTGATGACAAAGAAGACCAGAACATACAGCCAGAAGAAGTCAATAAAATCAAAGAACCTACATCAAAAGCCTCCAAGAAAAACATGGACTGGTCTCAGGTCATGGAAGAGCTCAAAAAGGATTTGGAAAAGCAAGTTAGAGAAGTAGAGGAAAAATTGGGAAGAGAAATGAGAAGGATACGATAAAACCATGAGAAACAAGTCAATGACTTGCTAAAGGAGACCCAAAAATACTGAAGAAAAAACACCTTAAAAAATAGACTAACCCAAATGGCAAAAGAGCTCCAAAAAGCCAATGAGGAGAAAAATGTCTTAAAAGGCAGAATTAGCCAAATGGAAAAGGATGTCCAAAAGACCACTGAAGAAAATACCACCTTAAAATTAGATTGGAGCAAGTGGAAGTTAGTAAATTTATGAGAAATCAAGATGTTATAAAACAGAACCAAAGGAATGAAAAAATGGAAGACAATGTGAAATATCTCATTGGAAAAATCACTGACCTGGAGAAGAGATAATTTAAAAATTATTGGACTACCTGAAAGTCATGATCAAAAAAAGAGCCTAGACATCATCTTTCAAGAAATTATCAAGGAAAACTGCCCTGATATTCTAGAACCAGAGGGTAAAATAGAAATTGAAAGAATCCACCAATCACCTCTTGAGAAAGATCCCAAACAGAAAACCCCTAGGAATATTTTAGCCAAATTCCAGAGTTCCCAGATTAAGGAGAAAATACTGCAAATAGCCAGAAAGAAACAATTTGAGCATTGTGGAAATACAATCAGGATAACACAAGATCTAGCAGCTTCTACATTAAGGGACTGAAGGGCTTGGAATATGATATTCCAGAGGTCAAAGGAGCTGGGATTAAAACCAAGAATCATCTACCCAGCCAAACTGAGTATAATGCCCCAAGGAAAAATATGGATGTTCAATAAAATAGCAGACTTTCAAGCTTTCTCGATGAAAAGACCAGAGCTGAATAGAAAATCTGATTTTCAAATACGAAAATCAAGAGAAGCATGAAAAGGTAAACAAGAAGGAGAAATCATAAGGGACTTACTAAAGTTGAACTGTTTTGTTTATATTTCTACAAGGAAAGATGATGTTTGTAATTCATGAGACTTTTCTCAATATTAGGGTAGCTGAAGTGAATATACATATATATGTATATACATATATATGTGTGTATGTATATATATATATATATACACATACACACACACACACACACACACACATATATATATATATATATATATATATAGACAGAGGGCACAGGGTGAATTGAATATGAAGGGATGATATCTAAAAAATAAAATAAAATTAAGAGGTGAGAGAGGAATATATTAAGAGAGGGAGAAAGGGAGAGATAGAAGGGAGTAAATTCTCTCACATAAAAGTGGCAAGAAAAAGCTGTTCTGTTGGAAGGGAAGAGGGGGGAGGTGAGCGGGAACCAGTGAATCTTGCTCTCATCGGATTTGACTTGCGGAGGGAATAACATAAACACTCAATTGGGTATCTTACCCCACAGGAAAGCAGGGGGTAGGGGATGAGAAAGGGGGGATGATAGAAGGGAGGGCAGATAGGGGGAGGAGGCAATCAAAAGCAAACACTTTTGAAAAGGGACAGGGTCAAGGGAGAAAATTGAATAAAGGGGGACAGAATAGGATGGAGGGAAATATAGTTAGTCTTTCACAATATGATTATTGTGGAAGTGTTTTGCATATAGATACACATGTGGACTATGTTGAATTGGTTGCCTTCTTAGGGAGGGTGGTTGTGGAGGGAAGAGGAGAGAGAATTTGTAATTCAAAGTTTTAAAAGAAGATGCTCAAAAAAAGTTGTTTTTGCATGCAACTGGGAAATAAGATATACAGGCAATGGGGTATAGAAATCTATCTTCCCCTACAGGAAAGTAAGGGGAAAGGGGATTGGGGAGGGGCACGAGTGGGATGACAGAAAGGAGGGCTCACTGGGGAACAGAGCAATCAGAATATATGCCATATTGCAGTGGGAGTGAGGGTAGAAATGGGGAGAAAATTTGTAACTCAAAATCTTGTGGAAATCAATGTTGAAAACTAAAATATTAAATAATAATAAAATATGATGATGGAAGTAAAAAAAAAAAGAAACACATAAAAAAGACATAATTCTGCTTCTGTAAATATGTGATGATGTGGAATAGAGCATCCCAGTTATCCAGTTCAGAGCCTGAGAAGACCATTCTGTGACTGTTTCCTGTTTCCAGTTTTTCAGAACTAACTTTCCTCAAAAAAGTCAAGCAGAATAAAAATTGTTGTGATCAACTTGGTCAGTAAGATATCATAGCCCTTCCCCACCTGGAAGTGATATTGCCTAGAATATATGGCACTCATGCTGCTTCTGTCCATATTATGTCTATTCATTCTTGCTTTTAGGTGACGGAAGCCTGGATGTAGAACAAGTTTATGGATTTCAGAAGGGACAGAAAAGCCAGCAGAGTTTGCCAGCAGCCATGAAGAACAACATATTTGACCTAGACCAGCAATGGATTTAACTTGACAGCAAAGACACAAACTTTTGCAAATAAAGGGACAGGTTGGCTTTTGGCTACATATTTTCCACCTGAAAGTGAATTATATAGAAAGGGAAGGTAATTTTGTAGCAGTCACTTTAAGTTTAAACTAACTTTGCCAAGGGACCAAGGTGAAAAAGGGGAGATTATATCTCTGGTGGAGGGATGTGTTTGTTTTTCTATTCTATCTATATCTTCTCAGTAAATATTTATTTGCAAAGGCTAATTGATATTAATTGCTTATGGAAGAAATATCAATCAATAAATATTTACTAAGTGCTACCATGTGCCAGGCACTATTCTAAGCACTGGGAATATAAAAAGAGGCAAAAGACCATCTCTGCCCTCAAGAAGGTTACAGTTTCATGGAGGAGGCAACATGCAAACAAATACATACAAAGTAAATGATATACAGCTTGTTTTATATACGAGCTATATACAAGACAAAGGAAATAATGAAGACAGGAAAAGCATCGAAATTAAGAAGGGTTCAGGAAGGCTTCCTATAGAAGGTGGGACTCCAGCTGGGACCTTAAAGGAAGCCATGGAGATCAGTAGTCAGAGCAGGGGAAGAGCCTGATATTGAAGCAGTAAACACAGTTGCCCCTAAAATCATGATCAGGGTTGAGCTAATTGCCCTGCCAGCATGTACGTAATAGGGAGGAGTATTTTTTGAGCCTCACTACAAACAAATATGGATCACTGCTCCATTTCTTTTTGTCTAACAGATATACTGGCTAAATTGCTTTGCTGTTTATAGCAGTTCTTTTGCCATGATCCATAATCATGTGATTAGGCTGTCATTAGTGTTCATATGAATCCTTTTACCTTAAAAGAGAAATTCAATAGAGTCTAGAAAGAGGAAGTGAGCCACAGCACTTCATTATAGCTATAACAATTTTATCAGACAAATTCAATGATTTTTTTTTTGGAGGGAGAAGGAAGAAAAGGCCATGCCTAGAATATCTTTCAAATTAGAATATGTTAATTTTAGCAGATTATATAAGTGTGTCTATATGGCAAGGAAGCAATACACCTATGCATCAGGGAAACAGAAAAAAAAATTCTGACCAATTATAAGGTACTCTGCAGATCAGGTTTTTAAACTGCTTGAACGTCACGGCAGTCTGCAGAAGGATGAGGAGATCATAGAGGAGGTATCCAGAAAGAACCGAAGTACCAAAACATTATGAGTCAGTTACTGTATTTTGCCACATAAACATCATACCCTGTTTTTTTCCATTCCAAAAATTGGCTTATAGCCTTTTATCATGTATTCATTGGATGGTATAATTCTGTACCTCACACTGCTTAAAAGGTAAACAGAGCAGCAACCAGTGGCATATGGATACACATTTAGCTCTCACATTGCAAGCTGGAAACCTAGAATTCTCAGCAAATGTGCATTGTCAATATTTAATCTTAATGTATATTTTTGAGTACTCTGTGCATCCTAATCTTGCACCAAAGACAGTTTAGTAATAAATGATTTTTAAGTAATATAGGCATGGTTTTTTTTAAAGCTTCACATAATGATCACACCCCACTCTGGGGCAAAAAAAAAAAATGGCATAGATCTGAGACAATAATGTGGTAAAATTTGGTAATTACTCATATACCTGCAAGTGTATAGTTCCCTTTTTCTGAGTTTCCATAGGCAAGTATGAACGATTTCACAGATAAGTGGTAGGATGTTTATCCTTTCTGAGAACACCAGACTTCTGAGTCTGTGCTCTTATCTAACTGTTGTTGCTGGGTAGAATCATAGGGATCAAGTGAGAGAACCTTAAGAGCAGTCAATTAGCAGGTGGCTTTGTGATTAGAAAGGTTGCTAACCTTGCATATCTAGATTAGATGAAGATTGCTAAACCGACTATGATCAGCCCAGCCTTGTATTCCTTGCCTAAGAGTAGCTGACAAACCAGTGTTGGCTTCATACAAACTTCCTGGTATACAGTCACCTTAATCAGAGGTCAAAAATGGAATCATTTTCTCAACTAGGAGCAATTCTCACAAGAAAACTCATGGACCTCTTTTCAGAGCAGTGTTTTTAAATGTAAAAAATAGACTATATCTCGCTACAAAAGAAATAAATTGCATTGAGACACAGTGATCACCTTGAAATAATTTAGATCAACACAAAGGTAAGTTACGTGACTGTATTTTTTCTCTTTCATCCTTGTTGTATTGCTGGTAGGTAGAGGCTATATGATACCATGTATCTATATGATCTAGAATCCACATTATCTAGAATCAGAAAATATAGATTGAGTATTAGATTTATAACTTTCTAGCTTTGTGACTGTAGACAGATGACATAAATGATGTTTGCCTCAATTTCTTGATCTACAAATTAAATTCTGGGAATACCTTCATCATAGGACTTTTGTAAGGGAAGTGATTTATAAGCTTTAAATTTTTAAATGCATGTGATTTGTCATTGTTGTTATCATCATTAGACTTAATTTGAGGAAAAAAAAACCTTTCATGCCTATGTCTTATTTAGTCAGGGGTAATCCAGGGTCAAGGATAGACTATCTGGACAGCAGTTAAAGAGATTCCATCTCCTTTTTCTGCCTTCTGCAGCTAAGTGATGGGTTTGTTGTTATTCAGTCCTTTCAGTCATGACCCTTTATGACCCCATTTGAAGTTTTCTTAGCAAAGACATTGGAGTGTCTGCCATTTCCTTCTCCAGATCATTTTACAGATGAGGAAACTGAGGCAAATAGGGTTAAGTGACTTACCCAGGGTCACAGAGCTTAGCAAGTGTCTGAGGTCATATTTGACCTCAGGTCTTCCTGACTCCAAACCTAGTGTTCTATCAACTGCAGCACCTAGCTGCCCTGTGCCACCTAGCTGCTCCTAGTGAAGGGTACCTAAATCCAAAGCAATCCAAAAGGACAAATTATGCTTCTCTTATATCACACTCCCCAAGACAATTTAAAGATATAACTAATAGTATCATCAACTTTCACTGACTTAAGTTATAAAAATAGTGAACTAATTATCTAATCTGAAAAAAAGCAAGGGATGGGGGCAGGGGAGAGTGGGTTTCTATCCTTAATTACTTGATAGTTAATGGAAAACTATCTGCATTTATGCAGGGTCACTCCTTCATGAATACATTTCTCCATGTTCAATGTGGTCCTCAATGTAATGGCACTCATTAGTGAATGTACAAACATTTCTGTGAATACATTAGAGAGTTTAAGAATAATTAGTCTTTGTTTATAATTAGAAAATGCCAGTGGAGATGTGTTTTATTTCAGAGACTTAACTGAATCCATTTTGTTTTCCATTCCTACAAAATTAATCACTTAATATGTGAAATTGTCAAGCTTCCATATAAAAGGGTAAATGTTTTTAGTTCATGTATATTCTTGTCCTCTCAAAATCATTTTTTTTATTTGTGTTGTGGCAATAGGTGGTTGTTTTGCTATTTTTACATTAACTCAATAGCAATCTTTCCTTCTACATCGATCATAATGTCTATAGTTTAATCTTGAAAACTATCTAAAATTTTTGTTTTTGAACAGTCATTAAACTGGGATCAGGAAAATTAGTGTTTGTTCAGTAACTAAGGGCATGGCCACATATATTCTTTTAGTAAAAGCTGTGCTATCTGGAAACTATTGTTGAATATCTCGAATTTTTAAAAGCAATTCCTAGAAACCCAGTAGCTTCTGAATAATGTATATATTTTTTTCAAATTAGGAAAAGAAATATTTGATTTTCTAGCTAAACCTAAAATATCAAGCACTGATTTTTCCCAACAGAGTCTAAATTCCTTCTAAACACAGGTCAAGGTACTGGCAAAACCTGGCTTTTTTTTTCTTTCTATTTTCTCTATTGCTTTCTGCAAAACAACACAGTTTAGCAATGAAAAATCCCTCTTCTCCTTTAGTTTAAAGCTCTTATGTTATTTTACTATTAGGGATTTGTGTGTGTGTATGTGTATGTATGTGTATTTATGTATTGATAGTGAAAGAAGAAAAAACAGACTAGATACCACCTTACTAACTCTGTGACCTTAATTTTATCTCTCTGGGCCTCAGGGATCCCCATCAAGAAAGTTTGGCTAGATGATCTCTATGACTCACACTTTCCAGCTCAAAATTCTATGATTCTACAATTGCCACTGTATAAACTTATACATTTCAAATACTATGAGTTTCTTGTATATGTGATATGTCTATTAAACTTCAATTGATTACATTTTGACATTGGTTTGGATCCTGAATGTGTAGTACTGCATATCTTTACACAAGTCTTAACTTGTTAATTCTACATTGACTGGTCCTGTGAGTTTGTTGGCATAGGGAACCAGCAGTAGATAAACTCTCTCTGCAAGGCATAGTAACACTTGCTTTGCAATTTGTTGCCTGGAGAAAGGGAAAGGTTACAAAAATTGAAGAGGGTCACACAGTCATTATGTGTCAGAGGTGGAATCTAAACCCAGGTCTTACTGATTTCCTATCAACTATACAGGGTGGGGAACCTGTGGCCTTAAGGCCACATGTGGCCTTCTAGGTCCTTGGGTGTGGCCTTCTACATCCTCAGGTATAGCCTTTTGACTGAGTCAAAGTTTTACAGAACAAGTCCTTTTATTAAGGGGATTTGTTCTGTGAAGTTTGGATTCAGTCAAAGGGCTGCACTTGAGGACCTAGGTGGCCACATGGGGCCGGGAGGCCACAGGTTTCCCACCCCTGAGCACCATACCACCTCTATTTTCTCAACATCTTCCCCTCCCCAACTAAACTGAACCATTTTTTATTTATAAATTTATTATCTTTTCTCAATTTCACCCAGAAACCTCTTCCTTGGAAGAAATGGTAAGAGCATTAGATTTGGAATCAGAAGAAGGGCTGTAGTTTAAATCTTGATTTTGGTATTTCCCACTTCTGTTACGCCTGGGGCAAGATATTTTGCCTCTCAGGGGTTCAGTTTCCTCATATATAAAATAAGGTGGTTGGACTAAGTGATTTTTATGTCTCCCTCCATTTTAAACATTCCATAATCTTTTGCTACTGTGGAAAATTAGATTGCCCTTGATTTAATGCTACCTAATTCTATTTATGTTAACATTGTTGTACGGAACAACAAAAACAACAAAAAAGGAGATTTCTACCACCACATGCAGTTGGTAGTTCTTAATTTAAGTTATACCTTCTTGAGCAAAGACACCAGGCTCAGAATGAAAGATGTGAGGAGCTTATATTACAGAGGGATGGAGCAAAGTTCAGAGATTATAAGGGTAAATGTGCTTGTGCGGCTGACAAATCCAAGATTGGCTATCACAATGAAGGATGCAACCTGACTTTCCACCTTTAGATAGGTTAAACATATACCTCTTTGGAATCAATTGAAGGTTTCTACCTTGGGAACCATAGAGTCTAATTGTCTTCTATAATTCGATTAGCATTGTGAGCTATGTGAAGAGATAATGGTCTTTTGCTTGTTACCTGTTCTACTTTGGATTGCCCTGTAAGGGAAAAGGATACCTTTTGTTCACAAAACATATCTACTATGTACATTTTAGCTAAAGCTTTTTATATTTTTTAGTGTTATCTCTCTTCTTCCCTTACTTTAAACGCAGAGGCAGAACTCTCATCTTTCATATTTTAAAGTGGCTTATATATTGTAATACGTTATTATTATAAATAATATTTCAGCACATTGTCATCATATTGATATTGTAGGTCCTCGTTTCCATTTATCTTCATCCTTTCAAATATGGGGCATACTCAAGTAGTTATAAGTGTATAACAATAACCTCTCTGCAAAAATACACAATATAAGTTTTAAATCATATTTTTAAAGGCAAAACATAAGTACAAAATGAGAAAAGCATTGAATTTTCTCCCAGTTCATTCTGAAACCAGATTTTAAAAAACCGTCAAGTAGAATAAAATATTATATCAGTTTAGTAAGTCCATATGAGGATTTTCAGATGCATAAACAAACCAAATACAAAACCTTAAATGCATCGAGGTATTCACACTTATAGAATATTTCCGAGGCTGCCTCAGGCTTAGGATGCTTATAAGCTTTTTTAAACAAAACAACACTTAGTCACCTTAATAACTGGATGAGAGACATCTACAGAAAACCCAGGTGTATCACAGAAGGGTAAGAATGATTCATTAGGTGGCATTCTTCCCAGTAACTACTCACTGAATCAGCATCCCTAAACAGTATTAGCAGATAACTTTTACTAGAGGTCTCATCTTTTTTACAAGGCTTGTAAAATAATGAGTTCATAAACAAACCACAAGAGCAGAGCTGGATTAACTCTAACACTCTGACCAAATGCTATATGCTAAGCAAACATATAATTCAATAACAGTAAGTTTCATTGTCAAAAACTTTAGATATACATTCTAAACATACATAAAATAATGAGTGTACTAAGATGCCCCTCCTTCTGTTTTATTTTTACTGATGACACCAAATCACTCTGTCTCTAAATTTCAAAGATATCATTATCTTTGACTCTTCTCTCTCCTTTATTCCCATTATTGGACAGGCAGCCAAGACTTATGTACATCTCTTGCATTTTCTCCTTTCCACTCCCACTACCATAACTAGTTTATCTTCCCTGGGTTATTAATATTGGCTCTTAATTGGTCACCTCACTAATAGTCTCATCTTAATCTGATTAATTACAAGTATTAGAGCTAGAAGGGATTTCAAGTCACCTATACTAATCCTTTCATTTTATAGACAAGAAAACTAAGGCCTAGAGAGAGGAAGTGCCTAGCCTCGTGCTACAAAGCACAAATCTAGAAATCCACAAAGCACAGGTATTGTCACTCCAAATCCAATGTTATTTTCATTGTTCAATCTTTCGTAGATGAATAACTCAATTAAAACCTTATTCTGAATCCTGATCCTTCAATGACAACATAATCTAGAAAATAAAGTAGATATTATCTGACCTATGATCTGATACCCTTCACGATCCAGATCAGATCAGCCCACACAGTTTCATCTTACTCATATTACATTCCAGCCAAAAACGATTATTCATCAATCCCCAATCTTGTATTGGGATTATGGGGAACTAATGACATGTTAGGACCTACAGCAGCATAGATCCCTACAAACACCCTAGAAAATCACTAAAACTTAGCCGGGAATGTATAATAATAAAGATAACCAAAGATAGACAGCTAAGAGCTCCGCCACACAGTCTAGCACTGTGCAAAATGGACTAGAAAAGTCCAGGAGAAGTTTTGAGGAAATGTATAATAATGAGGAATGTATAATAATAAAGAAAACCAAAGATAGACATCTAAGAGCTCCTCCACACAGTCTAGCACTGAACAAAATGGACTAGAAAAGTCCAGGAGAAGTTCTGAGGAAATGTATAATAATGAGGAATGTATAATAATAAAGAAAACCAAAGATAGACATCTAAGAGCTCTACACACAGTCTAGCACTGTATGAAATGGACTAGAAAGGTCCAGGAGAAGTTTTGAGGAAATGTATAATAATGAGGAATGTATAATAATAAAGAAAACCAAAGATAGACATCTAAGAGCTCCTCCACACAGTCTAGAACTGTACGAAATGGACTAGAAAAGTCCAGGAGAAGTTTTGAGGAAATGTATAATAATGAGGAATGTATAATAATAAAGAAAACCAAAGATAGACATCTAAGAGCTCTACACACAGTCTAGCACTGTACGAAATGGACTAGAAAAGTCCAGGAGAAGTTTTGAGGAAATGTATAATAATGAGGAATGTATAATAATAAAGATAACCAAAGATAGACATCTAAGAGCTCCTCCACACAGTCTAGCACTGTGCAAAATGGACTAGAAAAGTCCAGGAGAAGTTTTGAGGAAATGTATAATAATGAGGAATGTATAATAATAAAGATAACCAAAGATAGACAGCTAAGAGCTCCTCCACACAGTCTAGCACTGTGCGAAATGGACTAGAAAAGTCCAGGAGAAGTTTTGAGGAAAAGCTCTGAGGATTTCCTGACCAGGGAAGCAGGAGCCAAGACACAAGGTCAGAGCATGAAACAAAGTGAGACAAACCCTCAGGTAGTTTAGCTCATAGGCTTCCCAGAATCTAGGCACAGCAAGTTAATGTCCAGAATAGTAATTGGGCAACTGAATCCCAGCCACCCCAACTCCCAGGGATCTCAGTGCCTGGGCCCATATAGTGCAATATCCACACCACCTATAGTTTAGTCAACCCTTCTCATAGCCACAGCAGAAGGAAGAGTAAGGGTACAATCTGGAAAACAAAATAGCCATGGTATCACAAAAGGCTTGCTAGCAGCACAATCAAAAACCTATATGTAGGTCTTATCAGGCTCAAAGAAAGTGACAGAGCTGGCTCCATTTTCTAAACGGTCAAGGAAGGAGAGCAAGAAACAGCTAAGGTGAACCACGAGTGAAGAAGGAAACTAGAGGAACGAGGGAGGAAAAGAAGTGGAAAGGGAGGAAACATAATATGGCAGCTATGTGGTGTAGTAGATAGAATTTTAGGTTAAGAGTTAGGCAGACATGATTTTGAGTATTGCTCCAGATGTTTAATAGTTGTATGACCCTGAGCAAGTCATTAACCTTTATCTTCTTCAGGTTCCTCATTTGTAAAATGGAAATAATAACAGCATCTACTTCATAAGGACGTTGTGAGAATCATAAGAGATAATATATGTAAAATCCTTTCCAAACCTTAAATTGCTATTAATGCAAACAATTATTATATTCATTATTAATAATGTCTGGTTACATCAAATGAAGACAGAAACATGGAGGAAGAAACGAGGTGAGGCATCTTACATCACTAAATTTCTTCTGAGCTGGACAAATGAAGATTGAGCATACACATAAACACACACATAACACATAAAGAATATAGTTCACAAATACATTAATCTCATTACAAATACATTAAACTTGAAGAGGATATATGAGGAGAGAGTAGCCTTTAAAAGAAAGGCAGAATGCCTGAGGGAATAGCCCTATGCAAAACAAACTCCAATAAGGGAGAAAGTTTAAAAGGAAAGTGTTAAAACATGTAATGATTATCAAGTAAAAATAAGAGAATAAGAGAAACATAATGGAAACAAACAATTTCCACTACAGCCTGCTAATGTTAAGTAGACTCCTCTTTTACTTCCTTCCTTATAAAAAGTGGGGTGGACAAAGAGAGGAAAAAGTGAAAGAGGACAAGATGTTTGGAAATAAAAATCAGTGATTGAAATTATGAATGTAAATGAGATGAATTCACCCATATAAGGAAAAAGAACATAAGAAAGGTTAAGAAAGGAAACCTAATTTGATAATATTCTCTTCTATCTTTGTACTCCACTCCCCCCCCCAAAATAACAAATTCTTCTCCATTTCTATTCATTAAAATCCTTCTGTCTTTCAAGCTCAAGCTTGTCACTGCCTCAACTAGGTCATCTCTCATTAACCCCTCTTATCCCCAAATAAAAGCTATATTTACATCCTAGAAGTATTTTGACTGAATCTCTTTGTTGTACTGATTGTTTTCTACTTTGTACACTAATTTCATTTGTAGATGCCCTGACCATCCTTACTAAGGATAAGATCACTGAAGTCAGAGACTATGTCATTTAAAATCCATATATTTTCTCCTTCAACAATCATTTTGCCTTTCACATAGTAGATATTCAATGATTTTTTTTACACTTCAAGTGATTTAGTCATTTAATGCTCAAAAGAAAACACTTATTCATCAAGACAAATGGGACTTTTTTTACCTTATCAAGTATAAATGGAGAAAAAGATGATCATTAATTTCTAGGGTCAGAAGGAACATCAAAAATTAAGTGTAAGGCCTTTATTTTAAGGTCAGCCTGATCTAGAAGATGATCTGGCATTCTTATTGAGCATACTTTGTCTGGATCATAATGTACATGTAATAGAGGAGCTTGTAGGCTGATATTGGTGTATTTGGCTGATCCAATTTCCTATGTAAAAGGGGTTGGATATTTTCTTTTGGAAAAGGCAAGATGATGTGAAATGGAAGTACCTTGGAGATATTTGAAGAAGGCATAGACATTCTATAACTGGTTATTATTTGTTATCCAAATGAGGAAGAGGACACTCTTTGACTGGCTGCAGACCTGGAACTGGGACACTTTCAAAAAGATACTAGATTCTTGGTTTAGGATCTTTCTGGCCTTATTAGACTTGTGCAAGGAAGAGCTGCCGAGTGTCTTTGGGTGGGGGATTTGAGTACTCTCACCCAGAGTCAGCACGAAGATGAGAGAATCTGACCTTGCAATAGCTTTCTGTCTAGAATCAAACTAGAGTTGGCTATGATCTTGTGGGCTTCAAATGGTCAAGAGAGCAAATGATAAGTAGGTATGGGAGAACAGTCCACAACAAGCATAACAGCCAGCCAATGCAGCATTGATGCTCCAAGGACTGATCTTTGATATCCAAGCCAGTGGTAGCTAAGATATGGAATCAGCCATAAGTTATGTCACATTTGAATCTGCATTTAATGCAACTGATGTTATATAGAAACAGAGTTAAATGAGCCCATTCTTCCTAGGGATCAAGTTGGCAAAAGGGAGATCATGTCTGCCAGCTGATCAGAGGAAATATTTTTAACTATGTTCTTCCCACATATCTGAAGTAAAAGTGAATCATAAAAGGTAATAATTGTTGGTTAAATTGTACTAGAGCACTATTGACTGGAGGCTAATAGAGGAACCTAACAAAATGGGGGCTAGAGCCAATGGTATTAGAGAAAGACACACTCAATTCTTTAGGAGTACCCTCTAGAACCCTGAGAAGGAAAAAAAGTCAGCTCCAGAAGTGTGAATCTAAAGCCATTGAATCTACACACTGAAGAGGGTGATAGAAAATAAAGCTAGAAAGGCAGAATCAATCCACACTCTGGAGGTCAAAGAAGTGTGTTTATTTGATAGACTATAGGAATCAGGTGAAGATTTCTGACTAGAAGAATCACATAGAATCAAAAAAGTTGAAAGCAAGAAGACACCTCTGTGCCTATCTAGTCTAACTCATATACAAAAGGAATCCCAGTCCCTTGTGTTCCACCCACTCTTCTCTTCTCAAATCTAAACATGCCCCTCTCCAATGGATTTTTATATGCCATGGAATCAAGAATATGGATTACAATATGGATTGTCCTCTATTTGACATGCTTCCACTTATCAAAGTTCTTCTCAATCCTTGGTGTCCAAAACTAAATGCAATATTTTAGATGAGGGCTGAGGAGGGCTGAGCACAATGGTACTATTTATTACCTTTCTATTCCTGAAAGTTATGCTCCTCTTAATGCAGTCATAGACTACATTAGTTTTGTTTGATTATCCACCACATCACATTATTTACTCACATTTAAGACTGAAGTCCACTAAAACAACCAAATGACATTCAGAACTTCTTTCTCCTCCAGGTCCCCATATGATACTTGTTAAGTTTTGTTTGTTTGTTTTTGTCAAATGCAAAATTACATTTTGAATTTCATTGAAATTTTATGAATTTGGAATTTGAGTTTCATCTTATCAGATTCAGCCCAGAGCTCTAGCCTTTTTAAGATCCTTTTGAATTTTGTGTGCTCATTCTGTCATCCTGTGTGCTCCCTATTGAACCCATTTTTCTGTCAATTGCAAATTTGATAAGTACTTCAAAACTTGATAAGCATATAAGCCATATCTTTGCAAATCACTGATAAAAACATTTTAAATGATGCACAGCCAATTCCTGCCACCTTGACCTTGAACCATTTATTCTTTGATTCAAGTCATTCAAACAATTCTGAATCAATTTTTGGTTTTTTTTTATATTGTTGTGTTGGTAAGCAAAATGGGCTCTTAGCACTTAGTTGGCTTTTGTTTCCTTTGAATAATTCAGTGTATTTCATTGAGCCTTAGTAGGTGCTAAGCCCCAAGCCCAAACCCCTATTAGGTGTAAAACCTATGTGGGTGTGGATTGATAGCTAAGGTGGGGCTAACTCAGGTGAGGGCCTAGTTTACACATGAGTTTGAGTGATAGGTTTGGGACATCAGAGGCTCTTAGACCACGTGGGTTTAAGTTGCCTCTTTGTGACGATTTTAGGTCACGTGGGTTAAGTCACATGTGTGACTCACCCCTGACACTGAAAAACATATAAAACCAGGGGCTGGCTTTCTCTTCTTTGGAGCTCTTTCCCACAGCAGTGGTGATGCGTGTGACTCTGGGCCAGCCCTTGTTCTGAGCTCCCGGCCTGAACCTAGATGTTGGTAACTATGAATCTGTATTTGGTCTGTCTGTCTGTGGATGTTTGTAATTTGTTTAGGGATCTCACTCGTGCTGGTGTGCTGATGAGGAGACTCCCGGGCAGCTGTAGCTAAGGGCCCTCCAGCTCGTAAACCCGGATGCTGGGACTTTGTTAAACTCTGGTAACTATGTATTGGGATTTGAATCAGACAAGGTCTGTCTGTCCATGTTTGCACTTTGTTTGTATTTTGTTCTGAAGTTTAGGGTGCTGGATTTTTCCCCTGAACTAAGTGAGTGATATTTGTATGCTGAATTAAAGTAAGCTTGTCAACCCCTTAAACGTTGCTTTCCTTACGAAAACAGATCAAAAGAACCTGCGCTTTTGCAGCATGTTTGTGCTGGTTGTAGGTGGATCTTACACCCCCACAGAAGCTGCTAGCTGGATTGTTGAAACAATTGTCTAATACATATCCTTCCATTTCTATACAAGAATAGTATAAGATATTTTATCAGAAGCTTGTGAAACTTGTAAACTCCTCTCATCAACTCTTTATACCAGTTATATCACAGACTATGACAATTAAGTCATTGGCTCTAAGCAGACACAAATTTATAAGCTAATGGAGATAGAGCACTTATGGATATCCATTTCTGGAAACTCCGTAATCTGTCCACATAAAAAATATAACTTTTCAAATGAGTTAAGTGGCAGTACTCCATCCATACAAACCTTTCTTCAAAATAGAACAAGTCCAACTAAGGAAGGTCAAAAGGTCAGCTATTTTATGCCATTCTCAAAGTCCTTCCTCTGATCCTCCTACGTACCAGAATATGATTCAAGATCATGGGACTTCTTTGCTAAAACTAACCCTGTCTGTGATTGACACACAAGCATGTAAAGCTACTTGTGTCTGCCAATCACCCTAGAAAAGGACACGTTGAAAAGGAAACATAAAATAATGAAATAAATATATAAACGGCCTTTTTCTGCAATGCACATCTACTTAAGCCCTTGTTTTCTTTAGAAAATATTTATTGATATGGTAATGGGAATCAAGGTGCAATCATTTGGACTTGTTATTGCACAACCCAACCTGCCACTCATATACATCTTCCATCACAACATTTATTTTTAGAACACTTTTAAAAAACCCACTGCTTCAATAAGATCCCATAAAATGAATAGCTTGCTTGGCCCATTAATTTTATATGAACCTTCTATACCAAAAATAATATTGAGCTCAACTGCATTGAAAGCTGCAATGCCAAAGTCTGAATACTGCTCTTAGGATAAAGTGTCTTTTGTGATATAAGCTGCATTCTATAAATACATCTGGCAGGAGTGTCAGTCTGCATTATTTTTGCTATAATATGTTATTCTGAGAATGTGATATAGTGGTGACCTGCAGATCCACTATATTAAAAATCCCCTATTGACAACTACAACACAAAGATTTTTTTAAAGTACCAAATAAACTGTCCATAGAAGTTATGGTTTTTGGAGGTTATATGTACAGTCTCATTTTAAAACTAATATATTATTTTAATTCCAGGATACTGAAAGTAAGTCTTCTCTATTCCAAGAGTTCGACTTGTTTTTCATTTATTGTTCTTTTAGTCTAAAAAAGGAAACCTAACATTTTTCTAGCTGATGGACAGCAGTGAATTCCTCTTACTGAAAACACCCACACTCAAAACTTCTTGGCAGTTTTGAAGGCAGTGTCTTGGAGGAGAGGAAGAGATGAGAATAGAAAAATCATGTCATCTTCCTGAAGATGAACATCTGGCTGCCGGAGCTACCGAGTTAAGCAAAAGTGCCTGAGCTGAGAAGCTTTTTTGTCATGTCAGATTTTTCTGGGGGAAGGGGAAGGTGAAAAGAAGAGGCGGGTAGCCTTCAGCGGCCAAACATAAAAAATACAATTTTGGATTTAATGGGCAATCCCCATATATTCATGAAAATAACAAAGATAGAAGAAAGGGGTTTTTTAAGCAGGATTTAGACAGTGAGAGAAATCAAATAAATTGGGAAATTGTCTTCTCTTCCAAATTTAAGGTGACTGCATTTTTTGTTGTTTGCTTTGGCAAACTCAGTATATCCTTTTCTTTTTGTTGTCTTCCTTTTGGAGTCTTCTCTAGAACTATTGTTTTTCCTATTTGTATGTAAAAATACAAATGCTGACTCCAATTTTTCCTGAACAGTAAGGTTTCCTGGCTGAATCTGTATTTCAGGTTTACTTTTCACAAGTCAGCTTCTAACAGAGAATTTAGTGCTAGAACAATCAGGACATCTATCACCTCCCCATTCTTATTTCCATGAACAATCAGATTTTAATTTCTTTTAAGTGAACTACTAAAGTAACCCTCCAAACAATTTTTCTTCCCCCTGGATCCTTTCCTCTTCCATTTTTCTCATAAACCAGAGGAATAAACTTCTCAATGCAAAGCTCTAATCATGGCATTATGTTGCTTATTAACCTTTGATGGCTTGTTACTATGTAGCAAATAAAAGAAAAACTCAGCCTGGCATTTATAGTTCCACACAATCTGTATCTAAATTACTTACATCATACTTTATTCCAGTCAAACTGGACCATTTGAACTCATAAGCTCTTTGATTCTGAGGCAGAAGCAACCTTAGAAGAAATCAAGTCCAGGTCCCGAATTTTCCAGATACTAACAGTGAGGTTCAGAGTGGTCAAATGACTTGTTAAAGGTTGTATGGTTAGTTAAGTGGTGGAGTCAGCATTTGAACTCAGGTATTTTGACTACAAATCTTTAGTGCTTTCAACCAACTTCTCCATGTTATTAGTGCCCTGATGTTGCTCATAATAGTAAGTTACAATGAATGTCAGCAAACAGAAAAACAAAAATTTTCTTCTCCCTAAAAAGTGGTGACTTGTCATTCTTAAAGGGGCTAGGGACTTGAAGGAGGCTTAGGCTGGCTAATGGGCACCTCTGGTGATACTTTTGGTTCATGATGTTATCTTCTAATCTTTTAAAAATAAAATAACAGCAAAAAATGCCAGAGGTGACCCAACCAGAAAATAGTTCCCAGGGACTGTCAGGTGCTTTCTAACTGACAACCCTAGTGGTGAGCAAAAATAAAGAAATAAAATATAAAAGAAAAAAATAGAGTTTAGAAATAGATTAACTTCCTTTAAGGTAGAAGAGATCATTTAATTGTGACATTACAGGACTGAGAGAATTAACATTCTTTTTTTTCTTTTTCTTTTGGTCCTAACAAGAACAGGCTTATTAAATCTTTAGAAATCTCAAGAGAGATCCTTGGGCATAACAATCTTTACTGATTTTTCAGTACTTGAGGAAAGGGAGAAACAGAGTGTTTCTTGTTTGTTTTGTTTTTCCTGAACTGCTGATTTTGTCTTCATTTCATTGTCTTTGTCACAAGGAATAGCCTCTGTTGGGAAAGGAGTCTACCCAGCAAGCTGATGGTAGGTCTAGAATTAGAAGTTGGGTTTTTCTGACTCCAGACACATTATAAATAATAAATGAAATAGCTATTTCTGTCTGCAAATATCTCTAGAATCAGTGTTAATAAGGCACTCACTTTTTCTTTTTGATGATTAGAAATATGAAGCATCTTACTTTTATGATCCCTAGTGCTCTACAATATAACAAGTAAAATAATGTTCATTAAAGGTCCATGTACAGGGCAGTCTGCTAGGTACTGGGTATGATATAAGATGAAAAGTGACATAATCTCTGATCTTAAGTTGTGGGGTTAGGGGGAAAGTTACTACACTACATGCTCATAGAAAGTTATGTGACAAAGTAGAATGTGACGGGGCAGGGAAGAGATCTAAGAAAAGTTGAGAAGGGAAAGGCTCCTGTCAGTTGGGGTGAGAGATGGTTTGGAGGGGGTACTAGGATCAGGGCATCTGAGGTGGGCTTTGAAGGCAGAGGATTTCTACAGATAGAGAAAAAGAAGAGTACATCCTAGGCATGAGGAGATACTGTAGCCTGCATAAATGCTTTCAGGTGAGAGGGGGCAAGCAAAGATTAGGAAATAGCAATTTGTAAAGTTTGATTCTATATAGATGTGATGGTATGCAGGGTGGGACTTTTTGCCTTTGTTTTTTCTTTAGGAGTGCTTAAGCACAAGTACCTTTGATGAGTCTTGCCTTTCAAATACAAAGGCAAGCAAAGTGGAACTTTTTGTCTTTTGTTTGAGTGCTTCTCAGCACTAAGGCGATCCAGTGCCTTTGATTGAGTCTGACCTTTGTTTCAATCAAGAGTCTTTGATTAAATCGGAAGTCTTTGATGACCTGCTTAAGCGACAAGAAAGCCTAGTTCACATGGGTTTCAGTCGAGTGATTGTAACACCCTCTGAACCTGAAGAAGCCTGAATATATACTTGGAGGTTAGTGTTTTGTTTTGAGGGCACACTCATTGGAAGAGTGTTGGTGTGGAGATTCTGGGCAGCCGATAAAGAGCCCACCCCCAGGCCCACCCCAGCTTTGAAAACCCAGATGTTGATGCTTCTCACCCTGGTAACTATTCATGTATTGCTATGGTCAGACAAAAGCCATCTGTTGATCTGTTTATATTTTCTCTGTTTGTAATTTCTGTTTGTATTTGCTCTGAAGTACAGGGTGCTGACTTTTCCCCTGAACTAAGTGAACGATATATGCATGTTTAATTAAAGTGAGATTGTAAACCCCTTAAAACTACTTTCCTTAGAAGAGCAGATCAAAGAATCTGTGTTAGCAGCCCTCCTATATGCTCTTGTTGTTGGTCTTTCACCACCACAGCAGCTGCTAGCAACATTGTTGTTACAATAGAGTATGTGAAGCTTAGTGGCATGAATTAAGGCTAGAAATGTAGACTAGAGTCAGGGGTGTGGGGTTGGGTGGGGAGTCAGGGCTTAACTGTCAGAAGGAGTAGTTTATATTTATTATATTTGCAATAGGGAGTTACTCAGTTTTTTAAGCTGAGGGATAATTTGATAACATTTGTGTGCTAGAGAAATAATTCAGGAAGCTCTATAAAGGATGGATTAAAGACGTGAGTGACTGAATTCAGGGAGATTTCCTAAGAAGCTGTGAAAATATCCAGACATGAGATGATGAGAACCTGATATCAAGAGTGGAAGGATGTTTTAGAAAGAAAATAATGAAGACTTGGATACTGACTATATATGAGGAGAGAAGAAGAGAAAAAGAATTGAAGATGGAAGAAAACGTTGAAACTATGTGATTAGGTAAAGCCCAAACAGAAATAAGTTAAACTTGAGAGGAAGGAAATGATTAGCAGGAAAGATAATGGTTTGATTTTGGATATATTGATCATGAGGTGCTCATGAGACATTCCTTTTCATCTTTGCAGTCTGAGAGACAAATTAGCAACAAGGAGACAAAATTAGCTGTTACCAGATGGCATGATGCTTTCCTTATAAAACATCATAGCATCAATAAAGACAGAGAGACAATAGCATCATTAAAGTAGTTGGTTATAAAATAAAACCACAAAAAAATCAACTGTACTTCTATATATCAGTAACAATATTCAGGATTTTTTTAAAGAAGGGAAAATCTTAATCAAAATAAGTATAAAATGCATTAAATGGCTTGGAGTCAATCTTTCAAGATGTATTCCATAGAATGAACACAATTATAAAACACTCTTTAAAGGAATAAAAGTCTGGTCAAGTCTGTTGATCCCTTCTCATTTTTTTCACATGAAACTGCAAATTTATTATGTACAACTTGCTATTCCTTTTAAATATGTAATAAAGTTATTGTGTATATTTTTTAATTTTCCTTTTTTCCCCTCCAAATAGAGATGGCTACCATTACGCACAAATATGTGTATATTTGTGTGAATATATATACACATACACACACATACATCCATATACCATTCTATACATTACAGAATACTGTTTTCAAGATCATAAAATAAAATATAATGAAATGTATAGCAAAACAATTACATTGAAATAGCTATGAAAACATTTTATGTTTTGAACTGCTGCTATTAAAAAAAGAATGACTTAAACAATTAGAGGGATAGTCCTTTCTCATGAATGAACAAAAGTTTTTGAATAAACAAAATCAATTCAGTTAGAATTAGAAGATCGTGTCAATTGAGATTTATTTTTCATCAAACAGGTCTAATATACAAAACACAGAGGAATAGTCCAAGATATATTCCCCAAATAATAAATTGTCAAAAAAGCAAAACCTTCTCAAAAGAAGAAATTATAAATTATTATTGAAAGACTGCCTCCAGTCACCAAAAAAATAAAAAAATGTAAATCAAAACAATTCTGAAATTTCACATCCCACAAGAAAATTGATAAAGACTGAAATAGAAAGAAATACTGGGCTACAGAAACACAAGATCTTTAATACACTCTACTTGAAACTGGCAATTGGCCCAAACATTCTGAAAAATAATTTACAATTACTCTTATAGAAGAGATTAAAATTCCCATGTCCTTCAATATAGAAATACAATTAATGGGTAATTATCCCATGGAGGTCAAAGATAGACCAAAACTCTCAGATAGAGCAAACCATTCATGTGGTTTTTTATATTAGCAAAGAACTGGAAACCAAACAGATACCTATAGAATGGGGAACAGCTAAACAAATTGTGGTATATGAATGTAATGGAAATGAGAAATATGAAAAATTTAGTGAAGCTTGGGAAAATTGGGAAAAAATTATGCAGAGTGAACTTAGCAGAACCAGGACAATAACATATACAATTACTGTAATTTAATAAAAGAAAAGATTAGCAGACAAAAATGAATGCTGTATAACTAAAATCACCAAATTTGTCTTGGAGAATAATTGAGAAACTGCACTTTTCATCACTATTCAAAGAAGTTGAACAACAGGGATCTGTCAAATGAATGACCAATTTTACTTTCTTGTTTGTTTTGTTTTTCCTGAATTGCTGATTTTGTCTGCATTTCATTGTCTTTGTCACAAGGAATAGCCTCTAGGGTAGGGGAGTAGGAAGCGGATATTCAGAAATGAAGATAATGTTAAAAACAGAGACATGAGAGTGATTCTTGGAACTTCACCATAGGGACAACAAATTAGGTGGAATAAAGATAAAGGAAAGCTATATTCAAATATATTTCAAAAACATATTCATGATAATATTCTCATATGAAGAGCCAGATGATAAGAATTTACCATAAGGTAAGAGTAGACCGAAAAAATATCACATGATGAACACTGATTTATTTATTAAGTACTTACAACATGAAATAATAATTTCATGGAATTACAAAGATAGAAAGAGAGTCAGACCTGAATTAAAATCTGACCTCCATATTAGCTGTATGATCCTGGACAAATCACGTAATCTCTCTGCCTTCCTTTCCTCATCTGCGAAATGGGGATAATAATATCACATATTTCCCAAGGTAGTTTTGAAGATCAAATGAGATAATAATTGTCAAGTGTTTAGCACAGTGGCCTGAACATTAAAAGTGTTCTATAAATGTTAGCTATTATTATTATTATCATTCTCTAGTACCAACTTCTTATTTCATCATCAAAGAAATGGAGGCTCAGAGGTTGTGACTTGCAATTTACTGCACAGATAGTAAGTGGCAAAGTCAGGATACCATTCCAGGTCTTCAGACTTAAAGTTGGGTGATCTTTCCACTAGCTTATGGGGTTAAAATAAATAAAAATACAAGTTAGAAAATGTTTAAGTCTATCATACAGGGCAGTTAGGTGGAGAGATTCAAGGAGGGAGAGATTACTTTGAATGGGGGAGAAGGGTTAAGGAAGGCATTAGAAAAGAGCTGCCATTTGAGATGAGTTTTCAACGATTTCAGTGACTGCAGCAGCATCAGGGGTTGGATATGCAATTTCTTCAAAGTGCAAAGAGCCAGGAAAGAGTAGGATGAAGTTGTGGAACAGAGTAGTCCATTTTGATTTAGAAAATTAAATATACTTTGTCCTCTTTTTTTCTTTCTTTTTGAAATCTCTGTTTCAGTAAGAACTCTGAGTGTTTATTACAGACAACAGAAAAAAATGACTTTCTAACAGAATGGGAAGGAGGTAAAAGAGGTAAATATTCCTTTAAAAAGTCTTAGGTGAAACAGAATTGTTGTGAGCTGAACAATTACAAAATATGGTCAGATAATCCAAATGGAAACCGAAGAAAAATGAGAGCGGGAGTTTCCTTGCCTATTCCTTGCTCTTCCATTAACTGAACAAGTTACTCTATTACAAAGACAAAGCTTCTTATCTCTCTCGCAAGGTCTTTATGAGAATAATGCTTCTACATGCTTACAGGCCCATTGAAAAGGACAGTGTATTGAACTTCATATTATCTGTGCCCTTTCCTGAACTGGTCCATGATCAAATCCTCACTCTTCTAAGACCAAAGAGGCAAGGTTTTTTATTTTGTTTTGTTTTGTTTTATTTATTTATTTCTGGCCTTCCTTGATTGCTTTCCGATACCTTACAAAGGCTATGCTTACTTACTGTTTCTGCCAACCTCTCCCTGCTGCATGCCAATGCCATTTTCTCTCTAACAGTTTCACTGCTTTTTCAAAGGGAAAGGTTTGGAGGGAAGAAGTACAGGGCAGCAGGGACTTCCTACTAGGTATGACAGAAATAGCTCTCTGATGCACTACTGAGTTCTAGCCCCTCTGTGCCTGCCCATATCCTGTGAGTTTAGTCAATGTCCTCCTGAAAGTGTGCCATGGGGTGTCCATTCAACATGCGGGAGGCCTTCTTTGCTTTCTCCCTCTAGGATTATAATCAATGGTGCATTCTATCTGCTTCACATCACTTTCTCTCTCCACTTAGCAACCCATCTTTCTGTCACACAATTCCTTGAACACATCCTTTATTCCTATTTTTCTTTGGATTTCTTCATTGGTTATAAATTGTAGCCTGGTCATGCAGATTGTGCACTTCAATAATTCAGATATTGTGTGCTTAAGTGGTACTGTTGTTGTTGTTCGGTTGTTTTACTTATGTCCAACTCTTTGTGAACCCAGTTGGAGTTTTCTTGGCAAAGATTCTACAGTAGTTTGGCATCTCCTCCTCCAGCACATTTTACAGATGAGGAAACTGAGGCAAATGGAGTTAAGTGACTTGCCCAGGGTCACAAAGCTAGTAAGTGCCTGAACCTAGATCTGAACTCAGGAAGATGAGTCTTTCTGACCCTAGACCTGGCACTCTATCCACTGTACCACTTACTTTCCCAGTGTGTTTAATAAATGCTACTAACTCATTCATTCATTTATTCAGATCTTTCATTTAACATGAGGAAAGTGAAGTCCAGAGAGGTTGTATGGCTTATCCAATACCACATAGGCAGTAAATCAAAGTGTCTGAACTCATAGCTATAACTCCAAGTTCAACCCTTTTCCAACTATACTGATATGCGTCCCATATTAGAGTCGTCTTTATAGGTATCTTATCCCAATCTTACACTGTCTTAGCTAAACTTTGTGCATAGTAGGTACTTGATGAATGTTATTTGAATGAATAATCAAATCCATGAGTATTTTAGAGGATAGTCATCAAAATGGGCAAGAGAAATTACCAAATTCCCCAACGATGCCATACCTGGGATTCTTTCTTTGAACTGCCTCCTGATATGGACCTGTTCTCAGCAAAACTGTGGTAGGTTACAATTTGCTTTTGGAGACTTTCTAAATCACAAAATACACTTTTTTTTACTCCCTTCCTGTTGTCTTTCTAATACACAATGCATATATACATATATGTGCACAAAGGTATTTATGTATACAAGTATTTGTACTTTTAAACCCATATGTATACCTGTTTAGAATACATGTGTGCATATATATATACAGATATGTATAGTCATATTTCAATTATCCTGCTAATTAAAAGGACATATTTGTATGTAATATATAAATATAAACATATATACTCATACATACATGTATATATTTTAAAAATCAAATTTAGACTACCAATACTATACATATACACATGTACATATATATACTAGTAGCATTATGACTAGAGTTTGAAATACAAAAAACACTCACAGAATAATATATTACAAAGGTGTTAACTATATATACCTTACACATTATATATGCTCAATTTTAATATAGAATTAGAAATTGAGAGAATTGTGTGAACCAGATTAACTCTATCTTGTAAAACTGACTCCGTTCTGAGACTTCAGTTTCATTTTCTTGTAAATTCCACCTGCTTACTAATCATAGGAATTGAGTGATATCCTATTTCACATAAAGTTCACCTTCTCAGTCTCTCCTCTCCCAGCTTGGAAAGTCCCTCACCTTTCCTCCAATTAGAAATCAGATTACCTAATCTTGCATCCTAGTTTATATCCTATTAAGTGTTTGCTTTTAATATATATATAAAAAAAAACCTCTCCTTAGTATACAGGGTTTGGCTCCAAGGTAAGGAGGCCTGGTCTACAATTATACAATTAGCATGCATTTGCTTAATAAATTAATATGCTCAGAAGCTCAAATCTTTGTTTCTTCAGTTATTTCAGATTTTGTCTGTCACAAGATTAAAATCTGTAAGGGACCTTAGAAGGCCATTGTTTCCAACTCTCTCATTTTATAGAAGAAGATGGAAAGGCACATATTATTTGAGTAACTTGCCTAAGGTCACACTGGTGGCACCTGAGGCAGGATGTAAACCTAGGTCTTCTAGATTGTAAGTGCAAGGCCATATCCATATGCAGCAACTGGTAACAGTATGATAAAATCTTAGCAGGGCTTTAGGAAGGGGTATTGATTGACCATAATTTTGTAAAAACTCCTAACAGATTCTGAAAATCCATTTAGTTGTGTATACCAAATTTAACTTTAAAAAGAAACATAGAAAGATGTGCATTTTTCGGATTAATTTATTTCATCTTTAGTTTTAAATTCATCCATTTATTAAAATGACAGTTGAAAAACTGCGTACAATCTATATTCATTTGGAGCATTACACTGAGTGAAAATTTGTAGACTACAACAATATATTTTCCTCTACATGTAAATATTATTAAATTGCAGATGTAAACTATGTACATTATTGGATTTTTCAAATTATATTATAACTAATTAAATGCATTGTTTTTGTTTTGTCTGACTCTACTGGCATAAATTTCCCCTTGCACGATCTCATTTTATTTAAAATATGTTGAGAAAAACAGAGACTATCTTATATGTTACTGTATTAATTTTTTTGTCAGTAACACTGAAAATCCAGCAGTACTATGTTACTATCTGTTTTAAAATTTTAGGAATATTTTCTATTTTATTCCAAGAAAAGAATATATAGAAAACTTTCCTCGAGTGGATGAAAATGTCCTTTTTCCTGAATTCAAAGATAATTTAATCTAGATATAAATTGATTTTAGCTGACAACATGTTATGTACTGTCAAAAAGTTTCATCCAAAATAGAACATGCCCATAAATAGAAGTATTAATTGCCTATCCCTGAAACAGGATTTTGAAGGTATAATTATAGAAGATGACAGCCCACTTAATTGTGCTAGTATTAATACCAAATCATGCATAACGCTTTGCCAGAAGTATACAACAATAGCATACAGAGCATTTTCTACATACTTGTTGAATTTTCTTTTAAAAACTAAAAGGCAGTAAAAATGAAATTCCCTATTTTAATTAAAAAACTATTGATACAATTTGTTGAAATACTTCATTCAAATCTGAGAAAAGGAAAAGTATAAAAATACAGATGAATCAGTACTGGATTTAAAAGTCTAGGTCTGGATATTAATCCAGCCACTAGCTGAGTCAGCACAATCAGATCCTCATACAAACTGATTGAATTCAGGTACCAAGAGGCAAGGGAAGTCATTCAGCTTCCTCCAGTCCACTTTCAATAGAACTTTTTTAGTCATCATCAGTCAATTTTACCAAACCCACATGAGGAAATGTCAATCCTGAGGCACGCTTTCAATTCATCTGTCTATTGTTCACATTTTAGAAACACCCAGTGTGGCTAGAGTACAGTCCATGCCCTCAAGGGGACTTGATTCTAAAATGGATATAACCCTTCTAACATTTCAAAATTAAAATCAAGAGGAAAGAAAAATATCACCCAGAATCAATAATGTCCACAACACCCCACCAAAAAAAAGGAACAAAAGTTTTTTGGATCTATTAATTACACATATTTTAAATTGATTTCTATCACAAAGAATAAGCCCCTTAGAAATGTTTTTTCGTCTTTTAATTTTGACAACCTCACCTGAATGTATCCTATTATTTCTTGTCAAAGTTTTTTCACTATTTTAAAGACACAGCCTTTAAGCTCATTTGATATAATGTAGTCTCCATAGAATATCACTTGGATAAAAGCCACACAAATTCTTTTCCTTAAAAGTTAACGTAGAAGTGTTTTCTTCACACTGCTGCAAACACACACAAAAAAGGTATGATTCCAAAGAGAAAACTGAGGCTGACCTGCGAGAGACACTAGTAAATGCTACCAGTGAGGTCTAGGATTTAAAAGAAATGCAGGACCTAGTCAAAACTACTTTCTGAATTAGGACTAAGGGTCAAAGAGTCCAGTATCATCTGGCAGTCTTTAGTATTCCCAGTAAGAGAAACAGCCAATATTGTAAGACAGCACACTGAAACCACAGGGTCACTCCCCATTGTGCTGTCAAAAGCCTAATCAAGGTCAAAGCCAACTTTAACTAAAAGTGAATAAGCTCATGAAAGTCCCTTTCTGGCTCTTTTGTGGTTTACATATAGGTTTTTTTTCATTTTGTTTTTGTTTTGTGTGTGTGTGTGTGTGTGTGTGTGTGTGTGTGTGTGTGTGTGTGTGTAACTCTTTTTGAGAATGGCCCCTTAAGCAAGCACTTCCAGGCCAATTCCAATGTTGGTCTAAACAGAATGCTATTCTACCTACTCCATTTCCTTAGGATGCCTGGTAGTCTTACTTCCTTGGGCTCAACATGTCAATGATGGGCTTAATGCAGACTCCTGATCAGCTGAGTTCACTGTTGTTCAGAATTTCTAAGTCCAAAAGATCGACCAGCCTCAGCCTTCCCAGTAGCACAGATTATGTCCATATGACATCACATCCCACATAAATATTGGTGTTATAGACACATGCAGAAATTCAGACAAATGCCACAATTTAAGGAAATCAGAAATTTGGGAGTTAATTCTTGGTTCTGTCACTAAAAAGCTGTGATGTTGGGCAAGTCACTTAATGTTGTCTGTGCTTCAGTTGCATTATCTATATAAATAACATCTAAATTATATGATTTAGACCTCGATTTGTCTCTATCGGGACAGCCTTGCTTCTAACTCTCTAAGATAATGGGATAAAAATATTTGGTTGCCTTTTTACAAATATGATTCCTCAATTCCTTCAGGATAACAGTGAGTAGATTATATCACATGTTCTATAACTTTCTTGGTCTATGGCCTACTCTACCAGGGCAAAAAATAATTTCAAGTAGTACCAACATTAAGTATGCACAGTGAGAGATACCACTCCTTCACCAGGGTTAATGGAAATATGGTTAATATTTTTTTTCAGGCTGATCTCATGATACTCCTCCTTTATGCTTATCATATTACAATAAGTATAAATATCATATGAACACAAACCTTATTTCCCTTTATTATACTATAAGTATTTTGAGATCATAAGCTATATCTTTTTTATTGTTCTGTCAATGCCCAATGCCTAGTATAGTACATTGCATGTAATAGGCATTTAATACATATTGAATGAATGGACCAAAATTAAATGGTTAATTTGAGCTAGAAGAAAATGTTTAGATGTATCATAATAATTGAATCTATAAGAAACCCATCTATTGCCTATACATACCCTCTTGTGCCTTGGGTTGTTCATACTTTGAGGACCATTGTGTTAGAAGATAGAATTTTACAAAGATTATACTGGTGGCTTCAGATTCAAAATATCTGTAAAAATTTGGTAATTTATTTTGCCACTGCTGGTATAGTCTATAATTAATTCCTCCTAATTCTACTTATGTGTTCAAATATTTTATACCTAAGATTTATTCATGGGCAGGAATCTTTTTTTCTAATATGGCCAGAGGAGGTGCATGCTTCAGAAAAATCCCTGGAGAAAGCAGGGTGTTTTACATAAGCAGAAGGGATTATCTATAAAATGCTGCTTTATTCTCTATCAATTCTACAAACATTTCACCCTATCTTTGAAGGGAGCACATTGCTTTTATTGATGTTTTTATCTTTTTTAAAAAATTCATTTCCTTAACAATTCAATTCCCTTTGCTGGAGCAGAATCAGCCAAAGAGTAATCTTCACTATTAATTAACTATTGTTTCTTCTTAGCATTTACTAGCAAACATACAATAAGCTAGACTGTCTTTCATAATTTCAGTCAACGTTCTCTACAGCCCTGAAGAAAACATGAAGAAAAATCAACTAAATAACTGTGACTTTTATGTGAAATTATGTTGTAAAAACATGGAGATTATATTCAAATTTTAATTAACTTTGTACATTAAATTGATCTTTCCTCACCCCTAGAGGAGTGACATAGATTTCTGAAAAGAAGAATAGTTGTTGTTTTTTTTTTAATTCTTTGAGCCAATAAATTAAGAAAGGCAGTGAAAACATGAAAAGATTATAAGGAAGATCTAACACTTATCCCAGTCTTATTCTGTAATCAAAGATAGGAGACTCTTACTGATCTGTTATCTAATTATTGTGTTTGGATTCTTACCACTGGAAAGTGAATCAGTGTAATATAAAGAGCAGATAATGAGTGACAGGAATTTCTTTTCTTCCTAACTTGACCATCTGGTAAAAGTCATTTCAGTATTTAGTGGCAATTGTCCTTGGGAAAAATCACATATACTCTTTAAGCTTCAGTTTCTTCATCTAAATCTAAACAACAGGAATGATAATGCGTAAACTAAGTACTTTAGGACTGTTGTGAAAGAAAATACATTTTAAACTGTGAAACATCATATAAATACAAGGTAAAATGAATAGTATTACACTGATGAAGTCATACCCAAGGGAGCCTATGCAAAGTTAACTTCTTCTTGAAAAGGTTCTAAAAGGATTTCCTCCTCTGTTGTGAGTTTGAGAGTATAACAAACGACTCTCTCAATATCACAATGGATTATTTTTTTCTGACACTGATGATGTCTGCTTCATTTAATGAGATGATTATAAATCCAGACTTAGAAGAGACTTTAGGGCCTATCTAATGCAAACTCCTCATTTTATATTGATGGTCTAAAGTATGACTTGTCAAAAGATTCGAAAGTAGGAATAGCTGAACCAGGATTTGAAATTGTGGCCTCAAAACCAAAGTTCAGCACTCTTTCCCCTTTAACAAGATGATCTAAGTACTCATTGGCCCACTAACATCAGAATAAGAATGGTTGATTTATGAACCACTTTCACAACACCTGGGACTTTTCTCTTTGTTCTTCCCCTTCAAATATCTCTTGCAGTTGTTATGGAGATAGTAGTTGCTTTTTTGGGAGGTATCTCTAAATCTACAATAATTTTTACACTAATTGGCATTTTCTTTGATTTACTCTTCTCTCCTATGTCCTGTAATTTCCCATTTTGATTTCTTGATCATTATTCGGTCATATGTGAAATTCCAGGTTGTCCTATGTAAGTCCTGGGCATTCTGGTTTTTGTATAAGTAGCTTTCTTAGCTATGGGTTTGGGCTTTTAAAACAAAGGCCAGATAACTTGACTGTTTAGACCATTGACAAGAAGATGAATTTACTGGATAGAAAGGATTGTTTGCCTCTCTAGCATTCCCAAGTTCTTTCCCTTTACAAGGAGACAACCACTTTAAGGTAGTATCCTAAGTCTCAAGGACTGGAGAAAATGGGAGCACCACTGAAAAGGAAAGGACAGTTACTTTGACTTCTTTCTTCTCTTGCATCTGCCTTTGCCCCTGCTCTAGGGTTACTGTAATATGGCTTGTGCGTTCCAGTTCTCTAGAGAACAGATAAAAACGATGTTTGATAGCAAGTTATTATTGTTGAATCTGCCAAAGGTGTTAAAGTAGAGTGTGGTGGTGTTTAGGGTGGGTTGTCATTTCCTCCTCCCTTTAATTCTCAAAGAGTTGATTTTTGTAGTCCTTTCAAATAAGAGGAAAAAATTAGTCCTTCAAAATTCTTTAAGCTGATTATGAAATGCAATGCAAAATTTCAGAGGTTCTAACAAAGATCTTAATCTACAAAAAAACAACCCTAGCCAGTCATAACAATCTAGATGAAGATAAGAAATTATTCCCATATGACTAACCATAAGTTTCCCAAATATAATAGCCTAGTCATATATGCATTAGAGTGGTAATTATCTTTCTCTTGAAATTTCTCCAACAGAAAACAAGTCATCAAGAAAGAAAGAGGGAATTTGGTGGAGACTGCTTCTATACTCTTATCATTATTTTACAAGTTTATAATATTCTCTAGTTATTATGTCATAATCATTGTGCGGTTACTCATTAATGGACATCAAAATATTTTTGCCAATTTATTTAGAAACACACATTTGATTCTTTTTAAAAATACCATTGGTAGATGATCTGTTCTTTTAGCAATGAAGAACCAAAAGCAATGAAGTTGGTTGTAACTTGTCATTAATTAATGGTATATATTATTTCAGATGAAAATGATTCAATCATTGGGTGATAAGATGAAATTATAGTAATGCTAATAGTATGATTCATACTTAAAATTATTATATTTTACTACTGAAATCACAAGAGTAGTAATTAATGTCAATAGTTTTCAGTCATGCCTGAAGTCCTTTTGACCAATCTAAATTCATGGGATTAGACTAAAAATGAAAGTCCATCTCAATCATAAAAACAATCTCTGGAAGAAAAAAAACATATCCACCACAAGAAAATTATAGAAATTGTGCCTTAGGCTCATAGATGGAACATTTATAATATTTTGCTAAAAATAATTATCCTTTCTATGAATTTTGATAGTGCTATCTCAGCATGTTTTACCAGATTCTTCCTGTTCTTGTTGATTGCAGACATAGTACCTTGTAGTCTATGTGTGTCCTAGTCCCATCTCTGATCCTGGCAGAAGGTCATTACCTTGTGGTGGAGCTTGCCTAGCCTTTACTAGCACTATTGTGTTCTGTATCACATTCTTTGTAGTTCTGGGGTATAACCCAGGATAAACCTTGCCAGGTCAACTTTGGAGTTGAGAAGATGGTCTCCTCATAGTCTCTTACATTGGGAAAGATGCTGATTTCTTCTACCATATGAAGTATATACGATTTTAGATCCTAGGATTGGAAGGAACCTGATATGTGATATTAAGCACAAGAAAATGGAAAGCCAGGAAGCTCAAGCATCTTATCTTAATTCACATTACTACATACAGGATAGTAAGATTTGGAATTGTAAGGGGAACAAGTGACCATCTAACCAATCTTTCATTTTTTCAGAGAAAGGAACTGAAGCTTAGAGAGATATGATGACTTTCCCAAAGTGACAGTTCTTTATTTTGTTGAGGAGCCAATATTTAAAACCAGGTATTTTGACTCCAAATAAAGAACTTTCTTTTTTCTCTGTAGCATTCCTCCTTATATGTTTGTGAGAAGAAGGGGACAAGAAACCAAGACTGCCCCATGCTAGTGAAAAAGGCTTTCTACTCTATCACATTTTCTATTTTATTCCATTCTTTTTTTCCTATCTAATTATTTATACAGTAAATAACAATAATTACTCATTGAAATCCTACTCTAATGACTAACTGAGGTCTACAAGTAACCTTGAATTCCTGCCAAACTGGAATGTGTACAGGAACTCATGAAAACAATCTATTAAGGTATATCATGGACACATATGGAGGGAGTACGTACACTAATGAAACCATGATTCTTTGATGCATTGTAATATAATACTTCAATAAAATATTTTTCTGTAACTTGGTAGACAGATGGTCTTCAGGAGTATCTAGAACAAAAAAAAATCCATCACCCTACAATCAATTTGGAACTAAGCCTCTCTTGACTTGGTCAAAATATAGAGTTGATAACCAGGTCCACACTGGCAACCTTTTTACCTTAGTAACATTCACCAAAACTTATATGGTTCCTAAATGATGATGAGAAGGAGGAGGAGGAAGAGAGGGAGAACTATTGTCATTGTGATCATCTTTTTAACAGACCATGCCTTACAACACCCCACTATTGAATGGAGATCCTCTCTGACCTTTCTTTTCCATGCTCCAGCAGTCTTCTCACCCTGGAAACTGCCTTTTCCATCATACTCTAGGAGTATTTTCACCTAGGAAGATCCTTCTACTCCTGAAGCCCCTTCCTCTGCTTGGTTATTTCTTCCTAGAATGTCTATTTTATAGAAGGGCCCCTAAACCAGCCATGTTCACTCTTTCATTGCTCTCTGTACCTACTCTGTGACTTTCTGGACTTTTCTCTCCACCATACCCTTGTGGAAGCACCCCCTCCTCCCCATATACACACTTATTTTTCAGCTTCCTTTTATACTTTGCCATTCTCCCTTTGGAATATATACTCCTCCAGGGCAGGAACTGTCACTCTTTGTACTTCTACTTGTATCCACAATGTTTAGCACTGGCACATAGTAAACACTTAAAAATGCTTCTTGACTTGCTTTGACTCAAAGTTATGCCTGAGGAGAACTAGCTCTTTATGACCAGGCATGCTGACATGCTGTGTCTGCTCTCTGAGGACCAGCCTGACTAAATTCAGAGACACACACCACCAAATGAGCCATAGGATAATGAATTTTCCAGATAGGACAACTGTCAAAGCCATCAACTAAGTAACAGAGGAGCTATTATCTGTCTTGGAGTAGGGCATGCCCACATATGAATTTGCAGATCTTTTAAGCATATATTTTGATGACACTGTTATGTATAATTGTTCATTATGATAATGATGCAATGATTTACATCATTTGTATAGCATTTTAGGGTTTACAAAATGCTTTCTTCATAACAGCTTTGTGAAGCACCTAATGTGAATATTATTATCTTCAGGGAAGAAGAACCTGAATGCAGAAAAGTAAATGGTCATACAAGCTAATAAATAATGGATCCAGAATCTGAACCATATGCCTACACAATCCAGCCCTTTTTCAAGTATACCATTAATACCAAATCATGACAAAATCACATGGCTTTTATGAATGTTTTTTTTTCTAGTCCCTAAGCAATGTTTCATCTAGTTTTGTAATATTTAACAAGTATAAGGGTTCAAGGCAGCTTGGTGGCACAGTGGAGTCAGGAAGATCTGAGTTCTGATTCAGCCTTAGAAACTTAATAGCTATGTGATTCTGGTGAGTCATTTAATTTATTTGTCTGTTTCTCCAACTGGAAAAAAGGAATCATAATAGCACCTACCTCCCAGTACTGTGAGAATTAGATATCAGTAATATTTGTAAAGTGCTTCTTATAGGGTCTGGCATATAGTAGGAACTATATAAATAATAATAACAATATGATGATGATGAAGATGATACAGCAAAGCTAACTCTCTACAGAGCTTATTTTCTATAGGTACACATTTGGTAACTCATTCATATATTTTACTAATTAAAAAATGTTTTAACATCTATATAAGTTTTCTCTTAAAAGAGACTATAAGCTCCTTGAAGACAGAGGCTAAATTTGCTTTGTCAAGTATAGTATTAGGCAATCAGTAAGTTGAACAATATTTCTTTAATTTTAAAAGCAGAATATTTTTACTGCAAAATCAATATTTTTCATATTTATTAGCTAAAGAAACTAAGTACACTATTTTGCCAATGCAATTACTAATTTTTGGCAAACTCTTCTTCCTCATATCAAACATGATAAAAGCTTATGGATTCTTCACTATAATGAGAGCAAAAAAGGAACATATTGGGGGAAAGACGGTATTTTGGAGCCCAAATCCCAAGAACTATTTCGCAAATGAACTGTGTCAAATGCACTGTCTGGTTTCTTAATTCCAACTGTAGCCTCTCTATAGAAAATAGATTTGCGTGTTGTTTTTTTTTTTTTTTACTGCCCTTTGACACTGAACAGCATTATAATACTGGTAATATAATGTAATCTGCAACAATGTGATTTGCAACAGTATAATGATTGTGAAGCTAAATGACAGTGCAGAGAAGTACCTTTATATGTTTCATAAATCCTAAAAATATAGCCAGTTCAGACTATATTGTGCTTCACATCATATAGGTAGAAAAATCTAAGAAATGGAAAATAATGCTTTCCTTTAGGAGACCAAAATCAAAGATGGATGGACATTAAAAACACAAGTTGAGCAATTCTCTGTTGTCAAAGGGCTCTATTTTTGGCTCAGATAAACACTTACTACAATTCGATTGCAGGTTCTCTCATTGTACTTGCATTACAGTATGCAAATATAAATAAAGTTACCACAAATTGGTGAACAATTAATGAGATTCATTGCAGGGACATTTCATCACTGAATGTTGTTTTCCTGCCAACTGAGACATGATGTATTTAATTCTAAATGACACCACCTGTTCCCACCTCTAAGTGAAATGAAAAAAGCTGCCAAGGGGCATGTTGGGAATTAACTTGCAGGCTCCCTTTTAATCAGACGTTCCTGCACAATACCGAAAGCCAAAAATATAACAGAATGAAAAATATCATGGCTTTATAAGTCGATAGGTGAATTTGGAGTGCTTGTCAAATAAAAGAAATTTAGATTAGACAGTATGATGCTTCACGTACTAGTAGTATTCTTCGGTGGCTTTGGAATTGCTTTCTTTCTCAAAATCAGAAAAAGAAAAAAATGTATAAGAGAAAACAATGTTATCCAATGATGTTATCCAATGTGGCAAATCAATACTAATTGATACACCCCCCCCACACACACACACGGATGTGTGTGTGTGTGTGTATGTATAGGCATATGTATATATGTATGTACATTTATATGTATCTATCTGTATATATGTATGTACATGTATTAGCAGAAAGTGGCAGAAATGTTTTCATTTGTCACCATAAAAATAATAATAACAATAATGTTACTCCATGCTTAAATTGATTTTTATTTCATCTAAGGCTCTGAAGGTACTTTCCAGTCATTATTTAATCATGTTTCACAAATCCCCTTTGAAGTAACAGATTATCACTTATTTTGCACATATTTTTCTAACAGGTAAACTGAGTCCCAATATGACTAAGTATATTCTCATATTCACAGAATCCACAACTAGTGGGAATATGTCATCTTTGAGGTCTAAAGCAGACCAGAACAAGAATGACCTCTAAACAAGCTAGAAAAAAGTACACACAACTCTTCGTTTGAACCCCTGGGGCAGGGAAGGGACTGGAAAGAGTACTTTCTCGTGAAGCCAGTTTATTCCAATTTTGGGCAACTGTTCTTTCCAACTTCTGCCCAAAGCTCCTTGTTCTTCCTTTTAGGACCAAGAACAAACCAAACCCCTCTTTCATGTGGAAGAACTTCAAAAAATTATAGACATCTATCATCTCATAATATCTAGGATGAAGTCACAGAGGTAGTAAGTAGAAAGCCAGGAATGAAGCCCAGGTCCTCTGACTTCAAATCCTGTACTTTTACCATTACAACAAGCACTAAGTCTTCTTACTTCACATTCTCAGTTCTTTTAACCTATACTTATATGGTAGGAGTTCAAGGTCCTTCATCAGAATGTCTTCCTTTGGGCTTTTTACATTTTTCAGTAACTTAGAAAGCATTCAAGTGGCACAGTGGGAAGAACACTGGGACCTGCCACGGGGAAATAGGAGCTCAAATCTCAGACATTTACTAGTTGCGTGACCTTGGACGAGCCACTTAACTTCTATTTGTCTCAGTTCCTTCGTGTGTAAAATGAAGATAACAATAGCACCTACATCCTGAGTGTGGATAAATTAAGATGATATTTTAAAGTACTTGGCAAACCTTAAAGTGCCACATAAATATCAGATGATGATGATGATGATGATGATGATGATGATATTCTAAAATGCAACATGCGGTACTGAATACAATATTCCAGATAAGCCAGGGCACAGTGATGTGAGATAATTGCTTTCTCAGCCTGAGAGACTATTCTTTCCTTAATGCAGCATAAACTTGTATTAGGGGTTATGTTTTGCTTTGTTTTTGTTTTGTTTTGTTTTTTTGGAGGGAAAGAGGCAAGGCAATTGGGGTTAAGTGACTTTCCCAAGGTCACACAGCTAGTAAGTGTGTCAAGTATCTGAGGCCGGATTTGAACTTAGGTGCTCCTAACTCTAAGGCTGGTGCTTTATGTACTGTGACACCTAGCCGCCCCCTGTTTTGTTTTGTTTTACTATGTCACAGACTTAATTCATATTGAGCCTGTAGTCCAGGAAAATCCCTAGATTTTTCCCCAAGAAACAGAGTCACCTTTTATTTATGATGTTAATATTTTGAACCTATATGTAGACCTTTATATTTACCCTTATGAAATTTTGTTTTACATTCAGTCCAACTTCTTAACCTCTCAATTTTAAAAAAATACATCTGACTCTGCTGTGAAACATTATCTATTTCTCCTTCCATTATTTCATCTTCACATACCTCTATCCAAGTTATTGATAAAAATGGTATAGCTCTGATTCTACAGATTCTAGACAGTAGAGTCTTATCTCCAATTTGAACTAAACCATTAAAGACTATTCTTTGGGTCCATTCATTCAACAGGTTTCAAACATACCTAAATATTCTATTGTTTAGTCCAGTGATCCTCAAAGATCCTCAAACTTTTTGATCATGTGGCCCCTTTGCACAATTAAAAATTATAGAGGACACCAAACAGCTTTTGTTTATGTGACTTATGCATATAAGTATTTATCATATTAGAAATTAAAATGTCTTACCATTATAAAATTACTTTAGATTTTGCAGACCCTCTAAAAGGGTCTGAAGGATTTGCAGGAATCCTTGTACCACACTTTGAAAACTGCTGGTCTAGTTCATGTCTCCATTTCCCCCATGCAAGAATAAAATTAGAAATGTTGTAAAATATTTTGTTAAAATCTAGTTTAGTAGAATGTGGCATTCCCCTGAAGCTACCAGTTTAGTAGTTCCAACAAAAAGGAAAAAGTAATGAGATAAGTCTGCCACAAGCTATTCTAGATGAAGTCACGCTGCCTCTTTGTGATCACAAATGTTTTTCCAGATGTTTTGCTATGGTTTTACTAGCCATTACCATACATTATAGAATTTTGATGGAACCAAAGTCAATCTCACTAGCTTTCAGCTTGAAGAATCCCTTCTCCATGCTTTTTTGAAAGTCAGATCATTGTCTTTCTCTGGTTCTGTAGTACCCTTCTCATGTTCTGCAGTCATTCAAACATAATTAAGAGTAGCTCATCAACCCCACCTGACATTCCTTTCACTATTCTGTGATTTGGTTTATTCCTCATGATTCCTGTCATTGTCCAGTTGTTTCAGTTGTGTCTGGCTCTTCGTGACCATTCAGGGTTTTCTTGGCAAAGATACTTGAGTGATTTTGTCATTTGCTTCTCCAGCTCATTTTGCAGATGAGGAACTGAAGCAACAGGGTTGAGTGACTTGCCCAGGGTCACACAGCTAGTCTGAGGCCAGATTTGAACTCACAAAGGTGAGTCCAGTGTTCTATCCACTGTACCATCTAGCTGCTCCCATTCCACCTGGTATTTCACTCCAATAAAATTTTAGGCTATGAGATCCTGCCAATCCTTCACTTGAACCTTTGAAATCAGATATCCTAAGACTATGTCCCATTTTCCGCTCTTTCTTTATCAAGAATTTTGAAATGGAGTGATCATTTCTCTCCAAGGTTCCTGTAATTTCTACTCCAGCTACCAAGTCTTCTTTGAGGGTAAAAATAAGATATAAGGAAAAAAGAAGAAATTCACTGTTCAGTCTTCCAACTTTTGGAGGATAAGATTCTAAAAAGGGGCACTAGATTATCCTTTTCATAACACAAGAAATGTCATTTTTAGACTGACTATATTTTAGTGTTAAGTGGGTGTAACAGCAAGTACCCTGGCACACCCAGGATGGCCTATCACAAGTTCTTTGATCTTCTTCTCTTAACAGAAAGGCAACTTTTAAAGGGGTCGACAATCTTACTTTAATTACATTCACCAATTCAGGGGAAAGGACAACACCCTGAACATGGAGAAAATACAAGAAGAGAAAATACAAGCAAGAGAAATCAGCACAAAGACCAACAAACAGGGCTCCAGCTCTCTGACCAAGGTAATACATCCATCTACATACACCACTGGATGAGGGAGTGCAGATACATCTGAGTAGTCGGGGGTACTCTGAACAAACAGCTACTCAGAGTCCAGTCCAGGGAATCAAAAGGTCCTTCTCATAAGTGAACCCCCAAAGCAAAATACCAACCTCAGAATAGATACACACTTCTCAGAGCCAGAAGGCATCACAATCCTCATGGCTCAGTGCCTAATTAGCTTAGTACCAACAGGTGTGGAAGCCTTCCTACAAGCAAGCCTCCCAGTTAGCAAGCCTCCCAGTTAGCAAGCCTCCCAGTTAGCAAGCCTCCCCCTAAGCAAGTTCCTCTTTAGGCAAGTTCCTCTTTAGGCAAGTTCCTCTTTAGGCAAGTTCCTCCCCCAACGGGCTCTGTGTGACTCAGGATGTATTACAGCTATGATTGAACACATGTAGTCACATATGCCTATTAGTGCATGGAGGAAGTCTTCCTATTCCATTAACATTACAGTGGGTAAATATATCTAACCTCTATATTTCGCTTTCCTTTACCTCAGATCTTGTGGAAGGATTAAAAAAAATGTACACCATCTCTTAAATATCCAAGGCCAAAAACATTCTAGAAGATTATTCTACCTTCCTTTGAAACATAACAAACTGCCCCCAAAGCCAATGACTAAGCATTTGCGAACCAAACATGACTGTCTTTTCTGCATAATATATTGGTGAGATATGACTCATATACAAAAGTCCATTTGCCCCATAGAAATACACTCCTCTATATGCTAAATGATACTTTTCTCAACTGTGGCTTGTAAATTATTTATGGAATAAGTATTTTTTAACTAACATTCTAAATTCTAAACAGTGGGTTTTCTTGACATGACAAAATTATTAAAGCAGATAAAAATTACTACTTGTCCAAGTTTGCATGGTGATAGGGCTAAGAAAACATCCAGATAAAACTCTATCTTTTGCCCTAAGCATTCCTCATCTGATCAACGGAGGAAGCCTAGAGTAGTGAGAAAAATTAACTTTCAACATACAACAGAACTTAGTATCTAGAGTTATTGCAATTTTGTGAACATTAATCCTGAAAAATATTGCTTGTAATGAACTTCATATTATATACTGTCTTATTCAGCTACTTTGAAGGAACTCTGATTTCATTGGCCTGGGTGTGCTCTCCACCAACATAGACAGGACTCCTTTGGGTACTATGGGATGATGGTGGGGACTGGACCATAGAATAGTAATTTCATTGACTTAGGGAACTGCTAGATAAAGAAGCTCTATCTATCCATACAACTTAGCACCTCCTTTGCAACTGATGATAGATAGTGGCCTAAGGCATTGAAAGGTTAAGAGATATGCCCAATGTTACACAGTTAGTAATTTTCAGAGATAGGACTTGAACACAGGTCTTCCTGGCTCAGAGGAAAGGTCTCTATCCAATAAGCAACTCTGCCTCTCTGAAGGCACTATGGAATTGAGACCTTCCAAAAAGAAAAAACGATTTAGCATTATATCGCAATGCCATGAAGAACGAAAGTCACCTATTTACCTTCTCATTTGAATTCTTTGAGGAAATATGTACTCTGAGTAAATACTAAAAGTCTGTGAAGATGAAAAAAAAAGCTGGTTAAAAACACCAACCATATAATACTGGAAAAATCTCATTTCTGCCACACCTGTGTAGATTCCCAGTTCCTAGCACTGTACCGTGCACATAGTAGATATGGCGGCTAGTGGTGCAATGGACAGTGTAATGGGCCTGGAGTTAAGATGAGTTCAATTTTGGTCTCAGACACTTACCAGCTGTGTGAGCCTAGGGTGCTCCTTTGACCTCTATTTACCTCAGTTTCCTCAATGACAAAATTGGAATAATTGCAGGATTGTTGTAGGGATCAAGCAAGACATTTACAAAAAAGCATTTAGCATATTATGTTTGGCACATAAACAGTACATGATAAATGATTATTTTCTTCCCTCCCCAGATGTTATTGTTCAATCATCTCAGTTGCGACCAATTCTTCATGACCTCAGTGGGTAATTTTTTTGCAAAGATACTGGAGTGTGTTTGTCACTTCCTTCTCCAGATTGGATTACAGATGAAGAAACTGAGGTAAACAGAGTTAAGTGACTCACCCAGGTTCATGCAGCTATTAAGTGTCTGGGGCAAATTTGAACTCAGGTCTTCCTGACTCCATGGCTAGTGCTCTATCCACTATGCCACCTAGATGTCCTATTCAGGTATTTGCTGAACTGAATGAGAATGAAAAGAAATATTATTCAGTGATTCTGTGAAATGAAAACTAGTGCAAGACCTTATTCTTGCCCAGATACACCATTGCTTTTCAAAATGTTACATGTGGGCTAATCATCTCTATCCATATTTTCTCACATTTATTTGCTTGATTGAAAAGATGAGTCCCTAGGTCATAACAGCTAACTTGAAATACAAATACAGAAAAGAGATTAACAGCAACATTGTTGAGTAAAGAAGACCCTTTCATGCATTCCATTGACTTGGAAAAGAACACCTGTGTACACAGATGGTCTCTCCAGGCCCTCAGAAGACTGACAGACTTGAGATCTGGCAGACACGAAAGATAGTATATTCTACAAAGATTCCCACTAAAGAAAACTATAGAGTGAAAGCACTTCATGCACACACACACACACACACAAAATAATCACATTAAAATCCCAGTGAGAGGCTAGACGATAAACAATACCGTTCCTGTAAAGTGTTTTTTAACTGCTTAGATCCCTCTTCTCTCAAAACATATTACAATGTGAAACAAAGTAATTGGGAAAACCACTAGCCAGTTTTGTAAAGTAGGATGTAAACATCAGTGATGCAGTGAAAGGAAGGCTAATTTGAGAGTAAGAAGATATGGGTTAGAATGTCTGGCCTGCAATTTACTATAGAGGTAGGTGATCTTAACCTCCATGGGCCTCAGTTTCCTCATCTGAAAAATGATGGATCAGATAACCTTCTAGGAGATGATCATTTAAACATTATAGAAGGCAACATGGATTAATGACTGAAAGAATCTGAGAAAAATAACAAGGCAAATAATTTTATACTGATAGAGACAATTAAAGTGAGTACCAATAGCAGGGGCCTATCTAGAAAAAATGTTTAGGTCTCCTGCTAAATATCTTGCCTATTACAATATTTACCATACGTTTATTATCTAATCCTCTATCAGAAAAAAATATAGAAAATACCATAACATTCACAATCAACAATAGGTCAAAATCTCACACCGTATACCAAGAAAAGGATAAAACAGATACATGATTCAGACATAAAGGGTGATGCCATATGCAAATTAGTAAAGCATGGAATACTTTACTTGTCAGATCTATGTCCAAACAAGAGATAGAGATTATTACAGGAAGTAAAATGAATAATTTTGACATTACATTTTTTTTTTGCAGAAACAAAAGCAATGTAGCCAAGTTTAGCAGAAAATTGGGGGAGGGGAATTTACAGAAAGTTTCTCTGATAAAGGCCTCATTCCTCAAATGAATAGAGAAATGAATCACTTTATGAGTACAATTCATTCCCCAAAAGATAAATGGTCAAAGGATATAAACAGGCAGTTTTCAAAAGAATAAATCAAAGCAATCCATACTCATATGAAAAAAATGTTCTAAATTACTATTGATAAGAGAAACACAAATTAAAACAACTTTGAGGTACCACCTGATACCTATCAGATTGGTTAATGTGAGAGAAAAGGAAAATGACAATTTTTGGAAGAGATGTGGGTAAATTGGGATATTAATGCATTACTATTGGAGTTGTGAACTGATCCAGCGATTCTGGAAAGCAATTTGTAACTATGCTGAAAGGGCTATAAAACTATGCATACTTTTTGACCTAGCAATACCACTACTAGGTAAATATCCCAAAGATTATGTATATATGTATTTGTGTGAGTATGTATATATGTGTGTGTGTGTGTGTGTCTGTTACTGTGTATGTAAAGGACCTATACGTATAAAAATATTTTAAAATAACAGCTCTTTTTATGATGGCAAAGAATTAGAAATTGAGATGATGCCCATCAATCAGAGAATGGCTGAACAAGTTGTGGTGTATAATTGTCATGGAATACTATTGTGCTATAAGAAATGACAAGCAGGATGCTGTTAGAAAAACGTGGAAAGACTTATATGCACTTATACACAATGAATTAAGCAGAATCAGGAGAACACTGTGCACAGTAACAGCAATATTATATGATGATAAACTGTGAATGACTTAGCTATTCTCAGCAACACAAAGATCCAAGAGAATTCCAAAGGACCAATGATGAAAAATGCTGTCCACCTCCAGAAAAAGAACTGATGAAGTCTGAATACAGATCAAAGCATACCATTTTTACCTTATTTTTCTCATTTTTTGGTCTGTATTTTCTTTCACAACATGACTAATATGTAAATATGTTTTGCATGACTGAACATATATAATCTATATCAAATTGTCAGCTTTCTCAATGAGGGGGAAGGGTGGGGAAGGAAAGAGAGAATTTAGAATTAAGAAAATTTAAACGAATCTTAAAATTATTTTTTACATGGAATTGGAAAAAATTAAATAATTGTAAAGTATAAAAGAAAAGGAAATCAAGAATTAGGTAAAGTGCCTTTTTAAAAAATGGATGGTGGTAGGGGTGAAGAATTGTGAAGATCAGGGATTAAACCTAAGTTGAAGGCCTTGATGACTGGGAGCATAATGGTGCTCTATCTGATACAGGCAAGTTAGGGAAAAGTAGGAGATTACACGGTCATATTTGAGCTTAAGAAAAATCACATTGACAGGTGAGAAGATAATGGATTAGAATGGAGAAAAGCTTAAGGCAAAAAGACTAATAAGCTGAAGCAAAAGATGGTGAGGGCAAATGAGGAATCCGGGGTGACAAGTTGAAAGACAAAGTTACCAAGGTGATGGTTGGTGGTGGACGGGAATGCCTTTGACTGAAGGTTTTTGTAGAAAGTTCCAAATTCTGTTTAGGACATATTGAGTTTGAGATGCCTAAAAACCAGGAAGGAAGAAAGGAAAGAATCAGGCCTTTATTGAGCTCTTACTGTGTTGTAAGTACAATGCTAAGCACTTTACAAATGATAATTTGATTATATTGAAGGAGGGTTTCATTTGATCTTTGCAACAACCCTAAGAGGCATATGCTAATTAATGTCCCCTTTTTATAACTGAGGAAACTAAGGCAGACCAGAAGATAAGATATTTGCATAATATTACACAGCCAGCAACTGTCTGAGGCTGGATTTGAACTCAGATTTTCCTATTCCAGAAGCAGTACTCATCCATTGCACCACCTAGCTTCCAAGAGACCTGATTTTTTTTTTCTTTACATAGGTCTGGTTTGGTCTAAGACTTCTCAGTCAACCCTAAATCTTATCCTAAAAGGCTATGGAACTTTTTGGCTTCTGGAAGGTCCTCTGCACTAGAAGCCCAATCAGCATTTTCTATATAGATTCGTCATGTTGTGGCATCATCTTCCCTACTGACCTTACTACAGTATCCAAAATTCTGTCACTTGATATTCACGTTTTGGGGTTAAGACACTGGACCCTCAGGACTCCTCTTTTATAGCCCATTCTTACTCCACAACTCTGCAATCATCCACAAATCAAACCTATCCTATGTACCTTGCTCAGCATTATGGTTCTTTTAATAACTTTTGGTTTTAATCCTAAAGCAATCATTCCATTTTTGTAAATATTATCCTATTTAGGGTCAGGTAAAAGTGTTTGACACTTGGCCAGGAACTGATTTGGGATTTTCTTTCCTGTTACAGTAAAGATGGATGCTGTGAAATTGGGGGTTACATTTTCTTAGAGAAGAAGCATTATAATAACAGTGTTTCTCATTTAACAGCTCTCAAAAACCAATTCAAGAAGGAGCAAATAAGACACACATTGACTTGCTAACAATATGGATAAACATGAAACATGGAACCAAATGGAGCAGATGAGAAAAGCAAATGAAATAGGGGTGGGGTGATGCCAAAAATGCTGAGGAAAAGTAAGAGATCACTATGGAACTCATGTTTATGTCCAATTTTGATCTGAGATCACTAACATCTGAAATTCCTGTCATTTCTATAAACCTAAAAGTAGGAAGAACCTATGATTAGAACTCAGAGATTGGAAACTCCTTCCATTAACAACAACAAAATTACAACTCAGGAAATAAGTCTTATGACATTTCCTGGGGCACAAGAAGATGAAGTAATTAGACCAGCATCCCCAACACTACTAGGTACCCTGGGAAGACCTTGAACCCAGGTTTTCAGGGCTCTTATCCCAGTATATATTGTACTACTACTGCTTTACAGAGTTTATGCCACAGTTTATGCCATATTTGAAGTAAGAATTTTAGAGAAAAAAAATACTACAGATCTAGAAGAGAACTTTAACCTAAATATCTCATTTTATAGTTGAGAAAACTGAGGATCTGGTTAAGTGACTTGAGAACAAGTTTATCTATGTAGTATAGCCAGCAATAAAAGCTAGGTCTGTTCGGTCCAGAGGTGTGTTGAAGCCAGTTTATACTGACTCATGAAAGCTGATTGTTAAATTTTTAGTTTGAACAGCTATGCCTAGGAAAATGGTAGATTCTACAAACCAGGGCTTGATTTATTGTTTTGTTAGTTGTCTAGAAATGAGAAAATGACTGAGAAAACATTAATAATGAAGATGAGATTTTGAAATGCATTGTGCATTTCCAAAAAGCAGATTGTTCAACATTTATAAGCATACCCTTAAATCTAGAACTCTTTCTCTATTCCACTGTGTCCCAAAATAGACAGTAAGGACAATAAATTCCAATTTTCTCACTTTATAAGGAAATGTACAGAGACCTAGAAAAGCAAAAAAGTATGGTAAAAGGGGTATAGATGGTAGTGTCAAAGGATCTTATTTCTAACCTAGGATCTGATATTTGCCATATCTATCTATATCTATATATCTATACGCACATACATACATATATGTATATATACACATATCACACACACGTGTGTGTATATATATATATACACATATATATGTATATATATACATATATATACATATATGGCATTGGGCAGATTCTTAAGAGAGTACTCCATAAGCCTTCAGTATTTAAGCAGTTCACTTTAGGTTTGATTACTTGCTTAAAGTCAAACCAGGTTAGTATCAGAGTTAAGATGGGAGCCTAGTTTGTCCAATTCCCAATCCAGTTCTCCCATTCTCTTCCCAACACAACACAGGTTGCTTCTGACTTTCTAAAAGAAATTTTCCTGGATAAAGCTTTCTACTATACATAAGTCAGAGTATCACCTTGATATGCCTAAAGTATCTTCTCGGTTTCCTAGAAATTAACAATTTAGAAGAGGATTAAACTATGCCCAAAGAGCTTTAAAAATGTGCATACTCTTTGACCCAGCAATACCACTTCTAGGGCTGTATCCCAAAGAGATCACACAAATGGAAAAAAGACCCATATGTACAAAAATATTTATAGCAGCACTTTTTGTGGTGAAAAGAATTGGAAATCAAGGGAATGCCCATCAGTTGGAGAATGGCTGAACAAGTTGTGGTATATGAGTGTAATAGAATATTATTGTGCTATACGAAATGAGGAGCAGACAGACTTCATAGTAATCTGGAAAGACATATGAACTGATGCTGAATAAGGATACAAGCACCAGGAGAACACTGTACACAATTTCAGACATGTTGTATCCGTGATAAGTAACTCTGAAAGCTTTGGCTCTTCTTAGCAATGCAAGGTTCTAAGACAACTACAACAGACTCCAAAAGATGGAAAAAGCTATCCACATCCAGAGAAAGAATTATGGAGTCTCAATGCAGATTGAAGCAAATTATTTGATCTCTCTCTCTCTCTCTCTCTCTCTCTCTCTCTCTCTCTCTCTCCCTCCCTCCCTCCCTCCCTCCCTCCTTCGTCTTCTTCTTTCTTATGGTTCATTCCATTGATTATAATTCTTCTTTACAGCTTGAATACTGTGAAAATATGTTTAATGTGAAGGTATATGTAGAACCTATATCTGATTATATGCCCTCTTGGGTGGGGAGGGGGGAGGAGAAGAAGGAGGAGAAAATTTGGAACTCAAAAACTTGTGGAACTGAATGCTGTAAACTAAAAATAAATAAATTTAAAATAAAAAAAAACAAAAAAGAAGATAAAAAGTGTCATTTGTAATCAAGAAAGAAAGACAGCTGAACTTACACAAGTATGACTCAGAAGCAATAAGCATGATTAATTCTGCAGAAGTTGGGTGCCCAATGAAAGAAGAGGGTTACCTCCCTCTTCCCTCATCCCCAAAAGGGTTCCTGGAATTAATCCTAATTAGTTAGGATTATTTACAGTCTATTATCATTCAATCAATAAGCATTTATGAAGTGCCTACTTCTTACCAAGATCTCTGCTAGGCACTGTGCATTCAAGTGCAATGAACAATCACAAACCTCCAAAAATATTGCATTTACATCAATAAATACCAAGCAGAGTTAAACCATCTGAAGTTCCAGTCCGCGGGCAGGTGGGTGGGCTGGCAGGCAGGCTGGGGCCGGGCCAGGGGCGGCACCGGGAGAGGATGAGAGCCCGCAGCTAGAGTGCCACCATCGGCTTTGGGGATATGACCCCTGCGCTGGAAAGGAGCAGCCTCGAACTGAATGATCAATGAGCGTTCTCCTGGAGCAGAGCGTGTTCCAGTTCCCGCAGTTCCTGCCCAGATTATAAATGGGAGATTGGCTGAATCATATCACGTGATCACAGAATTTCAACTGGAAGGGACGTCCCCTCAGAGGCCATCTAGCCCAATTCATACTTAATCAAGCATCCCTTGTTCATGTTCCAGGACAAATAACTTTCATCTAGATTGGTGGGCAGCTTTAGCAGAGTCATGAATCCAGTTCCATTCATGTCAATATGCTGTGCTCAAGAGGATCAGGTATGATGACCTCTTTTCCATGATCAGATGCTTCTGGAACCAGAAGTAGCAGAAACATGACTAAATCAGAGCAGCCACTCCTTCCACCACAACGCTTTTCCATTTGCTGCGGCTGCTTTCCTGGTCCAGCCCTGCTCTCTATTTCTTCTTCTTGACAATCGTAACTTTTGGCAGTTTGGCCCCTCTGGCCTGCCACCACCTCCTCCACTCCTACTTTTGCCCGCTGCTGGCACCTGAACAAGGTGAGTGAGAAGTTCCTGGAGTGGAGCTTGATGGAGGGAGAGGCTGCGCTCCACTACTTTAAGAAATTCCAGGCCCTGGACACCATCCTGCTCAAAGGTAGGCAGGTCCGCTCATGGCCTTGGCTGTTGATCACCATCATCACAGTGTACTAACTGGTTGAGTTCCACCATGTCTCACAGGTGGCATCTCGGTTCCATCACCTCCTTCAGCAGTGTGGTCAGCTATGCCTGAGTTATCAGCTCTTCTTGTGTGATGTGGATTGGAGCTCTAGACACAAGGATGCCAAGCTGCTGGCCAATTTTATGCCTGTGAACAGCCAATTCACAGGCACCAAGGGGGTGAATGTTAGAAGAAGTGTCTTCAGGAATACCTTTGAGAAAGAGAAGCAGGACTATGCCTATTGCCTAAAGAAATCCCTGCAGACCTACAACCCAGAATATATCCTGATGAAGGAAGATGATGACATTCCTAAAGAGCAGATCTTTAGTGTCTTATAGCACCACCTGAAACTAGATTGAGCAATACCTCATCCTGAGAGACTCCAGTGTTACTTCAATGCAGAGCCCATGAGGATTCTGGAGTGGTTTGGTGTAGGGATGTTGGTTTGGCATATGTCAAGATTGCCAGCCTCCGAGGACTGAGCTACAGCATTGTTCTGTTCTTTTCCTTATATAGCATGGAGCTGGCAGAGCTGGTGGGCCAACATTACCTGCTGGAGCTACAGTGGCTGGCCCCTGCCCTCTACAACGTGGTCCCCACTACACAATGCTGCACTCCTGCCATTCTTTTCCCTGCCTCTTTAGCCCAGAGGACTGTGAGCTATCTAGCTGAGATATCTTGCTTCAATGGCTTTGCCAAGGACATGGCCTTCTACTCATTTCTGCAGGACAAGAATGAGAGGGTATATGTAGTAGAGTCTAACCTAGTGAGGCACATTGGGCTCTTCTCCAGCCTCTGTTTTAACTATAAGCCCAAATTGTTATAAAATCCTGAGAAAAGCGTTTCTGGATATTGTCAGAGCCACTTCTTAGGGATGGATACACTTAGACATGTATTTTGGATTCACTTACCTTCTTTTTTGTTTGCTCAAAGTCGGGTGGAGAAGTGTTCATTGGGTAAGTGAGGGGTTTAGGGGCTCAAGTGCCTTAACTATTCCTAACCTGCAGACTAGTGGCAGGATACTATTTTAATACCAAGTTTCTCCCACATTCTGCACCAGAACTAGATATGTGTCTTATCCATAAATGTTTTGTGAATTCTGGATATTTTGACTTTGACATTAGAACTTCTTAGTAGATCAGGCCCAGTAAATCTCTCATACACACACACTCACTCACTCACTTATGCCCTTAGTCACTTTCCTCCAAAAAAAGAGGGAACACCCAAGATTAAAACAGTTGTGCTTTGGGAAAATTTTCAATGAAGTAATAGGCTACCTCTTAGTGTTTTTGTATGGGGATTTAGATGCAATAAGATCCTGGTAAAACATTCGTACAAAGAGAGAATACATACAGAAAGGAGACAGTAGGTTATACCTGTGGGAGTTTGGGGAACATTGGCCAAAGGTCTAAAAGCTTCCAGCTTTAAGGTTCTAGGGTTATCAACCTTTTCCTCTCCAACCCCCCTCCCACAAATAATTCTGAAGGTATAACCCATCTAAACTCTCCAATTTTAGCTATCTTTCACTTCTTTCTAGTCTGGTGTACCAGAATTTGCAATGCCAGCAATGATTGAGGCTTCTAGTCTTGGGTGGACTGCTCATTTCCTTTCTCCCATTGTATGCTTGGATGCTTTCCACCTTCATGAGAGGTTATAGGGGAATTAAAGGCAAAATTTTACATGCATCATCCACATTTGTCCATTCAACAGGCATTGATCCTAGCATTTGTGCTAGGCACTGAGAGGAACACAGAGATAAATCAGAGATCACAAAATCTTAGAGTTGGAAAGGCATTCAGATCCCGACTATTCTAGTCTAATCCATAACTGAAAAAAATCCCCTCTGCCTTTTACTTGGATAAATGATCATCCTGTCTTTGCCTGGAAACTGTAATGTAAACCTAGCAACTCCCAGGACAATTCAATCTGCTTTTTGATAGCATTGATTGTTAGGAAGTTTTTCCTTACATTAAGCTTAAATTTGCCTCTTTGTAACTTCTGTTCATTTTTCTCATTTCTGCCTTCTAGACCAGAGCCAACAAGCCTGATCTCTCTTTCCTATGACAGCCCTCTGCTAGTTTTTAGGTGGATATCATGTTGTTCTTTAGGATAAATATCTTCAGTTCTTTCAAAGGATCCTTACATGATATGATCACAAGGTCCTTTTTCATCCTAGCTCCCCTCCTCTGGATGCTGGCCAGCTTATGAATTGTCTGTCCTAAAATGTAGTACTTATCCTGGAACATGACACTCTAGGTGGTGTCCAAACAGAAGAGGGTACCATAGAGTTATCACATTGCTCAATATGGATATTGAGCCTTTAGATGAACCCTAAGATCACACTAGCTTTCTGTTCTAATGCCTTCATGGAGCCTAGTAGTTTAACGTGGAAAAGGGAGGACATACACAACAATGAAGACCACATGCCCACAGGAAAATAAAAATCAATCCAGGCTGATTTGAAAAAAGCCTTTTGATTTTGTAGGGTTTTGAAATATCAACATTCAGCCATCTAGTTGTTAAACAGGGAACAAGGATGACAAATTGCCATTAATTATAACAGATGCACACCTGCATACACACATACACACACATACACACGTGCACACACACACACACACACACACACGCACACACGCACACATGCACACACACACACCCTTATTGAGCATCAAACATGGCAAAGGGCTCCCTACCCTTGATACCTTACAAGAACAACAAAAAAAATTACCTTCCAAGTAAAAGAAGGGATTCTCTCATTTGTGAATGGTGTGGGATTTCGCCTTCAAAGAACAGCTCGACTAATATGTACATAACAATAACAATTCGGATTTCTTTCAGTGACCAGTTTCTATATTTCCTATCTTTCACAATGTACTAATAATATATCTTTCCTGCTGCCAAAAAAAATTTAAAAAAAACAACCATCTAAAGTTGTACTAGTTACCTTCTTGGTGAAGATCATAAAGCATTTTGACAATTAATTCCTTATGTGGCTCCTGGCTACATGAATTAACATATGTATACACACACATACCACACTTACACACCCTACACCATAATACAGTGGATAAACAATAGGCAGCTAATAAATGCTTATTAGAGTGGAGTGGACACTGCCATCAAACAGAGCTGAAGGACATCATAGATTCATGGTGACCGGGTCTACTATACTTTTATATTACTTAATCTCAACTGAGGCATCTCTACTGCAAGGGTACCCTGTTTTCTTCCCTGATTCACTATTCCACTCCCATTGAAGCTATTAAAAATGCGTATTTTCATTCTTTAGTCAAACTTTCTTCTGCACCTTTCCCCCACCCACTCAGCTAGCTGGAGAAGTCTTACACTTCAACAACCACACAACAAAATAATTGAGGCTATCCCTCTATCCAGAGCTCCCTTCTGTCACTTCTCATCTCATATCACTTAAATATCTTCCTCTCCCCACTTCCTCCTTCACTCCTATACTGTTAGAGGTGGTCCTCCTGTTCACCAAGTCACATTTATCCTATCCTATCCCTTCTTCTCTAGGTAAATGTCACAGTTATCATCCCTATTTTCTCTGCTATCTATTCCTAATAGTTTCTTCTTTTCTGTCTAAAAACATGCCTATGCTTCACTCATACATAAAAAAGCCCTCACTTAACTTGACCATCACCATGAGTATATCTTGAAAAACCATCTACACTAGGTTCTTACACTTCCTCTGCTGTCACTTGCTTCTAAATCGTCTGTATTCTGACTTCCAAACTTACCATCTGAATAAATTGTTTTTAGCATATTTACCAGTGATCCCTTAAGTCTCTCACTTGAGCCCTAGGCCTGTATCACCAATTGTCCTTTGAACATCTCAACTGAATATTCTCTGGGCATATCAAACTCAACTTGCCGAAAAAAACAAACCACTGTCTTCTCCATCCCCAAACCTTTCCCTTTTCCCAAATTGCCCATTTTTCTGAAAGATAGCACCATCACCAATGTCACCCAGGCATGCCACAGTAACTCCCATACCTATCAGACAGTCTGTTGTTGTATCCTATTTTTTATTTTCACATCTTCTGTATATATTTCCTGCAGTGCACGCACACATCCACAACCATAGACCTTCATCACCCCTCATCTGAATCATTGAAATAGTTCACCTTTTTTCCCCTTTGTTTCTCTCTTTTGTTTCTGTTTTTGGGGTTTTTTTTGGTTCTATTTCTTCTTTCTCATGATTCATTTCATTGGTCATAATTCTTCTCCACAACTTGACTAGTGTGTAAATTAATCCAATGTGAAGTTATATGGATTCCATGCCATCTTGGGGAAGGAGGGGGGGAGGGAGAGAAGAAAATCTGGAACTCAAAATTATGTAGAACCGAGTGTTGTAAACTAAAGATAAAAAAAAATAATAAAAACTTTTTAAAAAATAGCTTTCTAATTGGTCTATCTCCCAGCCTTGTCTTTCTCTACTCCAGTCATTCTCCCTGCAGATGCCAAAGTGTTTTTTCCTAAAGTGGAGGTCTGCCCATGTCACTCAATATGTTCTAGTGGTTCCCTACCACCTCCAGGATCAGATAGAATATCATCTTTTTGGCATTTAAAGCCCATCACAACCTGGCCCTTTTCTGCCTTGTCATTCTTCTGACACTTTACTGCTCTTGAGCACTCTGTGATTCAGCTTCTCTGTCCTACTAGCTATTCCTTCTCTTCATGCCTTTGCACTGGCTGTTCCCCAGGACTGAAACATCCTGGTCCCCTCACATCTACCTCTTAAATTCTGATATTTACTTCAAGACTCAGCTTTATTCCCACCTTCTTCAAGAGGACTTTCCTGGTTCCCCCAACTGCTAGAACCTTCCAACTAAGATTACTGTAATTTACCCATTATATTTTTTCTAAGTACATAGCTATTTATGTGTTGTAACCCCCACCAGAATCTGAGTTCCTTGAGGACAGGGGCAATGTTTTTACCTTTCTCCCTATCTCTAACACTTATCACAGTTCTGGACAGTTATTAAGCCCTTAGTGAATATTTATTAACTTACAGTCTGATTTGTATCATAGCAAGGAAAGACTATACCTTCAGATGACCTCTGTTTTTCTATTCACATAGCAAAACCTACCAGGTTTCTATGGCATTATGGACATTGTAAAACTGCTTGTTTTATCATTATTAAACATTAAGATTTCCCCTTAAGCAGATTTTTCTTAGGGGCCTAGTACCACAAGCTTTGTAACTGTCCCAACTTAAGCAACAATCAAGACTTTGCAATTTTTAATTATCCTTAACTTCTATTCAAAAATCTAAATTTATGAATATACAGTAAATACAACCCTAAATGGAAAAGTCTCACCTAACTTTAATCTTCACCAAAATCATATGGTGTGCCTTGTATGAAATATGAGAGAAAGCCTGGAGGAAAAAAAAAGAAATGAATAAGAAAAAAAAAGCCCTCATGTTGCTGTTAGGAAAGGAAAGGCAATTAATCATCTCGAGTATTGAATCTTCTGCCATCTTTGTCATCTACAATTTTTAAAGCAGTATAGTTCTTTCTAAAATTCTATTCTTCAGGGAAGGAAAGGTATCATAGAATCTTAAAAGTTGGAAGGAACCTTGGAGGTCATCTAGACAAATTCACATTGAAAACAAAAATCCTCTCTAAACTATCTCTGCTGCATGGGCATATAGCTTGTGCTTGATCATGTCCTGTAATAGAAGGCTTACAATATTTTGAGATAGCTTATTCCATTAATGGTCATCTCTAACCATTACAAATGAGGCCAAAATCTAGCTGCTTCTTTAGATTAGAAGAAAATGTATGTGCTTCATTAATTCCTTTCCTGAATTTCTCAAGACTTCTCTGCATCATCATTTACTTTCTGCTCTTTCACAGAAGGAGGAATTACTATTTCTTGACTCCATTTCCTTCCATTTAACTTCAGGCCCTTGCTCCAATACTTTCTCTCTCTCTGTCGCTCTCGCTCTCGCTCTCACTCTCACTCTCACTCTTGCTCTCGCTCTCGCTCTCCTCTTATCCAATTACCATATGGTCCTCAGTTTCAGTATAAAATTTCTAGAAAAAGTCATCTACTCCATATGCCTCTATAATATATAATATATATATTATATATAATATATTATATATATTATATATAATATATAATATATTCATAATTCAACTCTTGAAAATACGACTTCTATCTCTTCCCTTCTACTGAATCTCCTCTACCAAAGTTGGTCAATACGTATATTTTCATTTAATCTAGTAGGTCTTTTTTTTCAGGTGCCATACTGCCCAATTTCTCTGCCTGACATTTGACCATTCACTCTCTATTCTCTGCTCTCTTGCTGCCTAGAGGCAAATAGGTGCTGCCATGGATAGAACACTCTTGTCTAAAGGTGGGAACACCTGAGTTCAAATCCAGCTTCAGACACTTAATAGCAGTGTGACCCTAGGAAAGCCACTTAATCTCTGCTACATTTTCCTCAACTAATAATAGAACATATTTTACAGTTTTGTTGTGAGGATTGAAGGAGACAAAATTTGTATAGTAAGTGCTTAATGATTGCTTGTTTCCTTCCCCCCTTCCTTCCTTGGGCATAGACACACCTAATATTTTGTTCCTCCTGATGTTCCCATAAGAACTCCTATACTGTCTTCTTTCCTGGATCCCTCTCCTTTTCTTGATCTCATAAAGTAGGTATACTCCTTCTTGACTCTTTTCTTTGTCTATGCCCTAACTTGATCATCTCATGGTTTCAATTACTATCTCCATGCAAATGACGTCCCTCAAGCAATATCTCCAGCCTTCACCTGAATTTTGAACTTTAAATCCACATATACAACTACTTACAAGGCAGCTCCATCTAGCTATTCCACTAATGCTTCAAAATTCACATATAGAATGATTTTATTTGCCATTAAAGCAGCTCCATCCTCTGACTTCATCATTTCTCTCATTGATATCACCATTCTTGTAATCTACAATGATGAAGCCTTGGGGTTCCTACCATATCCAATTTGTCATCTTTTCAGTCTACATCTCTTGCATCCTTACCATTTTCTCTATTTCTACGACCCTGTTACAGGCCCTTCTTTACCACCTGTAACTACTGAAATAGCCATAGAATAGATTTTCCTGGCCCCATTCTGTCCTTCCTCCAATTCACTCTATCCAACCATCAGAATTACCTTCCTTATGCTTGGATATAGTCATGTCACTCCTGTGATAAAAAGAAAAAAAATTCTTAGTGATTATATTATTTATTAAATAAAGTCTTGTTTTTCCTGTAAATCAAGGCACTCTAGAATTAGATGCTTTCCTTTCTATCCATATGTCATATTGCTCTCCATATATTTTATGCAGATTAGAATAAAATTAGTCTAGATTAAGACTGCTATGGTTCTCAGAAAGGCCTTGTACCTTCTGTGTCTCTGCATTTGTTCATACTATTCCCTATGCCTGCAATGACTTCCCTCTCTCTCTCTCTCTTTGTATACCTATATCATTTTGAAAGAACAACTCAAATGCTACCTCCTCTATTCTTACATGGAGTCTTCCATTATTCTCTTTTGCTAACAATTTTCCCAGTCCCACTTTCCCGATCACTTCACTATGTGCTCTGTGTCCAATTGTTCATTATTCAGTAAGCATTCTTTATGTTGTTTCATACCACAGTTATCTATGCTTATCACGTATCTGCCTACTAGGCTTTCAAATATATGAAGGAATGGGTCATGTGCCTTATCTAAATTGTGCATCTCCCCCAGCACTATTCATAGCACCGTGCACACAGTGGGTAATTTAAAAAAAAATGCTTGCATCATGAAATCTGTCCTCTTGTAACTTCTAGCCAAGTTCTACTCCACAGAATAAATCTCTGTTCTATATTCTGCATTATAGCCATTCAGATATATGAAGACAGATAACCTCCTCCCCATTCCACCTTCCTCCAAATCTTTTATTTGATAAGTTAAGTATCTTTGGTTCCTTTAGCACATGGCAAAATGTTCAGACATTTCCATATCTTCTGTATCCTCTTCTAGAAGAAGTGCAGCCTGCTTTAAAATATGGGTCTTACTCCTGAGCACAGTGCCCCACATATGGAGCACTAACCAAGGCAGACTATTGTATACTATCCAATAGGTCTACACTGCACTGTATTCAGTTCCCGGTTTATGTTCTGTGTGAGCAGTGAGCATTCTCCTGAGTTAAGGTACTGTAACAAATTCAGAAAGTGAGAAATAGAACTTATGATGAATTCAGTAATTTCCTTCATTCTGGAAGAATGCTGATTGTTCTTTTGGGGAAAGGGACATGGTGAAAAAGAAGTTGTTAATGCCTCCTTGTTCTTATTATTTCCACCTAACATTTCAAATGGTGTTAGCATGAAACTCAGAGATGTTATAAAATTCAAGTATAATCATTTCAATCTCTCTTGTTACAAAGTCAATCTATTGTTCTGTATATTTTATGCTGTTGGGCATGTTAGTAGGTCACAGGAGGTTAGATTAAAATAAGGCAAGTATAAGGTAGGTACCTCGAATAACATTTGAGCCAATATTTTTCCTGTATATATATGTTTAATATATTCTTTAAAACATATGTTCTCATTGCTATGGTTAAAAGAATGTTTTGATTTTAATTTTGAATCTTTTCCTTCTCTCCCCCAAATCCCAGAAATATCAAGAAAATATATGCGTTTGCACATATTTCATTGGGGATTCAATAATTTAGAATAACAATCATAGGAGAAGTAAGAATCTTCAAAATCATCTAGTTTAACTCCTGACTGAAGCATGTGTGCCCTGTAAAATAGCCCTGTGTGACACTGAGTGAGTAACTTAACCTCTCTGAGCCCTACTTCATCATGTATGAAAGGAGAAGATTGGAACAGTTTGCCTTTAAGTTCCCTTTGATCTATCTCTAAAGCTATTCACCTATGAACCTATGAGCCTGAGAAGTGATCATTCAATATCTCCTTGAAAAATCCTAGTGAGGGAGAAGAAACAAACAAACAAAAACTATGTTTATTCTCCACATATTTTGATTGAGTGATATGCAAGGCACTTCTATCTTTTCTTAGCATTCCCTTCCCATCCTACCTATCACCCCTAAATAAAATCAAAATTACTGTGTTATTACATATCATTTGATTTACTACCTGTTCTTTTTGCATTCTTTGTGTTTTATTACTTGTCAAGAATGCAAAGACATCCATATATCTACATATAGATGTGTGTGTGTATGTGTGTGTGTGTGTGTGTGTGTGTGTGTGTGTAGGAGGGAGGGAGGGAGAGAAGGGCAGAGAGAGAGAGAGAGACAGAGACAGAGACAGAGACAGAGAGACAAAGAGACAGAGAGAGAGACAGAGAGAGAGAGAGAGAGCGAGAGAGCGAGGGAGAGAGAGAGAGAGAGAGAGAGAGAGAGAGAGAGAGAGAGAGAGAGAGAGAGAGATTAAGTCACTGACTTATGGGAGCTTACAATCTAGTGAGAGAAATTAAATGAAACATGTACACAAATAACTATCCCACTAAAAAGGAAGTATCATATGAGTGTTATAATGTGGAAAGTGCTAAATCTCCTGGAAGAGTCTGTTTTATGTTTTTGTTGCTGCTGTTGTTAGAATAAATACTCATGTTTATAGCTACTGAATATTAAATGATGAGAAAAGTGAACACAAAAAAATAAAGTGCTATTACTGTAAGAAAATGAAAAAATGCCAACAGGTGGGAAATTAAGGCAAAGTATATGACAATGCCAAATATAAAGCATGTTGATAAAGAATAAGGTTAGCCAAGAACTCATTATACCATATAGGTAATAAAAGACATTTAGAAAATGAGAAAAATAACTGACGATTATGTACTTTCATAATGCTTACTTTTATTAATGTGTTTTAATGGACTCAGTGATAAACATCACTTCAGGATATAGCTACTAAAAATAAAAAGAAGCATTTTAAACTTTAGTGAGGATTATAAAGTAAACAGAGACTCACAAGATTTGAGAGTTGGAAGGAACCTCAATGACCATCTAGTTCAACTCTTATATCAAAGGAGTCCCTACTATATCATTTCAGAAAAGTGGTCATTCAGCCTTCGCTTGAACACCAGCAATGAGGAAGAAACCTGGTATTCCTTAAAAATATGTACTTTCTACCTTTAGACAGTCTGGATTATTAGGAAGTTCCTCCTGACAGTCTAAATTTGTCTTTTGACACCTTCTATTCTTTATTCCTGATTCTATCCTCTGTGTCCAAAAATAATAAATCTAATTTTCTTTGTTGGATAGCCCTTCAGATACTGTAACACAGCAATCATGTGCCCCACCACCAAGCTGAATCTTCTCTTCTATAGTCAAATATCTCCTATTAAGCCAATAAGCCTTTATGTCACATAAACTCCAAGTCATTCCCAAATTCTAGTTACCTTCCTCTGGCATTGTCCAGTTTACCAAGGTCCTTCTCAAACTGTGATTCCCCAAACTAAACACAATATTCCAGATGGGTTCTGACCAGGGAAAAATACAAGAAGACTATCATTTCCTTATTCTTAGAAATAATACCTATATTAATAAGGCCTAAGATTATATTCACTATTTTTGGCTGCCATATCACACTGTATAAGATTAAATCTAACCTGTTTTAAATTATCCAGAAAAACTGAACAGCTAAAAGTCTCTTCAGTTAAGGGAATAAGTAATCAGACAATGTCCACATCTACTATATGCCTAGTATTGTGGTGGATACTAAATGGTAGGGAGCTACTATGTCAGCGAGTAATTCCCTCTTCAGATGCTTGGCACCTGCTTGTCACATTATAATTTTAGAGAATTATAGGAAAATACTGAGAGACTAAGTAATTTTCCCCTCTAGGGCCACACAGGTCAGTCTATGCGAGCGACCAGACTTGAACCTACGTCTTCCTGACTATGATGCCAGCTCTTTTCCCTTTGCGCTCTTAATCCATTTGTGCAGTCAGTGAAAACACAGCTAGCGAAAAAAGTAAGACATCTGGTTCAGGGATGAGAAAGGAGTGGCCAGAAAATACTTTATTTGAGCAAGAACCTAGGATTTTAGTGGATTATATCTAAAAAATGCAGCAGAGCAACAGAAAAGCTAGTGTGATCATAGTTTCCTAGAAGAAACGGAGGGAAGGAAGAAGGGAGGAAGGTAAGCAAGAAGAAAACATATATTGATTAAGCACCTACTATAAGCCAAAACTGTGTTAAGCACTTTAAAAAAAGATTTCATTTGAACCTCACAATAACCTTATGAGGTATGTGCTATTATTCTTATTTTACAGTTGAGGAAACTGAGGTAAATATGATGTCCCAGTACTCTACCATGGTTGAAGGACATCTAGAGTATTGTATTCAGATTTGGACCACATTTTAGGAAGAACGCTAATAAATTGGAGAAATTACAGAGGAGAACCACAAAGATGATAAAAGGACTAGAGATAAAGCATTATGAGTGATTGAAGGAACTAGGAATGTTTTGCAGGGAAATGACTGGTTTTGTTTTTGTTCTTTTGCTTTGTTCTTGTTGGAACAGAGGAGGGGTAATGGCTGACTTTATATATTTGAACATAGGGAAGAGGGACTATTTTTATGTTTGGCCCCAGAAGGTAGAAGTAGGAGCAATTAGTAGTGTAGTGTAAAAACAAGTTTTTATATGGCAAATACTCCTAAAATATGAGATAAAAAATGGAATGATATTCCTTCAGCATTAGTTACTTCCACAGGGCAGCCTACTACCAAGAGGTCTACCAGAGAAGGTTGGCTGAACAATTCTTGGTGATGTTGTAGAAGAAATTCTTAGACAGGTACAAGTGGCTAAATTCCTTCCCAAATCTCAGATTCTGCGTGAATCTCTGTGAGCTCCTGCCTACTAAATCCAAGTCCAGTGGTTTTCCTACAATACCATATTGCCTCTTCTTCAACTGTCAAGTAAGAACCCTGAAAAAATGAGGGAGTTCTAGCAAAAGAATCTGAAGAAGTCACTAGGGAGGGGGGTAGCAGGAGGTTTAGAGAAAGTTCAGGATGGTCAGCTTCTATTCTTAATATGAGGGACAATAACAGCCATATTGTAACATACTATGTCCCCATATGCCCAATGTTAGATGAAATGTTATTCTGATTGAGCCAGTATTTTATTTATAATATTAGCATATGAATGGTTTATTTTTATTTTACTTTTAAGTATTAATATATTTTTGAACGAAAATAGGAAAGGGAAAAGCACAAAATTAGAGAATAAATGCCTTCAGTAGCAGAAGACAAAGATGATAGTAATAATTTAACTCAAACCTTTTAGATAAAGTTAAGTTAAAAAAATTAAATGCACAACACTTCGTTATGAGATTTTTTTAAAAGATAGAAATTATGGTCCTTGACTTTAAAAGCTCTTGTGTAAGTTGAGAAAAAAGATTTCTTTTATCTTCTGAATCTCAAAAAATGGCACATGTATTTGTGTGCACATGTATATAGCTGTTTTCACTTTCTGCAATTCATAATCTATGGATGAAAGGTCTTGGAGTATTTTTAAAAGGTAGGAAGGAAAAGTTGTATTTGTAGAGTAGTGTAGTACATTCAGTACTAATTATATTTCTATCTACCAATCCCTGGGCTTTAATGTTCCATTAAAAATGAAATTCTCATCTCTCTTCCCATTAGAACATTTCAGGTGTCAAAATCTACATTTCAAAGTTTTTAATGGAAGAAGCCCTAATTCTCCCTGGTCAGGAACATCTTCTACTTCTACATTAGGAAAGAGTCTATTAAGATTGAATCAGAGCAAGGCTGAACAAAGGACATTCAAAACCTTTGTATGCAGAGATTTAGGAAGCCTGCTATTCATTTCAAATGAAAAGTTCCTTTTATTTTTGTTCAGACCAATCCAGGCCCCATGAACCCTTAGGCTTTCCTAAGTAACTGGCATCGTACATTCAAAATGTAACATTTTGGCTTAACTCTACAGCTCAGTCTGAAAGATTCTTTTCAATCAGAAACTAAAAAAATTCATTCTGCTTCTGTGCCTCATTTAACAGAATCAATCAATAAACATGTATCAATAATCATGTGCAAGGCACTATGCTAAGCTCAGGAAGTACAAAGAAAAAGTGAAAACTTTATGCCTGCAGCATTCCTATAGTCCAGTGAATGAAACATACATGTACATTTTGTGTGTACATTTGTACATGTACATATGTGTATATGTTGGTTGTTCAGTTGTTTTTCAATCATGTCCGACTCTTTGTGACCCCAGTTGGGGTTTTCTTGGCAAAGATACTCGAGTGTTTTGCCAATTCCTTCTCTAGTTCATTTGAGAAATGAGAAAATGGATGCAGATTGGGTTAAATGACTTATCCAGCATCACACAGCTAGGAAGTACCAGGCCAGATTTGAACTCAGGAAGAGGAGTCTTCCTGACTCCAAGCCCAGCACTCTATCCACTGTGCCACTTAGTTGCATAGATAGATAGATAGAGAGATGGAGATAGACAGAGAGATAGATAGATATAGATAGATAGATAGATAGAGAGAGAGAGAGAGAGAGAGAGAGAGAGACAGTTAGTTATGAAATTAGATATAAGGTTACCTTAGACAGGAAAGCACTAGCAGTAAGAAGGACCAGGTAGCATTTGAGCTGAAAGAAATGAAAGGGATATTAGAGATATTTATTAGGAAAGAAAGCATTCCAAGCATGGGATACAGCCAGTGCAAATATGAGTCAGGTGAAGGGGTTCCTTATATGAGAAACAGCAAGGAGTCTATATAGTTGATCCAAAGCATACACAGAGGGAGATGATACACAAAAAGACTGAGGGGATATTAAGGGTCAGGTTTTTAAAGAAATTCAAATATTTTATCTTAAAGGTAACATTGAGCCACTAGAGTTTGTTGAATAGGTGATATAGATGATGACATGGTCAAAGTTGTACTGCAGGAAAATTAATTTGGTAGACTGTAGAAGGTGGAATGGATCAAGGGCATATTTGTAGCAGCGAGACAAATTTAAAAACTGCTGCAATAATTCAGGCAAGAAATGATGAGGTTCTGGACAGAGACTTCTGGGAGCCAAGACGGTGCAGTAAGCCGTAAATCACTGTACCTCTCCCATGCTCACCTCCAAACAACGATAAAATAGTGTCCTGGAACAAATCCTGGAATGGGGAGCCAGTGGAAAGTGTGAGGCAGACTTTTAACACAGGAGGCTTGGTGGATTGGCAAGAAAGGTCCATCTCACTCTGGTAAAAGGGGAGTACATTCCAGGACAGGAAGTGTCCTAGCAAGCCAGCAGCAAGCCCCACCTCAGCAAACCAGCAGGAGGTCCAGAGCTCCAGCGTGGTGGAACAGGAAAACACCAACACCAGGATCTCCAACATCCCTTCTCATGGTAAAGGGAACTGGAAGATTCAGGCTCCTAGATCCACCACATGCTTCTGGCAAGCCCAGGGCAAACAGGTATTCTCCAGGAACCAAAGATCCAAGTGCTTCAGTGTAGCCACAGAGAAACACAGAAAAACCCCACTGGGCCTCAGCACACACCAGATATTACTACTAGGACCTCAGCTCAGCAAAACACAAACTGCTGGACTCCTACAGCCTCCATTAGCACCAGCCACCCTCCACCATACCCCCTCAGCATAGCACAAGACATGAGGGTGTGCTGTGGGCCTCAAGGCAACATCAATGTAGCACCAGGTAAACAGCCAAGGCCCACAGCCACTGGCACAAGAAGCCTGAGACAGAGTGCCTTCCAGCCTGGGAGCAGAGATCAATTTTAAAAGACAGTAAAGTTCCCCATACCTCCCCAAAAAAGAGATGAGCAAAAAACAACAACAAAAGATTCTAACCATAGTAAGTTATTGTGGTGACAGAGAAGACCAAGATACAAACTCAGAAGATAAAAATGTCTAAATGTCTATGGGCAAAAACCCAAAGAAAAACAGGAAGCGATCTCAAGCCCAGGAAGAACTCATGGAAGAGCACAAAAGAGAGCTTAAAAATCATATGAGAGGTAGAAGAAAAATTGGGAAAATAAATGAGAGTGATGTAAAATAATTTTGAAAAAATAATCAGCAGCTTTGAAAGCTGCTTAAAAAATAAAAGTGGCCAAATGGAAAAGGAGACACAAAAATCTACTGAAGAAAACAATTCCTTAAAGAGTACAATTGGTCAAATGGAAAAGAAAGTACAATAGCTAATTGAGGAAAACAATACCTTAAAAGTTAGAATTAGCAAAGAATTGGAAATCAAGGGGTTGCCCATCAATTGGGGAATGGCTGAACAGGTTGTGGTATATGAAGGTAATGGAATACTATTGTGCTATAAGAAATGGAGAAGATATGGACTTCATAATAACCTGGAAAAACCTACACTAGGTAATGCTGAGTGAATGGAGCAGAACCAGGAGAACATTATACACAACCACAGATATATGGATTCTGTGATGACTAACCCTAATAGACTGCAATCTTCTCAGCAATACAAGGTGCAAAGACAACTTCAAAGGACTCATGATGGAGGGAGCTACCTACATCCATAGAAAAAACTATGGAGTCTGAATGCAGATTGAGGCACACTGTAAGGTCTCCTTTTTTTTCCCTTTGTTTTTTTTTCTCTTTCATTTTGTTGTTTGTTTGTTTGTTTGTTTGTTTTTTTTTGGTTTTGTTTCTGCTTTCTCATGATTCATTCCATTGGTCATAATTCTTCTATACAACTTGACTATTGTGTAGATAAGTTCAATGTGAAGTTATATGTAGAGGATATATCAGATTCCATGCCATCTTGGGGAGGGAGGGGAGAGGGGGGAAGAATATCTGGAACTCAAAATTATGTGGAACTGAGTATTGTAAACTAAAAATAAAAAATCTTAATTGTACAAAAAGTTAGAATTAGGTAAGTGGAAGCTAATGACTATATGAAACATCAAGAATGAAACAAAGTCAAATGAAAGAAAAAAAATGGCAGAAAATGTATTTTACATCATGGGAAAAACAACTGATCTGGAAAATATATCCAAGAGAGACAATATCAGAATCATTGGACTACCTGAAAGCCATACTCAAAAGGAGGACATGAACAGCATCCTTGATGAAATTATCAAAGAAAACTACCCTAAAGTCCTGGAACGACAGATCAAAGTAGGCATTGAAAGAATCCACAGATCAGCTCAGGAAAAATGATCCCAAAATAAAAACTCCAAGTAACATTACACCCAAATTTCATAACTATCAGGTCATGGAAATAAACAATATAAGAGGCCAGAAGGAAACAATTCAAATATGGAGGATTCACAATCAAGATTACACAGGACTTGGTACTGCAACATTAAAGGACTACAGTTCATGAAACATGATATTTCAGAAGGCAAAGGAGCTAGGACTACAACCAAGAATCACTTAGCCAGCAAAATTAAGCATAATACATCAAGGAGAAAAATGGCCATTCAACGAAAAAGAAGAATTTCAAGCTTTCATAAGGAGAAGATCAGAACTAAACCAAAAATTTGATCTTGTCTATATCTAGACCCAAAAGAGGCATAAACAGGTAAAAAGGGAAAAGAAAACAAGGGACTCAATGGAGCTAAACAATTTACATCCATACATGGGAAGATAATACTTGTAATTCTTAAAAATTGTATCACTAATAGTACAGCAAGAAAGAATATACATAGAGGGTAGGGGTGTAAGGCAAATTTGAGGTAATGATATAAAATAAAGGGATGAGAAAGAGGAGTACACTCGGTACAGAAGGAAGGGAGAGGTAGAATGGGGTAAATTATTTCACATGAAGAGGCGCTAAAGAACAGGAGGGGAAGATGGGAGGGTGGGCAATGAGCATCACTTGAACCTTACTCTCATCAGTACTGGCTCAAAGAAGGAATCATATACACAATCAGTTGAATATAGAAATCTATCTTAACTGACAGGGAAGTAGGAGGGGAGATCAAGTAAAGGGTGGGGGGTGCTGTGGGGACTGACAGAAGGGAGGGGAGATCAGGGGAGGTTGTAGACAGAAGCAAAACACTGGTGAGAAAGGAAAGGGTGAAAGGAGAGAGAGGACAAACAGGAAGAAGAATAGAATGGAGGGAAATGCATGAACATTAATCATAACTCTGAATATGAATGGGGTAAATTGTCCCATAATATGGAAGTGGATAGCAAATTGGATGAAAAGCCAAAATCCTACGATGAATTGTTTACAAGAAACACACTTGGAGCAGAGAGACACACAGATTATAAAAGGTAAGGGGCTGGAGCAGAATCTATTATTCTTTAGCTGAAGTACAAAAAACAAAAAACAAAGCATGGGTAGCAATCCTGATCTCAGACAGAGAAAGTAAAAACAGACTTAACTAAAAGAGATAAGGAAGTAAAGTACATCTTGCTAAAAGGTACCCTAGACAATGGAGCAATAACAATATTAAACATATATGTATCAAGTGGCATAGCATCCAAATTCTTAAAGGCAAAGTTAAATGAATTATAGAAGAAGTAGACAGGAAAACTATACTATTGGGGGACTTCAACTGTGCCATCTCAGAACTCAATAAATTCAACCAAAAAATAAACAAGAAAGAAACTAAGGAGGTAAATAGAATATTGGAAAAGTTAGATATGACAGACCTTTGGAGAAAAATGAATAGGAACTGAAAGGACTATACATTTTTCTTGACAGCACATGGCACCTACACAAAAATTGACCATGTAATTGGGCAGAAAAATTTAATAATCAAATGTAAAAAAACAGGAATATTAAATGTATTCTTTCCAGATCATAATGCAACAAAAAATACATTCAACAAAGGGGGGTAGAAATACAGATTAAAAATTAATTAGAAACTAAGTAATCCTAAACAATAAGTGCCTCAAAGTATAAATGACAGAAACAATTAATAATTTCATTATAGAGAATGACAACAGTGAGACAAAGTTATGGGATGCAGCAAAAGCAGTACTCGGGAAAATTTTATTTCTTTAAATTCTTACATCAATAAAATGGAAAAAGAACTGATTGGGCATGCAACTAAAAAAAACTGAAAAAGAATAAATTAAAAATCCCCAATTGAACACCAAATTGGAAGTCCTGAAAATCAAAGATGAGGTTAATGAGACTGACAACAAAACAAAACAAAAAACCCACTTTTTAAAATTAAGATTTTTTTTTTTATTTTTAGTTTACAATACTCAGTTCTGCATGTTTTTGAGTTCCAGATTTTCTTTCCCTCCCTCCCCTCCCCCCGAAGATGGCATGGAATCCGATGTATCGTCTACATATACCTTCACTTCAAACTTATTTACACAATAGTCAAGTTGAAAGAATAATTATGGACTGAATCATGAGAAAGAAGAATCAAAACAAAAAAAAGAGGAAAAAAAAGAAAAGAGAGCAAATAGTTTGCCTCAGTCTGCATTCAGACTCCATAATTCTTTCTCTGGATGCAGATAGCTCTTTCCATCATGAGTTCTTTGGAGTTGTCTTTGAACCTTGTATTGCTGAGAAGAGCTAAGTCTATCATAGTCATCAAAGAATCAGTATATCTGTGGTTGTGTACAATGTTCTCCTGCTTCTGCTCTGCTCACTGAACATCATATAATGTAGATCTTTTGAGGTTATTATGAAGTCCATATCTTCCCCATTTCTTATAGCACAATAGTATTCCATTACATTCATATACCACAACTTGTTTAGCCATTCCCCAATTGAAGGGGATGTCTCTTGATGTCCAATTCTTTGCTACCACAAAAAGAGCTGCTATAAATATTTTTATACATACAGATCCCTTCCTCACTTTTGTGATCTCTTTGGGATACAGTCTAGAGGTGGTATTGCTGGGTCAAAGGGTATGCACAGTTTTATAGCCCTTTGGGCATAGTTCCAAATAGCTCTGCAGAATGGTTGGATCAGTTCACAACTCCATCAGCAATGCATTTGTGGCACAGCTTTTTTAAGGTTAAGGTCAAAGGTATAATTATCTCTTTTCTAGAGATAACACCAGATATTGCTTTCAACTTGGGTCAGGACATAGGATGGCATAGTGAAAAGATCATTTGTATAGCTGTAATGCTCTTTACCTCTTATTGTCTCATGAATTCTTTCCTTTCCCATAAATCTGATAGGTAAACTATTCCTTGCTCTCCCAAATTGCTTATAGTATCAGTCTTTATTCCTAAATCATGAACTCATTTTGACTTTATTTTGGTATATGCTGTAAGATATTGGTCTATGCCCAGTTTCTGCATTGCCATTTTCCAATTTTCCCAGCAGTTTTTTGTGAAATAGTATATTTTTAGCCCAGAAGCTGGATTCATTGGGTTTATCAAACAGTAGATTGCTATAGTCATTAACTACTGCATCTTGTGTACCTAACCTATTCCACTGATCCACCACTCTGTTTCTTAGCCAGTACCAAGTGGTTTTGATGAATGCTGCTTTATAGTACAGTTTAATATCTGGTATGGGTAGGCAACCTACCCTAGTATTTCTTTTCATTAATTCCCTAGATATTCTGGACTTCTTGTTCTTCCAGATGATGTTTTTATTATTTTATCCAGCTCTGTAAAATAATTTTTGGTAGTTCGATTGCTATGACACTGAATAAGTAAATTAATTTAGGTAAAATTGTCATTTTGATTATATTAGCTTGGCCTAACCATGAGCAACTGATGTTTTTCCATATATTTAGATCTGACTTTATTTGTGTGAAAATTTTTTTGTAATTATATTCATATACACCCTGGGTTTGTCTTGGCAGGTAGACTCCCAAATATTTTATAGTGTCTACAATAACTTTAAATGGAATTTCTCTTTCTATCTCTTGCTGTTGGGCTTTGTTAGTAATGCACATGAATGCCTAGGATTTATGTGGGTTTATTTTATATCCTGCAACTTTGCTAAAGTTGTTTATTATTTCAAGTATTTTTTTTACTTTATTCTCTAAGTAAATCATCATATCATCTCCAAAACGTGATAATTTAGTTTCTTCTTTGCCTATTCTAATTCCTTTAATTTCTTTTTCTTCTCTTATTGCTGCAGCTAACATTTCTAGTACCATAATAGAGGTAATAATGGACATCCTTGTTTCACCTCGGTTCTTACTGGGAATGCATCTAGCTTATCCCCATTACATATAATGCTTGCTGATGGTTTTAGGTAGATGCTATGTATAATTTTAAGGAAGGGTCCATTTATTTCTATGATTTCTAGTGTTTTTAATGGGAATATGTGTTGTATTTTTTCAAGGGTTTTTTCTGCATCTATTGAGATGATCATGTGGTTTCTGCTAGTTTTCTTTTTGTTGATATAATCAATCACACTGAAAGTTTTCCCAATATTGAACCAGCCTTGAATTCCTGGAATAAATCCTACCTGGTCATAGTGTATTATTCTCATAAAAAGGTGCTACAATCTTTTTGTCAATATTTTATTTAAAAATTTTGCGTCAATATTCATTAGGGAAATTGGTCTATAATTTTCTTTCTCTGTTTTGACTCTTCATGGTTTGAGTATTAGTACCATATTTGTGTCATAAAAAGAATTTGGTAGGACTCCTTCTTTGCCTATTTTCCCAAATAGTCTATAAAGTATAGAAATTAGTTGTTCTTTAAATGTTTGATAGAATTCACATGTAAAACCATCTGCCCCTGGAGATTTTTTCATAGGGAATTCATTGATGGCTTGCTTAATTACTTTTTCTGATATGGGGTTATTTAGGTATTTTACTTCCTCTTCTGTTAAAATGGGCAATTTATATTTTTGTAAATATTCATCCATTTCCCTAAGGTTGTCAAATTTATGAACATAAAATTGGGCAAAAGAAATCCTAACTGTTGTTTTAATTTCCTTTCTTTGAAGTGATTCACCCTTTTTTCATTTTGAAATGGTAATTTGGTTTCCTCTTTCTCTTTTTAATCAAATTGACCAAAGTTTTATCAATTTATTGGTTTTTTCATAAAACCAGCTCTTAGTTCTATTTATTAATTTAATAGTTTTCTTGATTTCAATTTTATAATCTCCTTTGGTTTTCAGTATTTCTAATTTGGTTATTTAATTGGGGATTTTCAATTTGTTTCTTTTCTAGCTTTTTTTAGTTGCATGCCCAATTCATTGATCTCCTTTTTCTTTATTTTATTCATGTAAGCATTTAGGGATATAAAACTTGCCATAAGAACTGCTTTTGCTGCATCCCATAAGTTTTGGTATGTTGTCTCATTATTGTCATTCTCTTGAATGAAGTTATTAATTGTTTCTATGATTTATTCTTTGGAACACTGATTCTTTAGGATTAGATTACTTAGTTTCCAATTAATTTTTTGTTATTTTTCCATGGTCCTTTTATTACAAATAATTTTTATTGCATCATGATCTGAAAAGTATGCTTTGACTACTTCTGCCTTTCTGCACTGGATTGTGAGGTTTTTTATGCCCTACTACATAGTCAGTTTTTGAGTATGTGTCACATACCACTGAGAAAAAGTATATTCCTTTTTATCCCCATTCAGTGTTCTCCAGAGGTCTGTAATATCTGCCTTTTCTAAAATTCTATTCACCTCCTTAACTTCTTTCTTGTTTATTTTGAGGTTAGATTTATCCAGTTCAGAGAGGGGGAGGTTAAGGTCCCCCATTATTATACTTTTGCTGTCTATTTCTTCCTGTAACTCCCTTAACCTCTGCTCTAAGAATATGCATGCTATACCATTTTGTGTATATATGTTAAATAATGAAATTGCTTCATTGTTTATGGCACCTTTTAACAGGATATAATGTCCTTCCTTATCTGTTTTAATTAGATCTATCTTTGCTTTTGCTTTGTCTGAGATTAGGATTGCTACCCCTGCCTTTTTTTTTTACTTTAGCTGACACACAATATATTCTACTCCAGCCTTTTACATTTACCCTGTGTGTATCCCCCCCATTTCAAATATGTTTCTTGTAAACAACGTATGGTAGGATTACGGTTTTTAATCCATTCTGCTATCTGCTTCTGTTTTATGGGAGAGTTCATCCCATTCACATTCACAGTTATGATTACTACCTGTGTCTTTTTCTCCATCCTATGTCCCCCCATTTATGCTTTTATTTCTCCCTTCTCCCTTCCACTCCTCAAAACAGTTTTGCTTTTGACCACCACCATCCTCAGTTTACCCTCTCTCTTGATTCCCCTACCTTATCTTCCCTTTTTCTACTTGCTACTTCTTCCCTCCCTTCTGACCACCCCCCTCCCTTTTCTTTCCCCTTTCCTCTCCTATTGCCTGAAGGACAAATGTGATTTCTATACTTATCAGGATATGTTATTCTCTTCTTGAACCAAACCCGATGAGAGTAAATCTCAAATGCTGTTCTTCTCCCTCCCTTCTTTCCCTCTACTATAAAAGGTTTTTGTGCCTCTTCATGTGATGGATTACCCTTTTCTTCTACCTCTTTACTTCTTCTCCCAGAACTAGCCCTTTATAAATCTTAATTATGTTTTTATCATTATATCAGTTATTTTATACTGACACCCACAGTCTATGTATATCCCTTTCAATTGTCGTAATAACTGTACTGTTCTCAAGATTGACATATATATATATATATTTATAAAACATATATAAAACAGTGTAATCCTATAAAAGGATGTAAATAATTTGCCTTATTGATTAACAACGGTTTTTTCCCCCATTTACCTTTTTATGTCTGTCTTGAGTTTTGTATTTGAAGATCAAATTTTCCATTGAGCTCTAGCCTTTTCATCAGGAAGGTCTGGAATTCCCTTATTTTGTTGAATTCCATCTCCCAGCCTGGAAAACTATGCTCAATTTTGCTGGGTAGTTGATCCTTGGTTGTAGCCCAAGCTCCTTTGCCCTTCAGAATATCATATTCCAATTTCTCCTGTCATCTAATGTAGAAGCGGAAAGATCCTGTGTGATCCTGACTATAGTTCCATGATATTTGTATTGTTTCTTTCTGGCTGCTTGCAGTATTTTCTCCTTGACCTGATAATTCTGGAATTTGACTATAATATTTCTTGGAGTTTTCAATTTGGGATCTGTTTGAGGGGGTGATCGATGGATTCTTTCGATGACTATTTTGCCCTTTGGTTCTAGGACCTCGGGGAAGATATCCTGAATGATTTCTTGGAAGATACAGCCTAGACTCTTTTTTTCATCGTGGCTTTTCAGTAGACCAATAATTCTTAGATTGTCTCTCCTGGATCTATTTTCCAGGTCATTTGTTTTTCAAATCAGGTATTTCATTTTTTTCTTCTTCTTTTTCTTTCTTTAGATTTTGTTTGACTGATTCTAGATGTCTCATACAGTCATTAGTTTCTACTTGCCCAATTCTAATTTTTAATGTATTGTTTTCTTCATTTAGCTTCTCTATCTCCTTTTCCACTTGGTTGATTTTACTTTTTAATGAGGCATTTTCTCCATTAATTTTCTGAATCTGCTTAACCATTTCGCCGATTTTCCTTTTTAAAGATTTGTTTACATCAGTGATTTTTTTCCATTTTTTTCCATTTTTTCTTTTACCTCTCTAATTTGGTTTTTAAAATCCTCCTTGATCTCTTTCAGCAATGCTTTTTGGGCTGGGGACCAGTTCCCATTCCCTTTTGTGGTTTCAGATGTGGGTTTAGTGTCCATGCTGTCCTCTTCTGAATTGGTATTTTGATCTTCCCTGTCTCCATAATAGGAATAAATGGTCTTTGGCTTTTTTGCATGCTTTTTCATGGTGTTTTTTTTTATTTTACTCCTAGCTTCTAAAGTCGATCTCTGCTTCTGGGGTTCAGGGGCTTTGTCCCAAGCTTCCTGTGTTGGGATTTATGGGCTTGCTCATTGACTTTGTGTGCTATGGCCTCTGGTTTCATGAGGTGTGGGGGAGGGGTGGTCTGGCTGCTGAAAGTCTCCTCTTCCCTGGGACTGCTCTACAGCACAGGTGGTCTCAGCTATTGTCTGTACTAGTGTATGCCACTTCCCCTGGCTGTGCAAAGGCACATCTGGGGTCCTGGTATTGACGTTTGCTAGCTTTACCCCCTGGGCTCAGTAACCCTTGTTGCTCTGCAGAGGTGGGCCTGCTGGGACATCTGTCTTCCTGCATTAGTCTCCTTCTGCCACCACAAGAAGGGCCCCCTCCCCAACTTCTCTCGCTAAAAGGCTACTTAAGCCCCACTTCTGGCTCCTCTGTTTCTCCCGAGGGAGTATTCTCTGGGTGAGGAAGGGAGGAAGAGATGATTTACCTGGCCATGATGGCTCCTGGAAGTTCAAGAAGGCAAGTTTCAAACCTTTAGACTGTGGCCTGGAGGCCTTCAGGGTAGCTACTTCCATGGTCGCAGGCTCTGTTCTGGTGTCTCCTGCAGCTCAGACAGACTCCTGTCCTAGGCTGAGAGGCCTGGAGCTCGATTGCCACCATAGCCAGCACTTTCACCCTGGGCCTGTTCCTGTTCCCACATTGCACTTGCCCAGTGTTCTCCTAGACCAGCACACTTGCTGGGTTCCTTTCCTGTTCCTAGTTGTTGTGGTCTGGTGCCATTCCATTTGCCTGGCATTCCTGCGCCTCTCAGTCTATTAGTGACTTTTAACTTTCTCAAATCTGCTAAGGTTCACTTTTTTAGATGTATTGACAGAATTTGTGAGAGAGCTCCAGTTGTTCCCTTCTTTCACAGCACCAACTTGGCTTGGCCCCCCAAAGACCCACTTTTGAGCTAATAAAAAATCAAGGAGCTAGTTTTATTTTAAAAAAAAATAGGTAGACAAGTCATTGGATAATTTAAATTTAAAAAAAAGAAAGAAGAAAAATAAATATTCAGGTTTAAAAAATGAAAAGAATGATGTCACCCCCAATGGATGAGAAATTAAAGAAAACATTAGGAAATATCTTGCCCAAATATATGACAATAAATCTGACAATCTGAACAAAATTGATGAATATTTACCAAAATATAAATTACCTACATTAAATTATCAGGAAACAAAATGTCAAAATAACCCCATCTTAGAAAATGAAATTGAACAAGTCAATAATGAATTCTATAGAAAAAATTCCCAGGCCAGATGGATTCATGAGTGAATTCTACCAAACATTTAAAGAACAATTAATTCTAATACTATGTAAACTATATGGAAAAATAGGCAAAGAAGGAGCCTTACCAAACCGCTTTTATGACACAAATATGGTTCTGTTACCCAAACCAGGAAAAGCCAAAATAGAGAGAGAAAATTATAGGTGAATTTTCCAAATGAATATTGATGCAGCAATTTTGAACAAAATAATAGCAAAACAATTACAGCAATATATCACAAAGATACTATACTGCAACCAGGTGGGATTTATACCAGGAATATGCAGGAGTGGTTCAATATTAGGAAAACTATCAACATAATTATGCATAACAAAAACAACAGAAATCATATGATTATCTTAATAGATGGTGAAAAAGCTTTTGGCACTATACAGCACCTATTCCTATTAAAAGCACTAGAGATCATAGGAATAAAGGGAGTGTTCCATAAAATTATAAGCAATATCTACCTAAAACCATTTACAATATTATATGTAATGGGGATAAGCTAGAAACCTTCCCAATAATATCAGGAGTGAAGCAAGAATGCCCATTATCTCCACTCTTATTCAATATGGCCCTAGAAATATTAACTATAGTAGTAAGAAAAGAAAAAGAAATTGAAGGAATTAGAATAGGCAATGATGAAACAAAGCTATCACTCTTTGCAGATGATGCGGTGGCATACTTAGAGGATCCTAGAACATCAACTAAAAAATTACTTGAAATAATTAACAACTTTAGCAAAGTTGCAGGAGATAAGAAAAACCCATGTAAATCATCAGCATTTCTTTATATGACCAAGAAAGCCCAGAATGAAGAGATAGAGAAATTCCATTTAAAATAAGTATGAAGGATATAGAATATTTGTGATTCTATCTGCCAAGACCTGAATATTAGGAAAGTATATTTACTAGCTGAATGGAAAGTGGATTCTAGTAGGGGGACACTTGAGGCAGACAGAGCTAACTGCAGTCTGTTGAAACAATCTAGATGTGAGGCGATAAAAGCCTGCACTAGAATGGTAACAGTGTCAGAAGAGAGAAGGGACATATTTGAGAGATGATTTAAAGGTGAAATTGACAGGCCTTGACAAAAGCTTGTATATGGGGAGTGAGAGGGAGTGAAGAACCTAGGATGATTCCTGGGTTGCAAGCCTGAGGAACAAGGGGGATGATTCTGACTTCTACAGTAATAGGGAAGGTGCAGACAGGGGTTTAGGGGAAAAGATAATGAATTCTGTTTTGGACATATTGAGTTTAAGATGTCTACTGGACATTCAGCTAGAGATATCTGAAAGGCAGTTGGAGGTTGGAGGTCAAGAGAATATATTGGGGCAGGAAAGGTAGATTTGGGCATCTTCAGCATGAAGACCTTATCAAATTCATGGAGCTGATGAGATCACCAAATAAAGTAGTATAGAGGAGGAAAATAAGAGGTCCCAGTATAGAATCATGAGACATCTACAGTTAGAGGGTGTGAGGTGGAAGAGGATCCAGCAAAGGAGACAGGGAAGGGGCAGTTAGGTAGGCAGGGGGAAAACCAAGAGAGTGATGTCCGAAAAACCCAGAGAGAAGAGAGTACCAAGGAGGAGAAAATAATCAATAGTGTCAAAGGCTGCAGAAAGGTTAAGAGGAAAGTGAATTGAAGAAAGGCTATTGGATTTGGTGATTAGGAGATCCTTAGTAACTTTGGAGAGAGCAATTATGGTGGAAAGAATATGGTGGAATTATGGTTGAAGTCAGATTGTAAAGAGTAAGGAAGAGAGAGGAGAGAAAGTGGAGGCACTGATTACTAACTACCTTTTTAAAAAATTTAGCTATAAAGAGCAGAAGAGAAATAGCATGATATTTAGCAGGGATGGAAGTATCATGTGAGCTTTTTTTTCAGGACAGGGGAGACTTAGGCATGTTTTAGGCAGTAGAAAAGGAGAGAGTAGAGAGTGACAGATTGAAAATAAGTGATAATGGAGATTAAAGGGGGGCAACCTATTGGAGGAGACAGTATGGAATAGGAACACTTAAACAGACAAAGGGGTTAAACTTGATAAGTACTAAGGCCATTTCATCATGTGAAACAGGCAAGAAGGAGGAGAAAGTGGAAGAAGGCATATGAGTGATGGGATATAAGGAAGAAGGGAGAAGACTGAGTTCAGAACAAGTGGCCTTATTTTTTTTCTGTAAAATATGCAGCAAGATTTGAAGGTCAAGTTGAGGCTATGTAACATAAAATTTTAGTTCACACAATCCAAACAGTTACAAGATTTTCTCCAACTTCATTTATTAGCATGTATGTAGATGTGAAGGTAATGAATGTTGAAGTGATCCAAGGAGAAATTCAAGGGAGTTATCCAAGGCTAAGCTTTGGCAGGGCATATTAATGATATAAAAAGAGGGCTAGGGATTCAAGAGAGGAGGACAGTATAGAACTGAACTGGTTCATCAAGGAGTTAAAGTGGACAGAAGTAGAGAGAGTGACTAGAGGAGACAAGCCTGCAAGAGAACTGAGGGGTCAAAGGATTGGGGGTCAGTGAGAATGAAGAATATGGCTAAGGAAGCAAAGGCAGAGAAAGAGGTGAAAATCCAATAGATTATGACTGTATAAGGGAATTTCTGAACTCTTGGACATGCAGGTGGCATTTTGGGTGACAAAGGATTGAGGGTGTGACCATGTTTGTGTGTGGCTGAGATGGTGTGGAAGAGTGGCTCATAGGAAAAGAGGAGGTGGAGGAACTGAATGGTTAGGGTATTTGAGGGAGAATCAATATGCAGCTTGAAGTCCCCTTGTAAGAGGACAAGATTTGGGGAGGAAAAACATGTAGGCTAGTTATCAAAATCGTTGAGGAAAAAGCAGAGCTGTTAGGCGATGACTATCAGGATTTTGATTGAGTGGTAGATATGAACAGCATGAACCTCAAAGGAAGAACAGTTACCAAATGAAAAAGGAAGAGGGAGAATGGGGAATTTGCACTATGGAGCAAAGAGCTTGTTAACTCCCCCACCTTGACCAGTAAGTCAAGAAGAATGAATGAAGGGCAGCCAGTACCGGAAAGAACAGATTGAGTTGAATAATGAGGTTGGGAGCCAGAGCATAGTGTGTTCAGAAGAGAGTGAGAAGAGAAGATTTAGAAGCATGGAGTATAAATGGATTTTTCAAGTTATTCTTTTTCTTGTTTGTTTTGGAGGGAGGAAGGCAGGGCAATTGGGGTTAAGTGACTGGCCCAAGGTCACACAGCTAGTAAGTGTGTCAAGTGTCTGAGGTCAGATTTGAACTCAGTTCTCCTGACTCCAGGGCTGATGCTCTACTCACTGTGCCACCTAACTGCCCCAAGTCATGCTATTCCTGGAAGAAAAGGAGATATCCAGCATGGATGATAGTGAGTGAGTGTCTTTGTGTGTGTGTGTCAGTGTGTGTGTATACACACACACACACACAAACACACATATATATATATACACTCATATATATGTGTGTGAGTGTGTGTTTATACACATATATATTTACATTTATTTATTTAAAAGATAAATGAGACTTGTGCATCTTTATAGCAACAGGAAAAAAACTAGGAGATTGGGAAGATTAGAGAGAAAGTGGATATGATAGTGGAGGCAATCTATCGTATAAGATGGGGGAGGGTAGTACAAAGGGTGCAGGTAGAAGAGTTTACCTTGCCAAGTAGAGTCACCTATCCATTGGAGATTGAAGTAAAAATTATGTTTAGGGTTAACATTAGGGGCAAGAGAAATTTTAAAAGAGGAGAGAAGAAGGAGTTCATGGCAATGAGAAGGTTAAAACTGATTCTGTATCATTTTACTGATCCTATTTACAATTAATTAAATTTGTCCTATAACTGCTTAAGTCATGTTTCTCCATTTCTGAACTTAATTCAGAATTCAGCTAGCCTGTAATGGGTTAAGTTTAGAAATCCAGTTCTCTTAATAATCATTATTCTCTTCTTGCCCCCAATAATATGGGGGATGTGGGTGGACACCAAAGGATTGGGTTTATAGCTTTACCACCAAGCTGTTCTCCAAGGATGTCTAGTTCTCCATCCAGAGGAATCTGACCATGCAGGTGGACTCAAACAATGAACACTTCTTAATCACAGGAGAGAAGGAGGGGGTTGTTGCTTGCCCCCATTCTTATGGAGCCTAGCCACTGTCCCCACTCCCAATATCAAAGCTTCCTCATACACCTCACTCCTTCATTCAAACAGCAGGTGTGTCAACCATGTCCATATAGTTGCAGACAAGATCACAATAGCCAGTCTATCCACCAGTTTTAGACAGACCCACAATAGCCAGCCAATCAGAAAGCACACCAACAGGACATTGACGAGTATGTTTGACCACTAAATCACAGCCTGAGGGGACCCTGCACAGTAATAACAAAAAAAAAAAACTTTCAATTGTAAACTTAGGACAAAGAGAGGCTTATTATAATATCATAATCATACATAAATATATCCCCCCTAAACAGGCTTTTCTGTGTGCATTATGGGTAGCCACATGCACAGTTACACCAAGGTTAGGATCCCTCGCATATCAATAAACCCCTCCTATATTTAATATTCTTGTATTGCGTTAATGTTGCAATTGTATCTTTTGCTCTATAAAAATCCCTATCTTGCTTTGATAAGCTGCTGGTTCCTTCTTGGAGCCTAGCCCACTTTCTGAGAGGCATAACTCTCAATAAATGCCTTTGCTTGGATTGGAGATGGTCTGAGTCAGTGAATTCTTTCAAGGCAGCCCCACAACACATTATGAAACTCCAGCATGTTTTGGCATCCCTGGGTAATATCATCTTTGTATCTGGAAGACTGTATATCCCCATCTCCCAAAAAGCAGATGCATTACTCTTTCAACTTCTAACTAATCATATAGTTCCTCATGCCTCAGGCTATTTAACCAATCATGTTCCCCTAAACCACATGATGTCACCTATATGATCTTTTCCTTGTTATATGCTCCCTAAAACCTACAAAAGGGGGGCTGTCATTTTGTTTGAGGTTGGCTAGAAACTGAGGCAGCCATTGAACCATATTACTTCTAAGTTCTCACATTGTAAATACAATGTTGTGTTGCTAAGAGAATATACGTCTCAGTCTACCTTTCTTGAGTTTCACTTATAATAGCAAATTGATTGGAACCTACTTTGCTTTCCTATTAGGCTTGTTAAAATAGCCAGAAATCAATTATAGAAGGAGGGTACCTGATCTGAACAAGACACTTCACCTACCTGAATGTCATTTTCTTCATTTCTAAACAAGGGGCAACTAGGAGGTGAAGTGACTAGATTGTGAGGCCTGGAGTCAGGAAAACCTGAGTTTGTATCAGTCTCAGATACTTACTAGCTGTATGATCTAGACAAGTCATTTTATCTCTGTTTGCCTCAGTTTCTTCATCTATGAAATAGAAATAATAATAGCATCTGCCTCCCAGGGTTGCTGTGAGAACCAAATGAGATATTAGTTGTAAAGAACTTAGCACAGTGTCTAGCACACAGTAAGCACTATAAATGCTGGCTATTATTATTAGCTATTAGATTTGTCTCTAAGTTCCTTTCTATCTGGAAAATGCCATAAATCTATGAGTCTAGCTTTGGTGGTGGGAGGGGGGGAAGCATAGAGAGGTGATATTAGGTGAGACCAAGAGGAAAGGATAAGATGTTGAGTAAAACAAAAAGTAATGCAGGTAAGAAAATAGGGGACAACTGAAAACCTATGATTTCACTGATGTAGTGATCTCCTGAATGAAGAAACTCCCTCCACTCATGCCATTCAGCATCTTTTCTTAAAATTAGCCTTAGAGATTGATCTTAGTACCGAGAGGATGAATGACCTGCCCAGGATCACACCATCACTGTATGGCATATTTTGGGCTTCAACCCTTGTCCAAGGCTTATATCTGGTTTGTGTAGCCAAAAAAGCTTTACAATTCACATGAGCACAGACACAGACACAGACACATGCAAATACAACTCCTAGTATATTTCTAATAACTCTAATAGGTTTCCCAAGGAGCTAAATGCAACCACCTAGTATTCGTAGTATTATGTAAATACTGCAAATACCAGCAACTATTTTAAGTTTCAATAGATTTTTCTTAAATATTCTTTTAAGTCAAAGAGGAATAATCTCACTCCTGCTGCTTTTTTATGGATACATGAGGATTATATCCCCAAGAATAGCTCTTTAAAGCTTACAGTTCTGTTTCACTGTAAATAATGATCTAATGACCACAATTCAGTGATAGGACCTCTGAGTTTTGTGATTTTCACCTGTGGAGGCAACAAAGGCAGGTCACGACTTCACAACATGAATAAACTCATAAGTCTACTGGGTGAAATGAGGGGGTCACAAACATCTTCTTGGAAATCAGAACCAGCTCTTACTCTCAGACCTTAATGATACCCATAGTTCAGATCCACAGCTATACCTATTCAGCTTAATGCTACACTCCAAATCACACATGGGGCAATTACTTAGAGCACTGTGCTATGCTCAGGTTTGATTCCCCAGTGGGGCTGAGTTTGCTTTACTATGTTTTACATCCAAAATCTGTCCTCTTAATCTCCGTCAGCTTGGTCAGGGGCGTGAGACTTGAGATTGTGAATAAACACATTACTACTACATCAACACAAGTGGAAAAAGAAGCCAAAGTACATATCCTGCTGTCCCAGGGTCAGTGTCACCTTTGTACATGACATGTATCCCTATATCCCAAAAAGTAGATGCATTAATCTTTCAGGATCCTCTCTAAATTCCAATTTCATTTTAAATGGTGAATGCTTTAAATTTTCAAATTCATGCTGTGCCTTTAGAAGTAACACTTATCTTCCCTGGAAGCAATACTTCTATAATATGATCTCTGAAGAGCACCTTTTAAAATCATACTCTACCTAGGGTTCAAGGTAAAGTCAGAGAGAAGAGGAAGAATAAAGTTGTGACTAGAAAAAAAAAATTGTTTCTGCTTCAAAGGAAAGTGGCATGACACTGTGCCCTTAACTCAGCTGAGTGGAGTGTGGGAAGAAGATGGTGGGAAAGGCACTACTATCATGATGTCGTTGATGGAGGGGCTATGTGTGTATGTACGTGTGCATGTGCTGGTGGTGTGTTTGTGTGCGTATGTGTGCATGTGTGTGTGTGTGTGCATTCGTGTACTTGCACACATGCACATGTTGGGGATCTTAGTGGGATAATCTGGGGAGGACAATATAGAGAGTGTACTACTGTGTGGAGGGCAGGGAAGAAGTAGAGCACACGTTAAGTTTTTACTTAATCTTGATAACTAGTTGCTAAGCTAAATTGTTTCTACACTGCTGAAAGAATACAAATGCTGTCAGCTCCCTCTGCATTTTGGCTCCCTGTGGCAAATTCCTGGATGCTCTACTCTAGTTGGAGAGCTGCTAAAAATATTAAATAAGGTAGAGTTTCTGGCACAGCAACTACACATGGAATCTTCCCTTTGGTTAACTGTTATTGTTGTCCACTCAAAGGTTTGCTGCTGTTTGGAAGCTCACAGTTTTGTTCAAATTGAACATATCATCTATCTCATCTAAACTTTACTCAAGTATAAGAGAACAAACGAATGTGTTTTGCAGCTACATAGTAGTCAGTTTCCAAATATACGCTTAATTTCCCAGTATTTTTCTTTCTTTAAAGGACCGACAAAAGGGGTTTCTGAACAACTAAGTTGCAAGTTTTGGGTTCCAAAACTGAGATTCCAAATATATGCTTAATTTCCCAGTATTTTTCCTTTCTTTAAAGCACTAACAAAATGGGTTTCTGAACAACTAAGATGCAAGTTAGGGGCAGAAAGTTCATAAGGATTAATATTCTTTAAAAGATTTCAAGATCCTTCTTGGATGGATGATATAAGAGATCATTACAATTTTTCCCCTCCCACTTACATTTCTACTTGAATTAGGAATTTAATAGGCTCTTAGAAGCTGATAACATCCTGAAAATAAGGTCATTTTATATATGGATACACATAAAATTAATAATAAGAATTATGGATTGTACAGAGTATGAAAAAATTGCTAAAAACAAACTTATAAATATGAAAGAAGGGGAAAAAAGATAAGTTGAGATAAATTCTGTGTTGGGATATGGTAGGCATTTAATAAATGTTTTCCATTGAATAAAATCTTACACCATGATGATTGTTTAAAAATTTTGAGTACAAATAGACCATTTGTGTATGTGTATTATATACACTATATATGTGTGTTGTTATATGTGTATATGGTCCTATACACAATCTCTCACACTCATATACACAATAAACATATTTTAAGAGTACAGCAAACCCATGTTTTAGGCTACTAAAGTAGTTAATAAAAATTAAATATAGTAGATATAATATAATAATATATTTACTGAGAACATAAGAATATTCCCTTTATGTTGAGCCACTTAATCACTGTATTCAATCACACATAATTCAAGAATCATTTGTTGAATGCCTGCTTTGGGGATGGACTGTGTCATTTGGGTTCCAAGGACTATTCAAAGAAATCAGAAGAGATTATGCAAATATTCTAGGAGGTTTTAAGAGCCTGAAATCCAGGAAAACATTTTTAATAGCAAGTAATCACACACACAAAAGCAAAGTTTATTCTATAATACAAAATAAATGTTAAGAGATGACAAAGACAATGGTTATCATGGGGTAAAGTCAGTTGGGCAGCTAGGTGGCACAGTGGTTGCAGTACTGGGCTGGTGGAATGAAATCTCATATTCTGAGGTCAAATCTGGCCTTAGACACTTGTTAGCTATGTCACCCTGGGCAAGTCCTTTTACCTCAGTTTCCTCATCTGTAAAATGAGCAGGAGAAGGAAATGGAAAACCACTCCAGTATCTTTCCAAGAAAAACCCTAATGTTATCACAAATACTTGGAGATCACTGAAATGACTGAACGACAACAACAAAATTAGTCAAGTCAGACTCCTTGGAGGAGGTGAACCTAGGTCTGAGCCATGAGGAAAGGGAGAATCGAAACTAGCAGAGAGAAGGGAAAGGCATTCCATGTGGATGGAACAACATAAGCAAAAAAGCACAGACTGGCAGGAGCAGAAGATGTATGCTCAAAAACAGCAGTGACAATAGAACTAAGATGCTTATCAATGGGAATACTTGAAGTCAACTTTGAATGACAGGCTGAAGAGCTTAGATTTGACATGATGGGACACAATTTCTCTGAATCATTAGTATGATTATATCATGGTGCAGTAGATATTTGAAAGAAGAGGCAAGAATAAATGCAAACTCACTGGAAAAAATGAAGAAAATGGAAATAACCTTATTTATCAAAGTACTGTATTTATTGTTGCCCTTTAGTGTTACTTTAAGCTGCCATGTTGACTCTTAAAAAAATCATTCCAAAGACAGACTATCCTTCAAGTGGAGCAATTCTGATCTAATGTAGTACTTTGGATAATAAGTATAAACCATATAAATAATAGGTAAAATCTCCAGTAGCCTCTGTGTGAGATGGGAGTTTTGCTATGTATTTGTTCAAATAGGCTGTGGGTGGTTCTATATCTTGAGTGTTTACCAGTATAAATAATATGCCTATAGAAAACTTTTTTTTTACTTTTTCAGCACACATAGGTTCCATGAAATAAATTATTGATTGTGTTCCCTAGAGATTATCTTAGTGGCCAATACCTCTACTCAGATTTGAATGGTTTTGTTGTAAATAGTATGTGTATTAGAGTATTCACAGATCATTTAGGTATACTTTGCACAGTGCCTTGCACATAGTAGGTGCTCGAAAATTTGGTGAATAATTTCCATGAAAAAGTGAAAGTACTCATATGTAGACAACAGCTATGACAATTTGAACTGAAGCTTCCTAATATATGGCTAATCCCTAGCCTCTTGAGGCCAACTCTGATACTTGAAATGCAATTAAAAGTAAACCAAGAAAAATTAGTTTTCCATGTCATGTGTACTGTTTTAATGTTCATTTTTAATTTATATAAACAAACATATGGCACTAAACTTCTATTCTCCCACTTCCCCAAAATTTTCTATAATGTTTGCAATGCCCTCACAGTTTGATGTTTTCTGTAGAGGGTCAATAAAATCACTCTGCAAAACAGAGTTAAAGGCAATAACAACTCGCTTAAAGTCACACTCCACTAAAAATGACAAGGGGATGCATTAATGGACAATTGCCATAATTTCCAACCACAAGACTCAATTTCAGGAATGGGTGAGAATATCTAAAACATTCAACTGTGCCTTTAATGGGTCATAATATGTTTATGTATACATATTTATATCTTCTGATGTAAAACCATTTACAAGATATGGTCTTTATAGGTGCTATAAAATAATCTTGCAAACAGCCATTCATTCTCTCACCCAAAGCAAGTAATGTTATGCCTTTTGAATGTACCACTAACCTAGGGGCAAGGTCACAGAATTTAGAGCAAAAAGATTTAAGTTCAAATCATGACTCTTGCACTTATTAACTCTGTATCCCTGGGTCTTAAACCCTCTGGATGCAATGTTCTTAATAGTAAAATGAGAAGGCTGAACTAAATGATGACTGAGGCTCCTTCTAGTTCTAAGATTTATGATTCTATTTGAAATACATAGAGCACACAATGAATTCTCTCTCCTTTAAAAAATAAAATAAAAAGTTTTTGGGTGAGGGAGGAGGTAAAAACATTTCAGTGAGCTAATAGTTTCATTTTCAGTTTTCAGTTTTCAATGTCAATTCCCAGAGAAAAGTTATTCCCTCCTTCTTGAATCTCCTTTGCACTTCTGACCTCCTTTATGCATTTTCTTGATTTCTTGAAGGAAATCAGGGGAAACTAGGAGATGTAGTATGGAGGGGGCAGAGCATCCCAGGAAAGGGGAGACAGCCAGTGAGACATTATGGAATCAGGAAATGGAGTGTTATGTTTGAAGAACAGCAAATATGCCAGTGTAGTGGAATTATAGAGTTTGAGGCAGGGAATAAAGTATAAAAAGAGTGAAAAGGGTGAAAGAGGTAAGGTATCTTCAAGAACTTTAAATACCAAGTAGAAGGGTTTATGTTTCATCATAAAGTCATAGGATATGACTAAAATTGATTGAGTATGGAATACAACATGTGATTGGGAGCCATGAGTAACAAAGTCTTGAGAAAACTGAAATTTTAATTTACCCAAAGGTTAATGAAGGTGTCCATGATGGTCATGTACAGATTAGTTACAACAAATTACAAAGCAAGAATTGTATAACAATTGGTTGGATGGTTGGTTGGTTGCTGTCCTTTGTTCTCACAAAGGACCAAAATGACATCACTATGTTAGTCTTAAGCTACATTGTGCTGACTGTGGCTGATTGGATCAATACAACCTTAGAGGGTTCTACCACAGGTCAGGCACACATAGTTCATGTGAACATTTTGGGTAGATTGCACAATGATGGCTTTATAAAGAGGTATGAAAGGAAAACGTGGTGAACAAGTCATGGTGAGAAAGAGGAGAGGAAGAACAGAGGGAAGGGGGAGGGAGGGAGAGAGGAAAGAAGGGAGAGAGAGGAGGAGAGAGGGAGAGAGAGGAGGAGAGGAGAGAGAGAGAGAGAGAGAGAGAGAGAGAGAGAGAGAGAGAGAGAGAGAGAGAGCGAGCACATCTGCTGGTTTCCAAAAAGTCTCAACATATCTAAAGGAATATTCTCATCATATTATCATATTAATCCCCTCAAAGCAGGTTTATAGAAGGAAATGGACAAGAGTTTCACACTAGTAGCAATATAGGGATTGTAGAGTTGAAAGGTAATATGATCATCTCACAGATTAAATGCATGTACAGTGAAATCTCTTTATAATGCTGATTTTTCTTTAATATTTATTACATGTTTAATATGTACAAAGCACTATGCTAGATGGCATGATCTTTACTGCCTTTATGGTCTAATTGTGTTAGATCAGGGTATGTAATCATGTTTCAATGTACTTTATTTGACCTCAGTTACCCCTGTAAAAGAATGAACTGTTATGCTCAAGAAAAAGTCAGTTAAATTAGATACATTAGCTATCATATTAATAATAGTTTATTAGCTCTAATACATGGCCAGCTGAAAAAAAGCTACATCACAATCTCAATCCCTATAAAGACCAGTTATTACTTTAATTTCATTCTGACATCTATATATACTTTCACAAATCCTTGTTATTGTTCAAGGGAAGGTGACAGAATATGGAAAGACCAGCACAAATTCATCACCACTACTACACAGAAGAATGGAAAATTTGTGCCCTAATAATCTCAACTCAGCTATGTCTTTATCCATGGACAAAAAATTATGTTTATTAGTATATGGTCAAGAGATTGAGTTCAAATTCTGGTCCCAAATAGGCTTATTTATCATTCTGGACTAATCACTCTCTACTTCTCTATGCACTAATTTCTCAAGCCGTTCAATACAGATACTGTTGTTCATTCATTTAAGTAAAGGAAATATTATAAGATTAACATGAAAAATGAGTAAAACAGGGTGAGTCTCAGGGAGGAAAATCTACATATGGACCTAAGATAGCAATATCAGTTCTATTCCTTGAGATTTAGACAAGTTCTGGATTTTATTTCATTTCCTGTTGTCTATGTGTATTTTCTTTAGATAATCCATTTCATTTCATTTTAAGTATGAAATTTTTTTAAACAAATTTTCAAAAAAACTCAAGAAACTGTTGGACTCCAAATAAAATATTTAATTAAAGGGAAACTGCACAGCTAACACAGCAATTAAGGTAATGCAATATTTCTGGGCTCAGGTCTTAGCCTGCCAAATTTCTGATGAGCTTTCCAACATAGAAATATGTTGAGATTCAAACCCTTGAAACAATTTTCTCTTTACCCTTCCCTATCCAAAATTATCTGGCACTTTCGATGACTGTGATGTCATGGATGAGAAAAATCTTCAACATGCCAAGATACAGAAGAAAATTTTAGGAGACAAAAATCTTTTTTAAACAGGAAATTTTCAAGGTTGTTTTTTTAAAGTTAAATCCAAAAGTCTGCTAGTCAGGTTTGTTGTACTGTGCATAACAAGCAAGATTCAATCAGTTTTCAAGCTTTACTTTGTAATTCATTTTGAAATAGAAAGAATACTCATGCTTTTATGACACCATAATTGTTGTTTGTCCTTCATTTTTGAACAGGAATAATGGCATCACAGGCAAAGCCTTGACATATGGATGAATTGGATTTAAGGGAGGCATAGTCGCAGAAAATTGTAAGCCTCATTCTTTCTCTCTTCTAGACTCATCAATGTCCAGTGGTATATCAATAAGACAAGATTTATGACCTTGAGGATGACCATGAACATGCCTGTACAATTCAGAATTGCAATATATGAAAAACTCTCTAGGGAGAAGGCAAAGGAAGTATAACATTTATTTAGATAACCAGAGGATCAAATCCCAAGACCAAAAACTCCAATTTGATATAGCATTAATTATATTCCAAAACCATTTTGCTTGGGGTTCACTCACTGGAAGAGTGTTGTATGATTTGACCAGATGAGATTTTGGGTAGCCATTGGAGCCTCCCAGCTTTGAAAAACCCAGATGTTGGTGCTTCTCTCTCTGGTAACTATGTATGTAATGTCTTGGACAGACAGCTAGAAGCCTGTCTGCTTATTTGTGTATTTTTCTCTGTTTATATAATTTCTGCTTGTAATTCTGTTTGTGTTTTCTTCCTCATTGTAGCAATAAGGAAGTTATAACATGGTATTATAGCAAAGAATCAATCATCCTGTAACCTTCTTCCCTGCTGGGGCCTCCCCTAAACACTCATGATCCTAACCATCTGCTTGCCTTCATTCTCTCGCCCCTCAGTTCTCTGGTCTCCAAAGCTCCCTGGTTTCCACTCCACTATCCACTCTGAACTCTTTCTGCAGCTCTGTCATCTCAGAGTTCTTACTTCTCCTCCTTGCACCGGATTCTGAATTTTGCTTCTGACTTCTGGGAGAGGTGGGGATGGCCAGAGCCAAGGCTTGAGTAGATTAGCACAGCTCTGGACTGTGCTGGAGAGGTGAATGTCCTGAGATTGTATTGTATATGGAGCCATGGAGCAGGAGCGGAGAACTGCATTCTTACTGGCCCAGCAGGAGTGGAGGACCACCTGCATGAGAACTTTGGAAAGGCGAGATGGGGAATAAAGAGCTGCCTGCATTGGGATGCAGGCAGAAGCCAGAAGTGGCCGGCTCCTGCTGGAGAATAAGGAACCCGGAGCTTAGAATTCAGCCCCAGGGTGAGATAAAAACTTTGCAGCAAGTCACTGAGTGTGCTTTTTTGCTGCCTTCTCCTGAGGTGGTTTGGGACCCAGAGGGTGGTGGAGTTGTCTATGGGGGTGGGAGGAAATGCCTCGGAACCCCAAGGATCCAGCCTATTGGCTTTTTTGCCCAGCTGCCACTCAGGACTTGGAAGCGAGGACTGGAGGAGTGGAGAGCATACCCCGAAGAGAACTTTATTTGGATCTTTATTTGTGTTGGGACTTTGCTCATTAAAGCATACTGGTACTTGAGGATGCCAGGGGCAAGCCTGCAATGGCAGTGTGGGGAGGACACAACCTCAAGAAGGACTTCACTTAGACACTTGTATTGAGTGAAGAGATTGTAACTTGCTGTGACCTAGGGATGGATGGTGTTTGTATTTTCTGCTACCCCTTAGGGATTAAATGTTGTGTTAGGGAAGATTCTGGCCTGGGAGCCTGCTTGTGTAAATAAGTATTTTGGGGAATTTGTTTTGCTTAAAGATGTTGCTATGAATGTTATGTTTAGTTTATTGAACAATGAGGGATGCAGGGTGTGGTGCCTCTCTTTGTTCTAGGATCCATCACCATTTAGATTGTGGGGCCAAGGATCCTGGAAGAGGTGGAGTGTAATGGCAAATAAAGTGGAACTTTTTGTTGTCTTTTGTTTTGGAGTGCTTCTCAGCACTAAGGCAATCAAGTGCCTTTGAGTCTTGCCTTTGTTTCAATCAAGTCTTTGATTGTATCAGAATCTTTGATGACCTGCTTAATCCACAGGAAAGCTTAGGTCACATGGGTTTGAGTCACACCCTCTGCCCCTGAAGAAGTGTATATATACTCTGAGGTTATCATTTTGCTTGGGGCTCACTCACTGGAAGAGTGTTGTATGATTTGACCAGATGAGATTTTGGGTAGCCATTGGAGCCTCCCAGCTTTGAAAACCCCAGATGTTGGTGCTTCTCTCTCTGGTAACTATATATGTATGGATCCAAGACAGCCAGAACCTGTCTGCTTATTTGGCTATTTTTCTCTGTTTATATAATTTCTGCTTATAATTTCTGTTTGTGTTTTCTCTGAAGTTCAGGGTGCTGACTTTTTCCCCTGAACTAAGTGAATGACATATGTATGTTTAATTAAAGTGAGACTGTAAACCCCTTAAAGTTGCTTTCCTTAGAAAAGCATATCAAAGAACCTATGCTAGCAGCTCTCCTGTGTGCTGGTGTTATTGGTCTTGACAGTAGCAGCAAAAGCATTGTGGTTACAAGTGGCAAGACAAAAGTCAAGACAACTGGCGATGGTCACGAATGAAGTGGATGACCTTGGAGTCTTCATTGTCTGACCAAGCTCTAAATGCTCCATAGCTCCTCCTTCAGCTGATATGACCATTGGAACAAATTGCTGTCATTTGCCATTCTGTTGGGGGAAGTCTTTGCATGCTTGAGGTGACATGCTCCTGACTCACTGATGGGTTTGAGGCCTGTTGGTGTGGCCCCTGTGAATGCTATAGCTTCTTGGAACCACAGGTGAAAGATGGACAGGTGGACACCAGAGTTGAATGATCAGCCCTGAAAAAGGCTCACACCAGAGGTGATAGTTCTCTGTGATTACCCAGTACACCCCACACATCACAATATGAACTGTCTATTACTAAAGTGAATGGCGTTTTTCAGTCATATGCCCACCTTGGATATTTTCTCTTTACTATTTGACCTTGATTTTCCTTTCATTAGAAGAAGTCATTTGGGGATGAATTATTCTAGGCCCCATGGAATTTGGGAAATATGAGTTTCAATCTGAAATAAATTATATCTTTGTTATGGACCTCCAAAATATATACTTGATGTGTTTGGTCATAGTGACCTAAAAATTGCATTAAAATGGTAATTTGATTTATTAAATCCAATCACCTTACCTTTCCTTCTACTTTTTTCTACTAATTCAGATCTATAATTGTACAATAAATTATGGTATTGGAGAGCTACTTGGGTCCAGTAAGAGGTTATACGCTCTGTGTAGTTACTTAGGTAGCACACATTTGGTAGCAGGTCATAAATCTCTGGCCTCTATTTCGCATTACCTCTCCTTTCTTAAGATAAAACACAGAAATCTGTCATTATTTACTTATAAACTTGAATTTCGAAAGAGAATAGGAAACCATTTATTCAAAACCCCTGCTACAAAGTTTCAAATAGTCCCTTTCATAATTTGCTAATTTGATTGGTTACTGATAGACACCTGATCCTTCCTTAGAAGGATCAAAGTGACAGTAACAAAAGTTTCCCCTCAAAGTAAATCTGATTCAATTTTCCTAAACATTGTGTCCAGAACAAAGAAATGTATCCTGCTATAGTCTGCCTGGCCAGATTCTATCTTGATTGTTTTGACTAGTCCTGAGCATATTTTAGAATTGACATTGACAAGTTGGAGATATTTCAGAGAAAGTAGACCAGAATAATAGAGCCTCAAAACCATGCCATATGAAGATGACTTAATTGAAGTTGGGATATTTGCCTTGAAAAAGAAAAGACTGAGGTGGAGCAAACAGGTGAAGGGTTGACATTTCAAAGAAGTGTTAGTCTTGTTCTGCCTAGCCTCTAAGAATAGAACTAGATCCCTGGGTAAATATGTTTCTCTATTAATAGGGTCCCTAAAGCAAGGGCATAACTATTTTATGAAAGGATTATATATTAGCTTACAAGAGATAGCATAGATGGGATTCATACTTTAGAGTAAGATTACACAGCATCTATACGGTCCCACCTAACTCCACAGTTCTATAATCGGAATATTCTTTTTGGCAGGTTTTGTGATCTTCCTGTGCTTCTTTCCCAATTCAGATGGATTTTCAGAAAATGGCTGGAGATTAATGACCATGGACTTTCTCCTCCCCCTCATCAGATACAGATCTTTCCATGCCTCTGCGCTAACTGATAATTTGCACTAGAATAATTGTAGTAGCCAGGCAGCTAGGCTGCACAGTGGATAAATTGCCAGGCCTAAAGTCAGGAAGACTCACCTTCTGAGTTCATATCTGGTCTCAGACACTGACTGGCCATATGAGCCTGGGCAAGTCACTTAACCCTGTTTACTTCTATTTCCTCACCTGTAAATTGAGCTTGAGAAGGAAATGCAAACCACTCTAGTAACTTTGCTGAGAGAACCCAAATGAGGTCAATGAAGAATAAACAAAAATAGGATAGCAACTACAACTACAATAATCCAAATTCATTTTATTTCAGACACAGTCACATGTGAAAATGTGAGAATTTGAATTGCTTCCCTCAGGTATTAAGCACAGATGGACATGGGCAAAAATAGAGAATTGCAAAATAATGGGTTTTCATTCTCATAATTATATTTCTCTGCATGCTGCAAAATCAATGAATGCTTGAAAGGAGACAGGAAAAAACAAACAAACAAACAAATGATGATGCTAGACAAAGACCTCCTATTAATTTCAACTAAAGTAAGTTATATGTAAGAACCAGAGATTAATTTTTCTTTTGTATTGGTATCATAAGTGTCTTCCTGTTTATATTTAATAAAATATAACTAAGTAAAAAAGCATGTTTGCTTTGTGTAGCTTTAAGCAAAATAATGGACCTAATGTTTATTGCCTCACTAATGTACACATCATATGTTTCTCCTTACAGCTTTGTAGTAAGTGCACATATTGTGAATACCTGGCACTGAATTTATCTATGTGATTTCAGACCCCAAATTTGGACCTGAAGAAATATCAAATTATTTTCTAAAGAATATTCCTAAAGAGGAACTTAATATTAGCGCCTTCATTCCAGTCACTATTATAATTATGTTTAATTCCATATGAATTCATTGTAACAATGGTAGGCAATATAAAGCAATATACATGAAGTTATAAGGTTTATCAATCATCTTTTATTCGAATTAATATTATTAAAATCTGAAATCTTTTGTTTTCCAGTACAATAATGGCAAGTATATTATTTGAAAACAGGAAAACTATTTATTTTTTCTTTCTCAGGTACTAATACAACTCTATAAATACAATGCAAAATATGTGGAGGCAAAATGAAAAAACATCATGTGTATGTATAAAAATCCATCTTTGGACTATGTTTTTGGTGCTGGTGGTAGTGGTAGGTTTTCAACATGAAATTACTTGTATCTTCTCTTAATTGAATTAATTAACTCCATAACATTCTACTAATGTTCTACTCCAAATACTCATAAAGATAATGCTGGGATCTCAAAAGCAATGGCAGCAGAATACAATGGCTGACATCTCTAAAGAAGTTTTAAAAGTTTTGTATTTAGACCTGAGAGTGGACTCTCTGTATGCCATCTAGAATTGCTAGAACTGGCCTAGCTAAACTTGGAAAAACTCATCACCAGAAGGTTGGCCACCAGTTGAGGATTTGTTTTTCAGTTACAGCAACTCATGAGCACTACCAAGGCCCATTAGACTTGTGACCTCCACTTATGGAGATCGTATTAAAATATTATTGAAATAAGGATCCTGGAAATATAACTTTATATCTCATCAATTTCATTATATAGAGGCAAAGCTAGATAATTGTCTAAAGTTCAGCAGAGTACATTTGGTTCCTTTCTGTAAATCAAAAGTGAAGGTAATCCCTTTGCAGCTGCAGTGCAGATGGTTTTCTTTACACCATTTCACTGAATACCAAACAGAAACTGGAAAAAGTTTGAAAATATAGTAAACAAACAGCTGAGTGTTAGCTTAAAAGCTCTCTACATTTATCAAATAAAAGCATTCAGATCTCTGGATGTTTACCAGATAGATAAAAAGAAAAACAGAAATGTGAAAACATATATACTCAACTGATAATATAATTCAATCACTATGAATCTTACAATTCAAAACTCTTAACATCATGAAAAGCATAAGTTTTAGTAAAATACTCTCCCCGCCCCAAAAAATAGCTCATGACATATATAAATAAAAGTCTAACTTGTCTAGTTAATTTTAAAGAGAAAACTAATTTAAATTTATTCCATAGCATTATGCACAATTAACAATGATTATTGTCTTCGATAGATACTGGAGTCCAAAAAGTATTTGAATGTGTGATTAGTTTCATTTGAATATCTGATTAGCTTCATTTATATTTTTACAAAATTAAGTGTTTGACAAGGCTATATAAGGAACAGAACTGTGGGGATGGAAATACTTCTTTGTCAGAGGGGTACATCAATGGCTCAAAGATAGCTTACTTGCATCTGTAGACAGTGATATAATAGTCTTCACTAAATGTCAAGCCTGGACATATGTAAATAAAGTATGTCTCTAGACAGCATAATAATTACAAGCGTATCTCATCTTAATCAGGTAAGTAAAGGATTGCTGTATCTTTGATTTTACTCCAAGTTGTGGAATGTCCAGTATATAGATGTATTCTAACAACAAAGATGGCAATCTGTCTATGTCTCAGTAAACAAGTCCTTGAGAGCCAGAGTAATTAAGTGACTTGTCTGTAGTCACAAAGGCATCATTTTAGAAGAGATATTAATTTATATAAAGCAAAGAATGAGTCTGTCAGATTGAATCTCTAAATCCTGGATTTTCAGGCCTTCAACCATGAAAATATGCATCTTTGAGCAATCATATAAACAGACTTTGGAAGTCCAAGATCTGGAAGCTCCATGCATCATCAATGGTATTGCTCAGAAGCTTCCAAACAAAATTAATTAAGGGGTTATGATTTGCTTTGGTCAACAAAATAAGGAAAAGGACCACAGGATTAAGAAAAATAAGCCAGAAGATTTTCTGTCATATTTCCTGTTATAAAGGATAAAATATGTCTCCAATGATTCTGAAAGGCTTATCTTTTAGAAAAAGATACTGTCATGGCAAATTTGAGACTTAAATAACATCATGTATGTAAAAGATTTTGTACACATAAACTTATACAGTAGTAGTAGGAAGAGGAGGAGAAGGAGCAGTACCTGTAGCAGCAAACATGCAAGAAGGGAAAATATATTAACTTTTCTATAAAGTTACTGGTTATTGTTATGAGAGCTTTTTCTTCCTAAATATTTACCATTTAGAATGGGCTTTGATAGTGTTTGCCTCATCAAGCTTTCCATGTCATTTTCAAGTCTCAGCTAAAAATATTTCTCTTGTCCTCCATCTGGTTCTATTAATTTATATTTCCTCAGTTACTTTAGCTTGGTTAAAACACAGTGGAAGTTGAATTTACTCTGAAGCAAAGGCATGTTTCATCTGTAATTATGATATTCTTTTCAGATAAAAGGGATTCAAATGTAGCTAATTATATTGTAATGAACCAACGAGTAAACAGCTTTTTAAATTTGCAGCATTATGAATAGGAAGGGAAAAAACAAAAAAAATATGATGTCATAAAAACAAATGATTGGTAATTGTCCGAACACTTACCTGCTAAAATTTCAAGTTTGCTTCTGAGACACTTTATCAGGCTTAGATCTAGCTTAGTCTTGAAACTCTTGCATGATCATTTTAAAAATCTGATAAAATACTGAGTTCTTGATATAAAAATGAATTTGTACATTTTGGATCTGGGACTTTTCTTAGGAATAAAGACAGGCATATAGTGTCCAGTTGATTCCTTTTAAATGTAAATACAAGCTCTTTTAAAAACTAAGTGTTATTTTTTCAATTATTAAGCATTCATTTTTTCTCCTATTTTTTCCTGTAACTCCCCATGGGACAACAAATAATATATATATATATATATATATATAATATATATATATATACATATATGTGTGTGGTATGTAAGATTTTCAAAATCGGGAGGATTCTGGGAAGATTGCAGAGTAGGTCAGAAGATTCAAAGCTCTCATGATTCTCCCCCACAAAAGAGTTAAAATAGCACCTTAGGGCAAACAAAGTGTGGGTGGAGACAAAGAAGAAAGGGGCACAACCAGGATCTTCCTGGAATAGTTTGAGAAGATCTGAAGAAAAATCCCAGTACTGGGTTTGGTCCCTGCAAGGAGTAAACATCTCCAGGCTTGGTTCCATTTTAACAAGTGGCAAGCTGCTTAAACAATAGTGGCAAGTCCTGTGGTTAATTGATCTGAGAGGCTGCCTTGGCCTCAGCCACTGGAACTTTTCACCCTGGGATAGTGAGGGGAGTCATGCAACTGAGCCCAGGAAGATTGAGGGACTGCCAAACCCAGCTGTGCTGCAAAGATAGGTGGGGGTGAGAAGGAACCAGCACATACCCAGTGAGTGCTGAAACAGTGGGGCAGAAAGCCCCTGCCTGTGGGCACTTACAGGAAGTCGGAGGTTGGCTTTGGTTCCAGGCTAGAAGAGAGAACTGAAGATCTGGGCCAAGAGGCACCATTTGCCATGCCCAGGGCTAGAGGTGATTACAAAAATCAAGTTATTACCACAAAAAAAAATGCACAGGCAAAAGAGAAAGAATCCAACCATAGAAACCTATTATGGGAATAGAGATGACCAGGGTTCATCTTCAGAGGAGGATACTCAAGTAAAGAAACTCCCAAAGAGCAAGGTCAAATGGTCACTTGCCCAAAAAGAATTTATAGAAGATCTTAAAAAAGACTTTAAAAATCAATGACAGAGCAAGGAGGAGGGAAAACTAAAAAAAAAAAAAGAAAATAAAATATCCAAGAAAAACAAGAAGATTATAGAAAGGCAAGTCAACCAATTAGAAAAGGAGATCCAGAATCTCAAGGAGGAAAATGACACTTTGAAAATTAGAATTCGGCAAATTGAAGCCAGTGAAATTCTAAGAGATCAAGAAATAAAACAAATATGAATAATGAAAAAAAGAGAAAGTGAAAATATAAGAAAAACAAGAGACTTGGAGAACAGATCAAGAAGAGAAATATAAAAATAATTGTATTAACTGAAAATTATGATCAAAAAAGTCTGTATACAATAATACAAGAAATAATTAAAAGAAAATTGTCCTGAAGCATTAGAACAAGAAGTAGAAATAGAGAAAATCCATCGACTACCACTTAGAAGAGATCCTAGAGGAAATTCATAGGAATATCATAGTCAAATTCCAAAACCTCAGCTCAAGGATAAAATATTAAACCATCAAAATTAAAACAATTTAAATATGATGGTGCCACAATTAGAATTACACAAGACCTAGCAGCAGAGACATTAAAGGACTGCAGGTCTTGGAACACAATATATCAGAGAGCAAAACTTGGGGCTCTGGCTGAAAATATCATACCCTTCAAATTTAAGTATTATCTTGAATGAAAAAAATGGATATTTGACAAACCCTCGGACTTTCAAGACTTTGTTAAAAAAATCCTCAACTTAATGGAAGATTCAGCATATAAGAACCAAGAGAAACATAAGGTAGATAACAAAGACTGACTAAGGGATTAATAAGACATTGTTTACCTTTTATATAACATAAAATGCAAAATGTAGTCTGAGATTCTTATTAATAATTGTCAAGCTCATGAGAAAGATGGGGATGAACCTCACTATGATATGAATTTAAAAAGTAAAACCATTTAGAAACAGCTAAAAAAAGTAACTATTTTATACAAAAGAGGTACAAGAGGAAGAAAGGATACAGAGGATTTAGGTGGGAGAGAGGACTAGTAAGCTACTTTCATCGGGAATGGGTTTAAGAGAGAACATACATATATTTAGAAGAGTATAAAAGTCTTCTAAATTTAGAAGAAATAAAATGGTAGGGGTATAGTGAGGGGGAGGGGGGGACGAGGGATAGGAGGGTATTTTTAGAGGGGAGAATGAAGGAACAGGTAAAGGGAGTTTAGATTAATGAGAATGGCAGGATAGGGGAGGGATCCTTAAAGGGGGAAGGCAAGTAATAGGATGGCAGGGTGGTTGGTGGAGGAGTGGGGTAGGCAAGTATTAGGAAGGTGACATAGCTGTATATATTGAGAAACATATCTATATCGTAGCCTTCTGTCAGGGTGGGGAGAGGGAAAAAAAGAACAAATTTAAAAAGTGCACAGCAGAGAACAAACACAAGAAAGCAAAGACGGACAATTCCCAACACAAGGTGGATTATTTATCATACAGCCTTTCTTGAAATGAAAATTTATTGTTACATATTTTGAATCCTCTCTTATGTTCTGCTATGCACATGACATGCTTTTTTTCCTTACTTTGTATTTTTTCAATATTTAAATTTATTATGTTTTTGTTTCTTTTCTCTATTCCGTATTTGTGTTCTTGTCAATTAAAAAAGATTTTCAAAAGCATTAGTTTTTGTTATTTTGTTAACAACAAATCATTCTGATTCTGCTCACTGTCCTCTGCATAAATTCATAAAAAAGTTTTCTCAAATTCTTCCTGAAACTGTGTATTTCATTTCTTGCAGCCCAGTAGTATTACATTATTTTTCATATGCCACGATTAGTTCACTCATTCCCCCATTGATGGCCACCTCTTTAGTTTCCAGTTCTTTGCTGGCATAAGAAAAGATACTATAGATATTGTTTACATCTATGAAACTGATCTGCTTTTTTTAAAAAAAAATCCTTTAAAAATGTAGTTTTAGTAGTACTATCCATAGGTCAAAGGGTATGTGTAATTTAATAAAATTTGGTGCGCAGTTCCAAATTGTTTTCCAAAATGGCTGGGCCAATTAACATTTCCACAAACAAAGCTTCAATGTACCTGTTTTCCCTGAAGCCTCTATAACATTTTTTTTCCTTTTTTTGGGGGGGGGTGCAAATTTACAATCTAATGGGTGGGAGGTCAAACCTCAGAGTTGCACTAATTTACATTTCTTTAAATATTAGTGATTTAGAGCATTTTTTTCATATGGTGATATTTTTTTTCTCCTTGAGAACTGCTTGTTCATAATCTTTGATCATTTGTCAAACGGCAAATGCCACATTCTTATCAACTGCTTCCTTCTATATTTTAGAGATAAGCTGAGACATTTGTTAGAGAAACTTGCTGGAAAGAGTCCCTCCTCCCCCAGAAATTGTTTCCCTTCTAACCTTAATATATTGGATTTGTTTGTGCAAACCTTTTTAAATTTAAAGTATTCAAATTACCCATTTTTATCTTCTATGAAACTCTCTCTTTTTCAGTCACAAATTCTTTACCAATCCAAAGATCCAGAAGATGGTTTCTTTCTTATTTTTTTTTAATTTGACCTTTTATATCTAGAACTATCCATTTTGAGCTTATCTTCATATATGTCAGGATATACTAGTCTAAATTTAATATCCACATACTAAACGAGTTTTTCCCAGAAGTTTTATCAAAAGGGGTTTTGTGTTTATTGAATACTAAGCTACTCGTTTCATAGAGTGGTTATATAACTAATCTGTTCTACTGTCCAATCTCTCCATTTTAAAAATAAACTCATATAATTTTGATGATTACTACTTTGTGGTATGGTTTGATAGCTAGTGTTACCAGCCCCATTTTTGTCCACATTTCTTTATTACTCCCATGAGTTTATTCACCATTTGTTCTTCCAGATAAATTTATTTCTCTTTTTTAAAGTTTTCTAAAATAATCATCTAGTGGTTTGATTGGCATAACAATAAATAAGTATATTAATGTAGGTAATACTGTTGTTTTCATCATATTACTTCAGCCTACTCATGACCAAATAATATTTCTCTGATTATTTGGGTAAGTCTTTTATTTCAATAAATAATATTTTGGAGTTGTATTCAAATAGTTCATCTGAGTGACTTGGTAGGTAGAGTTTCAAGTATTTTGTATATTCTGTAGTTATTTTAAATGTAATTTCTCTTCTATCTCTTCCTTCTCTGTTTTTGCATAAACATTTTGTATACATAAATATTGATGATTTAGGTAGATATTGCATATACTATAACAATTCTGAAGATACTCATTGTTCAAGCATCCATTTTAATCCCTAATGAGCTTTATCTTACATAAACCTATAATTCCAATTAGTTGAGATCTTGGTGAATGTCTATAGTGTCATGGCACAAGTCTTATTCTTAAACCTTATTGTGGTGCGAAGATGACCTTAGGTTCTTGAAGGATATGCCAGGAGAGCACAAGCTCTGGCATGCTGTGCCATATTAAAAAGCCTTTGAGAATGGTCTGGCTACAGATTTAGCATGCTTCTCAAAGACAAAGAGAAGTAGGGAGAGCTCTCCACTAGTGGTTAGTCATTTGGTGATGAACACTTTGGTCATGGTAACAGAGGAAATAAGGAAAAATGCAAAAGAGCCTTCAGTAACATTTCCCTCTTTCATTTCTGCAGTGACAGTGACAGAGTGGAGGAAAAAGCTAGAGAAGCTGCTATATGGAACCACTGATATCATACTGTAAATTTGAAATCCTTGTCCAATATCTAACGAGTTATATTCTGCTAGAAGAGCAGAATCTTATGAATCCTGAATTCTTGCTATAAATAAATGAGATAAACCAAATCAAGTTGCAGCTAAGTGGATGAATGGTTCATATGATCTCAGTGAGGAAGAAATAAAAGAATAGGAAGAGTTGGTGATACTGAGTGTCCAAGACAGTAAAAGACATCCTTTCATGAGACATTTGAGCATACTGTATTGGAAAGCTCATGGCAAACATTTCTTAAGAGACTACCATAAAAATAAGTAGTTAATATTTTCCTATTTTATTTGAGTATGTTTTACCTTCTTTAATTTTCAGTATAATGCTGTCCTTATCAGATCAGATCCGTCACATCTTTTCCAGCCATTTCTTATGAGATGGATATATTTCTCACAAAAACAAAACCCACACAAAACACAAACAAAAACCTTCTCGTTGCAGTATTTTAAATCACATTTCAGGAAACAAAATCCCATTTTTGGACACCATCTATAATAATTTCCTGTATTCTCTTTGTCCTAGTCACAGGAATAGGGGGGTGGGTCCTGTGGGCTAGGGCTCAATTGCAGCACAAAGAAGAAAATCTGAAGAATCAGCTCACCAGAGAAGGTACAGTTCAAGGAAGAAACAAACATGAATCCCTGCAATGGGTAGCTTTACAGTAGCAATGGCATGTTGTTGGGTCGACATCCTCTGTTGGAAACAGGTCTCAGAGGAGAGCTTCTAGTTATATCCCTGCCCTCGTTGTCTCTTGATGCATGGCAGATGTGCTGACTCTAAGCTTCAACACTGTCCTTTCATTTTGTCAGCACTAGAATGACCTTAATAAAGAAGAGGCCACAGAAAATCCCCCAAATTTAATCTAGTAGGCCTTAATGCTAAACACTGTTCTAGTGAGAGAAGTGATAAAGGGTAATATATTCATAACTAAAGTAAAGGGTAGCATTTTTATAAACAGCTTATCTAGCAGTTCATCATAACTTTGCACAGGTGAAGGGTTTATACAAATAATTTCTCATTTGACTAGTATTATTTTATTGTAATGATGCCTACTACAACCATTAGTTCTAATATATCTTTAGTGATATAATTAAACAGTAAATTCCCCAACTTTTTTGGAAGAAGATTGGAATGATGTATATTCTTTAAAGAAGATAAAAGGTTATGATAAGACTACTTTGAAAGACCATCACATTTTTGCTGTTTTTGTCTATAATTGTCTTTTGTGTACTGCCACCTGAATGTACCACTGTTACCTCAAATCAAACGTATCTAAAATTCATCATGTTTTCAATTTAGTTCTATTCAAACACATATTTATTAAGTATCTTCTACGTACAATGTAAATCACAGAGACTATAAGGATGAAATAACACATAAAACTTCTAGATACTCTTACATTGTAGTGGAAATAAGAAACACACAAATACTAGGGACAAATTATTAAAGTGCCAAGAGGAATTCCAAACTTTTTCCTCTGTGCTACTCTGTTTCTGTCAATAATTCCACCTCCATCATACATGTGATCATGAATTATTCTTTGGCTACCCTGTCTCCATAAATCCAGTTAATCAAGCCCTGCTGCCCATTCTCCCTTCTAATTTACCTTGTGGTTGGTCCATTATTTCCTTTTCCCTTCCCCTTATAATATCCATGCCCTCGTTATCCTATCTATTTATATTCTCACTGTCTATAGTCTCTGCCTACTCTAATAGACCAAAAGTGTCACTGTGAAATTATTATTTACCAACCAATGACTTGCACAAATTATAACCTCTTCAAAACAAGCTATGTCCCTCCATTGTTTTATAGAATAAATGTCAAGTTTCCTAGCCTAAACTATCTAGAGTCTAGACCAAGGGATCTTAACTCTTGGTTCACTACCTTGTTATTTTACATATTTTGAAAACTACTTAAATATAATTGGCTTCCTTTGTAATTCTATGTATATTATTTTATACATTTAAAAGCATTTTTTTCTGAGAAGGGGTCCATATGTCTCACTAGGTCCATGAAACTAAAAAGGTTCAGAACACCTGATTAGACCTTCCCTCCCTCTCTCTCCAACTTAGTTTACCACACCAGTACATGAATATCCAAATACATTTCTGCCTGTGTGCCTTCATGCTCAATTAATGTGTGTACCCCTACTTCTGTGACCTCTGCCTTCACATATATACCTTATGACAGATTTTATTTATGACACTCAAGGACTTTCCTCACCATATTTGAAAAGGCTAATCATTTTCAAAAACAACATCTAAAGAACAGCTCCTGAGTCAAAGGTTAAGATGTGGGCCCACAGAAGGAATATTCACCCAAAGAAATCATATTAATAAAAGAGGATACATGAAAGGCAAAGAGGAAGAAGGAAGTGGACCAAAATAAGTTTTAGACAGCAAAATGGAGGGAAGGAAGGAAGACAATAAAAAGGAAAGTCATTACCTGGAAATCATGTTAGATATCAAATGTAGTTAGATTCTAAGAATCTTGGCTTTTCTAATATACCCCAGGTGAAGTACAACCTAAGGCCTATTTTTTAAATATCTTTTGGTAGAATCAGTAGACTGAAGATCTACTTCTTTAGGTGACTATTCCCCGCCCCTGCCCCAAATGGGCATCCACACACACACACACACACACACACACACACAAACAAGGTTGGTTTTATAAAACGCTATTGTATTTTTCTTGAGCTTTCCATTTAGTTTAATAAATCTCCTAATAGCCTTGAGCAAAAGAATAAGCTAAATAAAATAGTTATGAGAAAGAATTATTGGTTTTTCTCCTGATTTCAGAGTAAGGACAGTCTTGTCCTTTTGCCACTAACTACATTGTGATAGCAGTGATAAAAAGCATATTGAATAGAAAGGAGAGAGCTCCTTATAACTTACTTTCTATTTGTATTTCACTAAATAACTAACTGCCATTCTGAATCAAGATGTCCAATCTTAAATCAAAAGAAGGAGGTCAAAATTATTGCTCTTTTTTCCACTGGGTTCCATATTTCCTGATGGTTCACATATAATGGATCTAGGTCTTCTAAAATTGGATAGAGATCAATGAACAACACTCACTTGAAAATAAAAATCTTCAGATTCTTTTTATTAAAGTATGATGTTTTAAGGGGAAATAACTGCCTTATTCTGCAATTAACAGGTTGATCTAATATTAGGAAACTAAAGTTTCATTTTAATAAGAGTAGACAGCCAAAGTATATACTTAAACAAGTCAGAGTTTCTTATGTAATCCTATTTAAAATGTTTGTGCATTTAAAAACATTCTGAGAAGAGGTTTCACCAGACTGTTAGCTAGGTCTGTGACAAAAAAAGTTAAGAAATACTGATTAGATCTCTCCTCCCTTTCTCTCCAACTTAAGGACACCACTTTGGTACATGAACATGCCAGACATATTTCTGCTTATTTTGTACCAAGTAATTCTATTGTATTTCTCAAATTGCTGTGAAACCATCAGCTATTTTTTAAAGTGCAACTTGGTCAAAGTAGAGCTAACTTTAATCATACAAGAAAGAAAAAAAGTATTTTACTATTCCACTTTCTCAAATAAATTATTTCATCTAACTTAATTCCCTAGGCACACGAAAAGTAAACCTTCATTTTTTCTAAATTTAGAACAAAAAAGTCTATTTGCTTCATCTATAGTTGAAGATTGACTTAAAAGTAGACATTTATAAAGCAAAGAAAACAAAATTATGAACCTTTCTAAAATGTCATTTTTCTGTGCAGGCATAATTTGATATAGAATTTTGTAACTTACACCTTCAATCAGAGAACAGGTCCAAATTCCATTGCCACTTTCCCTCCATGAGGTAATTTTTCTTTGCCATTGATATATTGTAAGTGCAGTGATATGATGGATCACTTTTTTTCCCTCTCCTAGAAAGTATACCCCTGGGAAGAACCATGTTGAATTCTATAATCTAGATGAAGTTTAGCATATTTTGGCACTGAAAAATGTTCAGGTACAACCTATCCCCCCCCCAAAATGGATTCTATTTATATTCAATGTACTGATGTGTAAGATTAAACTGTAAATCAATTTGGAAAAACTCAAAGTAGATTTCCCAACAGATAAGTGGTCAACAGAGATGAATAGTTTTCAAAAGACAAATTATATACTGTCATCAACCACTTGAAAGATTACTTCAAAATCACTAATGGTAAGAGAAATATAAATTAAAACAACTCTGAGATTTCACCTTATGTGTCTCGAAGTTTGAAGATGATAAAAATTGAAATACCCTATGTTGGAGGGACTGCAAGAAGACAGGAACAATAAAACATTTTTGTGGTATTATATAGATTGTCCAAATTCTGGTAAATAATGTAAAATAAGTTAAGAAAATCTCCAAACCGTTGACATAGAGATTTCACTATTGTGAACATACTTTAAAGGGGTAAAGCTTAGAAGGAACAGAATTGTATAAACTAAAATATTCAATTACCGCACTTTTGTGGCAGAAAACAAAACAAAACTAGAATGAATTTGGTGCTATCAATTGGAAATACGTAAACAAATTCTGCAAAGCACTGGAATAATTTTGAGCAATAATAATAAATGTGATGAATTCAGATTAAGATAGGAGGGCTTGTTTTAACTGGTGAAAAGTTAAGTAAACAGAATCAATGACTATGCCAATCCAAAAACATTTAATAAATGTTCATTATGTGCCAGGAATTGTTCTCTATGCTAGGGATACCAAGAAAGATTACAAAGTCCCTTCCCAAGAAGAGCTCACAATTCTATAAAATGCAATTTAAAGCCATGAGTAACTGTAATAACCAATCTTGGTTCCAGAGAATGGATGATGAAAGATATCTCTTTCCTCTCAGTAGGGAAGTGACCGACTACAGGTGTGGAATGAGGGATTTGGTGTCAGACATAGCCTCTGCATTGGTTGGCTTGCCTTTACTATTTTTTGTTGCTACAAGGTAAGGTTCATTTGTTCACTTCAGGGAGTGAAGCAGTTACAGCATAATTTATGGGGAAATATCTAGGTGTAAAAAATAATAATTATACCCAATTTAAAAAAACCTAAAGAATTAAGAAAATACTATTCTGAGAAAATAGTTGTTTTCTTGAATAAATTTCCATTGAAAAATAGATAAGGATTTGCATCCAGAAAAAAACTATCTCCACATACACTCACACATATTGTCTCTTGAAACACATGAAGATGCATATGGCTTCTACTACAACTGATAGATTTGGAACTCAAAGGGACCTTAGAGGAAATATGGTTCATGCCCTTATTTTACAGATAATGAAACTGAGGCTCAGACAAGTTAAATGAATTCCTCAAGGTCCATAGTTAGTAAATGGTAAGGTTAGGATTTAAACCTAGGGCTTCAGACTCTAAATTAAAGCTTTTTTTTCCATTTCACCATGCAAAAGGTCCATCAATCATGTAAGCAAAAAGTATTTATACTGATCATGTGCTCAATAATATATCAGGCACTGTGTATAAGTTCTAGTTTGTACGTCAGGAGTTTTCAACTATTTGGGAGATACAAGACTAACATAAAGAAAACAATAGTCAACAAAAAGAAGTGAACAGCATTGTTAAATTATGTGATACAAATTCTAAGTGTTGCAAGAATTTAAAAAAGAGGGAAATTATTTAGAGCTGGACTATTTGGGAAGGACCTTGTCTGGGCCTATAATGATGGTTTAGATTTAGGTATGTAACAGGGAGGAGACACAATATTTTGAGCTGAGGGAAGGAGGAAGATGTTCATGATTCACTATGAAATAGTGAGGTCAAAGCAGAACAAATGAAGCATATTTTGGAGACATGGGAAAAAGAGATGTATGGTATTGTGAACAAAGTAATGCATCTGGGACCAGGGGACCTTGGTTCTAATGCCAGTTCAATTATTAAATGGATGACTTGGAGAAATCACTTAACCTTATGCACTCTTGTTCCTCAATTATGAAATTAAGGTCCCTTCTAGTTCTATGACTTTTTAAAGTGGGACCATGTTATAGACTACGGCAACCCGGTGCCAAGTGGCTAGAGTTCTGGGCCTGCAGTCAGGAAGACCTGAATTCAAATCCACCATCAGACACTTACTAGCTGGGTCACCCCAGGCAAGTCACTTGACCCTGTTTATCTCTGTTTCCTCATTTGTAAAATGAACTGGAGAAGAGAATGGCAAACCACACACGTATCTTTGGAAAGAAAATCCCATATGGGATCATGAAGAGTCAGACATGAGTGAAAAAACTGAACAACAACAACACATCTTTTAGATTAGGGAACCATGAAAGTTGGGAAAAAGAAGTGAGAATTAAGATAACTCTTTCAACTATGTAAGAATCATAGGGAAATAATTGTATACCTGTGAAAGAAGTCATTGTGGACAACACCAGAAATGTACATAGAAAGCAGAGATGGCCTGATTTTTTCATGGTAGAGTTGTGTTTAAAAGATTTTTCAAATTTCTGCAGGTGGAGAAGTAATTTTGGATACCTCAGAAATAGTATTTAGAGCAGGATGAACATGCGAACTTTTCTCACAGGAAACTTTTCACTCCAGACTCTGGGTAAAGCACCTTTGGTAAGGCTGGCCCTAATTTGTGAACCATTGAAGAAAAGTTTTAGAGCTACATCAAGTCATGTGACTCAGGATGGAAAAATAATTGTAAAAATTAAGAAGAAAATGGATAAAATGGAGAAATTCCCCCAAACTGGGTAAATGCTTACTCGCTTCTTTTTCTTTAAAGGAAAAGAAGCACTATGTATGGGTTAGGCAGAAGAATTCTGACCTTGTAATCAAAATACTAGGACTCAGCTCACCTCTCTGTGGGACTTAGGGCAAACCATGTAGGTTTTCTAATCACTAAAATTGTTGTAGTTTACCTCCTCTCTTACCTTACAAGATGATTGTAAGTATCAATCAAATGAGATTTTTAATGTGAAAATGTTTGGTAAACCAAATGCTAAATAATTGTAATTATAATTTTTCTAAAAGAAAATACCAATAGAAAGCTTTGTGTACATACATAAAAGCACTTTGGAAACAACTCAGGAATCATCCTATGCTCTGTGGATAAATGTTACCTTATTCTACCACTAATTTCTCAATCTTTGGGGTTTTTTCTTCTATTTTTTCTACCACATTTGGATGGCTTTTCTAGATTTTACTTTGTTTTCTTTATTGTAGTATCTTTTCTTTAAGGCCTCATGATTTGGTTATTATTTGTTTTGTGTCAGCATCAGGAAATGTTTTATGATTTCCGGGGGTGGAGCCAAGATGGCGGCTGGAAAGCAGGGACTTGCGTGAGCTCCCCACCACGTCCCTCCGTAAACCTATAAAAATGGCTCTGAAAAAATTCTAGAACTGCAGAACCCACAAAATAGCAGAGGGAAGCAGAGATCCAGCCCAGGACAGCCTGGATGGTCACTGGATGAGGTCTATCATGCACACAGTGGAGGGGAGCAGAGCTCAGCGTGGGAGGCAGCAGGACCAACCACACCAGGAGCCCGGCAAGACAGGCCCTAGCACCCTGAATCAGTGAGCTGTGGCAGTTACCAGACTTCTCAACCCACAAACACCAAAGACAACAGAGAAGGTTACTGGGAAAAGCTGCGGGGGACAGAGTTTACAGTTTGGCCACCACCCCAAGGGGAAGCAGGGGAGGTGCAGCTACAGAACTACAGCTGCAGTTACTTCTGGCCCCAGGCCCACGTGGTGGGAGGAATTAAGTGGCAGATCAGAGCAGGAGTGAAGAGCCTGCTGAAGATTTGCGTCAGGTCTGGGTTGGTGGTTCTTGAGGAAGGAGCAGTGCTGGGGTGGCAGAGCTGGCTATATAGAAATAGTTCTGAAATCAACGGTGCATCCCCTCAAGCTTGGAACAAAGTACTCTTTGCTCTACAAGCAGCCATACCCTGATGGAAAAACTCAAGGGTCAAGTAAGTTGGCTGGGAACACGTCCAGGCAGGGCAAACGCACTCAAATTCAGACTATGGAATCTTTCTTTGATGACAAAGAAGACCAAAACATACAGACAGAAGAAGTCAACAAAGTGCAAGAGCCTACACCAAAAGCCTCCAAGAAAAACATGAACTGGTCTCAGGCCATGGAAGAGCTCAAAAAGGATTTGGAAAAGCAAGTTAGAAAAGTAGAGGAAAAATTGGGAAGAGAAACGAGAATGATGCAAGAAAACCATGAAAAACAAGTTAATGACTTGCTAAAGGAGACCCAAAGAAATACTGAAAAAAATATTGAAGAAAACAACACTTTAAAAAATAGATTAACTCAAATGGCAAAAGAGCTCCAAAAAGCCAATGAAGAGAAGAATGCCTTGAAAGGCAGAATTAGCCAAATGGAAAAGGAGGTCCGAAAGACCACTGAAGAAAATACTACCTTAAAAATGAAATTGGAGGAAATGTTTTATTTTGCACTAACCTTTTTCATTATAACCATCTAACTCATGGCAGTTTCTACTCAAATTAAATCACCCTCCAAATCTGCTCATTTTTTTCTGGAAATATTCTAAGACTATTAAATCTCTTTTTAATGGATGCCCTAGTCAAAAAGCTTTAGGTAAAGTAAAAGTAGTCTTGAGTATTGTGATTGTGAAAGGATATGTAAATCAGCATACATCTATATGTATACATTACAGATGACTGTGAGTATACATATCTATAAATATTAACACAAGATACTTAGCCAATAGTATTAGACAAAGATTGTTCATCTCGGTACCCTAGCCATCTGTTATCTCTTCAGTGTGGCTATGCCACTTATACAGATGGCAGCTCCATTATGGTTTAGAATATGGTCTTCCAGAATTACTGAGGTTTATAAATTCAGCATGGCCAAATGGATGATGAATTTCTCCAAACTTAATCTGGCTGGTTCTCAGACAGGAGACACACAATTTGCTACCAGGCCCTAGTTAAAGATTTTCGAACTTTGGAAGGTGTGCCAGGGCTTATAATCTCTTAGTATGGTCCTTCAGAACATAGGGTCACCTATATGGCACTGTGAGGCATCAGAGACTTTTGGAAATGATTTTTAATTTCCCTCTCAAGTCTGCACCTTATGATCCTATGAACTGCTATGTTAATAGTTCTGTCTTTATTTATAAGACTCAAGTTCCTTCTTGAATCATTTGGGTTAATACTTTCCAAAGCACTTTCAAAGGTTAACTGACTTGCCTGAGGGCTGGTTAACCAGGAAGCCAGGACTAAATTCCATGTATCTTCAATTTTAGTGTACTCACCTATCACAATTTATATAATACACGCCCACAGAGTAAAATCTCATTTTTATGAGCTAACATTTTAATGAAAATAACTATCTTATGAAAGGGGGATGACTGAAAAAGAGGATTTGAATGTTGTTTAAAAGGCTCTTAAATAATTTATTCAGTTTTGTGTATTTTTATTCATTAATAAAGAATAAAGAAAAATGGCATGTTTTTATCTTCCATTATTATCAAATAGAGTAGAATTTCTTTTTTTATTTCTATAAATTTCTTAAGGTAAGTGGCCAATTCTTTTTCTCCCAGAAAAACCTTTTTACAAGAAAAGGCTGGAAGTTGGGATGCTATGTGGCTGCAAATCATGGAACATCATTATCTCAGAAGAATTAGAATTACAAATAACCCAAAGGGCAATGGAAAGGCACGTGGTAGATGTAAGTAGGTTGCAGGATGTTCGTAATAATGACTTGCATAAAAGATATTATTGAGGACACGGACAACTAAAAAAAGGTGAGCCAGTGTAGCCAGAATGAGAAAACACAGATGGAGAGATTCTCTAGTTCATTCCTACCCCAAAAGTACTAAAACAGTAAGAAGGACTCAGGCATATTGTCTAAATCTACTAGGAAGTGAGTTCTTGTGGAAAAGACTGTTTCTTACTTGATTTTTCTATACTCAGCACATAGCATCTAGGATCATAGATTTAGAGCTACAAGAGACCTTTGAAATCACTGAGTCCATTTCCCTCATTTTGCAAATTAGAAAGATGAGGGAAGAGAGGACATGTTGTTTGCCTCACATCATACAACTAGTAGTATATAAGGTGAAACATGAAACGAGATTTCCTGACTCCAAGTCGAATATGGTCTATTCTCTATAGCATGATGCCCTTCATACATAAAAGGCGCATAACAGATGTTTGTTGAATTAAATTTAGTTGATATAGGATTTATGGGAAAATGTGTATATGACTAAAACAGGATAAGAAGGCATGAAAGGGTCACAGTCTATATTAATGAAGGAAATATCCCCACAGATCCACCAAAGTACCAATACAGACTATGTTTCAACCCACCCTATAAACCTATATGTGCATATATGTGTGCATGTTATATAATCCTGAATTATATTCCTACACTCAGGCCTCATTCTGGCATGAATGTGATCCTGGGTTCTCAAAGGTTATGTGAAGAAAATACAAACTCTGGGAGGTCCTAATTTTAAGCAGGAAAAGTTTTGAGTCGGGGCCAAGTGATGAATGTGTTTCCACAGGCAGAGACCTAGTTCAGCTAAATGGAAAAGATCATTCCTGGAAGACTGGCTATATTGGAATGAATTTTTTAGTCACGGTAACCCATAAGTTTGAACAGAACTCCATACTTGGGATGTTTTTTAGTAACTCATAATACTGATCAAGAAAACATATGTAAAGGGTTGTATAAACCTTAAACACTATAAATTCTACTGTCATCATCATCACGGATTAGTTAAAGGTCTCCGGCAATGGAGGGGATATACAGATCCATTAGACAGCAAAGCATTCTGTGAATTAACTGATCTTAAAAATATGGGATTAGATGAAATGGAAAATTTGAAGTCAGGAGACAGGTTCAAATTACAGCTCTGCTGATTACTACAAATGTGTCTTTGTATAAGTAACTTAAATTTTCTGGGGCAGGAGTTTTTTAACTTATTTTGTGTCATGGACTTCTTTGGCAATGTGAAAAGAATCATGCTTTTAAATAATTGAAGGAAATGCTAAATTACAGTTGGAGGTTAAGTAAAAATGTAACTTTTTTCCTATCCAGGTCCATGGACTGCCATGCAACCTATTCATAGACTCTTTGGAGGCCACTGGACCCTGGGTTATGATCCCCTAATCTTTCAAATTACCCATATGTGAAATAGATTGAATTCTTTTATGTCTAGTTTTGGAATCAGGCACCACCAAATACCTGGAGGCCAGTACTGGAGGTTTTGACATTGTTTCCTACCATGAAAATTTTCCCCCTTCAATATGAACCACAGGGCATTATCAGCACCTAGCAGAACAATGCCTTTCATGAAGTAGGTCAAAAAATGTAATTGGGATAAAATGCTAGTTTGAGTTGAACAGATTTCTTAGGGTGGGAGTGGGGGTATGGTACCTGTATCTAGGAGTAGTTTTCAATCACTAAAAGCACTAACAAATTTCCCAAGTGAAATCTATCTCACTTTCTCTCAGTTACAACTGTCTTTCTTCATTGCTTCAAATGTACTAAAATACCTACACAAAGAACTGGCCCTTGTTCTGAAAGTCATAATCTAGACAAAAGACATTTTTCATTCATTTATTTTTTCTTTTATGGATTTTTATGCCTATTCCTTTTGAATAATGATGTACCTTACTGAGGAGGTCATACCATGTTCTGGGCCTTGATTTAGTCAGAAAAATACTATCTGCAAACAAAAGCATCTGAAGCATCTCATCTTTTAAAGAGAATTCCTCTTCTGTTTGGACATTGTAAAAGATAACATTCTTGGTAACAACTCATCTATCTTAAACACTCAGTGGAACATGTTTGGATAGACAAATTTCCCAGACAGACCTTTAAAAATAATGTAGCCATTTAAGTTTAGATATATAAAGTATATTATAAGCTTTTCTGATTTTTAAAGACTATAATGGGAACCATTTAAGTTTTCTGAATGATACAGGGTCATCATTATGGCCAACAATGATCTCAACTGTGCTGTTTAATACAGTGATGTCCTCAGAGGCTACAGAGGTACATAGCACAATTTGTTCCTACGTGAAATGCCCTCAAAATATTGTATTTTAAAAAAATTGTATATTTTTGCATGATTTTTTTTCATTTTCTTTTCTCCTTATCAGGCTATTAGAGTATACTCCCTTAGCACTCTCCCTTCCATAAACCCCTTTGTAATATGCTCCTACTCATCTGCTATGGAGCTGGAAAACAGGGAAACAAACTTGTTATAATCATTTATAGAATGCATGATTGAATTAATGAATAGAAACACAATTATTAAACATTTATTATATGGAAAGTACTATGAACACTGATATCCAAATACTAAAGTGAAATAGTTCTTTCTTTCAAGAAGCTTACATTTTAATTAGGGGAGATAACGCATATAAGAAAATACAGTTGCAGGATACATGAAAGGTTCTAGCAGTCCCAAAAGCTTAGCTGTAGTACAGTTAGAAAGGTGCGTAAGTCTTTAGTGTGTATTGGTGAATCAGATGGCAAATTATAATGGTCTATAGAATGTCATGGCAGGGTAGAGGGTAAGGACCAATAGTCCTTGCTCTTATTAGAAGGATTATAGTTGGTGATTCCTTGCTGTGTGAGTAGACATGTACTCCAACAAGAGGAGTGGGGTGTGATACATCCAAGCTATCATTGTTGGAAAAAAGGGAGTGGGCACAAGGACAGGAATAGGGTGGGGACTCTGCCCACAAGTAGTAGGGATTATGGATCAGCATCTAGTAAAGAGGAGAAAAGAGGAAGCAAGTGTTGACAGGAAGGTTTGAGGTATATGAGAGGAAAGCCTGATATTATTGGACCCTCTGGATGAAATTTGGGCAAACTGGTGGGCTGGCTAGGGAGGAAGAAAGAATTTCCAAGGTCCTTATTACTTCTGGGCCCAACCTGGCTTTGAGTGAGGGCCTGCTTACAGGGTCATTCTATTAGGAATAATGAGCTTTTTTACATGGGCTTTCTGACATTGATTTTATCTATTGGGAAGGATAGAGGAGGCTGAAGTCTTACTAGTGTTTGGTTAGAATCCAAATAGTGATAGGGATAGGGATAATATATGTAAATGGTAATAGGGAATTCTGAGATAAGGAAACTCCTTCTACCACTGGAGGGGGACAAGTTCCCTGTTGTTCTTGTTGTTGTATCATTTCAGTCATATCTAACTGTGTCACCATTTGTGGTTTTCTTGGGAAAGATACTGGAGTGCTTTGCCATTTCCCTCTCCAGCTCATTTTACAGATGAGGAAACTAAGGCAAAAAGGGTTAAGTGACTTGCCCAGGGTTATATAGCTAGTAAGTATCTGAAGCTTGATTTAAACTCTGCAAGATGAGTCTTCTTGACACCAAAACCAGTACTCTCTCCCACTGTGCCACCCAGCTACCTAGAGCACTGAGTGGACTGAGCAGTTACATGACTTGCCCAGGATCACAGGCTATTGTCAGAGGCTTAACTTGAACTCAGATCTCCCTGGCTCTATTTCTCTGTTTTCTTTCTTTCTTATTTATATGTCTCAGATAGGTGAGGTTCCAAAGTAGCTGAGTACCATAAAGGTTAAAAGTGACTCAACAAAAACCAAAATCAAGTCAACACCTAAAGAAAATTTCACTTATAAGGGATTTGATCAATAGTTTGATCTGTGAGGAACAAGGGCCTTTATTTTGTCATTCTTGAAAAAAAAGAATTGGACCACACTAATTGGCCTTTACCATTATTTTTGTTAATAAAGCATAAAATACTACAATTTAGAGCAAGGGCTGAAAGAAAGAAAAACTCCTCAGTAAAAAATGTAACAGCACAACCAGCATTTATTAACTGTCCCCTGTTTGTGGAGCATTACATTAAATGATGGAGGAAAGAAGTTTAGATTTGTTCCTCCTGTCCTGGATGGACTAGATTACTGAGAGCTCCTTCTGGCTCTCAAGTTTTAGGATTCTCAGTCGAATATCTTGCCAAAGACAACTCAAATGAGTATTCTTTACTTTTGAAAATCTATCTTTGTTCTCTACCTTCATCCTCTCTAGACCCTTTATAAAGCTATTGTCTTCATCTATTTGAGTTTGTCATTAGAACAAAATCAACTTGTTATCACTGCTCCCCTTTGATGAGTGCCCTATCATAGTTCCGCATTTTCTCCCCTCAGGGGAATTCTTCCTAGACAAAATTCTAGCAAAGCCACAGTGCAAAATCACGTGCTTCAACTTGACTGTCAAGAGTTCACTGAGCACTGTCTGTTTGTTGATTCTGACCTGGCAGATCCACTAAACTACTGGATTTTGCTCACTTGGTTTGTATACTTGGTTTAGCTAACTGAACACACTTTGTAAACTTTATTTTCCTAATTTGTCTTTTGGATTGGCTGCTGTGGGCTGAGAATCATAGACTTCTGATCTCGAAACAACTTCAAATGACATCTAACCCAACTCTCTCATTTTATAGATGATGAAACTGAGGCAGAGGGCACTTGCATGACTAATATAATTCACCCAAGGTGACACAGAGAGTATAAATGTCAATGGCAAATATGAACCCAGATCATCGGGCTCCAGAGTTAATATTCTTTTCACTGTGCCTTACAGTCTCTCCTGCTTTTGAGTTCCTAAATCAGCCATCCAACTTGCTGTCTACTAAGGTAGCTTTGTAGCTATCTATGTCTACAAGCCTCCATATTTTCTCAAACCATTCTGCAAAATTTCTCCCTTCAGATCTGAGGCATACATGGATGTGCTTCCAGCTCTTTCAAATATGCTCTTTCTGGACTCTCTTCCCTCCAGGTAAATATTGCCTCTATTTTTGTATCTGGCTTCTTATAAGCCTACACTATTCCCTTTGAAACCAATAACAAAACTAAATGTAGATGAAACAGTGAAATAGGCTTCTTCTCCTTTGGATATAGTGGGAACAGGATGGGCTTATAGTCTTATCATAAATATTGAAGAGGGGTGATATGGAAAGCCTATCCATCTACCTAGTTAGACTGTCAGTTGCTAGAGTTCAGGGGCTAAATATTTCTTTTGGGCTTAATCCAAAACTTTGCCAACAGCACTCCATGAACATTAATTGACCTAATAAACCAACATAATTCTTTTAAAAGCCAAGATCAAAACTTGAAGTGGCTAGACTATTGAAAATTGTGAGAAAATACATAATGTAACATCATTATTTTTGTTTTTTAAATCTCTTCCTGCCCTAAAAAGAAGTAGAAAATGGAGGAGTGGCATTAAGCAGCACCGAAGGGCTTTGATTTAGGAAATGGAAGCCTAACATTTTGCTTCAGTTTTTAGTACTCAATTTACCTGGTTTTCCTGTAAAGTTCTTCAATCACATGGTAAATGCTTTATGAATAGATCTCATAAAATTTAAGGGTGGAATTCCATATTAAAACAACTCCCAACTGGGATGGTTTATAAAAGCAGAGAAGGGCACTCCTTTCATTTTGATTGGCCTCGGTCTGGATGAAAGCTTTATTCATCTAAGAAAAATACAAGCAGCTGTGAATAATTTAAATCACTAAATGGCATGGATGGATTAATATTTGAATGTTATACTTGCTTTTTATCCAGACATAACTTTGAACATAATAAATTTAGTTTATAGAATTGAAGTCCTTAAAACCCTGAATTTGGTATCCTCTTTTAAGCTGTATAATTCAAATCATCTTTGAAGGCTCATGAAGACTGAGGAGAGTATTTCTACTAAATTGAGTCGATCTGAGGGAGGTCTCCACAGTTTCCAGCATAGAAAGTTACTGGGGAAAGGGAAGACAAGTGAGCCAGAATGGGGAATTTTGTAAACAAAGTGTAAAATTCAGCGTTCCCTTATTGTTCTTCCTTGTCATCTCCAAGGCTTCTTAAACTTTTTCCACTTGTGACCCCTTTGGTGCTTCTTAAACTGTGTGTGACCACTGGTGAAGGACTGTGAAAAAGCACTGAGTTCTCATCCCTTGCATCTCACATAACAACACTTTTACATGTAGAAAAAGTCATGTTAAAATTAAGGTCAAGATCATTCTTGAAAGAGATAAGAAGAGCAGGAAGTCTGGGAGTAGGGGAGTGTTTGACAAGAAGGAGGAAAACAATTATGACCTTTTGCTTAAATCAGTTTCTCAAGCCCAGGCTGGAAGGAACCCTGAAATACCCCAAGTTTATTTTTAATTTTTGTTAGTTTGTTTTTAATGAACATTATGTTGCTTGATAGTGGGCATTAAAAATAATAATTTTAGAAGATTTTGACACAAAGGTTCTGTCAACTTTTATTTCAATTGAAAGTTCCTACCACTGACACTCACTGATAGATAGGGTGGTTTCTGGATGTGATGTTTACACATGAACCTTGGGTCATTAAAAGCATTAGATGGAAAAGTCATGACCTTCTTCTTTACTGGCTTCCCTGAGTCAAAGTTCAGTTTTAGCAAGTTCTTAAAATATGGGGCTCCAGCTAACTTCAATCACGTCTACCTATTATGATCCAGGATTCTAATCAACCAAGGCAACAAGATCCTGTGGAACTGGCCTGGAACACTTTTGAGGATACTTTATCACTACTGAGTTAGTTAATAAGCATTTATTCAGTACCTTCTATGTACTGGGCACTATGCTAAGCACCAGAAATACAAACTAAAAATAAAAAGGCAAAAGATAGTCCCTGCCCTTGAGGAACTCATCCAGGAGACTGACTTGAATGCCAGTTATGGGCAAGGAGCATAGTAGGAACCTCCATGGCTAAACATGGAGCTTCTGAGACTCCCTAGGGAGCTTCTGTGCAGACTGCTTTTGCCTGAAAGCCAATGAGTCTATTTTTAATAATAAATCATTTTTCTGAAACCTCTGGCTTTGAGCAGTCCCTTGCACCAAGTATGGAAAAACCCCTCCTAGAACAACAGTCTAGCAATGGGTCTTTTCAAAATGGGGAATACAACAGAAATAGAAATTTTCAAGTACCTTTGTTTCCCATTAGACATACTGCCCCAAATATAATTAAATTAGCCCCAGGAATATGACAAACTAAGGTGGTAGAAGGAATTTATATGCAAAATTAGGCTAAAATGGAATGCTTACCTTTGAGTATTAATATAGGAAACAAATATAGAAATCTATTAGCAATAGCAATGATAAGCATGATAATAACCATAGGACTCAGGCCAAAGGTTACAGAGGCTATTTTAGACCATGAGAAAAGGGACCTGTTATAGCTGAGTGTTCTGAGATGCTGCTTCTTACTAATATGACATCAGTGCTTCAGAGAAATAAATACTCAGAGCCTTATCAAAATTCTAGTCACAGGATCATGAATTTGGAGCTAGAAGGGAGCTAAGGGGTCATTGCATCAAAGGTCCTCATTTTACAGATGAGTAAACTGAGTACTCTAGAGGTGAAGTGACTCATCCAAAGTCAGTCACAAAGACAGTAAAATAGCAGATTCCAGATGTGAAGTCAAATCCATTGACTCGACTACAAAATCAGCACTCTTTATACACATTTTACTATTCAAAAATCATTAGTTTAGTCTGTAACATCCTAGCAGGTTTTAAAGGAACCTGCTGATAAACAGATTTCTCATTGAAAATATTCTGATTTCAGCCTCTGGGTAGCCAAAGAGAAAGGCGTATCTTTGTGGAAGCATGTTACTGACTCGAAATATTTCTATGTCCTGTTTAATCAAACAATGATATACGCACAACATTGTGGCCCAGGACTTCATTGTATCTTACTTGGAGACAACATATTCCCTGTCTGTTCAAATTTTCTCTCCCTTTTCTCCTGTTTTCACTCTTTCTTCCCCAAGGGGTCAAATGTTCTCTCCTTGCAGGAGGGTATTTATCATGTCTCCTGTAATTGTTTCATTAGTGAAATGAGGCCTACTGTTTATCATGAAGGCCTTTTGTGACTACTAATTCTGAACTAAGTTTGTATAGATGGTGGTGGTCTGTTGGTTCATTTTTACTAAGGAGCATATTTACTAGGGAGACTTGGGTCCTGGTATCAATCCTAGTATGAACCAGTATGTTTTTCACAGACAAAAAAAATTTATATTTCTATACGTGTGTATGTGTGTGTACACCTGTGAGTGAAAAGTGCTGCTAAAATTTTGAATTCTTAATAGACAAAAAGCATGTAAGTACACATATGTACATATGTGTATGTGATTTCATAACAACTCTGGTGGTTAAAATTATTGTTAAGAGATTTTGAATTCTTAATATACATCCCAAGAAGTCAAAGTGTGGGGGGAGATGCATTGTGGAGGAGTAGAAATAAGTAATTATCATAAAAATTATTTACCATTTTCTAGTATATATTTTCATCATATATTGATTAACCTTAAGGCACAAAAGTCATAGAGCCAACCTTTTCTAATTATCTAAGCCCTAGATAATAAGGAGAATAGACATCAGCATTGCCCAGGGAAGTTTCTCTTCCTTTCCCTGTTCTTCTCTATATAGATAGATGTCTACTTCTCTTGGCCTTGTCTCGCCATATTTTATTCTGTTCAAAAGAGTAAGAATTGCTGACTCCTTAAAACTATAGCAGGAGTCACTGAAAATAGCAGGAGTTAAAGGAATCTCAACAAAGAAACATCCTCCCCTCCTCCCAACACTCAGAGATCGTAATTAAAAAAAATATAAAATGGTTTTGTTCATTGAGATAGAGCTTCTGTTTCATAAGTATCCCTTATATATTAAAAGAATCAGAGGAACAACATGCATTTTCCTCAGTGGAGAATTTAGAGACAGATTTGGACAACAATTACCTAGGATAAGACAGCAAGGAGAGGTCGAAATACGTACCAGTCAAGTATTACCCTCCCCAATGAGACACACATTTATATGTATACTATAGAGAGAAACTCCAGCACGTCATCATGGAATTTTTTAAGTTGGAAGGCAGTACAGCAGGAATTTCTTTAGAGGAAAAGAGGGGGGCTTATCTAAAATCTACCTGTTTCCATTTGACATAAATGATTCCAGCTTAAAAATTGGTCTCCATTCCACCCAAAGTGCAGAGTCAGTTACAACCTTTTGCCCTTTACTCAAAACCATCCACTAGTGACCTTACACCCAGTCCAATAAACAAATGATGTTGTTGCCATCTAAATAAAGTTCTGTTGCCAGACTAGTTGCAGATAAAATGTCTATATGGCTAATGTAGATAGAAATAAACTGCTTTTCTTCAAGAACAAAAAGTCCCCTTCAAGCTCTGTACAGGGAAATGTCTTTCTTTCAGGATCTTCCTGTAGTGATGTGAGTCTTTTTTGTTTCTTTTTCCTGAAGCTTTTGTGGACCTGTCTTCTAGAGTGAGAGCTGTGGTATTAACAGCATCTGATATAGGAATCTCCTCTGCAATATCCCTGACATTTTAATCCAGCCTCCACTTGAATGTTTTCAGTGACAGGGAACTCACTGACTCAAAGCATACTCCTTTCCAATGTTAGCTCTGATTTTTTTAAAGCTATTTAAAAATAGTAGCTAGGTGGTAGAATTGATGGAGTGTCTGGTTTGGAGTCAGGAAGACCCGAATTTAAATGAAGTCTCAGACATTTTGTAGTTATGTGACCCTGGGCAAGTCACTTTACCCTGTTTGCCCCAGTTTCCTCATCTATAAAATGAGCTGAAGAAGGAAATGGCAAACCACTCCAGAATCTTTGGCAAGAAAAACTCATATGGGGCCACGAAGAGTCAGACATGACTGAAAGAACTAAACAATGATACCAAAAATTTCCTATAAATAGTTAAATTTTGTTTCTTAGGTCTGTTCATTGGTCTTAATTCAACCCTTTAAAGCTACATAGAATAAATCCAATCCCACTTTCAGATGATAGACCTTCAAATATGTGAATACAACTATTATGATTTCCTTTTCTCTTCTCTTCATATACTGCTGCTACTGTATATTCAATATTACCATCCAAGTTATAAACTGCTCTTTGAGTAAGGATTTGTGATTTTGAAGGATTGATATTAGATGCTTTGTCTTCCACATTCTACTTCTAAAATCAGTGGATTATAGAATAATAGAATTTTAGAGTTAGAAGAAATCTGTGAATACAAACTCTTCCGTTAAAGGATGATGGAATAGAGAATCAGTACACAGCCTTTTAGCAAAAGAGCAAAAAAACTAGGGGCCCACTCTCCTTACTTCTAATTCAGTACATTTTCTACAATGCCATTATCTATCAATTTTACTAGGCAGCATGGTAAAAAATTACCTAAATTATTATCAAGGAAATAAAAAGAGGGCATATCTATACCTTTCCAGATGCTTTAGAACATCTCTAGGTTTACAAAGAATGTTTTGAAAGAATTTTTTAACGTAGAATTCCAGACAGGCGACAGGGAAGTTTAATTAGGCCACAAACAAGTGAAGAAAAAATCCCAACAACTAGAAGATACCCTATAGCTTGAATGGGGTGACCCTTAGACAAGAATGCTTATGACAGATGTGATTACTGGTAACATGGTGTTCATGACAAATTCCTGTAGCAAATTCTTAGAAAGGCTGATGGAGTCTATTATTTAGACTTCTGAAGAAATATATCAGATGGGAAGGGACTCCTCCAACTCAAGGAACGTATTCAGGCAGTCCTGGGGCTAGACATTTTTATTGCTGTGAATTCCCTCCAATGGTCTATTCATCATCATCATGCCCTTTTCAGTCTCTATGCCTTTCTACTAGCTATTTTCCAGATCTGTAAATAACTGCCCTATTTGCCCCTATCTCTATTTGTTGTTGTCCCTCCCTCATTTTAAGGTATAGCCAGGTTCCATCTCCTCCAGGAAGCCTTCCCTCATACTTCCTTCCTTTCTCTCTCTGCCCACCAGGTAAATCCATCTCTCCTATTTTTTTTACTTATTTCATTTTCACTTGTATCATATTGATTTCTCCATGTATCTTTCCTCTTATGAGATCACAAGTTCTTTGTAATATTTATCTTACTTTGTTTCCCCTCAGTCTAGCAGAATATTCAATAGTAGCAGATATGTATTATGCCTGCTTTTAAATGATCTTTCATCTTAGAATTAGCTGCTACTGGGGAACTTTTGACAACATAGTGATATGGAGGATCCTAGAAGAGCCCAGATTTCCCATAAACACCCCAACAAAGATCCAAAGGAGTATTTGATGGAAAAGGACCCAGAAGACGAAAGAGAAATACAAGTAAGCTCCTGCATCCATGTAACAACAATCTTGCTAGCAGCTACTGTGGTTGTGTAAAACCAACAACAACCAGCACAAAGAGGGCTCCAACACAGGTTCTTTGATCTGCTTTTCTAAGGACCTTTCCGAGGGGTTAACAATCTCAGTTTAATCAAACATACATATATCATTCACTTAGTTCTGGGGGAAAAGATCAGCCCCCTGGATTTCAAAGGAAATACAAACACAAATTACAAACATCAACAGACAGACCTTGTCTGACTCAAATCACAATTTAGGGTTAACAAAGAACCAATGAGTCTGGGTTAGCAAAGCTGGTGGGAGGGCAGTCACAATGGCTTGCCCAGAGTCTCAATACTCCTTCCATGAATGAGCCCCCAAAGTCAAACACCAAGCTCCCCTTAATTATATCCTGTTTGGAGCCCTGAGGGCTCTGACCTCACCCAGGCTGGACGTGTGAAAGTTCCCCATCCCCAGTATCACATCATATACAAGTCAATAACTCCTGATTGCCTCAGTGCTGACAAATAGCTGAGAAATATTCCAAAACAAAGATAGCAAAAGGTTTCCCACCAATTCAAACAAAGGGGAGACTTGATAGTCTTAGCATCCCAAAAGGGAAGAACAGGGAAAAGTCTGATTGCTTTAACGATCCAGTACAGGACTGCAGAAGAAGACAGCCAAAAGCCTGTGGAGACCAATAGAAGGAACACACCAGGGGAGGCAGAAGCTAGGATGTGGGGTTACAAGAATAGGACTTGGGGCCAAAGGGACCTTGGTATCGGCCTGATGAAGCAGTGGTGGGACACAGAGCCATTTTCTAATAGGTCACATTATAGGAAATAGGGCTAAGAAGTCTAAACTTTTGGACAGTTGGAGTCATATTAGGAGACAGGTACACTCATCCATCTCACAACTCTGGCATGAGAGCCAGAGACACCCGAAGGAAGAATAAAACCAACATGAGCCCTAATGTCTAATAAGGGCCTGTTAAGACTGCACAAGGGGATGGAGACAACTTCTAGTTGGCAAATGTGCAAGTAACAGACAGAGACAAGCCAAAGCCAATATCTACCTTGGACAGGTGGGATACATTAGGCAGATTTCAAGGGCTATGGTAGAGGTGGAAGGCCTTGCATCTACAAACCAGAGCCGTAGGAGCAACCAGCCACTTGCCACTTGTAGGAGAGTGGAGGACAATAGGGCCTTTCCAACTCATCTAAGAATGTGGGTAGAAGTGGATCCTGGCTCCTGCACAAAGGTCCAATTCAGGAACTGAGGATTGAGGTCTGAGTAAATAGAAGAGAATTCAATATGTAATGAAGAAAGAAACGCCCAAGAAGTAAATCCAAATGTGACTAATTCTATGGCAAGTACAAGTAGTACATGCATATACCACAAAGAGATCAAAGGTAGAGATAAAAATATTTCTCCATGAAACTATTTATAGCAGCGTTTTATTGTTGTTGACACTATAGCCATAATAAATAATAAATATGACAGGTTCAGAAAAAAAAACTGGGAAGAATTTTATAAACTAATATATTATATAATGAGCAGAACCAGGAGATTAATTTATACAATGACTACAATAATGTAAAGGAAAACAATTTAGAAAGACTTATAAACTCTGATCAATGCTACACCAGAAGGCTGATGATGCAATGTATTTCCCACCTCTTATCGAAGAAATGATATATTAAAGGTGCATAATTAGGCATATATTTTCAGCCATGACCAATGTGTGAATCTTTTTCACTTCATTTTATTTTCTTGTTACAAGTACTAGATTTAAGTTTCCGGGGAGAGAGCTTTGGGGAGTAGGATTAGAAGGATGATAGTTGTACAAAAAGAAAGAGAAAAAGACAAAGGAAGATTAGAAAGGAACATAGTCAAGTGGGATATTATTGTACTATAGTGTAAAATTCAATATATTCCTTCCAAAATTTATAATAAAGATTCATGTTCATATATAATACTTTTTCCTATTTTTTACATTTGTAAATATTCATTATTTATGTTTTACAAGTTAACATTTTTAAAATGATACAATGATACTGATACTCATCAGGTTTTGTCTTCTTTACTAGGATAGAAAGGAAATGGGCCCATGGTTCACAACTCAAAAGTCACAGAATTTCTTACCCTCAGTTTTGTACTTTGACCTATGTAGGAAATTCCAAATCAAATGTCCAGCAACTAGGGAAGGAATGGGCAAGATAGTTTGGGTAGCCCAACACAATCCATCCTTATTAGTGGAAAAACAAACCGTAGATCTGTTTCCTATTGATTTTAGACATCGACGGTAATAGAAATGATTGTAGATGACTTGTAACAACCTCTTTGAATAAAACTAGAGCCACCACATTGATCAGTATTTTCTATAGCTAAATAGAGAAATTAGAAAACTCCCTCGAATTTGTCTTTTGATCTCTATTTTCCATCTCTAGAGATGGGTTCACAAGTAATCCTTGGTGTGTGATGTTGGCTGAACAGTTGGCATCGGGAGACATCCAGAGAGACCTGGAACAAGCAGAACTGTGAATTGTAAAAGCTGAACCAGGTAACAAATCCAAAGAAGACTAAATTGTTGGGCTGTTGATTTGAAATTATCTCTCAAAAATGCATTTTCTTTCTTCTTGCTTTTGCAATACTCAAGACTCCCTCCATGCCTGACGGTAATCTTAGCCACAAGTACATGATTCATTCAGTCTGTCCTTGTTTTCTTCCTTTTCTAATTACATTGTGAACTCACTGGGTAGAGAAAAGGACTGTTTTTTCTAGCAAGTACAACAATATCAATCTTTAATAAATGTAAATTATAAATAAGAGATTAGAAATATTCCAATTATTCTTTTTTATTATTACCATTGTGATATTTTCTCACCCCTTCTCATTCAATAAAGCTTCAAATCCTTGAAACTACTGTGTGTGTGTGTGTGTGTGTGTAAATTCTCTCAAATGGTCTATTTATCCTTTTTATCATGCTCTTCTCAGCCTCTGTGCCTGTCCTCTAGCCATTTTCCAGATGTGGAATTAACTACCCCATTTTTCACATCTCTATTTGTCGTTGTCCCTCCCTTCTTTCAAGGTATAATGACTTTCCACCTCCTCCAGAAAGCCTCCCCTCATACCTCCTTTTCTTCCTTCCCCTACCCCACATTTATTCTAATGAATCATTGACTTCGAAGAACTTTGTATAAGCCATTTTATTCTATCTAATTGTAATTAGTATCAGGGTAACATTCAGTTCTATACTCATTCATTTGCAGCTGGAGGCATCTGCAAAAGACATATGTTGATTAATATCAAATCCTGTAGTGAGTTAACAGTGAAGCCAAACCAGAATCACTGGAACATGATCCAAAAAAATATGAACTCATAAACAAATGACCTTCCAGTTAATGGAATTTCAGTTGAAACAATTTAGAAATCACAAGATTGTGTTAATATAGGTCCCTGGGTTCTCACCACTCTGCTAGCAACTCACTTAAACAACCCCTATTCTAGATGGTTGTTTCCCAAGTTTTCTCTCAGAATTAAAATGTGAATTAGTATGAATTTGGGTAGATAGATAGACAGATAGATATATCGATAGACAGATTCATTTATATCACCTATATCTAAATCTACATCTTTATCTATCTCCATCTTTATATCTAGCCTCACCTCACCTGAACATACACCCATGGTTGAGACTGTGTCTATTGAAATCTAAATGGTTGTGAGTACTTCATTAACTGCTTTTAAGATCTCAGACTGTTTATTCAAAGCCCTTGAGCTCTGGGTGGATAAAGAAGAAGAGGAAGGAAGGAAGGAAGGAAGGAAGAAAAGAAGGAAGGAAGGAAGGAAGGAAGGAAGGAAGGAAGGAAGGAAGGAAGGAAGGAAGGAAGGAAGGAAGGAAGGAAGGAAAAAACAAACAAAACTTTTTAATGGCTTAGAACTTTGGAGAAATCACTTTGTGTATGTGTGTGAAATGTTCTTTATTATGCCAAGACTGGAGACCTAGGTATGGAGGTGAGAGCAAGTGAAGATGCAGAAAGTGAATGAAGCCTCATCAAGGTGACTGACAGAAAGAAAAAGATAAGGAAATGAGGATAAGAATGAGGTTCTATTGCATTGCTGGTCACATTCCTCTTCTGGAAGGGAATTCTGGCAAATGTCAAAAAGAAGTTCATGATGAGAGCAACTGGCCTGGAGATCTATCAGTCAAAGGTTCAATATCTACCAATAGAAATCAATCTACTAAACTGGGGACACCACCCCCCTTCCTATATATGTGTGTATGTATGTATGTGTGTATATATACACACAAATATATAAAAATATACATTGTATATGTAATATATTTTATATATGTCTGTATAGGTATATATGTATACATATATAAAGAGAGGGAGAGAGAGAGATTAACTAGGAAAGAAGATGATTTCTGTGTTATCTATTTACATATTTTCACACAATTGACAAAGCTGAGCTAAAACCATTTTGCCATGGTTTAGATAGAAATTTCCACGAGGATTTGTGTGTGTGTGTTTCATAGCTTCTTATTTTCCTTTTCTTTATCATGACTCTGTGATAACACAGCCTCTGCTATATATCAACTAAAGTTTTAATTGACATCATTTGAAATGTAATAAGAAAAAGAAATTATGAAAACATAATAGCTCCCTTTCCAAGGGAAAGTAAGGTCCTGGAAAATGTCAAGTTTTGGGAACATCTAACTTGCCATAAATTGAAAATGCCTGGACCTTTTCAAAATGTGAAGCATTAGGGGATACAGCTGTGGAAAAAAAATTAATCTATTACCAAATAGTCTAAGAATACATAATGTATTAGAATTATGCATATGTCTCCTTTCAGTTTCTAATATCATTTTAGAGGATAAAAATATAGAAATGTTTTAAAATAAACAACTACAGGATCAACAAATTATAAATTCATAAAAGCTGCTCAAAGCTATTTAATTTACCACCTCAAGAGGTCCATCAACACCTCACTCAGGCCTGTATTAAAATATTTGGTCTGAAATCTCTCCTTTGTAGGACATAAGCATGTTCAGCATTCTTGTCAACTAAAAGGTCTAAAAGGATTACAATTTAGAACATATGCAGGATTCGTTATGTAGAGTGGGCAAATAGCTATCCCAATACTGTCTAAAACATTTGGAAGAGTGGTCCTCCCTACACCCTCAAATCAGATGAACTGGAGGGAAACGGAGAGAAAATATTTTAACAATTTATTTTTGTTTATTTGGCCAATATAGCTTGTCATGAAACACTCACAGAACATAATTAGCTCTTCTACAGTCCTAATCCAAACCTCTTTGGATCTGGGAATGGGTTGACCAGATGGTAAGCAGCAACATAATGCCTCAGCAAATGAAGGCTTGAGTTCAGGTTCACAGGCCACAGGACAACAGAGGCAGATTGTGCCATGCAAGTGATATATTAGACTGAGAGGAGTTCAAGTTGGCAACTGTCAGTATAGGCCTCTTGCCAAAGGGCAAACCAAATGCTGTCATGCCTCAGTCTGGATCCACAATAATGTGACTGTTTAGGGGAAGAAAGGGGCAAGAATGGGCAATAGAGTGGAGCTATGTCAACTACCAAAGAACAAACTGAGAATAGTCTGGTTTCTCAAGGGCATTTGGGAGGCAACTCCCTAAAGAGGGTATGTCATTTTCCTACTTACCTTTTATGCAAAAAGGATTATTTTACAACTCTCTTTTACTTTTAATTATTGACACTGATTGGTTGGTAGGATGCCTTATGACTAAGCCTGACAGTGTTTAATGGAAGATAAGCTTAATTGCAAAAAAGTAAAGGAAGAAATTCATTAGGTCAGGCTTGAAACCTGCAAATTATGAGCAAAGCAGACTCCCCGAATGGAAATTGAGCAATTTAAGATGTCTTAATTAGATTTAAAACCAGAGCTTAGAAAAACTAAATTAGCTAGATCGAACAGGATAAAAAATTCTGAGATAAAATATATGGTCATTATTAGATTACTCAGGATATTCTCTACATTCATCTCAGTGTTGGTAGTTATAAACCTAAGGCTTTTGCAAAGAGTAACAAAAATAAAGAAAACTTTAAAAACATTGGGTCTGTTTCCAAGTACATATAAAATATGTATGAAAATCCTTAGCGGAATTAATTTTAATGCCACCAAAATAACAAACAATCTTGGGGGAATTTTAAAAAGATAGCCAATGAGAAGTTTAATTAAGATTTGTGGAGGGGGGGGAATGATGTAGCAAACTCAATGTTCCCAATCATTTAGTTTAGATTCAGAAGTTCATAAAGTTCCTATTTATTTCGTTGTTTCATTATGGTTGTCATGGTAATTATATCACCTGAGCAGGTTCATTTTTTTTTCATTTAACTCTCCCCACTTGGAACTGTCATGTTATGGACCTCCATTTGAGGTCAGTCAACAACATTTACTGGAATGCAGCAGCAATTATAGATTATGCTATCATCCTGCTGTAGTGGGGTGGGAAGGGTTACAGGGAAACACAGGGAAGACAGAGATACTATGATTTTAAGAGAAAAAAACAAATCTCTGAGAAAAACACTTAGCACAGTTCCTGGCACCTAGTACTTTGTAAATACTTGATGACTGCCTCACTGAATCACACTTGGTAAGTGAATAGGTTAGAGCTATTCTTTCCATTCCTTCACATTCCCCCCATCCCTCTACCCCTCAACGTCTCTCACAACCCATGACCAAGGAATTCAAATATAATTCTTTCAGTGATAATTATTTTATGCTTGAATTTATATATGATCAAAATGACAAACAAAAAAAATTTTTAAAAGAAAGCTAATAATATGGATAAAGATTTGGACTGGAGCTATGATTTCACCTACATAGGGAACTCTCAGGTGAGGAAATTCCATCTACCAAAGCAGTTCTGCAAAATCTTTGTAAGATACAGATGCTTTATCTCAGCACCAAAGACTCTCCACAGTCTGACTCCAATCTCCTTTTCCCACATCCTTTCAAATTAATACCCTTCCTATACTCTGTGATTTAGCCCAATGGAAGGATGCATTATTCTCTGAACATATCCTGCCTCTTTGCCTTCACACATTTACAAATTCCTGGAACAGATTTCTGTCTTCTAGACATCCCCTACGCCTGTAATACACTTCTTCCTTCAAGAGTCAATTCCAATGCCATCTTCTCCATGATGTGTATGATAATCCAACCAAGATGAAAGTATCCTCTCTGTCTTCAAACTTTCTTAAAGCATGTTGTTGGCAGGACTACTTTGCCTATTATACTCTACCATGTAATATACTTGTGTGTGTGTGCATGTTATACCCCTCAATGTAAGCACTAAAATCCTCGAGGGCAAGGGCAGCATCAGTTTTCATCTTTCCATCTGGGGCCCCAGCACGATTCTTGAAAATAGTAGGCATTTAAATACTTTTTTAACTGAATCACACAATCAACCTTTGTAGAATCAGTAAATCAAGTAACAAAAATAAGATAGCAAATAAGTGAAACTCCATAGCATGACTTCTTGTTGTGTTCATTTAGGAAAATCTGAGAATTTTGGAATCAAGGCCCTCTACAAGTTAGCTTCAACCTTGTTTCTCCTATCATTTGCTCATATGTGTCCTTCCCACCAATCAGAGTGAACTACTTACTATTCCCTATATACTGCTTTTTTTTTTTTTTGCTACTTCCACACCTTTGTTCCTGGCATTATGTCTTTATGGAGCGTCCTCACACACAGGCCCCCTGCACTCTTTTTTTTTTCATTTTGGAGAGAGGGAGGGGGATCAGCACATTGGCTAGACACCCTGTGGCAAACTTTAGGCAGGACATTCAAAAGAGTCACAAAGGATGGATAGACATGGATAGGTCGCAATTTGCATCATTGGAAAGAATTTCTGAATTAATGAAATTACATCACAAGCCCCTACCACAGCACCTTGTATATAACAAAGACTTAAGAGGAAGCTAAGGCACTGAAAAGTCAAGCAAGTCAGGTAATTGGCCTAACAACACAGAATTAGCTACTGATAGAACCATGGAGGCCCAGAGCTATTAATAACTACTCTGGGGTTTTATCACTATGGCATACTACCTAGATTTGATTTCTTATCCAACCCTTCAAATTTTAACTACAGACTACTTCCAAAAAATCAACAAGTTCAGATGAATATTACTTAATTTGCCTTCTTAATTCAAAGCCATTTTCCCCATTTATCATTTTCAGTTCTGCCACCATTATCCCAGTATCCTAGACTAGAAACCTGAGACTCACCTTTGATTTTTTTTTCTGCTCCTAACTTTGTGACCTTGACACCATCACTTAACCTCACTTTGGCTCAGTTTCCTTATCTGTAAAATGAGCAGGTTGGGCTAGATTGCCTAGGATCTCTTCTGGTTCTAAATATATGATCCATCAATTTCTTCTTCCACTCCTTACCAGTATCTAATCTATCACTAAGTTCTATTGATTCTTCTTACACAATATATAATATGATAATTCTTTCTTTTCTACTCTTGCTGTCATTAGCCTAGTCAAAGCCATTATCCACTAATCTATGGACTATACTTCCTAGAAAGGTTTACAGCCTCAAATTTCACCCACCTAATTCATTTTTCAAATTATCGAATTATCATACTTCATTTTCAAATTATCCTCCCTAAAACATGCTGTTTCATCAATCAACTGTATGATATGCTGATTTTTTAAATGCTTAGAACTTTGTTGGGGGTATAGTGGGTTCCCAATAAGTATTTCTGGATTGATTTTTTAAATTTTTGATGAAAACTTACTTGCAGACATAACAAAATTATGGATTTACCTTATGATATTCATGTATCTACTATGTATTCTGAGTACTCTCTCATTTTTATGGGATCTTAAAGGTTATAAGATTCACAACTGAATATGAATAGCACAATCATTATATTACTCTGCACAATGAACTAGTTTGTTGTCATTATTTTTCTTATCATAGCAGCTGTTCTTCATGGAAGATTTTAAATAATCGTGGTTAGTCTAGCCATATCAAAACCTTTTTCCCTCCCATCCTCTTCAAAGGCATGTGTTAAGCACTCACTATGAATAATAAAGGATAGTAACATACTAAGTAGGCAAAAATGTCACAAGTTGAATAACAGTCAGCAACTCAGTGTCACTGTGAAGAAAAAAAAAACAGCATGATCCCCAGATATATTCAGTAGAGAAAGATATATGAGACCTCCACAAAAGTTCTACCCTGATGCTTCATCATGACACAGAGGTGACCCTAACCTCTCAAAGGGTATAACAGGAAGTGTTCAAGCCTAGTGATGGACTGTGCCTGATTTCTGAGGACAAACCTAGCTCAGTAAAGAAAAGCTCATTCACCAGATGATAAATTGCTTTGGTCTTTGACAACTCATGAAGTCCATCTATCAAGGCCTAGACGGGTGGTGAACTGCACCAGAAAAAGGAAGATCTATACAGTTGGAAAACCAGATCTTTTGAAGGATTGAAAAAATAATATCCACAACATAGGCACAATGCTTTTGCAATATGTAACACTTAGTATTATGTGGAGGTTTTTTTTTAAATCAAGAATGAAGTAACATAAAAAAAACACTTAGAAAACATGACAAAAATAATGTAAGGGTTGAAAAATAGATTTTTTTGAGGAAAGCAAAAAGGGAATTGAGTTTGTTAAACCAAAAAAGGATAAGGGTAATGTTTATTATTTTCAAAGATATGGACCTCCATTTTCTCCTGTAATAGGAAAAGGCGAGTTAGAGCATATAAGCAGATCAGTCCTCATCCCACCCCCAGCCCCCATATCCCCATATTTGGCCAATCTTCTAAAAATTAATGGACATCTTTCTAAAATATATTGTAAATGTCACTCCCAACACAACTAGAATACACAGAATAGGATATAACCTTTTTATTGATGACTCACTGGTGGTCATTATTTGCATCTGTTGTTGTATTGAAGTGCAATATAGTGATCCTGTTAGCAGCTATGGAGATGTGTAGGAGGATGTATGACTACACTAAATGACTACTGTACCTTTTCTTGAAATGACTTTTTACAATCTTTCTGCCTCTTTTAAAATGCCAGATGTCATTTCTCATTGGTATCTGTATTTTACTTTATCCTTAAAGCAGTATGTTTCTTTCTCTATTAAGTTTAGATTGGGAAGAGCAGGAACTTAATAACTATTTGTTGATTAAATTCAATTAAATGTGTTATAATTATGTCTGAAGATTAAATATGTTGTGAGTGACTGCCGCAAGCCAAATTCCTCAGCAAGAGTTCTGAGACATTTACTTTGGCTGTTCAATGGATGTTTCCACTGTCTTATGGGTCTGAGACTGCATTTCAGTTAACGGAATTGACAGATGACCTCTGAATTAGCCAGGTTCTTATGTATTAGCTATCTGCCTTTCATATAATAGCTACCAATGCAAAATTCAACATGTAGTCTTAGAGGGAAATATCTGGAACAGGGGAGTTGGTCATCTTAGGAAAAGGCTCCTATAGTTAAGCTAGCGATAAGTAAAGTACCTTACATCACAATTTTAGAATGATAAGGTGTCTTAGAGGACATCTACTCCTACCAGCTCATTTTTCAGATGACAGGATAAAGAAGCCAAGAAATCTTAAGTGTTTTGGTCAAGGGGATTGATCTGAATCACAGAATTGGGATTTGTGCCAGGAACCTCTGACATCATATTCAGCACTACTTCTACTAAACCATATTGCCCTGCCATTTTATTTCACACCTGAAAAAAGCTTCAAAAGCCCAGGGCCATCTCTATGCAACAAGTCATTATCAAAACGTTTTGGTGGTTGCCAACTAGAGATTTCAACTACTATATTTTATAACATTGACCACAAGAAATGACAGTAGAAACTTAGAGTAAGGGCTGATCAGTGTGGGCTGGTATGGTAAGGAAAGGCTTTATGAAAGAAGTAGGACCTGAGCTGAAATCTAGTTAAGATTTGGATAAGTTAAGAGGGTGAACATTTCCGATGTGGAGGAAAGAATGTGTTCAGAGGCACTGAGAAAGAAATGAAACTGGTCAGTGCAGAAAATACTCAAAATTATTTGGACCGTTGGAAATTACGAATGTACAGTGTAAAAAAGAAATGGAGTGGGGAACAGCATAACATTGAATAAAATGAGAACATTTAAGAGAGGATTATGTCTGTCAGGCAAAAGTATTTAACTTGAATTAGATCCCTTTTTTATCTGCTGTTAGCTCTGTATTCTCTTAACGTTGTGTATTCTTATTATTAGTCCATATGTTATGTTTCAATGGAACTAATTTGTTGAAATACAAACTACTTTAAGACTTTGAACTTTCCAAATTTAAATGTTCCATTTGAAGCCAACTCTGCCTTTTCACTGGTTGTCCATGCCTAGAAAACTCTGAATCCTCACTTGCACCTCCTAGTTTTCCTGACTCCCTTCAAATTTTAGCTAAAATCCCCCTTCCGCAAAAAGCCTTTACTAGTCTATTTCAATGCCTTTCCTATAAGATTATCTCCAATTTGTGTGGAACATATCTTTTATGTGCATATATGTTGTTTGCATGTTATCTCCACCCTTAGAATATGAGCTCCTTGAGACCAGAGACTGTTTTTGCCTTCATTTGTATCTCAAGTACTTAGCACAATTCCTAGCACATAGTAAGCACTTAATTCTAATAAAGCTAAGATTTAGCTCAGTACATTTGTGTATGCAAATGTAAGGATTCTAGACTAAAGATTAGCAGAGAAAGTAAACTCACCCATTGTCTTTTCTCTACCTAATCTCTGATATTGGTTATGGGGAGAGACTGAGTATAGGGCTCCAGGAAGAGTCTAATGAAGTTGAGGTGTTGAGAAGAGTCATTTGTCTGAACCCTAGATCTGAGATCATGCTTTGGAAATGGCAGGCCCTAGAAAGGAGATTTTTACTGGTCCTAGTTTATGGTTCTTCCTAAAAGGAGCATAGAATTATAGACAAGAATTTCAGCTGACCCTAAAGCTGGAGGTGGTGGAGTCTGTGGGCAAGTATTTACTTGTCCTAGAATAAGAAATCTTGTTTTCTTCAAAGTGCATGACAGTATCCTAAGCCAGGATTTTAAGCAAGTCTGAAGCTAAGTAAGGTAGAGATCCCCAATTGATAAATGTTAAAGGACATGGACAGGCAATTTTCAGATGAAGAAATTAGAGCTATCTATAGTCATATGAAAAAATGTTCTAAATCACTATTGATTAGAAAAATGCAAATTAAAACAACTCTGAGGTACCGCCCACCTATCAGATTGGCTAATATGACAGAAAAGAAAAGGATAAATGTTGGAGATGTGAGAAAATTGGGACACTATTGGTGGAGTTGGGGGCTGATCTAACCATTCTGGAGGGAAATTTTGAACTATGCCCAAAAGGCAATCAAACCATTCATATCCTTTTATCCAGCAATAGCATTACTAGGTCTGTATTCCAAACAGATCATATAAAAAGAAAAGGGCCTACATGTACAAAAGATATTTATAGCACCTCCTTTTGTATTGGCAAACAATTGGGAATTGAGGGGTAATTGGGGAATGGTTGAACATGTGGTTGGATATGATTGTTATGAAATAAGAAATGATAAGGAGGCAGATTTCAGAAAAATCTAGAAAGACTTACATGAACTGATGCAAAGTGGAGGGAACAGAACCAGGAGAACATTGTATACAGAAACAGCAGCACTGTGTGATGATCAAGTATGATAGACTCAGCTCTTCTCAATAATACAATGATATAAGACAACCCCAAAAGACTCATGATGGAAAATTCCATCCACATCCAGAGAAAGAACTGATGGAGTATAAAGACAGATCAAAGCATTCTATTTTTACTTTCTTTCCCCACCTCCACGTTTTTTTTTTCCTTTTGTTCTACTTCTTTTATAACATGACTAATGTGGAAATGTGTTTAACATGACTGCACATGTATAACCTATATCACATTGCTTGCCATCTTGAGGAGGGGAGAGAGAGAAAAAAAATGGAACTCAAAATATTGTAAAAAAAATGTTGAAAACTATCTTTACATGTAGTTAGAAAAAACCTACTATTTACTAAAATATATATAAAGATGGAGATTACAGCCAAACACCAGGGCCACATGCCCCACTCAGGAGTAGGCCCAATGGATCCAGTAGAGTAACTTGCCTACCAGAGATCTGTATACTTCAAGGAAGAGTAAAAGGGAATCATCGTAAGATATTGGGTGTCCTGTATCCTCAGCAGTATAAATTTCCTTGGTCAAATGTGTTATCTATAAGTGTCCCTCTCCACTAGTGAACTGTATGAGTTTCAGCTCTCCCCATTGATGCTGAATATATTCACATAAGATTATTTTTACTGCTACTTTTGCTACTATATGATACCAGGAAATGCCTTTGCCAAGAGTTAATTGTGTCTTCTGGCTGACTATTAAAAGGTCCGAATTGAGAGAGCCTAGTAAGCTATAGGTTTATAAGCCATATATAGGACCTACAGACTATCTTGAGCCTCTGAGGGATTCAACATGTCCATGACAGTAGTGGTATGTAGCTATAAGGAATTATGCATAATTACCATTGATTCATTCATTCACTCATCAAAAATGTAATGAGTACCTATGTATCCAAAGAAGAATAATACATATCCCCTTCATCCATATAGCCTGTAGTCTAATAGGGATCTATGATATTCACACGAATTATTATAATAAAAGGCTGAATATGAAAATATGATTAAAGGCAATTCTAAAAGTCATATATATTTATATCACTACTGCCTAAAATAAAACATTAGGTAGAAAAGATAACCAAATTATTCTAAGACTAAATAAAAGAAACTTGACTAAATGTGGGGTTTCAGTGAGTTTTAAGTAATATTTCAAGGTTGGAAGAATTAAATTGCAGAACTCAGAATTTCAAGGGAACATTAGTACAGTCTCCACTTACATGTCTCATAGGTAGACAAGATTTGGTAGGTTGGATTTTCCATCATATTGATTACATTTCAATTGCATGACTCTCCAACAAAAGCAGTAGTCAAGAACATGGAATGTAAAATGCATTAGGAAGCATTATTTTATGTTTTAAAATGTGCACTGAATATTTACTAAGTGAATCAATTACTATAAAAATGAAAACTATATTACTTGCTAATCTTTCAGCAGGCAACTCCAAATCCTTAGTTCTAGTCTGTATGTGTCTTAATATAGGTATGGTATTATTCAATATTGCAACAAATACACAGTTGTACTATAATTTTTATAAAAAAGAAATAGCATAGCTTAGTTTTTCCATTTAGTGTGCTTTGCTTTTCCATTTGTGCCAAGAGTAGAAATCAGTGGGAAACTGTTTAGCATAAAGATTGCATTTAAATACAACACTCATTATGCTTTGCTAAATCCTTCTGAGTTCTGGGAAATAGCAACAGTGGGCACATGCTCTTTCTAAGCAATTGTGGTAAATTCACAGAAAAGGGATAGGTGGTCTTTTTTTATTATTATTAGAAAATACTGGAGATTATTAAACTACTACACTGAGGTGCATTCTGTCAAAATAATGTAAACGTGTTCTTTCCTTTCCAATTTAATAATGGCTGCACTTGAATCATACACTTAAAATATTACTGAATAGGACACCATATTAATGGGCTTTAAGGTCCATGACAAATAAAGTTAATCTAGCCAAATACAATAGGAATGAAAGATGTTTGATATGTTATCTACCTAAGATTTCAAGATTGTCATTACTTCTGAATTCAACTGAACCTCAGCACCTGAAGACATTTTACATAAAGATTCAGCCTGAAGAACATTTTATCATATGCTTAGATTACAAACTACACATGCCACCAGAAGACAAAGGGGTAGTAACAATATGTTCTGAAAGATGTGCTGCTGAGAGAAGGCACTGAGTTTTTTTCGGTACCAATTTTGTTTTTAAAGGAAGACATTTTGTTTCATATTCCCAAATATAGATAAACAAGATGCTATAGTGCTGAATTACAAGTGCCAGACTTGGGAGCAAGGAAAACCTGGGTTCAAATTCTACTCTGGCACTTCCTGGGTATATTGTCATAGAAATGCCTCTTAACTAACTTCTATAAGCTTTAGTTTTCTCATTTGAAAGTTATAACAGCAAGAATGCCAGACCTAGACTCAGGAAGACCTGAGCTCAAGTCTGACCTCAGTCAGCTAGCTGACTGAGCTAGCTATGTGACCTTTCCTCTCTTTGGCACAGTTTCCTTATCTATGTGACCTTTCCTCTCTTTGGCACAGTTTCCTTATCTATAAAAGGAGGATGATAATAGCACCTAGTAGCTCCCAAGATTGTTGTGAAGATCAAATGAAATAATTTTAAAGCACTTAGCAAAATGCCTAGCATATAGTAAATGCTATATGAATATTAATTATTATTATTATTATCATCTCTCAAAAGGTGAATATTCCAATCTCATAGAATGTCCAAAATCAAATAAGATTATATGTGTGAAATACTGTGTAAGCCTTAAAATATTATATAAATGAACCTTTGCAATTATCTTTAACAATAATAAGATAACAATAATATTTTAAATAAATGGTGACAACAAATACTCATAACCTCCAAGCTACCCAGTTCAGGGAAAAAGGCTTTCAAAGTATAGAATCTAGAAGAAGAAATCAAAATTACAATTACATGGGAACAGAATGAGGTACAGATCATTCCTGTCATCTTATTTGCTACTGAAATTGTACCAAGGATACTTTCAGAGAGTCTACAGGTGATGAGTTAAAGGCTAATACTTTCATCCAACTACAAAAAGCATTTAGTTGGTTATCCACATGGGAAACAGCCCATATAACAATTAAACCTAAAGGAAGAGAAGCAGGGCAGTGATTTGTTCTAGGTATATCTTAATTTGAGTTTCCATCAGAAAGAGAAAAAGATCAAGATAATAGCTAATCATAATCATAATGATGCAGTACCTACCTCCACAAGACTGACAAATCAACTGACAAATACTTATTCAACACCTATTTTGTGAAAGATACAATGTTAGGCACCACAAATACAAATACAGAAGTGAGACAGACCCTGCCATTATGAAAATGCCTCCCTTGTGTTAAAAAAAAAAACGTCAATCAGAATTATTAGTGACTACCAGCTCCTCTTCCTTCCATTACTATAGCTTGAAATTTATTTCCCTTTCTCCTTCAACCATCTTCTCTACCAAAAGTTGCCTATATTCCAGGTTTACTATTATCTAATCACTCCCTCTTATTATTATCTTGCCCCTACAACAAATCTCTCCAGGAGAGAGATTTGCAGTAACAAGAATATCAATGATAAGGGAGAAGAGAAGGGAGCAAGGGAAGGTAAAAACAAAGAAACAAAAAACCTTTACACTGAGCTTCCTTCCTCCAAAACCACTGCTGCCCCACTAATCCTAGGGATGATGATGATGATAATGGTGATGATGGTGATGATGGTGAAGACGATGATGACAATGATGACGATGATGGTGAGGATAAGATCTACTATTTACACAGTACTTTAATATTTACAACCTGCTTTGTAAATATTATCTAATTCTATCCTCATGATAACCCTGGGAAGAAGTTGCTTTCTATAGATGAAGAAACTGAGGAAAACAAAAAGATTAAGTGATTTGTCCAGCATCAATCAATCAATCATTCAGCAGACATTTATTAAGAACCTACTATGTGCCAGGGACTGCTCTAAGTCCTAGAGATACAAAAAAAAAGAAAGAAAAAAGGTCACAAAGATAGTTAAGTGCCTGCAGCCAGATTTAAACCCAGGTATTCCTGACTCCAGGTCTAATACTCTAGTGCTGTGCCACTGAGATGCCATTATAGAGCCAAGGAGGGTCTATAACAAATCCCCAGCCAATATCCCGTCTCTTTATCGCCTATCCCCTTAGTACCTAGAATAGCCTGACTGTGGTTTTCCTCTGAAACAAGAGATAAATCTTACTTTTGCCCTTTATGAGCAAAGATCCATCACTAGAGTCAGAAGACTTTGAGCAAATCATTTCAACATTCTGAACCTCAGTTTTATTAGCTGTAAAAAGGGAATGACAGCACCTACCCAATTGACTCCACAAGGTTGTTGTAAAACTCAAAATAATGTGAAAATGCTTTGAGAAGCACAGAGTCCTACATAAATATAAGGTGGGATGATGATTATGACAACAGACTGTGTGTGTGTGTGTGTATTTGCTTGCATGTTGTGTCCTCCAATAGATTGTGAGCTTCTTGAAAACTATCCTTTGCTTTTCTGTGTATCTCCAGCATGTAACACAGTGCCTGACACATACTGGCACTAAATAAACGCTTACTGACTGCCTAGTTGGTTGTTACAATTAATGAAGGAAAGAAGTCCTTCCTATGGAACTTTCCAGGATTCACGACTGAGTTCCTCATGACTTGAAGGGATATGCAAAGAGAGAGGTACACTATAATAACAATGCTGGGATTAAGGAGGGGGGTACTAGGGTGTTCATTAAGCACATAAATAAGTTTTGGTAGCTTCAAACCATCATAGAATAGGACAAAATTGTACTCATTGAGGTGGTCAAGGAAAGCTTAAAGGATTTCAAGGATCAGTTAGCAGGATCCATGGTACCTTAAAATCCCGATTAACAATAAACTGCTACAGTAGAGGAAAGATCAGAGTACTACCAAAGAGCCCAGAAAGCAAGCCAGGAAAAGTAAGAAAACCCAGAGCTTATATGACAAGGAACCTGGCAGAGCAGTCAATGAACCAAGCTGAAAGAATAGTTATAGTTTACTCAAACACCTGCCTCAATAGTGTAGGCAATGTTTACATGGATTGGAGAAACAAGTACAAATATATGGAAATAAATCTAGTGAGAAGTTAGATTGCCAATTTTTGAAAGTTCTACAATCCATTACAAATGGAGAATCTTAAATGGTCAAAGGAAATTCTTAATAAAGTTCACATTGTCGAGAAAGATGCACCAGGAATAGAAAAGACAAAGTAAAACCCGGTAGTGACAAATATTAAATAAAAATATACAGTATTTTATTCTTTATCTTTTATTTTTTTTCAATTTCATGTGAAACAATTTTAATATCCCTTTTTAATTCTCTCCCTCACTCCCCCCTCAATGGGAAGGCAAGGAATTTTATATAGGTTATACATGTACAGTCATGCAAAACATATTTCCATACTAGTCATGTTGTGAAAGAAAGCACAGACTTCCCCCAAAAAAGAAAATAAATTAGCAAATAATATGCTTCAATCTACATTCAGACTCCATCAATTCTTTCTCTAAAGGTGGACAGCATTTTTTTAGAACTATTTTGGATGATAGTATTGAGAAAAGCTAAGTCATTCACAGTTGATCATCCTTACAATATTGCTGTTACTGTGTACTATGCTCTGTTTCTGCTCACTTTGCATCGGTTAATGTAAGGTTTTCCAGGTTTTTCTGAAAGCATCTTCTTCGCAATTTCTTATATCACAATAGTATTTCATCACAGTCATATACAACTTGTTCAGCCATTCCTCAATTGTTGGGCATCCCCCTCATTTTCCAATTCTACAGTATCATAGAAAGAGCTGCTGTAAATATTTTTGTACATATAAGTCCTTTTCTTTCTTTTTTTTTATCTCCTTGGGAGACATATAGTCATTTGGGCATTGTTCCAAATTGCTCCCCAAAAAAGTTGGATCAATTTCACAACTCCAAACACCACCACTAATTAGTGTCCTAAATTTTCTACACCCCCTCCAACATTTGTCATTTTCTTTTTCTGTCACATTAGCCTTTCTGATAGGTGTGGAGTGCTACCTCAGAATTGTTTTAATTTGTATGTCTCTAATCAATTGTGATTTACAGTATGGCTTCTTAAACTTTTTTCACTTGTGACCCCTTTTCTGTTTTTTCAGTGTTCCTTGGTGTTGTGTGGCCTGAGGGCAGGTACAATGCAAAGTGGGACTTGTTTTGTGTTCAGAACAAAGGCTGCAGCAAAGTTGCATGATGCAACTTGGAAAAAGGCTGCCAGAAACACCTCACATTCATTACGTGTTTGATTTTTAATTAATTTTTGGTTATTATATATTCAGAAACCTTTTGCTTTTGGGAAATTTTTGCAACCCCACAGAGTCATTGCTCACAGTTTAAGAAGCACTGATTTTAAAGCATCTCTATATGGCCTTAAGTAGCTTTGATTCATAGATTTTATTGTCTATGGAAATTTTAAATGGAATTTCTCTTTCTATCTCTTGCTGCTGGGTTTTATTGGTGGAAAATAGAATTATGTGAGTTTAGTTTACATCCTGCAACTTTGCTAAAGTTGTTTGTTTTTTCAACTAGTTTTTGTTTTTCAGTTGATTCTCTAGGGTTCTCTAAGTATATAATCTACAAAGAGTAATAGTTTTTCACCCCTCATTGCCTATTTTTTTTCCTCCTTCAATTTCTTTTCCCTGTCTTACTACTATAGGTAGAATTTCTAGTAAAATACTGAATAACAGCGGTAATAATGGACATCTTTATTTTACCCCTGATCTTACTGAGAACACTTCAAATTGATGTCACTTACAGATCATGATTGTCCTTGCTTTTGGATAGACACTGTTTATCATTGTGAGGTCTCCATGTATTCCTATGAAATCTAGTGTTTTTAATAAGAATAGGTATTGTATTTTATCAAAATTTGTTTTTTCCCTGCCTCTTTTAATGTAGTCATAAAATTTTTGTTGTTTCTGTTTTGACATGGTCAATTATTCTGACAGTTTTCCTAATATTGAACCAATCCTGTTTTTCAGGTATAAATTTCCCACCTGGTCATAGTGTATAATCTTTGTGATATATTACTGTACTCTCTCTCACATTATTTTATTTAAAATTTTTGCATAGATATTTAGGAAATAGGTCTATTGTTTTCTTTTTGCGGTTTTGCTTTCCCTGATAAGTATCAAAACCATGTTTGTATAATAAAAGGAAATTGGTGGGCCTCTTTCTTTGCCAATTATTTTTTCAAATAGTTTAAATAGTGTTGGGAGAAATTGTTCCTTAAATGTTTGGGAAAACTCCCTTTTAAATACATCTGGTCCCTGGGATTTTTTTTTTCCTTTAGGGAACTCATTCCAGGCCTGTTCCATTTCTTTTTCTAAGATAGCATTATTAAAGTATTCTATTTGCTCTTCTGTTAATTTTGGCCCTTTTTTGATAAATATTCATTCATTTCACTTAGGTTGTCAGTTTTGTTGCCGTATAATTGGGCAAAATAACTCCTAATAATTGTTTTAATTTTATCTTCGTTGATGACGCATTTACCCTTTTCATTTTAGATACTAGTAATCTGGCATAATTCTCTTTTTTTAAGTCAAATTAATCAATGGTTTATCTATTTTATTGGGTTTTTTATACAACCAGATCCTAGTTTTATTTATTAGTTCAATTTTTTAAAAACTTTCAATTTTATTAATCTCTCCTTTGATTTTTAGGATTTCTATTTTAGTGTTTAATTGAGGATTTTTAATTTATTGTCTTTTCCTAGTTTTTTTTTTAAGTTGCATGTACAATTCATTGATCTGTTCTTTCTCTGTTCCTTTAGCTCCCTCTTGAATGGAAATTCTCCTCTCTACCCTTTAACTATAACGGAGAAGTGGTTATAGTCAATGGATTTGTCAAACAGCATCTGTTCCTGATTCCAGTGCCAGCACAAGGGTCTCCTGCTATCTCTTTCTGAGCACTTGCCAGGTCCTCTTCCTATCTCTGGCTTGAGAACTCCTGAAGTTGATGCTTCTTCTGTTCCTACCATGTAGTTCCACCACTGGTGTTCATCCATGTGGGCTCTGGGCCAGCTTTAACCGCTGTGTCACAGATCTCTCTTTACAACCTTCTAAGTTTTCTTAGCCTGGAAGAATATTTCACTCTGACTTTTGGTTGGCTCTGCCTCACCAGAATTTGATTTGAGGCATTATTTTAAAGACATTTGGAAAGGAATGTTGGGAAACTGTGGGTGAATGCTTTCTCTTACCACCATCTTGGCTCTACCCCTAGAAGTCTCCTCCTGTTTCTTATATATAGAAATCTTTATCTCATATTTGCTGTGAACTGTCCATATTAAGAATAAAACATATCATTTTCAGGTAAGAAAATATTTTCAAAACACAGGATCATAGAACCATAGCTGTAGAATAGAAGAACTCTCTCATTTCACAGTTGAAGAAGCTTAGTCCCAAAAGATAGATGACTTATCCAAATTATGAAAATCATCTTTGTTTTCATATTTCAAAAAAGAATTTCAATCTGCTTAGTTTCGATCAATTGCTATATCTTTTTCCTTGGATTTAGCCAGATTAACAGAAAGGTAGCACCAAGTTTTAGGTAATACCTTTTATGGGTCCATTTAATATAGACAGGCACACTTTTTGAATTGAAAAATGTGCTTGCTTTCTGGAAGCCAGTGAAAGAAATTCTTTACCCTGAATGTGTGTCTGTCAATACAGCATTGTTAATCTAATAAAAGGTATTATCAGATACTTGGCTTTGAGATTCATGTAACCAGATTGGTGTAGCTATGACTCTGCAGAACTATACAGGAAAAATTTATTTCATTGGCACTACCATTATACTAACAATTCACCAATGCAGAGATTGCATGTATACTAGCTGTTTCATATTGTCATTTCTAGCTCCAAAATTATGATAAGCAGCCTTCAATGGAGGTTTGATGAGTTATTTTTCAGTCACATCTGTCTCTTCATGACCTCGTTTGGGATTTTCTTGGCAAGTATACTGGAGTGGTTTGCCGTTTCCTTCTTTAGCTCATTTTATAGACGAGGAAACTGAGGCAAACAGGGTTAAGTAACTTATCCAGGGTCACACAGCTAGTAAGTGTTTGAGGCCAGATTTTGAAATCAAGTTGAGTTTTCTTGACTCCAGGCCTGGCACTCTATCCACTGTGCAAACTAGCTGAGATTAGTAATATTCCATTTACTATTTATAATTTCTCAAAAATATTTTTGGCAGGAAAAATACAGGAGAAATTAAACAGAAATTTCACAGATAATTAGGTAGAGCATTTAAGAAAAAAGTTTTTGAAACTTATCATTCAAGAATCCAATTCATAATATAGGTGGTCAAATAGTATTTATTAAGTGCCCAAATGTGCATGGAATTTCCACAGAGACTACTCAAAGGTATCTACAAATGCTAAAAATGACATGGACAATTAAAATTAACAATGAGCATTTATTAAGGATCTATTATATTGTGCTAATCTCTGGATGATATACCAAGGTTGGATAGCAATTGCTCCTTACATTCAGTTGTTGACTTTATGACATGTCTAGTAGTTACTAAACCACTAACTAAAAGGAAGTTCTTTTATCCTAAAGTAAAAGAGAAAGAGAATGTTTACAATAAGCTGTGCATATGAAATAGCATGGGTGTGAGAAGGAGCCATTTAGGGGAGAAAAGTTAAGAAAAAGCTAATACAACAGAAAATATTTTACTATTTTAGTTACTTTGAAAGATATGAGAATGCAGGGAAGTATAATTGCTATGCAATTGTATATGTTTCTTTGTGAGATGTGGGCTGGGAATGGAAAAATGTCTGTTGCAACAATTCGGCTGGCAGCTGCTGTGGGGGTGAAAGCCCAACAGAAACCCAAGAACAAGAACGCTGCCAGCACAGGTTCTTTTCATCTGCTTTACCAAGGAAAGTAACTGGAAGGGGTTAACAATCTTACGTTAATCCAACATATACATATAATCTCACTGAGTTCAGGAGGAAAAGCCAGCAATCTGAACTTCAGAGCAAATACAAACAAGTTACATACACAATATAAACAGACCAGATCACAATTCATAGTTACCAAGAAACCATCAACATCTGGGTTGATGAGCTGGAAGCTCTTAACAAGGGCTAGCCCAGAGTCACGTGCTACTCCTCCTATGGCTCAGAGCCCCAAGCAAACAACTCTGTTCTCTCTTTTTTTTTTCTTTTTTTTTTTTAAAGCCTCGCGGCTTAATACAGTCTTTAGGCATCATCAAACATCATCTGAGCAACCAGAATTTAGGTGCCTACTATTGGCTCTCATCTTAGCAACTCCTCTTAGGGCCCTGGAGGCTTCATGCACACATGGACTTAGCACCTAGTAAATAGGGGTTTGGGCCTGGGGCTTTGCACCTAGTAAGGCTCAATCAAAGATACTTAATTAATTTAGCATTCTAAAACTTAAAAATGTCCCACCTTAATTACCAATACAGTGTTACATAATATTTTCAGGGTTTTATGTACCTAGGTATCTGAAATGATATGAAACATGTTGAATCTGGAATCCAGGGATGGTTTTTAACTACAACTAAAAATGAATTGAATATGGCATTTCTGAAGATGTATTTTGCTATTATGGATGAGTATTAACTGATTTCAAGTGATAAAGTTGATATTGTTTTGTGGAATTTTCCTAAAGGCATTTGTTTCTAAATACTGTAGCTAATTTCTAGCACATTTATAAATTCCAGCACATTTATAAATTTGCTTAATAATTACTATATATATATATGTATATATAAATTTTAAAAGTATCTATTCAACATGATAATTAAAACATACAATTTTTGGTAATATAAGTATTTCATGTTCACGGAAGCCTAAAACTGAAGGCAGATGCAAAAGACATGGAAAATCAGTTACTAATTAAATTTAATATCATTGTATTACAAAAAAAAAGTATAAAATAGTCCAGAATAGGAATACCAGGAAAGGTCATCTGTAAATAATTTTAAACAATTACCTTAATTTATATCATTTTCCTAGGAATCTTTTAAAGCTTTAGTCCCTCTTGTTTCTCCTTCTGTATATACATAGATATACACACATATATTATATATATATATATATGCATATGTATATATGTCTATATATACATAAATATGTTCATGTGAGTGTATATGTGTTTATGTATACACACCCATACATATAGTGTGAACCAGGTAGCACTTTTAAAGAGAAATTCTTGCAGAAGGATGCATGCTCTTTCAGGATTCCCACGCAAATAAAACATTCCCAGTTATCACAGCATCAACAATAACCTCTGTTTCTAAAGTTTAGCAACTTAATTTGGATTGAATAGTTTTCCTTTTTGTGATGAAGGAAGGGCATCAGTTCAGTGACATACATGCTCTGAATAATAATGCAAAGTAACTACAAACACCAACTTTTTGTCAAAGGAATGAGATAATCACGAATATATTCATTCCAAATTGACTAATGTCATGGTTTTTTCTGCATCACTGCTCTCTTTTGTTGAGCAAGGAATTTGTATGAAAACAAGACAGAATTCAGAAAAGAAAAAAATCCAACCAACCAAATGTTTGAGGCCAGTGAATAATTAGATAGAAAAAGAGATTTGAACCTCAATCCAATTTTTACTTCCAATTCTACATGATGCAGTAACCTGTGGCTAGGGCTAGAAAGGAAAGAAACACTTTTAGGGGGTCCTCTGGTAGGCATAAAAACATGGCAGAGAGAACAAAAAGAACTTCTATTATATAAATATATTCATTTAAGCATTCTCTCACATATTATAATGCGTTTTTAACTCGGCCATGAGCACCCTAACTTCTTAACTTCATTCAAAGCTCTTTAAGCACAAAGAATAGGTCACTTATCATCAAGCTGTACTTTTGTCATTTTTAAAATTCATTACATACTTGTTAAATTGTATATATATACATATATATGTATATATGTGTATGTGTATGTATATATATGTATATATATACATACATATACACACAGACACATATACATATATACCCATTCTGAACCACCTGTCTTGGGCCCATTGGTTTGAAAATTGAACTATTCAATGCTTAGCATTATAGATTAAGGACTAAAAGAGACCGCTAAGATAATTTAGACCAGTAGGGTCAAACTCAAGTGGACATAGGGGCCACTAAACCAAACATGAGATTCCTTTGAGTATATATATTGACTTAGAAAACCACATATTAACACTATCTATGTTCTATTGTATTTTTACTTATATTGTTAACTATTTCCCAATTACATTTTAATCTAGTTCAGACTGCAGTTGGGAAGGGCCTATGTTTAATACCATTAATCTAGCCCATCACTCTCATTTTACAAATGAAGAAACTAAGGCCCATAGAATGGCTTGTGAAATCTGTACAAGTAGTACTGAAGATTTAGAATTTGAACCCAAGTCATCTGACTTGAGATTGGGAACACTTTACATGGCACCAAGTTGTACCTATCTCATTTGAAGAAAATAAAAATAATTTCCTCACTACCAAGCAGAGTGAAACTGTGATGCTATTTGCTAAAATAGTGATTTAGGTATCTAGTAAAAAAAAAAATACAAGGATTATTGTAAAGCTGTTCCTAATTTCTGTTACAAAGAGCACAACCCAGAAAGAACAAAACATCTACAGTGGAGGTGTCGAATTCAGATAGAAGCAGGCCACTAAACCACATATAATGATACCCTGTGACACACTGATTTAGAAAACCATCTATTCATATAATCTCTGTTTTATTATATTTCTATTTATTTTATTAAATATTTTCCAATTCTATTTTAATCTTGTTCCAGATTCACTTAGGAGTGTTGTGAGCTGCAGATGGATGGTAAGTGAGACTTTTTCGGTATGGTTTATACTTATATTTACTGAATCCCTATGGATATAGAGAAAACATTTGAGTTTTGTTTTTATGTAGATGTATCTATTAGTGAAAGGCAGTGTGGTATAGAGCTGGTCTTGAAGCTAGGAAGTCCCAGGTTCAAACCCCATTGTTGCTATAAATTGATAAACTGTCTATATGATCCTAGGCAAATTATCAAACTCGAATCCACAAGCAAGTACCTAAAACATTAAGTTTCAAAATACATGTCAATCTAAATTGGTAAAGGAAGCTTCCTCATGGGGAGGAGAATTAAACGATGTCAGGCCAAAGAGGAAAAAAAAATTGGATATGTTACCGTCCATTTATAGTGATTGTCACCTAGAAAGTTATAGATTACTTTTTTTCTAAATAGAAGCCTAGATTCTAGCTCTACTTTAGCAAATCTGCGATACCCTTGGTCTTTTACATTTTACATAAAATTTGGCTCAAAGTGTTGTCATCATAAATTATTCTGATTCAAATAAGAAATTTGTTTGAATTCTTCAATTTGAAAATTAAATGATTAAAATATTACCTCAAATAAATTGTTATCTCCTACATAAGGAGTTTATTGATTTGAACACTATCCAGATACTAATTTGGCTCTACTTACCTAAAAATTAACTTATATTTACTTCTTCTATATGTCACACTTGCTTCTACATGCACACATGTCTTGCTTCAACAAAATTTAAGCTTCTTGAAGGTAAGGTCTTTTTTGATTTCATCTTTGTATCCCCAGACCAAAACAGTAACTGCCTTATAATATTTGCTTAATGATAGAAAGAGTGAATGTAAAAGGCATTCATAATGAAGTATCTGGAGGACAGAGTGAGGCTGATGACTTTATGCAGCTCTGCCTCACTTAATCCAATTGACTTGTAAGTCAAGGCATCACCCTCATGATGTCATCGGTCCTCTTAAAGAACAAAGGATGAACTGAAGGCTAAGTACTATGGCAAGCCCTGTTAATACCAAGAGAAAAGTGAGATGGTCCTTGCTCTCAAAGAGGTCAGTCACATTCTTTTTTTTTCCCCAAGGAAAAATACAAAGTTTATTAAGGATTCCCCATAATGGATTGTCCTAAGAAATCTCACCCTTTTGTGACTCTTGTTTTCACAAGCAGGCCAGATTCAATCTGGGCTATATTGAATCTGAGCTCCTTCATGGAGGCAAGATGAAACTTTATATAAGACAAAGATTGTAGGAGGGATCTAGGGTGGTCCTGGGGCGGTGGGAGGAGGGGTGTAGGGAGGGTCTTGAGGAGGAGTCTAAGGAGGAGCTTGATGGGACTGGGATAAGGTCAGACTCCAGGAACCAAGAGAATGGGATTAAGGGTGGGAAGTAGCTAAAGGCATGGATATTGATAGTATCAAGGGTAGGAAGTAGCTGGACAATAAAGGGGTAGGCTAGGTAGAGAGTTGGGCCTAGATAATGAAAGGCTTATGGCCTTAGGGGAAGGCCAGATCTAGCAGGAAGATTCAAGGAGAGTTCAAGGGAGCTCCCAGAGACTGTATCCCATCAGGTTCAAGGGGGTTCCCAGAGGCTGTACCCTCATCATTCCATCAGTCACATTCTAAAGGGGCAAGACAACACAGAGAGGAACCCACAGAAATATAGGAAGGATTTGTACAAGATGATGTAAAATGAAGGACTGTGTAAACAGTGGTTTCAAATATGTAAATGAAGACTCTAGCCACAAAGAGTTGAAACCAGTTTCCTAAGGTCATATTGCCCAGACTTGAACTCAAATTTTATGTTCTTTGACAGCAAGTTCAGTATTCTTTATAATCTACCAAGTTTCCAGTTATGTCCTCCACTTTTTTTTTTTTTGGTTAGATAGTTATGTGGAGAAGGGGAGATACATTCAGGGGGTTATAAGGTTCTCAGACTTAGGTGGGACTTCAATGGTCTTCAAATGCTGACCTGAATAGAATACCTTCTACAATATAATGGGGATCAATAGCCCTTGTTTGAAGACCTCTTTGGAGGTGTACCCACTTTATGAAGCAATTCATTCTCTTTTTTTTTCATAACTCCAAAAGGAGAACACATGTTACCATGAATATTTAATCCAATTCTAAAGAGGAAAATGAGGAGATCTAGGGTTAGATTTTTCTTCTCCCCAACCTTAAAAATAGGTCTCATTTATCTAGTGTTTTGTCTCCCAATTATTAAGCTTTTGCTTTCTCTTTTTGTACCATTGCCCTCTGTTGCAAAAAGAAAAACATAACCCTTGTTAAAAATATGCATAGTCAAGCAAATCAAATTTCCACATTGTTCACATCTAAAAATAAATGTCTCTTTGGGAATTATGAATCTATCATCTCTCTGTCAGGCAGCAGAAAGCATGGATCATCATCAGTTCCCTGGAATCATGGTGTGATCTTTTAAAATGAAAAACAGATGGAACGGAGAGAGAGACCATATTCCACCAAGCCTCAAATACCCTGGACTATCTCAGGAACTGCTGCAGATGAATCAATCCATGTACAAACCTTTATAAAGCATCTACCAAGTGCCAGGCACTGAGCTAGACACAAAAGGATACAAATGCAAAGACTAAAATGATTCATACTTTTAAGGAATTTAAAGTCTTTTGGAGGAGAAATAAAATGTAAACATAAGTGAAAGAACAGGGATCTAAGCAAGACTTGTGACTTCATTGGTATTAGGAGGCACTCTTCGGAAAAGAAATTCTCTCAAACACTGAAAGTCAGCACTTTATCTGCAACCTCTAGTCTTGGATTTTTTTTCCTGGAGTACTGAGTTTAAGTTACTTAGCTTGGGTCCTATATTCAGTACATATCAGAGATGGGAGTTGAGCTCAGATCTTCCTGGTTTAAAGATCAGGTCTTTAGGCACGCTACACACACACACACACACACACACACACACACACACACACATAGAGGAATGAATAATTAAATAAATAAATGAACAAATGAATGAATGGATAAAGGGTAGTTAGGAATGACAATTACTGACTTATAAAAATGCAGGTGTTACTCTTAAATGTAGAGGATATTATTCCTTAAATGGGACTTGCATATTTATATGTAACAACATATTTAGATGTCATCCTTTTTCTCTTCCGCTGCTTTCCCGTTTGCACTGGGTGCCTCAGGCTCCGACATTCACAATGACGCTGCAGAGTTCCTGGATATCTATGTCCCTCAGAAATGCTCTGCAGGCAACAGGATCATCAGGGCCAAGGACCACACAACCATCCACATGAAGGTGGCTGAGGTTGACAAGGTTACAGGCAGATTCAATGGCCAGTTTAAAACTTATGAAATTTGTGGAGCAATTTGTAGAATGGGCGAATCTGATGACTCTATTCTCCTACTGGCAAAAAATGATGGTATTGTTTCAAAGAATTTCTAATTGAAGGATTCTTGTGGAAAATGTCTTAATAAATCAGAAAAACAGAAAAAAATATATATATTTAGATATTTATAGCTATCTAGATAGCTATAGAGATACACACATACCTGCAAACTCTACTCATACCATACACTGGCATATTGAAAAGTTGAAGCACATATTATATCATATATTTGGGCATTCTTTGCACTGATTCAGGTCACAACTTCTATATGGTTTAAAAAATTGCAATGGCCAAAGGAAATGAGTCAGCTGGTGTTCAACTATCTGGTCAACTTTTTGTTTACATATAGATAGTTACACAGTTCCAAGAGCCAACATAGTCTTTAACTCTAGGTTAGTCTTCTCTAAAAGGCATGAATCAATAGTGATGAAGTTATTCAAATTAAAGCATAATTTAAAAAAAAACTGATATAGGTGCAGTTTTAACTAGCCATAAGTTAGTGGACATCATAAAACACCCCGGTGGAGTTTCTTAGAATTGTGTCTGCCATCTCTTGAACCATTATTTTGCTTTCTCTTAAAATCATCCATTAGAGAGTATAGTTTAATTGATTTCAGGATCACAGACTATTCATATGTTGAGCACTGTTTTCATCAAGTAACATTTCTTTCATCACCAAATATGTAGGCAGTCTCACAAGATTCTTGGTATCAGCTTATGGGGGCAGAGCCAAGATGGCAGCTGAAAAGCAGGAACTTACTTGAGCTCCGCATTAGGTCCCTCGAAAAAACTATAAAAAATGGCTCTGAAAAAATTCTACAACTGCAGAACCCACAAAATAGCAGAGGGAAGCAGGGATCTAGCCCAGGACAGCATGGATGGTCGCTGGATAAGGTCTATCGCTCACGGAGCAGAGGGGAGTGGAGCTCAGCATGGGCGGCAGCAGGACCAACCAGACCAGCAGCAGGCTGGAACAGGCCCTAGCACCCTGAATCAGTGAGCTGTGGCAGTTACCAGATTTCTTAATCCACAAACACCAAAGACAACAGAGAAGGTTAGTGAGAAAAGCTGCGGGGGACAGAGGTTTCGGTTGGGCCACTGCCCCAGGGGCAGCGGAGGAGGTGCAGCTATAGAACTACAGCTGCAGTTACTTCTGGCCCCAAGCCCACGTGGTGGGATGAATTAAGTGGTGGATCAGAGCAGGAGTGCAGGGCCTGCTGAAGATTTGCGTCAGGTCTGGGTTGGTGGTTCTTGAGGAAGGAGGAGTGCTGGTGGGGCAGAGCTGGCTGTATAGAAATAGCTCTGAAATCAACAGCACATCCCTTCAAGCTTGGAATAAAGTACTCTTTGCTCTACAAGCAGTCATACCCCAACAAAAAACTCAAGGGTCAAGTAAGTTGGCTGGGAACATGGCCAGGCAGCAAAAATGCACTCAGATTCAGTCTCAGACTTTAGAATCTTTCTTTGGTGACAAAGAAGACCAAAACATACAGCCTAAAGAAGTCAACAAAGTCCAAGAGCCTACACCAAAAGCCTCCAAGAAAAACATGAACTGGTCTCAGGCCATGGAAGAACTCAAAAAGGATTTGGAAAAGCAAGTTAGAGAAGAAGAGGAAAAATGGGGAAGAGAAATGAGAAGGATGCGAGAAAACCATGAAAAACAAGTCAATGACTTGCTAAAGGAGACCCAAAAAAATACTGAAAAAAATATTGAAGAAAACAACACTTTAAAAAATAGACTAACTCAAATGGCAAAAAAGCTCCAAAAGGCCAATGAGGAGAAGAATGCCTTGAAAGGCAGAATTAGCCAAATGGAAAAGGAGGTCCAAAAGACCACCGAAGAAAATACTACCTTAAAAATTAGATTGGAACAAGTGGAAGCTAGTGACATTATGAGAAATCAAGATATTATAAAACAGAACCAAAGGAATGAAAAAATGGAAGACAATGTGAAATATCTCATTGGAAAACCCACTGACCTAGAAAATAGATCCAGGAGAGATCATTTAAAAATTATTGGACTACCTGAAAGCCATGATCAAAAAAAGAGCCTAGACATCATCTTTCAAGAAATTATCAAGCAGAACTGCCCTGATATTCTAGAGCCAGAGGGTAAAATAGAAATTGAAAGAATCCACCAATCGCCTCCCCAAATAGATCCCAAAAAGAAAACTCCTAGGAACATTGTTGCCAAATTCCAGAGCTCCCAGGTCAAGGAGAAAATACTGCAAGCAGCCAGAAAGAAATAATTTGAATATTGTGGAAAAACAATCAGGATAACACAGGATCTGGCAGCTTCCAATTAAGGGACCGAAGGGCTTGGAATACGATATTCCGGAGGTCAATGGAGCTAGGATTAAAACCAAGAATCACCTACCCAGCAAAACTGAGTATCATGCTCCAAGGCAAAATATGGACTTTCAATAAAATAGAGGACTTTCAAGCTTTCTCAGTGAAAAGACCAGAGCTGAATAGAAAATTTGACTTTCAAACACAAGAATCAAGAGAAGCATGAAAAGGTAAAGAAGAAAGAGAAATCATAAGGGACTTACTAAAGTGGAACTGTTTTGTCTACATTCCTACGTGGAAAGATGATCCGTATGATTCATGAGACCTCAATATCATAGTAGCTGAAAGGAATATGCATATATATATATATATATATATACATACATATATATATATATGTGTGTGTATACATATATATACATATGTGTGTGTCTATGTATGTATATATGTAGGTGTGTGTGTATATATATGTGTGTGTATGTATGTATACACACACACACACAGGGCACAGGGTGAGTTGAATATGAAGGGATGATATCTAAAAAAATAAAATCAAATTAAGGGATAAGAGACCAATATATTGAGAAAGGGAGAAAGGGAGAGATAGAATGGGGTAAATTATCTCACATAAAAGTGGCAAGAAAAAGCGGTTATCTAGGAAGGGTAGAGGGGACAGGTGAGGAGGAATGAGTAAATCTTGCTCTCATCGGATTTGACCTGAGGAGGGAATACCATACACACTCAATTGGGTATCTTACCCCACAGGAAAGAAGGAGGAAGAAGATAAAAAAGGGGGGATGATAGAAGGGAGGGTAGATGGGGGAAGGAGGTAATCAAAAACAAACACTTTCGAAAAGGGACAGGGTCAAAGGAGAAAATTCAATAAAGGGGGATAGGTTAGGAAGGAGCAAAACATAGTTAATCTTTCACAACATGAATATAGTGGAAGGGTTTTACATAATGATACACATGTGGCCTATGTTGACTTGCTTGCCTTCTTAGGGAGGGTGGGCAGGGAGGGAAGAGGGGAGAGAATTTGGAACTCAAAGTTTTAAAAATGGACGTTCAAAAACAACAAAAAAGAAAAAAAGTTTTTGCATGCAACTAGGAAATGAGATATACAGGAAATGGGGCATAGAAATTTATCTTGCCCTAAAAGAGAAGAAGGGAAAGGGGGATGGGAGGGGAGTGGGGTGACAGATGGGAGGGCTGACTGGGGAATGGTGCAACCATAATATACACCATGTTGGAGTGGGGGGGAGGGTAGAAATGGGGAGAAAATTTGTAATTCAAACTCTTGTGAAAATCAATGCTGAAAACTAAATATATTAAATAAATTAAATAAAAAAATTTAAAAAATTAAAAAAAAAGATTCTTGGTATCTACATAAGTGGTGGAAACATGCACACAAAGTCAGTCAGTCATCAATAGGCATTTATTATGCATATACTATATCCCAGCGACAGTAAGAACTCCTAGTGCTACAAAGATAAAAAAAAAAAGTGATCCTACCATCAAGGATCCCATATTCTAATGGAGGAGAAAAACCTGAAAATAACCAGGTCCATGCAGGATATACAGAGTACATGAAATGTGGTTCCAACAAGGACTGTACTAGAGGCTTGCAGAACACAACCTCCTACAGAACAAAGAATTTGAGCTGCATAAGTGGGGATGGTGAGAGGCAGAAGTAAGGTGGGAGTGTATTCTAGAAATGGAGAGGGCAATCAATGCAAAGTCTGGGATAGTTACATGAGCAAGAAATAGCAAGTAGGATAGTATAACTGGATCACAATGTGAATGAAGGGGAGAAAATTATAAGCACACTGAAAAGGCAAGAAAAAAGCAGTTTGAAGAACTTTAAATACCAACCAGAGGGGTACATAGGCTTGATTTCCTCTTTTATCTCTCAAAAATATTAAGAATATATTCTATTTTAAAGATTATCCTGCCATGGGACTTCTGGAAGAAGAGGGAAATAGCGTTGCAGCTTCCAGTGGCCTATTTAGCTGCTCAGGCTGGGCAAGCCATAGCTCCTGACAAGAAAACCTACTAGGCAAGTATTCAACAAAAATTTCTTAAGTACTTTACTATATGGCAGGCACTATGCTGAACACTGGGGTTACAAAGAAAAGCAAAAGCAGTCCCTGAACTCCAGAAGCTTAAAATCTAGTAGGGGAGACAATACCCAAGCAACTATGAGGGTTCCAAAAGTCTTAAGCTTCAAAAGCTTAAAACTGAACCAAGAGTTTTTGGACATCTGGTCTACTGAATAAATTGGAGATAATAAACAGTAAGGCATTAGTGTTAAGGGGGATAGGGAAAAGTTTCTGGTAGAAGGTAGAATTTTAGTTGGAACTTAAAGGAAATAAGGGAGGGAAGAGACAGAGATGAGTGGGGAAGAGAATTCTAGACACAGAGAGAAGCCTCTGAAGATGCTCAGACTTGGGAGATGGTGTATCTTGTGTGAGGAAAAGTAAGCATGGAGATCAGGGTCACTGGATCCAATCAGAAAGGGTTAAGAACATCACTGCTTCTCCACAGTCCTCGGCAATGTTATCAGAATATACAGTCTTTCTTTGGCTATGTTTTACTGATAGGGCTAGACAGAAATTACTTATCCTCTCCTAAGTAAAGCCTCCAGAGCTCTACCCAATATCCGTCCCAAGAGCATTTACCTTCTGGTTAGGCTGCTTTTGCAGCTGAGGTTTCTGGGTCAGAGGTAAGTTTGAAAAAGGTCACTTTAGCTGCTGATCTTCCCACTTACTGAACAACGTGCCTTTCCTTGCTGTGAACCTGCTAGTTCCATTGTTGTAGCAGGAAGAATAAACCCCCAGCTTCCTAAATAATGGTTCTGAGCTTAAAACTAGAACTTTAGGGGACAGAAGAATCTGGAATTGCTTTTAAAACTTGCCTTTCCCTTCCTGCTACCACCTCAAGATCAACACTATTATTTTCATGCTCTATGTCCTACCTGTCTTTCCACCCGACTCTGTTCCTATTCACTCACGGACTCCGATCCTATGAAACAAGATTTTCATACAAATAAAAACCCTTTTGGCTGCTTTCAGCTTATAGGCTAAAGAAGTTAAACTCTTTTCTCTCTATTCAACCTCTCAACCACCAGGAGAAAATAAAGTAACTGAGCAACAATAACTGAACATTCCAATAGTCTTTCCCCGCTACACTTAGTTTTTATCAATCAGCAATGTGGGTCCCTTCCTAGCTTTCCTCTCTGTTTCCTTTTCTAGCTCTATTTTCTCTTTTCAATTTCAGCCACATTTTGCAGAATATACTTTTCTCGCATTGGTATCTCTTCCTAGAATTTATCCTCAAAAGTCGAACTACTATCTTTTATTCATGGCTGTCTTCCACATCTTTGACTCCAGTCATGATCAACCTTCTAAAATCAAGATACATTACATCCAATGATTTTCTGTGTATTTTTTTAATAGGGAAGTTTACACCTTAGGCAACATACTCTAAACCAAAGTATGTAACTTCCCATCTTAAAATAGTTTTTGTCTTCTTTGACCCTTTCACTCACATTCTATATTTCTGATTTTAGTGCCACTATTTTTGGTCACAAGGCTGGACTGCCTACCTCATAGGATTATGAGGAATCAATCATTAAGTATTTATTAATCACATATTATCATACTATGGGTCAGACACTGGGCTAAGCATTTGAAACACAAAAACATAAGTGAAAGTACCCACCCTTAAGTTTACTTTTTAAAGGGAGTAGGGGAACATGCACTTATATAAACATAGTGTCCCAAATATCTTAAAGTAGCTTCAAGCTTAAAAAGCAAGAAATAACCAAAAGAATATTTTGTTGAACTTGATAAAATAATAACAACATTCATTTAATGTTTTTGTAAAAAAGTATCTTATTTTTACCAGTTTCATGTAAAGATAGTTTTTAACATTCATTTTTATAAGATTTTGAGTTCCAAATTTTTTCCACTCCATTCCTTTCTTCCCCATCCCCAAGATGACAAGCCATTTGATATAGGTTAAACATGCTTAATCATGTTAAATATATTTCCACATTAGTCATGTTATAAAAGAAGAAACAGAACAAAAGGGAAAAGCCATAAAAAAAAGCAAACAAAAAAGTAAAAATAAAAGGCTTCAATCTATATTCAGACTCCATAGTTCTTTCCCTGTATGTGGATACCATTTTCCATCATGAGTCCTTTAGAGTTATCTCAGATCATTGTATTCTTGAGAACACTGAATTAAATCACAGTTAAAAATCACAAAGTGTTACTGCTCAAAGTGTACAATGTTTTCTTCTGCTCATTTCACCCAGTAGGAATTCAAGTAAGTCTTTCCAGGTTTTTCTGAAATCTACCTGCTCAGCATTTCTTGTAACACAAAAATATTCCATTACATTCATATACCACAGCTTGTTCAGCCATTCCTCAATTGACGGACATTCCCTCAATTTCCAATTCTTTGCCACCACAAAAAGAGCTGCTACAAATATTTTTGTACATATGAGTCCTTTTGCCTTTTTTATGATGTCTTTGGGATACCGACCTAGTAGCGGTATTGCTGGGTCAAGGGATATGGCTGTTTAATTGTCAACCATTCTGGAGGGCAATTTGGATCAGTTTACAACTCTACCAACAAAGCATTAATGTCCCAATTTTCACACATCTTCTCCAAAATGTATCATTTTCCTTTTGTGTCATATTAGCTAATCTGATAGGTGTGATATGGTACCTCAGACTTGTTTTGATTTGCATTTTTCTAATCAATAGTGATTTAGAGCATTTTTTCATATGACTGTAGATAACTTTAATTTCTTCATCTGAAAATTGCCTGTTCATATCATTGACTATTTATCGATTGGGGAATGACTTGTATCCTTATGAATTTAACTCAGTTCTTTACATATCTGAGAAATGAGACCTTTATCAGAGACACTTGCTGTAAAGATTGTTTCCCATCTTTCTGCTTTCCTTCCAATCTTGGCTGTTTTTGTTTTGTTTGCACAAAACCTTTTTAATTCAATGTAATCAAAATTATTCATTTTGTATTTCTCTATCTCTTGTTTGGTCATAAATTCTTCCCATTCTCCATAGATCTGACAGATAAACTATTCCTTTGCTCTCCTAATTTGCTTATAGTATCATTCTTTAGGTCTAAACCATGTACCCATTTTGACCTCATCATGGTATACAGTGTAAGAAGTTGGACTATGACTATTTTCTGCCATACTATTTTTCAGTTTTCCCAGCAGTTTTTGTCAAATACTGAGTTCTTATTCCAGAAGCAGGAGCCTTTAGGTTTATCAAACCATAGATTACTATAGTCATGGACTGTTGTGTCTTGTGTACCTACCCTATTCCACTGATCTACCATGTTATTTCTTAGCCACTCCCAAATAATTTTGATGACTCCTGCTTTATAATACAGTTTTAGATATGGTATGGCTAGGGTACCTTCCTTCACATATTTTTCATTAATTCTTTGATATTCTGAACTTTTTTTCTTCCAGATGAATTTTGTTATTATTTTTTCTAGGTCTATAACACTAGTGTAGTTTTGCTGTCCATTTCTTCCTGTGATTCACCTAACATCTCCTCTAAGAATTTGGATGCTATACAACTTGGTGCATATATGTTTAGTACTGATATTACTTCATTGTCTATGGTACCTCTTAGCAAGATGTAGTTTCCTTCCTTGTCTATTTTAATTAGACATATTTTTGCTTCTGCTTTGTCAGAGATCAGGATTTCCACCCCAGCTTTTTTTTTTTTTTACTTCAACTGAAGCACAATCTATTCTGCTCCAGCCTTTTACTTTTACTCTGTATGTGCCTTTCTGCTTCAAATGTGTTTCTTGTAAACAACATATTGCAGGATTCTGGTTTGTAATCTATTCTGCTATCCATTTCCATTTTGCAGGAAAATTCATCCCATTCACAGTTATGATTAGTAACTGTGTATTTCCCTCCATCCTATTTTTCCCCTCTTAATACTTTTCTCTCTGTGTCTCCTTTCCCCCTGTCTTTCCTCACTAGTGTTTTGCTTTTGACCTTCATTAAAACCATCCCCTCTATGCCCATCAATTGGGGAATGACTGAACAAATTGTGGTATATGTATGTAATGGAATACTGTTGTTCTATAAGAAGTAATGAGCAGGCAGATTTAAAAAATATGGGAAAACTCACATCAACTGATTGAAGTGAAAAGAACCATGAGAACATTGTACACAATAACACCAACATCGTGCAAAGATCAACTTTGATGGACTTGGTTCTTTTCAGCAACACAATGATCTAAGACAATTCCAAGGGACTCATGATAGACAACGCTATCTACATCCATAGAAAGAAATAGGAAGTCTGAATCTCTCATTCTCTCTCCCTCTCTCTCTCTCTCTCTCTCTCTCTTTCATTATCTCTTTCTCATGGTTTTTCTGCTTGGTTCTGATTCTTCTTTTACCACATGACTAATGTGGAATTATGTTTAATGTGATTATACAAGTATAACCTATATCAGACTGCATGCCATCTTGGGGGGAGGGAAGGGAGGGTTGGAATTTTGGAACCCAAGATCATATAAAAGTGAACGTGTAAAACTAAAAATAAATTTTAGAAAATGTTCCAAAATCATCACCTCAAGTTATCATAGTATATTTCTCTCCTCTTTCTCAACCAAACATGCTGGAAAACCTATTTATGCTAACTGCTTCAATTTCCTTTCATCTCATTTATTCCTCATGAGAGTGGAGGTCCTGGAAAATAAAATTTAAATTGATTCTTCTGTCCTATATTTATGTTATTACAGTTGTAGATCTTATTCCATCTTCCTTTATTTTTTTTAATCTGCTCTGCCTCATTCTTGGAAATCTCAATTCATTAAGGAAGCAATGTTGAACCTAAGCAGAGTCCCTATATGTCCTGATTATTGAGGCTTAGTCCTACCCTTTGCCTTATCATGATAAGTCATTACTTTTAAAGACAAGTTATACCATCTCTGATTTTATTCTTGTTCTCCACGCCCATCCCACAATCATGGTTACTGGCTCTGCTCCAAGGTTCACCTGTACCTCCTCTTCTATGTACTGAATGGTAGTCCTACAAGTTTCAATCTTTGCTCAAAGAAGGTGGTATCTAAATGTGCAAATATGAAACCCATTATAAGGACCTTCTCTCTTACCACAAGAAAACCCTCCCCTTTACACACACACACACACACACACACACACACACATAAATGCTCAATAAAAATGTGCTTTAGTGTTATCCTTGCTTTTCCCTTCCTGTAGTGAGACTCTACTGATGTTTCTCCTAATACCACCCTCTCCCCTCTCCTGTTTTTATCCTCTTCTCTCATAGACCCTACCCTTATTGATAGATGAAAAAAATTATTATCCTTTATCTGTTCATCTATGGCCTGAGAGGAGAATAAATTTCCAGATCCATTCTGTCTCTTACCTTTTCTCTCTTATTCATTCATCTTCCCACTGATCTAGCCTGATCCCACCAGAAAAAAATAAAAGTATAGGCTCATTTACAGTACATCACAGTATTTAATCCATGGAGTATTGATTCAACTTTTCTTTCTCTTCTCCCAATTCCTTAAAATTGCCTGCAAATCTTTAGCCTCTTCAGGGCATTTTTGCCCCTTAGACTCAGAGTCCAAGATTGAAGTTCAGGCTGTTTGTCTTAAAACTCCAACATTATCAAAATATGTGAATTTCTTTCTTATTCCTTTTTTGCTACTGCTGTTCTCTGTTTTATTGACTCAATAGGCATGTATTCTCGGTTTCCCTTCTTGATTATCAGCCACACAGATAGACATAATTTTACCTTACACATGCTATTCTCTTGAACTTTTTGTCAGAAGAAATTTTCACACCAGATGGTAGATCTTCTCAGGATATAAAATGAGACTTTGCATATCAATGCAAATCTGACAACTGACTTAATCACAAAAGACATATCCTCCTTCATAAAACAATCATCTAGGCAGACATCGATGAACTAAGAGAAAAAAGTCATTTTAGTTATGGATTTCTCTGTATCTTTTCTCCACTTGTTAATTAAAAGGGCTAACACTTAGGGCAGTTTTCCAATTATTTAACCCGATACTCAGTTTTCTTCCTTTGATAGGAAAATTAGCTAAGAGAACAAGAAACTCATTTCAGAGTGCAATATTTCTTAGGGGTAAGTCCAGCAATAGTAAATCCAGGTACAGATTTCAAAACCCAGTTTTCTGTTGATAATATCCTAAAAATAGTAGTAAGAAGGAAACCAAATAAATAGATTTCTATTTGTAATTGGGTTGGCCTGGAGATCAGGGACTCAGAATGAGAAAAAAATAAATAACCTCACTCATTTTTTTCAGATAATAAAAAGAAGCATTTATGAAGCATATGGATATGTATGTATACCAATTATATTGCTTGTGCCAAACACTAGGGATACAATGATATAATGAAAAAAGTCCCTCCCCTGGAGGAGATGGTAATATTCTAGGGAATAGAACATATTGAGAATGAAGAGAATACTAACACTATGGCAACAAAAAAATGGAATTTAGGATCTCGGTTGGATGGAACTGAGAATTCTAGCAGTTACACATGAGGAGGGAGAACATTCTGGGTGTGCAGAATATGTCATATATAAATAAAAGGAAATAGTGGTTGAAATGCAGACTTTGGGAAATAACAATTATACCACCTGGGCTACAGCCCTGAGTGTACTTAACACATAAATATGAAATGTTTAGAAAGTTAGACCATTTAAATGCCAAGACAAAGAATTTGCATTTTATCCTAGAGGCAATAGGGAAGCACTAATGGTACTTGAGCCAAGGAATACATTGTTCAGATGTTTAGGAAGACTTTGGTAGCTAAATGAAAGATTAAAGAGAGGAGAGGCCAGAGGCATGGATACCAGTTAGGAGTTTATTTCAGTAGTCCAGGAAAGATCTCATGTTACCATGTAACAAATGAAGAAAATGGAACGGATGGGAGAGATTCTGAGGATCTAGTCATGATAACTGATCGGAAATGGAGGGCTGAGCAAGTGAAACACTTTGAGCTTCTGATCCTGTATGTCTAAAAGGATGGTGGCACACTTTACAGGAATCAGGAAATTTAGAGGAGGAGCACATTAGAGAGTGGGAGGGAAGGTAACTAATTGTAGTTCAGCGATATTGATTATGAGATGCCTGCAGAACATCCAAATGAAGATGTCCAGCTAATTGTTGGCAATGTAGGACTGAAGCGCAGGAGGGGGATTAAGGCTGGATAGACTGATTTTGAAACTCTCTGCGTAAAGGTGATAATTAAACCAACAGGAGCTGAATATATCATTAGGAGAGGAGCTTAGAGAGAGTAGGGGTACCAGGGCAGAATCTTGGTAGATGTTCAGAATTAGGGGGCAGGAGATAGATGATGATCCAGAAAAAGAGACTGAGCAGGACAATTAAGAGAGACCAATGTCATGAGAATCAGAGGAGAGAGTACCCAGGAAGAAAAAATGGCAGAATAGCCTCTGCCTTTAAGGAGTTTACCTTTTATTTTGAAAGACAATATCTAAGCATATACAAAATAGTTACAAGGGAATTTTATGGAAGAAACACTAGCATCTGGGGGTGGAGGTAGAGGTGGGCTGGGAAATCAGGAAAAGCCTTATATAGAATATGTCATCTGGGCCAAGCTTTGAAGAAAAATAGAGATTCTAAGAAGTGAATATATCCCTCCTCAAACTTGTCTATTTCTTTCTATTAAGTAGTAACATCATCCTTCCAGCCATATACAGGGTGTTCCTAAAGTCTGCACACATAGGCAAAAATGGATATTTTCAAGAAATGAAATGATTGAAATTTTGAATAACATTTATTTAATTGGAATATTAACAAATAACATCTTCAATATGATTTCCATCATTTGTGATGCAAAGGTTGATGTGCTTTGCAAGATTCACATGAACTCGATGCCATAATTCAATAACTCCACATTGCCATCAATTTTAGCACATTTACTCTTGGAATACGAATATGAAATCATATGATGTTATTTGAAGTTGAAGATGCTATTTGTTAATATTCCAATTAAATAAAATGTTGTTGAAAATGTCAATCATTTCATTTTTTGAAAATATGCATTTTTGCCTATGTGTCCAGACTTAAGGACACTTTATTCAATCTCCCTCAATCCTCCATGTCCATTCAGTTGGCCTTCTGCTTCCTCAGCATCCCTAGAATCTATCCCATTGTCAACATTTCTTGCATAGCAAACATTAGCTCTTGCCTGAACTATTTCAATAGGAGGAAATCATAAGTAAAAGCAAAGGAGTATACAGCTTTTTTTCTAAGAGAGTGTATTGGCAATCAAGATGGGCTCTTAGCACTTATTCAACCAAGTGCCCTTGAAGAATTTAGCCTTTATTTCCTTGAATAAATTAGGAGTCCTTGATGACCTACTTGCCTCAAGGGAAAGCCTAGTTTACATGGGTTTGAGTGACACGTTTGTGACATCAGAGGCTTTTAGACCACATGGGTTTGTTGCATTTTTTGAGACACTTTTAGGTCACGTGGGTGAGTTGCATGTGTGACTCACCTTTGACCCTGAACAAGATATATAAACCCAGAGGTTGGCTTTCTCCTTTGGAGCTCTGAGCCACAGCAGGAGTGGAGTGTGACTTTGGGCCAGCCGTTGAGCTCCTCAACTTTGAAGAAAACCCAGATATTGATGCTTCTCTGGTGACTGTATGTTGTGATTTTGTCAGACCGAAATCTGTCTGTTCATTTGTGCTTATTTGCTCTGTTTGTATTTGCTCTGAAGCTTGGAGTTCTGGCTTTTCCCCCTGAGCTGAGTGAATGATATTTATACGTTGGATTAAAGTAAGGTTGTTAACCCATTAATGTTGCTTTCCTCAGTAAAGCAGATCAAAAGAACCTGTGTTGGCAGCTTTCTGTGTGCTGGTTGTTGGCGGGTCTTACACCCCTGCAGCAGCTGCCAGCAGATTGTTGACACAGAGAGTAGCAATGAAAATGAGAAGAAATATAGTCTAGTAACTTGAATGAGTTACAAGGGCCAAGTGAAAGTTGTTTGGTTTGTTTTTTGGTGTTTGGTTTTGTTTTTAAAGGAGAGAGTAGACCTGGGCATATTTGTAGGGCAAATAAACTGGTGCAAGTAAACTGTCATGATAGATGAATGGTATACCATGAAGGAGTCTTTCTAGAAGACATATTTCTGTACCCAGATGGATGGCCTTAAATGTGTTTTACTGTTGTGGCTTTAGTGAATATCTCAATGAAAACTCCTGTTCACAAGTTCCTATTCAGTGCAGTTAATCTGCTTAACGAAAATAACATTGGTCAGATTCAGTATTCATGTCCACCATTGTCACTGTACTTGTCCACTGTGGTCGGAGTGGGATCCAGATTGCAGAAGAAATAGGCAAATTATATATGTGTGCTTCACATAATGCAGTGGAAAGAGACCTTCACTTGATGGTCCCATGACCTACTTTTAAATCTTGACTTTACCTCTTGAAATGTGTGATCTCTTTGAGCCTCAGGTCCTTCTCATTAATTTGGAAAAAATACTCCCTAATTTATCAGCTTCACAGTGTTGTTTTTAGGACCAGATGACTTAATATGCATAATCACATTGTAACTGTTAAGTTTTATATAAAAGTAAGGTACTATATTAGGAAACCCCACTGGAAAGCATGCAAAGTAAAGATGTGTACATGAGAGGAGAGTTAATATTTACAGAGGCAGAGGGAAAAAAAAAAAGGAGGCATTTGACAGAAATTCTCTCAGGGTTCTGAGGAAATGAAGATTCCCTAAGCCCAGAAACAGACAATACAAATACATACATGTAAAGCAGCTGAGATGGACACTTAATAAAAAGTTCTACTTTGCAGGGGTCCTCTTCCCAGTTAATATTTTTTTGGATAAATATTTATTCTTCCTTTTTTAATGGGTTATTTTATTTATATTTTTTGTGAGGCTATTGGGGTTAAGTGACTTGCCTAGGGTCACATAGCTAATAAATGTTAAGTGACTGAGGCCAAATTTGAACTCAGGTCCTCCTGACTCCATAGCCCTTGCCTTATGCACTGTGCTACCTAGCTGCCCCAAATACTTATTCTTACCCAGGAGCTCAGTACCCTTATCCTACTCCATGTCTGTGCAGTATCTCCCACAAAAGCAGTCTTTCCCAACAAGCCGTTCAATCCATCATAGGGCTACTACCCACATCCCTTATCAAACCATACCCGTCTTCTACCCCTGTTCAATCAGGAAAATATAGTTTTCAGCAAACATATCATAAACTAAGCTGTGTTGAGGTTGTAAAGGATGATAATAGCTTAATGTGTTACTCATCCAGAAGCATTTACCACAGATGCTTTAACCTAAAAGAATGAATCTTTTATGAGTTGGTTTTCCCTGTCCAGAATCTCTCCCATTTCATCATCCACCCGGCTACCACTCTAGTTCAGGCTATCATCATCCCTTTCACATATATTGATATAATAGCCTCCTAACTGGTCTCTACGTCTCTAATGTCTTCTCTTTCCAACTCATCTTTCAGGTAGCAGCCCAAATAATCTTTCTAATGCACAGGGCCAATGTAGGATAAAATACAAACGCCTTAGGCTAGCATTTAAAAATTCAATATCATTTGTCTTCAACCTATCTGTCCAATTTAATTGCACATTCTTGCTTTTCATGCATTCCAGTCAAACTGGACTAGCAGCTATTTCCAATTTTCATCTAATGTCCCCTACATCTGTGTATTCACAAACGCTGTCACCCATGCTGACAATGTACTCCTGCTTCATCAGCACCTGTAAAAATGACTTCTTTTCCCTAAGGTTGAGCTCAGGTCTCTCTTACCTGATCTTCCCAGGCTGCGTTTTCTCTACCTATTCTTGTTTTCCCTGAAAACTCTGAGTTTCTCCTTTGTTCCTATAGCACTCTTCCTTCTAATTTCCCACAGTAGAATGTATGATCCTTGAGGGCAGGGATTATGTTTTTTTTTCATCTTCAAATCTCCAGTACCTGACACAAAGTCATTATGGTGGAAATTTATAAACGTCTTTTAAGTTGAATGCTTTTAAATTGGAATGCCTACCCAGGAACTGTCCTTCAAATGAAACTTTGTAGACAGCTCTCTCTTGCTTTTATAAGTAAAATCAAACCTGAGAGCAGCTTTTATTTTCCAAGTGCTACCACTTACAATTAGTCGAAGATTGTTCCCCATGACCCAGATCCCTCATAAAATATTATTATTCCAAAAGAATCAACATTCATTAAAGGAATACCAGATTATACTCTGAAAAAACAGTATGCAATAAAACATGTACATTATTTAAAAGAAATGAGGCTGTATATATACACTGCTTTTTTGAATTTAAATTGGGTTTTTACTTAAGATTTCCCAGTCTGCATGCTTTTATCTTTCCATTCACATCTTTACCACCCATCAATACTACAGAATATACTTTTAGAATCCCTTACTATCTGCAGCTCTACGAAAATAAATTATCAGTGAGTTTGTTGAATCTTTTCAGTTAAAAAAAAAGTGTTTGTATTAGTTTGGAGATGAAAATTCTTTAAGAAAATTTTTTTTAAAAAATTAGAATCCAAAGTAAACTTAGCTTCCTCCAATTATCATTTGTGTCTAAAATCCAAATTCACAGGAAACTTCACTTCCTCTAAAGGTGTCTCCTTTCTCCTAGTCTCTGCATTTCATTTAGGATCGTGTTGCTGCAGTTCCTTTCTTCTGACTGTTAAAGCAACTTCTAATCCAGACTCCTTCAGGCTCTTGTTTGAAACCTCTTTACTTCAACAGGCATGCCTCAAGCTCCCGCACTTCAAATGCAAGCATGAATACAGTCAGATTTCATTCTCTGAAATCTCTTGGCTTTTGAATTTCCTGAACCCATTCTCCTCATGTTGAGGTTTCTGGTGATGACACCTCTCAACCCTGGAAACCTGCTTTCTGCAGCCTGGTGATACTAGTCATCTCAGGCATGTCAGTCCCTAGACAACCTAGGTCTTTTCATAAGACAAAAATGATGTAGATCAAGAGCGTCAAATTATACTGATTAACTTTAAGGAATATGACTTTCAAAGTCACATAGAAACTTGAGCTTTATGTGTTTTTTTTCTTCCTACAAAGTATATACATACATATATATATATATTAAATGTTATATAACCTTATTTTAAATTGTGAAATCTACAGACAGGAATGTGATGCAGCATAAACATAAGTAACAAAATGTGCTTCCAGTGGAGTGCATACATTTGCATTCTCATTTGCTTTCTTTTCCCCCCAAATCATTCTAGAACCAAAGGAGAGCAAAATGTTAATAATTCAATATTTTCATAACATAATCTTTGTTGGATCAATATGGGTAAGTCATTTAATTTCTCTGTTTCATTTTTCTCATCTGGGAAATGGGTATTAACAAGAACTGAACATCCAAATTAAAGGAGCTATTATGAGGAACATAATGATACTAACAGTTACTCACAAAAATGTAACTTACTATCATCAAGATGGTTTTCTTCATCATTTACACACACATACACTCACACGCACACACACACACACACACATACACACACACACACACACACACACACACACCCAGTTCTCTAAAATATACTAAAGGCCCAGCAAATAAATATTCTTATTGACAAGGAATTTTGGGGTTATGTCACTAACAAGATGGTGAGCTAGACATTTTCCATGATCCTCACAACCTCTTAAACCTGTCGAAGATATAAATTATGCACAAGAGATAAAATAATTTCTACTATCTCCATCATCTAGTTAGTTAATCAATAAATATTTATTAAGTGCCTATTATGTGCTGGGCACTGTGCTACTAGAGACACAGAAAGAATTTTAAAAAAAACAGTCACTGTTAAAAGCAGGGACTTACTTGAGCTCCCCCCAACCCCCTCCAAATACCTGTAAAAAATGACTCTAAACAAATTCTAGAGCTACAGAATCCACAAAATGACAGAGTGAGGCAGATCTCCAGCCCAAGAGATTTTGGAAGAAGGTCAATGGGAAGGGTCTATCACCCCGGGCTGGGAGCAGACCACAGCCCAGACCACAGGCCCACTCTGGCACAGAGGGGGCTAGAGCAGGCTTAAGCAGACTGAATGATTGGCAGCTGTGGCAGTCTTCAGACTTCTCAACCCACAAATGCCAAAGTCATTGTAAAAGGGCAGTGGGAAAACTCTGTCGGATCTGGGTGAGAGAAGAGCATTATCTGGCTCCAGTCCCGGGCCAGTGGAGGTGGCTGCAGCAGTAGCAGCAGCAGCAGCAGCTGCTTCTGGAGCTCCAGGTATACAGACAGTGGAGGGATCAAGTGGCTGGTCTGAGCCCAACTACAAGGATCTCTTCGCTGGCACTGAGGCAGGATTCTCTTGCTTTTCCCTGCTTGGATCTAAGTCACAATCTGAGAGAAGGAGGAACATTGGGGTGGCAGCTGTGGATAGGGAATCCGCTTCACAGTTCCAGGGTAGAGAAGAATGCTTGAGGTCACTCACAGACCAGAGCACAGGCCAAGAGAGGCACGAACACATCTCCTTGGATCATAGCAGCTCAGAACCAAAAATTTACAGGTGCCTAGAAGCAGCTCTGAAAATAGTTACACAAAACCCCTGAAGCTTGGGACAGAGCACTCTCCACCCTGGAAGCAGAGTCATACCTTCACAAAAAGCTCAAAAGTCAAGTAATTGACTGGGAAAATGAGCATGCAGGATAAAAAAAAAATCAGACTATAGAATCTTACTTTGGTGACAAAGAAGATCAAAACATGCAACCAGAAGAAAACAAAGTCAAAGATCCTACATCAAAAGCCTCCAAGAAAAATATGAATTGTTCTCAGGCCATGGAAGAGCTCAAAAATATGTGGAAAATCAAGTAAGAGAGGTAGAGGAAAAACTGGGAAAAGAAATGAAAGGGATCCAAGAAAATCATGAAAAAAAGTCAACAGCTTGCTAAAGGAGTCCCCCCAAAATACTGAAGAAATAATACCTTAAAAATTAGATTAACCCAAATGGCAAAAGAGGTCAAAAAGCCAATGAGGAAAAGAATTCCTTAAAAAGCAGAACTGGCCAAACAGAAAAAGAGCTGCAAAAGCTCACTTAATAAAACAATGCCTGAAAAATTAAAATGGAGCAAATGGAAGCTAATGACTTTACGATAAATCAAGAAATTATAAAACAGAACCAACAGAATTAGAAAATAGAAGACAATGTGAAATAAGTCATTGGAAAAACCACTGACCTGGAGAATAGATCCAGGAGAGATCATTTAAAAATTATTGGAATACTTAAAAGCCATGATCAAAGAAAGAGCCTAGGCATCATCTTTCAAGAAATTATCAAGGAAAACTGCCCTGATATTCTAGAACCAGAGGGTAAAATAGAAATTGAAAGAGTCCTCTGGTCGCCTCTTGAAAAAGATCCCAAAAGGAGAACTCCTAGGAATATTGTAGCCAAATTCCAGAGTTCCCAGGTCAAGGAGAAAACATTGCAAGCAGCTAGAAAGAAACAATGTGAGTATTGTGAAAACACAATCAGGATAACACAAGATCTAGCAGCTTCTACAGTAAGGAATTGAAGGGCTTGGAATATGATATTCCAGAGGTCAAAGGAGCTAGGATTAAAACCAAGAATCACCTACCCAGCCAAACTAAGTATAATACTTCAGGGAAAGAAAATGGAAATTCAATGAAATAGAAAACTTTTGAGCATTCTCGATGAAAAAACCAGAGCTGGATAGAAAATCTGACTTTCAAATACAAGAATAAAGAGAAGCCTGAAAAAGTAAACAAGAAAGAGAAATCATAAGGGACATATTAAAGTTGAACTGTTTACATTCCTACATGAAAAGATGACATTTGTAACTCATGAGACCTTTCTCAGTATTAAGGTAATTGAAGGGAATATATATGTGCATGTGTACATGTATATCTATATGTGAGTTTACGTATATGTGTGTATGTAATTTATATATTCCTACATGGAAAGATAATTTTTGTAACTCATGAGCATTTTCTCAGTATTAGGGTATTTGAAGGGAATATATATGCATATATAGACACAGGGCACAGAGTGAGTTGAATATGAAGAGATGATATCTAAAAAATAAAATTAAGGGGTGATAGAGGAATATGTTGGGAGAAGGAGAAAGGGTGAGATAAAATGGTGTAAATTATCTCATAAAAGAGGCAAGAAAAAGCTGTTGTAATGGAAGGAAAGAGGGGGGAGGTGAAAGGGAGTGAGTGAACATTACCCCTACTGAATTTGGCTTAAGAAGGGAATAGCATACACACCCAATCGGGTATCTTATCCTACAGGAAAGTAGGGGGGAAGGGGATAAAGAGGGGGATGATAGAAGGAAAGGGAGACTGGAGGAGGGGGTAGTCAAAAGCAAACACTTTAGAAAAGGGACAGGGTCAAAGGAAAAAAACAGAATAAATAGAGGGTGGGATAGGATGGAGGGAAATATAGTTGGTCTTACACAACAGGACTATTATGGAAGTGTTTTACATAACAACACATGTAAAACCTATATCCAATTGTTTGTCTTCTCAATGAAGGTGGGTGAGGGGGGAAGAAAGGAGAGAATTTGGAACTCAAAGTTTTAAAAACAAATGTTAAAAAAATTGTTTTTACATTCAAATGGGAAATTAGATATACAGGCAATGGGGTATAGAAATCTATCTTGCCCTACAAGAAAGGGGGAAGGGGATAAGAGAGGGGCATGGGGTGATAGAAAGGAGGATAGATTGGGGGAAGGGGTTATCAGAATGCATGCCATCTTGGAGTGGGGAATAGGGGAGGCATGGGGAGAAAATTTGGAATTCAAAATCTTGTGGAAATGAATGTTGAAAACTCAAAATAAAAAAAAAAAATTAAAAAAAAAAAGACAGTCCCTGCCTTCAAGGAGCTCACAATCTAGGGAGTTGTCTAAGACACCAAGGACACAAATGAGGTAATTCATTGAACAAAAGAAAAGGTTACTCCCTATCCCCTAACTCACTCAGCATCCCCACTGCCCACCACTCCAGTAGTCGCACTACACAAACAGATGCCTGGCATGTAACAAAACCCAATTCTATATCCCTGTCCTCATGATGCCTTGGAAAATCAGAAGGAGCAAGCTTGGCCAGGCAGAGACAGCAACAGAGCAGCACTCAACATTACAAAAGAGCTCAGCCAGAGAACTGTCAAACAGGGAACTAGGGTAGTTCCCCTGCATGGTACTCTGCTTTCCTGAGGGAAAGAGCCCAGCATCTGGCGGGAGTCAATTCTATCCCCTCAAAAGTGACTTGGGACAGTGACTGAGGCTGGTGAATTGTGAATTGCCCAGCATGTGATAAGGCTTTGAGATTCTGCCCCTGAGAAAACACACTCAAAAGGGAAGAGACAAGAAAGTGAGAAAGAGGGAAAAATAAAAGGGAAAAAAGATAAATACCAAAATTCTCAGAAGGAAGAAAATCAAAAGGTCTTAAGCATAAGCAGATGAAACAATAGGGGATATGTAAAGAACAGAAGTGAATATGGCCTCCAGATAATATAAAAGAGTCCAAACATCACTGAATAAATATTACACAACCGAGGAAGCTGAATCAACAAGCAACAAGGCAGAAACCATGAAGATTCCCAAGAGAGTAAAAGTGCAAAAGCAAAATTTGTTGCTGACTTGGCATAAATAATTGGCAGAATAAAAAAATAATTGTATCTATGTTGGCTACAGTCACCAAAGAAACAAAAGAGAGAATAACTGAGTGGGAATGCAAATGCACAGAAAACCAAACCTGAATAAATTATTTACTTTTCAAATACCTCAGATAATATGTGTGTGTGTGTGTGTGTGTGTGTGTGTGTGTGTAAGCTAAACAAATAAGGCAACACCGGACAACAGTAACAACAGAGATAGCATTAAGAGATTTATTTCTAGATACACATAAGGAGACAAGGGCAACAGTCAAATAGAAATGATAGTGGGAAAGGATTTTGATCTTCAAAATTATAGCTAGAGCTGATGAAGCATAAATCAAAATACCATATATTTAAAATATATTTTGCATAAATCTAAAAAGCAGCTGGAGAGCTGACTACTGAGTCATAGGTTTAAATGGTACTTTTCAAACGGTACTTTTGATGCTTTTCAGGCTATGTGACTATTGTCAAATCAATTAAAATCTCAGGGTTTACTCTCTTAAGAATGAGACATATTACAGATTTCAGATCTTCAAAATAGTAAGTTCCCACTAAATAAACCATAGGTTCTTTATTATTTGATACATATATACTAAGATATAAACCAGCCTTGATTCTAGGGCAACACTGCTGGCACTGCTGGCATGGAGTTATTTGCTCAGGTGGCCATACTTTAACTGAAAATCACAAGATCACAGACTTAGATCTAGAAAGAAATTCAGGAATCACAAAGTCCAATGCTGTAGTTTTCTAGATAAAGCAACTGAACCCAGAAAGATTAAGCAGCTTATCCAAATCACAGAATAAGTAGCTAAGTGAGTATTGAAACCCAGGTACTCTGACTCTAAATCTATTATTTGGATTTGGGAATATTTACATCTCCCATTTTCACCTAGCTTATCAAAATTCTGGCTATATAACCCTTTTGCTGTTCTTTCAAAACCTGTTCCTGAAAAGCCCCAAAATTTGCTGAGCAAAACTTTTAAAAAGTAATCATATTTCCTTAATTTATAAAATGATTTTCATATAATTCATTGAATATTTCCCATTTACACATAAAAAATTAAAAATTTTTCAAAAGTGAGTTCCAAATTCTGTCTCTCCCTGTATTGGTAATTAGGGTGGGACTATTTTTTTTACTGTTTTCTCTTTTAGAATGCTAAAATAATCAAGTGCCTTTGATTAAGTCTTAATAGGTACAAAGCCCCAGGCCCACACCCTTTTGCTGATTGGGTATGAAGTGTTCAAGACCCTAAAAAGGGTATATAAATTGAGAGGTTAGAGTTTTGTCTGGGGCTCTCACTGGAAGAGTGTTGGTGTGGAGACTCTGGGTAGCTGCTGGAGGCCCTTCCCCCAGCTTTGCAGAAAACCCAGATATTGGAGCTTCTCTTTTTGGTAACTATGTATGTGATGTCTTGATTAGACAAAGCCTATCTGTTAGATTGTGTTATTTGATCTGTTGATATTTTGTTTGTAATTTCTGTTTGTATTTGCCCTGAAGTTCAGAGTGCCGGCTTTTCCTCCAGAACTAAGTGAACGATATATGTGTGTACGATTAAAGTGAGATTGTTAACCCCTTAAAAAGTGTAAATAATATTTAGAGAAGTTGTTTCTTAAATGTTTGGAGATTTCCCTTGTAAATCCATCTGGTCCTGGGGATTTTTTTCTTAGGGAATTCATTCATGGCTTGTTCCATTTTGTTGTCTAAGACAGCATTATTAAAGTGTACTATTTCATCTTTTGTGGCACTAAGCATTTTATATTTTTTGAAATATTCCTCCATTTTACTTGGATTTTCAGTTTTGCTGGAGCATAATGGGCAAAATAACTCTTAATAATTTGCTTTAATTTTATCTTCATTGGTGGTGCATTCAGTTTTCATTTTTGATACTAAAAGTTTAGTTTTTTTAATCAAATTAGGTAATGGTTTATGTATTTTATTTTTCACCTAAAACTAGCTCCTAATTTTATTTATTAGTTCAATGCTTTTCTCACTTTTAATTTTATTATTTTCTCCCTTGATTTAGAAATATCATTTACCTCTTGATACCTGTGAGCTCTACTTAACCCAACATTACATAAAAACACATTTTAACTTCTTTTTGGACACTAATGTGGTCTATCTTCTTCCTCTTTTTTTGGCTATAATATACAGTGTTGAATAACAGAATGTCAGAAAGTAACTGAGGCCTTCTAGTCTAACATGTACTTAAAATGAATCCTCCCTACAACAGGTCTAATGAGTGGGCATCTAGTTTTTCCTTGAAGACTTCTACAGAATGGAAATTTTGCTGCCTCTTGAGGGAGGCTGTTAGACTTGGATTTCTCTAATTTTCTTACATCAAAAAGTTGCCTTTTTGCAACTTTAACCAATGAAACTGAGTTCTACTCTCTGGGTCAAAGTAGCAGTGCCAGACACTGTGGTAAGTGCTGGAGATACAAGAGAAATAAAAACAAACAAACAAGAAATAAAACCAAATAAACCCCTACTCTCAAGGAGGAGATAGAATGAAAATAACTGTACATATAAGATATAGACAGGATAGATTTCGGGTATAATCATTATGCTTTCTACTTCCCAAATTTTCTTCCAAAAGTGTGACTGCCAGTACTCAATTGAATGATCCAAATTTGCCCTGGCCTTTACAGAGTACAATGGCACTATCACCTACTCAGTCCTGAACATCATGCCTTTCAATGCAGCCCAAGACACCATTAGTTTAGCTGGCTTTGTATCACACATGTTGGCTAATGTTGAGCTTGAAGTTCTCTGAAACTCTCAGATCTCTCATATCAACTGCCAAACCTGCTCCATTTTTAATATGAAGTCTATTTTAACAAAATTATAGGAATTTAAATTTATTCCAACTAAACTGAATCTTATTAGATTTAGACCAAAGTCCTACCCTGTCAAATTAATAATTTTAATTCCCAGTGGTCATCCAAATTGCTAACTATCTCCCCTTTAAGCTTTATATGATTTGAAAAGGTAATAAGCATGCATCTCTATGTTCATCTTTTAAGTCAATGACAAAGAAATCAAGCAGCACAAGGCTAAGAACATACACGTGGCACATTTTTCCCCCAAGTTGCCATGAAATTATTGACACATAAGGACTTCATATATTCGAGGCAATCAATTGATGTCTCCTATGAAATTAGGTAAAAATACTATAACCTACAATCATTGACTTTGTTGGAATCAAATCATTGACTTTGTTGGAAGCAAATGGTATTTTTGGCAATATACTCTTTTACTTTTCCTTCTTAACAAGTTAATGGAATGAATGAATTCCTGTAGAGAATGATCTTAAAGACCAAAAAATTTTAGTGCTTCATTCAATGTCCTTATACATCAGTGCAGACTTAAATACATCAGAAACTCAAATAGAATAATAGATCAAAGACTTGATATGATTATGCTTAGTATATTTATGCACATATGTGCATAGACCACACATATATGTATGTGCATGTATAACTATGTATATACATGTACGCAGGCATGTTATATCAGTAAGGCAAGATTCATGACCTGGAGGATGACCATGAATATGCCTGTATGGTTCAGAATCGCAAAGTATGAAAAATTCTCTAGGTAGAAGGCAGAGGAAGTATAACATTCATTTCGGCATCAAGGAATCAAATTCCAGAACTAGTAATTCCAATTTGGTATAGCAGTAATCGTATTCCAGAACCAGCAAGCCCAAGTCAATGTAGCAACAAGGAGATTAAAACACAGTATTACAGCAAGGAGCCAAGTCATCCTGTAACCTTCCCCCGCTGCTAGGGCCTTCCCATAAACAATCAGTCACAAATCCTGTATGCTTGCCTGTGTCCTCTCCCCTCTCAGTCCTCTGGTCTGCAGCTCTCTGGTCTCCACTCTCCCCTCAGCACTCTCTTCTGCAGCTCTGTGAACTCAGAGTTCTTACTCCTTCTCTTTGGGCTGAATTCTGAAGTCTGGCTTCTCTTCTGACTTCTGAGTTCTGAGGGCTTCACGCCCAATAGGCAAAAGAGTGTGGGAAACTTTAATCACTTATCGGCATCACAAAGGTATGGGCCTGCCTCTTTTAACTGGCCCCATCAGAGGCCTATTGAATGGGTGGAAAAGATCTTCAATCACATTATCACCACACATATGTACATATATAAATGTTTACATGCTTGTCTATGTCTGTCAACCTTTGTATACAAACAACCATTTGAAATATAGAATAACTATGGATCCCACATGTTTTCTATCACTACACATCACAGGAACCTACATTCTGATTCTGGAGACACTGCAACCAATTTTTTTTTAACTCATAGGCAATTATTAAACATAGAATATCTAAGCAAAATCTACTTTAAAATTACATTGTTCATAAATATAGGCCTTACCATTTTCCCCTCCACACTACAACTGCCAAAACCTGATGCTTAGTACTGATCTTTCATTTGTTAAATAGTCAAAATCATGTCTTTGTAATTTAAATTACACAGAACATGAATTTGCATAGGCTACAGAGAGAAAGGGAATCTTTAAACTACATGAAAACATCACATTTAGTTTTAGAACAGAATACATTAATCTTTTTCAGCACACTCCCCACTGAAACTAGAGACCCTACACTAGTCTTGGGGTGAGTCATGCTGTAAATCTTGCAACTGATTTTTCAACAGTGGGATGGTACCACATGGAACAAAGCCCACATAAAATAGTGAGGAAGAGTAATAAACACATATTTAATCTTTTGGCTTGGCTCTAATTCAGTCATATTATATGAAGAAAAATTTTGAGCTCAATAAGGAGGAATGTTGAACAAAGATTCTTCTTGTATGCCATAATCTTTAGACTGAAAACCAAAATTATTTTCCCAGTCATTAAGAGAAAGCTACTTTATGGTGCTAAAATAAAATCTATCCCTTTTCTTCTCCCTCTACCCCTTCCACATTTAGACAAAACAAATGAGAGAAAAATATCTTGGAACTAAATTAAAATAAAATTTCAATCATATTTTTTTCAGAACCAAAGAATCCCAAATTAGAACATGATTTTTTTTTTAAAATAAGCATTTATTATTGCTTATCAAGACTGCACTAAGTGCTTTACAAGTATCATTTTATTTTAGCCTCACAACAACTCTGGGAGGTAGGTACTATTATCATTCCCTTTTTATAGATGTGGAAACTGAAGCAGACTTTAGTGACTTGCCTAGGCTAATACAAGTAGTGTTTGAGGTTAGATTTTGACTTAGGTCTTCCTGATTCCTAGTCCAGTGCTTTAACAACTACACCAACAAGAAGCCTCAATATAGTGGTAAGATCAACATTAAGAATGAGTAACTAACCATATAATGAATAGTCAGCTGACTTTACAATGCATCCATGGCAGGGAAGCATGTGCCTACAAGGGGCAACGTCAGAATATAAAATGAGCTCTTGTTCTTTTTACCAGTTGAATAGATGTCTCAAAGGTGATCAGGTTTGATAGTACCTATGAAAGATCTGTGATGATTTTCCCAAGGATGAATAGAACCACAAAAATTGTTAACTGCAATTACAATTATAAGTAAACAAGCTAGATAATCATAAGATGTGGAGCAGGGAGATGATCTACTCCAATAACCTCATTTTATGAATGAGGAAATTGAAGCACAGGATTGTGAAGTGACTTCCTCATTTATCCTTGCTTCCTTCCATTCCTTAGGAACTCTTGAAGAAAAAAAATGCATTTGTTCTTTTTCCAGGAACTCTAGTCATCCACAAGATTTCCTCCTTCCAACAGGGTGAAGAGCTGAGAACTCATTTCGTTTCTAAATTTTGTCACAATATGTCACAGGGTTTGATCCAATAGCATTACTTTGTCAGAAATTTCAAAATTAGTGGTATTAATAATGTACAGAGCATAGAGATAGATTTAAGGCAAACAGAATATGAGAAGAAAAGAAATAAATAAAAAAATTATATCTTACCAAATACACCAGAAAATATAACATTCCTGTCTGGGTGATTCAGGGCAAAAGAAAGAAAAGGATCATGTCTTTATAAACTGGTAGAGAAGTTAGGATTGAAGGTAGAGGTGGGGAAGGCTCTAGATACTAAAAAGACACCAATACTGAGATATATACACTCTGCATCACTACATTTTGCACATATTATACTCTTAAGGAAAGTTTATTGAATTGGACACATCAATTTCTAGGACCAGATAATTTTCCAGTAATCCCAGTCTTCTTCCTCTGCAGGGAAAAAAACATAGAAAGGGGGAATAATAAAATTCCCTTTACAATGTTACTCAGCACTAAGTCACTGCCATCACAAATATTCCACACCTCCTTGCTGAGGTCCTAAAATTATGTATACATAAAAAAGTTTCATTTAATGATAGAGGTACAATTTCTAAAATTCAAATCTTTAGTTAAAATTACACTTTAGTAATAATGTTTTATTGTTTAGTACAGGTAAAATAATTCCACAAATGGTTCCCTTTTCCTTTCTTCCTTCCTTGCTTCCTACTTCTTTCCTTCCTTCCTTCCTTCCTTGCTTCCTATTTCTTTCTTTCCTTCCTTCCTTCCTTCCTTCCTTCCTACTTCTTTCCTTCCTTCCTTGCTTCCTACTTCTTTCCTTCCTTCCTTCCTTCCTACCTTCCTTCCTTCCTACTTTACTACCTTCCTTCTATTCCTTCTTTCCTTCCTTCCTTCCTTCCTTCCATCCTCCCTCCCTTCCTTCACTTGTCAAATATCAAGACTGGGAGAGATCTGCTTTGATAGATTAATGGAGCAACAAGGCTTGGGGCCTCTGAAGTATGTGGAAATGTTGTCGCCAAAGGGATGCAAAAAGGATATTGGGAAAGAAAGAAATCCCTAAAGCTTTACAACCTTACTTAGGGTAGAGTGTATTTACCTGCAATAGGACTAGAATGAATAAATGTTGTAAAGCTGGGTATTTTTGTCAAGTCATTTTCAATGCAGAAAGATCTGTTTCATATCATTTAAGAATGAATGTCTATATATTTTTTTTTGTTTAAATCACAGACATAACTTTTAAATAAAGGAACACTATTTCTTAAATTTCATATTAAATGTTGTATTTAATTGCACTAGCAATTTTGGAACATGTCAGAAATTATAGAAAGATCCAGAAAGGACCCACCTAAGGACTACAATCTTCTTGAACATGGTAGTTTATCATTTTAGGCTTCTAATTATATGCATAAAGGGTGTTATAGTCAAAACATTAATGGTTTTTAGAAGCCTAAATTGATTAACTACAATATAGCAGATCTTTCTGCATTTAAAATTACTTCACAATTTTTCTGTACCAATCAAAAATAATTTACTAGCTGCCTACTATTTGCCAAGTACTGTTATGTGGGTTGGATTTATATGAACATGTACTGAAGTGACTATTGACATATTATTTGTTTTCATTTTTGCTAAGTCATAAAATATCAAGGGAAGATAACTGTAGACAATGGAGTCCAAAGAATATTTGAGTGGCAGAGAGAGAACAGAAAGTAGAACCATAGATTTTAGTGTTAAAATGAAGACTATGGATGACATTTCTCATGACTGTCAATATATTTTTTACATAGTGTCAAAGAAATTTAATATTTTTCCTTTTATCTGGAAAGGCAAAGATACTTTAGCCTAATTCAAGATGGGTGTTTTGCCTGAAATGGAAAGATAAATACCATTTGGCAATACTCAAATCAAATGTGAACTCAATCACACTAAATTTACTTAGAATTCTTCACAAATTTACTTTGGTGATTTGACAATATCATATTTGAAAAGATATAGAAGCTTAATCATTGTGAAATGTGCATTTAGGTAGAGAATTTTGTGTGCTCACTTAAGGGTCTCCTTTAGCATCTAATACTCTTCTGCACCCATTAGTAATTTGGATAGCTCAATAAAATGGCTTATATTTAGAAACCAACCCAAAGCAATCTTGTTTTACAGCTTATCAGATCTCGAGATGAAGAGGATGAAGTCATGTTGTGGTATTAACATTCTAAGCAATGCTTTTCACTACATTTCCTATCTCATCTGTAAGATGGAAGAAACAGCTTATGTATCTGAATAAAATCTGAGTGAAGCTGCCTTACAAACCTCTGGACAAATTTTTTAGGATGTTGAACTTTTTAATAAGCTTATTTTGATACTTCCTACATAATTTCATAATGATTTAATAACTGTAAAATAATTTAATATTCTACTCTATCAGAGTAAAACTCAATTTTTATAAGTACCGAAACACAGTCATTATTATTCTGAGATCTAAGTATTATACTTGTCTCTATTATCCCCCAAAATATTATGTATGTTTGGGTAATGTTCACTTGGAAATATTGCCTTTTAGGCCAAGATGGTGGCTGGAAAGCAGGGACTAGCATGAGGTCCCTGCCGAGTCCCTCCAAAAACCTATAAAAAATGGCTCTGAACCAATTCTAGAACTGCAGAACCCACAAAACAGCAGAGGGAAGCAGGGCTCCAGCCCAGGAAAGCCTGGATGGTCTCTGGGTAAGGTCTATCCCGCACTGAGCTGGGAGCAGAGCGGAGTGGAGCAGAGCAGAGCCCAGCTTGAGCGGAAGACTAACCACACCAGGAGCTGGGCAGAGTGTGCCCTAGGGCCCTGAATCAGTGAGCTGCAGCAGTTACCAGACTTCTCAACCCAAAAACACCAAAGAAAACAGAGAAGGTTAGTGGGAAAAGCTGCGGGAGTGGAAGGAGTTCGCAGTTCAGCTACCACCCCGGGGGCAATGGAGGTGGAGCAGCTACAGAAGTACAGCTGCAATTGCTTCTGGCCCCAGGCCCACTTGATGTGAGGAATTAAGTGGTGGATCAGAGCAGGAGGGAAGAGCCTGCTGAAGATCTAAGTCCAGTTCAGGTTGGGGGTTCTTGGAGAAGGAGTGCTGGTGTGGCAGAGCTGGCGCATCCCCCCAAGCATGGAACATAGTTCTCTTAACTCCACAAGCAGTCATACCCCACTGAAAAACTCAAGGGTCAAGTTAGTTGGCTGGGAACATGGCCAGGCAGCAAAAACACACCCAGATTCAGTCTCGGACTTTAGATTCTTTCTTTGGTGACAAAGAAGACTAAAACATACAGACAGAAGAAGTTAACAAAGTCAAAGACCCTACAACAAAAGCCTCCAAGAAAAACATGAACTGGTCTCAGGCCATGGAAGAGCTCAAAAAGGATTTGGAGAAGCAGGTTAGAGAAGTAGAGGAAAAATTGGGAAGAGAAATGAGAAGGATGCGAGAAAACCATGAAAAACAAGTCAATGACTTGCTAAAGGAGACCCAAAAAAAATACTGAAAAGTACACTGAAGAAAACAACACCTTAAAAAATAAACTAACTCAAATGGTAAAAGAGCTCCAAAAAGCCAATGAGGAGAAGAATGCCTTGAAAGGCAGAATTAGCCAAATAGAAAAGGAGGTCCAAAAGACCACTGAAGAAAATACTACTTTAAAAATTAGATTGGAGCAAGTGGAAGCTAGTGACTTGATGAGAAATCAAGAGATTATAAAACAGAACCAAAGGAATGAAAAAATGGAAGACAATGTGAAATATCTCATTGGAAAAACCACTGATCTAGAAAATAGATCCAGGAGAGATCATTTAAAAATTATTGGACTACCTGAAAGCCATGATCAAAAAAAGAGCCTAGATATCATCTTTCAAGAAATTATCAAGGAGAACGGCCCTGATATTCTAGAGCCACAGGGCAAAATAGAAATTGAAAGAATCCATTGATCACCTCCTCAAATAGATCCCAAAAAGAAATCTCCTAGGAATATTTTCACCAAATTCCAAGATCTGGCAGCTTCTACATTAAGAGATCGAAGGGCTTGGAATGCGATATTCTGGAGGTCAATGGAGCTAGGATTAAAACCAAGAATCACCTACCCAGCAAAACTGAGTATCATGCTCCAAGGCAAAATATGGATTTTCAATAAAATAGAGGACTTTCAAGCTTTCTCAGTGAAAAGACCAGAGCTGAATAGAAAATTTGACTTTCAAACACAAGAATCAAGAGAAGCATGAAAAGGTAATCAAGAAAAAGAACAAGAAAAAGAAATTCCAAGGGACTTACTAAAGTTGAACTGTTTTGTTTACATTCCTACATAGAAAGATGATGTGCATGATTCATGAGACCTCAGTATTAGGGTAGCTGAAGGGAATATGCATATATATATATATATGTTTATGTATACATATGTATATGTATATATGTATATGTGAGTGTGTATGTATGTATATATGTATGTGTGTGTATATATATATATATATATATATATATATAGAGAGAGAGAGAGAGAGAGAGAGAGAGAGAGAGAGAGAGCAGGCACAGGGTGAGTTGAAGATGAAGGGAAGATATCTAAAAGAAATAAAATCAAATTAAGGGATGAGAGAGGAATATGTTGAGGGAGGGAGATAGGGAGAGATAGAATGGAGTGGATTATCTCGAATAAAAGTGGCACGAGGAAGCAGTTCTGTGGGAAGAAGGGAGAGGGCAGGTGAGGGGGGAATGAGTGAATCTTGCTCTCATCAGATTTGGCCTGAGGAGGGAATACCATACATACTCAATTGGGTATCTTATCCCACAGGAAAGAAGAGGGAAGAAGATAAAAAAAAGGTGGGGGATGATGGAGGGGACAACGGGACAACAGACGGGGGTGGAGGTAATCAAAGACAAATACTTTTTTTTTTTTTTGCTTTTTGGCAGGACAATCGGGGTTAAGTGACTTGCCCAAGGTCACACAGCTAGTCCATGTGTCAAATGTCTGAGGCCAGATTTGAACTCAGGTCCTCCTGACTCCAGGGCCAGTGCTCTACTCACTGCACCACCTAACTGCCCTGAGACAAACACTTTTGAAAGGGGGCAGGGTCAAGGGAGAAAATTCAATAAAGGGGGATGGGTTGGGAAGGAGCAAAATATAATTAGTCTTTCACTACATGAGTATTGTGGAAGGGTTATACATAATGATACACATATGGCCTATGTTGAATTGCTTGACTTCTTAGGGAGGGTAGGTGGGAAGGGAAGAGGGGAGAAAATTTGGAACTCAAAGTTTTAAAAACAGATGTTCAAAAACAAAATGCAACTAGAAAATAAGATACACAGGCAATGGGGCGTAGAAATTTATCTTGCCCTACAAGAAAGGAAGAGAGTGGGGTGGGGAGGGGAGTGGGGTGATAGAAGGGAGGGCTGACTGGGGAACAGGGCAACCAGAATATATGCCATCTTGGAGTGGGGGGGAGGGTAGAAATGGGGAGAAAATTTGTAATTCAAACTCTTGTGAAAATCAATGCTGAAAACTAAATATATTAAATAAATAAATTCAAATTTAAAAAAAAAAAAGAAACATTGACTTTTAGCCCAACTACTTTTCAAACATATAGCTAAAATATAAATCTTCCCTAAATTGCTATGGGTTAAATGAGTAAGTCTCTTTTGGTCATTTTATTGGGGGAATTTGCTCGGTGAAGTTTGGATTTAATCAAAGGGCTGCACTTGAGGACCTAGAGGGCCACATGTAGCCTAGAGGCAAGAGGTTCCCCACCCCTGCCCTAATCCTGTATCTTTCATGACCTCCCACCCATTGTCCTTAGTTTTGAGCTCTGGAGCCAAGCAAATAAAATTAACTCCTCTTCCAAGGTCCTTCAAATTCTTGAAAACAGATTTCATGACCTCCTATACGTCTTCTCTTCTGCAGGCTAACCTTCTCCAATTCACCCAGTCAATCATCATATATCTAAAACAGCTTCACCATACTAGTTGTTCTCCTTTAGATATGTAGTTTGTCAATGTCTTTACTAAAATTTGTTTCTCCAAACTAAGCAAAATACTCTTAATATGGTCTGATTTGGACAGAGTTCAAAGGAAATATCAGTGATTGCACTGGTGGGTAGGCATGAAGAGATTGCAATCTGTATATCGTTTTGGACATTATGTTTATCTCAATGCAGACAGTGATAGTAATAGAATCACTGAATGACAATGCTGATTCGTTTACAGCCCATTGTATATCAATCCTGTTGAGTGGACCCCTAGTAAGGGAATTTTAGAAATACATCGACAATAACTGGCTGGCAGGCATGAAAAGATTACAACCCGTATTACAGGGGGAAGTACATATATGGATGAGATCCCAGGTCTATTGGACAATTTGAAGTCTCTGTCTGTCTCTGTCTTTGTCTTCTCTCTCTCCCCCTCGTTCTCTCTCTCTCTCTCTCTCTCTCTCTCTCTCTCTCTCTCTCTCTCTCTCCCTCTCTCTCTCTCTCTCTCTTTCTCCCCACCCCTCTCCCTGGGACCTTCCATCCATACACATACACATTACAAAATTTACTTATATAAATTGCTATGTAGCTACACTGTTTATGTCCTATGCTTATCATGTTGATTTTTTTTAACTGAAGTATAGAACTTTAAATTTAATTTTGCAAAATTCAACACATATCTGTAAGCTATATTTGTTATATCTTCCATTTTCATGTGATCTGCAAACCTGACAAGTACATCATCTTTGCCTTCATCCAAGTCAACAATAAAAACTCTAAACCATGCAGAGTCAAGGATTAGTTCCAGGACACTTTATTAGAGACCTTCCTCCTAATTTACACTGGCTAATTGACCACTTGTTGTGAAACATGTTTCTATCCTGACTACAAGGATGACACAAGATACAATGCAGGTAGTTTTTGTATTCAGAATTTCCCTAATTTATCAGTATAATTAACTTGTCAAAATAGAAAATGAAGTTGGTCTAGCATGACCTGTTCTTGATGACACTATACTGGATTTTAGAGATCTCTATTTCCCGCCCTAAATGCTCACAAAGCTCCTCTTTTTATTCTAGGACTTTATGTGGAATTGAAGTCAAACATACTGGCTTATAATTTTGTACAAGAGACTGGGTAGTTGATTTCCAAAATATTACTCTTTTTATGCCTTCATGTTAGGTTTGTGATATATTTCTTGAACTCCTTATGTCCAGATGGTTTGCAATATTTTTCTATGACAATATAATTTCTGTTCCTTACTGTCACCCAAATGTGCTCCGCCAATCCTTTCCCATTAGATTCCTGGAGTCCTTCACATATGTTGTTGCTGTTCAGTCATTTTTCAGTCATGTCTGATTCTCTGTGACCCCTTTTGGGGTTTTCTTGGCAAAGATCCTGTAGTGCTTTGCTATTTCTTTCTTCAGCTCATTTTACAGATGAGGAAACTGAAGCAAACAGAATTAAATAACTCACCCAGGGTCACACAGCTATTAAGTATCTGGGGCCAGATTTGAACTCAGGAAGATGAGTCTTCCTGACTCCAGTCCCAGCACTCTATCCAAGGCTCCACTTAGCTGTCCCTCATGTATGTATATCTTCCTAATATGTACTCCTCTATCATCACTTTAATCTATTCTGCTTTGTTCAATGGACTATACACTTCCATGTCAACTGCATAGTCATAAAACCTATCCCATGAAATCTCAGTGATACATATGAGGTTGGAATTCCTTGCTTTAAAAACTCTAGTTTACCCTGTTCATCACCTATAATTTATCCATAGGTAAATAGATATATAAAGTCATGCAATTTATTGTTAGTTCTCCTCTGCGGTATCATCTACTGTGAATTACTGATCCTTTCTTCTGCTATTCTTCTTCCTGTACTGTCACTTCCTGTCTCTCTTTCTCTCTCTCTCTGTCTCTCTCTGTCCCTGTCTCTGCCTCTCTCTCTCTAGCTCTCTCTCTCTCTCTCTCTCTCTCTCTTTCTCCTCTCTCTCCCCCCCCCTCTCTCTCTCTCTCTCTCTCTCTCTCTCTCTCTCTTTCTCTCTCTCCCTCCCTCTCTCTCTCTCTCTCTCTCTCTGTCTTTCCCTAGCTTGGCAGATCTATGTGGGCAGTTTTCTTCCTAAAGCACTGATTTACACAAGTTCTTCTCCTGGTATGAGATTATCTCTGACTCCTCTCTGATGAGGGGATAACATGCAAACTTCTTCATCTGGACAAAAGACATCCTGTAATCTCACTGATGTCCACCTCTTCAAGCTCTTCTATAATTATTCTTCTACACTGACCCTCCACTAGTCAAACTGATCAAACCATTGATCAACCATATCTGTTAAGCAAGTATTAGACATCAAGACTTCTGCTAGATGCTTGCAATTCATACAAAAGGAAATGGTCCCTGTTCTCAAGGATCTTAGTCTACTCAGAGTATGGATGAAAGAGATATGACACACACAAGGCGATTTGGGGATGAAGGTACTGGCAGATAGAGCTAAGGATAAGAAAAAGCCTCATTTATAAGTTGGACGATGAGCATAGTTGAAGGAAATTATGAAACTGAGTAGATGCGGCAAGGAGTCAGTGTTTGCAATTAATCAATCATCAAGATTTTATTACTACAAGCTTGGTAATAGGAACACAAACAAAAATAATTAAACATTTCTTATTTTCAAGAAACTTACATTCTATTTGGTGAAGAGACACATGTGTACATATGTATATGTATATATATATTTATAAAGCATAAACTTAAAGAAAATGAATACAAATAAATGACAAATAAATACAAGATAGGGAGAAAGCATATTAGCAATAGCGTACTGTAACAACAATGTTGCTAGCAGCTACTGTGGCTGTGTAAGACCAACAACACCAGCACACAGAAGAGCTGCCAGCACAGGTAATTTGATCTTCTTTTCTAAGGAAAGCAACTTTAAGGGGCTAACAATCTCAGTTTAATTGAATATACATATATCATTCATTTAGTTCAGGGGGAAAAGCCAGCACCCTGAAATTCAGAGCAAATACAAACAGAAATTACAAAGATAATATAAACAGACCAACATTTCTGTCTAACCAAATCAGTTTTCAAAGTGGGTAGGAGGGGCGAGGGTAGGGGGGCTTCAACGGCTTACCCAGAGTCAGGTCACCAACATTCTTCCAATGAGTGTGCCTTCCAAAGGCAAAATGCTAACCTCTAAGTTTATATACACTTCTTCAGGGTCAAAGGGTGTCACAACCATGGCACTCAAACCTATATGAACTAAAGCGGGTCAAAAACTCCTGATTCAATCAAAAAAACAAAAGACAACAAAAAGTCCACTTTGCTTGCCATTGCATTTGAAAGGCAAGACTCATCAAAGGTACATGATTACCTTAGCATTCTAAAAGAGAAAATAACAAAGTCCTTCCCTGATTACCATTACAGGTGGGGAATCAGGAAAGGTTTCATGTTAAAAGATAATGCTTGAAACATTGTACACAACCACAGTCATATTGCTTCTCTGATGACTAACTTTGATAGATTTGGCTCTTCCCCTCAATATAATGTTCAAACACAGCTCCAAAGGACTCTTGATGGAAAGAGCTATCTACATCCAGAGAAAGAATTACAGAGCCTGAATGCAGATTGAGGTAAACTATTTGCTCTCCTTTTTTTCTCTTCTTTTTTTTTCCCTTCTTTTTCATGATTCATTCCACTGGTCATAATTCTTCTTTACCACTTGACTATATGCAAAGAAGTTTAATGTGAATGTATATGTAGGACATATATTGGATTCCATGCTGTCTTGGGAGGGGGGAGGAGGGAGGGAAGGGAGGGGAAGAAAATTTGAAACTCAAAAACGTATAGAGCTGAGTGTTGTAAACTAAAAATTACAAATCTAATAAAAAATAGATGATGCTTGAGCTGTGTCCTGAAGGGAAAGAGGGATTCTGTAGTATAAGGAATAAATGAGGAAAGAATGTATTCCAGGAATGAAGAACAACCAGTGCAGGTGGAGAATAATGCATAACAAGTCTGTAAAAATGGATTGGAATGAGTTTCTGAAGGCAGCAGAATGAGTATCAATGGAGTTTACTGAGTAAGAGAGTAGCATAGTTAGAGTTATGCTTTGGGAAAATAAACTTTGGCAGCTATGTGAAGGATGGTCTGGAGAGCAGAAATTTCAAGTCTAGGAGACTAATTATGAGAATACTTTAATAATTCAGGTGAGAAGTGATAAAGACCTGAACTAGGGAGGTACCTATGTAAGTAAGGAAGAGAGCAGTGTAAGATATGTTGTGCAGACAGAAATGACAAGATATGACAAGTGACTAGATTTGTGGGGAGTCAACAATGACCCATAAATCACCAAATTAGGTAATAGGAAGGATGACAGTGCTCTCAATGGAAATAAATTCAGAAGAGGTGTGGCTTTGGGGAGAAAGATAAAGAGTTTGTTTTACATATGTTGCATTTGAAATGTCTACAGAACATCCAATCCAAACTATCTAGTAAGATGCTAGTAAAGTTAGCCTGGAACTCAAGAAAGATTAGAGATGGACATATCATAGAGGTGATAACTAAACTCTGCATACTGATGAGATCATCAAGTGAAAGAACATGGGGAGAGAAGAGTACCCAGAACAGAAGACTGGGTCACATCTAGAGTCAGAGGGAATGTGGTCAGTGATGAGTCATCAAAGAAGTCTAAGTAGATCTAAGAGAAAACAGTGCCTTGAAAACATAGAGAGGCTATAGTAGCCAGGGAGATTGAGAGATCAGCAATACCAAATGCCACAAAGAAGTCAAGAAGAATGAGGACTGAAAGTAATTAAAGTTTCTCAATTAAGAGATCATTGGTGACTTTGAAGGTGTCATTTCAATTGAGCAATGAGATCATAATCTAACTGTTAGGGAAGGGAAAAGGGGGAGAGAGAAAGAGGAAGCAAAAGCAGCTCTTTCAGAGAATTTGGCTGGTAGGGGAAAGATAGCTTACAGTAGCTTACAGTGATCTAATCAATATTCTTTAAGGATAAGGGAAGACTTGAGTATGTTTTTAGGTAGCGCAAAGCAATCAATACAATAGGGAGAGATCTATTTGTTTCCTTCATATTCCATGACTATTGCCACCTCCATACTTTCATTTCTATCATCTCTGTTCTTGGAATATTATCTATTCCTCCCCAATTTTCTAAGTCTTTCCTATCCCTATCCTTGATTATCCAGTTTATATTCTACTTCTCTTCAGTCTTTTCCAGCTGCCCCAATAATAACCAGTCCCCTCCCTCCTTCCCTCCCTCCCCCCACCTCTCTCTCTCTCTCTCTCTCTCTCTCTCTCTCTCTCTCTCTCTCTCTCTCTCTCTTTCCTTTCCTCCTTCCCTCAGTAACTGTTTTCAGGTACATGCCTTACCTCACCAGGAAGGTTACTTAAAATGAGGTCAGATGATAAAGGTTCTGTATCCTAAGATCACCAATCACGGGCTGTTCCTTCTGATATAAGTACTCTTCTGCCAATTCTAGAACTTGAGATACTGCTCCAGTCACCGGATCTTACCTCTATACCTTTCTCCATTCCTCATGGTCATTTTAGTCCCAAGATTCTGATCCATGACTATATGTTTGCAATCTGAATCTGCCTGTGCCTTTCTTGTCTTGAAACTCTGGACACTTCCTCCTTTACCTCTAAACTATGATGATGCTTCTGTCTGTGCCCTCCTAACCAGCTTAGATTGGGGGGGGGGCAGTAAAAATTAACTTAAATACTTTGAAACCTGGCATTTCCCATATAATCTGATTTCTGCAGCATCACTCCAGGTTTAGACTGACAACAGAGTCTTTGACCTTAGATTTGTCCTCACTTTCTCAAGCAAGCTGATTTCTAGATTGCATGCTACATTAGCTCTTTAACATACTCTGCCATACAAATCTGTCCCAACTTTATTCTTAGCTCTTCCTTAACAATATGGGAGAATCTGGTTGAAGAAAATATTAATATACCCAAGAAAGTGATGGACCTGGTCATAACTTTCCTGGATATGATTCTAAGATGTAAAACCCTTTCCTCAATTATACACAAAAACCAAAATAGAAATCCAATGGGTCAAATGAGAAAAATCAGAGTATATTTCCTCTTGCAAAGTGACTGCATTAAAACCTGCTGAATGGATAAATAACTGTTGAAAGGAATGAATGTATATTTTTTCACCAATTTAGAAGTGCTTTGTTTCATACCAAACATATTGTCTTGCCTGTTTGCAGATCATTCACCAAGTAATCCATCAAATTGCCAAATGGCTAATTTAATTCAAATACAATGATAATACTTTCACTAACATCCTTCTCCAATATTCATGGTTTGAAGGTAGCCAAGGGTTCTTGAGAGTTAGAATGTCAACAGCCTGAGATTTGATGGATATCATCAAGCTGGAAAGACTTCCAGTAAAAGTCCAGCGACAGACTGTCTGCATTCCAAGGAAGAGCCTGGCTAAGTGCAGGAAGACTCATCACTAGAAGGTTGGCTACTAGGCAATTAATTTTTCTGCCACAGCAACTCAAGAAATGCAGAAATATTGCTATCTACACTGAGAGAGGGGTGTTACTCCAATCAATTAAGTCATATATTTCAAAGAACAAAAGAAAAAGAAGACCATGAAGATATGTAGACCTTAAAAGTGGTGAACTGGGGATGTTTCAGCCACATAATAATTAGATCTAACTGGTGATGATAGTGGGCTTCAACTGACATACTTTATGAATACTCAAGCAACTGAATCAACCTGAATTCAGTTGAACTAATAAAAACTATCCATAGGCACAACCTATCTTTTGGCATGATTGTCTAGCATGTTTAATCATTTGAGATAACTCAAATGGTAATATTTTGAGCTGCATAAAATTGATTCCATAATTCCCATCCTTATTCCCACAAGGCAAATGACAATTTCAGTTATCCTATTCCCCCTTCTCAGATATAGGATTTAGTACATATATTCTGTCTCCATAGTACGAAGGGGATGTGAAAATTATCTAGTCATTTTTTAACAAGGTAGATAGCTAAACTGTACACAGGAGCACAAATCATGTTGGGCTTAACATAAATAATTTAGGTATTTACACTGAAAATAATTTTTTAAAAGTATATATTAGTACAAAGAACAACATGATGCCAGAACCTCAAATATGTTGTGTCTTTACTGGGGAAATAAAGAAGAATTTCCCCACTCTATTACTTAATACCTGAGTAACCACAGGCAATTAATTTAATTTCAGTAGACTTATTTTCTTCATCTGTAACATTTGACCATTGGACTACATTAATTCTAAGATCTTTTCTACTTTTATCTATGTGTCTGTCAATATAGTATCTATGTATCTATCAATATAGTATCTATGATACTACATAGTTATATGAAGGGGGTTTAGTGATTTTCCAGCTAATATTATCCATAAGGTCATCCAATCTAGAAAATTCAATGTCAATCCTTAGCTTCAATAGCAGATTTTCTTCTTGAATTGTCCAGGCAATTGATTTATTTTCCCATGTCATTTTACCTACTCAGACCTAGGCTATGTTCAAAAGAATCACCAAATATATATTTTCCATGCTTGAAAGGTAAGAGATCTTTGGGTTTTTTTTTTTGGACTTCAAGAGGAGATCTTGTAAAACTACTAAATTAATAACCCAGTATATATTTCACTATATTTTGGCTTCTGACCCACTGTCGGTAAATATGCATTTCTAATACAATAAGCATGCTTAATTCTGTGACTAAATGGCCCAAAGGAACAGTATCTGCTGTAGCAATGAAGTCTAATGACAACTCTGCTGACATTTCTCCCATCTGAAAAAGAAATCATGTGGAAAATGATTTTTATAGTAGCACAGTCATTAAAATTGAAGACAGAATTTGAGTTGGTAGTGATGGAAGCATAGATTATCTCTCCTCCCAGAGAAATGGGAATTGTTTCACATTTATCTATTCCCAGTTGGCAGTTCCCTAGACACCTCTCAGCAATCGCTTGTATTTTTGGTGATCTTATTATATAGGCCCAAAGGAACTTGAAAGAACTGCTTGATCTCTTTTGCTTACTGGAATTTGGTTATTTTGAATACTCCACCAAATAATTATGGGTAAGCCAAGCTAATGTGATAAGAATGACTATAAAACTTAATTTACTTATTCAGAGTCCTACCAATGAAACCAATAAAGTATTATTTTACAGAGCTAGAAAAAAGAATAACAAAATTCACCTGGAAGAACAAATGATTAAGAACCTCACAGGAAATGATGAAAAATGTGGAAAGGAAGGTGTTCTGGCAATACCAGATACATCAAATGATAAAACACAGCAGTAATCATGAAAAATAAATTATTTAGAGCTGATTAACAAACAAGGAGTATCTTCAGTGAAAGAGAATTGGTATACAACATACAGAAGCAAAGATATCTAGTGGTCTAATGTTTGATAAAGCCAAAGATCCTTGAAGTATGAACTTATACTTGACAAATTATTTGGTAATAGAAAACCATCTGGAAAAAAGTAAGTATGAACCAAGATCTCACCCAATATGAGAATATCAACTTAAAATAAAAAAAAAATAATGAACCTAGACTTAAAAATGGCATGATAAATAAATCAGAGAATCAAGGAAGAAATTACCTTGCAAATCTATGGAAAAAAAGAATAAATCATGACCACAAATGGGATAAAGAGAATCACTGAAGATAAAAATGGATGATATTGATTATATAAAATTAAATAGAAAGATTTTTAAAAGAATTTTGTCTCTAAGTATTAGTCATGATATTGATAATAATAATGATAGCATTTATATAGTCCCTACTATGTGCCAGGCACTGTGCTAAGAACTTTACAAATATTATCTCCATTCATACTCACAATAATTCTGGGGAGTAGGGTCCCCATTTTATGATCCCCATTTTACATTTGAGGAAACTGAGGCAAACAGAGGTTAAGTGAATTGCCTAATAAGTGTCTGAGGCCAGATTTAAATTCAAGTGTTTCTGATTGTAAGCCCAGTACTCTATCCACTTTGCCACCAGGCTACTTGAATTTCTCTTTGAACTTTGGAGAAATATGAGCAAACCTAATTGAACTAATGCAAACTGAAGTAAGGGGACTAGGAATACAATATATACAATAATACAACAATAGGAAAAAATAAAACCAATAAAATTAAATTGATCATGGAAATGTTAATGTCTAATTTTGTCACTTAAAGAAGATATGAAAAAAAACATACCTCTTTTCATTGGTTTAGTGGTGGTGGATTCTAGTACATAATAACAATAACAATAGATGGCATTAATATGGAACTTTAATGTCTGAAAATACTTTACATACATGATTTCATTTGAGCCTCACAAATATCCTGTGAGGCAGTTACTTCTAGTAGTATTATCTTTATTTTGTAAATAATAAACAAATCCATCTGTCAGGCAGTGTTAAATTCAGACATTTTCCTTCAAATAAGAAAAATGTACCAAAGAATTCTCTGTATCTAATGAGTACTGGTTATACGACAGAGAAAAATGCAAATTCTGTAGACTTCCAGTCCATTAAGTATGGAACTATTTCTTTAACAAGAACACCTTGGAAAATTTTTGTAGAATTATGAAGTTAGAATTACTCTATATCATTATTAAAATATATAGTTCATTTTGGTTACATGTATCAAACATTCCTATATGATCTTAACATAAAAATGGGAGATTCTTCCTCAGAAAAACTTTAATTTTTAATAAGTGTGTGTGTGTATGTGTGTACACAGAGAAATATATGTTATGATAATCAAGAAACATGTTGGGATCTTGTGAACTTCTCAGTCAACTATGGTAATAATTATGTTCTTATTTTTAAAATTGTCCACAAAACCATAATTACTATATTCTTTTCACTTATACCATCAAGAATACTCAACATGTACATAAACCATAGTCAAAGATTTTGTGGAGTTAATAAAGTGGGCATATGATTCAATATTAGCAGCTGCATTTTCCTACAGCTTTTTTTGAAATAATATAATCTGTCATTTTTCCCATTCTTTTGGAATAATATCTTATTTTATATCTTAAAAACTGATTCCTGAGTACTTCTTCAACTATATTGCTGCCTGGATGAATTTCTTCCATTTATTTGGAGTGTTCCAATCACTTTTCATAACTTTATTTACTGATCTTTAAAAAACATCCATTTAACATATCAGGAATTGAATTGTTTTAGTCCAAATATGATGGGAACACTATCTCAAAATAGAGGCAGTTAGGTGGTTCAGTGGATAAGAACACTAGAACTGGATTCGGGAAGATCTGATTTCAAATCCTACCATAATCACTTACTAGCTATGAAACTCAGGGCAAGCCCCTTACCTCTGTCTGCCTCAGTCTCCTTAATTTTAAAATGAGGATAATAATAGTGCCTAACTCAGAGGGTTTTTGTCAGGATCAAGTGAGATGAAATTTACAAAGTACTTTGCAAATCATAAATTTTAGATATTGTTATTATTATAACTATAAAGTACTTTGCAAACCTTAAAATATCACATAAATGTTATCTATTATTCTTATTATAAAATAAATCACTATAGTTATACTGATAATTACATTTAATTCTTCATCTATTTGTTGCTCCCCCCCCCCAATTTCATCTAGAAATGCTCTCAAAATCATGTAGCTTAACTCTTACTTCCACCTTTCTGAAGGCTTTTTCCTCCTTTATTGCTTTTTTGTTATTTTTCAATAAGAGACTGTATAATCTTCCATCACCTTTCTCTGTGATGTTTTGCAAGATAATTTGTACTATGAACCAAAGTGAACCTTTGCTGCCACATCTCCAAGACCGGCAGGTAAAGCAAATGTTTGTTGTCTGTAGAAATCCTTGAGTTCTTTTAGCCTCCTCCCTGAAGTCTTATCTGTTAAATTTTTCTAAGAAATGGTGAAAATCTACATTAAAGACTTGTCTAGATAGGTCACTTTGGATGTATGGTAATTGTACAGACTAGCTTTTGATCTTTATCTTTTCTTATAATTTGGCATTATGGCCTTTGCTATAACTAGTGGATAATATGACTGCACACATTTCATTTTGAAATTACTCCCATTCTGGGCCCCTGCGATTTCTTGTTACTTGTGACACAGTCATTTTTTTTTTTTTTGGTAATGCTCTTTAGTCTTTTGCCATGTGCAATGTTTTATAATTCTCTTCTTGAAGAAGTCATAAAATACATACCTTCTGCTTTTAATCATTCTTCAAGTGTTTTCAATTTCAATTCCAAACATTTAAACCATGTTCTTCAACATGTGTGTGTATATGCGTGTGTGTGTGTATCCACTCTCTCCTCTTTCCACTCTGTTATTAAATTCACTGAGTATCAATTGTTGATGTGATTTGAAGAAATTGTCAGTTTCTTCATATAATTTTATTTATTTATTTTTGTTTCTATAACAGTTGGTGCAAAAATTAGTTATGTTCATAATTATGTCTTTGTTTACACTTTTCACAAGGCAAGATGACCAATTATCCTCTGAAACAATGTCATGCTCCTTCTGAGTGCAACATCAGACCAACTCTCTCATCCCTCTCAGTTACCTATCCAAGAAGGGCTTGTGAGTCATCCTTCTATTTTTTAGCAATTTCATCTCTTTTCGTTTTCTCTGTCATGATGTTCGATTAAGCTAGGTTAGGTTCGGATTCAGATTCCTGCTGGCAATAAGACACACTCCCAACAGAACAAAATTTTTATTGAAAAACAGGGGAAATACTCTATCAAACCCACAACCACATTATTTAACAATTCCTGCTACACAGTTAATGCAGTGACAAAGACAGAGACACAGACACACAGAGGCAACACCTGTTCAGAGGAAAGCCACTGCCCAAGGTTTCTCCAAGCTGGGGAATCCCTCCCTTCTCTACAAACGCAGAGACACCAACAAAAAGACACACACACACAACATACACATACACTGTACATTCACCACCTGTACCAAAGCTTCTCCGAAGTTGGGGAACCCCTAACAGCCTCCTTGGTTGCTCCTTCTGAACGTAGTCCCAGGCAAACCATCCTTTCCGTGGGTGAGGTTCCAATGTGCCTGTCCCACGTGGTGACTTTTATAGGGTCCTGAACAAAGAAAGTTTTTTTCTCCAGAGAGGGAAACCACCCTCCCCCCCTCCTCCTTCCCCCCAGCTCATTCCTAAGAACCAGTCATGTTAATGTTTCTTCAGCAGGAGAGGAGGTATTTCCTATCCTTTGTCTTAAGAGTTTCCTGTTCTTTGTTCAGGCCTGTCAGTCTCCAAGAGGGAGAGTCCAAAGGCTTGGAAAAGGGGGCAGGGAGCTTGGCACATAAGTGCTGAGCTTACACTGTAATATGGAGGATCTTCTGTAGTGATTTATCATTCACATGAGAATATGAATATAATGTGTTTCAATTAGTCTAAGCAATAAATCTTCTCATTTGTAATTGAACAAATATGTTGCATTTAACCAGTCATTAAATTTGTATTTAAACAGAATCTTAAAACTAATTATGAGCAACTCTGCCTCCTTTCCACTGCTCTGCCACCAAAAGGGAAGGACATACATATAGAATTAGGAGCCATTTTTGTTTTCTTCTGTTGTTGTTCCACAGTTGCCACAGCCAAAGCATCCATTAGCTAGTAGCCAACATATGGGTATGGTAGATGGTAGCCAACCCCTCCATACATAGCTAGATATTATTCCAAACACAAACTCTTTGTTAACAAGACTGTACTCAAAGCCTTTCCAGTTTGCTGCATACTACAAGAATGTTATGCTATTCTAGAATACTTCAATAAATCAAGATAACTCCCATGTCACAATGAAGCACTGAAAAGAGACATTTCTGGATTTTGTGAGAAATCTTTTGTATTTTATAATCATACAAAATTGCTCAAAAGGAAAAAAGACAAAAGTAAGTTTTTCAGTGATCCTCATAACATAATCAAGCAAGGCTTAAAATGAGAATTGTAGCCGCTAAAACAGTTCAATTTGGACATAGAAGACAATTTGCATAGAGTTCAAATGGAAAACGGATACCATAGAGAGGGTGAAGTTGTCCAGATTGCATCAAGACCCAGAACACTAGTGGCCTTCCTCAAAGATATTTATTCTCATTCAAAAACAAAACAAAACAACTGCCCAGCAATCCACACAGGAAAAAAAAATGGATGAAAACATATATTGCCCAGATTACAGGATGCACTTAGATGAGAATATATATGTATATATGTGTGTGTGTGTGCAGATAGATATAGATATATATACATCCTATAAGTACATATATGGATTGGTATTACAGATGGACAGTAAGCTATGTTTAGAGTTGAATAAGTAGGGAATAGACACACACACAAACACTCATATACTTTCTGAATAATATTCTCCTAGTGACCTCTAATACTATGAAGACTGAAAAAGCAAGAATTGCAAAATTGCACAGATGGTGCTGGCCTAAAATGACCTTGCAGATAGGATGGTGGATATTTTTTTCACCGTGCCTTTAAGGATGTAAATACCACAATAGGAAAGAAAGGGTTGAACTGATTGTGCAAAATAACCTTGCAGATAGGATGGTGGATATTTTTTTCACCATGCCTTTAAGGATGTAAATACTCCAATAGGAAAGAAAGGGTTGAACTGATTGTGCAAAATAACTTGAGTTTGCTAAAGGAAACTACCATATATACTTACTCTAGTTTATAAACTAAAGAATACAATCTGAGATGCTTGGTGAAAGTATAAGCAAAGCTTTTAATTTCAAAAATATTTATCAGTTTTAAGAAATCTTATTTCTAAAATTTATAATTAACAACAGAATATATTCTCCCTAAAGTAAATATTTAGGCTTTAAAAATACATTTTAAAAATCTTTAAACAACCATTTTGATCCAGCTGTTTCTCTCTTTTTCCTTCCCCCTAACTTTTTCTTATAAATCATTGCTTTTAGAATAAAGACTGTCATTAGCCTTTCATTGACATACCTATTACTACATTGTAAAACATTAGAGTGTTGTTTTTAAGATAAAATAACATTCTTCTAAAACCACACACATACTCCACTTATGTTTTAATTAAACCACAATAAAATTATACAAGTTTAAAAAAAAATTCTAGACAAGATTTCTTGTCTAATTCAAAAAAAAACAATACTAGTTAACAAAGTAATTCGTTAACATCATTTAGCTAGCTAATTGAAATGGAAATCATATTGAATGTGACATTACATATAAATTATACATATGTACATGCATATGCACAAAACAAAAAAGCAAAGATTACCTGATTTTTTTAAAGCTATTGGCTATTGTTCAAATTTTGTTGTTTTTCAGTCATTGTCATGGCTGTCTCTACATGATCCCGTGGACTTTGTCCATAGGATTTTCTTGGCAAATATACTGTAGTGGTTTGCCATTTCCTTCTCCAGCATGTCCCTTTACAAAAGAGGGTTAAGGGACTTGTCCAGGATCACACAGATAGTAAATGCCTGAGGCCAGATTGTAACTTAGAAAGATGGGTCTTCCTGACTCCAGGTTCCCCACTCTATCTACTGTGCCACCTAGGTACTAATTTTAATAGCAATATTTAATGTTGATATTTTATAACAAATAAAAATTATAAGTTATTAGGAAATATTTCATACCAGATAGTATTAATAACAGCATATGTTATGTTTCAGTGACTGACACAAAGCAATTTTTCCTCTTAGTAATGACAATGAGATACAACAGAATCCACAATCAAAATTAATCAAATTTGAATCTAAACTTGGCCAAACTTTATTGTGATTCATTAACTCTTTGAGGAAACCAGTAAATGTTAATTTCATAATTATACTACCATATTAGTTCACCCAAGTGAACTTCCAAACCATAAATAATTACTTGCTATTATATGGTTAGGCCCATTTAACTTATAAAGATTCTATTGTTATTTTTCTAATAGTTATAAGTACAGAATTCAAAAACCTTTATGAATGGTGCTGTTTAGCATGTTCAACACTAGTAATATTCATAATCTTTTCTCCTACATATTTGTCACCCAAAACCAAAGCTCTAGTTTTATACATACTGAATTTATTGCGGGGGTGGGGCGGGAACAATCTCTAAAAAAGCTCTCTTCCCTTGGGATCATTCAAATTGACTTTTTTTTGTTTTTAGCTCTCCACAGTATATGGAAAAGGACCTCAGCCCCAATGCAAGCACTCAGGTTAAAAAACACAACAACAACAAACATTAAAACTATGAGACTTCATTTACTTTAATCCAACAACAACAACAAAACACGCAGAAAGGAGTCACCCATGGGTTCATAAACATTTAATACATTACTTCTTATCTCTATGGTGTGATCCACTTCCTATGAACTTATACAGTCCTCATTACTTAAGAGTAGTACCCCACTCTATACAGTCCCTACACTGACCAAAAGCAAAATACAAACAGTACCTAAAAAGTCAAGCAATCCACTCATATAGTAAACTCCATCTTGCACTTAGTTATGCAGTCCCCTAAAGTTTTAACACTACCCTTGGTCAAGTCTTCCACAAGGGGTATGACTCTGGAGGAGAGAATGAGATGACCTTGCACAGCTCTGCCTTACTTAAATCCAATTGACTTGTATGACAACACATCACCCTCAGGTTTTCATCGGTCCAATTCAAGAATAAAAAAATGAAACAACGTGTGTGTGTGTGTGTGTGTATGTGTGTGTGTATGTATGTATATGTACATATGTATTGTGTGTGTACATATACACACATATACAAACATGCACATACACATACATTCATATATACAAGTATGGAATGAGTTAAAATCATTCCTACAAAATACACATGCTCATAATTTTTGCTACTGGCTGCTAGGCAGGATCAGACCTCCATCTGAAAGTAGCATTTGGTTCATTATTTTAGTTGTTTTCTTCCAAAAATTGATTTAACAGCTTATGTTATCCATGTTGATTAAAAGGAACTTTTCAAGAAGTGAACTGTTCCATTTTGAAATCTATAAGCGTTTGTTGCTTAAATTACCTGAGTAACTGATTTGATATGCTCTTGTTTTTAATTCTCAATTCCAAATGAGTCTGAAGAAGGTAACTTACCGGCCCAAAAGCATTACTGTCAAAGCTGCGTCCGTGGTGATCCCCTTCTACCCAGATGTGGCCAGGTGGGATTTTCACATACTGATTTCTGTAATCCATTGTTCTAAAAGCAAATATCATAAATGTGACTGGGAGACAATGGCAAGCAAATTCAACTCTGCAGAGAAATGCAAATACTCTAGAAATATTCGATGGTACAAAGATAAAGTAATAGTACTGAAGCTTTAATCATGATGTTAAATTACTACTTCATTTTAGCTGTACGGGTATATTGATTTCCTCTCTGAAGGTCAATATTTCAAGCTTTAACAAACATGATACAAATAATTATGTTATTTTCATTTTATGAATTTCATATCTTGCTAATAGTATGGCAATGTAGAAGGATAGATTCCAGGCAGATAGACTGTACTGTGGACAGAGAGTGCTGGGCCTGGATTAGGAAGATCTGAGTTCAAATTTTTTTTCTATTGTAAATATAATGAGAACTTAACTGAGACTCTTCCTAGCTGTATGATCCTAGGCAAGTTATTCAATATCTACCTCAGTTTCCTCAAATGTAAAGTATGTATATTAATAGAATCTCCCTCCCAGAGTTTTTGTGAAGACCAAATGAGATAATAGTTGTAAAGCATTTAATACAGTACATAGCACAAATTAGGCACTTAATAAATTCTAATTTCCTTATTTCCTTCCTTCCTATAGACATCTATATGTATTTTATTTCTATCATTTTGTTTGTAGACATCAACTTTTACTCCTACAGTTTACTTAGGTATATACAGGAATTTTCATTTACGTTCCAATAAAATTCTCAAGTCAATTGAGTTGGCATTTGGTTTGCTCTAAAAGCTAATGCTACAAGTCATAGAATAAGCAATGAGGAGGGAAATGAAAATAGCCTAAATGACCTATAGTAGGACTAAAATTAGTAGAAAGTCAGCTCAAAATTGTCAGTTAGCCATAGGTTTTTGTTTTTGTTTTTGTTTTAATGAAAGGCAAAATTCTTAATTTTGTAGACACTGAAGGGCAGAATTTCATTCACTTGAACTTGGGCCAGTCACTTAGCCTCTGTTAGCACCAGTTTCCTCATCTGTAAAATATATATAATATATAGCACTAATCTCTAGCATTGTAGTGAGGGTCAAATGATATAATATTTGTAAAGTGCTTATCACAATGCTTGCCACATAGTAGGCATTATATAAATATTAGCTACTGCTGCTACTGCTGCTGCTACTACTACAACTCAGGAAAGAATAATAGAAATTAAACAGTACCTGCTTAAAAGGTGCTTACATTTTATCAGAATAGACAATATATCTACTCTAATAAGTACATGTTTTAACTTCTTGCTTCCATCTATCTACTTAGGCCATATTAGCATCTGATTGCTGCCCTGTTTATACATTAGATCAGCCCCTTCCACACTACATCCCTTCAGGCCACGGGATTGTTAATCTACTTTTGAGCTCCCCCTTTAGGGCCCAACCCAGCCAATAGATGATTGAAAAAAATCTAAACTAACCTACTTAGCACAGTAGATATGGCTGGTCTTCAATGTCAGACCAAGCTTAACCTTCATAATTCAACCACTGAGACTTCCACCCAAACTATTTTGCCTTCAGCTTGCTGCTGCATCCCTTATCCCAGGGGTGGGGAAAGGTCCTTGGGGAAGGCTTTTTGACTGTGGTTTTAGAGAACAAATTCTTTTATTAAGAGAATTTGTTCAGTGACATTTGGATTCAGTCAAAGGGCCACAGTTGAGGGCCTAGAAGGGCACAGATTCCCTATTCCTGCCCTATCCCCATACACACGTAAACTTTCTAGTCCTGGACTTGAGCACAGTATTCAAATTAAGTAATACTATTATGTGAGGAAAAGCATTCATCAGTTGATTACCTTTTATATCATCTCAGCATCTCTATGACTCCCCCATCAAAGCATCCTTCCCTGACTACCACTCCCCTACACATTGCCTTTCTCTATTGGAAAGTAAGCTCCTTGAAGACAAGGATTCTCTATATCTTTATCCTAACACTCTGCATAGTGCCAGCCATGCAAATAAGTGCTTTTTCATTCACTCATCCATTCTTCCATCTCTTCTTCATTCCTTCTTCCATTCATAATTGAAGCATATAAAAATGAATATATTAAAAATACATACAAAAGATACACAAGATTATTGGGATCACAGCAGTAAAATGAAGAGTATCGACAAAGTCATCATGTAGAAGGTTCTTGTGTAGGGCTTTGAAGGAAAACCAGGCATTTTCATAGATGAACAACAGCAAGAAGTATATTCCAGGAATGGAGAGGTGGCTTGCAAAAAGTCATGGAGATGGGAGATTGAATGTCATGTGGGAAGAAGAATTTGGCTATGCCAAAGAGTGTATTAAGAGGAGTGAGCTATAATAGGCTGGAAAGGCATTTTAATGTCAGTTTGTGAAGGATATTACACATTAAACAATGGAGTTTTTATTTGATCTTGGAGCTAACAGTGAGCCACAGGGATGTATTGAGAAAGCGAGCAAATGTCCAAATCTATTCTTTTGGAATAATATGCTTCTCAGGCCTCTTCTCTTGGTGGCCAAGTTAAAGTGAGTAAAAGTGCACATAAAAAAAAAACTCTGAAACTAAAAATATAAGCTGTTGTTATAGAAAATTTGAACATCTATTACATACGAAGTTTTTTTTTTAATTTTCAAGATAGTTTCAGTGTTGAATTGCTTTGTTCCAGATCAATAAATCATTCATGCAGAGAAGCTGAGCTCAATGGTCATCACAAGTTAATGACTGCTCTTTGCTTTTAATTACTACGGGGAAAAATGATTCCAGCTTTTTCAAGAAAGCAAAAACAAGTTGTACACATTTTATCTTAGTACACACTACAGCATAATGTGTTTTGCAATTAAAATTGGTCAATTGGCTCTTGACATTGTTACTGCTTTCTCCCATCATCTCCAAGAGTAAATACCCTGTATCTCGTGTTAAGTGACAGCAAGAAGACCACTTGTACTTAATTGTTGACAAGATGTTCTCCAAATATATCAAAACACCATTTGTACATCTCACTAAGCTAGGCGTTTCTGGCAGATTCAGGGAAGGAAAACAATTACCCATTTATCTTTTCAAATAATCATGTGAGACAAAATCATCCACTAAAACTGGGCAATATCCTTCCTGCACTGAAACCGAAGGTTCAAAGTCATGCTCATTTTCTTTACAACTGTCAACAATATGATAAAACCCACATTGAGATTCTAAGTTGTGTAACAGAGTGGTTCATTATGGATGAAACTGACAGACAACTGTGCTTAGAAATTTAGGAATGATTGATTGTGGACATCGGACTGTATTCCCCCAGCTTTGTGACAAATCCTGCCAGTCATGCCTTTCCATTACTTGAAACATTATTTAATGCTATTTTGTAATTAAGAATTCATCTAGTCTTTGTTACCTGTTAGCCCAACAGCATGGTGCTGGAAAAGTGGCTGGATTTGGAAAAGAGCCCCTTGATTCAAATTCCAGACTTGCCAGTTGCTACATCAAGAGACTCTGAATAAATCACATTGCTTTAATTTCCTTATCTGTAAAACTAGAATGCTGGACTAGATGACCACCAAGATCTCTTCCAGCTCTGATTATGTGATCTTAAAATTTTAGTCTTTTTGTATGTACTAAACTATGCTTCACCAAATTTTGATATAGTATTCCTCATTACCATGACAGTGAACCATATCTACAGTAAAGATCATAATTATTCTAATTTTATTCCAGGATTCCTATAATTTGCCATGTGAAAGCATGAATGTAATCAAAATTGGTCTTTGCACATACTAGTTGACAGGTAGGCATTTAGGAGGTATAATAGGAAGGAGATAAGCATTGATTAAGAACCCATTGTGTACTAGACAGTGCACCTAAGAGCTTTACAAATATCTTCTTACTTGATTGTTATAACGACTTTGGGAGGTAGATGCTGTTACTGTCTCCATTTTACAGTTGAATAAACTGAGGCAAACAGATGTTAATTGACTTGCCCAGGATCACACAGCTAGTAAGTTAATTTGCCCAAATTTGCATTTAGGTTATTCTGACTCAAAACCCAGCATTCTATCCAGATCCATCCAGTTGCAAAAAGTGTGAAGACTCAAAAATCTGGAAAGCCTATGCTAGAATCCTGCCTCAGATTCTTATCACCTGTGTGACTCCAGGCAAATCAATTAATCTCCTTCAGCCTCAGATTTCACAACTGTAAAATGGGAATAATACAAGCACCTACTTCACAGAGTTATTGTGAGGATCAAATGCCATAATATACATAAAGGACTTTATAAATGTTAAAGCTATATGTATGTTTATCATCATCATCATTTAAATGCTCCTCACTTGACCCAAGAGTATTTTTCTTAGAGCCCCAGGGCAGATGTGACAGAACTCTTTAATATTATTATTATTATTATTTCTAGAACATTGGTGAAATTATCATTTATAGTGTTTGCCAAGTTTGTATTCTGATGCTTCCTTGTAAGTTGACATTTTAAAGATGAGTACAATAGTAGCTTTTAAGAAATATAGCATTAAAAGAAAATTGAACAAATTCTTTTCTGAGCTGTAAAAATAAAAAAGAGATGGTATTATCCCAAGAGGATTTTTAGGAAGAAAATTTTAAACAGTTATGTGATCCAGAGTTCACCTAAAACAATGACAAGATAATCTTTCAGGTGATTTAACAGTTAAGAGAAGTGTCAGACTACAAGGTGATACATATCCATGGCTTACAAATACTTTCTTGATGGTTTTCCAAAAAGATTTTACAATGGTACTTTAACACTCATCTACAAAGTGAGCAAAATAAGCATTTTTAGGACTAGTTTTGCTAAGATAAGATATTTGGCTCTTACAAACTGAATGAGGAATGATTGCCTCCAATTTAATTTGACCTTGAAAATCAGAATGTTTCAGAAGTTCCTACATCTTTTCATGCCATTAGTTGAACAGAAAAGCATTTTTGGGCTCATTTCCTTATAAAAGACCTACTAGGACATCAAGTCCTCTCTGGCCATAGGGAATAGAAATGTGTTTCCTTTCTCAACTTAAATAACCAGTATTAATTGATCAGTTGTGACCAATAATTGTTTCAAGGTGTAATACCTTGTGTACCTTTCAGACTATTCCTTCTATTTTCACAGTAGGTTCTAGGGAGCTAGATCTTTCCTGGTAACTCTATTAAAGGAGAAATAAAGTATCTCCTCACTCCCATGAAGACAGTCTGATCAAATTGTGTTGAGAATTTTAGTATTGCCATCATTGTGCCATCACAGACTGGAACTTGCAGAATTTCGCTGAGGCATCAAACTTTAGCTCAGGTTACTGATAGAAGAATTTCTAGCTCAGCTTTATTACCCCTATTTTATTTCATTTAGCTGAGATATCTAACTTTAGACTTGGTGCTATCTGGTTAGCTCCTGCTTTGTCTGTCTGCAAATTCCAATTAAGGGTAGCAGTATTTGCTAGTATTTTACCTGGTGTAGATCTTCTCCTTCTGCTATTAGTTCTTTGATGTGTAAATTTTTAGCTTGTCTTTTGTTCTGGTAAAAGGTCCACTTGTAGGACTGCCTTGTCCTATATAAGATTTTTGAAAATGGCCCATTGATTTCTGTGTACCATGGAACCTAGCTCTGAACATATAATAAGCCATTCATTGATATATCTTTGTATGTTGATAAGTATGATTGGTACTAATGTCTATTAATGAATACCTGAATATTTTTAAATCAAATGGTGGACTACAAAGGGACAGAAATAGGTTGGAAAGATCTAGTCTTCCAGCCCTGAACTGCTTCAGTTTGTGCAAGGTAAAATTTACCTAGGGAAATTTCTAAGAAGAAAAACTCAACTAACTGGTGAAGCTGCTGTTCCTTCTAGAAAACCACAGACAGGTTAATGTTCTATGCACTTGTCTGTATGCTTGTATTGTTATTTCCCAACACTGCCCTATATGGGAGCTAGATGGCACAAAGGATAGAACACTGGGTCTGGGATTAGGAAGAGCTGAGTTTAAATCTGGATTCAGATACATAATGGCTGTATGATCCTGGGAAAGTCACTTAAACTGCGTTTGCCTCAGTTTCTTTATCAGCAACATGGGAATAGTAATAGCACCTACCTCCCAGTGTTGTTGGGAGGATCAATTGCGATAGTAATTATAAAGCCCATAGCACAGTGCCTGGCACATAGTAATTGCTATATAAAAATATTAGCTATCATTCATATTACCTATTTGTCTATACTACCTGTATTATCTGTTGAATCCTTGAGTATGTTTTTATTTCAAAATCAATTAAGTCAACAAACATTTATTGAACATTGACTTTGTATGAGGTACTTTGCAAGAAATTCCTATGCTCAAATAAATTACCTTTACTTTCCAAATTTCAATTTGTTCTCAATATGCCCCCCACCTTTGAATTCTATCTTTTCATGCCTTCAAAGACCATAGCTATTGCTAGTCAAATATATCAATTGTCCACCTGGGAATGTGGACAATAAGAATATAGTTTATGAAGTCATGCTTAAAAAGTCTGGTCAGAGCAAACAAACACAAAATCCTGGCAAACTCTGCAACACTATTCAATTTCCCCCTTCTGTTTATGGGCTCAGGCCCTTTTGATTATCTCTCTCCATTTTGACAAGGCGCTAGCCTAAATCCTGTCAATTTAAGATTGGAATGTTTCACATATTCCCTGGTATTTGGGGAGATAATTAAGAGTTTCAGGTTAAAAAAAAAAGAACCTCATCCCTTACAGCTCATGGCAGACTAGAAATTAAGATGATTTCATCAAAAGACTAGACAATAATACCAGCAGGAAGGACATTGGGATGGGAATCAGCCACCTGTAGTTAATTGAGAATTGACTAGATTTCTTAAACTATTCAATAATCAGGAGAACAATGTTCAAATCTTTCATGCTAAAAAACAAAAAAAGAACTGTCACTTTCTAAATACACTGCAAATGGTTGCTAGGTGATCAGAGAAAACCTATTTAGTTCATTTAAGCTAAAAGTTGGATTTATTTGTCCTAAAAATAAACCTCTGAATTTAATTTTTAATAATTAATATATATGTTACTTAGTAGTAAGCAAAACACTTTTAGTGATGAGTACACTGAGGACAATTTTTTTTCCCTCCACTGTAATTTATGAACTAAAATTTACATCTTTTTTTCCTATTTTACACACACACATACTCATATATATTTCTAACCATGTCAAGCAAGAAAGGGACTGATTTTAGAGAGGTGGCAAAGTGAAGAATCAATCTGAATTTTAGCCCAAGTAGATTATTCCATACTTCAGTGAGTCAACAAGCACTTACAGAGCATTTACTACCTGCCAGGTATTATCCTAAATTCACAGGATACCAACAAGCAAAAAGAAAGTTTCTGCTCCCAAGGAGTTTACAATCTAATTTGGAAGACAATAGATAAAAGGAAGACAAAAGTGAGACAGGAATAGAAGTTCAAAGGATTTTAGCCTGGTGGCAAGTAAATATTTCTAATATTCTTTTCTAATGTCACTTCTGCCTGCTATTAAAATGTTGAGCACCTTGAATGTGTTGCCTGCATTGTACCTATTAGTCTGACCCTTATATGGCTCATACTGAAGCATCTTTCATTTGTTGTGTGAATGTGCATTTTCTATTTACACCTATAGGGTAAGCTTCTTTGTATTTCCAACAAGGTACAGCACTGTGTGTGACATACAATAGGTCTTCAATTATTTGTTAATATCTATTTGTGGATGACATTGTACAGGTTGTATCAAGTCATGGAATACTGTAGTGACTTCTCAGATCCATAATCATTCAAAAGGGTTTGCTCAAGCTTCCTACATCAGAAGAATCAAATGATAAAGAATGCTTCCCATTCAACATGTGATACACAGTTCTATTTTCAAATTATAGAGTTCATATGTCAGTGGCTATATCTAGCACAAATGAACAATTGCAAATGAACAATGAGTTGGGCTGAAAATTAAACTAGAGGCAGAGAAACAAAGCTCTTTAATGACCCCAAGCTTCTCCCTGGAACAAAGGACTATCTTTTTTAGTAACAATATTAATCCATATGAATGATGGACATTACAATTTCTAAAGAACAGAAGTTCAGGATCATCTGAAGAGAAGAATATGGTGGTCATGCGCAGGCCTCCATGCATTGCAAACAAGGAAATATGCTGGGAAGATGATGGAAATCATGTCATCAGAGAAAAAAATATCAAAAAAGAGTAAAGAATACCAAATGACCAGATGCACTGCACTGGTCTCCTTCTGATGAACCCCTTTGGGAGGACATGGACAGGACACGAATTGTAATCTGTATCATTATAGGGAAAACTCAAATTGATGAGATTACTTATCTGTCGCAGTATTAGGATAAATCATTCCAGGCATAATATCTGCCCTAAAAGAATGCATAAGTTAGACGAGGCAATAAGAAACAGACTTGAGAGAAGTTAAATAAGAGACTGGCTCATCCATTAGAAAAGTACTGTATTTGATCAGAGGACCTGTATGTGAACCTTAGCTTTGTTCAATATGACCTGTGTAAACTTGAGCAAATCTTCCTCCTCTTTCAGGATTTCAGTGTTTTAAATCTTACATTGAGGAAACTATGATAGATAATCTCTAAAATTACTCCCAGTTCTAAAATCCATGATTCAAATTTCAACTGTACTTCACAGCAACAATTAAAGAGATATTATATATACATTTCTAGTGAATTATGTGAGTAGTAATTGCTACAGGGGCTCAGAAAAAGAACTCACTTAAGGCCCAGTAATGGTTTTCATTACTAAAAATAATTAATCACACAAAATAAATACTTTAGGATCTAATAAAGGTAACAGGTCCAAAAACTTATTAGTATGTTTTTAATAAACTCAAAGAGTTACCATATTAAAAACATGTAGCATCTTATTACAGACCTACATTAACATTATACTTTTCTATCTTAAAATCTTGCAATAAATTCGGGTTTCTCAAATTCACTTGAATACAAAAGATAATATATTTTCCTTGGTATAAAACTTCACTGAGCTATTTATTTCCCTGCAGGAAGTTATTTTTGTCTTTATCACCCTAACAAAGTATTCTAGAATGTTTATATAATTTGATGCATTTACATTGAATAGACTTCAGTTCTTAAGTTTTAAAGGTGCTTTTGAGAATATTGCATTTTAAATATGCTATGAAGCACTTATAATGCCGCCAGCATTATTTTTTCCTTGAATCCTACTAAATCAAATGCCCTAGGTCATAGGAAAACATATTGTAGTAATTCTAGTATGTACAAGTTTATCGATGTAGAGAAAACTGCTTGAGACAATAAAAACAAGTTCTTTATATGACTTGCCTATATCTGTTCAGTTTGTTTATACTTGAATGATGATGGGACTGCTTGAAAATATAAATTTGAAAATATTATGGTCAGTTTACCTATTGTCAAATTGGAGTTATCACAAATGACTCAGATTAGTATTACATGGATGACTTTTTTAGCAAAATTGTTTTAATAATCTTTCTCATAAAATGTACTGGTAATGATCTACTTCCCAAGAATAGATATTTGTTATAAATTTACTTATTGCTTTTGTTTGCAAAGTTATCTTTCTTTAAAATATATCAGGGGACTTTGGCCTTATTTATCTAACAGTCTTACGGGTCTCTAGTCAAGGAAGGAAGGGAGGAAATGTGTTAAGAACCAATATGTGTCAAACACTTATCTAAAAACTTTACAAATAATATCTCAATTGATCCTCATAACAACCCTAGAAGGTAGGTGCTATTGTTATCCCCATTTTATAGTTGAGGGAACTGAGGCAGATAGTGGTTAAGTGACTTGCCCAAGGTCACATAGCTAATAGGCTCCTGGGGTCCAATTTGAACTCAGTGCTTCCTAATTTCAGGCTGAGTGCTATATCCAATGTGCCACCTAATTGCCTATGGAAAACCCTCATGAGTATTTACAATCCATTTGTTTTAAGGCAAAAAAGATTTCGTACTTTTTTGTTATGCTTTGGGTTTCAAAGGCAGTCAAATTTTTTTAACTCAATTTTTTTTTCTTAAGATTGAAGTTAGCCTACCAAATTCCATTTTGAAAAAAAAATCAACTTAATTTAACAGCTGAAATCCCTTTGGGCACAGTGTATACTACTATTTTTATCTTATTACCTATCCAAAACATTAGCAAGCCTTTGGGTTCCCTGTTAATACAAAATAAGGCTTTAGAACATAGGAGCTTATGAAATAATGGGGCTCTTAAAATCCACATTAAAGTTTGTTTTAAGAGGGAAATTGATACCCTGTCCCTTAATAATCACTGATTACAGAAATAGAATAGGATTGGAAATTGACATGGGATAACACAAGTATAGTGAACTCCTTGGTGTGGAAATGCCCTCCTCCAATGTAAGTAAGCATCTTCTCTGCAACTTATCTCTTAAAGAGTTGCTTAGACTTCACACGTAATCATCAAAAAATGAATATACAATGTATGCCTAACTATGCATGAGTTCATTTTTAAGGTTTGGTCTATATTGAAGATCGCAGAAAACTTCTTAGCCATGAAATACCTCATTTTCTTGTCAAGGTAAAGCCAAAGCAGCCAAGGACTGTGGAATTTTAGAATACAAGTTACTTGGAAAATACCGCACAGGAATATGGTGTAAGGTTATAAGCAGTACCTCCTGATTAAAAAAAAAAAAAGCAATGGAAACAAAAGCCAATCTATATATCTCATGCCAAGATCCAACTGAACCACATCATCCCAAGAGTCTTAATAGATAAAACTGACAGGACAATAAAGAGGAAGACAATGGAACAAATTTGTATGTTTTTCTACAACAATCTATTAAATTATCACCATTTTCATGTTGGAAAGATGTAGAAATTATAGTTAAGAAAACAAAGTTATCAAGGGTGGTTGGACCAGACTAAGTAAAGGTGAACTAAGGAATTCTGTAGGAAACAGGATAATCTTGGGGGGTCATTTTTATAAGATATCTCAGACTAGAGAAAATACACATGAAAAGGATGGAAAACACACGGCTGATACTAATATTCAAAAGAAGAGATTGGAAGAACAACAACAAACTTATAACCTACTTTCTCACCTTCATAAAAATTTTTATGAGAATAGTCTATATGAGAAACAAAGATGTCTTTAAGAAACAAAAAAGGGAACACACAAAACAGCTCTGAAGTTCTCTCTCATACTCACCAGATTGGCAAAAATGATAAAAGAGTAAAATACAAATTGTCGAAGAGGTTTTGAGATAGCAGCCACTATTTAGGGAATTGTGAATTATTCCAACCATTACAGAAGGAAATTTGGACCTATGTCCAAAATCAAACTATCCCTACCCTTCAAACCACTACTTTTATTATTTTTTTTCCAAAGTCGGCTCAATTCCTACTTTCTGAAAGAAACCTTTCCCATTCTTCCTAATTGCTGGAGACTCCCCTCTGATATTTCTTGCAATCTGTTCTGTGTGTATCTTGTACATGCTTAGCTATTTTCATATTTGTCTCCCCTTTTACAATGCAAGTTCCTTGAGTATAGAAACTGTTTTTTGCCTTTTTTGGTATTCCCCAGCATTTAGCACAGGGCTTGGGACATAGAAAGGGGTTAGTAAATGCTTATTATGTGACTAAACATATACCACAAGGAGGTCAGATATGGAAGAAAAGGATAAGTATATGAAAAAAATATTCACAGAAGCACTTTTACTCTAGCACAGAAATGAAAATGTAGCTGCCCATCAACTAGACTAGAGAATGGTTGAACAAAATGTGGGATATGAATGTAATGGAGTATATCTTGCTGTGAGAATTTAGACTCATGGTGGATTCAGAGAAACTTGGGAAGATTTTTAAAAATTAATACAGTAGAATAAGCAGAATTAGGGAACAATTTAAATGTTTACCACAATATTGTACAGGCTAATAGCTTTGAAAACTACAAAACAGTGACCAAATATGACTTTAAAAAACTGATAATGACTCCTGCCTTCTGGCAGACAGGGGAGGGATTAGACATTTTTTTTAAGAAATAACCAGTGGATTGATTTATTTTGCTTTGGTACATAGGGATGTACTTCTACTTGTAAGGGAGGTCAGTTAGTAGGTAATGATACAGATGCAAAAAAATCAATAAAATATATAAAAATATACAAAAGTAAATACATACACACAAAACATTCATAATACTACTGTTTTTAAAGGAAATGTGATGGAAAGAGTAGAAAATTTGCCTCAACCTAGGAAAACCTGGGATCAAGACCTATCTCTGACAAATACTATGTCACTCTTGGTCAGTCTTTTTATAAAGTCCTCAGAATTCTAGGCAACTATGTAAGGCTCTAAGTCACAAAAATGTTATGTTATATAATAGTAGAAACTTTCTTTATCTGTAAATTCCTCATGTCAGTGAAATCATAGGTCTAATACTTAGCTTCTGCCCTTATCCTTGCTAAATGTAACATGTACTTTCAAAAAAGTACATAACGGAAATTCAGGTTCATATATAATTTTTTCTGTTTTTCTTTGCATATTGAAATGTTTGAATTTGTTGACGAATGTAAAGCCCACAAAAAAGAGAAAAAAATACTCAGCCTTTGCAAATGATTCACTTCAGCAGATCATGTACTGACGGTAAAACAATTGACTGAGAAGTACAGAGAAATGTGCTATTATTAGTCAGAGTAAATAAATTCTTTATGCGTTCTCTAAATTGTTCTACATCCACTTAACAATTAGAAAATTAATGAGTTTGATTTATCCCTTCATCTTCAGTTTCCCTTAAGTTCTAAAATCTTCTGTTCTACTGGAAGCCTTCCCAAATGCTTCTTCATTTTAGTGTCTTCCCTCTATTAATTACTTCCTATTTATTCTGTATGTGTTTGTATTGCTCTGTATATATTTGTTTGCATGCTGTCTCCTTCATTAGATTGTAAACTCTTTGAGGACAAGTATTGTCGTTTGCCCCTTTTTGCATCCCCAGGGTTTAGCACAGTGCCTGGCACAGAGTAGGTATTTAATAAATGTTTATCAATTAATTGATTGGTCCTGGCAACATGCATCATTAAGGCATGGAAGGCAGAAGAGTATCTTTTACTGTCTTAGAGTCACATCATAGTTGTAACTTTCCCTTACAGCACTTCAGAGAGCCACAGGTAGCAGCTGAGTATATCTCAAGAGAACTATTGGAAGTATGTCCTAAAATGTTCTGTCTTATTCTTTCTTTTCTCTACCTAGCAAGAGTACACAGTGACCAGTCTGAGTACATGTCAGTTTATATTTGTTTCTACATTAAGTTATTCTTATTCTTGGATTCATTTCCTAGGAGAAGAGTGGCAAAGTGTAGTGGAAAGAAACCCTGCATTTGACTCCTAGCTCTGCCATTTACTAAATGTGAGGCCATTGTAAAGTCACCTAACCTATCTGAGCCTAATGCATAAAATGGGAATGCTAAGATTTACACAATTTACTTCACAGAGCTCAAAAGCACTACAAAAAGCTATGTAAATGTGAGCTATTTAGCATCAATTTTATTTCTATGGAAATTTTCCTTTTTCTCAAACAGTTTTCCTGTTCTCTTCCAAGAGTTCTTTCTTTTTTTTGATGAATATTTTTAAAGAATTGTCCTACAAAGTCATTAATCCTGATCTTCCTAGTACCTCTGTACCTGGGAATTATGTGAAATTTGTGTATTTTTATATTCCATTTTCCCAGTTAGTAGGGCTAACCACTTTGTTCAAAATTATATTTTGTTTTGTTTTTTTTTTTCCCCAACAAGGTTCAATACAATTGCTTTCATGAATGTACACACAATACCTGGGTTTCTCTTTATGAATGCAATGCCTACTGCCTTTCTTTTGGAGGTAGTTTCCTCTCTCTACACACCCTTTACCTCCTGCTACAACCATTAAGCTATTGGATGTTTCCAAAATGCTGTGTGATGTGATATCTTTTGAATTTAACTTTTTTGCCTCTTTTTTCATCATTGAGTTGTAAGTTTTAATGACACTGTGGCACATGGAACATTCAAGACATTCTTAGTAACTGCATTTTCTCATGAGATTATACCAACAGAAATTAATCTCTCTTTCTATTTACTCTATGCTCCTTGTGTTTCTGTGCAACTAGATTTTCCTGTTTCTTTTTCTACCTATCTGAACAATTCTCACTCTTCTTTGTTAGCTCTTCACTCACATTCTGCTCTCTTTGCAGGGATATACCCCTCTTGTGTTTGTTTGTTTGATTGATTTACTGTTGGAAAAGTTTATTTTTTTAAATTTTATTTATGTATTTCTAAATGTGTTTATAACCTCTTTGTCTCTCCCAATGCCTGTCAAGATTGCTTTCTCCTCCTCTTCCTCCTCTTCCTTCTTCTGCTTCTCTTCTTCCTTCTTCCCCAATTTCTCCTTTTTCTCATCTTCCTTCTCCTCCTCCTTTTATAGGTTCATTTTAAAAATATATATAGATCTAATTTCAAACCAAAACTAATCATTCCATTCAATTACAATAAAAAATATCCTAAAAAGGAGTTCTAGGGCTTCACTAGATTGCCAAACAGGTTCATGGTACAAAAATACTAAGAAATCCTACTCTATGAAAATGACTTCCAAATTCAAAATTCAGCCCTCGTCTCTCTGGCCGAGATTGTTTATTATTAATTGTCTGATAGACAACTCCATTTGGATGCCCTATGTGTATCTCAGGTACAACACATTAAAAAGAGAACATAACCATTCAATGAACCTAGACCTTTCTACTAACTCCTTTATTTTTGTTGATGGAACCAATATTTTTCCAAAACATTGGTTCTATAATCTGGAAACCATTCTTTTTACTCCCCTCACCTCACATATCTAATCTCTTTTTTCTAAATCTTGTGATTTCTACTTGCTGCTCCCCATACACACCATTTCACCTCACTCTTCTGTAATTTTGCAGAGGCTTTCTGCCACACCTGAAATGTACCCATTACTCACTTCTACCTACAGAATACCTACTTTCCTTTGAAGGACAACTTAAATGCCCCTTCCACATGAGGCCTTTGCTGATATACCCAAATGCTAGATCCCTGCTCCCAATTATTTTTATTTACTGTGTATATGCAGGGATTTTGTATATACTTATCAGTGTATATATTGCTTTCTCCCGGTAGTATATAACCACTTTGAGGGCAAGGACTGTTTTCATTTTCAACTTTTTATCCATATCACGTTGCCCAGTACCTTAAACAAAGTAGACACTCACTTTCCGTAGACACAGACTTTCCATATTTAATTTAATTACGTTGACCCAAATGACATTCCATAAATAATGGTTAGATTTGAACTAGGATCCCTAACTTCCTCAAATGGCCATTTTGCTTAAAACACCATACTACTTAAAATGAATTAACTATCAAACATCCTTCAAACTCGAATATTATTGAATATGCCTCTATGAGAATAATAAACAAAACCCTTTGACCCAGCAATACCACTTATAGGTCTCTGTATCCCAAAGAGATCATAAAGACGAGAAAAGGTCCCACATGTACAAAAATATTTATAGCAGCTCTTTTTGTGGCAAAGAATTGGAAATTGAGGGGATGCTCATCAATTGGAGAATGGCTGAACAAGTTATGGCATATGAATGTAATGGAATACTTTTGTGCTATAAAAAATAATGAGCAGGCAGCCTTCAAAAAAACTTGGAAAGACTTTTATGAACTAATGCTGAGTGAAGTGAGCAGAATCAAGAGAAGAATGTATACAGTAACAGCTACACTGTCCAATGACTAACTTTGATAGATTTAGCTCTTCTCAGCAATGCAAGGCAATTCCAAAAGACTCATGATGGAAAAGGCTGTCCACATCCAGAGAAAGGACTATGGAGTTCCCAGGACTGAAGGGTTGCAGCTTCAGGTGGGAAGAAGCAGATAACTTGCAAAATGTCTACGTAGGTCTGCTTTTCCAGTGATGGCTAGCCCTTTTTTATTTGCTTCTCAGATGTTTTAGTGAGGGAAATGTGGGTCTTGAGAGTCAAGTCACAGATCTGAGAGTTCTGTGCTTAAAAATTTCAATGCCAAGCCCACTGGTAACAACATCTATGGTAGTCTCTCATCTCTTGCCCACTGATGCCGCATTCTTTCATGTACTATATGTGTTCCTTTCACTCTCCCCTTATATCCCTTTTCTGGGCCTATCATGAGATTCTGTTGTTCTTCTGGAGAAAAAGGAAGAAAAGAGCCTAGGCTGGCATCTAAGAGCTCATGCACCACTAACATGCAGAGCCCAGTCCAGGGTATGATAAGGGTGTATAATGCTAGAGCTGGGGCAGAGGGTGGTTGTGGTGACAGGGGCAGAATGAGCTAGAGAATGATTGCTTGCCTACTGGCCCTCTTACCTGCCTGGAAATGAGTGTGGGCATCTGAATGGATCATCTAATGTAACCCACAGGCAAAGCATGCACCACTTTGAAAGACCATTGCCCAGGGCTGGGGAACCTGTGGCTTTTAGGCCACATGTGGCCCTCTAGATCTTCAAATGCAGCCCTTTGAATGAAAACAAATTTCACAGGACAAATCTTCTTAATAAAAGGATCTGTTCTGTAAACCTTGGACTCAGTCAAAAGGTTGGACCCAAGGTCCTAGAAGGCCACATGTGGCCTTGAGTCCACAGGTTCCCCACCTCTGTCCTAGAGTATGTAGCTCTGAATGATAATAAGACAGTGATTTTTTTGGAAGCAAAGTGGAATCCATGTAGTAGAGATTATTTGCAACATTTATTAGCTGGGGTGGAATTTCTCTGCTATCCAAATACAACTTACACTGGTTATACCTACTCTTAAGTCAATAGTCAAAGAGAATTATGCATTTTTCTTTCCAATTAATCAGCTCTTTAAGGTCAGCCTGGTTTTTCTTTTGTGGAGAAGGAATATTTATGGAGTGTTTATTGTTGTATTTCTATTGATGTTTTGTTTTTTAACCTCCTGGTGACAGGTAACATTAGCAACTTTGCTGATACAAAACGGAAAATACAAGTCTTCAAGTAATGTAATTTGAGGCATACACTCTTCCCTCACTAAGAGTTTTCTGGGGGGAAAAAAACCACAGTGGATTTAGGCCTATTTAGAGAATTGAGCTACTTTGATGGTTTTTCCTCTGATAATGCTGTTCATAGGCTTGCTAAACAACTGACGTTTGTTGTTTTTGTAGTTATTGTTTGTTGTTGTTTGTCCTTAGTTCTTGAATAAGACTATGACATGGAGAAGGTGATGCCATGACTCGAAAGTGAATTGGATTTAAGTGAGGGAGGACCGTGCAAAATCACCAGCCTCACTTTCTCCTCCATAGCCATCTTTATCCAATGAGAAGATATATATCAGGATGACTGGAGATGGCCTCAGGTGCTCTTTTTAAGTTAAGATCTTTCCCAGGTCTCAGTTTGACTGAGGCAATGCCCATTCAGTGATTAAGGCTAGGCTAGGATGGACCTTATAGATGGACCAAACATACCAGTGGTGTAGCTGCTTGTAAAGTTAATTAGTAGGCATGAAATGAGGTATTTGTACTAAGTATTTAACATTAGAATAGTCTAAGGATGCAATCTGAAGTTTCAAACTCTTTTCAATCCAGATTGGTAGAAGCACAGAATGAGAACTAGGCTATAGGAATGCCCATACACAGATAGATAGATAGATAGATAGATAGATAGATAGATAGATAGATAGACAGATAGATAGATAGATAGATAGATAGATATAGATATTTTGTCACATCACAAAATCACAAAACATTAGAGTTAAAAGGGACCTTAGCTGCCAACTAATCCAACCACTAACTAAAAAGGAATCATCTCTATAATATACCCAATGATTGCTCATCTGGCTTCTAACTGAAAACCTCCAGTGAGAGAAAAACCACATCTTCAGGAGGCAGAATTTTCCACTTTGGGATATTATAATCATGAGTGTGCTGGTAAGTGTTTCAACAACTGGCTCTCTGACAAAAGGCATAATATTTTTTAAAGTATAATCTGCATTAACACTAATGTTAAATGTGTTAACATTTAGACTTGGTAAGTCTAAACAATTAACAGAACAGTAAACAAAGCCCAGATATGTAGGTTTTGCTGATCTGTAAGGACTAAATGCTCACAATGAAAATTTTACAATCGGCTCTCCCAAACCAAGGTGGCTCCAGCATACCATTGGCTGTGACAGGAAGTTTGTATTTGTTTGCTGACATCAAGCCCAAGCATGCTTCATTGTAATTTAGGCCCCTTATTATTATTCCTGGTTCTTTCCTTGTGGGATCAAAGAGAAAATCCAGTCCCTCTGCCATATGTCAGACCTTTAATGCTGGACTATAGCTAACTTGTCTAGCTAAGAAACATCTCCAGTTCCTTTAATTCATATGGAATCAAGGCCCTGAAGTAAAATATATATACATACATATATACATACATACATATGTGTGTGTATATATATATACACATATATATGTATATATATTTCTTTTTTCTGGAAAAAATATTTCTAGAAGTGGCCCAAAATAGATGGTCAAAACTAAACAAAGTTATAGGAAGATTATTCTTTGTGATCACATTAAAAATGCATACTCCTAGAAGTGGATGGTGTATTTCAGAAGGAAAAAAAATTCACTTGTTTATATGCTGCTCATAAAATTATCATAATGGGTTAAATTCCTAAAGATTCTCATGCAGTGCCTGAAAATGAATGACTGAAGACTATATATATATTTTTTTTGAGTTCAAAAGGAGATTAGAGACCATCTAGGTCAATCTCTTCCTTCTACAACAGCAGAAATTAGAGGAGTTTAATGCTCAAAGGGCTATAAAAATTCACATACCCTTTGAGCCAACAATATTGCTTCCAAGGCTGTATCCTAAAGAAATCATAAAAAATGGGAAAAGGACCCACATGTACAAAAATATTTATAGCAGTTCTTTTTGTGGTGGCCAAGAACTAAGAACTGGAAATTGAGGGCATGCCCATCTATTGGGGAATGGCTGAATAAGTTGTGGTGTATGAATGTAATGGAATACTATTGTGCTATAAGAAATGATGAACAGACAGACTTCAGGAAAACCTGGAATGACTTATATGAACTGATGCTGAGTGAAGTGAGCGCAACCAGGATAATACTGCACACAGTAACAGCCACACTATGCAAGGACTGACTTTGATGGACTTAGCCCTTCTCAGCAATTCAAGGACCTCAAACTTTTCCAAAGGACTCATGATGGAAAATGCCATCTACATCCAGAGAAAGAACTATGCAGTTAGAATGCAGAGTGAAACAGACTCTTTTCTCTTTTGTTTTGTTTTGTTTTCTTTCTCATGGTTTCTCCCATTCGTTATAATTCTTCCATGCACCATGACTAATGTGAAAATGTGTTTAATAGGAATGGATGTGTAAAGCACATATCAGGTTGCATGCCATTTTGGGGAGGGAGGGGGAGAAAATTTAAAACTTATGGAAATGAATGTTGAAAACTGAAAATAAATAAATTAAATATTTTTAAAAAGAAATTAGAGTAGTTTAATGACCTGCTTGGCCACTTAGTGGTAGAACTAGGAATAGAACTCAAAAGCCCTCAGTCTCGTCAGCAGACTGCTTTCCATTCAACAAATTAAAAAAAAAAATCCTCATTCATTTTAAAAACCAAAATGAGCAGCAGTAAACTCAATATGTTAAAAGAAATTGAGAAAGGATTAAGCCCAAGGACATAAGACAAATAATACTGTGCCCAGAGATCATGATCATAGCTACTTTTTTTTTAATCTGTAAGGGATTGCTTCTTATGGAAAGATACTTATCCTATGATTTGACATAAGGATTTCAAATGAATTTCTCATAAAACCAAATTTCTACATATTAACAAATGAGTTTTTTTAATCCTTGCTTCTTGTGTAACTATTATCCCTAGGCTGTCTATATGAGGTTTAAAATTTGTGACAAAAGTTTTAATCCTATGCTGTCAGCCCATCCTATAATGACAAGAGAATCAGATTCTATGACAACTTTGAACTATGGCTGTTCTAAGAATCTCAATGCTCCTCTTGACACTGAATGAATAGATGACAGAAACAAGTTCTGCATTCTCTTATCTGCTTAACTATTGATACTCTCAATAAGTGAATAGATACATTCACAAATATATGTATATTTGTGTATAGATACATATACATGTGAACCACCTTAATAACTTGCAGAATGAAAGCAAGAGACAAAAGGAAGCTGCAGATAAACAGCTGAACACACAAGTTTCACATGGAGAGGCAAATCTAAGAATCAGGGTAGTTTTTGTTTGGTTGGCTCTTCTTTTTTAATTATTCATCCAAAGACAACAGAAACATCACTTCTTGGGACACCTGGTCATCTACCATTGTAGTGCCTAGGAAGAATGTTTTCAAAAAAACCAACCAAACAAACAAAAACATCAAGGTAACTTACTTTTGTGCCACTACTAGTTTCAGGGGATAGGACTGCAGATTGGACCTCTGATTCCATGGGTATAGGCAACTCTAAGAGGAAGAAACATCTTATAGTAATGCAGGCTGGCAACTCTGCAACTTTTAATGAGATAATATAGAATTTCTTCAAAGAATTTAATTTTTGTTACTGTTTGTTGTTCAGTCAATTTTTAGTCATGAGTGATTCTTTGTGATTCCATTTGGGGTTGTCTTGGCAAGTCTACGTTAGTGATTTGCCATTTCCTTCTCCAGCTCATTTCACAGATGAGGAAACTGAGGTAAACAGAGTTAAGTGACTTGCCCAAAGTAAGTACACAAAGCCAGATTTAAACTCAAGAAGATGATATTTCCTGACTTCAGACCCAGAAGTCTATCCATATACCACTTAGCTACCCCTAAAAAGTATTCAACAAACCCTTCAAATTAAATTATCATACACAATGTCTTCAAAACAAAATGCGGGCATGATAAAATCAGCAAAAAATATCTTGTGATAAATGCAATTGGGGTGTGGGGGCGGGGTACATAGTACAGGCAGCTATCAAGGTGAATTCTGGAATAGCAAAGCCAACAAAAGGTCAGAGTAAGATATTTTTCCAAACTAAGACAACTTAGAAAGTCTGCAGGAGAGGTCTGTGACACCAGGGTTGGGGCTAACCCAGAGTGTATATGGGTATAACAGCAGTAGTAGACTTTGGAGGTGCTTCAACAGCAGCAGCAGCTTTGGAGCTCTAAGCTTTTTAGAAAAGATAATGGGGTTGGACAACTAGTCAGAAAGAGATTGCATGGCACCCTTTGCTGGCATTGGGGTGCAGATGGTCTTGACTGGCAAATTCATTGCCTATACTCAGTTCTAGGGCAGAGCTGAGTCCCTGTGGTTTGTCACAGGGAAGCAGGGGGCCTGATAACAATCAGTTCAAGGGCCAAGAATAGTGCTAGCACTTGTGGCTGCAGACGAAGAAGCCCTTTCTGGGTAAAGACCACAGCACAGACCAGAAGAGTAGTGAGCACATCTCTTCCTGCATCATACCACCCTGGAAGCAATAAAAATTGTTCAGTGTCACAACTAGCTCTAAAAACAATGGCAAGAAAACCCTGAAGCTTAGGATAATGCCTCTCCACGCTTAGGTGAGCAGAGCCCAACTTTTACATTAAATACAAATAGGCTGCAAAATTAGGAAACAATAAAAAAAGAATAATCAGCAATACCTACTACAATGGCAGGGAAGACAAAAAAAAAACAAACTCAGAATAAGACAACAATGTGAAAACACCTATGAGTAAAGCCTCAAAGAAAAACATACTCATTAAAAACAAGGCCAAGAAGAATTCCTGGAAGAGTTAAAGAAAGGGCTAGGAGTAGAGGAAAAATTTGGAAAAGAAATGAGAGCAAAGCAAGAAAATTATGAAAAGAGACTTAACAGCTTGGTAAAAGAGGCAAAAGGAAATACTTAACTAAAAAAAGTAATCTTTAAAAACAGAATTGGCCTGACGATAAAAGAGACATATAAATTTGCTAAAGAAAAGAACTCCTTAAAAAGCAGAATTGACCAAATGAAAAAGGAGGTTAAAAACCTTGTTCAATAAAATAATTACTTAAGAATTAGAATTGAACAAATGGAAGCTAATGACTCCATGAGACATCAAGAAACAATCAAACACAATCCAAAGAATGAAAAAAAAATTGAAGAAAATGTGAGATACTTCCTCGGAAAAACAAATAACCTGGAAAATAGAGTAAGGAGAGATAACTTAAGAATTATTGTACTAACTTAAAGCCATGATCAAAAAAAGAGTCTAGGTATCATATTTCAAGGAATTATACAGGACACCTGCCTTGATATCCTAGAACCAAAGGATAAGCTGGAAAGTGAAAGAATCCATGGATCACCTTCTGAAAGAGTTTCCAAAATGAAAACTACCAGGAATATTATATACTAATTCCAGAGGTCTGTAATGGTAATGGAATAGGAAGATCTTCTCCATCCATTAATAGGCTTACGTGACCACATGTGTTCAATCATAGCTATGATACTTCCTGAGTCACATAGATCCCATTGGGGAAGGAGCTTGGTTACGTGGAGGCTTGCTTGTAGGAAGGCTTTCATACCTTTTGGCACTAAGCTAATTAGGCACTGAGTTACAAGAGTAGTGATGCCTTCTGGTTCTGAGCCTATTAGCCAAAAGTGCACATATGTTCTGAGGTGAGATTTTGCTTTGGCGGTTTGCTCATGAAAAGGACCTTTTGATTCCCTGGATGGGATGCTGAGTAGCCTTTTTGTTAAGAGCCCCTCCAACTACTCAGATGAAAATGCTCCCCCAATATGGTGGTGAATGTAGGTGGTTGTATTACTTTGTTCAGACAGTTGGAGCCCTGTCTGTTGATCTTTGTGCTAATTTCTCTGCCTATAATTTCTATGCATTTTCACCATGTTCAGGGTGCTGACCTTTCCCCTGAACTAGTAAGTGTAATTAAAGTAAGATTGTTGACCCCTTAAAAGTGCCTTTGCTTTAAGAAAACAGATCAAAGAACCTGTGCTAGCAGGCCATCCTGGGTGTGCCAGGGTGCTTGCTGTTACAGGGTCCCAGGTCAAAGAAAAAATATTGCATGTAGCCAGAATGAAACAATTTAAATATTGTGTGGCTACAGTCAGGATCACACAAGATTTATCAGTTGTCAGATTAACAGAGTAGAGAGCTAGGAATATAATATTCTGTAAGGGAAAGGAGCTAGGGTTACAACAAATAACCAGTCCCTGAAAAACGGAGTATAATCCTTCAGGGTTAAAAAAAATAGACATTTAATGAGAGGACTTCAAGCATTCCTGATGAAAACATCAGAGCTGAATAGAAGATTTGATATTCAAACACAAGACTTAAGAGAATCATAAAAGCAATAAGTGGCTCAATAAATTTGAACTGTTTCCATTTCTATATGGGAAGATAATACTTGTGACTCCTAAGAACTTTATTATTGTTAGGGCAGTTAGAAGGAGTCTACATAGACAGAGGGCATGAGTGTGAGTAATTATGTTGGTGTGATTTTCGAAAGGAAGAAAGAAAGAAAGAAAGAAGGAAGGAAGGAAGGAAGAAAGGCAGAAAGGAAAGGAGAAATGAAGAAAGGAAGGAAGACAGAGAGGAAGGAAGGAAGAGAGAGAGAGGAAGGAAGGAAGAGAGAAAGGAAGGAAGGAAGGGAGAGAGAGAGAGAGAGAAAGAAAGAAAAAAGCAAAAAAGAAAAACAGTGACAAAGTGGATGCACTGGTTGAAGAGGGAAGGAAGACAAGAATGGGGAAATTTTCTCAAACAAAAGAGGTGAACAAAGAAGAACTTTTATGGTGGACAGGAAAATAGAGGGCGATAGTGGGCAATGCTTGAACCTCACTCTCTTTGGAACTGGTTCAAAGAGAGAAAAGATATATATATATATATATATATATATGCACTCAGTTGTTTATAGCACTATATCTTACCAAAATAACAAAATATCGGAAGTAAATGGATAAAAGAAATATGGAGGATGATAATAGGGAGGGTAGATTAAGGGAGGCAGCAGTCAGAAGCAAAAGAGAATTTTGATGCGGGAGAGGATGAAAAGAGGGGGAGAAGGAAAAACGAAGAAAGTAGTATGTGGGGAAATGCAAAGTTAGTAATCATAACTATGAATGTAACTGAGATGAGCTTACCCATCAAACAGAAGCAGACAGCAGAGTGGATTATAAACCAGAACCCAACAATATGTTGTTTACAAGAGACACAGTTGAAACAGAGAGACAGGCATAGGGTTAAAATTTATTATGTCTCAACTGAAGTAAAAAAGACAAGAGTAGAAACCATGATCTCAGACAAAGCAAGAACAACAACAACAACAAAAACATAATTAAAAGAGATAATCAAGGAGACTATTTTTCTTTGGTAAATGGGATCATAGACAATGATATATATGTATATATACATACACACACACACACACACACACACACACACGCATACACACATATGACCATTACATTGTTGGTGGGGTTGTGAATGGATCCAGCCATTCTGGAAAGCAATTTGGAACTATGACCAAAGGGCTATAAAAATGTGCATAACCTTCGACCCTGAAATACCACTTCTACGGCTGTATCCCAAAGAGATCATACAAGTGGGAAAGGAACCCATATGTACAAAAATATTTATAGCAGCTCTTTTTGTGGTGGCAAAGAATTGGAAATCAAGGGGATGCCCATTAATTGGGGAATGGCTAAAAAAGTTGTGGTATATGAATGTAATGAAATACTATTGTACTATAAGAAATGGGGAAGATACTGACTTCAGAATAACCTGGAAAGACCTACATGATCTGATGCTGAGTGAGGGCAGCAGAACCAGGAGAACATTGTACACAACCACAGTCATATTGCTTCTGTGATGACTAACTTTGATAGACTTGGCTCTTCTCAGAAGTACAAGGTTCAAAGACAGCTCCAAAGGACTCATGATGAAAAGAGCTATCTACATCCAGAGAAAGAACTACGGAGTCTGAACCCGGATTGAGGCAAACTATTTGCTCTCTTTTTTTTTCTCCTTTTTTTTGGGTTTTGTTTCTTCTTTCTCATGATTCATTCCATTGGTCATAATTCTTCTTTATAACTTGACTATTGTGTAAATAAGTTTAATGAGAAGGTATATGTAGAACATATATCAGCTTCCATGCCGTCTTGCAGGGGATGGGAGAGGGGAGGGATGGGAAGAAAATTTGGAACTAAAAAACTTGTGGAACTGAGTGTTGTAAACTAAAGATAAAAAATCTAATGAAAAAAATACTTGTTAGGGCAGTTAGAAGGAGTCTACATAGACAGAGGGCATGAGTGTGAGTCAATTATGTTGGTGTGATCTCTGAAAGAAAGAAAGAAAGAAAGAAAGAAAGAAAGAAAGAAAGAAAGAGAAAGAGAGAGAGAGAAAGAGAGAGAGAGAAAGACAGAAAGAAAGAGAGGAAGAATAAAAGAAGGAAGGAAAAAAGAAAGGCAAAAAGAAAGGCAGAAAGGAAGGCAGAAAGGAAGGGAGAAACAAAGAAAGGAAGGAAGACAGAGAGAGAGGAAGAATGGAAGGAAGAGAGAGAGAGAGAGAGAGAGAGAGAGAGAGAAACAATGACAAAGTGACAAACAAAACTATGAGCATTATTGACTAACAAAACAGGGGAAAGCAATAGATGAAAAAAATAACCATAAAAAGTTAAGAGAGAGCTCCAACTAAGAGGAAAAAACAGTCTGAGGGCATGAAATAATATGAAGAGAGAACATGAAAAGAGTATTAAAGAGAAAGGAGAACAACAGGGAGATGAAAAATAGGAAAGATCCATCATCGGATTGTTTATAACAAATTCTTTTTACCATCAATGAGAAAAGCGCTATCACATTTGTATCTGAACATCAAGAACATTAATACTACACAAGCAAAAAGAGAACTAAGGAAAACAAAGATGGGAAAAATAATCAGATAAGATGAAACACACACAGAAGTCCATATTGGAGACAGCAGAGTCTTGTTTTTCCCCTTTCAATTGTTATTATTACTTCTTAAATTTTAATTCTAAAAACCAAATTAAGATGAGCATTTCCACACACAAACCAGAAGAGAAAATGAAGATCGTGCACAAACCTATGGATCCATACTATAGGCACCTTGCTTTTATTTTTAATTTTAGAATAAATTCAACATATTATTTTGAAGGCTCACTTCTTGTCCTCATCTGTTTGTTTGTTTGTTTTTCTTAAATATCTCATTTAGCCACTTTTCTTATTTTCTTTTTTCTTTTTGGAATTTTTTTTTGTTCTTTAATTTCACTTGTCAAAATGGGGAAAAAAATAAGCAAAGTAAGAAGGAAAGATCATCAAAGCCCTTGTAACAAATGTGCATTTTTTAAAACAAAACACATTGCTACACAAGACATGTCCAAACATTAAAGTTTCATTCTTTACTTTGAATTGATTACTTCTCTGTCTTGAGCAGGGTAACATCTTTAATAAACTGTCATTGGGAATTGTGTTGGGTCATTGCAAAGAAGGAAGGAAGAAAGATTTATTAAGCACCTACTATGTGCAGGCACAAAGTATGAATATGTCATTTGATGTTCACAGCAACCCTGGAAGGTAGATGCTATTACTATTTGCATTTTGCAGTTAAGAAAACTCAGTCAGACAGAGGTTAACTATAATGCCCAGGGTCATGCAGCTACTAACTTCCTGGGGCTACATTTGAACTTGGGTCTTCCTGAGTCTGGATCCAGTATTCTCTCCACCAGGCCACATAGCTACATCTAGAAATGATCAGAGTTCTTAAGTATTTTAAAGCTATTTGCCTTCAATGTGTTGTTGTTATCGTACAAATTGTTCTTCTGGTTCATCTCAGTTTACTCTCCATCAGTTCATCAAATCTTCCCAGATTTGTCTGAAACTTTCTCTTTCACCATTTCTTTCTTTCTTTCTTTTTGGGGGGGGTGGTGGTGGAAATGACCTTCATTCAACTTGTTCACCAGAGTGGAAATAAAAGTCTGTACTAAACCAAATGTTGGTTACTATAACTTCTGCATCATAATTAATATCCAAACAGATTTTTAAAAATATTCAACTCAATCAGAGCCCACTATGTCAGAATCAATAGCTTCTTTTAAGCCACAGTAACACTTAAAAACAGTTAAGACTTCAATGTAGAAATTCAGTTGGCTAGAAGACTAAGCTTCCAATTTAATCAAAAAAGAATTACAAAAAGGCAAAATTTTAGTTTTCACAGAGATACAGTCCACTGGAAATCACTAACACTGGACAGTTCTTAAAAGTCCTGAGATAACATGGAATCCAGGTACCCTCACTGTTGTCCTTTCTTTCTGATCAGAGATTTATGGATGTGTGGAATCACGCCACCACCAGCAATTGTTGCCTTAATAAGAGGGTCCAATCCTTCATCCCCACAAATGGCAAGCTGCAAGTGGTGAGGAGTAATGAGCTTCACCTAAGTCTTTTGATAAACCTCTGCAGTTAGATAATCCAGGATGGCTGTGCTGTACACAGCAGTGAGGGCTCCCACCTGTCCAAGGCTCCTTGTCAGACACTTCCAAAACTGACGAATGAGGCCCACTGGGAACTGAGAGCCAGCCCTCAGGGAGCTGGAAACTACCTTTGTCTTTGCCTTTCCAGAGTCCTTTCCAGCTTTCCCACCAGCCATTTTGAGATGTGTGTGAAGCTCTCTTGCACACATGCTCACCAGAGAGAATGGACGGCAAACACCTCCCACCAGCTACTGCTCTGGTGCACTACAATTCAAAATGCCCTCTTTTACCATTTCTTATGACACAATAGTATACAATTAAATTCATAAATCATGTTTTGTTTTTCCATTCTACAGCTGATAGGTGCCTTATTTTCTAGTTCTTTGCTATTACTAAAAAGTTGTTATAAATGTTTTGTTGTTGTTCTTGGATATGATCGTTTTCCTCACTTTGTTCTCTAAAGGTTTTGTACATTTTAGTGATTTCTAAAATATATTTCCAAGTTGCTTTCCAGACTGATTAGATGAATTTACTTCTTTACCAACAGTGTATTAGTGAGTGTGAGGTGTAAACTCCTAGTTGTTTTAATTATAATTTTCCAATAACTGATGATCCTGAATACTTTTCATATGCTTGCTAACAGCCTTTATTTCTCCTTTTGAGAAATGCTTGTTCATAGGCTTTGAACATTTTTCTATTCAGCAACAGATTTTTTGTGGTTATATTAGTTTGTTATATATCTCAGATTTCTGATTTGTATCAGGGCAATTTTCTATAAAGGTTTTCTGTGTGTTTTTCCCTGCAGTTTGCTATTTCCATTATACTTTTAACTGCATTAATTTTGTTTGGGGGCCACTCAGCTTTAGGTCACTAATGAATGGATTCTCAAGATACCTAAAAAAAGTGGAGAATACCAAAATTTTAGGAAAGTTTTAGGCCTTTTTGTCACCAAACAATTGGTCATCAAGAAAATATTAAAAAATCGGATGCCCACTTTCATATCTCTACAAAATTTCATGAGAATAATCTGTACAAGCATCAAGGACATCATTGAAAAAGGAATAAGAAAGGAACAGTCAGCCTTCTGCTCATAATATCCCATAGCAGAACACATCATACAATGAAAGAATTGACTGAGATTCTTTGAGGAAATGAAAGGGAGTGCACCCAAAGGTCAACAGAGGGAAGGAACAAGGTGGGTATGAATAAGCTGCAGCATATGACAGACAAAAAAATGAAGGAGGAGCTGAGTAAGGTATATTATCCAATAAATGTACGTGTGAAAAAGAAAATGAGTTGATTAACTGGTGATAGCAAGAGACGATTTATAGATAGCTTGCCTCCTTCATCTGTATCCTTCTGAGTTGGAAAAATAAGGAAAAGCACTCAGCACACAGTGTGGACCATTTAGCAAGCTTATGGAAGGACATGGGCAAGAGTTACACAGAATGGGCAGACGTGGATAAGTCACAGCATAGAGTCTGAGCATAGGTCCTTAAATATTTATTGAATTGAATTTTTGGAGGGAATACTCATATTGATGAAATCATAAATCCATCCAAATAGGGGGTCACCAAATGACTGGAGGCCATTTAGTCTTCACTAAATGGATAAGCTTGATTGATTCTGAATAGGAGGGGTTGTTTTGAACCTAACTGGGAACTAGTAAAGGCCTTTGTACCCTAAAGGAGGAAACCCACAATAAGAAGCAAGATATCAGCTTTGTGGTCGTGGGAGGGGTGGCATCAAGACATGGTCTATACTCAAAGCAAAAGTTCAAATGTAAGTTAGACTGTTGGACTTGACCAGGGTCAAAGAAGTAAGTAGTTGTCCATAGTAGTTATAGTTTTTATTGTTTTTATTTTTCTGTCTTATGTCTGATTTAAAAAAAAGATTCCTATGATAAATTCTTTTTATATTATGAATACATAGTTGAGAGAATATAAATGTCCATAGAATGTAATACAATAGCATTATTTCTTTTTTGGACTGACTATTATGTAGCTTTGACTTATGCAAGGAATATGCACTTTGGTGACATTTTGGGTACTATAATTCCATGAAATTTTCCCTGATCTATCTTTCTCTTCTTCCCCCCATGACAATTTTATCCTCAGGACTTATATAGCGCTGTCTTAAGCAATCCTCCAATGCATAGATCATATGATATTGTATATTATTAGTGCGGTTTTCTTTACATAATAAATATCTAAAATATTTATGAATGAATTGGTGGATAGTGAGACTGCAGTGTGAGTGTGTGTGCATACACACATATACACATACATACATATATGTATATAATTGTGTGTATACATATGTACATATAAATATGCATATACACATATGTGAGTTTGAATTATGTATGTGTAGTGGCTAAAATATTTCCCCAAATTGTAGGGAACTCTGTTTAATGGATACACTGGTCTTTTCACATGGAGACTGAGTCCCTTGGGCCCTCATGCTACATTGTTAACAAAGCCTCCACATCTGATAATTGGACATCACTTGATGACAATGCAATAGGCTCCACCCATATGAAAAATGTTTGAACTTGTATACTAACTGCTTAAAATTACATTATCTTTATAATTAGTGTTCTGATTAGATAATATGCTTACTATGGTAATATCTACATCTACTCTAACCATCCTTAACCTATTTACCCTAATATTTTTAATATTCATATAATTTCACTTTCACAAAAGGATTTGCTTTGACTTCATACTGAGCACAGACTCATTTTGTGTCATCTGGGTCTTAACACTGCTTCCCTTTCACAGCATTCAATACTTATGTCATACAAAGAAAAAGAAACATTTATTTGGATTCAGAAGACCTAGATTTGAATGGAGTGTCTGGGAACAAGGAAAGAAAAAAATAACAAACACCTGTCATGAGGTGTAATATGCACTGATTTTGAGACTTAAATGCTGATAAAGTGAGAGAGATACACTATGCATTTGATCCACAATATCATTGTATGATTTGATCCACAATACGAGTAAACCTAAGGAATAGGAGTTTCCTTTCTTATGAGTGTCACCATTCTTTCATCTGACCTGTATCCTGTTTAAAAAGAGGTATACTTATTGAAGAAGCATAGTTTAAAAATAATTTTTTTTACTTCTGTTCAAATGAGAGTTGCTTTATAATGAGAAGTTCTTAACATAACAAAAGCATTCTTAATTTAAAACTGGTACAGCCAGCCTCTCATTTTATTTCCACCTACTCCAGCAGCCAACAGATAGTTTACCTTGGACAAGAATAAAGAACTCCTCTGCTCATACTTATGAATTTCAGAAAAAAGACATTACTCAGGGTGTCTTTTTTTTTCTGGAATTCTGCAATGAAATTCTATATCACTTTGGGATCATAGGTAAACCTTGAAAAGAAGCTAACATTTCAATCTACAGAATTTCAAGGAAACCCACAATTTCAGCTTCTCAGGGCAAAACCTTTAGCTTTGTAAACATCATCTCTCACCAAGCCACTGTGTTCACTGGTCAGAATGAACAGATCGATTACTTTTATTCGGCCATCCAAATTCTCATCATCCCTGTCTCTGTATGCCTCTGTTTCTCTGTCTGTGTGTATATCTGTCTCTGTCTCTCTATCTGTCTTCCTCTCTCCCCCTTCCTCCTTCTGATTTTGTGTTTAATGTTACTAAACCAAGAAGCAAGGGTTCTTTGTATATCCAGTCATAAAGAAATTCTGCAGAAGGATTCTTTGAAAATCTTCCCCTTAACATGAACTTACTGAGGTGCGGAGCGAAGATGGCAGCTGGAAAGCAGGGACTAGTGTGAGCTCCCTGCCGAGTCCCTCCAGAAACCTGTAAAAAATGGCTCTGAACCAATTCTAGAACTGCAGAAGCCACAAAACAGCAGAGGGAAGCATGGCTCCATCCCAGGACAGCCTGGATGGTCTCTGAGTGAGGTCTATCC